>NC_045671.1:657576-2071081 GCF_009829145.1 Chiroxiphia lanceolata | reverse complement strand
GCAAGGTGTCAATTTATGATGTAATCAAAGGCAGCCGATGGAATTACTTTGCTCCTAAAACACCACATGGTTAGGGCTCAATGTCATCAATGAGCAAGGGAGGTAGATCCCCATTAATGTGGTCTACAAAGTTATCTTCCCTGTTCTGGTGAGTGAATAGCCGAGCATACCCACCCTGTTAATCAAAGGGAGTTGATAGCTCTCTCTGCTCCCACCGAGGGCTTGGGTTACACGAGGGAAATACTGCAGGGCTACCATGGGGTTGTTCCTGCTGCACTGCTGTGCAGCAGAGAAGCAGCTTCCCTAAATCTCAGTGAGGAAAGGAAGAGAAAGAAATCTCTTTGTATAGAGAGAGGACGAGTTTGTATCCATATCCATGTAAATATACACATTTTTTAGGTGTGTATGTGTATGAGTAAAGTATAGTTTCATTGGGACGTGGAAGAGAGAGTTAGACCACTTGGATTTTTAATAATAGAAGGAAAGGGCAGTGACTTTTGAAGAGCCTGGCATATATTTTCACAGAATCACAGGATTGTTACGGTTGGAAGGGACCTCTGGAGATCATCCAGTTCCACCCGTCTGCCAAGTCAGGGTCACGAGGAGCAAGTCACACAGGAACACATCCATTGGGTTTGGAATGTCTCCGGAGAGGAAGTCTCCACCTCCTCCCCGGGCATCCTGTCCCAGTGCTCTGCCACCCTTAGTGTAAAGAAGTTCTTGCTTGTGTTGAGGGGGAACATCTCGTGTTTTAGTTTCTGGCCATTTTGAGCACATTTAGCTGTTATTTTGTGGAAATTGACGCAATCTGTTTTTTGAAGAACCATCAACTTTTGTCCTGGGTCTTAAACATTCAAATTCACTTAGCCTGGAGACTCAAGGGAAGACTTTATCACTCTCTACAGTTACCTGAAAAGAGGTTGCAGGCAGGTGAGGGTCACACTCTTCTTCCAGGCAACCAATGATAAGACAAGAGGAAATGGCCTCAAGCTGCACCAGGGGAGGTTCAGTTGGACATCTGGAAAAATTTCTTCATGGAAAGGTTTGTCAGGCATTGGAAGGGGCTGCCCAAGGATATGGTGGAGTCCCTATCCCTCGATCTGTTTCAGGAATTATGGCACGTGGCACTCATTGCTCTGGGCTGGGTGACAAGGTGGGGATCAGACGCAGGTTGGACTCAGTAGTCTTGGAGGTGACTTCCACCTTAAATGATTCCATGATTACATAAATCTCCAGTCCATGTTTTCTGAATGATACGACCAGTATTTTTGAGTCCCTACTTTTGCTTTGCCTCAAAACTTGGAAGGAATATCAAATCCATCTAGATTTGGGGTTAGGATCAGCTGGATTTAAATCCAGGCATGCTAGTTAATGTCCCGTTTCCAGCTCTGGTTTGGATGCAGAATAAATTTGGCAGTCTGTGGGTGGGAGACTGAAATGTGAGGAAACCTTGAAAAGGGATGAGGCAAGATTCCTCTGAGCATCCATTAGAGGGGAGCAAAGGAAGAAACTCTGGTTTTGTCAAGTGGATGTGAGAAATGTTTTCCACCTTTCATTTTCACTCATGAAGGTGCTTTGAACACCCCCGAGCATCCTGAATGGCAGCCAGTGCCTGCATTTAGAGTCCCACTCTGAATGTTTATGCAGATTCTATTGGCTGGGCATGTGACTTTTCTGCCTTTGTGCAGCACACCAGCCAACATCCCTGCCTTGAGCTTCTTTAAACAGCATTCACTTCCACACTGCTGTGTCTGCTCGGCTGTTTCGGTGTTAATGGGCTTACTTGGATTATTAATTGGGCTCATTAGACTTATTTTCTTTTTTTAATATAATGAGTGTGTAAGTACTAAACTAAGAGGCATAAAACTTTGATAAATGAGAAAAGTGGATAATTGCACAGCGTCAGTGCTGTGCTCGTAGGAGCCTTCTTAAAGAAATGGAAGAGGCAGAAAGGCAGATCAAGAGCAGGTAAAACAGAGAAAGCAAAGTATCTAGACTGAGGATTGAGCATCATTGTATGTTCTTTTTTTTTTTTATATCAGAATGAGTCAGTTTGGCTGGGATTCAGGCCCCTAAAAGAAAATTCCAAGGCATTTACGCTGAGGGAGGTGAGACGCTGGCACAGGTTGCCCAGAGAGAGGTGGTGGGTGCCACTTCCCTGGAAATACTCAAGATCAAGCTGGACAGGGCTTGGAGCAACCAGGCCTAGTGAAAGGTTTTTCTGAAGATTCGACTAAATGACCTTCAAAGGTCCCTCTCAGTCCCCACCATTCTGTGATTCTATGATTTCAACCCAGTTTTCACCTCTTTTAGGGGCAGCAACATACAGGCTATGACTGCAAATGTCTGCTCTAATTCGGCATGTCACATCAGAGTATATTGAACAACTAAGCATGGATGTTCTCACACATGCACCCAATAGGGTCCAATTCAGCATGGGGTGTGGAACTAGATGACCTTTACAGACCCCTTCCAACCCAAACCATTCTCTGAGTATGATCCTATGTCTCATACATCCAGAATTCGCACAGACCCTAAAGTAAATGGATAAATGAAGAATCAACCCTAAACTCTTTGTTTACAAAAGCAAAAGGCAGAAAGGCCACAATAATCCCAAATGCAAAGAGAAAGCAAAGAAACCGAACATGGTAAACTTACAGGAATATGTGTTTTCAGAACCTATCTCTCTAGGAATGATCCTGCCAAAAATCTTAGTCACAAATGTATTTCAGCTTATTACAGCACAATGGCAAAAACAGTCCCGTGAAGATGTGCTGTTCATTGCAGTCCTGGATCATTGCTTATCTATTTTAATAGGCAAGAAATATAACAGCTAAATTATAATTATGTACAGTACACAGCAGTGTTAACAAAATAACATGATGTTTGGTACATTTCCCATCATCTTCTTAGGAGGTACAGCAAGCTGCAGGTTTGTAACAATCTTCTGTTTCCTCACCTCATTAATCTCCCGAAGCGGAGAGAGAGCAATACAAGCAGAGGGAGCCCAGAAATGTACGTACATTACTGAATTAACCAGGCATGTAATTAGTGCTCAGGTGCTTAGTCAAGGAAGAAACATGCAGGATTATTTAGATTTGGATTTAACACCCAAAAGTTTGAATAGTGGAGGCAGGTTGTATGAGTTTTTCAATCAGCCACTCTAGTTGCTTGAGAAATAGGGATTTGTGTGTCCGCCCCCACCTCCCATTTCTGCCTTTGGCACTGTGTTGTTTTCTAACCTTATTGTTATTTATGGGAATACATGAAAGTGAAGCATGTAGTATGTCACAGCCCACCCTAGGAGCTGGAAGACACCTCTGTCCGCCGAGGAACATTGACAGTGCTGCTCACCCCAACAACAGAGCCTGGCAAGACCCATGATACCTGTAATACTTGAGTCCTTCTCTCCTGACTTGCAACAAAAAATGCAGTGCAGGTGAGGCTGGGGTTCACTTTCTCATGCTCTCAAGGGCTTCTGTTTGGTAGAGTGAATTATCTTTGTTGTGGTCCTTTCTGATTGACACCTGAAAGTCTCCTGCTTAAAGTGCATTTCGTGTCCACAGGGACCCAAAGGCAAATGAGTTCTGCTTGTTCCACAGGTCACCCACATAAATTCCGAAGTGTCCCACGGGATGCTGGATGTGTGATCCAGCTTGACATAAAGTATTGCCCTGCTGTGGAAGTGCATTTTGGGCTCTGCAGCACCCTCTTTTTCTAACTCGCATCTGGTGAACCTTTTGCAATCTTAACCCAAACTACATCGAGTAGAGCTGGCCAAAGTGTGCACCCCAGTCAACAGAAACCATCAAAAGCAGGGAATCTTAGAACAGTTTGTGTTGGAAGGGCCCTTTAAATGTTGTCTAGTCCAACCCCCCTGACATGAGCAGGGACACCTCCCACTAAACCAGGTTGCTCCAAGCCCCATCCAGCCTGGCCTTGGACACTTTCAAGGATCCAGGGGCAGCCACAGCTTCTCTGGGCAATGTGTGCCAGGGCCTAACCACTCTCAGTATAAAAAGTTCCCCCTTATATCTAATCTACATCAACATTTCCATCTAAACCCATCACCTCTTCTCCTACCGCAACAGGCTCTGCTAAAAAGTTTGTCCCCATCTTTCTTGCAGGGCCCCTTTAAGTACTGAAAGGCCACAATAAGGTCACCCCAGAGCCTTCTCTTCTCCGGGTGAACCCCCTCAGCTCTCCCAGCCTGGCTCCAGAGCAGAGGGGCTCCAGCCCCTGGAGCATTTCCGTGGCCTCCCCTGGACTCTCTCCAGCAGCTCCTCGTCCCTGTGCTGTTGTTCCCCAGGGCTGGAGGCAGCTCTGCAGGTGGAGTCTCAGCAGAGGGGGCAGAGGGGCAAAATCCCCCCCTTGACCTGCTGCCCACAGTTGAAGGATCAACTTTACCCCATAACTCACTTCCAACCCTTTTCAAGCCCAGCTTTCACTACTTCCAAGCCATCTCCTCAATCCACCCCCTTGATCCCTACGTATCTACACCATCCCATTGCAGCCACGGGGCTCCGCATGCATTTTCACGCTGGCCTGGATAAGCACAGTGAGAAGCTGAATTGCAAATGGTAGCCCTGAGTTACATTTATCTAAACACCACCCAGAAGCTGAGATAAAGGGATGAGGCACATTCCTGTGCCTCAGCTCGCTGGGGTTATTTGCTGCTTTAGCTGGTGAAAGAGAGAGAGAGGGCTCCCTGGTACAGCAGCACAATGATAAAATTGTGATGAAAATACTTTCTGTATTGCTTTTCATTGAAATATTGCCCCTTGGCGGGAAGCAGATTGGTAACAGCAGCGAGCAGAAGTAGAGAGTGGGTCTTAACATCCTGTAAGCTCATCATGACAAACTCAGGCCGCGATGTGTTGAAGTGAACGGCCCTCATGTGCTTAATTTTGAAAGTTCAGAGTGAGGTTTGGCTGGAATAGTAAAGGAAATGTACATGTGTGAAATGCAGAATTTGTGGGAACAATTTTTTGTTGTGCAAAATTGTCATGAAAATAAGGTAGGACCCGCTAAAAAGAATAGCTTAAATATTTCTCCCGCAAAATCAGTATGTTCCTAGAGGTGTCCATAGGAAACTTCTGGGGGTTGTTCTGACTCCATAGCTGGGAATTCAGTTACGTAGTTGGGAAAAAGTTCTGTTAATGCCAAATCTCGAAGCAAACTTTAATCCATGCAGACCTTGTCTGGTGCAGGATTTGTTATGCCTTCCATATGCATCTGATATCTGTGCGCACACATACACATGTACACACACACATTCTCCATAATGACCTGATAAAGATCCTTCAGAGCAGCTAGATTAAAACAGGCCAAAAGAAATCATTATTTTATACGAGTATAGCTAAGCTTCCACAGTCTGTAACTTTGTTTACAACCACAAAACAGCTACTTTCCTTCACCTGCCTCACAGTAGAAACAGTTCAACTGAAGTAAGGTCCAGCTTTAATTTTAATTCCCATTTTATTTTTATTCTTATTATTATTCATGTTTCACATGCAGACATGAGGCAGTGGGGGGCTCACAGGGTGTAATTCCAGGGCAAAACCCCTGCCTCATGCTTATGCTCTCAAATCTTGTCTCCTCTGCTGGTAAAACAAGCAGGATTAGCACACGATAAGACCAGTGGAGATAATAATTACACTGGCTATGGGCGAACTGCAGAACCACGGAATAAATCCCCAAACAATTATTAAAATGGCTCAATGCATTACGCAAATTGGAAAAGACTGGGACATTTTTGGGAGGGGCGAAGGGAGGTAAGACACATTATTTAAGTGTTCTTGTAAGCCTTCTAAGATATTAATGTTGCAAAGCTTCTTATGAATATTTAAGAACATAAAATGGAGATACACTTCAGCCCAGCATTACCACAGAAGCCTGTAATACAGTTGAGTCCACTTAAGAAGGCAATATCTGACATCCATGACAGATTTAAACATGATAAGGCAAAGGTCATGTTTATAGCTGAAAAGTCCATGCAAACTAGTTAAATATTACTGCAGTTAGCCCTGTTACAGTTATTTTTATGTATTGATGTGTGCATTCATGGCATTTCCTTACAGATTCAACTTTGCCTTCAGGTGCCTGTGCTTCTGAAAACACTTAAAAAAAAATACCCATTATTAAATTATTTGATGTTTTCTGGAGAAAGAACAAGTACCTTAGTGTCAAGAAGGAAAAGAGCTTTATTTCTTCCTCTTTAAGGAGTTGCCTGGGAGATATTCCCTAGCGTTGGTATCTGACACAGATCAGTTTTCACTAGGATTGTTTTCAACAGAACTTTTTATTGGAAAATGTTTTACTTGTGTAAAAAGAATGGGTGAAGAACTCTTTTATTATATATAGAGACACTATAACTGTCATAACATTCAAGACAAATTTTTTTACCTCACGTCACATTTTTTCCTCAGTTCTTAAAGAAAATATTTCCATAGGATCACAGACTCATAGAATGTGATTAAAGAAATTATTTTATCAAGTTTATGTTTTGATTAATTTTTTTTCACTTTCTACCCTGAGAGAAATAAGACATTTTTCTAAGTAACTGTGATATTCATTGTGTTTGTTTAAAGTGACTAAGTCACTGTGTCTATTCAAAATAGCCCCCAGGATATTCCTGTCCTTAGAGGCTGAATCAAAACTTTTGTGATTATGAAATTTTTTATATTCCCTCCAGCAAAAATGATTCTAACTGCCCAAGGAAAATTGGATGACTTTTTTTTTTAATGCAAAATAAACTTCAAAACAAAACTAAAGGATCAAAATCAGAAGTGTCCTCTGAAAAAGAGCAAAATTACCAATAAAGCTGCTGTATTTTACAGGAAACTTGACTGTAAGAGAGCTTTATAAACAGCAGATGGCTCCCATATAGAAGAGGCTGAGCAATCTGAGCAAACAATAATCAACATGAAAAAGCTAAGCTGAGTTTGACACACGGGGAAATTTAAGACACTGAAATTAAAAGATATATTGGAACATACTGTAAAGAAAGACAGGAATGTCTCTGTTTTGGTCGTTTGGGTCTTGGTAGCTTGTGGGGTTGATGTGAGTATTTAAGTGGTGAAAATCTTTGTGGTGGTGGACTATACCTGGTACCCATATAAGTCAGAGAATCTCAGGGCCCTGCTTTTATATTTTTATCACCTGTACTTATATGGATTATACAGAGATGATTGCTAAGCAGTCATAGTTTAGGACAGGCCTGGTGCTCTTGCTGGGATATAGATCTGGTATCACCAGACATCATCCCTCTTGCCCGTGGCTACTCCAGTCAAGAATGCCTTCTTCCCTGTGAGGTATCAATTTCTCCCTGGAGAAGGGCATGGATAATATAATAGAATCCCAGGATGGTTTGGGTTGGAAGGGACCTTAAAGCTCACCTTGTTCCAGCCCCTGCCATGGGCAGGGACACCTTCCACTATCCCAGGTTGCTCCAAACCCCATCCAACCTGGCCTTGAACACTTCAGGGATGGGGCAGCCACAGCTTCTCTGGGCAACCTGTGCCAGGGCCTCACCACCCTCACAGGGAAGAATTTGCTCCTCATACCCAATCTAAATCTCCCCTCTTTTCCTTTAAAACTGTTCCCCCTTGTCCTATCACTATCTGCTTCTTAGGAGTGGTTTTCTTTAGTGAGAATGGAATATTAAAGTGGGCAGTTTATATCATATTTTGCCCTGATAAGAAGGTAGAAGGTACAGAAAGCTTAATCTGGTTTTTGTCTCCTTGGTTCTTCCCTGTACAGACCCATTCAGCTACTAACTAGAAATACCTTAATGTCTTCTACTTATTGACATTTTCCATTGTTGTTTTTTTTTTCAAAGGATCCAAGGGAATTTCAGGTGCCAGCAGGGACGTCACAGGCACAGTTATCATACCAAGCTAGTTTCACAGTGCTCTGGTTCCCACATATTAACTGCAAGATTTCCAGCACATGGATTTTTACGGCGCTTATCGAAACAACACACAGACAAAGAAATAAAAAATAATTAAGGAAGGCAGAAATGGTAGGGAGGAGGAAAAGCAGAGTGGAGACGGGAATGGGGGCAGAGAGGTTGGTCTCTCCCTTTTCCAGGCTAACCTCCTGCAGCGATGTGTAATGAACCAGTTCCAGGAAAGTGTCCCAACTGGACTCTGATTTTTCCAGGGTTTGCTGAGGACTGTATGTGATCCTTTACTTCACACTCAGATGCACGAGTCTATTAGAGCAGCCTCTGTGCTGTTGGATGAAGGATTTATTTCACCAACATAGCAATAAAAGTAGTGTTTTGCCTCCAGCAAAGCACTAAGGAACCCTTCTTCTTTGGTCTGGGAAGTAGTTGGGTTCCCTGAAGATGTGACCTACTCCTCAGGTGACCATGCTGAAGCTGGATGAAGTGTCTCCTGTGACTTGGTCTCTTCCAGCTTTATTATCAAACCAAAAGCTGGAAATGGTAGTGACTGAAACAGATGTTATGTGAGTTGTTCCCTTCTTTTAAGCTCCGGTTCAGTTCAGTAGGAGCAGAGTTAATTTTGTAGGACTGAAATAAATGAGGTGGAAGGTCACAGAGCTAAATGTTTTCCACAGACTCCTACCCTGCATTGCTCCATTTCACTGTGTGTCTAGGATGTTTTTTTTCCTGTTTTACCTTCTATTTTGACTTCTTAAATTTGTGCCACTGGGGACTAATAGGAATCTGTATTTTGCAGTTGCTGCCTTGGAGAAATAACACAATTTGCCTCAAAAGCTGGAGTGCATTCCAACCACAGAATGCAGGGATAGCTCGACTGAATTAAAATCCTTGTGTCCATTCTTTTCTTTTATTAAGACATTCTGCAAGGTAGAAAGAGCCCCTGTATTCAACATTTCTCCTCAAGGCTGCTAGAGATTATCAGATATTTTTACCATCTGATTCTGATGTTTTAAATACCTTGTGTGAATACTTAGGGTAGAAATACATGAAAATTATTTTATTTCTAGAGCCAGTAGCAGACATAATTCTTGGGGATGATAGCGAGAAGAAGGAATTAAGCCATTATAGAATTATAGAATGGTTTGAGTTGGAAGGGACCTTAAATATCATCTAGTTCCAACCCCCCTGCCATGGGCAGCAACATATCCTTACCCTGTATCACTGTATTTGTTAAGGACTAACATTTCTCCATGTTTCTACAGGAAAAGTTCCTCTTGGCCAGGTCCTTGGCTGTTGCTGGAGACTGCTGCATAAACACAGGTGAGGCAGGAGGTGCAAAACATCTCTTTGCAAAGCCAGACGAAATAACCACCAAATAATCTGAGGCAAACCAATGCTTGCTGCTTAAATTACTTGATGTACAGGGTTTCCCTGAGGAAAAAAACCAGTGATCTACAGCTTTTGCTGGTTTCATATATTCCATTTAGGGGCAAACAAGATCTAAAGAACAAGACTTGAGGAATAAATTCGGACAAAGTATTTGCTTATAGGCCACCATAGGTTGTATCCTCATAGGTTGGTACTGTGAGGGACTGGTCTGGAGAAAATGAATTGATCTCACTTTTGGTACCATCCTAGTTGTTCCTTGGCCTTTCAATCAGGCACAGACAGTAATTATTTGTTGTGTTGACCAGATAACTCATTGGCTGGTCTGACAGTCTGGTCTAACGAGGTTAGTTAATCTTTCCCACTGTGTACTGAAACCTGTTGACAGGGGAATTAGGGAACTGAAAATCTGTGTTTTTACAAGGGATTAGCATAAAAACCTCCTTTGCAGACTGAAGCATCTTCTGCTTAGTAGCAAAACTACACAGTATTGGAGCTGGAAAACATCAAGCTTCGGTGAGAGAAGAAAACATCTCTGGAGTGCAACCTTACAGCTATTTAATCATGAAGTCCTTTATTCAGACTTTACTCACATCCTTTGTTCACACTACACAGAGACATTCAAAGTCTACAGCTTGGAGCTCAACTGTTTGACTCCCTACAAGTTTTCCCTACAAGGTTGCAAATTAGTTGTGATTTACTTTCCAAGTTGGTTATCCTCACGATGTTGCCTTGGTGTCTGATCCAAGCCAGGCTGAAGTAAAAAATGGGAACCTTTCCACGGACTTTAATAGGTTTTGGATGAGGCCTTAGCTATCTCTATAGCTATTATGAGAGGCACAAGTTGCACAATGAAGTGCAGGTGTTTGTGCTGCTCGGAGGAAGACCTCGTACTGTATTTAATGTTCTTTAATTAATTGAGTCCCGAGGTATAGAGTGGGCTCATGTTCCCAGAAAATGCATTAGGGTAACACAGCACCTTCCATTTGCAGCAATCCAAACACAATATTAAAGTTTTATGTTTATTGAACAAAGTCCAGGAATCCACATGCAGGAGCACTTCACCTTCCACTGGAATGCAGCCACTTCTGGAGCAAAACATGGCAATCTTTTCACAAGGATAGACAAGCAGTAGGAAGCAAATGGTGTCAAACTCCAGTGAAAGCATCAGGTTTCTGATGCGAGCTGTCAGTAAGGGACCAACATAATAATACGAACAAGAATTTTCCCAGTGGCTTGACCTTGCTGATGCAGTATGTGAGGAGAGCTTTGTGCAGCTACTGTGCCGTGAGGTCAGTCCATGAAGTCACACTTCCAACAGCAAAGCATCTTCATGGCACGTTGGAAAAATGAGGCCAGGTGCCCACCTTCCTGAAGCTAAATAGTCAAGTCCAACCTGGCAGCCTGGGATGCCTTCCTAATCAGTAGAAAGAAAGAGGTGCTTTCAGAAGAAAGGTGACTCATTTTTAAGAAGAGTCAACCCAATTTGGTTGGGTAAATCTGCCTCTGGAGTTGCCTTTTTCTCTTTATTGACTGGAAGAGAGCCCAGCTCACTGGTCTGGCCTGAGATGTTGTTCTGGTGTGAAAGTGAGATAAATCCCACCTTCAGCTAATGAAGCCTCATGAGAAACCTGGTCCTTTGATGCCACCAGCTCTGAGACGAGCTGCCAAAGTGAAGAAGGATTCATGAAATGCTCTTGAAACTGAGAGTGGGGGGAAGAAGTTTGGCTTTGAAAATCGGTGGAAAAAGAGGAAATCTGCAGGGTTGAAAAGGAAGAATCAATTTCTGCCTTGTCAAAAATCTTTTGCAGGCTCAGAATAACAACAGCAGAGGAAGATGACCTTGAATGACTCGATACTCTTGTGAGGAAAGGAGTGGTGTGTCCTCCCAGGAGGAGACGGCAGCCGGAGCAAGGAGGAGAGTCATGAGGTAGGGAAAAGCTGGGCACAGGGTGGTGGGTGGGTATCAGGCGGTTGGGAAAGCAGCTGGAAAGCTGTGCAGACCAAACTGCTATGGCCAAGCCCTGTGCAGGAGGATTTTGGGGCCTGGGGGAATCGGGGAGGCAGCAGATGAAGGGCAGCAGAGGGGTTAGTGGCACGGAGGGGCACTTGGCCCTGTGGGATTTGCTCTATGACCCCCCACGGGTGTGGGCAAACCAGGCATTACAGAAATCAGTAGCAACAAGGAAAGCTTTTTTGAGGCTGGAAAGCTTTGTTAGAAGCAGTCCAGCCCCCACAGAGCATTTCTGCAGATGTTAATGGATGCTTTGGTGGGGAAGAGCACAGAGCACCCCAATATTGGGGTTGTGCTAAAATAGAAGACCTCTTAATCAGATTATAAATGCACTTCCTTGTGCAGAACAACTCAGCCACCCCTGCTCAGTGATATTTATTGTAAAGTCAGAAAGTCATTAGGTGGTGGAGTTCAGATTTCCAAGTGCATGTTTGGTATAGACAAGTCAATATGTTTTTGTTTTTTTTCTTAATTTAACTTCTTGATTGACTTATTATGTACATTGGCACTTTTAAGAGCTTCAAATAAAACACAGTGAGAGTTCAGAACAAATGTAAATGGCCTAAAAGAAAAGGAAAAAAAATCCTATAATCTTTTTTAATGGCTATAAAACGTGGGAAGGATATATCATAAGCTCCCCGCATGGGGTCCTTGTCTGCGTTCAATCCAGTATTGTAATTTAGACATGACTTTTTATTTAATTTCTGACTGAGAAAGGGAAATTAGAAAACAACATTATCTCAGCTGCTCCGTTATAATGAACAATATTTCACAGTGCCAGTATAAGTTACCTTAAGAACTTATTTTATGAGACAAACATTGGCTGAATTCCATGAACAACTGGGTTTTCTGGTGTCTTTTGTCTGCTGAAGAACCCAAACTTAAGTAAGGTTTTTAATTGTAAATAAGCCCGTCTTTACAAGTGATGTGTGTGTTACATGTGTGTAACACGTGGACCAACGCAGCAATGGAAGTGGTGGTGGTGGGATTATCATCAGGGAAAGAATTCCTGCCGAAGTGCAAACAGGGGTTGCTTTGTTTCACGTTAAACGTTGGTTTCCGACTTTTTTCTTCTAGCACACGTACCCGTGTTTGCCTCCAGAAGTGATAGATAGCACGGGTATGGTTGGCACCCATGGAAACAACTTGCGAGCATGGTTTTAAGGGAAGTGTAGGCTGAAAATAGATTTAAAAATTCAAGATCCAGTGTTGAAAAAGATGGAGAGAGGCACATGAATAGCAGGGAAAGATGGAGATGCAATTGCTTCCATACTGTCAGGTTGAGGCCAGAGCAAATCTGCTCTTAACAAACTCCTCCAAATATTTCCAAGAACGCCAGCCCTGGGGTAGGAAGCTGCCTCGGATGAGCAGCTTGTTTGTTTTCAGACAGTAGAAACCAGCCTTCTCTGTTTTTTTTTCCCCCTGCTGTACAAATGTAGACCATTGATATAAAATACTGACTTTAGTTGTTTTTCCTATGGGGAAATCCCAGCTCGGGATTATGCAGCTGAATGTTTATTTAGCTGTAAATAACACATTCTCCTGTTAATCTCTCTATCTGTTTTATCAATTTTTAAGTCATGGAGACTTATCCAGTCTGTAATTAACCCTTTTGTATGGCAAAAGGCAGGATTGCCTCTTTCCCCCAGCCACTAAATACATAATGTTCTGATAAATATTTAAGCAGTAATGAGGGACATAATGCACAGTAATCCATTAGTGCTGCATTCTGGGGGAGCAGCACGGTGCTAAAATGGATGCTGTAAGTGCTAAAATCCCAGATTGAGCAGAAGGACTGCTGACCACTCTGGGATTTGGCTTTGAACTATGCTACAGGTTGGGAAATCCATTTGAACGTGCAGACGTGCTTTCTGTGCCTGCCAAGAAAACATTCCCTAAAAAAAGTGAAACCCCCAAAACCCACCCAAAACAGAGCCAGTCATCTTTCTGAATGGTGCAGCCAAATATTCCCCAATCAAAAGACCATCAAAGGCCAGGAATGGGAAGTCAAAGCCTGGACCAGCAGTGAGCTGAACGTAGTGTTGAGTGTGTGATCACAACTGGTTACTGGTTCCACTAACATGTAAAACCGGGATAAACTGGGGTCAATGAGAACTTTGTCTCTTTGGGAAGCCTACTCACTTTTCCTGCATTTCCCCCACTTTTTTCTACTAATCAGATCTTGCATTCCAGTTACAATTATGTCTGCTGTAGTTGCCTGCACCAGGACAGTCCACGAAAGGAGCAAATACAGGAATAGATAAGGTATTGCTTCCCACTTTGCTTTTCACAGCAGAGTCTTGATTCCCACCAAGGGCAGGAAAAAGTGAGGTTTGATACCAGGACCTTTGTACTATGGGGAGCAGCTACAGCTGATATGTGTGTTCACTTCCAAGTAGAAAAACCAGGAATACTCTCTCCACTTGCCTGTGTGCAAGGAGTAGTGACAAGTGGCTCTGAAGAGATGTCCCACTGGGACATATGGCTGAGCAGGATGCTGCCTTAGTAGAAACTGATGGGAGTTGGTAGAAACCAGCAAGGTTTTGTTGAGGTCATGGAAAACAAAGTTTTCTGGAGTATCTGTGAATTTGCACCTGGACCAATAAACGTGGGGTTTTTTTTTAAATTGTTATTCATTTTACACCTCAATAAAGCTTAATTATAAGTAAGCAGTGAGAAAAGCAGGAGACATGTTCCAATAATATTGCACTTCTCTGAATCATTCCTGTGGGGCTCCGGCAGTTTTGTTACCATGAAGCAAAATAAAACAAATTAAGAAAACTATTCAAAATTCATTTAAAAACATCATCCGAGGAGCATCATAATAAAAGCACAATAAGAGAGACAAGCTCACTTGGCTAATTTCCTTCATGCGCTGTGCATGTTTATAGTGTGTCTCTTAGTATGTTTTAATTAGCATCACAATCATCAACTGGTAACTAACATCACGTATGGTTCAGGTTGGGAGGTGCAGGCCACCTATTTGGAGCAGAGAAGGGGCTGGGAACCTGATCTTGGCTCTCAGGATGCACAGGTCAGCAGAGCACGCTGGCAAATCAGGGCTCTAAAGCCCTAAATCTTGGCCAGAGAGAATGTCCTTGAGCAAAGGAACAAATTCCAGACCTTGGCCCTTCCATCCCTTGGGTCCTTCCAGCCCTGGTACTGACTTCTACCCTTCTGCTCAAAGCAGGACTCACGGGGCAGACAAATGTATTGATCATGTTGCTCACTGCCAGCCTGCAAACCATGTTGTTTTGTTTCCTGTGGATGTAACATCCTTCTTGTCGATGTGGTCTCCTCTTGGCTGCATCATAAGGCACCTTCCCCGTCCCCGTTTTCACCACAGGAAACAGGTTGCTCAGTTTGCCTTTGATGTGCCTTCCCTTTATTGCAAGTCTTTGCTTCGCTTGGAATTTTTATTCTGAGAATTACTGTATCTCTTCCCTTTTTTATTTTTTTTCTTAATTTTTCTTTTTTTTTAAGTGATGCTCCTTCCTCCATATGAGCCCCATTTGGTGGTGTGGGAACAAATTCAGGTACCTGAGGATTTGGCTGATCCAGGTGACCTGTTCAAGGCCAGGTTAGATGGGGCTTGGAGCAACCTGGTCTACTGGAGGGTGTCCTTCCCGTGGCACAGGATTGGAACTGGATGAGCTTGCAGGTCCCTTCCAACACAAACCATTCTATGATTCTATGATTCTATGATTCTATGACATGCACTCACCTGGACAACTGAGGTGAACTTTTCTTAATGTCTTCCAGAGCAGAGCTGACCTGATCCTCCTGAGCCTGGACCTGGGGTGGACTATTTCAGAAAGTCTGGCCAGGTGTGAGCCAGCAGCTGCCTCCAAAAGGGATGGAGGAGATGAACCTGTGATGGACACATCATGCTTAGTGACCTTGAAAGTTTTTAGGATGCCACTGTCTCTGCATTAGTGCACTATCTTGTACCTGGAAAAGCATTACTTCACCAGGCCACCTGCACAAAATCACACCCAAGTGTTTCTTCCTTAATAGCCCCACTTAATCAGATTTTCCACTCTTGAGCTGCTTCAGGTACTGTCTCAGGAGTAGCAGACACTGCTGTGCAACAGGGACTCACAGTGTCTTGCAGTGAACCTGTTGGTCTTGTGGTTTGTATCCTGAAATGATGGTCTTTGCATCTGGAAAAAGAGGAGCCCGTCAATCTCAACGGGTTAGTAGAGGAGGAACAGGCCTGGCTTTGTTTTCATCTGGGAACACTTTCATCTGAAGGTTTAGCCCAACCGCTTTCCATTATTATTGAGGTATCCTGTCTAATTCACTTTTTTCCTTCAAAAAATAAAAGGCATTTCACTTCCCCTTAAGAATATATTATGAACTGCTGCACTTTAGCAGTGTGATAGTTCATAACAGAATCGAGAAGAGCATGAATTATTGTCAGAACTACATTACTAATGTGTAATCTGCAGCATTGGTTAATTTGTTTTGATATTAAAGTTTTAATAGGAAATATAATTTGATTGCATTTTAAAAATAAAAACTGATTTTCTGTATTACAGAAAAATATTATGAATAATAAGCAAAAAAGGGGCTAATATAACTAGGCATTTCTATTAACAAAATAAATATGTTTCATACGCTCTCTGTGTACTAATTCAAGTCATCTGATGCCAGTTTGGGCTGATTTAACACAAACTACAGCCTTGTTCCTTTGCTCTGCATTTTGCAACATTGCTGGCATTACCTTGAGGATGGGATCAAAGTTTTGCAGTATCAGCTCCTTGTACATCAGTTATTAGCACTCAATTATTAGCAGCATTAGCACCTTGTGCTGTACTCTCAACACACCAGCAGAGCCTGGTCTGTATTTATAGCTGTTCTCCAGCTGGACTCAGAATAATTAAAGAACCCAACTGTGAAAACAATGAGTTCTCCACCTCTTAAATCAGGGTAGGTAGCTTGTGCTGGTGGCAATGTGCAAATGTATGTGTTATTACGATTATAGCAGGGGAAAGTCAGCTCAAGAATGGTACAACACTAAGTGTGATGGGTACACTGACATGATGTGAAAGTGTAAGAGAAACCATGCTGGGTCAAATGAATCACAGAATCGCTTAGGTTGGAGAAGTCATCTAAGATCATTGAGTCCAACCATTCCCCAGCACTGCCAAGGCCACCACTGACCCATGTCCCCAAGTGCCACATCCACACGGCATTTAAATCCCTCCAGGGATGGGAACTCCAACACTGCCCTGGGCAGCCTCTGCCAGAGCTGGACAACCCTTTCTGTGACAGAATTTTTCCAGTATCCAATGTAAACCCCACCTAGTGCAGTTTGAAGCTGTTTCCTCTCATCCTGTCCCTTTTTCCCTGGCAGTAGAGCCCGACCCCCCCAGGTCCCCCCTCCTGTCAGGGATTTGCAGAGCCAGAAGGTCCCCCCTGAGCCTCCTTTTCTCCAGGATGAGCCCCCCCAGCTCCCTCAGCCCCTCCTGCTGCTCCAGACCCTTCCCCAGCTCCGTTCCCTTCCCTGCACATGCTCCAGCCCCTCAGTGTCTTTTTGGTCCTGCGGGGCCCAGAACTGCCCCCAGGACTGAAAGTGTGGCCTCTGATGAAAGGTCTGTGTCAGTCTATTTTCAGCAGTGCTGCCCCACAGGGCCTGGGAAGAGGGTCAGGATGAACTGAGCATCCTTTGACTGGTGCCTTCCAGCCTCCAATCTCTGCCCCTGCTTCACTGTTTTCCATATTTAGCAACTTTCAGTGGATTTCTCTACCATGCTAGAGCTGAGACTCCAGAGGGCAAACTGTTGCTGTGGTGTTTTTTTCACCTTTAATAAGATGCTTTGCCCCTCGTAGCTCTGTCCTTATGCTCTGTGACCTTGTTTACAGTGGTTAAAGACCTCAGGGCACTGTTATTAAAGAATGTGTGAGTTTAGAGTAATGGAAGGGTAAAAGCTGTCCCATAGTGAACAGCTGAAGGTACATGATCTATTCAGCTTATCAGAAAGATATAGAGGAGAATTGATGAGAGAGTGTATTTCCTTCCTGGATCCTTCAGTGGGTACCAAAGGACTGCTTGGTCTAGTGGGGAAGGAGGTAACAAGAACTGACGACTGGAGACTAAAGTTATAAGATGTCAAATTGGAAACAAAACATACATTTTTTTCTCAGTGAGGATAATTAACCATGGATAATAATCATCAGGGGCAAAAGTAGATCTTTGCCTTTTTGATGACTTGAAAAAAATATCTGGCTTTCTTTTTAAAAAAAAAAAAAAAAAGTAAGTCAAGCACAAGATTTTGAACCAGACCCATGTGAATGACTGATATAGAAAGGTGGGATATTTATTATACTAGATATCTAGAAGGCCCTTCAGATTTCAGAAAAAAACAGCATTATGCAGGAGCATCCAGGATCTTTGCCTAGGAATTATATTTCACCTGCCTAGATAATTCTCTGGTTCATTTAACTTTCAGCTGCAACCCTTCCTTGACTAGAAGTGGATCCCATTCTAGGATGGCTCTTATGAGCAGTTGCAGCTTTCCTTATTCTAGTTGAAAAAAGGAGATTCTGCTTCCAGTTAACTGACCACTGAGGTAGATCTGGGTAATGTTTGTGTGATTTATCACCTTTGGAAGGGAGGCAAGGTGATAGTTTTAGATGCAGGAAAGGAAGAAGAGTATTAGTGGAGCAGCCAAAGAATGCACATCTGATGAAAATCCTGTATATTTAATATTTTTTCTTGTTATTATTATGGTTATTATTAGTGTCATTATTAATAACCAGCAACAGGATAAGGCTGTCATTAGCAGTTAGGCAAAATGATCCCTTGGTGCTACAGGAGAGGGAGACAACTGTGCAAGTTAGAGAGACATGAAACCACCGATGAACAAATTCAGAAGCTTTTCAGGTCAATATTTTTTCTCAACTTCAGCTCTTTCTCCTGCTCTGTTTCTTGGCTGAAGCACCTTTCCAAGAGACATGGATCTGTTCCCACCTTTCTGCTAATGTTTTTGAGTGCCTACATAACTTTAAACATACGATTGCCAGAGTGAGGGATAAAGAGATTCATGTCTGGCAGGGGACTGATTTAGCTTGGGAAGTGCCAAGTCCTATGGAAGAGCCAGGGATAATTAACTCCTTATTCAGGTGTCTCTGGTAAGAGCTTGGTTTTGGCTGCGTTCTAG
Organism: Chiroxiphia lanceolata; assembly: GCF_009829145.1. Classification (NCBI taxonomy): domain Eukaryota; kingdom Metazoa; phylum Chordata; class Aves; order Passeriformes; family Pipridae; genus Chiroxiphia; species Chiroxiphia lanceolata. The sequence continues at coordinate 2,052,606 of NC_045671.1, read as the reverse complement.
TCCTTAACTACTTACCTCCTACCCTCACCCTTCTTTGGCACTACTGAAAAAAAGGAAAAATATGTTTGTCCCCCTGTAAAATGGATGTTGTCTTTGATCTTACCAAACATGGAGAGTTGCCTTGTGTGAATATTACTTCTTTCCCTATGACATTCCCTTCTGGCTTGGCACAGATGATCTCCCAGTTCTGTCCTATGGGGAGAAAGGGGTTAGGCACCTCAACTCATCCTGGATAAAGGAGCTCTTAAAGACCACTAGCACTGGGGAACGGACAGCTGGTGGTGTGGATATTTTATTAAGCAGCTTAATTCCTGTATTGATAGTTAGAATTTCTATACCTAGCAGAGATGCTTTAAATTTTGTGAAGTGTGAGACTAATCCTGTCAAATCAGAAGCAGTAAATACGAGCATATAAATTCAACGGAGAAGAAAGAATTATATCTTTGTTTATCCTTGTGGTACAGAAACAAATGGATCCTGTGCAATAACCCTGCATAAAACACGAAAGAAGTCTCAAGCCCATGCGATTTCTCCAGAGGAGTCAATGAGAATGGACCATCCTTTGTGGCAATCTGATAGCTTGGTCTCTAAAAAAGATACTGTGGAAGGCAACAGTGAACAGATTAGGGTTTGGAATAAGATTTCTGTATCACAGGTATCCAACACTATATGAGATGTCTTGAAAAGAGGCAGCTGAAGGGGAGTATGATAGAGATATGCACATTCCTGAAAGGCACAAGGAGTAGGAATAGAAAATACCTATTGACTATTTATCTTCTCAGAAGAACCTGTGTATTTATCAGGCAGAGGTAGTGATGAATTATGGTGGTTCCTCACGTCTCTCCACCAGCCTTGGGCAAGTGGAGAACAGCCTGTGCCTGGCACATTGCTTCCAGCTTGGTGTCAGCCCTTTAGACTGTCCCGACGGATAATGATAGGCCATTATTATAACATAAATTAAAAGTAACCAGGAGCACCCCCATCCTCCTTTTCCAGGCAGGCCTGTTTAATGCAGTTCATCTGTTATTGCATTTTCTTTTTTTGGCTCTTTTTCTTAATAATGTCTTTCTTTTCACCACCTGTGAATTAAAAATCAGCTATTTCTGTGCTGACTGCCAGGTTTTAAAGCTCTGCTTTATCTGTCTGAAAACCGTGTCGTGTTTCTTCTTTTATATACACCAGCCTTGCAATAAAGTTTGTGACACCAGAGCTAGCAACGCCTTTATCTCCAGCTGTATCAGCTCTGTGGCTGTAAAATCTCCATTACCTTTCTTTTGCAGTCTCTCAGCTCTGCTGAACCCACCCACTTGTCCAAAGGAAAATGAGAAGTGGCTTTTGCTTTTGAGTATCCCTGGGCTGGAGGGTGCAGGAACAGGAGAGGGAATATCTGGACTTAGGCTGGAGAAGGGAAGGCTCTGGAGAGACCTTAAAGCCCCTTCCAGTGCCTAAAAGGGCTCCAAGAGAGCTGGAGAAGGACTTTGGACAAGGGTCTGGAGAGACAGGACAAGGGGGAATGGCTTCCCACTGCCAGGGGGGCAGGGTTAGATGGGATATTGGGAAGAAATTCTTCCTGTGAGGGTGGTGAGGCTCTGGCACAGGTTGCCCAGAGAAGCTGTGGCTGCCCCATCTCTGGAAGTGTCCAAGGCCAGGTTGGATGTGTCTTGGAGCAACCTGGGCTAGTGGAAGGTGTCCCTGTCCATGGCAGGGTTTGGAACTAGCCCAAATGATTCTGTGATTCAGCTCCTGGTACTGCCACAGACCTGCTTTCACAGCAATCCCACTTTCTCAGGGTCCCATCTTAAAAAACAGCTGGAAACACTGTTCTTTTCATATTAACTGTTTGTTTTATTTAATTTGATGGGATGTTTCCCTGTCAGCACCCAGAATAGCCTTGTTTTCACTCACAGCTGGTGGACATCAGTGGCATATGGGAACTTTATTGTCGGGCATTTCTTCCAGCAAGGCAAAAGAACTGCCTTTCATTTCACAGGCTGTACACAGAGGAGTTTCATTTTCAGAGATATTTCCAATTTTTTTCTTTTTTTGAGTAAGTCACACCTAAAGAGGAAGGTGAGATGAGGCAGGATTTATGGGTCACTTTGCTGTACCCCAGCTTTCCCAACACCTGAGTTGCTTTGTGCTTCCAAGCAGTGTTCCACAGACCAGTTTCCAACATGCTTTATGGTGCTGGTCAAATAATGGGGGAAGGGAGCTGCAGTAATATTTGTTATCTAAATAAGAAAAAGTAATATGGCAAAATTATTCAGAAGAGATATGAATATGCAAAAAACCCCCCCAATGGTAGTGGTCTTTGAGCTGGTGAATTGCTGATGTATTTGGCTGTGAGAAATGGAATGAGGAAGAAAAGGTGATAAATCTGGTAATACCTGGGTTATCCTCAGAAAACAGCCTGGCAGCAGAACTGATGGCAGCAATAGTTCAAAAGTACCTACAGGTAATGTGCATTTGGCATCATGGCTTATTTGTCGTGTTTGTAGTGGTGCCTGGTTTAGTTTATCATTGTCTGCTCATGCATTTTAACCACACCAAGGCGACATGTGCAAGCCATGGGAATATTCCTGAAGGAGAGAGGCTCAAATTCTTCCCTGTCACTCTGAGTTTTATAAATCATCCATTAGTTTGCAGGCTGGGCTAAACCTATTTTCCTCCAACAAACCACGTCAAGCCATCTTGAGGTCTCTGCACCGACTCCCCAGTGATGCTTAAGAAAGTCATTCTGATTTACCCGTGTAGACAGATTGTAAAGATTAATTTGGATCTACAGACTGAGTTGAGACAAAAACCTTACTCTGAGTTTCAAAGAACTCCACTTTCCATGAGCTAAAGGAGAGCCCCAGGCCTGACCAGAGCAGGACCATGATGAAATGTGGGTTGGAAGCTGAATGGCAGAATTATTAAGTTTGAGCTCATCTCAGCCATGGGTTGTTCAGCAGAGCCATGCACAGCTTGATGGATTCAATTGCAAATCTGGGCTGTGCTCATGTACATTTGACTGTGTCAGCTTCAAGCTGAGCTGCAAGTTCAGTGGAACGAAAATAATTCAGAGTGAGACTCCAGCCAGGCTGCTGGGTTTCCCCAGTTAAACCAAAGAGTTTCGCTCACTGGAGGTGGAAACTTCTGGATACCAACAAGTTTAATGGGAAAACCACAGGGATAATAAATAGATGCAGGCAGGCTGAGCTGTAGTGAGACACAAGTCTGTGCTGAAGCTCTGCACCAAAGATTAGAGAGGGTCTTCTGCAGGAATGTATGGCTCCTTCCAGACGGAAATGCTGCTTCGTCCTGACTTGGGCAGGACAACCAGAGGATAGAAGGTGCTGCAGAAGGAAAATGCACCTCAGCTCTCTTCAAAGCAGGCGGCAAACTGAAGTCCAAAGCACAAGCCTGTCCCAAGACTAAGGCACAGCTGTGTGTGACTACCAGCATCTCCCTTTACGCTGTATCACATCCCTTGTCGGATTATTTCACATTTGGGTCCTTCTGAGGCAAAGATGGTGACAATGCTTTTAAAAAACTCCTGTTTTTAATTTCTCCTGAACCATACAATTTTCCCAAGGGCAAATGTTTTTACAGCGCTCAGCCCCCCCTGAAAGGTGAGAGAGAACATACAACATTGAGTTCACATAGATGGTCTCAGTGCACTTCCAGCTCAAGGCTTTCTTTTCCTTCAGTGCCTGCCTCACAGGTCCTCCTTCTCCCTGGTATCCCTTAGTAGAAATCACAGCCTTTTTACATCTCACATGAGATGAAATAACACAGGAGCTGATGCCTCCCATTTGTTCCTCCTGCAGGAATCACTCTTTCAAATTCCCTGGCCTGTATTATAATGGAGGTCAGAGCTGAGCAAAATATCCCCTCCTGGCCTTAAAATCTATGAATAATATTTTTCCTTTGAGACTCCATCCAGGATACAGTGGGAAAAGCCTCAGTCACACCTGGGTTATGGACTTGGGCTGGGTGTAGGTTGGATAAAACCATCACAGATGGATGGATTCAATGCATCTCCCTCTGTCCAGCTGCACCTCCATTGCAGCCCCATGGGGCAGTAGCATTGTGGTATCACAGCAGTAAAGCCACTTATGAGCTGGGATGGCATCTCACATGCCTGCTCTCACTCACTGATTTAGTATTCAGAATTTAGAATTTATTGAGGATTCTTCTTTTGTCACATCATCTATCAGAGACAGACACCACCGAGATGGAAGGGGGAAAAAAAAATTAAAAACCTGTTTATTGCTCAACTTGCTCTAGGCATCTTTTAGTTTATTGTTCAGCTTGGTTCATTTCAGTGTTTCAATTTGAACGGTTCGCTTAGTTGCTGTGGCTAAAAAAAAATAAATTAAGAAAACCATAAGAAAACCTATTTAAAAAAAAAAAAGAGAGAAGAAGAGGCAGCAGCAAAAGTTGAGATTTGTGGGGCCCCACAGCACCTCACAATGTCAGAGGTGTCAACGGATAATTTAAGGGCAGAATCCCATGTAGCCAGAAGAGACGTGCTCCCAATTCCCTATTCTGAGTGTGTTCACCCACCGAGCTGCTGTTGGCACCCCTGGGAGGAGCTGGGATGAGAGACCCGCATTGCAGATACCCTGCCCAGGGTTTGCTACTGTGCAGCTGCTCTTGTGTGCTGAGCCTTTTGCCGGGGTGTGCAAGGACCCAAATATTGCCACTTGCTTTCCTCAGCCTCGTTCCCTCTGTGTGTGTGTGTGTGTGTGTGTGTTTGTGTGTGTGTGAAATTGCCCTTGATTTGCACGGGCACAAACAGGATCGGTGTCCACGGGGAATAAAAGGTTGTTGCGTCTCTCGTGGTCACCCAACGGCAGGTCCGATCCACATCCTGCAGGTTCCCAAAAATGGCATCCTCCTGTACTGCCCCCCTCCAAACACAGCAGCCCTCACTCCAGCAGTCCTAATTACGGCTCGGCTGATCCTCCAGACCTCTCATTGGATATCTCTGCCTCCAGCGGGGCAGGGGCTTTCCAAAGAAAACAGGATCCAGCTTCTCCACGCAGCTGCTTCCAGCATGTGAAGAAACCTTCTCCAGCAGCAAGTGTACTAATCTCTATGGGAGATAAGTCAATTACAGCAAATTGAGCTATTTCATTTCTGGCTGCAAATGGCTTTCAGTTACACAAGTAGACACATTAATCTAATAACTAATGATCATATATTTTACTAATCATACAACGCTGCGTGAGGTATTATATCTAATTATATTTAAGATTAAGACATCTTTATATGTGTGTTTTTGCCGGTTGCCAGGCTAGTGCAGATGGATGAAAACAGAAAAAGAAAGCAGGAATAGTTCCAATCCCCACTCTGTAAGAAACAAGAGGTCCCTTTGAAAGATGGAAAGATACAATTCAGAGAAGATTGGCTGAGGTTGCCTCCAGGATAGAACAAAAAAGAATAGGAAAGAATAGGAAAGAAATCATGAAAAAAATGATATTGGATTTTTTTTTTTTTTTTTTTTTTTGCATGCAAGAGTTGAGTCCAGAGATTTGATGCTAATGGCTTTGGACACAGGATCTTTTGGGTTGGAAGAGCCCTCTAAAATTCATTACTGTTCCTCCAGCGCTGCCAAGGCCACCACTAACCCATGTCCCCAGGTGCCACATCCACACGGCTTTTACATCCCTCCAGGAATGGTGACTCCACCACTGCCCTGGGTAGCCCATTCCAATGCCTGACCACCAGTGAAGAAATTTTTCCTGATACTGAACTTACACTTTCCCCTCTCTCAACTTAACTTGTCTTATCACTTGTTACCTGGGAGAAGCAGCCAACCTCCACCTGTCTCCAGCCTCCTCTATCATCCAAACAGCAAAGGCTGGCAGTAGCAAGGTGCCCTGCATTTAGACTGGGATATTTCATTTTCCAGGCTCAAGGAATCTCCCAAGAAGCCAAGGGTTAGTTATGGACATAAGTACCTGAAACAGGGTCTCTAATGCAATCTCTTAAAGCTTATCCTGATATTAGTACATACTAAGATCACTCCCTGAGCTTGCCTGGACTGTTGGTCAATATGATAATGTCTTAAATGCAGTTATGCAATCGCTGATTATTCTCTTTGGTAAATATTTTTATTCATGTGGGTATTTTTTGCATCAGTCTAGCAGCAATCCATCATATGTGAAGGTCTCGTGGCAGCTGCTGTTAAAATCAATATGTGTTAAGATGCCAGAAAACTGAGCTCATTTTTCTCCTCTTTGACATCGTAACTAAAGATCATAATAAGAGATAATGATAATGATGCAAAGCAATGATTAGAGATACTCTGCTAAAGGAAAGAAGGGAACCAAGCAAGCAAGAAAAGGAAGGGTGGTAAAATAAGGGGGAGAAGACCTTCCTGTTTCCCTGGGGGAAAAGTGGGGTTAATTGCCAGGGAGGCATGCATAGAAATCACAGTTAATATATTCTCCCTTCATCCTTGCCTGGCCATTCTCACCTGGACACCTCACACCAGTGTTACAGTCGTGCATCTCTGCAGCAAGCACAGCCAAAACCTGGGCCTTCAAACCCCATTCTGAGAAAATAGTTCTACAAATTCAGATGGTCCAGCAGACCACCTATTTGAGACCACCTACAGAGATACTGTGTGTGCAAATAGCCACACGTGCACATGTGTGCACGCACAAATACATGCTCTGTGTGCAAAGCTAGAAAAAAGTCAGGGCTGAAATAGCACATAAATGATGAATGGATAGGAAAGGATTTTGGAGGAATGAGAATATTTCTCTATTAAGTGTAAGTGGCTCTCAGTCTTTACTCAAGCAAAGCTACCACACTGCCCAAGGGTCAACCAACCTCTGATATAATACATAAGATATAAAACATAATGAACATAGCACAGTATAGTGTAGCCTATATATATAGTTCCCCCAAACTAACCCCCTGGCATACAAACCATGATATCCACGCATCTCTACACATATAAATCATAGAATCCCAGAATGGTTTGGGTTGGAAGGGACCTTAAAGATCATCTAGTTCCAACCCCTGCCATTGGTAGGGACACCTTCCACTATGCCAGGTTACTCCAAGCCCCATCCAACCTGGCCTTGGACACTTTCAGGGATGGGGCAGCCACAGCTCCTCTGGGCAACCTGTGCCAGGGCCTCCCCATGCTCACAAGGAAGAATTCCTTCCCGAAACACAATCTCACCCTGCCCTCTGTCAGATTGAACCCATTCCCCCTCGTTTTGTTCACTACGTACCCTTGTAAAATACATGCATGCAGTCACACATGCATATAAGGAATTGTTTCTGTGTGAAGAACTTTGCCTGTAGAGGTTGCAATGTGGCTGCCTCTTAGGAACAAATCAGCATAAACGCATGAGAATATTTTTTTCATACACCATCTTTCATACATACTAATCATCTTTCATTCATAAGAACATGTATTCATAGATAATCTCACTTTTTTTTTTTGGCCTGGGCATACAGTCCATGAGTGTAATTCGCATGTCTCCGAAGCCCACTGTGAATCTTCAGCACAATATAAAATCCGAATGATTGAAAAATATATGCATTTGTTGAACAGGAGGCTTGGAAACACGACACACGTGTGACCCCGACACCAAGCGCGAGGTAATTCCTGGAAGCTCAAGATCCTTTGTCGCATAAGTGTCTCAGCCTTCAGCCCCCAAATCCCGTGGCCAGGAAACCAAGCTCTGTGTCAGTACGAGCACGCTTCCCCTGCTCTGATTGCCTCCCTTTAAGCAAAGCTGCAGTGGAAACCCCATCCCGGGAGGCGGATGGCATGTTGGGATGTCAGAGGGAGACTGATCCTCCCCGTGCCGGCGCCTTAGGCAGGTGCTCTTCGTCGTTCAGTTCCACTAATCACGCCGCGGCTCTGACATCCCTCCCAGTATTTAACTTTCCTGGGACCTCTGGTAGTTTATTAACATTTTCAGGCTACAGGTGCTGGTATTTCTGCCTTCAATTACGTGGCCACTCTCTATTTTTTTTAGTTTTTCTCTTTTTTTTTTTTTTTTTTTCTGCGGGAAGATTCCCTGCCCCGGGCGAAGCGTTGGCTGCAGTGATAGGAATAATCATTTGTGGGTGATATTTCAGCAACGCGCAGGGGGAAGTGGAAGACGATCTGTGACAAACAAAATGGATAGTATCAAAAATCAATTCCACTCTTGCTATGTGAATGAGCAAAGGAAAGTTAAAAAAAAAAAAAAAAAAAAGAGAGGCAATTCAACAGCTTTTAGAGGGGGGAAGGCTTGAAGGGAGGAAAGGAACTGGCTTAGAAGAAATACTTGCTTTGTGGTAGTACAGTAAAACACACTTGAAAAATTTTGATTTTTGATGTGGATTCAGGTGTGTCTATGAATACTTTCAGCATCAGATTTGGTGCTGGGAAATCCAATCAGTGTCAAATGACAGAATCACAGAATATATTGAGTTGGAAGGGACCCACAAAGATCATCAAGTCCAACCCATAGCCCTGCACAGGGCCATCCAGAAGAGTCACATCATGTGCCTGAGAGTATCATCCAAACTCTTCTTGGGCTCTGGCAGCCTTGGTGCTGTGCCCACTGCCCTGGGGAGCCTGTTCAGTGCCCAACCACCCTCTGGGTGAAGAATCTTATTTTAATATCCGACCTAAATCTCCCCTGACACAGCTTCAGGCCATGCCCTGTCTCAGGTCCAAGCCTGTTTCCTTGACTTTGTCCAGATTCTTTTCTAGGTGTTCAAAGAAGACTTCACCTAAAGCCATGGTCAAAGTGACTATCACACAAAAGTGATTTGGTTTTTCCTTTAGTTGAGATATCTGCTTTGGCTAGAACAGCAGTTGACTTGTGCAGACACAGGTGTGTCAGAGTTTTCAGGGTTAAAATTCTCACAAAGTTATTAGTAAAAACTTATATTTTTACACTGAAGGAATAACTTTGTGAGGGGCCAATGTGTTGATTAGGAATTTGGACCCCTCACTTTGAGAAAGACATGGGGGGGCTGGATTGTGTCCAGAGAAGGGAACAGAGCTGGGGAAGGGTCTGGAGCAGCAGGAGCGGCTGAGGGAGCTGAGGGGGCTCATCCTGGAGAAAAGGAGGCTCGGGGGGGGACCTTCTGGCTCTCTGCAAGTTGGTGACAGGAGAGTGGAGCCAGGTGGGGGGATCGGGCTCTGCTACCAGGGAACAAGAGACAGGACGAGAGGAAACGACCTCAAGTTGTGCCGGGGGAGGTTTAGATTGGATATTAGGGAAAATGTCTTCAAGGGAAGTGTCATCAAGGGGAGCAGTGGAGTCCCCATCCCTGTGTGGATGTGGCACTTGGGGACATGGGTTAGTGGTGGCCTTGGCAGTGCTGGGGGAACAGTTGCACGTGATGACTTCAAAGGGCTTTTCCAATCTAAATGAGTCTGCGATTCATTATTGCTACAGAGTCTATCTGAATGCACCTGCATGTGTAAAAGAAGACACACCATTTCCACTACTGGCAAATAGGAAGATTGTCTCTGTGAATTAATGCCCTTGTATCTCCCAAAATGCTCACAACCAGCAGCACCATCATTGCTTTTTTTTTTTTTAGCAGGTCCTCTGCTTCTAATAGTAGACGATTTCAGATATTCACAGCTCTGATAATTAGAAAGCTTCTTCTAATTTCCACCCTAAATTTATTCATGGCTGGTTTAGATCCATTTGCACTTCAATAGCCCACTCCCAGAGGAATGAGGAGGTTGCAGGGCTGTAGATGGAGGTGATAGGTTTGACCTAGAGAGGAACCTGGTTCCTGCAGCCTCTGCCAAAGACCTGCTTGGCTGGGTTGAGCAGTGGACATTTTACATCTATGAGTGGGGTTGAAATATTAAGAGGATCAGGCCTGCAGGGGGGAATTCAAGCTTCTTATCACTCATTATGACAAATTAAACACTTGGTGGTTCCAAAACGGTATTTACTTTGAGATAAAAAACTGGCCTTTCCTTTCCCTCAATGTCTTTCCTTCTTGATGAAGCTGGATGACAGGAAAATAAAAAATTTAGTTTATTTTTCCCTGATTGATTCTTTTTTTAATTGTAACTTTCTACCCTCTCTCCAGTGCTGAGAGAAGAGGACGAGAAATGCTGACTAAGTCATTTTAGCCCTTTATAGAAACCCGCAGGAATGAGTTTAGATTTTAAAGAACGATTTTCAAACATTTTCCTTTTATTCCCAAACAGGTCCCTGGAAGAAAATCGTGGCACAGTACATGTTGATGATCAACCTGAGCACCCTGTCCTGTATAGATGGTAGAGAAAACAAGATCCTGCCTGAGCAATTATAGGAAGTTAACATAGAGAGAGGGTCCATGGAGAGTCTATAGTTGGTATGTACAGAAATAAGTTGTCTCTTGAAGTGCCAAGCAGACTGCACTGTATCTTCCCTCTCATAAAGAAATAAAATCTTTAAAAATGGATGGGAAGTGATAATGAAAATACCACTCTCTCTTACTTAGAGCTTTTTTTTAGTCCATGTAAAAACCCTCTCTGGAAAGTCATCCCACTCCTTCTAATAGTCTTGGAAAGACTATCAGCATGGGAAAGCCTTGAGCAGGTCATCCAACTGGCTGCTGCAAATTTTGGCTGGGGCAGGATAGGGCTCTGGAGAATCTGTCCCCTCACATTGCTCCACTGTCACTCAACATTGCTCTGAACTCTCCCCCAAGGTTTTCATCATCCCCCACAGTGCTCCAACCTAGAATGGTTTGTGTTGGAAAGGATCATAAAGACCATCTCATTCCAACCCCTGCCATGGGCAGGGACGCCTTCCACTATCCCAGGTTGCTCCAAGCCCCATCCAACCTGGCCTTGGACACTTCCAGGGATGGGGCAGCCACAGCTTCTCTGGACAACCTGTGCCAGGACCTCACCACCCTCACCAATTTTTTTCCTAATTCCCAATCTAAACTTAATCTCTTTCAGTTTAAAGCCATTTCCCCTTGTCCTGTCACCACATGCCCTTCTCAAAAGCATCTCCCCTCACTGTTTCATCATTCCACTCACATTTTTCTGTCACAGCTTCTGTGATGCTGCTTCTCTCTGGGACCCTGCAAGGACCAGCAGCTCGCCCAGACTGATGGGACACAGGGCTCAGGGGGAGCTCACCAGTGAGGACCAAACATGCCAGCCCTTCACATGGTTTCTATCAGCCAAAACGAGCTACTCATCTTACAACCACCCCCTGTTAGTTGTGCTTAACCTGCTGCTAAATAAAATTCATAGCTGTTTAAATAAACACTGTTAGTAACCAAATTCCATTAATGATTTGAAAACAATTAGCACCTTTCCAGGTCACCAAGAGGGTTGATCTCCCTCACCCACATTTTGTTTTATTTACGGCCTTCCCCACTGTCGTCTTGACATTCATGCCACATGAAAGTTGGGGAAGTCTGGGGAGGGAGGGCTAAAAGGAAGCAATACCTGATCATGTAAACAATTAGACCTTTATCCATCCTGCCCAAAGAGGTCCTTTATCTGATGACAACCTCTGCAGAACGGAAGAGGAGCAGGTACCTCCCTCTGAGACCATCCTAACTATTCAATCAATTCTCCTCAATTACTAACAAATCTAAATGTGATTTATCTGCCCAGGAATCATTCCAATATCAGGCGAGGATCTATCAATAAAACCCCCAAAGGCAATCTTTTTTTCAGAGCTGTCAATAGAACCTCTGAAGCACAAAGAGAGGGAGCCGACAATTGAGATATTTTGCTTTTTTTTTTTAACTCTTTTTTTTTTTTTTGAGCACTTAATTAAGTCGACAAGAAGCTGTCAAGGATAATTTTCAAAGCACACGGCCTCAGCATCTGACATTTGATAATATTACACTCCATGTTGATTGAAATTGATTTTTTCTCCTCTTTTTTTCTTTCTTTCTCCCTTTTTTTTTTTTTTTGGTAGTGGAAGGCTGCAAAAAAAGGGGGCATTTGACAACTTTCTTGCCCATAGATCCAAGGACAGCAGGCCAGTTTGTTAAGGTCAGTCATGACAAACAGTATGATGGGTTTTTAAAACCAGCTGAGTTTAACAATAGTAGGGCACGGGTGTGTTATTTCAGTGTCAATAAAGCAAGCTGCTCAGCAGTTAGCAAATATCTCAGCAAGATCAGAGGTGCCGGGATTAGAAGTAATAGTAAATTTATAGGGTCGGATTCTGATCTCAGTTAATACCATTGTAAATCCAGAGCGAATTTCATTGACTTCAATAGTTTTTGATCCAGAATAGCCCAGATGTGGTCATTTTCTGAAGTTGTTACCAGAGCTGCCAATTGCATTGTTGCTTTGGATTTATTTGTTTTTATTTTTCACCCTGATGGGAGCTGGGCACTTCCCTTCCCTTTTCCCTCCTGTAAAAGTCACTTCTGTAAATCTCTCTAGATGATTATCTTCTTAAATGCCTAAGCTACTTTGTAAACCTATACATGCAATAGCTGCCATTCCCATGCCTTTGAAACAAGTGCAACTCTGCAAACACTGAGCAGAATCTGGCCCCTGTCCTTGGTCAGACAGCTTGGGGGAAAAAAAAAGTACAGATGGAAAAATCAGGCTCTAGGCTTTTCTTGCTATTTGGCTCTCTAAGTACTGATCAGTATTTCCTATTTGCTGCTTAGCACCCCATGTAGAAAGCAAGGCAGACTCTCAGCAAATTGATTTGAACGATAATATTTTATTAAAGTTCTGTACTTAGTCGCTCTTGCAGCTGCAACTGAGCAATTATGGCATTTCAAGAATAATTTATTGGTTATTGGAATACAAGATACCGTTTTCTTTTTTGTCTAGGCTACAGAAAAAGACCCTGGAGCATGGCAGTTGTGTGAGAGGCCAGGGAGCCTGAAGGTGCTGGGCAGAACATCAGTGACCTGACAAATTTATTGGGATTGCGTGAAGAAGAATGGGGCCCAGGATGTACAAGCCCTAATCCTAGAATCCCAGAATACTTTAGATTGGAAAAGCCCTCTAAGATCATCAAGTCCAACCATTCCCCAGTGCTGCCAAGGCCACCACTGACCTGTGTTCCCAAGTCCCCACATCTACATGTCTTTTAAATCTCTCTATGGATTGTGACTCCACCAGTGCCCTGGGCAGACTGTGTCAGGGCTTGGCAACCCTTTCACAACAATTATTCCTAATTACCCCTATTACTGCACATGCTACCTGGCTTCAGATCATGCCCAGTTCACATCATCTGCTCCATCACGTGGCACTAGGGCTCAACAGGAATGGGAACAGCTTGGCAGGTACTCCCTTGTTCCCTCCTTGAAGAAGGGCTCCAGGATGAGGTCAGATCCTGTCTCTGGGTTTGGTTTGTTTTTTTTTTTATTTCTATTTCTTGCACAGGACAAGATGGAGATGCCTCAACATCAAGTTGCAGCTGATTCCAGAAGACCCAGTTCTGGACAGACTGGGGCTTGAGCAGTGGAGATGAGGTCAGTCTCATCAGTCTCATCAGAAACCAGATCTAAAGGGGCAGGTCTGTCTTAAACAGCTAAATGGTTTCTCAGGAGTGCGTAATTTAGACACCAGGCAGCTTTCATCTGTCAGAGAGCATCAGGGAGCAAGCAAGCTAAATTAATTAATTGAATTGCCCAGGGTCATGGAAGAAATCTGTAGAAGAGGTCAGCAGTGGTCACAGCCCCCCACCAAATCATCTTCCCCATCACCACAGGTGTGCTCTCAGCAGGAGCGTGGGATGAGAAGGGTTAAGCTGGGCTAGATTGAAGAGAGACATAATTATCCCAGGTAAGAATTAACTTGCGAGGAATTGGGAGCAAGGCACCACCTGACTCAAGCTAAATGATCTAAATCTGTATGTCCCACGCTGATCCCCACGTGGCTCTCCTGCAAATGATGCACCAGAATTAACAGAGAGTGCTTTACAGTAGGTACATTTCACCCCTCCGAGGAATGCTGTAAAAGTTGGTCTCACAGATGCCACTCCTACAAGCACCCTGAGATGAGGAGAGAGGTTTAGATCCAAATCAGTGCCAGCACTGCCTCTGGAAAGCTCTCACAACAATTAAAGCAGAATCGTAAGAGGTTCCCGGGAGTGATTGCAGTTTGGATTTGAAGGGTGAGGGACCCTGGTCTCTCCACCTCGTTTCAGGCCGATGAAGCCTGGGTTTTATGACTTTTGGGACCCTGTGGCTAGGAAATTAAAAAGTGCCAGGGGTCACTGCTGGGCACTTGAATGTGACTGTGAGCCAAATCATTAATTCAGTCTGAAGGTGTTCTTGGCCAGAGGTAGCTGGCCCTCTCCCAGCTACATCCCAGGGATGTTCTGAGGAGCAGCCTGAGCCAGGCACCATCCTGACTGCCTGTTTGGCTCTGGCCACCCTGAGTAACAGTATAGATGAGGATATTTGTGCCAAAAAGTGGCCCAGGTGGGCTGATTTTATCTGTGCAGATGTAGCCTTTATGGCCTGTCTTGTTGGCCTCTTGATCTAAGAGAGAATTTGGGACCTTGGCTGGTCACAACAAATGCTATCAAGATGAATAGGTGAATGCTACTGTCTGGGAGGGTCTCTTGGGCTTCCCATTAGCCTGAAGCAGGTCTGCAAGACTTCCAGGGGCCCCTGGAAAGACTGAGAGGCACAAACATGGTCACAGCCTGAGCAAACTTCTGGTCCAAGAGTATGTTTTTCTCTTGCGTAGGCTCCACTTGGCTGTGCATAGCATGAGCCCTGAGATTTATTCCTAGAATTTGCTTTCTGTTGTTAGCTCCTTATTTCCTGGATCCTTGGGATAACAGAGAAACTTGTTTCCTTAAAAAATACCTGTGTGCAAATGTGGGCCGGAGTTTGCTGCTCTGGGAAGCTACGGAGGAGAGGCATAACTCACACATCATTCTCCTCTGGCTTCACCTGTTCCCTCCTTACCATCTAAGGGGAATGATCCCTGCCCATGGTCTCCCTCAAAATGTGTAGAGAGCGGCCAGACTGGGCTTGCTGGAATGGTCTGAAACCAAGCTGGTTTGAGCATTGTGACTGTCATCAACCCTGCAGTGTGACCAGCAACCCTTCTGCTCTTAAGGACATGATTCAGCGGTGGCCTTGGCTGTGCTGGGGGACTCAGTGCTCTTAGAAGACTTTTCCAACCTAAATGATTCTATGATTCTATCCCATCTCCTGTGCTTGGCTGGCATTTGGTGCTTCTGTATCAGAGGGAAGGAAGGTTTGCCCACTGGAAAGCTCAGCTGTTTTTTCCCAGCTACATGAGTTGGTCTGACAAAAGGTAATGCCTTTCTCCACAAACCCACCTCCACCTCAGGGGCTGAAACTGAAGTATAAAGCCACTCGTGCAATATGCCAGAGCAGGATTTACCCTGAGACTTCAGTCCCCACAGTGCAGCCTGAGGCAGTGCAGCGGTGCTGGGCTGAGTCCTTGCTACCTTGACCCTGAAGGGGTCGTTTCAACCTGGACCAAACAACTCATTTAGGCTCTGAGGGCAGCATGGTACCAAAATTACTCTCCAAAACACCTTTCCCTGTTGAGACTCCATCTCTGCCTGGGATTACCCCACGCTGGGACATGGTAGTGGATCCCTCAGGGATCACCCTTGGGTGGTAAGTCGGGCAGCACCAGGCTCACCAGAGCTCAGCTTGACCGTGGCATGATCTGGGCTCTGGCAGAATGACTCTGGGGTTTTCCTCAGGGAATCAGAGCAAGGACGTGAGTGGCCTTGGTTCATTGAGGTGTTAGGGTGATGAGGATAAGCAATTTCCAACCTCCAACCATATGGGGCTGGTCTGGAGCAAGACCTGGGGAATGCTGGCCATGGGATGCTGATTTCACCTTTGACGCCTTTGCCTCTGGTGAGTCACTTAGCAGTGAGGTTTCCCTCTGTGAAAAAATGGGCAGAATAATCACTTCCTACCTTGCAGGGGAGACATGAGGATTAATTAATTAATTAATTAATTGTTTTGGAAGTAATTAAGTTTCTTATTTCACAATGATTGCTCTTTTCTTTCCGATCTCTCTCTCTCTCTCTCTCTCTCTCCTTTTTTTTTTTTAAACTGGTGTGGTGTGGAGAACTTTGAGTTTCACCATGGCTGAGAGCTGATGGGAGTTCTCCAAGACCAGGACAGCTACAGGTCCTTGCCTGGAGGAAAGGTGCCACCCCTACTGGGTTTACATGCTACAGTCACAATGCCATGGCTGCCCTCCTGAGACAGCTTTAAAAACCCAGTGGTGGCCACTTTCCCATTTGAAAGACCAAACCCTGCCAGCATCTGGCTCCTCTAACACCTCACCACTGTGGCCAGGGCACATGAGATGAGGTCTTTGCCCCGAGGCAGGCAGGCAGGGCTGGGTCCTCAGTCCATCCAGTGTGCCCAAGCCATAGGGCTGGTCCCCGTTTCCCACTGGCAGCTCCAAGCTACAGCACCTTGGTGAGCCTGTGGTGCTGGCAGAGATCCTCCCGTGGTGGACAGGGACATGGGGTCATCGTGGGAGCAGGTGTTGCTGGCAGGGGACAAGAAGCAGTGACACAGGAGTCCTCAGGAGATGATCTGCCTTTGGCTGCCTTTCCCTAATATAGCCAAAAGTTCTTTCAAATCGCAATTCAGGCTTTTGAGATAGTCTCTAATCCTTGGGAACCCTTACACAGGGTTCCTAAAACACAGAGTTTGAAGTGAATTCAGCATCAGAACCCACATATTCAGACTGCCTTTAATTAACCAGTTAAGGTGTAGAGTTCCATTCAGAATCTCTTGTTATGTTATCACATTGAAAAAGTTGCAGGATAGAAGCAATGATAGATGAGGAACCCAGCACTATCTGCTGGCAACAGACATCTGACAAAGTGATAAGCATGGCTAATTCCCCTGGGCATTATTTGTATGCAGTGCATAGGTATGGGTGAATTATTGCTTTCCCTGATTGTCTCATGATTTTTTCCCCCCCTCTCATATGATCTTTTTTTTCCTTACCTGGTATTTTTGACATCTGAGAAATTCATATTGGCAAGTTGATCTATATTGTCTAATATAACATGGAGTGTAATCAATCACAAATCCTGCCTAGGTTTTTTTTTCAGCAACTTCAGTGAAATGACAGAGGCCTGTTTCAAGGTAATGATAATTGCATGACTGATTTTCACTAAAAACTTCCATACAGACCTGAACCATTAAACAAAAAATTTGCACTCAGGCTTTAAATTACTCTTCAATATTTACCACTGCAGGGCCAGCTCAGTGCAGAGACTTGGAAAGTCTTGCAATTACAAACTGAGAAAACGATACACAATAAGGGTGCATCATAACTGATAAACTCTTAAGGGGAAGCAGAAGACTTTGTCAGACTAGAACTGAGCCTTAGAATTGAAATGTTCCATCAACAGTTTTGAAAACTGAAACTCAAGGAAACCTGACGGGGGAGGAAAATCACAGACTTCAGGATGATGCATGCTCCGAGAATAAAGACAATATCATCTCATCATGTAGAAATAGAGAGTAGTCCAGAAGCTGACAAAACTCAAGAATCCAATCCAATAAAGTCCCATTTAAGCCCTGCACTTTAAAACAGGGAACTGGATCAAGTGTGGGATGGGGCACAGAGACATAACAACCACGAAGCCTCAGCATAAGCATCAGTGTTGTCCTAGTTCAGAAAGGGGACCTACATAAAAATGGGGCAGTCTTGTAAGTAGGAAGAGCAAAGAAGAAGGGGCAAAAGGCTAGTAAGAGGCAGTGGAATTACTTATAGATGTTATTTCAGAGACTAACAGTAAATCTCTACAAAGTACACTTTAGAAAGACCCCCATGCAAATCAGAAATAGCTCAAAGGAGACTACAAGGGGTTGGAAGGTGTCCTTCAAAAAGCTGAAGGCACGTCCACCAAAAGGAAATAGGAAACAAATTATCTGGCACCTAATATCTAAAACTATAACAGGATAAAAAAAAAAAAGAAAGGAAAAAACCAGAGAGTTTTTGAAGAAAAAAATTGCTGAAGTTGCAAACACTGATAATAAATCAGAGGTAGGAGACTGAAGGTTTGTAGGGCAATTACAGCACAAGAACAATTGTACTGTCAGATTAAAGTTTCCTCGAACATAGCACCCTCTCTCCAACAGCAGCTGACACCAGATGTTTAAGAGGCATAGCAGAGCATTTAGTGACAGTTCCACAGTAGCCTTTATCAGCCTTCAGGGATTTGAGGCTTGGGAGCTTTCAATAGGCCTCACGAAGACTTCAGGTGCTCATGATGCAATAGGAGTATTTGGAAAAGACAGGGTCCCAGTGGACAAACTAGGTGAGATTTTCACATCTGTATTCAGCACTAAGAAGCCTGGAGAGTATCCTATACCTGTAATGTCTCTTTTGTGGGGTTCAGGAGAAGACAAATCAGAAACTGAAGTTTCAGTAGGAGAGATGTAGAACCGCCTGTTAAAGTGAACAGAGCAGTTATTGAGTTGGGAAGATGTTCTCTTCTGAGCTGTAGAAGAACAGGAGCAGGAAATTGGTCACAATTATCTGTGCTGTGTCCTGGCATGATGTCAGTGTGGCTCCTGCACACACACTGTTTTGGAGGGTGTCTGTAGACTGACAGTGCCCATAAGTGCATTAAGAAAACCATTAGATGTAAAGATGACGATATCATCAAGGCATTCATAGTAAATATAATACAATAAAGAAGGCTCAACCCATCCTTCACAAGCTTATGAATCTGTTAGAGCTCTCTGAAGGTCTTGTTAAGCTTATGGGAAAAGATATTCTGGTAAGATTGCTAGGAAATCCCATCCTGAAAGCTTAAGGGGCAGCTAGAAGAGCAGGACCTTTAATCAATTAATTAATTATTAGGTGAGGAAAAAAACCCTAGGAAACAGTGCATAGGAATAGCTTGCACAGGTTACCAATGGCATTCCATGTGTGTCTGTAGTGAGATCTGTGCAGTTCAGCATATTCATAAATAACATGGGAAGGAGTGTGGATAGTGAGATGACAAAGCTCAGTGATATTGTTGAATTATTCAGGGTAGTAAAAGCCAAAGCTGTCTGCTGAGACTTGCTGAGATCTGCAACCCCAAGCGACTAGAAAATAAAGTGGAAGCTGAAGTTCAACATTGCTAAATGCAAAGTAATGCACACACATGGACTCTGATTTATCTATTACCTTCAGAAAAGAGGATTTGGGGTTACAACAGGTAGTTCTGAGGAATTGCCAGCTCACTGCTTGGCTGGGGGCAGAAGAGCAAACTGGCTGATGATAATTACTAAGTGGTGAAGAACAAGCCAGGAATGTTCTTTAACTATATGAATTAATGCTACATCTGCGTTGTGCCTTTCCGGCCTTCCTGTTCCCTAGAGGAAAACATAGGGACAAGATGGGCAGGATTGTCCAAGAGAAGAACAGCTTCACACAAGGTCCAGCAAAGTCCCCCAAAGCAGGTGAGTGTGGAGACAGAGTGTATAAAGCCGAAGGAGTTATGTTGTTCCTACTGCACATGGTGGGATCCTCAGCTGACCACCAACAGAGGAGGTGGAAGCTGAGAGTTGATGTTGTTTCAGAATGCAATGAAACTAATTCATGGAAGACAAATCCATGAGGGCCATTGGTACTGATCTATCACTTTGACTTTGGAAAGTCATGAGGCTGGAAATTCAGAGGTTATACTTGATGCAAAGTGATTTGTACTTGCCATGTTCTCACGCTTGTCTCTAGGCCTGAGCCGAGAGCAGTGGTCAGAGGCAGAGTACTCGGCCACATAGTCCTTTGGGTTGAGGTAGCTCTTTCGTTGTGCTGCTTTGGCTACAGTAAAATCCCTAAATTCTACAGCACCTCACAAAGCATCTCTCAGAGGCCCTGTGCTGTGGACAGACATCTGGAGCAGCTCACACCCTCCCGAGCTTGTTTCCCAGCCTGTCTGCACACTCCAGCAACACTCAGGTCCCAATCTCACCACCCTATTTCAGGGTTGTTTGCTCAGAATGAGGGCTAAGATCACATTTTCTAAATGAAGACTGGTTTCTCGTGCCTAATTCTGAGCCAGGACCCTTTCACAGTTGAGGGCTGTCAAGCACAGAGGGTGCCTGATCATTACCCTCCCACTGTGGGGTACAACAGAAGGGCAGGAAGGTCTGGCTATTGTTGCCAAGCTTGTGTGAATATCCCAAATGATGTCCATGTTATGAGTACACTTAGGACAGCCAGGAGCTTTTGGAAATCGAGCCCTATTCCCTCCAACAGGAAGAAAGAGTGGGATCCCATCTCACTGCTGGCAGAAATACAGCCCCTGCCGACACACTGCTCCTGCTGCCTCCTGCATTTAAATCTCACCAACCTCCCTGCTCTGCCTTAAACCGGCAGCTTTAGAGGTCCCCACTCATCAAAGTCTTGTCAGGCAACAAGAGGGGGAACAAGGAGGGCTTAATTGATCAGCTTCGAAAGTAGCCTTGAGAACTTGATTCAGATATTGACTTCCAACGAGCTGGTTTAACTCCAGCTTCCAGAGCCAGCAATGGCTGAACATCAAAACTATTAACCTCTGGCCTTACCAGTTGGTGAGACATCACAGCAGCAGTAATTAGGAAGTCAATCGGAATCACATGTCTCACTTACACTGGCATGTCAATCAATAGTGCCAGTGACAGATTCATTAGGCCAGGCCTTGCAGCGCAAGCCGGTAACAACCTCATAAAATACGCTTTTGAGGCAGGGCAAAGAAAAATCTGCTTGGAGGACTTGACTAGATGACAATATGTATTGATTAGGGCTCAAGCAATTTATGAAGTGCTACTTGCTCCGCAACCTTTCTGGCTCGGTTCTAAATTTTCCCAAGTAGTTGCTAAATAAAACAAAATATTACACTTTTAAAAGCCTTTTTCTGACAGAGCATTTTTTTTTTTTTTGGTTACAGCTAACAAATAATCTAGCAAGGTAAAACTTCTATAGTTACTTAATAGTGAACAGTACCTTTCATTTCTCTGGCCATCAGGCTTTGAAAGAGAATATCCATCTGGATGAGAAAAAAAATCATCTGAAAGATGATTATGAAACTCTCCTACCTTCCAGAGACAAATTTCATTTTATCACGCCTTTCTTTAGAGCATTTAATGGCCATTCTTTCTGCCAGGTCACAAGAAAAGTGTATATTTCTGTTTTTAAAGCTAAATTAAAAGCTTGGTTTATGGACTACAATCAGATCTCTACTGCTTGCTGCAAACAGTGTTTTTCTAGTCAGAAACAGTATAATTGGGAACTTGCTGAAATGTTCTTTGCAAATCTTCTCTTTGAATTGGATCTTTTTGCCTTAATTTGCTTGTAGCTGATTTTTGTCAGGATTTCCCTGAGATTCAGAAGGACTCACTGCCCTCTATTCACTCTGTCACTGAGGGTGGGATTTATTTCCTCTTGCCCTGCAGGGTGAGGGAGCATCTTGCTTCAGGGTAAAGTGTCAATGCAGTGTCTCTACAGTGACATCTTTCTCTGTGGGGTTTCAGAACTTGCATGTCTTGACCCTCTCTCCAAGACAAATATCAGGACTAGTGCATCTGTATCCAGTGTATCTGTATTCCAGATGGGGTTCCTACCTCATTTTCCAGCAGGTACTTCATTGTCACCTGAAGAATTCTAGTGACCAACTTCAATGCCCTATGGCTTCGCACAGGAAAGCACTTAGAGAGTATAGGATCCCAGAATGGTTTGGTTTGGAAGTGACTTTAAATTTCATCTCATTCCACCCTCTGCCATGAGCAGGGACACCTTCCACTAGACCAGGTTGCTCCAGGTCCCACCAAGCCTGGACTTGAGAATTTCCAAGCGCTGCCAGCACTTACACATCTTCTTTAGTTTTAGCTGAGTGTTAAAGACACGGTGTAAGAGCTTGATAGGTCAGAGTGGAAGCACTTGCAGTTGTAGGGAAGGTTTCTCCATTTTTTTCCAAATGTCTTCAGCTCTGAGGTAGCAAAGGAATGTTTCTCAGGGTGGAAAAGCTAACTGCCTGCACTGACATCATGCCCAGAGAAGGCCCCAACCACTTATTTCCACATCAGACTAATAAAACCACTAAAGCACCCACTGTGAGGCAAACACCTAATATTTTGGAAGGATACTGACTGAGGCCTTGCTTATTTGTTAATAACAAAAGTTTTCTGGTTAATTATTTGGGGAGCTTTATTAATGTTAAAAGTACAGTTGGGCCAATAATTCACGATGATTTATTTCCTCGCCAAAATCAGGACTTTCTGCTCTTGAATTATTCGAGAACAGATTGCAGTTTTCTCAAATTGATTCATTACATTGAAATTTTTGCCAGATAACTTCTGCAAATAAGTCTGGCTTTGAGTCTGGTTCACAACCAGTTCACTGGTGTGTGTGTACTACACGTGAAAGCTGAGCTGTTGGATGGGGCAGGTAAGTCACCCCGGGAGTTTGGTTTTCCAGTTTGGGGCAGAAAACATTTTAACTTGTTTTCATTGCCAAATCTCTGTGGGTAATACATTAAATTGTCCTCTTTCCAATTCCCTCCAACGTTCCTGCCAGTAAACTCCTAATTTCACCAAACAACCCTGCCAGTAAATTAAAATTCATTAGAATAACCAAGAGAAAAGCCATAAACAGGATCTAAGTAGAAACAACTTGACTTTAAATTCAGAATGAACACATGTGATGATTTTTTTCCATTATTTTTCATTCTATACCAGTTAATTCCTAAAAATTCCTAAAACAATACCAGGTGGTTCAATAAAAATCCAGCGGAAAGAGAAGAGTGGACTGGACATGAGTTGTTAAGTGCTGGGAATCCTTTAAATTATTTCTAACATGGAAAGTTTTGGAAAAAGGGGTATTTGCTCCATGTACAGACTGGAAGAAGGTCACTTTGCATATGGTTTCCTCTGTAATAGCAGCATGTTTCCCATAGTAAAGCAAAAGCTTTAATGAAGAAGTAATAACTGCTTACACTGGCAAAGAGTAAAACCAGCTGTGTTTTTGTGAAAAGGAGTTAAAATGAGTTTGTTTCCTCCAGTAGGTTCACTTTTTGAGACTCTTGGAAGACCCTTTGGTTTTACTCCTCAGTAAAGTTATTTTAAAGAGTCTAATGAGAAGGCCAAGTCCAGCTCATTATAAACTTCATGCATGGAGAGAGGCAATTTTCCCTTTCCTGCAGCCTCCCCAGGAAGCCCTTGGTGAAGGTGATGGAAGCCCTGGGGCAGTGCATTACCCCATCCAATCCCCCTTTCACACAAAGGCTGAGGTGGCAACAAGAGGTGGATGTGATCACCCTTTCCGCCAACCCACAGGACCCTTGCCTGTAGCTGAATCAGTCCTACTGAATCAACCCAGAGCTGCTGCTGTGGACAAACTCTGATGGTCACTGACATTTTCATTCCCTGGGCTTGGAGGCCCACTTGGATGGTGCCAGGTGATGTGTTTTTCCCAAGCCTGGCAAGCCCCTGGATCATTTCCACACTTCAGCTTACCCTTTGCAGGGCTGATTTACTCCAGTTTTATCAACATCTAGATCTGGAAGAGGAAACTATTAAATTAATATCATAATTAAAATTCAGCCAGTGCAGAGCTCAACTGGAAGCTCTGAATCAACAAAATAGGTCGTGAGATCAGATGAGGGGATATTAGAAGGAACTGATTGTTGCAGTTGTGTCACAGCAAATTTAACAGGGAAAGCTTTGCTGTGCTGTTGGTGTATGGCTTTAGTGGTTAAATTTCTATTCTTATCTAAGGCAATTTTAAGGCAGTAGAACAAGCAGGAAATGCATTGTGGACCTTCATGTATATACATATGTAATGTTTTGCATTTTACAATTTTGTGTTTCCCCATCAACTACTGCCTTCCATAACCTTTGGAAGGCTGGATATTGTAAGGACCATCATGACTTTTCAAATGAGATGTTTTTCCCACTACACCTTATGAAGACAGGTCACACGAGACACTCCATTTTGGGCTGAAAACTTATTTTTAGAGATCTGTTGGATTTTTAAATGTGAAATGTTCTTGGGTTTGCCTAGGGGAAGATTTCCTGGTTCATATTTGGGGGGAACTGGAACTACACGATCATGAAGGTCAATTCCAACCCAAATCATTCTATGGTTCTGTTATTTTACAGTTCTATGATTTTATCCAATGCAATGACTGCAGATGAACTGTTCATACTTTGTAGGCAAAAAAAAAAACTTTTTCAGGAGAGTAGTCTAAGTCTAGGTTGATCTGTGTTTAATTTGCAGAATATGTTAAGTCAGGAAAAAAAATCCTTCAGCTGAAAAATCTAGAATAAAACATTTTCACAAGCAAATTTAATTTTGAAATTTTCTTAATAGCTGATGTTTTAAAAGATTTAAAAATAAGAAAAAACTGTTTCATTATAGCATAAACATTTTAACTCCTCAAGAGTGAGATGGAGCTCTGGCTGCAATACCAACTGTCTCATCCAATTAGGTTTCAAGTTTAATGATCCTCAATGAAAAAAAAAAAAATCCAAGAGAAAGGCAGTAAAAAGCAAAATTTAGTAGGAGAGGCATAATGATTTAAGGCTGATGACTTATTTCCATGTCAGTAGGACATAGTGAAAATCCCAAATTCCAGGTTCCCCATGGATGTTGCGTCACTGCTTTGTTTTTCCTCTGTGGGAACAGATCCAGGGTGCACTGATGGGTTGTCACCAGCGTGCTGGGCTCTGCAGGGACAGGTAACAAACATAAGGATCCTGTTACTGTGTTCTCCTGGTAATGAGGGAATGTGTGGAAGGAATCTATTTCTTGGGCCCCTGCCAGAGGTGACATATTTGTATTTTTTATTCTGTTAGTGCCCAGTTCATCAGCGTTAGCTGGCAAAAATCAAGGATGAATACAAGGATCTTAGTTTTGGCTTCATCTGCCATAACCAAAATCAACCTGCTCTTCTTGAGGCAACCTCCTTAGCCCCTTTTCTTTTCCTGCGTTTTTATTGGCAACCTCAACACTGTTGTTACCGCTTCGAGGCTCACGCAAACACCAAGACTGAATTTGCTATGAAGGTTTTTCCCCAGAGAATAATGTTAGGAATGACAGGAGCAATTTCTGCCTGTGCAGGGGATTTCTTGTGGCTTGTTGAAAGGCGAAAGGCAGAAAGACTGTCATTTGAAAACAGCAAAGCGACCTCAAGTAGCAAACCAACAGCCATGTGGTTTCACCTCCTGTTGCAACTATTTTTACCACCACTTTATGCTTCACTGACCAATGGATTTTTTTTTTCTTCAGCTTTTCACTTTTATATATATTATCCATACACACACACAGAGGGCTATTATTTTGATCTTCATCATTACATAGTGCTGCTTTTTGTGCCATTTAGACATGAACCTCATTTGAACCCTAAAGCCCCATTTGTGGCACACAAAAATACTGTCATTTACATTCTGTGCCAAAGTATTATATAAAAAGCATCAAATGGGAGGAGAGGCAGGAAGCTGGGAGTAAAGATATATAGTCAGCAAAGTATATAACTTCTGGCATATTACTGCTTAATCCTAACATAATTATTCTCATCCTTTTATTTGATTAACTTCTAATGGTTCCTCTTGGTGTTAAAGGTCCCAGTCTGATCATTTGATTTTAGTGTCTGCTATAATTACCGATAATGTTCTTTGCAAGACAATTTAATGATAACCGCATAATGGCCTATATGAAGAAAGCTGCAGGGTTTCAATGCTTTTGAGTAATATAAAATACATTAGACTAACACAAGCTATCAACATGACAGGGAATGTTTGATTTACACCAAGGACTACGTTATAGAGTTGCGGAATTTTTTTTTCCTGCCCTTTTTTTTTTTTTTTTTTTTTTAATTTTTTTTTTTTATTTTGCAACCGTTTACAATAAATGACAGAACAGTTGGACAATCTGCAACTTGCTGAGAGCAATAAAACGTAGCACAAAGTTAGAAGTGACACAGAGCCAGGCCTGAAAGGGCTGTGCTGGAACATCCTGACAGAGTGGTGTGGCAGCAGGGCTTGCTTTGCCTGCAAGGGGGGATATCCCTGGGACAGACTCCTCAATGTCTTTTAAAAGAAACTTAAGCAAAGTTTCTAACTTCCCTTATCCTTTCTAGATAAATGAGTAGTTTGGATTTCCAGGTGGCTTTTTCACAACATTTAGAATCACTGGACAACGCTTGACTCTCCCCAACATTTATTGACAGGTCTTTGCCTCCATTTCCCAAAACCTGACGTAAAAAGAAATTTCCTTCCAGCCCATCCACGCTGCCATTTGCACCCACGTTTTGCTTCACGCTGCCGTGTTTCCACAGCTAAATATTGCACTGAGCTAAGTGGTTCAAGCTTAGCAAACGCTCCTTCGCACGAAATTAAACAATCGCTCACGGTTTTGGCAAAACGCAGCATAATTCATGGCATGCACACAGGAGAGAAAATTTCCTGTCAAAAAAAAGGTTAGCAGTGGACATATTACATTTGCTGCTCCTTTTTATTCCAGGATAATGGCATTTGGACCAAAGCAGGCCCGTCCTGTTTATAGTGCTTTATGCCCCATTAGTATTATTGCAAGTCTCTGGACTCACATGTTAAAGCACTTAATCAAAGGCAATGGGTTGAAAATCATGTCCCAGCACTTCTCATATTTGATTCGTTCCTCCCAGATAGAAAGAAGTAAAAAACACATTACTACCATCAAAACAGCACATGCATTATCTGCTAAGCAGTTGAGAAGCTATCATTGGGTTTTATCCCTTTGGGTAGTAGGACGGACAGGAATTTTCCCCACTCATCCATTCAGAGATCTGAGACTGCTATTTTTCATTTTTCACCCTTTGACAGACAATCCTTTCATTTTTTTCATAGATCTCTATTTTAAAGACATCTTCATGTCACATATTTTAATTGCAGGCTGCAGGCATCAAGCCTAAAAAAAAAAAAAAGAAAAAAAAAAAGAAAAAAAAGAAAAGAAAGAAAAGCTTTAGAAAGACAATATTTGAAGTAGTGGTAGTTTTATGAAGATCCTCCAAGGATTTTCCCTGAGACAAACCTAATAATGGGAGAGGAACATATCTTAAGGGGAGAATTAATTTATACATTTAATTACTTGAGATCCACTCCACTTCTCGAGGATGCATTTCCATTCTCCACGAGAGCCCTGGCTGTGGCAGCTCATCAGCTTGATGGGGGTCCAGGGAGCTGAGAAACAGGGTGTCTGGGGTGAGCCCCCATCCAGGGCTGCTGCAGCACTGCAGTATTGATCCAGCTGCATCTGGCTGCAGCTCAGAGAAGGTTTTTTCCTCCTCTTCTGAAGACAAGAGGGATGCTAAACCTGTGTCTGGTGAATTTACAGCCCACAGTCACCTGAGCACAAAGGAGGGCAATAAAGCTGTGTGGGAAGGAGGCAGCTGGACAGGACGGGTTGAGTGAGGTGAGGGGATGCCTGAACCATGCAGGCTGCAAACCTCTGCCAGATTCCAGGGAACTGGGAGGCAACGGCAATTTTGGTGCCATTCCTACTGCTCTAAAACCATGAGTTCGGTTTTATTTAGGTGTTGCTCAAGCAGAAGGACCAAAACCTGCCCAGGTGCTTTGCAGAAGCAGAGTGAACTCCGGGTTTTTTTGGGGGGCTGTAACTTCTGACTTCAGGAGAAGCAATTGTGACTCACAATGGCGAAAAAAATAGGCCATACCAAGGGAAAAGAAGGAAGAAATAATTCGGAATAATCCACAAAACATAGAGATGTTCCCAGGCCCATAGCTGTCACAGAACAATTTTTAGGTCCAAGTGCCAAAATAAATTAGGATCACAGAACCACAGAATGGTTTGGGTTGGAAGGGACACCTTCCACTATGCCAGGTTTCTCCACATCCCACCCAACCGGCCTCGGACACTTCCAGGGATCCAGGGGCAGCCACAGCTTCTCTGGGCATTCTGTGCCAGGGCCTCACCACCCTCACAACCAACAAGTCCTTCCCAATATCCCATCTAACCCTGGCCTCTGGCTGTGGGAAGCCATTCCCTGTGTCCTGTCCCTCCAGGTCCTTGTCCAAAGTCCTTCTCCAGCTCTCTTGGTGGCCCTTTGGGCACTGGAAGAGGCTCTAAAGACTGCTCAGAGTCTTCTCTTCACTGGGCTGAACAAACCAAGGTTGAACTTCATAATACTTCTGTACTTTCCCTTCTGGACAGCCTCAGACTCACAGCTGGTTTTGCAGAACAATTTCTTTCATGAAGAACAAAAATCCTTGGGCAGGAGCTTTACTTTAAAAAAATGTTGTGATTCCTGTACAGCTCCAAGCACATATAGGTTTGTAAATAAAATATGAATAACTAAAGCTCATCATTGAAAGCTCCTTGTTTGACCTGTATAGGCATACCACTTTTTTTTTGTTTGTTTCTTGTTTTTTTTTGTTTCATATCTGAGATGCGCAAAATGAACACAGAAAAATTTGGCTTTTTCATTTTCCTTCTCAGTGAACATTCCAACGCTGCAGACTCCAGGACTTTTTTCCATACCAATGTAATTCAAAGCACAGAGATAATTTATTGATAATAAAATATTAATATAAATCAATAAGTGATATTGATAACATTGATAATTTGTTTAGTATATTTTACAGTTACATGTTTTTTTGCTTCTTTCTGACAGTACCTAAAGGAATTCAATAGCCAGCTAAAAGAAAAATTATTTTTCTGGAGATCAGATGACACCCTGGCACAAGTTGCCCAGAGAAGATGTGACTGGCCCATCCCTGGAAGTGTCCAAGGCCAGGCTTAGAGCAACCTGGTCTAGTGGAAGGTGTCTCTACCCATGGATAGAGAGGTGGAATGAGATGAGTTTTAAGGTCCCTTCCAACCCAAACCATTCTGTTACAGATTCTGATTTAAAACTCCCCAATCCCTTTTTCACTTTGTGAGCAGATGGAGTGCCTGGACTGCTTGTCTGAGGATGGGGAAATTTTGGAAGTTTTCCAGAAAAACAGGGAATCTCTGACATCAGAGTCCAGATGATGTCAACATTTTCCCCTGTTACCTTGAGGCAGAAACTCTGGACCCAGAACTTGTGGCACATCCTCTGGACAAGGACCATTAGCTATTTACTCTGACATGTGATAAGCTCCCCCTTTGGTTGGCACTGGCATATCCTTTGAGATTCCCCCTTTCCTGAAATTCCTGTGGTGTTGACAGCCTCTCTTCACTTCTCTGCTCTCGACAGTCCCAATTTTGGGCCAACTGGCAAAGAAACTAAAGCTGCATTTAAAGAACAGTCTCAATCATTTGTGCATGCAGCACAGCCACAGCCTTATATTTGCTCTTTATTGTCCCTCCCTTTCTAACAGAGCCTAATGCCTTATTTACTTTTTTGACCTCTGCTGCACATTGAGCTGTCAGTAGCAATGCCTAAATCTTGTCCCAGTGAGTTATGACTAATTCAGAACCCATCAGCATGTGCAAGTAGTTCAAACTATTTTCCTTCCAGTGTGCATTACCTACACACTGTCTCAGTTTCTCTTCTGCAATTGAAATGCCCAATTATAATTTGGTGGAGCCCTCCAAAAAACCCCTTTCATCTCGACAAACCATAGCAAGTCTGGGTGGTCGGTGCAGGAATCCAAGAAGAAGACGAAGAAGGAAGGGATTATTGATGGTAACAAAGAGGGGTTTTCTCCTCTTAATGATGCTGTGACACATGGTGCTTTCTGGCACAGCCATGATCTGGTAATTTAATCTCCTCGTAGTTCAATATCCCAGCTGGGTGTATGAGGGCTGTTGTGGTTTCACCTCTGGCTGTTGAATTATGGGCTGGATGGAGCAACCTCTGATGCCAAAGCCACGTGTATATCTGAGAGGCCAGCACACATAGTGGATTCACATCCTGGATCCCCCATCCCTGGCATTGCTCAAGGCCAGGCTGGCTGGGACTTGGAAAAACCTGGTCTATTGGAAGGCGTCCCTGCCCATGGCAGGGGGTTTGGAACTAGTTGACCTTTAAAGGGCAATCCCAACCCAAATCATTCCATGATTTATGAATCTGTGATAGTTGTAAAGCTGTGTCAGCCCAGGTTTGCTGCTCTTCAGGAATGTCATTAAGGCTGCTTTGAGAATGCAGCATTGTCTTCCTGCTTCTGTTGGTGCCTTTGCACCTCTCTCTTCTCCCCAGAAACATATTTTATTTTACATTCACTCTTTGCAGTGTGGTGGGTCCTAAAACCCACTTGTGATTCAGGTTTTCTCTGAGTCTAGCAGACCCATTGCAAGCAGATTGATTTAGAGGGTGATTCACACCTTGAAGAGGATGTCAAAGATGAAGGGAGGAACAGCTTTCTGTGAAGGTTTTGTTTCTTTGCTGGCTGGAGGAGAAATCCAAATAACCATGTGTTATGACATAGAGGTGGCTAACAACTTATCACAGAATCACAGAATGGTTTTGGTTGGAAGAGACCTTCAAGATCACCTCATTCCACTAGAGGTTGCTCAAAGATGAAAGCTTTCCTTTTTGGTGATAACAGAGGATCACCTTCCTACAATTATTTTTCTTTCACTGGCTCTGTAACTGCCCTTTACCTCTTTTAAGGTTTCTTACCTGTAGTTAATGTCAAAGCAGATGCTGAGAAATCTGTTTATTGGAAGGTCCCCAAGATGGTCAGTCCAAGGAACACGGCTGCAAGGAGGGCTTGAGCAAGGAGCTTATTTGGTACAGGAAAAGATGAATTTGAAGGAGAAATCAAGCTGAAGATTAAGGCTACGTGAAGGGTTATTACAAAGAGTTGTTTGTAATAGAGAATGGGGAAAGAAGCTGCACCTGGAGAGGTTTGGGGTTGGGCAGTAAGGAAACGTATTTCCTAGGACAAGGTTGAAGCCTTGGGCAGTAGGGCCCAACCTGTTGGATGTATCCCATTTAGGTACATCTCTGACAGGTTGAGCTGCTATCAAAGCAACTTCACACTTCCAAAACCTCAACTGAGGAAATACAAGTTTCTCTTCTGTGGCAGCAAAGCACCCTCTGGAGATGCAGAGACAACTGAGCACAGCCTGGATGGTTATGCAGACAGGAGATCATTAAGAGATTCCCTACACATATCCTAATTAAAAACTCTGCAATGCAAATAGCAAGATAAAGGGATTTCTAACAATAAGCAGGATGAAGTGCCACTCACACACTAATTAAGTATGATGTCGGTTAATCAACATGGAGTGTCTTGCAACAATTTGATAATGATGATGGTGGATTGACCTTGAAGGCTCCGGGAAAGGTTTTTCAGGATTCCTTTCAAAGGTACCAACAGCATTGTTGAAAGTAGGTGACACTCAATAAAAATCATTTTTTTTTTCTTTATAGGATTTATAGCAGGGTTCATCAGGTCTTCAGTTCCCAGGTGTATTTGAAGGCTCAGCTCCATCCAGAAAATTGGCTTCTTTGTTTGTCCTGGGAGGATGGCTCCTGGTTTGGTTTACCTCTTTGCTCATCCTGAAAGACAGATGGTGATTTGTTGGTTACATATGAAAAGCTGATTTTCAAAAAGCTCCAGTACTATCTGAAAGGGAACTGGACATCAAGATGGCCCCAGTACCTGTACCACAGTATAGGGACGAGGTGTTATTGTGAATACCTTAATGCAAAGTGGGGGTATAAAAGAGGGCACAGTGGGAATTTGGCACGAAACTCCATTGATTTACAGATACAAAAAGAGATAAAACATTTGAGTCCTCAGGTTAAAATCCGTATGGAGTAGGTGATGGTGCCAGTATTTATACTGTAGCTTCATCAATCAATAGCTTTAACAATAGGCAATTAATCAATACCTTTAACAACCCTGGGAGAGAATGACATCTCTGGTAAATCTGAATGTTATGCCATAGATCCATGCCTTAAATACTCATCCCTCTGTCACAGCTGACGTATTTGACTTGAGTCCTGGAAGGTGCTGAGCACCCACAGTTTTTACGAGGTGATTGCACTCTCTGAAATTGCTGTTTTCCCGCTGGTAAGTGGAAATGCGTGTTTTTCATGTGGGCAAATGAAATGCAAACAGATTTTGTGACTGTGATGACCTCTTCCTGACGTTGTCCTGCTGAGTGAACCTGTAGCACTGAACTTCAGAGAGACCATTTCTGACGAGCAAAGCTGCCTTCTTCACTCTGCCTCTATATAGAGAGTCTACATTAAGTTTGTTTCACAAATAGATCTGTAGTTGTTTTCCCACTAGATTGTGACCATGTCTGCATCCTCAAGGAGGAAGGGCATCCACCCCCAGGGCTGTTCTCAGCACCACTTGTAGCTAATTCAGAAAACAACCCACAGCATCCACTGGCAACAGCATCCCTAGTTAATCCAAATTCTTTATCAAGATGCTCTGTACTGTGTGAATATCTTACTGAACAGTCTTGTACACAACATAAGCCCATTAAAATGATGTTCTGATTCTCTAAAGGTTTGGCTATATGGCTTCCCATAAAAAGTTTCATAAACCACCCACAATCAGCCGCCTTAATCCTCAATTCCTAAAAGCATATTGTTCACAGAGTGACACGCTGAAAAATGAGAGGAGTTCTCTGGGCACAGCACCAGAACTCGACTGCTAATTGTGGAAATAAATAACAACGGCTCCTAGAGGCCCAGTGTTTGGGTTGTTTGGTTGGTTGTTTGTTTATCCTCCCTACCAGCAAGATTTCTCCATGGGTGGAATATGGAAGTATGAAATGAAACAAACAAACAAGCCAACCTACTCTCTCCTGCATAAGTTTGATTAAGTGCAACACGTTGTGTGTGGGATTTGATGTTTTTTTACTCTGGGAGGGTCATCAGGAAATGGAAAAATCAGGCTGTTTTTAGAAATTGAAATTCTGTCTTCCACAGCCATCCAACAGCGGCCAGCAGCTTAGTTTTTCTGCCAAATATGACACCCAAGGGTGACAGAGCATTGCAAATGATGCATGGTGGGCAAAGAGACATTCTGCAAATCAAGTTGATGTAAAATCCTCCTCCATTCATTGCCTAGACCCTGTTTTAGCTCCAGCTATCTGCTGAATGGTTGTCCTGATGGAGCCTGTGGTCGCTCTAATACTTATTTTCTGCAGGTTTGAAAAACTTCTGGCTTTTTTATGAGTGTCAGGAATAATAGTCGTAGAACTGTAGACTGCTTTGGGTTGAAAGGGATGTTAAAAGTCATCCAGTCCAATCTCCTGGCCTTGGCCAGGGACACTTTCCACTATTCTAAGTTGCTCCAAGCCCCATCCAACCTGGCCTTGGACACTTCCAGAGATGGGGCAGCCACAGTTTCTCTGGGCAACCTGTGTCGGGGCCTCACCATCCTCACAGCCAACAATTCCTTCCTAATATAAAACTGCCCTCTGACAATTTGAAGCCATTTCCCCCTGTCCAAAGTCCTTCTCCAGCTCTCTTGGAACCCCTTTAGGCCCTGGAAGGGGCTCTAAGGTCTCTGTGGAACCTTTTCTTTTCTAGGCTGAACAATTCCAATTGTCTCATCCTGTTTCCATAGAAGACATGCTCCAACCCTCTCATATTCCAGCTCTTTTTTTTTCTGAGAGTGAGTAGCAAGATCTGCTACAACTAATTCTTGATGGAGCTCCTTGTTTTGCACAGACCTGCAGCGTTGTAGCACGAGGAGATTCTCAGGACAAAAATACAGTCTTATCCCCATGCCCTGCATAGGAATAATATGGCTGGAAACAAAGAGTTTAGCTGAAGGCATCTGTTTTACCACTGTCCACAAATTGCAGTCTCAACGACTTCAGCCAAGAAGGGAAAACTTTAATTTTGGATGTAAAATTTTGGCACTTCTAATAAAAGCCAAACTTCCCAGCAGCAACAATCAGCTAACAAGCAGCATATGCCTTGGAGGAGGGCAGTGATTTTCCACACACCAAATTAAGTACTGATCATTGAAGTGTTCTTTCATGTCAGTGGCATCAGTCATCAGATTTTTCCTTTTTTTTTCACATCTATCTTATGTGGATAAGTAGAGGGACATTATACAAAAGGCAGGAGAGTTTGGTGAGGCCCAGCTCTTATAACAGTTACTTATAACCTTTCTAGTTAGAGACTTTTAAACTTCACCTCTGAGTACATCCAAGAAAACTTTGCCACTAAAAAGAGCAGCACAATTCCCACGACAATCTTTGAGTTTGAGTTACCAGGTTTTATCAGAAAAGAGAAAAAAAATAAATTAAACTGGTCAAATTTTTTTTAAAACACATGCATTGCAGAGCCCAAACATCAGTGTAAAGCAGATGTTGGGAACTATATATCGTTTCCATCTTAGTTCCAGGTACTAGAACCTTGTTCTGCATGGAAGAGAATATCATGAATAGGCCAGGTTACATTAGTGAGTGGGTCCCATCTGTCCCCTGCTACAACTCAATTTGATTTCATTCATTCTCTTTTGTCTATTTCACTTTGGAGCAGATTTTTGAGAATCTCACAACAGGCACCAGGGCAACTGCTTAGTATTGAAAATTGCTATTAAGAATCCACAGAGATATCTCACAAACAATAGGACTGGCCACTTTCTCCAGGTATCATTTCATCAGGCTCTTTAGAACCCCAAAATAGAAGGAAAAGGCATTTCATACAGTTATTTAGTGAGGTTAAAATATCTGTGCAGCTTGCATCTGGCCAATGTCAATGGGATTGTAAGGGCTTCTTTTAGCTTTTACTTGTTCTTTTCTTGCGACAATAATAAGAGGGTATAGATATAGAGGGAGCTGTTCTGCCTTTGTTTAAATTTTAAATAGGCCTTAGAAATGCTGTTCTGTAGAATTTGATTAAAATTGAACTGAATAAAAAGCTCCTTCCATTTTTACTCATGTAGACAACCACTGCACACCATTTAATGGAGGCATTATTTATGTAATATTCTGTCTGCAATATGCATATTTGGAAATGTTGATTGAAAATCAGCTTTCCACTGGGAAAAATTTTGAAGTTCCACCATCAGCTCTCCTTTTTCTGGTGATACCAGGTAACTCCAGCTCCATTTCCCTGTATGTTACCACCAGAAAGTAACACAGAAAAATTTAATCCCAGTGTGGAGAACAGGAATTGCGAAGACCAAGAAAGAAATCATGCTCCAACTGAATCCAATCAACTCAGCAATGGGACTTAGAAACCACTTAGAAGAGGTTGTGAGGAACGAGATAATGGTTTTGTTAAGATGGTCCATGGGGTACATGAGGACACAGGAGCTGTATCACTCCCTGCCAGGGTTTGAGGCCACTTTAGTTACATCTGGACTTCACCCTGCAAGATGGGGCTGTGCACCCCGGAAAGGAGAAGACTGGTTTGTGCTTTCACCAGTTGTTCCCTGTGACATTTGCTGTTCTCCTTTTCACTGTTAACAAGAGGTCTCTTCTGGTGATCTGCGTGGTCTCCTGATTAAAAATGTAATCAGCACAAAACCCTAAGAAACACAGAGGTGAAAAAAAATTCAGCTGCTACTAGATGTGAGTGCAGGAAACACGACAAGAAAATTATTGGTGTTAATGATTTGATGATGAATGAATGGCAGTTGTGTTCATGTGCAGTACAAGGTATCTGGAAAATGTGATTTGTTTTCCATTAATCATACTTGTTCTACTAATAAGCTACACGGAGACCTGCAAGGATCCCTGGAACTTAAAAAGGAAAGAAGGCACAACCAGATCAAAAATTATGTGAAACCAAGTTAGAGATTGTCCCCTGAGTGCTCAGAAACCCCTAGGGTGCCATACATCTGACTGGATATCACTGACTCATTAGCCCCAGTCAAAAGCACATTCCAAGTTTCAACTACCCACAGATCTCCATGGTGTACACTTAATTTTAAGACAATTAAAACAGCTGGGTGGGAAGATGAACAGCAGTAGAGGGCATAGAAGCTGCAAGATCATTGTTTATCTTTTGAGAAACTATCAGTCCTGTCAGAGGGAAGTTCTTCCTGCAACAGACTGGGCTGTTGTGATAAAAATGAGAACATATGGGAAGCCAACATATTATGGTTTAACAGCTTTTCCATGTGGATGTGGCCTCATCCACGACAGTCCAGGAATAACAAATACCCAGTGAGGCTTGCCTTGCTCTGTGGACCACAGGGGTGGACTTACTGGGTGGATGGGGGTCCATCCAAATGGCTTGCAACCCTCTCCCCACCTGTAATGTCTTTGTTGTCTGTCTCTTCTCCCAGGTAACAAGTGACAGGACAAGAGGAAAGGGCCTCAAGACACACCAGGGGAGGTTTAAATTGGGTATTAGGAAAAATTTCTTCTTGGAAAGGGTTGTCCAGCCCTGGCACAGCTGCCCAGGGCAGTGGTGGAGTCCCATCCCGGGAGGGATTTAAAAGCCCTGTGGATGTGGCACCTGGGGACAGGGGTCAGAGGTGGCCTTGGCAGTGCTGGGGGAATGGCTGGACTTGATGGTCTGGGAGGGCTTTTCCAACCTAAATGATTCTATGATTCTATCTGATCTATCACCTGGTTTATGTAGGGAACCTGCAGCATGAAGTAAGGCTAGACCTGCCAAGTGACCCTCCCACCCCTGTCACTGAGGTGAAAAGATGAAGGCAAAACCCACTCACAATCCTTAACAAGAATTATATCAGCCATTCCTCTGGAGAAGCTCAAACCCCTTTAATGCAGCTCCCTAGAGCTTGGGAAGAGTGGCTTCCAGCAGGAAATTGAGCTTGAGCTCTCTTTGATGTAGCTATCTGGGCTACTGACTTCTGGGCTGGTGACTGGAGGCTCACAAGTCACCTGCTTTGCTAAGTTTGCAAAGCTCTCCTCAACCATGCCTACTTGCTGCTTGGAGAAAGTAAGGCGCAAGCTGATGTGATTTTTCCCAAGTCAGTAGCAGAGCAGAGCAGGTTATGACACAGCTTTTGAGGCCAAAAGCACATTTTTGGCTTGCAAAGCACCATCTCGCATCATCACTATTCTGCCCCCTCAAATTTCCCTACTGTATATTAATAGCTTTACAGGTGAACCTGCCCTGAGCTTTATTTCCCTCTTCCAGATTTAATCTCTTTTTTATTAAGACCGTTTAGCCCTGATCTATGCATCAACCCCACAATACCCTGCTGACACAAAAAATGTCAACGCATCAAGTTGAAGTGCAGGAGCCACCATTTTCCTGTGGCTTTTTGAAATGGTAACAAGCGACACTTATCATTTGCCACCAATACACTTGTGCAATAAGCAAAAAGCCAAGCAAACTGCTTTTTCCCCTGCACAAAGCAGTAATTTGTGTGGCAGAGTCAGACCGACTCGGGCTGCACAGGGATTGAAGATCAAAGGGGAAATTCACCTGCCTGTCTTATTTGCTATTGATCTGAATCGTAGCCACTTCATCAGTAGCACCTTGCCATCACCCCTCAGAGATCAGAGCCTCCTATATCTTCCCAGCTCTTTTATTTATAGAACCATTTAATAAACACATTTTCTCTCCCCGGTCTCCTTTTATTTTTTTTTGTGTGTGTTCTGTTTTGTTTGACCAGCAGAAACAAAGGGTTGCCCTCTGTGTCAAGGAAAAAGAAGGGTATATGGCCCCAATTCAGCAAAGCAGGTAAATACGTGCTTGGTTTTGAGCAGGGCAACAAACACATGCCCTTCTTCTTAGAGGCATGTAAATATGTGAGGGGTTTTGAAATGCAGCTGCATGATACAGAAGCAAACGCCACCAGGGGAAGGAACTGGTCAGTTGAATATTCATTTTCCATCTCTGCTTCCTCCGTCTTCCTCTAGTTCA
Source organism: Chiroxiphia lanceolata (assembly GCF_009829145.1). NCBI lineage: Eukaryota > Metazoa > Chordata > Aves > Passeriformes > Pipridae > Chiroxiphia > Chiroxiphia lanceolata. The sequence continues at coordinate 2,014,936 of NC_045671.1, read as the reverse complement.
TTACTGCTAATTACTGGGGCGATTGGGGCAGAGCAAACCACCTCCTGATGAAAGCAGAGGAGCTATGAACCCTAACGCCTTTTTGCATTACCCTTTGAATGGTAAAAGGGACAGGGAAGACTGTGAAAACAGAGAGGGGAAAATGAAATCCCAAACCATGCAGCTAAGAAATGAATAAATGACTCTCCTCTTCACGCTGCCAGTGTTACACAACCTGCCTGCATTGGATTGAGACCTACGTGATCCTCTTCTAATTGAAATCACTTTACCTTGACCTCCAACAGTAAACTGAAAGCTTGTTGCTCTTGCTGCCAGCAAAGCATCAGCAGTAGGTTGTAGGAAATCCCAGCTGGGGACATGAGCTGCATTCACATGGCATTAATCTCGCACTAAGTGGCACTAAGTCAGGAGCTACCAGCAAGTCTGTAAAACAGCCCTGGTGCCCATCAGATGCTACTGTGTGTGTGTCCACCCAGGCTGATACCTGCCCAGCTGCTGTCTTGTCTCTTCTGCTTGAAGTTGCAGAAGTAGAGCAAATAAGGCTGGAAGGAACCCTAGAAAGTCATTTAGTATATGACCTTGAGTTTGGGTGATATTAGCTAGACCTAAGCCATGCCTGTGAGGTGTGTTTTAACCACGTGTTGGAGGTGCATTACTTCTCTGGGCAACCTGCTCCAGGGCTTTGAGAATCTTCTCAGTGGAAACACTTTAACTCCTCCGAGAGTCTGGGGGTGGCACAGGCACCTGATTGCTTCAGCTGGATTTGCATGCGTGGTTCTGAATATGGCTCACAGGGTTTTCTGAAGGATTTTTTTTGTGGCATTTTTACCTTCCTGATGGGCCAATGCTGATCTGTAGGGAAGAGCAGGGACACAGTAGGTTATCTCATGCTGCCCATAATTTACCCCCTCTAGGGAAAACAGGTTATTTTATTTTTAGCACTGCCAGCTCAGGTTCCCTGGCTGATCATGGAGTGTTCTCTTCCTAAAAGCACTTCAAAAAAAGGGGGTTGGATTCCTCTTTGTTGAGTCTTTGACTACAGTAGCACATAAGAGCTCCTGGCACTACCTTGCATGGGACAAGAGCTGAGAGAAGCTAGAAACGGGGTCCCTGAGCCCACATGGGCTGGCTGAAGGCAGAGATGGCAGCACCCTTCCCCTTCTCTTTCCCCTTGCCCTTTTCCCTTCCCCTTCTCTTTCCCCTTGCCCTTTTCCCTTCCCCTTTCCCCCTTCTCCTTCCCATTCCCCTTAGCCCTTTCCCCTTTGCCTTCCCCTTCCCATTCCCTTTCTTCCTCTCCTTCCCTTTCCCCTTTCCCTTCCTCTTCCCTTTCCTTTTCCTCTTCCCCTTCCTCTTTCCCTTCCCTTTCTCTTTTTCCTTTCACTTCCCATTGGAAACGTTACAAACAACTACATCAAAGGTGAATTAAATACTTTGGTATTTTTTAATACTTGGGTTTGTATTTTTCTAGCTGAGCAGTGCACCAAATTTGACAGAGATTTAAAGATGGATTTGTTCCAACCAAGAAGCCACAGGAGGAAGGGAGATTTACCATGCCCTGATGAAGTTCAGTCCTTCTTTACTAACTGGGATTATCTTCAAGTTTTTATGAGGCAAGAGTGACTTAATATAAATATGTGATTTACTTGAAGACAACTGAGTGGTGTTTACTGGCTTTGTGGAGAACAAGTGCATTTCAGGGAAGCAAGGTCAGCTCTATTAAAATGAAAGCACAACAAACACACATCATGAAAGCTCCACAGCATTTTACTTACAGCTTAAAGATCCTGATGCTGCAGTCTAAGAACTTTGAGGCTAATTTCTGAATAAAAAAAAAAATAACCTTTTTTTTCCACTGAGCAGATGATGCTCAGAGTTATGCCCAGAGTATCTGCTGTAGCATATTGGATCAAATGGTCCAGTTTGAAGTTAGAGGTGGAAATGGTCCACAGCCAGAGGAATGTGAACCTTTCTGGCGTATCACTCCAGTCCTCACCTCCATGTCGTGACACAGGAACAGTGCTGCCCTGCCCTGTTTTGATAGGATGAAGGATGATGGTTTTAAGCTAAGAGAGGGCTGATTTAGATAAAAATATAAGGAAGAAGTTTTACGAATGAGGGTGGTGAAACACTGGCACGGGTTTTCCAGAGAGGTGGTGGCTGCCCCATCCCTGAAAACTTTCAAGGTCAGGTTGGATGGGGCTCTGAGCAATCTGATTGAGTTGAAGATGTCCCTGTTCATGGCAGAGGGTTGGAACAAGATGACCTTTAACGGTCCCTTCCAGCACAAACTATTCCACGATTATTTGGTCCCATCATTGCCCTGCAAAAGAGAAAAAACTTTCAAGGCACCATGCTGGTCTTCAAGGCTTGTATTCCAGGTGAAGTAAGAGAAAATGGGGAGACAACAGATTATGAGATGGATGAGTTGAAACTGAAGTTTCTCAGAAGATTAAGTTAAGAGCTGGGGCCCTTGGAATCTGGGGGACAGACTCACAGTGGTTTTCTGCGATGCCCCAGAGCAGGAGTTGGCTTATCAGAACCAACAAACCTTTGCAGTTTCCTCTGTCCTAATTACTTTATAGAGTATTACCATACTAATACATGAGCATCAGATCTGCTTTTTTTTTTTAATCTAAACTTGTGAAAACAGTGCAGCATTAGGAGTGTGGTAATAAACGAAAAACGTTAACATGCAATTCCCTTATGCTTTTGAAAAATTACTTCATAAATGCAAAGTAAAATATTTTCCTTTTTATTACCTGACAATTACATATTAAGAATTTCTTTTTATGTTTAAAAACATATGCAATACGGGCAGGCAGGCTCCAAAATGTAATTGCCTTCTTTCTATAAGAATCAGATGTCATTTTCTCCAAACTAAACTCTGAAAAGAGATAGGGGAAGCAAATTGTTGTATGCATTAAATTTTGAAACATCTGATAGCATTCCTCAATTAAACTATTTAAATGAAAAAAGATTGCTTTACAGCTCTATCATATCCACTGAATAAAACCTCTGTTGAGGCAAATTGGCAGTGGCAGGTACCAAATGCATTGGCCTTAATGAGACTGGACAACCTAATAGAGGTCATTGGTAATTGTTATTATATACAATATTGCACTGTCAAAAAAAAACCCTTAAGCTACACACATTGCTCAAGACATCTGAGTTTCATTGCTGCAAAGGAAGGCTTTTATCTTCCTATGTAAAGCAATATTATTGTCGTTTTTCATCATGAATTACAGGCTGCTTTTTAAAGGTGCAATAGCAAAGGGAAACAGCACTGGTCACCATTGTCATCTTGTGAAATACTTTATGGAGGTGATAGGAAGCCCACCTGGAACATTTTTGCCACAATTTTCAGTGGGAGCTTGGTTGGGGTTATAATTACATGTCCTTGCTCAAACCCCATGGGTCTGCTGGAAAGAGTCCTGTTAACTGAGCTGTCCTGGGATCAAACTCAGTTGAATTTTTTTGATACTCAGCTGCTGCAGAATCTGGAGGACCAGAATTTGTCTGTATGACATTGTTGATTTTCTGCTACCTGATAAAAATTACAGCTCTCAAGATTTAATTTGTTGGGGTGGAAGAATTAGCACTTGTTGACTCCTTGGCCTGCTGTGCTAGTATTAAAATAAAAAGAGAGGTCGCAGTCTATATAGCAGTTTTTCTGTTCCCAGGATCCTTGAGGTTCCCACAAGCATTTCCATCTTTCCAATGGCTATTGGGTCAAATTTAATAATCCACAGCATTGTGGATCCTCTCGTTTTGAATTTACAGAAAATATTATCATGATTTGCCTAAATGATTTGGGAAGCTATGGCTGCCCCATCCATGAAAGTGTTTAAGGACAGGTTAGAGTATCCAGATAATCTTTAAGGTCCCTTCCAAACCAAATAATTCTAAGATTCTGTGACTATTTCTACCAATCTCTGCAGCAGAGATTCATCAAGGAGCATTTGGGGTATTTCAGCCCTCTGGGGTGTGGTCTCACATATCTTTTCTAGCACACCCATAGCCATGTAATTCCTCGGTATTTTGTCTTCCCAGCATCCCCTGATGAGATCCTGATCTCTCTCTTCACACTGGGGAGAGCTGATAGTTTCATAAGTTGCTCTATGTGGCTGGACAGAGTCTCCTGACAGATTTTAGGGGAACAGATAGGCAAGCATCATTTCTGGGGTCTGTAACACCAAAATGACAATATGGTTCACCAACAAACTATTGTCTCTATATATATCCAGTGCTTCTTGAAAATAAAGCCAAAACCAACAAACAAACTTCTTGATTACCAGGAATGTCTTGCAGCAAAATCTGCCCCACTGTATTCTCCTCTAAATGCTGTACCAAAATAGCTAGTCTCTGCTGAGTATTTTTCAAAGTACAAAATGTGTGTCCATTTAACCTAATAAAATATTAAATAACATTAAAGCTATGATATTTAGTTCTCCCTTTTCAGCTTAAATAGCTTTGTGCACCAGGACAAAGTAAGCAGGAGACATTGTCCTTCCTGATTCAGTAATGTTTTGAGCTCAGCTCTTCACACAAGAGTAGAGATGCTCCACCAGTGTGAAATCAACTCACATTTTCATAGCCTGCTGGCATCAGCCAGTGATGGGATATCTGGGCCCAAATTCTTACCCATCTCAGTCCCACATGACTGCACTGGGCTCTTGCAATCCTCTGCACACCCACATGGCTGGATGTACCCCATGGAGGTACAAAAAAAGGGTTGAAATCACATCACGGTTGTCAGACGACTTCTGAGGTTTTAATTTTCCTTAGATAAATTTTTACTGTGTGTTTCAGTCTTATTTTAGAGACTTGAGCTCCTTAGCTGAATGTTGTAAACCATTAAGGTCAGCACTACAATATTTTAATGTTGCTATTTAACTGAAGCAAGATTTTTATGGCAGTGAAAACTGCTGCGGGGAAAAGAAAATGCTATGCAGACACCTAGCAGACTATTGGGAGTAAAAATCAAACAAAACTTTGGGTAACAGAAGTGTCTTTATGCAATTAATGTGTTAGCTTGTACTGTCAGAGTGATTGAAATAAATCACTTTTTTCCTTTCAGTGTGGGGGATTTCCAGGGAAGGACAGTACAAAGGTCCTTTATGTAGCTGAAAGAAACAGCATTATCTTACTTTTTTTTTTTTTTTCCATACCATGCATGCAGCTGATGCACAAAAAGGTGTAATTACAATCTGACATGGAAGTGATTGTCTGAGCCTGAAAATCAGTAATGTTAACCTTCTCAAAATAAATTTCAATTTGATCCTGTGAATTTTACATTGAAATGAGTTTTTTCTTTAAAACCCTGGAGGAAACAGCCTTGTATGTGCGCATTAACAAATAGCTTTGCAAATCTAGGCTAAAGTGAATATTCAATTTCAGGAGGTCAAATTGAGATTCAGTCTCGACATCATGACAACTAAGCCACATGAGCCAAAGTGAACTCTCTTGCAGACCTGGGAGAGATTTTACCTGTTACTAAGGTGGTCATTTGCCTCTAAGCTTCCCTTCTACAGTCTCAGAGACATTTATATCCAAAGCCACATCTATTTGCAGTTGGTTAAATACCAAACATCTCTCCAGTGAATATTCTGAAGAAGGTGGCTTTGCCCTCAAGACTAAAGTGGATGTTCAGTGTGATTTCAGGATATCAGCAAGCAGATTTAAGCTGTCTCTTGCCTTGTAAGTGATTCTTCCATCCCTGTAGTTAAAAGCCCTGGAGCTGTAGAAAGAGGATTTCTAGGAGATACCAAACTGGGCACCACTCATACCTCCCAGACCTTAAAAAATCCCAACCCCACACGCTTCCCATCAAGTGCCAGATAGGACCTAACTGTGCTGGAGAGCTGGGGTATGCAGACTCCTCTTCAAACCAGTGCTGGTTCTCTTCTGTGCACTGTATGTGGTAGGGCAGGTAGTCCTTGGCTTAGGGGGAGGTTTTCTACTTTTAGGGACTTTTGCTGCATTCAAGTAGTGTAGACAATCTAAGGACAGTGCTGGAGTCTTGTTTTCTTTATTAATTTACATGTAACTCTTCAGCTTTTTTAATCTTTAAATCTTGTTTTGGCACCAATGCCCACAGTTTCTGGGGTTTCTTGCTCAGCGTTTGATTATCTTGCAAGAAAGTGCAGCTGAGGAGACTGTAAATTCTTCTGCCTCCTTCTTCTGAGGCCAAAAATTCTTCACCTTCTTCCCAGTAGGGCCACAAGGAGAAACTTTAATAAAAATGCTCTATTTTCCTAGAAGAAAAAAAAAATAATTAGGAATTTCTCACTCCTTTCCTTCACTTTTCCCAGGTCTCAAAGGACAAATCCTATTCTGCAGGAGGGTCATTAGCTGAATAATAATGGGTCATAGACCAGCACCACATTAATGCCATGACTATGCATCTGATACCAGACTACAATAACCTGCTGCTATGAGTATCCACACCATGGCTGTGAGCTCTGACTTGTGCTGACTGGTACATAGCCTAATCCTGAAACTTCTCTTCTTGTGGCCTCTAACAGGTGCATTCAAAGAACAAAGAAATTTGCTCTCCCGTTTCAATCTAGTATTAATTTTTTTTTTCCTGTGCAAAGAGAGCAAGAACTGGAAAATTCTGAATATTATCTGATTATTACAATCTCTAATACAAAATATTATAAAAAGAGAAGTACGAATTAGTAGTTCAGTGTGGAGTGGTGACACCCATCTCTGATGTTCCACTGGAGAAGATCTGGTCTTACGGAAAAGGGCTGAAGCTACAAATCTATGTGCAAATGTGGCCAAATAAGGCCACTGGATGTTCCATTGGAGAAGATCTGGTCTTATGGAAAAGGGCTGAAGCTACAAATCTATGTGCAAATGTGGCCAAATAAGGACTATGCTTTATGCACTAAAGGGAGTATTGAAGGAGGCTGGAGTTTTACACTTGAAGGGAAAGGGTTAGAATCACAGAATGTCCTTAGTTGGAAGGAACTTACAAGGATCAAAAAGGGTTGTCCAGGTGGACTTCTAGAGCCCTAACTTTAAATATCCATGAATGAAAATTTTACCTTAAGTAATGTGGTGGAAGTTACACAACAAATTGTTTGTGGTTTTGTTTTTGGTTGTTTTTTTTGTTTGGTTTTTTTTTTTTTACGTTGTTAAATTTATTTTTTTTTATTTAAATTTAAATGGTTTGGTTAGAATTTTAATTGTTGAAAAAGTTACACATTTCAGATAATTTTGCCAAAGTCAAACGGGGCCACGGTGGCTCGGTAACTTCTCACACACCCTCTGCCCTGTGCAGGGCAGTGGAAGTTCACATCCACAGACCTGACCACATATGGCCTTAGCCCATCAGTAGCTTTGCTTTAGAGGACATGAAATGCAGAGGCCCTGAATGTGTTGTGGGATTGATGGGTCCCTGTGTCTGCTCACATATGTCTCTCCCCCAGAAGACAAGGGTGTTATTGAGGGCTAATGACAGAAACCCCTCAATAGCTCAAGCTATAGTTTTGCAACTCTTTCTGGTAAACAACCAGCAGGTCAGGGCTTACCAACCCTTTCAAGAGCACAGAGACAGCTCCTTTGATCTTCTTCTGGACATGAGATCCAGTGTGGTCACTACCCAGCTCTTCCCAAGGGGATGAAGCGCAGGACATCGGCTGATATTGATCTTTGGGTGCAGAGAAAACAAGCCCAGCAGGAGCATGGCTGTGTTTCCATGCATGCCCAGCAGTCATTGCACAAGGGAGGATGTGGCAGGGTGGTGCTCAGCACCCTGACACAGGGCCGAAGCTGGAGCTGCTCTTTGTGACTCTCACAGCACGGTGCTTCAGAGTGCTTTGCATGAAACAGTGACCAAAGCCCCACGAATGGACAGCACTACAGTCCAGCAACCCTGACTACAAGCTGAGCTCTCAATTTTGCCTTAAATGAATTTGCCAAATTGGCGCCTCTGACGTCAAAGTGGAAGTGAGTTCTGCAAACCTCGGCCTGTTTTACGGGGAAGCACTATTGATTTTTTTTTTTCTTTTTTATCGTCTTACTTTGTTCCTTCCAGCTCTCCCCTCCCAGCTCCCACCTCCAGCAGGATTGAACACTTTGATTTAAGAGAGGCTGTTCAGTGCAAGAGACCCTCTTGCACTGGCGAATTAGAGGATGGCTTGCCCCGTACATCCCGGCAGTCAGACTGCGGGGACGCGCGTATCCATCACCCACACACACGGCGTTTACAATACAATTATATCCTTCGAGCTGGTAGCCGGGGCTGCTGACAGCCTGCAATGCCACCCCAATGCCAATTAATATGTGGATCTGCCCCCTAAGAAGCCAAATCCATCAGTGCCACCGTGCGTGCAGCGTGCCACCGAGGGAGCAGCGTGAGCCGCGCCTCAGCTCCGCTGCGTTTTGGAGTGCTGTGACTAGGTGAAATCACTGGGGTTTGAAGGGCAATGGCTAACTTTGTGCTTGCTTGCAGAGACTATCGCACATTTTTCTTTTTGTCCGTGAAACAGAACGGGGCTGATCCTGAAGAAATAATTTGCAGTTTCTCCTAAAGCCTCCTCTAGCTACAGCAAAGTCACTTCTGACTGGGGAGCAGCATCTGCTCCTCTAATGTCTTTCATGTCCTACAGCAAAAGACAATGACTTTTAAGCAGAAACATAAGGTTACCTTTGGTGCTCCCCCTCACTCTGGTAGTTTAAGATCAGTTTTGAAGGCTCAGTGACATTATCTGTCCACTCTGTGTCTTTCTCCAGCACAGCCTCACTCTCCACTGGAGTAGCCTGGCACCTGCAGGTGGTCAAATCACTTCTGGCATCTGCCACTCTGAGGAAAAGCCCTTTCCTTCTGTGGCTTCAGGTAACAGTGCTGATAATGTCACAGTGCTCAGGCTCTGCATGTGTGGTGTTTGACTCTAGTTTCCATGTGAAACCAAGCAGCAGAAACCAACTCAGGTCTGCAGATGTGGTAGCTGGAGACACATGCCAAGGGCAGAGGACTTTAAAAAAATGTGTATCGTTATAGAATTGCAGACCCATTTCCCAAAAGAAATGTAGTCTGTCAAACCCTTTGTTGGAGGAAATTCCAATAGACTTCTTTGAGATCAAATAAAAAAAAACTTAAGCAATTCCCACCTTTATCACTCCTGGAACCAACTGCCTTTTTAAAGTCTTCCTCTTGCTGAAGCTGCCAGAGAAGCAAAGTTTCATCTTCTACGACTGAAAAAATGAATGTTTGCTGCTTGGAAATAAGTCAAATCTATAGCTGGAATAGACATATTTGACAAAAAATAATTTACTGAAAGGTCCAAAATTATTCATGATGTCAGGAAAAACTGCACCAAACATATAGACAAAGAAAAAACCAGCCCAAACAATCCATTTGGGAAAGCTATTTCATTTTTCAATTTAAACCCACATTTTTAGCCTCTCTCTTAAGAAAACCCTGAAGATTTCATAAAGATTAAATAACTTCTGAAACAAACAACTCATTTTAGTTTGGATAAAATATACTATCTTGCCTTGACCTAAAGCATTGGTTTTCTTCCATTTAATCAAAACAATTAGGAAAAAATTTCCTTGGGTTTGACCTGAACAGAAGTTTCACTGATATCTCTACTAGCCAACAACCCTAAACCAAATATTTGCTCAAATTTTGTCAAGCAGCCAGGGAAGATGCATGTAAGATGGACAGTCAGTCACAGTCTCTATTAAGTTTTAGCAAGTTGAAGGCTGAGGTTGAAATCTTATCTCCTGGGAAGCTCCTGGGAAATTTGCCACTGACACTGGAGGAGCCAGAACATCATCACAGCCTTTAATCTTCTTCTTTAATGTGTGAAAAGCTGTTTGTATCATTCCAAGCAGTTAGTTTTCCCTGCAGATTCCCTAGTAAGACGGACCCTCCACTGATGCAGCATCTCCCGTCCACCTTTTTATCTGTGTGGCTTAGTGAGGGCTCACCTCTGGAGATCTGTGTCCAAACTAGACTGCAAGTCAAAGCTAATGGAAAATTTAGATCATTTCATTAAAGATCATCTCATTCCAACCCCTGCCATGGGCAGGGACACCTTCCTCTACAACAGGTTGCTCCAAGCCCCATCCAACCTGGCCTTGAACACTTCCAGGGATCCAGGGGCAGCCACAGCTTCTCTGGGCAACCTGTGCCAGGGCCTCACCACCCTCACAGTGAAAAATTGCAAAAAAAAAAGGATGTCTTTTATAAATCAGTGCATGTGAACTCCTTGTTTTTGTTCTTGTGTAACCAATATTACCATAGACACCATCTAAACCTAGTTGTACTTGGTCCAAAATGGAACATCCTCCTCTGCAAAATCAGTGGTGTCATTACTTTCTCTAATAACAGCAATAGAGACCACTCAAGTTGCCCTCCCTGACAACTTCATGGGATGTGCTGAGGGTGGGGTTCAGCCTGCCCACCCAGCTCATCCAACATTTCTCTCCCGGGCACGCTGGGGAGCAGCAAAGATCTTGGTTCTCTGTCTGTACCAGGGAAGGTGGAAGATGACAAAATTTTCTAGAGAGAAAATTTGGTTGTGACTCATTTAATCACAGCCTCCAACTCTGGACGACAGGTATGCCCACCTGGCCACCTGCAGAAGACATATGGCAATCAAGAGGAGGAAATACCTTCTCAGACACCAAAAATGGTGTGGCTTTGGCAGCAGTGGGCTTTGGCAGGGCTGGGCTGGGCTGGTTTCCCCTACTTATATACCAAGATTCATTGCTTCAGACTGCTCATAAATACATTCAGGTAGGTTTGCCAAAGGTCTTTCCCTGTTGCTCTTCAGATATCCCTGTTTGAGCCCTGGGTCTGGCTGCAGCTCTGGAATGTTGCAAGGGTGCAGGTAAAATAGAGTAATTTCCCTAAATTAGCTGTAAAGGCATGAGGAATGACAGAATTGACCCCAACAGCTTATAGCCCCCATGTAACCACCCTTCCTGAGAACTGTGTCCATGGAGGGCTCAGCCACCAGCAAACCCCTTCCAGTTAAAAGTTTTCAGGCACTGGTGGATTCCAGGGAACACCTGGATGGGGCAGGAGACCAAGACAGGAGTTTCCCAGACCAGCCCTTCTGCTCTAGTTCTGCAGGTTTTGCCAGTTATTTCACCAGGGAAAAGCATAGATCTTTTTGTTGGCCGACATTTCTGGCAGTAGTTATAAATTGTCTTCTGAAATAGCTGGAGAGGTGTAAGGTCTCAGACATCAGCCAGCTGATGTTATTCCTTCAACTGAGACCCAGGACCTGCCCTTGGGAGCTCTCCTGGGCTGCTCCAGCACCACAGGAAGTGGGTTTGCTCCAACTCCCACCTAGAATGTCAGCTTTTCCAATGCCAAAATCAGTTTCAAATTCTTCAACCCTCTAGGAGATCAAGCAGCACTTAATAATTAATACTCTGAATGCTTTCAAATCATCTGACAAAAGAGCCAGCACAAAATTAAGCTGTTATGGTCAATGTCACTGTTTGGATTTTGAAGGATGTGTCCTGCCTGATTGCAGGTTTTCCAGAGCAGATTAAAGTTGACACCTTTTCTTTGTATGAACAAGTCTCGTCTGTGCAGAGCAAAGCCTAAAATTCATTATTTACTTTGCATGATGCTGACATCACAACAGAGCCCTGTACACTGTGTCTCAATTGATGAAGAGCAGGAGAATCTCCTGTTTTGCATGATGAAGAAAAACCTCTGTAACCATCTGCATTTCCCCTGGTCCATAAGGTTGCTACTCCAGGGACAGCCACACTCGCCCTTTAATAGTGTGCGGGATGCTCTGAATTTATTTATTTTTAATTTGTACTAAAGAAATAAATGCTGTTCCCCCAGTTGGTCTCCCTCTCCATCCTGTGAGATAAAGTTATCAGGAATAATCAGATCATAGAGTGGGGGCTGGAGAGGAAATTGTACATTAATACTAATGTATCTGGCATTGCAGGAGACACGAAGCCTGCTGTTCCCTCATTGGTCTGGGAATGTTTAACAAGCTCACTACATACCTTTGCTTTCCTTTGCAAAAGAAGAAAACCCTGCACAGCTCCCCAAGCATCTGACAAGAATGCACAGACATAATAATTTCTTTGACCTCAGCCACATGAGTTTCTGAAAAGAACAAAACAGCATCATTTCATGGCATTTACAGTTTAAACCTTTCCTATTCAAGTTTCTAACAAAAAAAGCCAACAGCCCATTCTGGTCATGATTAAAATTCATAGGCTTGCTGCAGAGAACAGATGCAGAAGCAATTTTAGGCCAGTCATATCCCAGCTCTGCAAAATTAATTTGACAGGTTTGCATTAAAGCACTGATCAATATCCACTTTAGAGCAGCAGAGGCTAACTGAGAAAAAATAAGTGACCGGAGTGCTACCAGACGAGAAAAAATGAATCTTTGAGACTTTTTTCCCTCTAAGCTTGCACCTACATCAGAAGTCCTGACCTCAATCCATTGATCGGTTGCAGTTAACATGACAAAAGGCCTGGCGGATATACCAGAGCTATACCTACCAGGGAACAATCAACCCTGATACACTAAATGTTTGACAGAGTGACTAGACTGCTGAATTAGTATTTGCTTTCTGAGGTCTGGCAGGCAACCTTTCCGTCCTGCAGTTTCCTAGATGCTTACAAAAGGGATTATATATAGACATGGTTTATAGAACTTCTCTTAAACTTTCTTAAAGAAACGCCTCTTAGTATTTTAAGCTGAGACCAAGATAATAAAACTCCACAGCCTTGTGCCATTCTGGTTATGTCCCCAGCGGGGGAAAGGTGTATTTCTATTTTCAACTTAATAAGGACAAACTGTTTCATTAAAGTGCTCCAGTGTGTCTTCATCTGCGGGAGAGTGAGGAAATAACAAGAGACACTAAACCTACCCCAAGCTTTGCTTAGGAGTGGGAATGACACAATCCATACTGGGGCTTGATTGCGGGAGAAGTGGCTGCAAATCTCTGCTGCCCCGGGGTGTGTGGGTCGAGTCCAGCAAAGGAGAGCATTTGCATAATCCCATACACACCATGGCTGCATCAGCACATCACCCCAACAGCTACAGAGGTCTTGGCTTGTGTGGCCCATGGAAGGAAGGTGAGGTACTAAAGGCACACCCATGCGTTTTATGAGATAGACTTTTTTAATCTCATAAGTGATCTTGCAGCCACAAGGAGTGGTTATAACTCACCCAGGCATGGATCTATCTAACTGCAAATCTCCTTTGCTCCTGTGGGACACTGGCTGTCCCCAGGTGACGTGGGGTCTAATTGCACCCCCTGCACTGCTCACCGAGCAAGTTGTGCTGATTTGCCCCAGAGGAGGGGAGGAGGTGGCTTGAGGCCTTGAAAAGAGAAGTTGGTGTGATTTCCCACCTGCCATTCCTGCCCTGAATTTGTGCAGCATGTGTGGGCGTGGCATGCAAGGAGAGGTGCTGGCCTGAGGGGTGGTGAGGTCTCTCCAGGGCCACCTTCTTCTTCTTCTTTGGCTGATGCACCAAACACTTCCAACACCTGCTGTAGGGACCAGTCACTATTACTTGGGTGGCAAACTTCACTCTGCAGATCAGATCCCTTAATGAAAAGCTCTGCATGGACTAATTCTTCTCTGCCATTTTTCATGTAATTTGTAGCATCCCATAATGTGCAACCTTATACCAACCCACGGGTTCTTCTTTCCTTCTCTAGAAGAAGACTGGCTGTAAGGATATTTGGTTCATTACAGCAGCAAGAAGATGGACCAGCTTTTTTATTTCTATTTATGATCATTTTAGAATTCTTATTTAGGGCCTTTAACCTACGCAACACAATTTCCTGTTATAAACCTGACTACAGTTTGACATTAATTAGCCTCAGTCACATACTAATTACCTGACATCACCCCACAGCAATCTGTGAGTCTTATGGACAATGTTTTGCCAGGAAAAATATGAGGTAAAGACTGTTTATTGACCACATGTGAAAGTTGGTGCCCAGTACCAGGCACTGGAGCATGACACCTGCTCACTTCTGTTGATGTTTAACATGCTCCAGTCCCAAAAAGGGGCAAAATCTCATTAAAATCTGCAGTTTACCCCTACACATCACTGTCAAAGAAAGGAACAGCCTGTCCCATGGTTGAAGCACCTGCTTTAGCCATGACAAATAAAAGTTTAGTTCCCAGTATTAATCCAGACCTTGCTCAAGCCACTAAGGACCCGATTTCTTAAATCTGAGGTGCCTTATTATGTCTGAGTTCAATGAAAAACTAAACAAGTGTCTTAAATGCCATTTCAAATCTGTCCTCAAGATACTTGGTTGCTTCTCTGTCAAATGACAGTCATACCTTTCCCTGAATTCCCAGGGAGTAACATGAATAAATGCATCAGTCAGCCCCCACTCCAGTGATGGAGGGCATGAACAGCCCACAGAGGGACAGATCAACCCAACTGCATTTAAAAAATCCTGGAAATGCTAAGTACCATGCCTGTACTAAATATTTGTGTGCACAAACAGACACTGCAGTCATGTGGACACCCTATCAAATTGACTTCTCTCATGCCATGGGGGTGCTGGTGGACAAGAAGTTCCACGAGCCCTGGCCATGTGTACTGGCACTGAAACCCCCCCTGCCCTGGGCTGATCCCACAGCAGGGGCAGCAGGGGAGGGGGGATTCTGCCCCTCTGCCCCCTCTGCTGAGACTCCACCTGCAGAGCTGCCTCCAGCCCTGGGGAACAACAGCACAGGGACGAGGAGCTGCTGGAGAGAGTCCAGAGGAGGCCATGGAGATGCTCCAAGGGCTGGAGCCCCTCTGCTCTGGAGACAGGCTGGGAGAGCTGGGGGGGTTCAGCTGGAGAAGAGAAGGATCCAGGGAGACCTGAGAGCCCCTTGCAGGGCCTAAAGGGGCTCCAGGAGAGCTGGAGAGGGACCTGGGACAAGGGATGGAAGGACAGGCCAAGGGGAAATGGCTTCCCACTGGCAGAGGGCAGGATTAGATGGGATATTGGGAAGGAATTGTTGTCTGTGAGGGTGGTGAGGCCCTGGCACAGGTTGCCCAGAGAAGCCGTGGCTGCCCCTGGATCCCTGGAAGTGTCCAAGGCCAGGTTGGATGGGACTTGGAGCCACCTGGGATAGTGGAAGGTGTCCCTGCCCATGGCAGGGAGATTGGACTAGATGACCTTTAAGGTCCCTTCTAACACAAACCATTCTATGATTCCACTTCCAAGCATTTCTATTAACCTGACAAAATATCATATTCATGGATCCTGAATTAACATGCAAAAAATTCTGCTATTCTGAGCATTAGCATCAGCCTTTCCATGCTGGTACCTCCTTTCAATGAAAATCCAATGTAGCCAACAAACCTACTGGCAGATTTGGTGGTCCAACCTGCACATGCATGGTAGGGTGGTGCAAGACAAACTGTTGCACAGCCAGTGCTGAAGCAGGACACATTTTTTTGTTGTCAAATCAGATTTCTGCTAGTCTGTCATCCCAGGCTCCAGGTTAGACACACAACCATGAACAACATAGTATCTGCAATGTGAAATTTGTGGCTGTGACCCACAGAGAGAAACATATAGACTGACACGCCAGGTCTGAGTGCCACCACATCCCCAGCCAGGTGCTGAGCACCTTGGCACTGCCTCTACTAAAGATAAAAGGTCTCAGATATAACCAGTATTTTACCATGTTTCTAAAGAAAGGATCCATATTACAGTGCAGTGTATATCCCTAAATGTATTTTGCAGCACATCAATAAAATGGAACCAAAGTTCCACCTCATTTGGGGACGTGCCTTTTCTTTATTTCTCTGCAATAAGTTAACCTCTTAAATATTACAACACGCTGCTCCTTATGTCTCTTAAATATTAAACAAGGGCTGTACAAAATAGATTCAAGAACACACAGTAATCAATAGCAATGATCACGAGGGCAGGAAAATGGAACCATTTAAGGATTTGTGGTCTGGTGAATAAACCTGGCACTTTCATTCAGAGAAAACAATGCAGCCAAAATCCAGCTGAATCACACACTCTCTAACACCAGATTTCTCTCCTTTCTCTTGCTTGGCACAGCGTGACTTTTAAAAAGCAGTAAGAAGTCATCCAGGAAAAATACCCACCAAAAATATCCCCAACCACAAAATATTTCATGCAGTCGATAGGTGAGTCTGTGCTTCAGAAACCCACTGAGGGATGTCTTCTATAAACCCCTGACATATGCTCATTTCTCAAATCAAATGGGGGCTTCATTTTTTCAGTGTCCACTTTTATTATACTAACAATTGCCCTCCTCATATAATAACTGAGATGCATTAATGTGGTTTTTATGTATACATAAAGAGGAGATCTTTACAGCCTCAGTCAGTTCTGAGACCTATTTGCTAGTGAGATGTGTGTTTAGATACAGACATATCTGTAATATATATGTCTTATAAGGAATAGAAGGACATTCAGATTCGGCTCAGACTGTAAACACCTCTTTGAAATGCCCTGTAAGAGAATAATGTAAGTTGTGTGTGCTTCTATTAATAATATAGTGTCCATGACATCATTTTACTAATTACCTGGTTTCAGTGCACTCCATGTAATGGTATTTGTTTTACTTTTCTAAATGTAGTCACTCTTCTCTGAACAGTTCTTCTGGGTTTTACTCTCATGGTGGTTAAAGAGAAGTGAAGTGAAAGTGTGTCAATAAAGAGGTCATTACATTAATGCATATACCTATTAACATCCCATCTAGGCAAGAAAGCAGATGAGTGGCATTGGGAGGGTCTGGGATCCATCACATATGTAAAACCCCTCTTTTAAAAATCATTTTTGCAAACACAGATTCATGTTACTCAATCATGTTGCACATTTTCCTCCTCTGGCATTCCTGGGATAGCTGTTCCAAAGCCCCTTGCCTTGGACGTGCTCAGAAATCCATGTCTGCATCCAGTGGAGTGCAGATCAGAAGATCGCCAGAGTGGGGCAAACCTTTCCTCCTCTCTTTGTACCACCCCTGGTGTCCCGTGAGCCCTTGAGAAAATGCAAATCCCCTTACAGAAATTCCCATTTTCAGCAAATAACAAATTACAAACATAATCTGCCACCTTTTCTGGACTTACCAAAATGGTTTGCATGGTGACAATCAATTTTACTGTGATAACTATTATTTTTTCACTCATTTTGTAATTGTGAGTGTGCTGATAAATGGATTGGACAGTTACTTAATCTCAAAATAGGGGCCATAAATTTCCTGCACTGGAAAGTTGTTTGTCAGCTTTGGCAGCAATATTCTGTCACTGTCAACAGGAACCTCAAGACCCTTGTCCATGTCTGAGGCCAGGCTGGATGGGGCTCTGAGTGACCTGATCTGGAGGAAGGTGTCTCTGCCCATGGCAGGGGACTGAATCAGATGAGCTTTAAGATCCCTTCCAACCCAAACTGTCCTGAGATTCTATGATTCCACGTGTCAGAAAGCCCCAGACATGCCTGATGCTTCCTCACAGCTGAGCAAAACCAGCCAGGGAACCCAACTGAGGTGTCATAAATCCAGAGACCTCTTTACCCACGGAAAATCCAAGCAAACCTCAATTATAGCTGGACCAAAACGTCTGTGGGCTGCTTGCTGTCACCAAGGAGGATTACGTGGACCAGAGCTGGAGGGTTTTGCTTTGGCAAGGGGGAAGGTGCAGCTGCATGGAGCTGGCTCACAGCCTTCTTCAGCCACTGGGGATGTGAACCAGGTGGAGAGGTCCACTGCTGACACGCTGTAACTTCAGGATCAGGAGATGTCTGAGCAGTTGCCACGAATTATCTTTAATCAGAGGAAGGACAGGTACGTTACACCTGAGATTCATTCCCTGAAGATGTCCAGGAGAGGTCAGAGTCATGCCCTGAGGTCCTCTTTCCACCGACTAAAGGGGCATCCAAGGCAGCCAGCCGAGGGTAGAGAAATTTAGGTGAGGTGAGTCCCAGAAACAAGCCCTTTGAGCCCTGTGATTAATGCTGACAGTTCCAGCTCTCTCCTCACTTTGAGATGGGTCTCCTCCTGCACTGGCTGCTCAGGGCTGGGGACGTGGTGTTACCCAGACCTCAGCATTGGCTTGTGCAGATCCACTGCAGTGCTCAGTCCTGAAACTTCACCACTGAGGATCTATTTCCTTACCTGAAGGTCAGTGAAGACCTTGATCTCCAGTGTTCAAGTGTGTTCACAGCTTGCCAGAAATGGCAGAGTTAAAGCAATGAGGACCCATCTCCAGATGAGTACACATCCTCAGCACATCCTGGCAGCCACCACCAACGCTTGTTCATCTGCCCTTGGAGGCTGATCGTGTTTTGGGGCTGCAGAAGGCCATGCCACTGCCTGCTCTAGCTCCTTTTTTAGTGAAAGCCCTATTTTAGTGCATGCAATCCCTTGATGATTCTCCCCCGGGGCTAACTTGTTGCATCGGGTCCAGCTCGTATGTATCATTTTCCAGTCAAACCCTGTTTCTAGTAATCTAGGGTAGTTAATATCACCTTTGTTAACTGACAGTAGATGCAGGAAAGTGGAGTGGATATTCTTGCTCTTTGAGCAGTATGAGCTTCCCCTTTATTAGTGCTTCCCCGGCCCCCTGAAAACTAAACAAATAAACTACCATTTGGGTTAGTGTTTGCTCCTCTGCTTTTACCTGGCAGGTAAAAGGCAGGTTTGATTTTCCAGGATACTGCAAGTACCAAAATTAATTGCAGTACCTGTTGGTTGGGTTTTTTTTTCTTTTACCCTGACTGTGAAAAAAGAAGAATCAGTGTTTCTATTCTTCTTGCTGAAATAAGAAAATACTCATTTCATTGCCAGAGGTGCCTTGTAATGTCTTTTTAGATGTCTTCACTAAAAGTCTCCTTGCCTCCTGTAAGTTAAAGAAAATGCACAATCTGCCACTTTTATGCTTTCTGGGAGAGGGGAAGGGAATACAGGTAGAGACTTTGCAGTTAAATTTTGTCTGTCACTGCCTTATGGGAACCTGAAGCATATTCACTGTAAAATGTGAGTAGCTTTAGAACATTACTCCCACTGATGCTGCCTTCCTTCCCTCCTGTAAATAAAAAAAACAGAAAATTCGGTAACCCTGTCATAACCTAGTGTTTAATGACAGCTCAGGCACAGTTAATTTGACTGTTGGCCAATAAATACATAAATATATCAACCCCCCCGAATACAGAGGAGACATGTCAAACTTCAGCATCGTTGGCTAAACACCTGAAGGGGAAAAATGACTTGAAAGAACTTAATTCAAAAAATCCTTTAGGCCACACTGTTGCATCTTGCATGCTGGTAAAGATGCAGACAGCTATGAAGAGAAAGACATCAATAAATAATCAGAGGTCTTAGACTTTTAAATGGGAATCTGAGCATTGCAACCCAAAGGTAAATTGAATCTTTTCCCCATCTTCCTAGCAGGTGCTCATGCCTGTGTAAGCTATAAAACTTTGCTCATTGTAAATGTAGCTTGCCCTTTCGACAGACATTTTTACATGGAAATGGAAAGTCTTAGCCTGAGACTGCTCAAAGGCATCTTTGCCTGCAGCAACTTCTGTTTTATATTTTGAAAGGCTTTTTTTTTTTTTTCTCTTCATCTTTTCCTTTCCTCTTTCCCTTTGCCGAGGGATATCTGAATCCTACTTAAACATTTTTCTGTGGTAAACAGCTTAAAAAAGTGAGATGTGCATCATGCAGCCAGGCAGGGGGAAGGACCCTTGTCACAACTGCATTAAAGGTGAGACCAACGGGGGCAGTTGGTGGTGAAATGGGCTTTATTTATCTTTCGTTTCCCCTCCTGGCAAAACTGAGTGCACGCTAAGCCTGTTCATAGATGCATATCTAAAGGATGTTGAAAGTATGTTTCAGCAGTTAATTAGTGTTTAGAAACCGCTCAGGTTCACCATTAGGTAGTGCCCTGGGTAAATTGAACGGTTTTGGCTGTATGTCCATTCTTACTCATCGTCTTTCTCCACAGACTGTCAGAAAAGCAAGGCTGCTTCACCTTGACCCATAACTGCAGTATAATACATAATATTATACTGAAACAGGGCTTTTGAGCTCTGGCTGCTGTGCCTGACTCATGATGCCGAGCTGGACCACAAGTGTCTGGGAGACAAGACAGGGAGTTCTTTCATCCTAATCCCTCCACCCCTGGAAAAGAGTCATCTGATGTATGCACGGATCTGATAAAATCCCAGCTGAAGCTACAGCAACGAAGCAGTGTGGAAACTGCACCCCTCCTGCCCCTCCCCACCAGTTATCTCAACTGAGTGTTAACTCTGAAGCCTAATGACCTGTTTCTGAGGAGGAGCTCGCTGTTTGGCAGCAAAACATTTTCCTGCAGTGTGGGTAGGCACTGAGATTAACAGCAGGTCATAAATAAAGCACAAAGCTCTCTCATGTCATGTCCCAATTTACAAGCTGAGAACTTGATGTTTCACAGTAAAAGGCTAAACATGACCTTTATGTAAGTAGCTTTCCCTATGCTATGATGAGAGCTTATAATCTGTAATTAAATGCTGTTGTCCCTCACATCTTTATTGACAAGGAATTCTGCGTTTATTCCTTGACCACAGGGTCTGTCAGCTACTGCTGACTCTTCCTTACATTCTGACCCGAGGAAGAAGAGTAACAGTAGTTCAGAAATACTCCAGGAGATCTGATCCCACTTTCACCCACAGAAGGACTTTGTATGTCTTGAGACAAACCTCTCCTGTAAGATCCATAAAGAGGCTCTGCTCAAAACCTTCACTAACCAAACTAAACACAAATCTGAACAAGGAGTGACTTGAGTTTCCTACTTCAACTTATTTTTGAGCTAGATTCTACCCAGTTTAGACCAAAGCCAAATCCATAATCTTGCCAAGGTCAGAGGGATCTGAATCTTCTTTTAACATTGGATATTTTTGAATTGTCTATGGGCTTTTGGTCTGCTTTCAGTATCTGGTAAGTCTGATACCTTTAATAAAGACCCTTCTTGGAGGAGAAGACCAGGGAAGAAGGAAAAAGGCCACCTCCTCTGCCCACCTCAGGACTGTGAGCCCCGACATCCCATACAATTCTGGGAAACACCTCGATACAGACTGTTTCTTACAGTGCAAAAATGTATTTCAGAGAAATGGGAAAGTAAAAATCCCTTGTGGGCTCCTACAGAAAGTGCCTACTACCAGACATCAGTTCTGACTCAGAGAGTTCTGAGCCACGAGCTGTTGAAGGCAGAGAAGGTTGAATGAATAGCTCAACATGTTTTTCTTCTATCTTTTCCTATTGGGCTGTTTCTGGCCACCACTGAAGACAAGTTTTGGGGCCAACAAAGGTTTTTGTATCTAGTATGTTACCATGTGTGCAGGTACCCAGAGAAGGTCAAAGATTCAAGCTTGACAGACTCTTTCTTGTGTCCTTCTGACATGTCGCCTCAATACAAGTTACCTGAAGAGTCAGGCAGCAAAACACAAAGCTGGCCACTGTATTTCTCCAGGTCTCCCCTTCCACCCCTGAACAACTCATTTCCCATACAGCCACGGCCTGGGACTCCACCGGCACTAAGTCTCCGAACAAGAAACAGGCAGCAAGAACAGATGAAATGTTTAAGAACAACGATCCTATTTTCATGCAAATGTCCTCTGTGATAACAAAGAAATGAAAAGCAATATCCAGTATATTGGAGGAGCAAAGCAGAACAGTTTCTGAAAGTCGGCTGTCTTTCAAAGTTTTCCATTAGGCGTTCGCTCCTTAAATACTCTCTGCGCGCAGAGCTCAGCCCCACCTGAGGAGGCAGCCTGATCCATATGCATGATGGATCTCCAGCCAGAGATGCAATCTGCAGGTCTGCATCTCATTTGGACTCACTGTGGTCTGGTGAGCATTGGCAAGGAAGTAGCACTAGGTGAAAACATGCTGTGGATTGTTCATGAGCAAAATGTACCTCTGGAATACAATGAGCCAGGCTGAGAGGTGGCAAAACAAGGACACAGCTGAGGCCACATATGGCAGTTTGTCATTTCCTCCATCAGCCCAAGAACTGAAGAGTTTTTCACAGAATAACAGAGTCTTTTAAGTTGAAGAAACTCTCCAAGATCGTCAGGTTCAAATGTTCCCAAGGCTACAGCTAACCCATGTCCCCAGGTGTCACATCCACAGTTTTTAAATCCCTCCAGGGATGGGGACTCCACCACTGCCCTGGGCAGCCTGTGCCAGGGCTGGACAACCCTTTCAATCAAGAAATTTTCCCTAATATCAAATCTAAACCTCTCCTCACACAATTTGAAGCCATGTCCTCTTGTCCTGTCACTTGTTACCTGGTGGAATAGACCAACACACATCCCCACACATGTTTCTTTGAGACTATTCCCCCTGGAAGCATCTCCAAAAGGGAGGGATACATACAGAGGGATGAGCATTGCCTGAGCCACGTTGCAGGAAAGATCAGACCTCTTTTAGGCTGCCCAACACTGGGAAAGGGGTTTATGCAACTGAATCACCATGCAAGTGGTTAAATACTTGTAGGCTGGCAGCAGTGTAGGCTGTCAAATCAGCTTTTATAAACTTTTGGTCCATGTGCTCACTGTATCCCATAAGGTTTTGGGTGTTATAGGAGTCCTTATAGGGTTGACTATCTATGACCATGTGTGCTGGGACATGTAGGTTCAACCACTGGCCTAGCAAGGGAAAAATCAGATTTTTCCATATTCTTTCCGTCGCTTTAGTCACCTGAAGTGTCTTGGTTTCATGGACCTGAAGCACACACCTGAATTGCTGCAAGCAGAAGCAGCAGTTTGAGGTGTCCATGGGCCACTGCAAATCACCTCTGACACTAACCAGTCCCTACAACAGGCAGCAGGCAAGTCCTTGGAACTGGAGGAATTTGAACTATGAACCACTGTACATTTTTTAACACAGTGATAACAATGAAAAGGTCCTTCAAAACTGCATCAAAATCTGTGGGGTGTTGACCAGAAGTTGCATTTATAACAAATGCATGATATTTATTTTAATCTTTGCAACTCTTAGCCAAGGCAGGACAGCTGTAATTCCCCAAGTAGGCCTTGCTTTGACAAGTCATTGTGGCCCTCATACCTTTTTTTTTTATTTCCATTTTTTACAGTTAAAAGATACCAATTTAGAAGTTGGACCACATCACTGAAATGACTCAGGATGTTGTCCTCACTTAAACTCTTGGCGTGGGGGGGTCAGAACATGGCACAGAGCATGAAGAGGCAGAGTGAAGGGATTTCTCCAGTCTGAGGAAATGTTCTTAATTGCATCCTGAAAGCATCCCCACATGCTCCTATTTGTGTCTGCAGCAGGCAGACGTGTACACGACTGCATTTCTCAAAGGTGGTGTCTCCCACAGGGAATTGCAGCTGGCCCCTGGGCCCCAGCAAATTTTGTCTTCATCAGAGAGAAAGCCTAAAGAGCTCTTCACCTTCCCTTGAAACTTCTGCAGAGCCTCTGTCTCAGAGCAGAACCACTACTCCAGCTGCTCATGCAGCTTCCTGAGGCAGCATCTATTCATGACTTCCCTGAACTTAGTACTTGGGGACATGGGTTAGTGGTGGCCTTGGCAGCGCTGGGGAAACTGTTGGGCTTGATGATCTTGGAGGTCTTTTCCAGCCTAAACAATTCCATGATTCCATTTGCACAGCAGGAGGCAAGGATTTTTTTCCCAGCGCTGGCTGACAAACCCTAGGGGCTATGAGATCATTTTCAATGTAAATGTGACCTCACCATGATTGCTTACATTAGGGTTCGCAGTACTTTGCAAGTCATCCTAATAAATTCACTTATCTGCCCGAGGAGGAGAGACTCATATATCTGGTCTTTGACATCTGCCTTTGCAGAGTCCCTGAAAAGCCTTCTACCCACCACATGGGCTTGTCCTTGGACATTAATGTCATGAGATAAATGCAGACAGAGAGCATCAGAAATAACTAAGGGACCAGTCTGCATGAACTGAGTCATACTAAAGCAATGCCCAGATCGGGCTATAAACCAAAATATCAGCAACCACTTTTCAGAAGCAGCTGTTCCTTGATTTATGTGGGTGGGAATGCACCTCTCGCCAGTTGAGTTTGATGGTGACTCTTCCTTTTCTGTGGGAAATATGACTTTCCAGGGGATTGCTTTTGCTGTATGAGCAGGGGACCCTCTTTCCTTACTCAAGTTCACATCCCTGGGATACTGTTGACCTACCAAAGGTGACTATCTGGTCTTGATTTCTGACAACTGAATAATTCAAAAGCAATTTATCTGCATTTTCAGGAGTGTTCAGGGAAGTCACTTCACAGTCATTTACAGCTCATACACTGTGCTATTGGGGAAGACTCACTCCCCATTTCACTCACTTGATTGATGAGTCTCAAAATCTCAGAAGAATCATAAATTCCAGAGACAAATAATCATGCATTAGGAAAGAAAAAAAGATCAATGCAATCACTGTTTGTTATTTGCCATTCACTATTTCATGTAATTTTAGTTTTACAGGCATCCAGTCAGATTCCAGTTACAGGATCATATTTTGGGGGCCAATTATGTACAGAGGGAGCAGCCAGTCTGAGCAATTCATAACTGACTGACTGGAGGAAAATCTGTTTTCAGGCATTTTCAGGTGAAAATTTATCAAAGAAACAGAGTCTTATGAATCAGCATTAAGTAACGAACAGCGAAAAGGGGCAAATATATCAGACTTGTTGTGAATGAAAAGTAATTGCCAACACCAGCATCAGCCAAAACCCCCCCAGCTCTTGTTTGATACAGACCTTGGAGAAAATAAGGGAAATCTTTCTTTTGATGCACCCATCCCTGGATCAGGCTCTTTTTACTGCAAAGTTTTGCTCTCCAGCTCAACTTGGCATGCAGTGTTTGTTCTCCATAAAGCGCTTACAAGTGAAGGTAATTCAGCTGTTTTGCTTCCCTGCCTAGTGGGAGCTTTGCTCAGTGCTCAGAAATGTATGCAAGTGTGTGACTAATGTACAGCAAAAAGACTCAGGATGGAGCCACTTTATTCATTGTTTGTTATTGTTCTTTGTTGCTCAGTGTTTTGTAAATCCCCCTGGTTATGGAGACGTTTTTATTAGAGAATACATTTTTTGAAAATGGGGTTCCACAAAAATGAAATTTCAGAGGTGTGTGTCTCAGCATTGATTTTTCTATTTGTAATAACACACTATAGCATATCTTGTTTTATATCAAGAGGATAAAATGTCCCTAACACAGTGATCGCCATTCTGTGGTAATGGATAAAGCCTGTTTATGAGATGTCATTTATTCCACAATAGACAGTAAATAAAAGCCATTTCAAGCTTCGGTTAAATCAAAGCTTGTTCGGGATTTCAGCAGATTTGCAAATTACCTTTGGGACCATTTTCAGATTCAGTTGTTTTCCCACATGCTATTGACTACCCATGTTTTACTATAAATACTACTTCTTGCTCGCTCTCTCTCTCTGTCTCACACCAAACCCTGGGATTGTAGAGTGATTTGTAAAGACAAGCAGATGAAGTAAATACACAGTACTGTATTAAAATTTCTTTCCTGTCAATGTAACAGAAATAAACCCACAAGATTTGATGGCAGACTGAAAGCCAAAGAAGAGGATCCTGGACACAGCACTGTGGAAAGTCCAGAGGCCTTTGTGAGCTCTTGTAAAGGCACCAAAAGAGATACCAGAGAAACACATGTTTTGTTAAAAACCCCAAATTTACTAAAACCTGCATCATATCAGCTATCCCCTTGGCTTTGGGATTCACTACTGATACTGGACATAGTGTTAAGAGGATGCTGGGACCACATGTGCCTTCCTTGCTCTGCACTGTAGATGGCAGAATTAATGTCAACTTAAAAAGGATGAAGGGTCCCAGGCCTCTGGACTCAGAAACTGCCTCGCTGGCCTGAAGTCATCACGCAAAATATGGAGTTTAAACAGAATATTATCACACTTTATGGTGATATTTATAAACGCTGAGGCAGGGACAGCAAGTGTTTTAATTTTGGGGAAAAATGGTTCACCTGTGAGGAAATGCAGTTTGCGATCAACCAAAACTTTTTGGTAATTTAGAGTCACTGTAGCGCTCTCACCCGATTGGAAAAAAATTTAAAATGGTTCATTGCACAGTGTTTGAGATGAAAAGCCTTCATTTGTTCCCTAGTATGTTCACAGAGGGTATAAATGAGCATGTAGGACAGATGACTTTGCGGCCCATTAGGGTATGGACCTTTTGGGTTTAAATGCCATCTCCACTTTTACTTTTCCTTTGCTTTTGTTAGAAAGTCTTCCAAGAAAGCAAGATATTTTGGTTGACAGTCTTTGAAATATCCCTTTTGACCTAAAAAACCCTACCATTTCCAAGCCACCAATTACTCTGAAACATCCAGGAAAGGATTTATACTCTCATAAATTCATTCCAACCTTTTAATAGTTGAGTCAAACATCAGGTTATTCCCAAAAATGTCTGTATGAATTATAGTGTTCCTTGAAGTTATTTCTTGTTAGTTATTCCTGCATCCATTTTATTGTCACCTCTTAAAACTGTGGTGGCTGTCAGTTAGGGGACAAGTAACACTATTTTACTCAACAATAGTTTTCAAGGGACGATAAGACTGAGCACCAGTCGGTATCATACAACCCCTGTTTAGAACCCCAGCTGGACAGTGACACTTATTTCAGCTCTGCCCACTTCCAGCTGATGAGATTTGGAGCCACAAGGCTCAGTGGTGGCTCTCAGGGATGCCTATCCTTGAATAACAATAAAAAATCCAAACATGATGGAATGGCAAACAGAGGGACAAACCTATTTTCATTTTTGTAACCACTAGAGAAATAGAATTTCAAGAGGAAAGCAAGCCAGATTCCCTTCCAGTTCATACCCTACAGAGAAACAGGCACATAAAACAATTAACTCAAGTAACTCAACCTTGGAGAGATAAATGCAGACCCACCATTCTATAGAAAATAAAGTGAATGCCGTGTTGTGGCTGAGGAGAGCAAGAATAAGCATTTCCCATCCTCCCTGCAGGACACTACACTGCAGGATCAGCAAATAGACAGTAAGTTTTAATGCCTGTAAATTGTTTATTATCTTTAAAAGTGGCCCTGCATTGTTGTAACAGTTGTCCTCTGTGTCTTAGCTGTCTCTAACCCAGAAACTTGGAAAGGGAGCAACTGAATCAATCACCACAAGAAAGGTTAACAGGGCCTTTAGGTTACTTAGAACCATACTTCCATGCATCTTCCCAGTTTCTGGGTTTCAAGAATCATGGTGTTCAGTCCCGGACTTGGACCAAAATTCATGGGGAACAGGCAAGGGAATTGATTTACATGTCCTTCCTCTGATGATACTCAGGAAGAACTTGTTAAATCCTTTTGATAATACATGCTTATATTGTAGTCTCTGGAACACAGCAGTAAACTGGTAGGGAGCCAGGCAGATTTCCAATGGAAAACCTTATTTTTTTTGTGGAATTTCACTGAAAAAGAACTTATCATCTCAGAAATATTTCTGCTCAGAAGAATCAGGGAGTTTTTAATTGGGAATTTTCAGACCCCTTTTCATGTGGGACACCTTTGAGTAGAATCCTTCTGATACTCCTCCAACCACTGCTTTTTGAGAAGTTTAAACTTTTCGTCAGAATCCTAATTTTCATTCTGTTTCCAAGCAAACCCCACTTTGAATTGCCATAACATCCCAAGTGATGGATAGGTCAAGGCTCACACACCTCCAAAGGTCTATGTCCTTCAAAACATCACTGTGCTTGTGCAAACTTTCATGCACAAGTGGTCCCTGTGGGGACCACTGATGTTCCCAAAATTATATCACTTGCCTGTTTTGTTGGAGTAGGACTCAGGTCAAGGTGTCTCTGCCTCAGAGGAGTCATGTGTTTCCAGTACTTAATTTACAGATACTAATGGAAAAATTTGCAGTTTCCCCCAAATTTCAAGAATGTTGGAATAAATGGATGCTCTGTCTAGATGTTGGGCCAGGAACAGCTTTTGATCACCACTAACTGTTTTTTAAACATTTTAGAATTGTCAGTTTTCCAGTCAGGGAGCAAATGGGATGCTGGTTGACCTGAGTAGCTGCTTGCACACACAGAGCTGGTATTTTGTAGACAGGGTTTTTTAAAAAAATAATAAAATTGACTATTTGATCTCTTGATATTTCTAACAAAAGAGTTTATATTGTAGAATTTCACAAGGTATAGCAGATATCTACACTCTGATTTACACGACGATTACATTATTTCTCACTATTGCTCTGATATTTGAGAGGAAGGTAAAAAAAATCCAGTTCTGGATGTGGCACCGGAAAACTGATTGTAGGACTCTAATTTCTTTACAGTTTTGCCTGAAAGTACTGTTACAGTTAAAGTTGTGTCACCACTTTCATTAGAAATCCAGTTTTGATTTACAACACTGGCTGCAAAAAATTTGCTACGGGCTGAAATTCAGTGTAAGGTCTCTGGCCATGGGAAACATTTTAAACATTTTTTGGAAGCTTATTTGAGACAAGTTCTATTGTACTGACATTAACACAGAAGTTTTCCTTAGATTTTAATAGATGAGACTAGATTTAATTTTTTCTTTTTTTTTTTTTTTTTTAGTAAATGTACAGAACCAAAGGGTTATTTTGAGAGATCACCTTGTTTTTTAAGTTAATGTCCTGGTTTTGGCTGGGATAGAGTTAATTTTCTTCTTACTTATTTTAAACTATGCTTTTAGAAATTTCAGGGGGTTTTACCAGAAATCCCAGTATTTACATGAAGAAACACCACCCAAACTAACAGATGTTTAAAGCAGGCAGTGAGCAAGCACACTCTTTGGTGTAAGTATTCCCAGCCCTTTAACGTGCGCTTAAAGCACTTCATGAAATGATGCTCAGTGGCTCTGCTCTTCCTACTTTATTAGCTGGGCATTAACAAACCCTGGCAGTATCCGTGCTGCACAGTGTTGTTTAGATTAATTTAGTGCTGGTGAGTGGTGTCAGGCTGACAGGGGAGGGGATGAGAGACCATTCATCACCTGGACGGTTACGACACCGCAGCTCCCTCTTCCCACAGCTGCTGCCTGGGGGCACCACATCCAGCAACAAGAGCTTAACTCAATGCCTTTTCCACCCAGCCCCCGGCCCCTTGGCAAGAGATGCCAGCATGGACAGCAATTAAGCTATTCCTGCTGCAGATGGGCACCAGAAAACCCCCCAAAATGACTGCTGTGAAGTCCCTGCAGGCCCCCAATGGAGCAGTGGTAGAGGCAGCAAGGACCTTGAAGTAGAAGTCAACATAACCTGCTGCATATTCTGCTACTGATGGTAGAATCACAGAATCATTAAGGTTGGAAAAGCCCTCTTAGATCACAGAGTCCAAACCTTAACCCAGAACCACCATGTTCACCGTTAAACAATATCCCCAAATGCCATATCCACATTATCCACGCAGTGCCTGCTGGTAAATCTCTGGTATTAAGAATGGCTTGTGACTTGTGGAATAATTTAAGCTACATTCTGACATTGTTTTCTAACCAAAAGGCATCCATCCATATTCCATATGCCTGCCTTCCAAAGTATCCTTTATCTAGGTGACCCGACAGTGCATACAACTGAGGCTGTAGAGGACCTGTGGGATTCTGGGATTAAGTGTTCCCTCTTCATCCAGCCATTTTCCCCAGTGCTGATCCTCCGAAGCAAGAAAAGCATCATCTCACACAAACAGTTGCCCACAACAAATTTTACAGAATGACAGAATCATGGAATTGCTTATATTTGGAAAAACCCAACCTAAGATTATCAAATCCAACCCAGCACTGCCAAGGCCACCACTAACCTGTGTCCCCAAGTGCCACATCCACATGGTTTTTAAGCCCCTCCAGGGATGGGGATTCCACCACTGCCTTCGACAGCCTGTGCCAGGGCTGGACAACCCTTTTCATCAAGGAATTTTCCCTAATGTCCAACCTAAACCTCCCCTGGCACAACCTGAGGCAAATTTACAAGGCAAATTAAAGAGGCATGGGAACTTGGTCACTACACTTCAGACTGTCAGAACAGACCTGAGTCCTGCTTTGGCCAAGCAACTAGTCCTCAGTCAATTTCCAGGCATGACTTGAGCTTTAGGGTGGTCCAGAGATTCCTCCAGGCAAATATTTTGGACAAGGCAACCTTGCACTGGAGGATGAGATCAAGAGCATGGATGCAGGCCATACCCTGCCACTGAGCTGCAGCGCCAGCAAGGAACCTTGGGCAGCTTTAACTTATTGTGTGGTCATTTATTAAACACTTGGTCCTGTGGATTAAGAAATATGGGCATGCTGACATGTCCAGCAGATTCTGACACCTGCAGAGGATGAACCTACCCTGGGGCAAACAGCTTCATGTTATTATCTAGCCAGTGTGATTTTTGGGGCCGGCAGTACATCTTACAGGGAGTATATACTGCATCTGGCACAAGGATACACTAATCTCAGCTGGAAACTAGAGATGTTCAAATATCGTAGGAGTAAATTAGTAGAATCTGTCAAAGTATTTTTTTCCAGCTTTACAGAATGGTATAAATGCTTGTGAAGATGCAATGAGAAGTGCACTGTCTTGTCTACCAATGTTTCCCACTCAGGTCGAGGTGCAGAAAATGAACAAAAATTTAGAGGAGAAGGTAAAGAGGCAAACAGAAAACATCCAACTTCCATGACTGTACAAATGGGGGCCTTTTTAATGCCACACAGCTCATGTAAATAAAATCCTTTTGCTGTGAATCTTAATTAAGGGAATGATTGTTTCTGGCCATCACTTGAAAGGCAAATGTTTTAATTGCTTCTGATGTCTTTTCCTGAGAAAGCTTTTTTTCCCCCCCGAAGCCATATATCCCAGGGACATTGCTTTTCCTTGCTGGCTGTCCTGGAAGGGTCCAGCAGCAGCAGGGAAAGGAGGTGGTTTAAGGGGCTATCGAGTGAAACGTGTGCATGAGTTAAAGAGCAGGAACCGTTTAAGATCCCGAAGTGTCATTAGCAGTAACATGTCACATAAAATGAGGTGCAGATTTCCATTTTCATTTGAACTTCAGGTGTTTAGTAATCCAGAAGCTTTATTTAAGGACTGACCTTTAACCTGGCCTGTCATTCCAATTGCAAGGAGTTGATGGCCACTGGGAATCAATGGGCAGCATGAAGGTCACTTCCTAGAAAAACTGTGGCTATCAATGTGTCAGTTCCAATGAAGTATTATAACAAAGCAGGCAAAGAGCCTATCTCAGTCCACGAGGCACCAGCTCACTCTCAGGCTGCCTCTCTCCTCATTTTCAGCTGTTCTGTAAACACAAACAGAAATGAGCTGTTATTTAATGATATGTGTTTCTGAAGGCATGTGGTGCTTTCAGTTCTGTGGGTGGCACAAGCAAGGGGTGGTTAGAAATCCAGCACTCACAGCCAGGGGAAATCCCCTTATTCCTGCACAAGGAACACTGCAGCAGAGCCCATCACAGAGCCACTGGTCCAGTGAGACCTGGACAGCCCCTTGTGGCACAGCCATGCAATTCCACGGCCACAGGGCCATTGAATGGTTGGGTTGGAAAGGACTTTAAAGATCATCTCATTCCAGCCCCCCTGCCATGGGCAGGGACACCTTCCACTAGACCAGGTTGCTCCAAGCCCTGTCCAACCTGGCCTTGGGCACTTCCAGGGATCCAGGGGCAGCCACAGCTTCTCCGGGCAACCCATGCCAGTGTTTTATCACCCTCATTGCGAAAAACATCTTCCTTGTATCTAACTCAATCCTCCTTTGGTTTAAAACCATCACCCCTCATTCTGTTGCAATGCCACAGTTGTCTCCTTGGTGTCTTCCCCGGGGCTCAAGAGGGAGAAGAGCATGTCAAAAGCTACAGTCAGCCTGGCCTGTTCACGCTGCTGGGATTAAAATGAACATTTAATGAAATGAGGATTTAGTTTGGAGGTGACACAAAGGCTCTCATTTTTGTCCTGGCCAAAATCTGTGGCATCTGTGCAGTGAATCTTTTTTTTTTGCAATCATGTAAAACCTGGGTTTTTTTGGTTTATACTGAAATCTAAGAAATTTTAGCTTTTAGGAGCAGATTCCCCACGGTAAGTCAGAACCCAGCTCCTGCTGTATGCAATAGGCATTGGATGGCCAGTACCTTTAGGGTCTGGCCTGGGGAAGAGTGGGGTACTAAAGCCACACGTGTCTATCATGAAGCTCAAGTGATGTCCCACCATGAGAGCTGTTAAACCAAATCCCAGCCAAGGGACAAGAGAGCAGCCAGGAGTTTGTGGGATGGGCACTGCGGATTTTCCCAGGCACACACCCCACCCTGCCCCATCCCAGTGCCACGTGGAGGGGAGATGTAGCCCCTCTCCACATGCCAACTGCTCCTGGACTGGTGAAGGTTTTGACTTTTAGGGTCAAGGATGAACACAAGCATCAGTCAAAACCTCTCAGTCTCTCACAATGTCTTTGTGCTGAGTTTTCAGCATGCAGCTCTTTTCAGCAATCTGTCTCCAGGGGTTGGGAAATTCCCCTATAGGAAAATTCTTCGGAAAGTCTTTTAAAAGACTTTTCTAATCATTAATAATTACAGTAATTTATTATAAACCTCTCTGTACTCTTACAGAGCCTGCAAGATCTTCCCTATCAATTCATAACAGTTTTGAGGAATAAGTCCAATCCCTGAAAATCATGCAAAATAGAATTTTAATTGGAATTTCTTTTCCAGTCATAGGAGTCGTTGAACTTACTGTTTGCATATTAAGTGTCTTTTTAGATCACTGAGCATGCAGATCCTCTGTGCAAAATCAATATGAAGTCTATGCCTGTCTGTCATGTGAATGTGAAACCCTCTGTAAAAGGTCAAGGTGACAGAAATTAATGAATCCCAGTTCAAATTCAAAGTTCCAATTTTGAAATAAAAATTGAGAAATGTGACCATAAAGTGCAACCAAAGGTTCGGATTTCACTCAACAACACGTAGATATAAATTAGAACAGGACAGGAGAGAGACTGTTAGAGCATTTCCTCCATAGAGACAATAAACCTTGTGCAAAGGTAAAAATAAAATGTTACACTAATGTTACAAAAATCACAGTTTGCTAAAAGTGTGATTGATATAAGGCATCGGTATCCACTTTAAATAAACAGATAAAGTGGAGTTCAAATACACATCAAGTCTACTTGCCCATGACTCTGAGCCTGATCCTGCACTCCATCAGCGTCTGAGTATTTCAGTCACTGAAGAAAGGAATAGAGTCTCTTTAAGAATTTAAATAGGTGAGTCAGATCATGCATGGAGATAATCTGTCACAATATTGTTTATATTTCACAGTACTTTCTTTTAAACTCCTTTATTTCCTCTTGTTTCCATTCTTTGTATCCTCTTATTAAGGAAAAGAGAGAGTAATTATTGCACAGAGGGGCTGTTCCAAAGCTTTCTACACATACCTATCTGACTGCTAGTTATAGAAAATCGTGATTAATTCTATTGGATTTTAAAATGTATTTATTCCCATGCCCTGTCCCTCGTTCTCAGATCGAAATATTGGATGCTTAAAAACAAAGGTGAGCGTATTCTTTTTGCAAACAAACAGAAAGAGCACAGTTTCTGCCCCGGCAGCAAAATCAAGCTAAATTGAGGTTTTGGTGATCCTGACATAGAGGGAGATTATCACCTCAGCTTCAGTGGAGTTGCACGGAGTGGGGCGTATCCTGTGCATTTATTAATTTTCCCTTTTTTCTGGCTCCCATCACGTTAAAGGGTCTCGACCACCTTCACACCTGAGAGGTACTTTGACTAATTTACATGATGATGGTTTCCTCTGTGAACACACAATAAAAACACTAACTACAGAGCAAACAAACCGCAAGGGAGGGGAAAGTCCTGTGTGCCGAGGATGCCGCGAAGCCGCGGAATCAAGATAATCTGGGCAGGTTATTGTTATGGTTATTTTTTTTTTCCCCTTCTCTTGGAGCTGGAGTTCCCTTAGCAAAGACCTGGAAGCAGCCTGAGTTTCCATGCAATAAAGCAGCAGTGAGAAAAGCTCAGAGTAATTAAGTGGCTGACGCACAGAAGAAGCCGTTACAAAGATTTGACTAAATTGCCCATTCATTAGTAGCACGGCATGGAAGGAGAATTACAAATAGACAATAGAGCCTGCAGTAATTCAATCTAACCTTGTACTTACAGAAAACAATGAGATAATGAACAGAAAAATTACCAGGCACATATTGCATTTTGTCGAAGGGAGGAAGAGGGAGGGGGATCGGATTGGGACTGGGGGGGATGGAGGGGTGGAAGTGGGGGGTGCCGGCGAGAGCGGCCTGGCACATGTAACACTAATGGCATCGCTCAAGCTGAGCAAACATTTCTCCAACACAATCATAGTTCTCAGTCTAAGGGCCTCTGGGGAGCTGAGATGAGGCTAGATCGTGAACAAAAAAATGTAATTTATAAGGCGTCTGTGGACTGGAATTTATCATCGGATCCGCTCGCCGCCGCTCAATTGATATGTAGTTGATTTCAAACAACACCCCCCAGGCGCCCACAGGGAACATTTTTTAGATTTTACGCTTGGATATATCTGTTTAACTCACCATTTACCAAAACAACGGCTGATGACAGCACAAACAAGTCACTCTGGAAAAAAAAAACCCACCACCGCAGACATACACAGACACGCGCACACCCCCCTGGATAGCACTAAACCACGAGGGTTAGGGCTTTGCAGGGGTTGTGGGGAGGGAGAAAGCAGAGGCAGAGGCTGAACTTGGGGTGTATTTTACAGGGAAGACATGGATGAATCTTCCACTCAATTTTTAAGCCCGTGTTGGAGCTCTCCACTGGTTCTTTTTTACATTTGCTTCGCCAGGCAAGTGTCACATTGGGCTCATCCCCTGGAGCAGGTGTTGGGGCTGGTAGCTCTGGAAGGGGGGTGTGGGGTCACCCTGGGGTTGGGGTTCAGTGTGTGTGGGAGTTTGCAAAGCACAGCAAAAGGTGTACACAGCATCCCTTGTCTTGATGGAAAGGTGTCCCAACATCTAAGTCCTGACCATTCCTGAGGTGTTCCTGGAGTCCTGGCACCAGTGAGACGAACTGGAGTGCACCAGTGGGAGCAGAGAGAAGAAAAGTCATCATCCCTGTATTTCAGTGCCACCAGAGACTCAAAAACAGCTTCCTCACTGTATAAGGGATCTCAGTGCCTGAGTTAATAAAGTGCTGATACTTCCCATCTTATGAGAGAACTTCTAAAATTCCCCTGGTTGAATTTTGCTATGAGTAACAAGAAATCTCCTCTGACCAAGCCAGTTCACATAATAAAATTCTGTTGCATTTACTCTCTAAAGAAGGAAAACCAGTGCTGACCTTAAACTATTTTTTGCAATTCCCTCCCAGCGCTGTGAGGAAGCCCTGGACTCAAGCTGTCCATTGTGTCAGGTATTGTATGGACACCAGCCTGGAGGTGAGCCTGAAATGTTCAAGGGCAAGTTGGACAGGGCTTGGAGCAACCTGGTCCACTGGAAGTTGTCCCTGCCCATGGAAGAGGGATGGAATGAAATGGTCTTAAATGACCTTTGCAGCCCAAAGCATTCTGTGATTCTGTGACACGCAGAGACCACAGGGAAACAAACAGACAAACAAAAAATAATTTTAAAAATAGTTTTATGGAGATGTCAGTGAAAGCTGTCTTGTGCCATAACACAAGCTGTCCCCAACAATATTTTACCTACTCCAGTATGTTCATTAATCAACTTTCAAAACAAGGGCCTCAGTAAGGTAAAGAACTAGTGTCAGCTGGAGATGGCATTTTGGCTGCTCTAGTGGGATAATTATTGAGGTTGGAAGAGCCTCTCCAGGGGCCACAGGCAACATGGGAATTAAACAGATGAGGTTACTGCTGTTATGGGGCTGGTCTTCCCACTGATGTCCAGTCTGCCTGTGGAGAGGTTTTGGAGGTGCTTTGGTGACAACTGGCAACTGCTGCCTGGTAAGGGACGGCGTAAGAGCTGGGATGTCCACCAGGAGAGAGGAGTGGCTGGGAGGAATCAGAGCTAATTCGGGGTGAGAAGGAGCTGAGATGGGAGAATGTGGGACCTACTGGAGGCAGATCCAGCAGCTGCCCAACATGGACTCCTCTACACAGGAACAGATCCACCGTGCAGCTCAACAATGTGCAGCCACTGGTCATTCTGACTTGTGGGCATCACCCCAGTGCAGTAAAAAAAGAAAACCAAACACCAAAAACCACCACTGCTGAACCCCCGGCCCGCCAAAAAAAAAAAAAAAGAACAAAAACCCCCCCCTAAACCGAACAAAAAACCCCTACAAAAAACCCAAACAAACAAAAATCCAAACACAAAACATACATAAACACAAAACCGACATAAAAACAAACAAACAAACAATAAAAATTGCTTTTTGAAAAGACCACAGGATAAACACTACAGCCTAAATCTACAAAGTCAGTGTCTTGTCTGGATGAATTTATTTCCAGCTTACTTCTTCTGGCTTCTTTCATGGCACCAGTTTGCTTCAAGAGGTCACACAAGCAGGGAAATTGGCCCCTCTTTGCTGGGTGGAAAATGGATCTTCCTGATCCATTTTGAAAAATGGTCTGTGTTGGATTAACCACAAAAATTCTTTCAAATAACCAAACCCAACGACTGCTACATGGTTCCTTACTACTGGTTGTAAATGATAGCAAGTTCACCTAAGCACTTTCTCACCTAAGACTCTTCCTCCACCCTCCTTGAAATTTATTTCACAAAATATTTTCTGACTTACATAAAATCTTTCCCTCCGCTCCAAAAAGCACGCAAAAGGGAAATGCCACAAATGGGGCACAAAAACCCTCTACAAGTGATGGCTGTGGGGGCAATCAGTATCATCTCACTACACAAACACTTTCTAAAACTACAGACAACAAATTGTTGCACAGGATTGGAAGGATTGTGGTTAGAGCTGCATAAAATGGTTTGGAATAAACATTACCCAGGGCAAATATCATGTACCATAATGAGTCAGACTTGAGCTTTTAGTAGGAAAAAAAACAAACCAAAACAACAAAAAAAGACAATGTCTCAAGCTTAGGAATTCTGTCTTGGGCTTGCTTTGGGGTTTTTCTCCCCTCAAAGTGATACATTTTCAAAAGATGTTCCTTACAGGTTTTTGTTGTGGTCTAAAAGAAAGGAGGTTTTTGGCTGGTTTTGTGGCAGCATGGTCTATCCTGGGTCTTAAGCTGAAGTTTGAGTCATCAGAAATCACTGGGTCTGGCACTGGGAAACTCTGGGTTGCTGTTCCCAGAGAAATGTACACAACACATGCAGCCTAAACTCCCTCCTCAAAGGCATGGCAGGATATGGTGTCAAACCTTCACTTCTGGGTCTGACTTTCTGAGATCGAGACGAGTGATAGCCCTCAGTTAATCCAATAGAAAGTACATGATTTCATGTAAAAATGGATGAATGCCCAGGGAATTTACCTGGTAAACTGATTAACCAGTAAAGAGATTTGTACTATACACAATTTTCAGAGAAACTGCATAGCAATACTACTTCTATGTTAATTTCTTAAAGGAGCCTCTATTACCTTACTATCCATGTGAGTCTATAAAAGTATCCCTGATACATTTTTTTCCTATTTCCTTGTTTCACCCAAAATTGATAGTAAAATAGAAATCTCCATGGTTGTGTCCAGTCTTTACAAGTTACACAAGCACAAGCAGGCTGGGGGCAGAGACCTTCTGAATATGGGAAGGCTGAAATTCTTGTCTTAGAGAACCTCAAGAGAGCCAACACAGCAGACCTTACAAATTCTTCCAAATACAGGAAACCTTTTAGCTAAGTTCATTCCCTCTCAGGTACTAAAGACTGTCAATCACAGGATGCAAATCCCCAAACCACCACATTTCATCAGTTCTGGTGCCAATGAGGTAGATGCTGTTAACCACCTCCAGAAGCCAAAGGGCAACAACTTGACTTCTAACCAGAGAGACTTCAGATCTAAAGATGAGGAAAGCCCAAACTTGCTGGTGATGAAGAATCAGTTGTTGGACTTTCAAATGTTCCCTTTTAGTGTGCTGAAAAGCTTTGTGCTAAAACTGTGGTCCCCAAACCCACAAACCCCACTTTGGTTAATGCAAGGCAACATTCTGCAGTTACACAGGGCTAGAGCTTGCAAGCTGACGTGGGGTGTTGGGGTATTGGGGTACCTCTGTTATGGCTTTTACTGGTGATGGCACAAAGGCAGATCTGGTAGATTGTGCACACTTTTGCTTTTGTTCTCTATAATGACTTGTATTATCTTTTTTTTTTTTGGTAGCAGGCCCAAAAAGAAACTTAAGCCCTTAAACAGGACAACCAAAGTCAGGTCTGAAGGTGGGTCATCACATTGGCCCAAGCCTACTCACCTTTACCAGAGAATTGCTGGGATGCCCTGTATGGGTTCCTGCCTGTGGTGCCCCATGTAGAACCAGACCCTTTAACCACCAGATTTCAACTGTGAGATCATGAGAGTGGACATTTGGTGGAGGAACTAGCAATGTCAGGTTAATGGTTGGAGCTAGAGGATGTTTGGGGTCGCTTAACACAAAATATTACACGGTTCTATGATCTTAAGGGTCTTTTCCAACCTGAATCATTCTATGATTCTGTGACTTCAGCAAATTTAGGAGTGTGCAG
The DNA here is from genome assembly GCF_009829145.1 of Chiroxiphia lanceolata. Lineage (NCBI taxonomy): Eukaryota > Metazoa > Chordata > Aves > Passeriformes > Pipridae > Chiroxiphia > Chiroxiphia lanceolata. The sequence continues at coordinate 1,976,294 of NC_045671.1, read as the reverse complement.
TATTAGCACCTTTGTTACCACCCGAGCTGGGGTTCAGATCACTTCTCTCTGCTGACCCTGATCTGGAGCTGGGAGGTAAAATGGCTTTTGTTATGACTTTCCCCTCTAAGTGAGGTAAATGGAAGCTCAGTGTTATGTCAGCCACGCCGTGCCAGCAGCGCAACTATTTTCACCACGGCAAAATGCCTTTTTTTTTTTCCTTTCCTCCTGGATTGCACAGTTCCTTTGACAGGGAAGGGTAAAGACCCTCAAGGGTTCTCAGAGAACATCAATATGTTTTGTATTTAATGTGCTGGCTCGGTTACAGCAAATTAAGGAGAGTGGGCCCGGTACAAGATAATGCAGCCTGCAGTTCCTCACTCCCTAGCCGAGTGGAATACACTGAAAATGATACTCCAGTGTGGAGAAATACTGCACATTACATCCCCCTGCAGTAACAGAAGAGACATTAGGCAAAGCCCTGACTCTTAATGGTACACATCAGGAAAACATCTGAGCTTGGGCCTTCAATCACAAACGCTGCAGGATTTAAAAATGAATAAACTTCACATTGTGATTCTCTTATTTATCCTTTATGCAAATTGTCCCTGGGAGGACACATTATGTTCGCTGCATGGCACGGCGCAGACCCACATTAAAGCGTGGAGGGCCACTCTTATGTAATGCACAACCCTCCCGGCCCCTCCGTGCGGTTTGTGGTGCAAAGAGAAACAAACACACAAAGGAAAAAAAAAAAAAAAGAAAAAGAAAAAGCCAGCCTCAACCCCCCAAACCTGGAAACGTGTTCTCCGTTGGTTGATGAAAATATCCCGATATTAAGGCAAAGAAGCAGTGCAGAAATATCCCGCTCTCTTTTCCTGGTTGTCAGCCTGTGACAGAAGGAGACGGCGAGACTGGGGTAAAAAAAAACCTCTTTGTAAACTAAAAAATACAGAAGCAAATATTTTAAAACCCTGAATCCCTCCAAGGTAGCTGAGAATTTTGCTTAGATTATTATAATGCATTAATCCACGTGGCCACAGCCCCAAGAAAGAAGCCAGCCTGTTAGCTAACCTTTCTGTTATCAGCTCCCCCTTCTCAATGGGACAGAGACACAACAGAGTTGATCGACATTATTTTTCCTGGGCAAAATCTCTTGCCCCCTTCAAGCTTTTCATTATTAGCACAAATCTTCCGCGGTGTCCTTGAGCAAGCATTCGCCAGATGACTGGATGGCAGAGAAGCAAACAGCCCTACACGTGAAAAAGGAATGGGAAGAGAGTTCAGGGACTTGGCCACAAAATTAACTGCTTGAAAAGACACAGGGAAGACCTGTTAAGTAGAGCTCCAAGGGCAGGCTACCAGGTGGGTCAAAACGCCATAATCACAAATCCATCCTCTTTAACATTATCTGAGCAATTTCCTAATATGCCTCCTGCCTACCCAGGAGACAGCAGAGCGGGCGAGGGGTCCTGTGTTTAAAGTCATCTCTGTGCTGTGTAATTGTGGCTGGCAAATAATCCAGGCTGAACAAACTCTTCATGTCAATGAAAATATACATCGACTGTGATCACCACCTCTGTAAGAACTGCTTCTGAATTCAGGGTTTGATTCAATCCTTTTTTTCTCCCTCCTAGTTGCACCCCAAGTGGGAAAGGTGCATGATGCAGATAGCAAAAAATGGGAGTGGGCATTGAGTCCCATCTCTGTCCATGACATGGTTTTGCTGCTGGTTGGACTCTTTTGTCACGTCTCCAGTACTGAAAACTGGTATCAAAGGCCAAATCACTGTGTCCTGTAAGAAAAACAGGAGTGAAAGCCAGAAGAGGTGGGAGTCTCCACCTTACCTGTCACTGTGAGGGTGGTGAGGCCCTGGCACAGGTTGCCCAGAGAAGCTGTGGCTGCCCCTGGATCCCTGGAAGTGTCCAAGGCCAAGTTGGATAGGGTTTGGAGCAACCTGTTGTAGTGGAAGGTGTCCCTGCCCATGGCAGGGGGTGGAACTGAATGAGATTTAAGATCTCTTACATCCAAAACCGTTCTATGATTCTATTATGGGGGTAGTTGCAGAGTTGCTAAACTCTCAGCCTGAGAGTTTAGCAAAATATTTGAGTTTTTCCATATAACACTGATTAACAATGAGTGCCAAAAAGCAGCCTGAAAACACATTTCTGAAATCCTACTTCCTGTAATTAGGATATTTCTAATTTTCCTCTTCTGCACAGTTTTTTTGGAACATTTTCAGCCCAGTCCAAGTATTTTAACAAAACTCACAGGAACCAGTGGTTGAAGGTGAGCTACAGACTCAAAAGCTACCACAGTAGGAGGAGTGGTTCTTTTGGAAAAGTGTCTCATTTCCTGAAGAAACCAGGCTAAAACCATCAGAGAATATTTAGATATACAATACTAGAATATTATTTCTGATGTGTCTCAGAACTACATCTGGTTGGAGACTGGATCCCCAGCCAGCTGGACCCTTGGTCTGAACCAGTATGGTTGCTCATGGAAAATAGTGTAAAAATCTGAATTTTGCAGATTGGAGCAAACTGGAAGACGTTGCAAGGATCAAACAAAAAGGGCTACCACATTCTGCTCTTGCCTGGTGTGACATTTGCTGTTACCTGTTGTGAGGAGAAAGGTGGTCAGAAATACAAATGGCAAAAAGAGAAAACAAAAGTAAGCATAAATTACCAGGAGGAATACAGAAGAGCAAAGACTAGACTATACCTTTGCTAATCCTAACCTGTTGTCAAATTAAAGAAAATAAGTATTTCATGCTTTCACAGTAATATTTTTAACTATGTTTCTTAAGGAAATGAGGCTGATCACTTTCGAAGCCGTTAACAAGTTTTAACTAAATATGACAAAAGGTTAGTGATCACAAATATATCAGATATATTGAATTACTTATTGTAATTTTTTTTTTTTTTGGAGAGGGAGAAGATAGCCAGTTAAAAAAAAACAAAAACAAAAACAAAACAAGAGGGCACCAAATCTTGGTCTTGTTCTTCTGAAATAAAGGCCCAAGATGAATTCAATGTTATTGTTAGACACAGAAGGGAAACATTAGGAAGGCAACTTCTGAGAAAATAGGTTTCAGAAGTCCTGCTGGCCAAGAACAAGGGTAAGTACAACCCAAGAAACTGCAAATAAAAATGGAAAATTTTGATCAGATGTAGTTTCTAACCATGTGGCACCTACACAGAACAGGCTGTACAGAGAGGTGATGGGTGCCTCATCCCTGGAATCATTAATGGGCTGGTTGCACAGGGCTTTTAGCGACTTAGTTGAATGTGTCACTGCTCATTGCAGGGGGAGTTGGACTAGATGACCTTTAAAGGTCCCTTCCTACCCCAAATATTTTATGATTCTATGATATATGATATAAACACCAACAACATTTGACAAGAGATGAGGGGCTGGTGTTCAAAATTCTCCAAAGGGAAAGAGACCTCAAAAAACATTTCACGGCATTTTTAATTTTTGGATGGTACTCAGATGCCTGAAGTGACTTAAATCAAGCTGGTGGGTTGATGCAGCAATTCCCCAGCAAGGGCAGGATTCCCTGAGCTTGGGCTGTGCCATGGAGCTGCCCAGCGTGGTGCAAATTTTGGAAGTACGAAGGAGCTGAGTGGTTCCTCAGGCATGACAAATTTTGTGCCTTTCTTCCCGCTTTCAAGGCGTTCCTAGGTTACAAGTTTCTCCAGTGTATTTGTGAATCAGAATTAGCTGCTGATGTGTTTTGCACTTCATAATTTAAAAAAAAAAAAAAAAAAAATTAGGAATCCAACTTGTCCTTATTTGTCACGCCTGGATTCCCTAAATCACACTGGATGCTCAAAGTCTGTCTGAGCTCAAGGGGAGACAGATAAGCTCATGGAAGGGAGTTAATTTACGCAGAGCAGTGGTTTGTAGCTCAGGTTGATCAAAAAATGGAAATTTTGGGGAGCCGGGAGAGGCAGCATCACATATACTGAATTAATATGTGTTGATATTTTAAAGATGAGAGATGCACTCAAACCCACTGGAAGTTGAGCTTCCACATCTCTCTGCTGTGGTGGGAAGTGGTGCAGGAGAAAGCTACATGCAGGAGACAACAACACCACCTGAATCTGAATCCAGTACACTTGGCCTTCCCTCTCTGGTGGATATTTCTGCTTCACCAAGTGTTCTTGTGCAAAAATAACTGCTGGTTTTCCTTCATGGGACTCCTCATAGTTTCTGTAGTAATTTTGTCCTGGTTTCAGCTGAGATAGAATTTGTTTTCCTCTTAGTAACTGATACAGTGCTGTGTTTTAGGTTCAGTGTGAGAATAATGATAACACACCGACGTTTTGGGTTTTGTCAAGTAGTGCTTACCTTAATCCAGGACTTTTCAGTGTCTCATGCTCTTCCAGTGAGGAGACATCCCAAAAGCTGGGAGAAAGGAGCCCCAGTGCCGATCTGTGGCCAGAAGAACTTTTACTGTACTCCTGAACAACTTCATTGGCAGTACAGTTGCTTACTCCCAAGCAGATAAGAGGAATAATTCAGCTTGCTGTTAATCCAGTAAAATTGTCATTAAAAATGTCTGGGGAGAAAAGGAGACCCATTCATTTATGAGTGAAACCTGAAAGAATTCAGGGTTTTCACCTTTTATTTTTTAATTACATAAAACAATGATTTTATTTTGGTTTTGCATCTACAGAATGGCACTTTCTGCTGTGCCCTTACAAGAATTAGTAAAATGATCTTCTTTCTCCTTCTGGTGACTTTGTCTGCTTGGATGACTCTGAGTTATCTGTAATTTAATTATATCCATGAGTGAAGCCTTAAGTGGTGGGGGAGAAAGTTCAAATATTACGTGGGTAATGCCAGACCTGAGCCTTGGTGTTTGCAGGGAGGATGACTGGACCTGTGGTGGGCTATACCTGTTCTAAAGGCAGTTCATTTCTATGAGTAGTAAACGTGATTTTGAAGGAATATTGTGCAATCAGCACTGATCCCTTCCTCAGCAACATCAGGTTCTTACCAAGCCACTGGGACCTCATCCCTTTGCCCTGCTTGTGTCCAGGAGTTTGTACAGCTGATAATGAAGAGGAAATCCTGGCCTGGCAATGCCAAGAAGAGAATCCATTCACTGGTCCCTGGGAGCCAGCACAGTACTGCATTTTTCAAGCAATGCTTTTAGTAGTCAAACATTACAGAGCTCTCTCTGGGTGGCTTTTGATTCCCATTTACGAACAAGCCACTCTGGCAAATTGGGTCCTATTGACCCATCTGAATGTTTCACTTACTCCATCCTGCTTAGACAAAGTCCCAGAAATGTTCTGTGAAATCATACTTGCGTGGTAAATATTTAACAAAGAGGATGCCTCCGGCCTTCCCCGCGCTCTCCATATATTCAAGATGACTGCGATGCTTTATTTTGGGAGTGGAAAGTCTGCTCTTCCACCCATCTCCTTTCCTCATTTCAGACTTCTGTTATGAACTAGCTCATCTTTCTTAAGGGGCCATTAATGATTTACTACTGGAGACTGCTGAGTCAAAGCTGGTACGTGGAGGGCTGCGGACGTGAAGGCTAGTGATGCAATTTAGCTTCCACCTCTTAGCTAAATGGAGCCTCCTTCTCTTAAGGAACTGATTCACAAATGGAGACGCTGATGCTGCTCCAGTAAAACCATTTCCCATCCTTCCTGCTTTTGTTTGTTTTATTTTGGTGGAGCAAGAGTGAGCCAGTGGTGCTGGATTCAAGTTTTCTTCAGGCGTGATTCTGGAGTGTGGTCGTGACTCACAGCTGCAGTGGAACCTGGGATGCAACCAGGAACTCTGAAGTGAAGCATGTGTGTGGACAAGACACTGAATGGGAGTTGCTTTAGCAAAGTTATCCCAGTGAAGATACAGTCTGAGAATAACTAGCTGGGCTGCAGTAAGTCAAGGTAAGAATATAACTCGTGTGCTGGTGAGATGCGCAAAGAATCATAGAATATCCTGAGTTGGAAGGGACCCACAAGGATCATCGAGTTCAACTCCTGGCACTGCACAGGACACCCCAACAATCCCATCCTGTCCCTCAGAGTGTTCTCCAAACACTCCTTGAGCTCTGGCAGCCTTGGGGCTGTGCCCACTGCCCTGGGGAGCCTGGTCAGTGCCCCACCACCCTCTGGGGGAAGAACCTTTTCCTAAAAGGCAAGTAGCAATTCTCTGTACCTTCGTGCAAAGGATGACAAAGAGTCTTCAAGCTCCAGAGCTGACCTAAGCTTATAACCTCCTAACTCTTCATTATTTAAAAATGTTTATTTGTTCCAGGTTTTAGCTGATAAATCAGTCAATTGGTAAAATCAGTGGGCCAAACCAGCAAGTAATTCAGGAATTGGGAGATTGTTATTTTGCTCTATTACTTATAGGCTGTCTCCAAGCAGCCTGAATTATGAGATAGATCCTGAGCAAGGGATGAGTGATGACTCTTACCCTAGAAAATGATCCCCTTTTGGTTTGGGTCTCTGCTAAGTAATTTCTCTGCTTCTGGATCAAAGCATCCTAGAATGGTTTGGGTCAGAAGAGACCTCAAAATCTCTTCTACTTCCAACTCCATGCCATGGGCTCCTGCCACCTTCCACTAGACTAGGTTGCTTCTAGCCCCATCCAGCTTGAACATGACCACTTCCAGGGATGGGGCATCCACAGCCTCCTTGGGCATCTTGTTCCAGGATATGCTGGATGTTAGAATGTGCTGCTAAGGACATTAAAGCAGCAGCAGCAGAAAGAAAGCAGGGAGCTGTGTAGCTGAGAAGCATTTGGGAGTTGAGCTTCCCCAGTCAGACACCCACTCTGACACTTGAACTGATTTGGAGAGAGCAACTGGACCACAATCAGGGCCCAAAAAGCCAGGAAGCTGTGCTACACAGAATGTCTCATTCTCTAAAATTGATTATCCCTCTACCACCATCAACTAGGCAAGACGGGCTCTATGAGACTGACTTGCTAGAGCACCCTCTGTGCCTAAACCTGCCAGTATCCACCACGGACAAGTATGCAGACAACTGGCAGAGAGACCTGGTCCTTGAAGCAACCAGCTGCTAAGTCAGGGCAGATGCAGCAGATCAAGGGGTGCTCCAGCCATGGCAGCAACAACAAAATGGGATTATTGCTTAATTCCATGATTAGCACGTGGCCCCAGCTATCATTGTCCAGCTGCATCCCAAGCCCTCATTTGTTTCAAGTTGTTTCAGGCAGGTTGTTGTCTCTGAATGCTTTTGATTTGATTCCTCTAGCCAGCCCTGTGCTCTTATGGGAAACAGTGGGAGATCATTCCATGCATGGGAAAGTGTCTTTGCTCAGGGCAAAATGTGCTGGTTGGTGAACCGAGCTGCATTGCCTTTGTGTCAGGATGATTTGAGGGCAATGTTGAAGCTTTAACAATGCAGAAAATAAATTCATATCTCTCTGTGCATCTTCCCATGCACATTTTTGTGAAAGGGGGAACTGCCAAACTCGAAACACAGAGGAGCAGGGGAGGTGTTATACAAAACTTCTGTCTGGGTGGAGAAGCATGATTGCTGTAACCCTCAGAGATGAGGCAGAGAGAACAGGGGTTCCCTGCACCAGAGGCCACCATGCACCAGTAGTTTTAACTGAAATGGAGGAGAAATAAATCATTTCTTTGTTGGCAGGGAGCAAAAATGCACAGCCTGAACCCCTGCTCAGCAGGAGCAGGGGAGGGAGGAGGGCAGCCCCCGGTAAAATGGCACAGGGATAAGGGCAGGACCAGCCTTCCCCCTCTGTGGTCCCTTGGCTTGGTAGTTTGGCAAGGACCTGCCTTGGGATGGTCAGTCAGGATCCCCCAAGTTCTCCCAGTGATTGCTTTCAGGAAACTGCTGTGACTTCTTCATCCATATCCTCAGCACCGTCAGGAAGCCATGGAGGACCACAGTGCAGCCTGCAACCATTTTAGGGTGACAGAAATGGGATCAAATGCTTATTGGTGACAAAAACAGGGCCAGGAAGTGGGGTACAGACCTCAGTGTCGTGTAAGAAGGCTGGAGAAGGAAAAGGGCACTGGTGTAGACACAAGCTGTATGACATCACTTGTCTTCCCTACTGGGAAGGGGGTCTGGCCCACTTTACTTACTGGCAAAAGCACAGTCATAAATCTCAGTGATGCTAAAATTATTTACACCCTCTGTTTACAGGGCCTTTAGACCTGGGCTATAAGAAGAAAGAAGAATCTCCCGAGATACATGGTCAAGTTTCTCTTCCTTTCTTTTTTTTTTTTTAACTTTTTTTTTTAAACACAAAGTGAATATACTCTGTAATGATTTTTTTTTTTTTAATATCCTAGTTGAATAGTAGGAGGAGAAACAGAGGGAGGTGTGCCTGTGTTTTTTTTTCAGCATGAGCTCCTAATTCCCCTCCATGGTAATGGGACTGGCACACATGCATCAAGGGGAGAAGAGACCCCTGAGGGTTCACAAAATATGCAGATGACTGGTTTTTAATGAATGCAAAATGTAAAACAAAAGAAGTATCACAGTCAAGCTGCTCATGCATAATAAAGTCACAGTGAAAAGGGAGCAAATAAATAGAGGAGTCTTCTTGGCTATAACCATCCTTAATATGCAATGGACAATTGGGAACAGCAGGCCTTCCGAAGCCCACATCATCAAATAGCAAGTACATTTTGGCAACATGAAACCATCTACAGCAGCATTTCTCAAGCTCCATCCCACCAAGTTATGGGAAAAATATTCAGGCCTCTCCCAATGTACATATTTCAGAGAAAGCAAGAAGGTGTCCCTGAGGAGGCTGGAGAGCTCTGGCAGGATATTACATTGAAGCAGTGGAGTCAAAGCTTGTGGTGAGGGCTGGATGCTCATTTCTGCTGGATCTGGGAGGGGTTTCACCAGGAATTCAGCAAGGCAGAGCCACAGACAGAGCAGCTGCACTGCGGGGCAGCACGAAATGAGGGAGTCGTCCCACCAAAGTCAATCCAATTTGTTCACTTGCTAATTTGATGGCATTCTGGGCAGCAGAATTAATTAGGCATAATTTGAGAAGTCCAGCATGGGAAGCTGCTTGGAAAGATGCTGCTCCCTCCTCCTTCTTCCCCTCAACAAGCACATCCCCTCCTTCGAGTGTCTGCACTGCACAAAGGGACTTCACTTTGCTGCTGCAGCTAAACACACACATGGTAGCAGCATCATTCATCCAGGTCCAGAAATCCAGGTCATGCCTCCCCCTCTTTTTGTGCCAGTCTCCAGATATCCCGTCCTTATTCCCCAGTTTGACCTGCTTTCTCCATTGGTACAACCTCAGATGCAGAGTCGAAGAATCACAGAATGGTTTGGTTTGGAGGGAACCTTGAAGATCACCCTGTTCAGCCTGGCCTCAGCTGGGAGAAATTCCCCTTCAGCCTGTGTATGGCACCTGTATCCAAGCACAGGGACATCCTAGTCCTTGGGCTGAGGTTTGGTTTGTTAGAGGAATGGGAATTTTTTACAATCCAGGTCCTAACTAGATGTGACTGTGAGAGGTAAGATATGTGTTCAAGTCTGCTCTACTCTTTGCCCTATCCCTAACTTGAGGAGTTGCAAGGCCACCTGAAAATCCTTTTAGCAAGACCTTCCTAGGGAGCATCAAAAGCTCAGATGAAGGGCAACATGACCAAGCTGCTCTACAATGCTTATCCTGTAAACAGGATCAGTGAAAACAGGAGTGAAGACACAAGGAAGGGTTACCACACTAAAATACAGCGCTGCAGAGCTGAACTCAGTAAACCTCGAAATAAAAAATTGAACCTCAAAGTAAAACCCCTAATAAAACAGTTTTCAGCACTTAGAAAAATCAGAGAAATTATAATATTTGTGCTCTGTACCAGGCAACTAGGGGAGAGATTAAAGAGAACACATGTATAAATGTCATTAGCATGCTAGCAGTGATATAAAAAAAACTCCCAACTTTTAAAATAAATGAGCTGCTACAAAATAAACTACCTTACAACAAAATGTACGTAGGGGATATACAAAGTAAATTAAAAAACAGATTAAAGCAACATCTGTATATTAACATCGTCATAAAACAACATAGTAGTAATAGCAGTGGCATGCAAAGGTATTATAAAATTATAATCTATCCAAGATGTTATGTCACCTTAATGAAACTGTACAGCCAATACATCTCAAGTATTATTCCTTTATGGTTCAAAAGCATCCTGTTCTGCAGTTCTGCAGTGCTGGGCCAGTAGACAACCAACCAACCAGCCAAGCAGACCAACCTCAGTCCTGGTGCAAGGGGCTCACCTGCTCACAGGCAAGTGACAGCCCACTATGCAGTCATTTGTCTCCAAGGCACTTTTTTGCCTTCACAAATTCAATCTTTCCCTTTTCTTAATGCTCCTAACTTGGGAGACACGGGAACATCTGTTTGTCTCTGAGTTTGCATCAGGCTTGCCCATGGCACATGCAGGATGCAGCAAAGTCCTGCTCCACAGGTAAGTTGTGGAGAGGAATTGTGCACAATTCCCATTCCTTCACAGAAATGCTTTTTCCACCATTTCGTGTTCTGACATACCCTCCCACCGATATATTGAGCTGAAGACTCATACCAATTGGTAAAAACTCACAACTTGCTGCCACTCCTGCCCCTTTCCTTGCCTTTCCCTGATGCCTTTGTTAGGAGGTGCAGAGTTATGGATTTTTGAATTAGAGAATTTTTCACCACCAGTGGCTGGTAAAGTCTGTTTCTCAGCACTTTTTGTTCAACTAAAAATGAGACACAATTATTTTAGAGGTCTTTTCCATCCTAAATGATTCTATGGCTCCATATTTTTGAGGGGAGTTCCCCATAGGAAGTGGAGGTAGAAAACATAGAGTGGGGTAAATAGGAATCTCTGACTTCCAGAGAGTAATGGGCAGACTTAGGCCAGATGCACATGACCCATTTGATCCCCATGATGGAAACATGCTTGCCTTGGCTCATTCCACCAAAAAGGAGGTGCTTACAGGAGACAGTTTGCTTTGTAGTGTGACCATCCAATCTCCATCTTTCCTTGACAGAGAGAGACCCTCAGGGCATGACATGGTCTCTCCAAGCTCAGTTCTCAGTCTCACACCAAGCCCTAACAATAACGGGGTTTACTGGCAGGGATTTATAAGGACACCTCAAAACCCCATCACTGCCATTTTGTTAACACTTACCATCAGCTAAATGCCATCTACAAGTTGCCACATGGGAGAGATTAGACTTACTCACTACCCATTTCTGTTATTTACCAGCTGAAGTACTGAAAAAGTTACATGAGTTCAAAAGAGCTCCCAAAATTTCACAGAAGAAAGATACACCGAGACCTATTACATATAAAAAAATACAACAATATATAAAAGCACACCAATACCTACTATTCTGAGTAACATTCTCTAGGGGACCCTGTTGGTGGCTGGATCTGTGGCAAGTGAGGACCCAGAGCTGAGGGGTTTTGGAGGCTGGAAGAGCATCCTCGGGTGGAGTCTCTGCGTTCACCCTGTTCCTATGTCCTCCCCAAGGCACCGAGTGTTGGTCACTGTTAGAGAGTGGTCTGGATTAATCTTTAGCTCTTTTGTTCTTGTGCTACAGCCTTACAAGCAGCACAGGGAGCCGGTAAGACAGAAAGAGATACTCATTCCTCACTTGCAACTTCCCATTAATTTTCCATTACACGGCGCTATGGCAGTAGAGGGCTGAAAACGTCTCGCTGGATTAGGACTAAAATCTCATAGATATTATTAGCATCACACAGCACAAGAATCTGCATTTGCTGCTATCACTAACTTAGCACATTAATGACTTATGTAGCAAGGCTAACGCTATAAGAATTATGCAATATGTATCATAATTGCTGAAGCAACTGTGTAAGGCTAATGAGAAAGCAAAGAGCCTGCCCATGTGATACGAGGATGGAAAATCCTGGTATCATGTGCCTACTGGTTTTATGAGCCTTGTTTCCTTTCCAGATGCTTACAGAGGATTTATAAAAAAAGAGGATGAGCAACTTTTACGCGGGCAGACAGTGATAGGACAAGGGGGAATGGTTTAAAACTAAAAGAGGAGAGATTTAGATTAGATATTAAGAGGAATTCTGTACTGTGAGGGTGGTGAGGCTTTGGCACAAGTTGCCCAGAGAAGCTATGCCAAGGCCAGGTTGGACAGGGAGTGGAGCAACCTGGTCTAGTGGAAGATGTCCCTGCCCATGGCAGAGGAGCAGAACAAGATGAGCTTTAAGGTCCCTTCCAACCCAAACCATTCCATGATACTATGCCTTCTCTTTCACTCACAGAAAAAATGGCTGGAGGAAGGAGAGGGAGCAAAAACAACTGCACAGTGGTAGGTGGGAGCAAGGGGTTGTATGTCTATTGAAAATATGCTTCTGCATGGGTCTCACAGCTCATTTTTCCTAAAATGTTCTCTACAAAAGTGGGTAGGTGTAAGAGAAATGTTCTGTCTTTGAGGATATGGGGTTTAATTTTAATTTCTTCTGTTGCCCTGTAGTCCTGTGTTTGCTTGGGGAACCTCCTCCTGAACCGCCTTTGGCTCAGCAACCAGCTGGAGTATCCAGGGTGGACATGGGAGAGCTGGGGGGGGACAAGAGTCCTTGAAGGCTTCCCAGAAGCAAGGAGAGCTCCTGTCCAGCTCATACATCGAGTTTAGCTGCCAAATTTGGAACGCTCTTACCACAAAATTTACTTCTGCTTCTGACGGTGCATTGAACTCACCTGGATGCCATGTCTGCAGACCTTGGTGAGGAGCGGAGTTGTGGCAATCCATACCCACAGTGGGAAGATCCTCACTGCAGCAGGATGCTCAGGCCTGGGAATATATTTGCCCCAGGCAGGCTGCTCTTTGCATTAGGCATGGAAAGTTGGAAAAGCAAAGCGCTACTGACTTACCAAGGGTTTTGAATCCAGGATGTCTCCTACTCAATAAGAAGTTGGTGGTGAGAAAACCTTGCAGTGGCTGTAACTTGGCTCACCCTCCTTCTGCTCTGCAGTGGTGCCTGCAAAAAAGAAAAAAGAATGCTTTTTTAAAGCCTCAGCAGTGTGACTGTTGTTAGTACCAGGCAAGAGAAATACAAAGAAACCACCTCTCACACTCACAAACCCATCAGTGATGGGTTCACCTCCTCCAGCCCCTCCTGCCTCTGCAAAGACATGCACAACCCTGAAGAACGTACCACTCTCACCCCAGCATCTCCCCCTTCATCCCAGAGATGTACAGCCACCTCTGTCATAAGACCTGCTCCACGTAAGACTCAGAGGTATGTTTTTGTGTAGTTCCCTGATAAAGGACAAACGGAGATCTCACCCAGCCCGGCTCCAGCTTTAACCACTTTCACCACACCCTGCTCATACTCCACCCACTGTGGGCTTTGTGACCATCCCTGAAGCAACTCTGCTGATTTTGTGGTTGTTTTGGTTGTTTGGTTTTTGGTTTGTGAGGGTTTTTTGTTTTGTTTTTTCTTTTTTTTTTTAAATGCAATACCTCCAGTGAAATGCAGAAGTTTTAATAAGAGAGACACGATCATTCAGCGGATTTTGCTGCAGTGGGAAGAAACCAAAAAGGAGGGGTAAAAAATGGGAACATTTGCAGCTCATGGCAAGGGAAATGAAATATTTAATAAGCAAAATACTGTATGTGCACGGAGGGCTCCCCCAGCCCCCCGCTTTCTTCCTTGGCAGAAATTAAACAACTTTTACACACCACGTAGTCTTCAGTACAGTATGATAATGATGTCCCTGATGCCCTCTTCATCTGATCAAACTTAATTGTCTGTGTCAGGCTGCCAATTAACAAAAGGATCTCCTAGAGTACCAACTTCCAGAGCTACCTTAAAGGTTAATTGAATCATGTAAGCCCAATGCTCTGGCGGACTCAACTTCAGGATCCTATTCTAACCAGGGGTCTGTAGGGGTAACAAATAAAGGAAAAGTTTAATTGCTAAACCAGCCAAATCTAACAGTCACATTAGGAAAGAAATGATCTTTCTCAGCTCTCCCTCCTTATCCTTTTTTTTTTTTTTTCCAGAGCTTTGAAATAATCTTGGGCTTTTTATATGTATCAGACACTTCCTAGATTTCGCTGTCAGGGGTAAATAGGAAGGACTAAATTTTGCTCTTCAACGTAGATGCAAACTGGGTCAAACCAGATACCCAGGTAGATCCAAAAGTGTGATTTATTCTTTTATTTACCCACTGTTTTCTGAAATGTTCCCCTACCAAATGCAAAGTGGCAGTGGGTGGAGGGTCACAGCACGAGGGCTGTGGGGATCCGGGAGCAACAAGCATTGCCATCGCTCAAAGCATCAAAACCAGCTAATGGGTATCCCTGTTTCCTCTCCATCTGTCTCCTTTTCCAAGGTATTTGTTATTACCCATTTCTTTTCGCTCCCCACTTTTTATAAACATGTTTTTAAAGTTGCCTGCCTTGCCACAAGAGACTAGTATGGCTGTCTCAAAGAAAGTGAACTGAAAATCAGTACCACAAGCAGGAAATATTCAATATAAAAAAACCCTTGTGCCGTGACTGGGTTGAGAACAGGGACCCCAAAGTCACAGACTGGAGACAGGGTCTCCCTTTCTTTTGGTGTAATTACCTTTTTTGGAATCCTGGTATGCTTGGGCCGAGTGTGGCATCATCTCTGTTTGCTTTGGTACCCCGGAGCTGGGGTTTTAGCCAGGCATCATGCCTTATTTGTCTAATCCCAAAACCATTATGGAGCCCTTTTGGACCTCAAAGCATGCAAAACCATGAAGTAAGTGGTGAGAAATAAAGGAGATTTTAAAGTAATTCCATGAGTAAGTGAACAGTCCGAGGACCAAGGTATCCGTCATTAAAGGGTTAAGAAATAATATGATAAAAAATGTCAAATAACAAACAAAAATACCTTGCTGGCGTGGAATGCATCCAATTACAGTGCTTGGTAGAGTTCACTTTCCTGGCACCCTGCTAAACCCCACTGGGTCTCCCCCAGAGAGGCAGGAGAGCGACTGCTACCCTTTTTTTCCATAGCCAAAATAAATGAGGTGAAGAAGGCAGCAGTGCCAGGGAAGGTCGAGGTGTTCTGGAACAGGGCTGGGGGGCCGTGCCTGTCCCTGCCTGCCATCCCTCTACTCACCTCACATGAGGGATTGGTTTCACCACTCCCTGTGTGGAGGAGTGACCTGTGAGGGGATTCAAGGATGCTCATGGACCACACTGCCCAACAGGCTCAGCGAAGAGGGGTTTCCTACAACTGCTCTGGGGCAATTCTCCCATTTCCCCCAAAACAGCTCAGCAGGATGACACACCTTGGCCACCCCCCTATGCCCCTTCATGTCCTGAACCACTGGCGAGCTAAGCCAAGTAAAACCTGCTGCATCCACTTGCAAATAAAAAAATGGGCTGCTCAGGAGGAGCAGACAAAATACTGCAGCCAAGAGCTCAGGTTGGAACTAGGTGATCTTTAAGGTCTCTCCCAACACAAACCATGCTATGATTCTGTGAATGCATTTTAAACTGCAAATTCTGGGAAACAGGGCTGTAAAGCTAACCAAGCTAACACACGTTATAACCACGTATGATAGGACCCTGTAGGTTTTTATGCAGAATTTATTCCCAAACTTCTTTTATTTGCAATTTGACCTCGCTATCCTTTCCTTCCCCCTCGCCCCCCCATTTAATTATATATCACTTTAATAGCCTGGGCTTGGCAAAAGTTTGCCCTTGCTTAGATATTATGGCACTCTTAACCTAACACTGCCTCTTCGCTCTTACAAAAAAAAACCCCAACAACAAAACTCAAAAATCGCTGTGTTCCTGTCATTTTATTCTGGTTTGCCTTTTCTGGGGGTACTCAGGCAGCCCCAGAGCTCGTCTCACAAGAGCTTTCTCTCTCTCCCCTCCCACGGCCACGGGCTGTGATGGTGGTTTGCACCGCACTGACATTGTCTTGCCTGTGAGCAAACAGCAGCAGACGCGGCCGCCCCTCTAACAAACTCCTGCAAACTGATCTATTATCAACGGCAGGGTCCTGCTGTAGCGCTGGCGGGCACAGTAATTAATTTCCATGCATATCATTGCCAGGATCGCTTACTGATCCGGGGAGCAAGATCAGAGATGTCACACCATAAATTGAGTCAGAGCCTTCACCTCTGTGTTCAGCGTGCAATTTTACATGCGCTTGACAAAGTAACAAACAGGGGGTAAAAAAGGCAGCAGTTCCCCAGGGTGATGGACGGGGGGAATTGGCCCAATAAATTGTTCCCTGTAAAAAGCAATGTTTTCCTCATTAAAAGGCAGTGAATTCTCTATTGCTTTTCATTAGTTGTGGCCTTGCTAGACGTGAGGTTTAATTGGCAGTGTGTTTACAGGACGCCGGCCCCAGAGGTGAAGGAGACAAAGAGGCTGAAAAGAGATTCTTATTTATTAAGGAGAGGTGACAGGCAGCCGCTTAATAAGTTTTTGTGTGGGTCCTGGAAGAAGTTGCACCATGAAGAATGGCTGTGCAGGTGTAACCCCTTCTGTGCCACTGCTTCGTCCCTTTTAACCACCAGAATTTAAATTTTGCACGCTTTCCCTTCTTGTGAGGGAAATAAGATAAACAGTACCTTTTAACAAACGATAAAATAGCAACGTAATAACAAAAATAAACTTGCTTTGGTTTCAAGGGCCCTGGTTGACTGCTCTGCTCTCACGTTCTTCTGAAATATTGAAGCATCCTTCCCCCTCTTGGTGTTTGTAAGAGAGGATGTACGGATATTACCATACTGCTTCTTATTTACAGGAGAGTACAGGTGCAGGGTCAGACCCTACACACCCCAGTAAAGTGGAAAAAAGCCTGTGGAACAGAAAAATATCCATATGCAGAAGGACAGAACATCTGTGCCTGTCCTCTGTGGGCAGCAGGGTCTGCAGAAAGACTGTCAGCACAAATCTAGGAATATTAAAAAAAAATAAAATTCACATATAGGAGAGGAAGGATTAAAGTAGCTCATACAGAGAATGCAAAAAGCCCAAGGTGCTCTGTATAAGCAGAATAGAGGCTCTTGACATTGATGTCCAGATTTTGCTGTAGCTCAGATCTGAATGGAAGAAAAAAGGGTCATACCTTGGCAAGCAATACTACCTGTGGCACTTTTCCCAGGAAAAATACGTGTTCTTCCTTCAAGGTTACATATACAGTGAAACAAACCCAACTTTTTGGCAAATTCCAGCTGTCTGCCTATCTTTAAAAATACAACACTGGAATACAAAACATGCAACATGGGAAACAAAAATTAATTTTAAAATGCCACAACTCCTTGAAAAAACATGTCAGAGTATCTTTCTGTCTGAAGGTGCTTGAATGTTCATCTCAGTTTAGCATTCAGAGAAACCCTCAGTTCCGCAGAGAGTGTGTTTTGATCCCAGCACCTGTCACCCCAAGGCGGTCTTGTCTTGCCTCCTAACAAACATATCACAGAATCACAGAAACATTTAGGTTGGAAAAGCCCCCTGAGATCATCAAGTCCAACCATTCCCCGGTGCTGCTAAACCTACCACTAACTCATGTCCCCAGGTGCCACATCCACATGGCTTTTAAATCCCTCCAGGGATAGGGACTCCACCACTGCCCTGGGCAGCCTGTGCCAAGGATGGACAACAATTTCCACGGAAAATTTTCCCTCATTTCCAGCCTGAACCTCCCCTGGCAAAACCTGGGGACATTTCCACTTATCATGTCCCTTGTTCCCTGGGAGCAGAGACCAATCCCCCCGTGCCCCAGCTCCCTCCTCCTTTCGGGGAGTTGCAGAGCCAGAAGGTCCCCCCCGAGCCTCCTTTTCCTCAGGATGAGCCCCCCCCGGCTCCCTCAGCTGCAAAACTGCAAAGTGAAAATAAGAGCTCCAGACAATATTGCAAATCAATGCTCCAACACTTATCTCCGTTTCATATTTTTCTCTAATCAACATGTTTAAGAGCAATACGGCCATCCTGGCACTCCACAGCTTGTTGTGATTACAAGAAATACTGGTGGAATGGGAGCTTTAAAATTAAGTAGCATGGAGTGTCCAGTAATTAATTTGATTTTTGCATCCATTCTTTATTTAATGCAACTTTAAAACTACGTTAGAAGCTGGAAATGGGCAGTGTAGCATGAAAATGAACTGGCCAGGTTCCAAGTGAGGCAGGGATTAGCATAACGTTAAATGTTGAGGATTGTCCTCATCGCTGAGCTTGGGAGGGCGGGGAGAAGGAAGAGACTTTCCGTGTGCTATCACAGCACAGTGGGAGATGAAAGCACGGTTCTGTGCCAGGTAAAAAGACCGTCTCAGCTCCAATCTCAAAAGAAGAGAAGGGAGAGAAGGAAGCAAATGCTGGGAGTTTGGGAGGAGACAGATGTCTGGATGGGAAGGCTGGAGCAACGAGTTTGAGTCCTGCTCTGGGGACCATCACTCCTGCACTTCGCTTCTCATGACTCATGTTGCGTTTGTGCCTCCACGAGTTGCTGGAATGGTCCCATTTCCCAGGATCAAACTGTTTAACCTGCATTTGGTGGAGATTCCTGCAGGAGCTGCAATGAATCTTTCCTGTTCTAATCCCTGTATTCACAGTCTTTCACGTCTCTCCATTTGCTTAATTCAGGTGAGTTGGCCCAACAGCAACGTCACTCCTGTGACTCCCATCATCTTGCATTTTTTTTGGCAGTACCACTTTTATATGCTGAAGCTGGAGTGTTGAGGAACTGGTTTTCCATGGAGCAATGCCAAAAACCAAACCAACAAACAAAAAACCCCACCAAATCCCCAAAACAACAACCACCAAACCAACCAGCCAAACAAAAAAGCAAAAAAAAAAAACCTCCACAAAAAAACAGCCAACCAAACCAAACCAAACCAAACCAAAAAAAAAACCAACAGAGAAAATCTGGCACAACCTGTTTCTCCAACCTTCTCCATTTCTCTTTCGAGGAAGTGGGGAGTAGAGCCTCCCTCACTGGAGATATTACAGAACAATCTGTACTCAACCCTGTGCAATGTGCTCTAGGATGACCCTGCTTGAGCAGGGAGTTTGGACCAGATGACCCTCTGTCATCCCTTCCAACCTGAACCATTCTGTGAAGTGCAGTGAGAGGAGACTAAATGATGGGAAAACCCAGTCTGGGTCTCAACAGAAAATGCATAAAAAATTAGAACTGCTTTAGTTGGGGTAAACATTTAGGTTGGAAAAGCCCTCTGAGATCATCAAGTCCAACCATTCCTCAGCACTGCTAAGCCCAACACTAACCCATGTCCCCAAGTGCCACATCCACACGGCTTTCAAAACCCTCCAGGAATGGAGACTCCACCACTGCCCTGAGCAGCTGTTCCAGGGATGGACAACAATTTACTTGGGGTAAAGGACAGCTGACAAAACTATGTAACTTCAGTAGCTACTGGCAGGTTGGGCAAAGCAAACCCCAGCATTGTTTGAGGAACACGTTTCTGCCACCTCTAGGAAAAAAAGTAAATCACAATGGATTTAAGTTTCTGAACAGAAGTTTGAGTCAGGAAGGAAATAATAAAAACTCACCTTGCACCATGAGAACAGAGCAAGGAACATAGAATCACCCAAATTCAAACCCAAGTAAGTTTTACTAAATCATAGAATCCTTTAGGTTGGAAAAGCCCCCTCAGATCATTGACTATAACCATTCCTCCAGCACTGCCAAGGTCACCACTAACCCTTGTCCCCAAGAGCCACATCCACAGGGCTTCTAAATCCCTCCAGGGATGGGGACTCCACCACTGCCCTGTACAGCCTGTTCCAATGCTTAACAAGCCCTTGGAGTAAAAAATCTTCCCTAATATCCAGTCTAAGCTTCCCCTGGCACAACCTGAGGCCATTTCCTCTTGTCCTACCCCTTGTTCCCTGGGAGAAGAGAACAAGCCCCACCTGGTTACAACTACCTTTCAGGTTGTCCTGATTTGGCAGCAATGAAAGGAACAGCTGGGGAACCAGGGCTGCAAAACTGTGCAAAACCAGCCTTGAGTGTTATCACCCACAGCCTTTCAGACCATCAGTCCTGGCCTTGATTCACTGACTGGGAATGGATGCTACTCCCCAGCTGCACCAGCAAAAATGTTTATTATTCACAGACTCCAGTCCCCAAGTAGGACATGAGGGCTCATACTCGCATGCAGAGTGAGAAGCTGGAGGGTTTAGGTGTACCCATGCTCAAAATTCACCAACAACAGTGCAGGAGACAAATATTTTTGCAAGAGAAACAAGAGTTACAACAATAAAACATCACTTTAGGAGTTTCTCCTAGAATTTGTGTTGGTTCTTTAAGGTAACCGTAGCTGGTCAGTTCCCAGTTCTCTGACACCTGTTCTCTGACACTCTGCATCTTTTTGGGGTATTGTCTTCTCCATTTCTTACCAGATGTGAAAGTCTTTTGGGCAGAGTCCAGCCTGGTCATTGCTGCAGCTGTTTCCTGATAAAGCACCCGTTCCTGGGAAGTTGGGTGCTGTCAGGTTTGGAGTGAAGGAAGTGCTCTTGCATGCTCTGTGCTATGATGGTTCGTGGGCAATCCCAGTTTCAGGCCCCAATCCCTCTGCCCTGGGGTTATTCACACACAGCAGTCACCATCACTGATGGACTGCCCCCTGCCTGCCTGGGCTAGCTGGCACTTGGGACTGTGCCTGTCCACCACAGATGCCTCTGCCACAGCCAAATCCATGGCTCAAGGATGAATGAACACCTTGCTAAGCCTTGTGGCCAAACATGGGGGCTACACAGCCCTGCAGTAACATCCCCTCCCTCTTGTCCCACCTTCCTTTACTAACGTTACCTCTTCACTCCTCGATTACATTAAATTCCTGGAGTCAAATTTCAGACTTACAGCTGATTTTTCTGTTTTAAAGCACAGCATTGTAGCACGAGCAGATTTAATGGCACAAGCCCTTGTGTACAGATTGCTGTGTCCTGCTCGGGGGTCCTGACCAACCTGGTTTAGTGAAAAGTGTCCCTGCCCAGGGCAGGGGTGTGGAATGAGATGTTCTTTAAGGTCCCCTCCAACTCAAACCCTTCTGTGATTCTATGTGTGGCTTTGCAAAGAGGCTGTTCATCAAATCCCAGATCAGCAAGAGATGACCTGTGGAGGGGAAGGCCACAAACAGGACCTAACCATGTGCAGTCCAGTTGTGTAGTGGTGAGCCCACACTGGCCATGTGCCTATGATGTCCACCACAAGCCCCACCTAACCCCATAATTACAGTCCCACTGCCAACCCTGCTCATGCTGAGGCCAGCAGCAGCTCACCTGAGCTGTTTGGGTTTCCTACTCCAATTTGTAAGAGTAAAACCTTAAAAGTACTGAGTACATAAAACAGGCCTCCCAACCCATTACTGCAACATGCCCAACTTTTATGCAGGCTTTTTCCGCAGCTCCCACACGACTGAACAGCCATTAATGTTAATGCTGATGTTTGTTAATGTTAATGTTAGTGGCTGTTACACTCCAAAAGCAGAAGCAAAGGCCCTGAGGAACAGCAACCCTTACAGCCACTTTTCTTTACAGAACATGCCCTGGCTTAAGGTCATCAAAACTCTTCAGGTCTTTCTAATTGCAGTGAGTGGGTTTCGAAACCAAGAGGAAAAGCCTGCGTTGCCAGATGGGGAACGTTCCTACTGTTGCACTGTCTCAAAGTCTGATGCACGTTGCAGTAGGTAGCAGGTGGTGAAGTGGAATCCTGGCAGAGGAAAATCTGTCAGCCTTTCAGCAGATTGTATCTTCTGAACACCTGGATGGAACCCCTGATAATTATCTTGTGGATTTTTCTTCTGGACACCTGGATGGAAGCCCTGATGAACATCTTGTGGACTTTTCTTCTGGATGCCTGGATGGACTCCTTATACACAGCTTGTGGATCTTTCATCTGGACAATTGGAGGCCTACTTAAAAGAAGAGACATTTGTGATCTTCTTGAATAATTAGGGTGTTTTGTCCCACTGTTTTTTCCCGGTGTCTCTTATGGACTTCTCGTGGACTTTTCTTCTGGACACCTGTGTGGAACTGCTGATTGACATCTTCTGGGCACCTGGATGGAACCTCTGATGGACAGCCTGTGGATCATCTAGTGGACACCAGGAGCCCTATTTAAAAAGGAGATATTCATGAGTTTTTTTGAATAACTAGTATTTTCTCCCAGCAGCAGGACAGTTGCTTGTTGGCTGATTTATGGGAGCCAAATTAAACACGTGACAACCCTGGTGCTGGATGCATGGGGCAGAGGTGCCAGCATATCAAATAGTTCTCTAAGTTATTTCTCCCAACATAAGGGGATCGTTATTTCTACTCTACTCTTGCCCAGTGATTTTTGCTCTGCTCTGCTTGGGTGATCTGTTCTCCAGATCTCACACTGCTTTCGGGTTTGACCAAATGGAGTGATAGAGGAAGGCAGGATTGCTCCTGGACCTGCAGCTGAGCCCCTTTGTCAGTGCCTTTGCAAAAATCTGACCCCAGGCAGAGCTTTGGAACAGCTTTCTAGCAAAACATGTCCCCAGAGCATTACTTTGCAAAGAATCCCATGGCTGCACCCAGTCTGACTGAAGGAAAGCAAAGCTCACCAGCACTACAGAGAATCTACCACTGCCCCTTTTATTCCTGTTTATTCATGGGATGTCCATTAATTAAATTAGGAGTAAAGCAAAGTTACTGCTGCCTGTGCACAGTCCCTCCTGCCCAGAGGTGGATACCAGTGCTTTCCTTGGGAGAGCTTAATAATCCAAGGGGAAGTCTATATTTACAGCTGGGGAAGAGGGAATTAGTGTCACCCCTCTCAACTTCCCAGCTCAGCCAGGACTGAGCTCATAAGAAGTCTCTGCTGCCTTCAAGCTCAGCTGTGCCTGTCGAGCACAGAAAGCCCCACCAAGGGTTTAAGAGGGAAATAAACAGATCCTCTTTATGGCGTTTACCAAACTGTCCCAACACTTACCAAAAACATCTCAAGTGTCAGCCAAAGGAGCTCCAGCAAGGATGGCTTGGATCTGGTGCCGTGGAACAGGAGCAGGATGTCAGGGTTTGGCTGCAGGCTCCACCCTGGGGCTTCGCCAAGAACATCTCCTCTGCATCTAGTCCTGGGTGAATGGAGCTAAAACTTTTCCATGTCTAAAGGAGAATATCCCATGCTTAACACTAAGATGCTGAGGGCTTCCTTGGCATTCGGGGAAATGCCTATTTTTTTTTTTCTTTTTTAATTTTTTTTTAAACTGATGGAGATCTTGGGACTTGGGGGCATGTCGTGGTGTCGATATGATTTTTTGGTTGTTTTTTTTGTTTGTTTGTTTTTTTGTTTTTGTTTTGGTTTTGGTTTTTTGGGTTTTTTTGTTTGTTTGTTGGTTGGTTTTTTGGTTTTGGTTTTTTTTTTTTTGGTTGGTTGTTTTTTTCCTCTACATACTTCCATTAACATTTAAGGAATTATTTTTTTTATTTTTTTTTTTTAACCAGAAGTTTTAACACAACAAGCAGTAGGATGGCTCTACACTGCCACCAGTAATGAAAGTTAGGCTTGCCAGCCAGGAAGGCAGTTTAACCCCTTGGTCACACCTTGCCTTTTAATTCCCTTTGAATAGGTCTGATACAGCTTTGATGGAAAATGCACCCGGTGCATGGTTCAGAAGGCTACAGAATTGAGAGCTATTAAATACTAAAAAGACAAGGTGAGAAACAATTTGCAAAATCTCCTCTTTTTATAGACTGCAGCTATTGAGAAAAATTGAGTAAATTCCCCAGCTACCAAGACTGCAGTCTGTTTCAAGATTCCATCAATTTTTTACGGTACAATCAATATTTATGAATCCCCAAAGAAATATTGCAAAGAGAAACATGGTGAAACATTTTCCATGCAGTTGCAAAGATGTAACGTGGGGACCTAAATAACTTTTAAAATAATCTCAATGACAATCAAAGTGCCTTACATAGCCAATATGGTTTAATGTCAGCGTTTATATTAGCTCTCTTCTAAAGAATAGATGGAAAAAGGGAAAAAAAAGTAAGGAAAATGTTTGCAGTTTAATCTCTCCTAAAGAAGACATTTTACTATAATAAGTATTCTGTAATTTGGTGCTTAAAAATTCAAAGGAAATGTCATATTGAAAGTTCTTTGATTTTTTTTTATGCATTAAAAATATTCACCATCATGCAAGCAATGGATTTTTCAGTCAGCTGGAAAAGAAAAAAAGATTTCTATAAAAACTAGGCAAACAAATCCACATTCCTTTAATGGCTACTTTAGGTTTAATATCTAAACTTATTTAAATAACTCTGAACCCTCCTGCTGAGAAATATTGAAAGTAATGGATTCCTTTGTGTGTAATCTCCATTTACATGTAGAGTTTAATTTCCCTCTGGGCAGAACCTGTGTAAAACTTGCCTTGAAATGTCCCTCTGTAAAAACACAATGTTTAGGGGAATGCCTTTTATTTTATTTAAAATTTATTTTGCACTTCAGAAAAGGCAAAAAGCCAACTCACCTCAGGGCTGCCAAAATGGAGACTACAGTATGAAGTTAAAAATCACTGATCACAGTAAAGGAGATCAATCTGCAACCTAGATGTCCCAAAATCCACCCAAAAGCAAGCTCATCCCTGCTGTGCTCATCACACCCATGACAGGGCTCTCCAGTGATGCTGGTACCTCCAGGAGGAACTTTTCTCCCAGGAATTCAGATGGAATTTGATTTTTAAGTGGAGCAATTCTAAATTTTAAGCTTCTCCCTTGGTGTTTCGATATCCTTTGGCTCACTCCGTCTTCTCAGTCCTGTCCCACCAGACATCATAAAAATTTTAGCTACAAATAGTCCACTGTGCACATTTTTATTTGGTTACCATCAGCTCTTTTTTTCTCTTTCTATTTTGTCCTTTTTTTCTGACTCAGAGGAGACAATACTGGGAGAGATCCCTCTTAATGAACCAGTAACTTAAAGTATTTAATTACCTAAACCAAAGCCTTAAAATTGATGTTAATATTTTATTTTTAAACATTAGCAAGGGTTAAAGTAAGGAAATCTGATGAATTTGCAAAAAGCTTTCAGTGAGGCTTATTTCCCCAAATTAATCAGGCAAGTTGCAGTCCCAGCTATTTATAAGTCTAGTTAAGTGTTGTTCCCTTGTGAGGTGCCTTTTTTTTATCTCCCTTCCATACTTACTGAGGTGTCTCAGTTATTCAGCCTCTTACCTAGATATCTCATCCAGGGGAATTTCAGTGGGAAGATCTGATATCTGATCTGTTTCTATATTTAATAGCATATTTCATCATGGGGGAATATTTTATTGAGCTATCTCCCCTGAAACTGTTTTTTTTTACAGTGAGCCACATTCAAAATAGCAATATTTTAAAACATGCTTTTGCTGGAAAATACATGAAAAAATATCTTTTATTCCTCGAGGAGGGTTAAGCAAGATCTACCATGGGGAAATGGTGAGGCAGCAGGAAAAAAAAGGCTTGTCCTCAGAAAACTTTGGAACATTATTTAATTAAAAAAAGTAGATTCTTCTGAAATTAAGGTACCTGAGGATGGGGATGATGATGAGAAACATCCACAGCAAGGAAGCTGCACCATGATGGAGATGGTGCTGTCTGCACCCACTTCTGAAAAACGCCATGAAGAGTTAAAAACTCCAATGTTCTTTGAAGCCACACAGCTCTCCAGTTTATAAAATACATATTTTTTAAAACACCACCCCTGCTGGGACAAAAAAAAAGAACCCCAACAATAAAGCTGCAGCCTGGTTTTGTGACAGAAGCCCCCCACTCCACCCAGGCAGCCAGGGATGACTTGGCCAATGTTTAATGAGTTTATGATGTTACATATCTCTTTATCTTTTAATCCATTTAATCAACAAAAATTTCCAACAACAACGACTGGGGGGAAAAAAAGAAAAAAAAGAGACGAAACAACAACAAAAAACAATGCCCCCAATTTGTGTTTTGTTCGACTGCGAGTAATATTCATGTCTGCATGAGGATGGCATGTAATTAACATGTCATAATCAAAATGACTAAGTTTGACACATTATAATCACTGCATGGAGATTATAGCATAGCCACAGGCGATCTGCACAGCCTATCTTAATATCATTTGCATAATGAAAGCATGGTGGCAGTAATAGCTTTTTTCTCTTGTTATCATAATTTCACCCAGGGCTGCAAAGGGCTTTGGTACTGTCAGATGTTGCCTGTTAAAAGTCATTGCGTGTTGAAGACTCCAGTCCAAGTGACCGAAGCATTTCCATGTGAGCCGTCTCCGAGTGGCTGCAGGAAAATACATTGAAATAGGTGGGGTTTTTTTTTGAAAATGTGTGTGCACTTTAATTTTGGGGTCCCGATGGAGGACCTATTTCTTACCTGTGAGGCTCCAGAAGAACTGGGCTGCATTTGCTGGGCAACCCCCAAATTTTCCATGTGTTGGGAATAACAGGGCACGCCAGCAGAGCACTTCCCTGAAATATCCATGGAGTCTACCCGGGTGGTGATGCTCCAGCCTGGCCACAGCACCTCCATGGAGGATGCTAGCAATGCTGTTCCACTCTGCCTGGATCAGAGGCAACCTGCCACAGCTCTCCAAAGTGATGCCAGGATGGAAGGTGATGGACAGGGAGTGGCTTGGTGACCTGGAAGATGAACTGGTGGTCACTGCTTCCACCTCCTTAGATGGTTCCTATGCAGGAATAAGAGATCAGCAGTGCAAAGAAATGTCTGCAAACCTGTGGGGAAAAAAGAGAAAAAACACCAGAAGGGAGGCTGAGAATTGACCCCAGGCCTGGCAGAGTTGCTCAGGTTGATGTCCCACTTCCCCACGGTGAAAGCAGAGGCATGTGGTGTGAGGGGCTGGCAAGGGACAACCTGGTGTCTCTTGGCTTGCAAAATGGCTGGCACAGCAAGAGGCATGTCAATTAAATTGCAGTCTCACTTTTGACTCAAGAAGGTCTCAGACCACATGCTGGCACCTCAAGGGAGAAGCAGTTCCTCGTGGGAAGCAGCTCGCAATCTTTACCTGTCCCCAAGTCATAGAATGGTTTGGGTTAGAAGGGATCTTTAAAGGCCATCTATTCCAGTCTCCCTGCAATGAGCAGAGACATCTTCCACTAGACCTGGTTGCTCAGAGCCCTGTCCACCTGACCCTGATGTTTCCAGGGATGCAGCATCCACCATATCTCAGGGGAACGAGACCCAGCTGATGGTCACAATTCCCCTTCTGCCTGTCCAAACCAAACTCCTAAGGACAAATACCCAACACAGGGAAGCTTTTGAGCTGGACCTTGGTCTGGATATGAACCTTGTGCTTCCAGTTTTACCTTTACTCTGAGTAAGGATGGTAGAGTTTGGTATTTTATCAGGGGCTCACTTGCACCAGTAATTCTGTATTTTGTAACTCACAGTATCAGGCTCTTCCATCATTTCTGTGTTGTTCCAGCCACTATACAGTTCAATCACATTAACACAAAATAATCCTCCTGCAGACGTTATAGCATTAGAAATTACAAATTTATCTTATAGCAAAGAGTGTTGGAGTAGTTTGCATAACATAACCAATGCAGTCCTCCTATACAGACCTCAGAAACATTCCTGCAGAATTTGGAAAGGACTAGAACAGACGAACTAAGTTATGTGTGCAGTCTCCAAGTGTCTGGGTAAAACAGTGTCATATATACAGAATTATCTGAAATTATTTTTGCATGGTGTGCTGGAATGATTATGTTAAGTCTTTTTGTGGTAACAGACTCAAGTTTCTTCCTTGTACCCTAGCAGAGATATTATGCTGGCTCTTTTTATTTACATGGGATTTTTACCATATCCACATACAAAGAATAAAACTGCTTTGTGAGGTAGTTTTTAAATTGTGATGGTTAAAGGACCAGCAGTTTTCCCTAATCTGAAATAACCCAACCAGATGTACAGATCTGTACATACTAAAGATACTTGTCCTTTCAAATACCAGCCTCGAGTATTTACCTGGGCGAAAAGACAGGACGTGCAATATTTCCTAAATACTAAGAGAAATTATCCCTTTATAGGTAGTAGATAAATAGATAGATAGTAGATAGATAGATAGATAGATAGATAATATATAATTTCAGAACCAAGCTGAATTGAAAAATAAAACATCCCTCATGGAAAAATCTGACAGCACGTTCTGTCCCGGCGTCCGCCCTATGAGATCAGCTCAGGCTGGTCACCACCTTCCGCCTCTTTTATCAGAGGCTGCAACCTTGCCTTGTGCTTTCTGGTGCCCATCCTGGTGTCTGAGTGCTCTGCAGACTCACGTGGAAGCAGCAGGATCCAGGATAAACCCCCTTTTTTCTGTGTCAGTCGTGCAGCTGCCTGCAGTGGCTGCCACGGGACGACAGTGGGAAGCACCGAGGGGTGCACAGGAGTTGCTGGCTGTGCCCCAAATGTGCTGTCCCCAAGTGTGCAGCCCCTTGATGCCTGCAAGAAATATGTGGGGTTTTTTTGTGGTCAGGTGTTCCCATAGCATCACCCCAGCTCATTAGGAGGGGACCCCAGGCCAGAGTTTTCCCAGCTGACAAACAGTGATCCTAAAGCAAGGATTGTCCTTGCAGAATAGGCTCAGTGAGCAGCTTGCTGATACACCTGTGGGTCTTCAGGATGCTGTAATCAAAAACTGCTTCTTCTCTGGTTGTGGACACCTGATTGAGACCACTGACTAGTTGATAAGAGTAAGAATTCTCAATATGATTTCCCATCTCATGGAACCCCATGACAAGCCTGCAGTGTCCTACAAAGACCAGTTCATCTCTACCTAGGCACCCCGGGTTTTTTTTCCAAATAAAAAAGTCTCTTGAATGAGAGAAATAGAAATTCTCACATTTCTCAGTAACATCTAATATAGAAGAGTGCCAGCTTATGTTCACCATATTGGTGGTTTCTATGCTACTTACAGAATATTTCTGTCCTGCTGATGTGTTGGACCTTTACAAATAGCTTATAAAATATTTATTTTCTCCCATAAAGGGGACAAGGAGCTTTTTCCAGCCTAATTTGAACAACCTGATCTAGTGGAAGGTGCACCTGCCCATGGCAGGAGGGTTGAAATGAGATGAGCTTTAAGGTCCCTTCTAACCCAAACCGTTTTGTGATTCTGTGGTTCTAATTCAAAATCTCTTCTGTCTCAGTGACTGTGCCCCAAAAAATACGCATTAGACAAAACCACCAAGAGACCCTGCTTGAATTGCATTCAGCTCCAATGCTCTGTCACCAGAAAACTGGTGTTTTAAACCAAAAACACCCTGGTCTGGAAAGCAGCTGGGTCAAGCTCATAGGCTGGTGTTCGAGTAAGTACCAGGACCTGGATGGGGCAGGATGGGACCAGGCAGACATCATCTTATAGGAAGGTTTGGTGAAGAGTGCCAGATTTGCCATCCATTAGGATCATCCTTGCCCTCTAATGAAAACACTGAGCTGTTTTCCCTTCCAGGTTGTCCCATTCCTGTGCCACATGAGCACCAGCAGGCAGCCAGAGGCCAGTGTCTCGCAATGCACATCCCGTGCTGACTGCACCAGTGATCAGAGAGGATGCCCTGGACTCTGAAAACCCCTCACAGGGCTGAGACACAGCGAATGAGGGTATTTTCCACCAGTTTGGCTTCTGGTGACAGAAATGGCAGCCTGGTGTGTTCCCTCCTGGGGCAGCCTCCTACTGGGCTGCTGCCACGCCTTCTTAAATTCCTGTTCTTAAGTCCAACTAAAGTCAAAGCCCATCTCACTGTCATAATTCCAGTAGTTCATGTGTCTTCTAATCACATGTTTTATGGTTAGTAAAAATGCCCCATGGGAGCTGATTAAAGGTTTATGAGAACCAAGAAAATCTGATAGGATTTGTTTTGAATCCGACCAGTTTTTAAGTTTCCTATCCATAAGCTTTTAAGTACTTACAAGCCATTATTTCTGTCTTTGATGCAGTAGCGTTGTTGTTTTTCCTCTCTTTTTTCCTTTTATTTTTTCCCTTTTTATTTTTTTTTTTTTAGTCAGCAGGAGGGGTAAAAAAAACCAACGACATAAATCTCAGAGCAGAGATTTTTGAAAATGATTATCAGATTTGGGTAAGACTTATCTTCCTCTTTAAAAAAAGCTTTTCACAATCACAATATAAATGCATTAACACAAAAGCAGTCTAAACTCACATTCAGAAAGACACAGCACTCTGATACAAGGCTTCTTTAGCTGGAAGTACCTGGAACATGAAAAGAGCTTAACTCTTTGCCTGCTGTGTCTTCACCCGGACCTTACCTTTCTTTATACCCAGAAATACAGAAAATTCAATATTTCAAGCCCTGTAAAGTTGCCTTGGTGGAAGGTCTTTGCTTGGCTATACAAAGGGTTTGCAATGCAGGAGTTACACTGGTTGCTGGTGCATTGAAGTTTGGGATGTCTTCCAAACTAGTTTCTTATTTCCCGTAATATTGAACAAGGCTTTTCTTGGCTTTTGACGGGAAACATGGAAACATCATCATTTCCTTCTGTCCCTGCAATTGGTCAGTGCAACCAGCTCTACGTTGTCCCTCCACCAAACCTATCTCAGGGCTGATGGTTGCCACAGCCTCAGAAGATGCTCTGATGCAGCTTATTTAGTTGCTCTTTAGTACTTCCACTTGCTGAATAACTGAGCCAAAACACATCACTACTGCAATCACACAGGGAGCACCTTTATGCTCCTTATTCTTTCCTTTTTCTTCTCCTCTCTCTGTAGACATTCAGGGTCTTGCTCTGTGTGATGCATTACTTATTTTTCTTGACAGCCTTGGATCCTTTCCTTCTGAGACCAAAGAAACACATTGAGTTCCTTCCAACCAAAGTTATTGTGTAATTTTAGGGTGGTGTGTAGGAGACAGACAGAATCAGACAGTTCATAGCAGCAACATGAGGGTCAGGATGTCTTAGTTATGCATCCAACCTCTTCTCTGAGCAGTTTGTGGTGAACCTCATTGCGTTTCACCTCATTTTTTTCACCTACAGAGAAAAATGAAAGAGTGCTTGATTAGAAATACTGGTGAATAAAAAGATTGCTGCTGCTGAAGTGACAGAATCTGAATCCACCTCTATTATACCTATATTCTGTGTTTCAATATGTGGTAAGTTAAAAGGCTTTTTGGCTAGTTCTGCTCTCACTAACATCAGTTGCAATTGACAGCACCCTCATGCTGCTCAGCACTGGAAGAAGCCACAAAAGAACAACAGGCAACAAAAGTATCCGTTGAAAAAAGTGTTTTGACAAAAAGAGAAGAAGATCTGCATAAATATTCAAAATCTTTTCTCGGGGTCTGCAGTACTCTTCCCCTCCACCCAGAGCTGTTAATTTGATGTCAGTTGTTAACAGCCAGATTTCTGGTGGGCATTGAGCAGGTCTTCAATCCCTGGTCCCATAAATTCTGTTTTGCCCCCATGAAATGTATGTACTCCCATCCTGCAGAACAGTCTGCAAAGTTCCACCACAGAGGAGGGCCATGACACTGCCTGTATGCTCTCCTTCCCCCTCCATCAGTCTTGGAGGGAAGGTTTAAAATGTATAGCAAAAAAACCCCAAACAAAACAACAAACAGAGAGGTAAAATATTTGATCACTTGACTGGCACTTATTTGGCAAATTAACGCCCCTCCCAAAAAGAAAAACCAAACCAAAACAAACCACCAAAATACTTAATCCAATAACATATAAAGTGCTTGAGAAAAAAACAAAAGGATGGTCTTACAGGTGGACCTGTGGAAATGTGATTTTCTGCAGAACACTGGGTAGAACACAGGCTCCTGTCGCTGTGTACAGATGTTTGGGGGGCTGGCAGCACCAGAGGAAGAGGCTGGGTTCAACCTGCGTCACTCCCAGCACTGAAGACACAGAAATATTTAAGCTGACGCACGTTCCACCCTGGCATTCAACAGAGAGCAATGCCAACTTCTGGAAAATAGAAGACCCCCAGGGCAGGCTAATAACAGCACTACTTAAGAATGTAAGACAATTATTACCTCCAACTGTGAGGGAGTCTGAGTAATTAAAAAGGGTTCTTTATTTTGATTAAAAAAGATTCCTTTTAGTCTGTTTGAATCTTCAGTAAAAGCCCCGAATGATATTATTAGATGCCAGAAAAGAGACTCTCCATTTGATGATAGATGCATAGCAAACTCATTTGAAAAATTCTCCTATTATCATGTTGTCCAAAATCAATTAATTTCTCTTTCTTCCACCCACATCACTTCCTGGAGAAAATGCAGGTCTAACCCAAAGCTTCCGAAACCTTCTTTGGATTAACAGAAATCCAAAATTAATTGGGTTTAATTACTATAAATTTCCTTCCCAATAAAATCTCAAGAATTTCCAATCATGCTGATTTATTTGAGTAATTAGAAAGCCATTCACAGATGTCACACTGTTAGGTAGTGTGGATAATGTGGGGTTTGCTTAACTGGATCCTGAGACCACAGCACTGTGAAGAATGACAAGCAAAAAAACTCCAGTAAAAAGCAGGAGATAAAGGGAAGGTGGATGGCACAACCTCAGGCAGTGCAGGGAATGCCAGTGGCTTCCCATGGGAAACTCCCTTCTGTCCATTGTGCCTCCTTGGAGCTGCTGCTCCAAAATAACTTGCCCTGGTCCTTACATTATGCACAAGTCAGTCCTGAGGGGCTTTGCAACCATCCTGATTTTGCAGAGGAGGAACCCAAAGGTCCTAAAGACGATGCAGCCAAACCAGGGTCACCCCAAAGGGGTGGTTTCAAAGGTAAAAGAAGAGCTGGAATGAGCTTTGGAAGAGGTTTGGGAAGGTGGTGCAGTCCCAGCAGACCCTGTGTCCCCATGGGCTCACTGCTTCCTGCAGAACCTGTAGAACAAATGGGATTGTGTTTTCTGGCAAAGTTATTTCGCAATGCAGGTGATCTGTACCTGTGTCAAGGTGAAAATTATCCCACCCACCTCCTGACATCGATGACTGGGCTGTTGGGAGCTGGACTGATCACCCTGTCCACTTGGTGGAGAAAAACAGACTAACAAGGGCAATTCTTCTGACCTCATGTGTGTCCTTACTCTGCCTGTGGAAAGGCTGAGTGATCAGGGTGAGTCTGGAAGAGACCCTTAATTTGGATTTTCTTCCCACTTCTTCACACTTTCAGCTAAGTGAACCCTCTTCTCATCTGTCAGACTGGCTCTTCCTCAGGAGAGAAAAGTCCGTAGATTTTCTTGACTGTCCTTTATGAGAGTCCTGAGAGTTCTGGGAATTTAAAAGTTTGTGGAGAGTAACACAGATTTCAGGTTCTCCTTCCCTTCAAGTGAAAACAGGGAGATTTGACACACTCTCCCACAAATGCAACACACTTGTTTCCATTAGAAAGGCAATTAGTGAATTTAAAAAAAGCATGTCAGGGTCACCAGACTTGAGGGAAATTATTTGATTTGATGCAGTAAATATAAATAGCAGTTTATAAGTGGAGGAAAACATATTTTTGAAGACTGATTTGTGAACTGAATCCAACAGCTTAAATCTGAACCTTGACAGTGAATTCCCCCCTTCCTCTATCCTCTCCCCCCAAATTATCTTGGGTTTATACATGCCAGTATTTGACTAATAACATAATATTTAAATACCACAGTAATCTTAGCATCGTAATCCTGACACTCACAGGTTGTCTTAAATAAGGGTCAGCTGAAGAACATGGTGTTGTCCAACCCCCCTGGGCTGTCAGACATCCTCAGCCACAAGAAAATCATCTTTACTTTTGGCTTGAGCCTTTAATGGCTCTGAAAGCTGCTGCTTTTGTCTAAATACATACATTGTGCAGCAGTTTAGGAAATAGGTGAAAAGGCTTTAATGGAGAGATTAGTGCTAGACATTGTGAAGCTGCAACTAGGTCATAAGAGATTTCAGAGGTCAGGAAATTTTTACAGGGCTTAAGTGTTTTGTAATGTAGTTTAGTTTGCCCCTGGACCAGGGCATAATGGATGGTTCAAAACTTGATTTGCATTGATTAAAAATAACCAGGCTGCTACTCTGGGCTGAGAGTCACTTGACAAACTCCAGCATGCACCAGCAACTGCTCTGGTTTCTGCAATCATTTTAATGGGCTGGGGTCAGGTGGGGCAGAAAAGGCATTTCTTGCAAAATGAAAGGCCACCAAAGTCAGTGAATCAGAAAGTCAGGCAGTTAACAAAACCAGAAGCTTTTTGTCCCTCTTGTGTAGTCATAGATTTCCTAGTCTTTGGTCAGATGGATTAGGGAACATCTCATTAAAAAATGATGTGACAACCATTTAAATAAGGTATTCATGGGGAAAGGAGGGGTTTAAGTGCAGAACGAGCCTTCCATGTAAAATCAATGCTGTTAAACTCCATTACTCTATCTTTCCTCCATGCCTAAATAACCACCTTTCCAGCCAGAGCATAAACAATGACCCAAACCAGCACCAGCAACAGGCAGGAAAAGAGCGAGTTCCTCTTTCAGAGGAAATATTCCGGGGGATTATTAAAAAAAATAACGTCTCAAAGATATCAGGTCTTTGTCCCTTTGTCCCTTCCACTGCTCTTTAACCTCCTCAGCCCAATTTTCCTATTTTCTACTCTCCTACATTTGTATAATTCAGCATAGACAATAAAAATAGCACATCTCAGGGTCTTGTTCGTTTCCAAAGGTAGGTCTCACTTTGGAGTGCTTTCTTAAAAAACTATCTATGAAGAACTGTGGATTGGATTTAAAAAAAAAAAAAAAAAAAGATAATCTTTTGCAACCAAAACTTGTAATGAGTCATGATTACTCTGAAGGAAGACTCAGTGCTGAGAAAACAGCTTTTATGCACCAAGGAGAGGCTGATCCTGGAGTATTGAGTACATCCTCCAGCCCTAAAACAGCAACTGATGGAGATCCAAAAATTGTTGTGAACAGTTTGAAACTGGAGAAAATTTCTGACAGAGACCAAGAGCTCCATGTGTTTAGCACATCCAGAGAAAGGGAGGAATTATTACCCTCCATCATGAGATGGAAAGCTTGCCCTTCCCAGGAGGGAAGTACAAGATACTAGACAAGATCTGTAAATCTGCCAGGAAAGGCACAACAAAAATCCATGTCTAGAAGCAAAAACCAGGAAAATCATAGCATGGCATTAAAAATCGTTGGTAATTCTAAAATTAATTAACAATGCATCAAGTAATAGCAGTGTACCAGGGGATATGGTGGATTTACCATTGATTGATGTCTTCCAGCCAAAAATGTGGTTGCTTCCCAGTAAAATATACTTCAGGCAGATGCAAGTTCTTGGCTCAACCAAGAAGGTCACTGGACCAAGGTACAGAGCAAACCAGACTGGCTGATCCAGTCTGGCCTTCATAAATCTCCAAAATCCTTCCACATGAAGATGCCCTGGAACGCAAAGGATACATAGACTAAGGTCAAAGTGTTGGGTCAGCCACGCTCATTTTTGTCCATGACTTTCCTCCCTCCTCCCAGCCGAGAGAAAGCAGTGGAAGCTGCAGCCATCAAGCTGAGGAGCAGTTTGGTTAAAAACACTGATAATGCACTTCCAGCTCTTTCTTCGGAAGATCATGCGGTTTTCTCGACGTGTGAGGCCAAAAAAGATGTGTGGCCCAGTGCACTCTTGACAAAAGCATAGATTCACTGAAGCTTACAATTAATATTTAATACCAACAAGTCTTCTGTGATGCTGTGCGGATGTAAATAAGTGGAGAGAATGTGATATTTACCCCACTATAAAACATTCATGAGAGCTAAGCTATTTACAAAAGCTAAATACGACACTGTATTTACTGTAGGTCACCTCCTAGGGTTAGAGATGAAAAGTTTTTGGTCTAATGGAAAGTAACATAATATGCCATAATAACACAACCACTGTCTCGTCTGCAAAGAAATATCTCCTGGCTCCCTCCTTCTATTGCAATTACAGGTGGGTAAAGCCACTACAGGGGGAAAGAAATAATAATAATAATAATGATAATACTAATAAAAAGAAAAACAGAAGGAAAAGGTGCCTTAAGGAGACTTGATACCTCAAGCCTTGAGGACACTTGATACCTTGGGCTTGTTACACTGTGTGCTCTCCGTGCTCGTTATCAAACATCGTCGTGTTCATGCAGGAACTCAGGTCAGCAGACAGGTATGTGGGACGACTTCACTTTAATTGAAGTTACACTATCCCAGGATTGCCAATTAGGTATCAAAGTGCTTTGACGTGATCTGGGGCTTTCCTTCTACTCCAGTGGAATTCAAATTCCCCCTGAAAAAGGTTCTTTTCTGGGTACCCAAACCTGCGATCGATGCGGATGGTTAAATGGGACTGTCAAAAATTTAAAATGCCAATACGCTGGGAGTGAATTCGCTGATGAAGGTCTCATGGCATTAGGCTCAGGATTTATAGGGCAGAATAGTTAGGAATTTGTTTTCACAAACTAACCCCCACAGCAGAGCCCTTCAGCAGTCAGCTGCATTATTCGCTCTGAGTCTCGGAAATCATCAAAGAATTGTCAAACCCAAAGCAGAGTCCTGATTTAGGAAGCATTTGGGTGAAGTTGTATTACAAAGACTCACAGTAAAACCCAAAACAAAACCTAAATTGACAGATTTATCTCAGAATCCTGGATTGTTGTATGGTTTGACATCCAAAAGCAAACTGAAAAATGATGTGAGTAATTTCTGAGGTGATAGTCATTTCTGGTGGAGCAGCAGTAAATGGAACAAGGTGGGGAAGGTTCAGCCTTTGGTGCATATGAGAAGAGAATGTGTATTATTGTGAGCCAGTTACAAATGGATCAACACCATCTACCTCAGTTTAGCTCAGGGCAGTGGTCACAACACAAAGGCTGCCAGAGCTCAAGGAGATTTTGGACAATGCTCACAGACACATGGTGGGATTCTTGAGGTTGTCCTGTTTAGGGCCAGGAGCTGTGGGTCCCTTTCAACTCGGGATGTTCTATGATTCTATGAGTATTTTCCAGCTGATGACTTAACAAGATACCAGTCTTCAGCCCTTTAAAGTTTTTCCAGGGAAGGAAAAATTAGGATGGCTGGATGGGTTGTTTGTTTAACATTAATTTAACAGATATTAAATGAGAGATAGGGTCAAATCTAAAAATAATAGAATCACAGATTCGTTTAGGTCGGAAAAAGCCTCCAAGATCATCAAGTCCAGTCTTTGACCAATCCCCACCTTGACAACCAGAGCAGAGCACTGAGTGCCATGTCCAGTCGTTCCTTGAACACCACCAGGGATGGGAACTTCATCATCATGACTCATGAATAACTCAGGTGGAAGGGACCTACGAGAACCATCTAGTCCAGCTGCCTACCAAACAAAGATAGAACTGTAAAGATGACTTCCTTGTGCATCAGAGAGGGTTTTGAGAAACCAGGCATTAAAAACGGAAGCAGTAGCTGACATCTCCCCTCCTTCTCACCTGCAGGACATCTCCAAGAAAAACGGGACTCCCCAGCACATACTTGCCAACAACCCTTTTAGTACAAATCCTATTCCCACATCTTCCCCAAGGCACACTGCTCTGATGGACAGAAGAACCCCAGTCTCACTACGGATACCACCAAGTGACACCTTCTCTCGCTGCTCCTGTGTGTGAACCTGCAGCCTTTCCACCTCCTCCACCTCCAGGAGACTGAAAAGGAAGTACACTCTGACTAATGTAACACAAGCAAAAAGTCAAAATCCTCACACCCTCGCCCCCTCCATCCCCAGTCTCCCATCTATGTCAACAAGTTTGAAGTGTCCATGTATTTTTGGTGATCCAGGAGCAAGTGACTTGCCCAAAGTAGCTGCACCCAGTTGGTGACAGAACCCCAAAGTGCTCTCCTCTTGCAGTCAGTAAGCTCTGCTCCCTACACAACCATCTGTAGATCAAACCAGTGCTGGAACCAGTGACAAGATAATGAATAGAAACTGTGGTCTTTAACTAAGGCCCGAGATCTATCTCTGGGGGATGCTCTTGGGAGTGAATCCTACTACTGGTATGCTCAGTGTGCATATTTGAGAATAGATGATCTATCGCTGTACCGTGCAACCCCTTTGTGATATCTACTTACTGAATTCCCACAGAGACTGACAAACTTTCTATGTGATTGATGAGACAGAATAAGTCAAAACAGGGAGGTCTGTGCAGTTTCAGAATTATTTGAGTTAAGATGGCTCACCCCATCACCTCAAAATTTTCCACAGAGGTTGGAAAATTACCCTTTGGTGTTCCTCAAGCCATGGGCAGAGGGGGATGCTGTGCAAGAGCAGGAGAGGTTCCACTCCTTTGCAGCCCAAAGGTGATGTGACTTTGGACTCAGCTACAGTCTTGGTGTTGTTTGGGGCCACTGGCAACATGCTCAGGCATCTCAATGCTCCATGGTGATGTAGGTCAGCTGGATGGAGTTCAGTGGGTCTCAGTGCATCTTCCAACCAAGAGAGGTTGTACAAATTGCAAAGGAGGTGGGAACAAAATTCTCAAACGCAGGTATCCACTGCCAGATGTGTTAAGACTACCCAAAACATCTCTAGTTGGGGTCCATCCAAGTGTGGTGACTGAGATAAGTTAGAGGGGAACTCCTAGGCCACGAAATCCATGAGAAACTATCTTTAAGAAGCCCAGTACCAGAGCAAATAAATCCCTAGTGCCAGGAGGGTCTGCGATTCCTACCTGAAAATCAGAGTGGTCTGTAAGTTTATCATTAAAAGGTATTTCCCGGAAGCAATGAACTTCAGGCAAACACATGCAGTTTCTCAAACCTATACTGATTGCAACAAGATTTTTAATAAAGAAATAAAAAGATTTTTAAACTAGTGAAGTGTCTCATTTCAATAATTTTTATTTCATCTCATGATATTATTTCATCTCTTCAGTAGAAAAGAAACCCCACCTATTTTAAATTTAGTTTGGTTTTTTTTTTTCAAATTAATAGTTGTCAGCTGACTTGTTCCCAACAGGTATCAAAATATTTGCCTTTATCCAATTTTTTATCCAAATTTGGTAAGACCTAAATATAGAAACCTTTCAGTTTTTAACGAAATGAAAAAACCCAAAACTTTTCTCTAACCTGCTTTACACACAAAGCAATTCCCCAAAACAGAGATGATCAAAACCACTGTCATTAAAAAGTTCTTGTCCCAAGGCCCTGATTTTGGATCTCATTCCTCCCAACTTGTTCTCTCAAAAACTGCTCTGAAGCACGTTTCTTTTGCATCGCTTCTTCCTACATTTCCAGCTGTAGTGTAGAGTACAGACAAGCACTGGTGCTGTCATCACTTACACGCTTTGTCTGGGGGCATTCAGAGTGCAAGTTGTTCACGAGGAAGGAGAAATGACCCCAAATGGAGTGGAAGAGGTGTTTGGCTGTAAGTGCTTTGAAATGCTTCTCCTAAGGCCAACCCAGAGAGTTTGTCTGATTGCAAATTCTCCGTCAGCTACAGAAAAATGACACCTCTCATTTATGAGAGGTGAGTAAATGGGATGCTGGCGAGGGTTTGCTCAGCATCTGCTCCAGTTGTAGACAGCCTTTACCTGGGAGTGGGTTCCTAACCTGGCATTTCTGCACATGAACCCCTGTCAAGACACCAAGACACATGAACACGGTGTTGTGGCGCCTCGTGCTTAAAAATAATTAGTGAAGAGGTGATGATAAATGCACAAAAACTGGCTGCAGAGTGTGGAGGGGGATTAAATGCTCTGCAGCCCAGAAAAACAGCCCATGAACTGGGGCTCTCCTGCCATGTGCAGTCTGCAGAGATGACGGGCAGGATTTACTCCCACCCTTTTCCTGTTCTGTGTCTTAACATGTCTCTGCAACATATGACCAAAGCTCTGCCACATGAGAGGGAATATTTCTCCATTGTCCCTGTCCATCAACACCATTAGTTCACAACTACCAAGTCATTCATGCAATGAAATGTCATGAGAGGAGACATGGATGGAGGAGAAGATGCCTCAAATTCTAGTCCCACCTCCAGGATATGGATAAACCTAATTTTTGTCTTCTCAACCCCACCTTCCTTGGTCTACTGCTGCATACAAGGCTAAAAAGGAAAGACACCCCCTTTAAAAGGCTGACAACTAGAACTATTGTTCTAGTTGTGAAATTGATAATGCAAAAAATGTTTAAATATCCTCCCTGCTGAGCTGTGCTGAGTAAGTCAGGTAATCACTAAGGGGTGCACAACCATTTTATGGGTCATCAAGTGATAAAGCTAATATGCTGCTTAAACTCCCTGGGAGAGAGGTCTCATTTGGTTGCATCAGGCCATTACGCAGGGTTGTAAAAAATGCAATTGTTTGATTTGCCTAAATACAGGTGAGATGTAATAAAACCCCTTATTTGCCATCCCTTGCTGTGTTATGGCAATCTCAAAGCAAGGACTGACCTTTTTATTTGCTTATGAAGCACTATTCTTTACCTATAGCACCGTAGAAATAAAACTGAAGTATTTGAATGCATGCACATAATCTATTAACAGTGTGACGGGGGGAATAAAAAGCAAGAGGCCTTTCCAGGATGAAGCAACACAGATCAGGAAACGTGATTTCCTCGAGTTCAGACCAGTATGTTCAGGCTCGGGGGAAGGGAGGAAGAGGAGAGGGGAGGATGGTGCTCTCTTGGTTAAAAGGAGAAGGGATCCGAGCATCCCAAACACCGGAGCAAAAAGGTCAAAGAGTGAGAAATAAAAGCGTTCGCTGGTGCGGTGGGGGAGAAAGAGAAAAAGAAAAGGACCCCGAGAGCATTACATCTTGATCAAGGAATGACTGATAATATTCCAGTGCACCATCTTTCAGGCCCCTCGTTTGATGACAAAGCACGGCCAACATCCCACATCCATTATCCGCTTCCCTCCCCGAGGCGAGCGCATCAATAACGCTCCCTGTGCCTATCGGAGCCGCGTCCCCCCGTCTGCGCCGCGGCCGCTGCCGAGGGCTGGTGGGCATTTCCATACAGCCCAAGCATCATTACAGCCCACCAATCCTTCACCACTCGTGCAGCAGATCCTGCTGCTACACAGGAGCTGCGGCTTTAACCAGTTCCTGTCCTCCAGGGATGCTCCGTCCATCCCAGTGGGGCAGCAGGGAGAGCAAAGGGGCTCTTGTGTCACCTAAGGTCTGTCTCTCTTCCCTGCCCACCTGATTACAGGTGATGAAAAAGCTCCTGGCATTTTGGCAAAATCACCCCTTTGTCTGGTTTTGTTTTGGTTTTGCTTATCCCCACCTTTTAGTTAATCAAACATGCTCATCCAAGAGTGGGAGCAGTTTGAATCTGAATGCAAATGCCTACAGACTTGTTGCCATAATTTGGTTGGATTAACAGCCTAGTTTGTTTGACCACCTGCTGCTATGCAGGAGCAGAGAAGGATCTTGGCACACCTGGTCCCACCAGCCTGATGGCCCACACCAAGGTGGGGGTTGCCTTGCCTGTGTTTTGATTTCCTCCCAAAAACCAGCAATGGGCTCCAAGACCCTCAAAAATCAGGACCAGGTCTGAGCTCCTCACCTACCAACTCTGGGTGAAGATGTAATGGTTTGGCTTGGGAAGGAGAAGAATTATACACTGCTCTGGGAGCCTGATGTGGATCTTGACAGCATTTCAGAGGGGTGCTCAAGCCTGCAAGAACAAAAAGTGGCAATTATTTTAAATAATTGACTATGGACTTTCCCCAAAGCTGCAGCTGAAGAAATCTGCAACCGAGGTGTTGTCAGTGTAATGGAGATGAGTAAGGTCCCAAGTGAGAGGAACAGATCCATGAGAGATATTAATCAAAGCTCTGACTAGTATGAGGCTGAAAAAAAGATACGAGTTACCTGCCTGGCTTTTCAGCAGCCTTGAGTGACTCCTGGCAGTTGCTTCTGCACCTCTGTTTTCCATTTCATAGAGTACTAAAATGGTTTGTGTTGGAAAAGACTTAAAACCTCATCTCATTCCAACACCTTCCACTAGACCAGGTATTTACTCTGTCCAAAAAAGTGCAGCTTAAGGTGTGGTGCATATCAGCAGGGAGAGAGGAGTCACCAGGCTGGAGCTGTAACAGAGGCAGCTCTTCCACATCTGCCATGCCCGCTCCAAAACTGATTATTCCCTGCCTACTGGAGCTGACAACAATCCCCATTCTACCCCTGCAGAAGCCAACTACCCCCTGCCCACTCTGCCTGTTCATCACAGGTGACCCAACATGACAGCTGATGGTGGAAAACAGAGCACACCTAAGAAAAGCAGCAGAAAGCTTTTCTTCAAATTACTGGTTCAAATCCCAGCAGGATCAGTGGTGGATTTGAAACTAGATCAGGTAACTTCCAGGCAGCTTCATGAGCTGCAGGAAAAGATTACTTAGTTCAAGTCCTTTAAAAATAAAAACTCAGCAAATCAGGAAAATTTCTGTCTCATATCAGAGTTCCTCATTCACTCCTAGGATAAATCGGAGAAATTCCAGGCAAATCAGCTGGTTACATCTGTAATGAACCTTTGACAGTGTTACAAAATATATAGGAATTTTTAAAGGTAGAGCATCCACTGTAATGAGAGAGAAATGAGAGGAAAAAAGTTCCTAAAAACACCCCACACCCACCAGGGTTTTGTTTTGCTCTTGGAGGAATGCTGGGGAGCTGGAGGCCGTTCCTCCTGCCTCCCTGACCACAGGTTTGCCCTGCCTACATGCTTCCATCAGAGCTAGGGCTCAACCTTCACACCATCAGCTCTACACACACCAAATCTTTCCCCTCTTGGCAGGAGAAGATAGAATATGTGGGACTGCCACCTGTGCTTAACATGGAGGGGTGAGGGCCAGGCACTCTCCAACCTGTCACCTGCACCAGGACAGGCTGGGAGGAGAAGGTCAGCTCCATCAAAGCATCCAGCAAAGTAAAGCCAGTTAATAGCAAACCTGTTTCTAATTGCCTGCTGCATTAGAGCTACACCTTTCACCACCTGAGACCACCGGGAACCCATTCAAAGCCTTGCTTCCCAGCTTATACATAAGCCCTTCATGTTTTATTATAACCCTGCCAATTTTTTACTTTCATTTATGTGCGGGAGAAAACAGCCCCTTCACCATCCTCAACGCACAAGGGGACTTTTTAAAGCCTTATTTCCACATACATTGCTTCCAGAAACCCCCCCTGGCAGACTCCCCCCCTCCTTGGATTCCTGCAGTCTGATGCTCGGTGCACAAATGGCTGTGTGTGATGTGCTGCCAGCACCCTCAGCAGCACGTTTTTCACCTTTTGTGCTCTGTGCTCAGGTGGGTGATGGAACCACCCCGGTGCTCTTCACATCCTGGTCGTGCTGCTGCTCAGTGCAGTCTGTTGTTTAAGTCCCCTACCTCCACGACTGCAGCAGCTGCCACAGCATGCAGGAGGTACTCCAAGGAGCTCCACGAGTGCTCCCTGTAAGAGCCAGCAGCTCTTACCTTGGCCTCCAGCTCATGCCTAAATCCACAGAACCACATGTGACACCGTGTGTGTGTGTGCTCCTTCCGTCCCATCCTGGCCAAATCCAATTTCCCTGCGATGTGACTCAAGCAACCAGTCAGAAAGGGGTTGGGATGCAAAGCACGGGGAGCAATTCAGCCCCACAACATTTCGACTCTTGACCATCCCAGAATCACAGAGACATTCAGGTTGGAAAAGCCCTCTGAGATCATCAAGTCCAACCATTCCCCAGTACTGTTAAACCTACCACTAACATGTGTCCCCAAGTGCCACATCTACACAGCTTTTAAACCCCTCCAGGGTGGAGACTCCACCAGTGCCCTGGGATGAACAACCCTTTCAGTGAAGAAGTTTTTCCCAACAGATAACCTAAACCTGCTCTGGCACAGCTTGAGGTCATTCCCTCAGAGTATGACCTTGGGGTTTTAAGTCTCGTGGGATGCACCATGAGCTGGCTGTGCTCTCCTCCAGTCCCCCAGTATCCCAACCTCTGGGCTACCCAAAAGCCCCATATTTCTCTTGTGGGATAGCAAGTCCTGGCCAGGCACGGGAGGGAATTGTATCCCCTCCCCAGACCAGGTCCCTGGCACTGAGCACCTCTCCCCTGCCTGATTCACCTTTCCCTTGACAGCCTACACCTCTGACAGTTAATTCCTCATCACTGAATTAATATTTCATGGCAGCAGTCAGCACCAGGACACCACCACGACAGCTGTTTCAGAAACACGGGTGGACCATCTAGGAAGCCTCATCACTAAATGGGTTAAGGTTATTTCCAGCATTGCAAGGCATTTTTTTTGGCATGGCTCAAGGTTATGGCAAGGCCACTCGCCAGCAGCGTCACCACCTTGCCCTTAGTTTTCAGGCAGACGTGGGAATTCACCAAATTACAGCCAACTCCAGCCATGCTCAGCGCTTAATCCTGGCTCAGCTGAGCCCCAGCCACCTTGTCTCTGCTTCTTTTTTTTTTTTTTCCTTTCTTTTTTTTTTTTTCTTTTCCCTGTTATTTAAATCATTTTGAGCAAGAAAGTAGGCCATGAAAAAAAGTGGTAGCATTGTTTTAATAATTAGCAATTACAATCTCTGCAATATTAATTGCATATTTCCATAGCAAACACCCCCCTGGAGGGGAAAAGTGAGCGGTGGTTAGAGACCGCCGAAGCCTAAAACTGGAATTCCTGGGAACAGGGAGGGGAAAAAAAGGGAGAGAGAATATGAACTTCTTA
Source organism: Chiroxiphia lanceolata (assembly GCF_009829145.1). Classification (NCBI taxonomy): domain Eukaryota; kingdom Metazoa; phylum Chordata; class Aves; order Passeriformes; family Pipridae; genus Chiroxiphia; species Chiroxiphia lanceolata. The sequence goes on along the minus strand of NC_045671.1, from coordinate 1,931,679 downwards.
CATTCAAGTAAATTACTACAGGGATTCCTCAGAAACCTTTAATTAGCCCTGCTCTGCTGTCGCATTGATTGGTCTGAAACTCATCAATTATTCAATGGCAGCAGCTCTTTCTCTCTCTTGCATTTTTTTTTTTTTTTTCCCCCCTTCTTTTCATCCTTTAGGTGGAAGAGCCTGTTCTTAACCTGCTGGGGCGTTTCTGTTTCCATGCCATTGAGCCACGGGCCAGGAAACTCGGCTGGATTTCCAGCCTCCAACCCAAACCCTTCAGGGACACGGTCTGATCTTCATGCTGGAGATTCTGTGCCCTTGCCTGGCTGGGCTTGTTTCTCCCCTGTGGGGCCAGCATAGTAAAAGGTGGCCCATGCTGGTTTTTAGGGATCACTCACAGTTTCCAGTTCAAGTTATTGCAGACAGGCCTCCAGAAGTGGGGTTTTGCAGAGGACAAGGTGCTCCTCACACCTGGCATCCCTGAGGTGTGGCTGCCACCAGAGGGATAGAAGGTGTCATGGCTCCTCCCAAGCGAGGGATGCACTTCCATGTGGGGAAAGCTGATTTAGGGAAATCAGAGAAATGAGATCCAGCAGACACTCCCTCTTCAGCTTCGAGGTGAAAACAGGGCTGACCTGGATTTGATTGCTGCCCAGTCAAACTTGGCCCGGGAAGATTAGAGTCCTGCATGCACAATTATTTGCAAGTCACTATTTTACTGGTTTGTGGCAGAATAACAGTGACATCTCTCCCAAATTGGCCACTTTCTCCAAAGAGCCACAGTTTCCACATGTTCATTTGCCTCACCCCTGGAAGTGGTCAAGGCCAGGCTGGACAGGGCTTTGGGCAACCTGATCTAATGAAGGCATCCTTATCCATGGCAGGGGGGTTGGAATTAAATGGTCTTTAAGGTCCCTTCCAACCCAAACCACTCTAGGATTCTGTGATTTTCCAAATGAGGCGCAGTCCCATCAGCACTCTGCCAGCACCACCTTGCTGGGCTCACTCATCCCATCAAGTAGCAGACCCCTGCTCAGCACCTTTTTGGGCACCACAGACCTCCCAGCATCACTGAGCCAGAGCAGCAGCTCTGCCACAGCACCAGGGCATCGCGGGTGAAGATGAACTTGCGACAATCACAGTCCATCCCTGGGCTGCCTTGCTCTATTTAAACTGCTGGGAGAACAGCCTTGCTCACCATGTGTGTACAGCTATCGGCCTGTGTGTTTATCAATCCTGTTTATCCAAGAGAATTCACTCTAAAATCTGGCTGCTGGAGACCCCTGCATATGATGCAGGTTCGCAGACTGCCCGGTGATGCTGATTCCTGCAGCCTGCTCACCTCACTGCTCAGGAAAGAGACAAACTCACTGGGAATACACCCACAGACCTAGGCAGGAGTTATGTTTTTAGAGGCTTCAGCCTAAACAAGAAGCCTTTCCTTCAGTTTGTAACTTTGAGAAATTCTGGTCAGCTATGCAAAATTTGGTTGATGCCAAATATTCTTTTTTTCCTTTAATAGATGATATTTTTAAGTTTAACCCATGCACACATTTTAAATGGGGTTGTGGGGTTTCTGCTGTTCCCAGGCTGAATGAATGTAGTTTTTTTGTCCCCTCTTCTTCCCACAGAACCATCTTTAGTCTCATGGGAAGATAAACTCATAGAATCCTAAACTGGTTGGGGTGGAAAGCATCTTAAAGATCATCCAGTTCCCACCTCTGTGCCGTGGGCAGGGACACCTTCCACTACACCAGGCTGCTCCAAGCTCCGTCCAACCCGGCCTTGAACATTCCAGGGATCCAGGGGCAGCCACAACTTCTCTGGGCAACAATTCAATTAGGTGAGTGACAATTTGAAAAGTCATTCTGGGCACTTCAGCTTGGAAATGGCTTCAGCTTTTCCACTGCTCTTGCAAATACAAGGAGCAGGGTCTGCTTGTCCAGAAGCAGCTGCCTGTTTTCCAGCCCACGGTGCTGCCCACCCTGCTTTGTCCGTGGGCAGCTTGTAGAGCTTGTAGAGCCACCCACAGAGTCAGTGCTTTGGATTTAGTGGTTTTCCCATTGATTTTCATTCCCCTGAAGTCCTTTACCTCGTCCTACAAGAAAGAAAGAGAGGGACTTTGTACAAGGGCATGTGGCGACGGGACAGGGGGGAATGTCAGAGGGCAGGGTTAGATGGGATATTGGGAAGGAATTCTTGGCTGACAGTGGTGAGACCCTGTCCAGGCTGCCCAGAGAAGCTGTGGCTGCCCCATCCCTATAAGTGTCCAAGGCCAGGTTGGATGCATGTGATATGAGAGAAAAAATTTAAATGCCAGACCTGGACAAACCCTCTGAGCTTGACAAACCTGTGCTTGTACCTCCCCAAAAAGCCGTATTTGAACTAACAGGGAGAGAAAATCGGGGAGAAAAAACCCTTTACCGTGGAGGCTGGTGGAGAGCTGAGCCACCCCAGTGTCCATCCTGCCCAGAGCACTCCATGTCCTCCACTGTCACATGGATCAAACTGAAAGGTACTCCTTTGTTTTTTAGCCCCTGCAAAATCTAGGACAAAAACACTCTGTTCAACCCACAGGAAAAGGGTTTTTATTTTTCTCCTAAAGATAAGAAAAATTAATTTAAAGGATTGTTTAATTTGACTGTGCTTGTTTTATTTTTTTTTTCCAAGACAGCCATAAGAACCAAGGGCTTCACATTTTCAAAGTAATTTTAGATCATTTCGAAATTCTATTCAGAAATTTAAATATCACATTTAGATTAACTTATAATGATGCCTTACTTCTAAATTTTCAAAGCATTTTGTTTCTAGACAAAACGTGTTTAATTTGATGTCATGTAGAAAATGCAATTTAGCAAATTTGTTCACCTTTTGACATGGGAATGATTTGTCTTCTCCTCCTCCAGCTTTCATTCACCTCTGATATGCTCCATAGGTTCTTTAGAGCTAATCTTGGTTTAGAATTTGCTGTTTAAAGTAGAGAAAGGAATTAGTAATTTAAGCTGACTACCAAAAAAAAAAAAAAAAACCAAAAAAATCGATTTATTACATTATCCAAAATCAGGACTTCTGGTGCCTCAGAGAAGTGTCATGGATGTGCCTGAAGACCCTGGGAACATTGGGATGGTCCCACCAGGTACCCCAAGGTCTCCCTGCTCACTGCTCTCCCGCTCAGGGTTAGCTGCAAAGAAGCCACTGATGAATACAGGCAAAAAAGAAATCCAAACCAAACAAAACCTGAACCCCTTGCCCCAAGAGGGGGATAAGAAATGATGTATTGACTATGAATTTCATTTATCTTCCCACCTTCCCCGGCTCGAGCAGCGGCAGCGGCGCCGCTCGCACTGCCTGTACACATATTAGCCTGTGTATTTCCCATCCTACTTATCCCCTGGAATTTATTCTAAAGCTCGCTTTTGGAAACCCATAAGTAGGACATAATTCGGAGGATTTGATATTCTGGTCGATGTTTTGTCGAGTAGTTATTCTGCAAGCCCTGGTGTTGCGGGGAAATGTGTCCTTAAGTACTTACAGAGAAAATGTAATGCGTATAAATATATGTAATTTTACTTTAAATTGTGTTACTTTGCAATGTGTAACTGTAATATGTAAAATCAGTCCTACAAATTAGTAACATTCAGAAACACAGAGGACATTTGGTTTGCCTACCTATGCTGGATAAGTATTTTAAACCTGTTTTACTCTAAAATAGGCGCAAATGTGTTCCCTTGTTTGAGGCAGCTTGAGCTCATGACAGACAGCCAGGCATGACAGTGACACACAGAACTGGCAGGAATGTTGCCAGTTAGAAACTTTTTTGCCGTGGATAATAGTTTCAATCCCCTTATCGAGATCACACACTCATCCCAGCACCTGCTGCAGCTGATGGGACATCAGAATTCCTCTGTATCCTGTGTTAAAATCCAATATATTACTGTTAAAAGTCATCAAAAAATATTCACACTGCAAGCGTTTTGAAAACCACTGGATTATTTTCTCTAGTTTTGAGGGTAGCAGAAGGAAAGAGGTGACAACTCTTTTCTGGCTGTCCATGTCCCATCACCCCCATCTGCCTTCTGAAAGCAAGGGAAGAAGAAGAAAAATTATAATTACACTTTTTCCTCATTTTCCAGTTTTTGTTTTGACACCACTTTAATTCAAAATATAGGTGGGAAGCATTATTGCTTTCTTAGCATAAAGAGGAATTTGCTCAAATTCCATTGAAGTCATGACACTGCTTGAGAATTTACCGAAGAGAATTGGTCAAAAAATTAACCAAACCCACACTTTACCCTTGACAGCGAATAAGTAATTAAAGAAAAGGAAAAAAAAAAAACAAAACACAAAAACGGCGCAACAAAAACAAAAAAACCCCAAACCTCTAAGGTGTCTTAAGAACAAGTATTATTTTAGGGGAAGTATTTGATTGGCTATTTATGGGATATGTACATATATTTTATATGGAATATTGAAAGACTTTGCCCCAAATCCAGTTTTGCCTTTGCTGTTGTAATTTTAATTTCCTATCTTAAAAAAAAAAAAAGAAAAAAAAAGCGAGAATTTTGCTCTTTAAATCCTTATCCCCTCATCAGAGAGGAAGGTGAAGATTTAATTGTTGCTAATTTTGTTAGTCCCCTGATCAAGCCACCACTGATCCCAACCCTTTCCACCCGCGTCACTACACTAAGATGTAACCCCATCCCAGGAGTGCGAGTTTACTCCCTGACTGCACGGAGGAAGGACTGTGTGGGCTACAGACCCACAAAACTTGGCCAAAGACACTTAGGAAAGTATAAAAAAGGGCTAAGAGTTAAAAAAAAATCAACCTTCTCTGACCCCAAGGAGACCCTTTTTCCCTGGGATCGGGCTTGGTGCTGCAACCTTTTACCGCAACGCCAAGAGGGACACCGAAACTCCACCTGCATCACAATTTTTTTCCCCTAAGCTGGTGGGTTTAAGGCTGGATCTGTACAGTACGTGAGAAAAGGCTTTCTGTGCTGTTTTTCCTCTTTTTAATTTTTTCTTTTTTTTCCCCCCAGTTCACTCCCTGTCACTAAAGTGAAAACACGTGTGCGCATCCCTGCCTTTAAGAGAACGTGGGTTACTTCTCCCCTCTCTCCTCCCTGCCCCCCCCAAAAAATTCAAGGAGAACATACAGTTCATGAAAATTTAATGCCATATGTAACAAAGCAAAATGAATATTTAATTGGGGCTTTTATGTGAAACCAGATAACAAAACCAGTTACACACAGAGGGAGGAAAAAAAATAAAATAAAATTAAGCCACTCTAATGTTTGATAAAAACTGGTACTGAAGCAGTTAAGCTATTGGCAACAAGCGGCTCCTAATAAACACTCAGCTAATTCTGTAGGAAAAGCACTAATTAGAAAAGCAATAATAATCGGTGTAATTGCTCTAAATTACCCTCCTCACAGAGAAGTGTGTTTGGATACTGCAACGCAGCTGCTCCTGCTCCATCCAGGCGCTCGCAGCCAAGGACGCTCTGCTTTTCTCTGCTGCCCTCTCCAGGACCAGGAAGGTGGAAGAGATGTCACCTCTCACATGCCGGGGAAAGACGGGGTTATCCCACACTCTGGGCATTCTTGAGTGTCCCAACCTGCTCTGGTGGCATCACCTGGATATCACTGGCTCCAAAAAATGCAATATGGGGCTCCAGAGCTGGGATTAAGGTGGATAAGGAGCTACAAGGAAGGGTGGTAGGTCCCTCTGGATGTCCAGTCTGCCCAAGTAGGGGAAAAAGACCCTAGTGGTTTGGGCACATTAGGTTGGTCAGGGTTTCATAGATGTTGCTTATAGCATTGTAGGGCTTGGAGCAAGAGCTGGACCCTCCTTGGGGATCACCTTCACCCCACATCATGTTGGCAAGGGGACCCACAAGCACGCAGAAGCACAGAAGGGATAGAATCCACAGCTCTTAAACACCAAAACACAGCAGAGAGCTCAGAGCTCAGACCTTGATGCAGAAACAGGGATATTAACTCTCCAGTGCAGGGGGTGCCTGGAGCAGAGGTCCATGGAGAGCTCATGTCCTCTTGGGGCACTCTGCAGGCACGTGAGGACTCTGTGAACACTGGTTGAATGGGGGGTCCTGAGCAACCTGATTTAGTGGGTGATATCCTTGCCCAAGGCAGGGGGGTTGGAACTAGATGACCTTTAAGGTCCCTTCCAACGCAAACCACTCTGTGATGATTCTGTGACGGAATCAGCACCTCCTCTGCCAGGGATTCCCACCTCACGGTCAGGAAGATGAGGGCGCCTGAAGATGCTGTGTTTGTCATTGTTCAGATTTGCAGTCAGATTTTTGGGCCTCAGGAGCCCCCAGACGCTCCCCCCATGCTGTACACAGAGCATGGAAATTGCTGGTGCAGCCATGCTCTCTTGTGTGATATTTTTGACTGTTGGGAAATTACTTTATGCTAACTTAAATAATAATGAACGGAATAACAAACTTCCTTTGATTGTATGTCTGCACCGGCTAGTAAGGCTGCACTAGGGTTGATAACTGGAGTTTTCAGGGCAGTAAATTAACTCCCTGTGCAGTAAAGCTCAGAGGGACTGGAGATGACCACTGTACAGCTGAGCCTTTGGCCCAACCACACCGGTTTCCTCCATCTGTGATGTTAAGATTCTTTTCCTCCAAAAGAACCAGATAAATTAATTGCAGACCAAGAAGCCCTGCAGTTAGTTACAAACCTACATACCTGCACAAGTCAAAACCATTCTTGACTTGGTGCTTTGATGACACAGGTGAAGACAAATAATCCCACAAGCGTCCCTCCTCCCCGGTCTCACCAGCTTTAATAACACAGATTAATTTAATCCAACAATACTTCAACTGTAACCCAGCAGCATGCAATTATTAGCTAATAAAATAGAAATGTTCACCTATTTGAGCGTTCTGTGACCTTCACCTGGGATCTTTGCCTTCCTTGGTGCCCGGTTGGAGACTGTGACCCCACCCCTGAGTGACCACAGCACAGCTTCCAGACAGGGCTGGCAAAAAAACATCCCAATGCAAAACTCTTGTTCACCAATCCCAGCCTGGCCAGCACCTGCAAAACAGCCCTGAAAACTTATTTTTGGCTGGTTTTGGCCTGAATGTGCATTTTGTGCTGCTAAAGGCCGCACATCCTGCTGCGCTCTCATAGACAGCTATGCTTATATTTCACAGGCCATCCTGGCAGCAGAATTTGGCTCTTACTATATAAAGTCAATTTTTTGACATTACATTGTTTAATGGTTAGAGTTTTCCCAAACACCTCTGCATCAGCTCTGTGTGATGGAACAGTTCACCCAGAGAAGCTGTGGCTGCCCCATCCCTGGAAACATCCAAGGCCAGGTTGGACAGGACTTGGAGCAACCTGGTCTGGTGGAAGGTGTCCCTGCACCCATGGCAGGGGCTGGAATGAGAGGATTTGAAGCTCCCCTCCAACCCAGACCATTTTGTGTTTACGTATGCAAAGTCCTTGATACATAAAAAGGTGGGTGGATGCCCTCAGGGCTGGGGTTTTCCAGGCTGGAGGCGGGGGTGGTGCAGCAAAGCCCTGGCAAGTCATCTAAAGTGGTCATGGAGTTCACCTTTGGACCTTGAATCTACAGATGTCAGACACACTAGGGGGACAACTGCAAAACCTTCTCCAAAACTGGAGTGGTATTTTGATTCATTTCACTTCCAACAACTCACACAGCTGTAGAAGTGATGATCTTTTTTTATTTTTTTTTTCCCTTTTAATTTAATTTCACTGATCTCGATGGAAGCATTACGGAGGAAATTATTCCAGGAACAAGGTAAAAAGGTCAGAGCCTGCGCTGAAATTTCCTCTTTAGCAGAAACCTAAACCATTGTTTTGGAGAGTCAAACCCCTCCTGATCTTGGTTTAATCCCCTCCCTTCCTTGGTGCTGCTCACAGTGCACTGCAGCCTCGGAGAGCGGACAGTCACGCTCCAAGTTTCCCTGTGTAATTACGTTCAAATCCTCGTTGCTTCCATGCATGCTTCAGTGTTATTTATATTGGTTTAACGATCCATTAAACAAATACTGTACTTTGGGAAGTGCTACTTTGCTTATGAACAATTACAGTTTCTCCAGCGTTCAGCGATGTTAACCGCAAGAAAGGGGATGATGGTGCAGAGCTGGCTTGGAGTAGGGGCTTGGAACTGCTTTTAGCAGCATCACCATAACCCTTTCTGGGTGTTTTTTTCTGTATTTAAAAAAAAAATATATTGAGGAATTTAAAAAACAAACAAACAAACAAACAAAACCAACCCAAACCTTTCTATAAGAGCACAGATTAATTGCAAAGTGATGGCACTCAAGAGGAGATTCCTACCTGGTAGGATTTACTCCGCTGGAGACCCATCCTACAAATACTTCCAGAATTTTGGTGCAGCAGACAGGTTCCAGGCCGTGAGGCACATCCCACGAGCTGACCTCACCTTCCTCATCACAGATACTTCATGTCCAGCTGTGCACATTGAAGCACATCCCACGGTGACCACGCATTTGGCTGAGAAGGGAAGATGTGATCCTGGACCCTGTGGCAAGCAGCCTGGCTCTCAGCTATGCTCAGCCCTGGAATTACCACAGGTTGGAGAGGAGCTCACAAATGCCCTCCCAGAAAACTGGAGCTGCCCTAGGACCTTGGGAATGGGGAGCATTGGGTTTGCCTAAAGAGGGGCTTTGAGGGCAAGAGGCACAATGGAGGAAATCCAAGTGCAAGGGAAGAGATGGGACTTAGGTCACTACCCTTCAGAGGAAGATTTCAGCTAGACCAGCTGAAACCAGCTAGACCTAGTGAGCTCTAACAGGAAGGGTGGTGCTTTGCAGGCCCATCATTCAGCCCATGATTAATTTAATTGATTTTTGAAAATTTTTCAATGGTCTTCAGTTGGGCAGCTGAGCTTATTTTATCCCTCCAGGCTGCTGCAGGCATTAGGTGAGCCCTGGCACAAGGGAGGAGGGTGGAAAGGAACCAGAAGGTATGGGTGGGGAGAGACCATCCCACGGCAAAGTAGTGCACGGGGAGGATTTGGGGACATCAGGGGGACCACAGGGACCTCCTGCTACCCTGGCAGCTTTCAGGGCTCTGAGGTCCCACGAGTGCTGGCAGCAGCTCACTCCTGCAGGAGCAGGAGGGTAGCTTTGTGTTCCAACTAATTAGGGTGGCTGGATCCACCTGAAACATGTGCCAGCTCTTTCATGTGCCCAGTCACCCTTTACTCCTTTCCAAAGTGGCCTGTTGTGTCTTATAAGTCAATAAGACTGGTCTTATTGTGCTTGGTCTGGCAGAGTGGAAAATTTAATTTTAAACTAATTAGTTCCTGAGTTGCCGAATATCCTCAAATTACCGGGCATCACCTTTCCCAAAGGGGAAGAACAACATAACTCACCTGTATCCAACATTTGACACTGCTGGAGTCAAGAGCATGGAAACAAAGGATCCCCAATTGCTCATTGTCTTGGCTCAAAGGTCAAGAGTCGTTTATGACAAAGCTCTAATTAATAGTTTATTACCCACAATTACCATAGTCTCTTTTGTTAGCATTTAATATTATTAGCTAAAGGTTTGCTTTGAATGCAGAATGAGATTATCTTTGAAATCAACTTGTTCAGCTTTCCTTGGTCTTCAAACAAGGCTGCCCTCTGGCTCGTCACTCCGTGTTCTTGGTCTTCACCTGACACCAAATCATTGACGTGCTGTTGCTCTGATTACTTGGTCACTGAAAGGTCACAGGGATATAAATACTCTTTTCCAATTATTCTCATAAATGGGCCAGTAACCACACAAAGACCATCCAGCTCTTCAGAGCTAACGGCAGCAGCAATTACCTTCCACATTTATGTTTTCAAGTTCATACAACACCTGTGCTACTCTGCTGGCATAGAATAATGGAATTGTTTGGGTTGGAAAAGGCCTCTAAGATCACCAGGTCCAACTGTTCCTTCTTGCACTGCCAAGGCCACCACTCATCCCTGTCTCCAGGTGCCACATCCACACAGCTTTTAAATCCCTCCAGGGGTGGGGACTCCACTCCTGCCCTGGGCAGCTGTGCCAGGGCTGGACAACCCTTTCCACAGAGAAATTTTTTTCCTGATAGTTTTCTATAAATGCAATAGTTTTCAAAAAATTAGGTTGGGTTTTGTTCCTTCTTGGGCTTTGTTTGTTTAGTTGGTTTGTTTGTTTGGGTTTTTTGTTTGTTTAGTTGGTTGGTTTTTTGTTTGGTTTGGGTTTTTTTTTTGGGGGGGGAGTGGGGTTTTTTTGTTCTTGTTGATTTGGGGTTTTTGTTTTGTTTGTTTGTTTGTTTTTGTTTTGTGGTGTTGTTGTTGTTGTTGGTTTGTGTTTCAGTTTTTGTTTGGGTTTTTTTGTTTGTTTTCTTTGAAAGGCACCAAGAGGAGAGCCCAGGCACCAGGGCGTGGACACGGGATTTGCTTTTGGGATGACAACAAGCTTCCACTCCCTGGTTGGTTTTGGAAGGGGCTTTGGGTTGAAGCAGCCCAACGTTTTCGTGGCACCAAAGCATCCTCTCTCCTGGCTGGTGACCTGAGCTGAAGGCAATGGTGGGGACATCCTGATGGGGATTTCTTGCTCCACCATCATCTTTTCTCATGTAACTCACGTAACTTCGTTTCACTTCTTGAAACAATATCTATTTGCATAGCACTGAACACGTCACAAGGTCCCAGTGACAACACTAATCTCTGCAGATGTACAGAAGATTTTTCCATTCTGTTGCAATTAAAAAAAGATAATATAACAAGGGGTATAATAGTTTAAGAGTTGAAATGGAAGTAAATTTTTTTTTTTTTCATTCAAGGGGAGCACTTAAAAGCATATTTTCCCCAAAAAGAATCAGATTCAAAATAGGAAAATATTTTAAATATAAAGAGTTATTTTGCTTTGAGTGTGTTCCTTTGAGACATTCCCTGAGGCCTTTGTTAAATTCTTCTCCTGTGACCCAAACAGTTTGGCAGAACAGATGCTAAAAATCACAGAATCGAGTTGTTCTTCAACAAGGGTTTCAGTTTAGGAAGCTACCCCAGGTTTCCTTCAATGCAATATGCCACAGATGGCCATGACCCTGGGACACATAGGAAAACCCACGTCCCTGCCTGTCCAGCAAACCCTAGAAAGACACTGGTATGGCCATAAAATGCCATTTGCACTCTACAGAGAGGTGCTTGCTCCAAATCATGGTCACTGGTCTCACCCCTTTCCCCAAGACATGCTTTGATACTAACCCTTCTCCTGCTTTTGAGTTCTTCTGTCCCTTGTAAAACAGCAGGGACAACCACAGGCACCCAGCCCTCTCCACCTGGATTTTGGGGACGCTGGTGCTTGGCAGAAGCCACTCTCCAAACTCACCAGGCACTTCATGCTGCTCACTGGGTGTTGGCATCCCCAAAAGTGGTACCTGAACCCTGTGTCACCTCTTCCTCTCCAGGAGGGCACAGAGATGATGTGAGTGAGCTCTCCCCAGGACAGAGGACATCAGCTGTCGCCTTATCAGAAAGGCCACATCACCAAACCAGCTCTGCATTTGGGAATTCCCTTGAGCCAGCTCACCCAGCCCGAGCTCTCCCATTCCCTGTTCTCTGCTGCCATCAGGTGGATATTTCGTTTTATTCAGCTAAAAGCTGCAGAATCCCAGTGTGTTTTCCCTGGGTTTAACTATCTTGGCCACGGGCAGTTGGTTTCCCCGACCTTTGGTCACACAGGCAAAGCCATGGGAGCAGGAAGACACAGAAAGATCCCTGATATTTTCCCCCTTCTCAGGAACAAGCTGATTTTGGACACCACAGAGAGCTGCCAATACCCGTCAGGCAGCATTGTTATGTCTTGTTCTGGTCTCTTAAGTCAGTGCTCTGGATCCAAAGCCCCCTGGGACATTGGATGGTTTGGGTTGGAAAAGACCTTAAAGATCATCCAGTTCCAGCCCCCTTGTTCCAATGGGATATCTCCCACTAGACCAGGTTGCTCCAAGCCCCATCCAACCTGGCCTTGGACACTTCCAGGGGTGGGGCAGCCACAGCTTCTCTGGGCAACCTGTGCCAGGGCCTCAGCATCCTTAACATTAAAAACTTATTCCCTATATCTACTCTGACACTCCTTCAGTTTAAAGCCATCACCCCTCATTCTGTCACAACAGACCCTGAAAAAAGGTCTCTGTCCATGATTCTTCTAAAACCCCTCCAGGTGAACACTCCCAGCTCTCCCAGACTGTATCCAGAGCAGAGGGGCTCCAGCCTTTGGAACATCTTTGTGGCTCCTCCAGACTTGTTCCAGCAGCTCCACATCCTTCTTGTGCTGAGGATCCCAGAGCTGGACAGAAGATTCCAGGTGGGATCTCACCAGAGTAGAGCAGAATTCCAGGAGTTGCTTGAAACTGCAGTGTTGGTAAAGGCTTTTGGAATGGTTTTTCACCTTTGTGGAAAATCACTATTTTTTGTGCCACAGCAGCAGCAACAAAAGCCCAGAGTATGATCTCAGCACTGAAATTTGGACAGAGCATTCTCATGCAGAAAAACTGGGGTAGGTTGATGCAGGAGCAAACCAACCTGATCCTGCTGAGACCCAGGACACTGCCAAGGTGTGGGGTGCTGCTGCAGTAGGATCCGAAGGGTCACCTGTAACCCAGGCCAGTGTGTTATTATGCCTCTGACCACCCACCTCTGGTGCTTTATTCCCAGATCTTCCATTGCATTTCAACCCCTTCCACCACTGAGAAAACCACCAAGAAGAGTTTGCCCTCTGATCCCATCTCTTGACAGGCTGAACCCCTGCTCCCTGGCTGGCCAGTAGATAGTGTTTTAACAGCTGCAGACCAAACAGAAGAGAAATATCAAGCTCACGTTGCAGCAGGTTAAGTGGTGGGGATCTTTCTTCAGGTGGCCCTACAAGATTCAGCAAGACTGAACATCCTCTACCAAACCTGACTTAAACTGGTGAGTGGGTTCAAGAGGCCATGAGAGTGGAGAGCCCAGACTAACAACAGCACAGACACAACTATGCCAACTCAAAAGCCACAGAAGACATTCTCAAGTTAGGCAGAAAACCCACAAAACAGCAAATAAGAATATCGAAGAAGGTATTTTAATTTTTCTCCACAGATTTTGATCATCTAGGAGTTGTCAAAAACTTCTCTTCCGATCTTAGCTAAAATAGGAGCTGGATGAGATTGTCCAGAGGAGCTGTGGCTGCTCCATCCCTGGAAGTGTCCAAGGCCAGGTTGGATAGGGCTTGGGGGAACGTGGGGTAGGTGTCCCTGCCCATGTCAGGGGGGTGGAACTGGATGTTTTTTAAGGTTCCTTGCAGCCCAAACCATTCCGTGATCCTCTGAAAGCAAAGCTCCCACTGTGAGGGAGCCAGATCCAATTCTTGGAGCACCAGCAGCACCTCTGCTGGTGCACAGGCAGAACGTGGCAAAGGCAACAGGAGAGAGAAAGAGAGAAACAGCCACAAAAAACAGGCTTCTGCTTGCCAGTTTCACAGAGTGCTCGTGGCCCCAAAGTCCTCTGCCAGCTCCTATTTTTCCTCTACCCCTAAAGTAAATAGGATGCTCAGGTGCCGACAAAAGACGATAGGCAGAAATCAAGGTTAAAAAAGCAATAATTCAGCCAACTAACTGCCATCACTGTTCCTCCCTATCTCTGCATTCTTGATAAACAAATTCATAACAAGATTTTACTGCTCTGTTCCCTGGAGCAGTCTATTAGTCTGTCGTTCAACATGCACTACCAGTCGAAGCCGAGCTCCCCACAACACAATATCCCTTAAGATCATCTCCTTTGCATTCGCTATGATGTAATTATGCTAATTATCCAGCCAGCTTTAATATCCCCATATTTTCCAGGAGGTTTACGATCAAACCTGTTCCCTTAATTTACTCTCCCTGCCACACGTACGTCTCTCTCTGCGGGCTCCTCAAGGCCACGGGGAGCTCAGACATAACTTCGTCCCCAGCCTGACAAGAATTTTAAAAATTACTCCTCCTAACTAGCGTTTAGCCAATGCCTGATGGCTTCTCCCATCAACAACCTTACACTGATAACGCCCGTTGCATTCCAAGGTTTTATCTTCCTTTTTTTTTTTTTTTTGTCCCCCGCTTGCAGTGGAGTAAATTCCCTGGGAAACCTTCACATATTTACCCTTCCACTTGATATGAGAGCCCTGCCTGTTAGAATAACATTTATCCATGCAAAAACCCCCAACCAAACAAACAAAAAAAAATCAACCCAACCAAAACCCTAGAAATTTTGGAGGCTGAATCCTTACAGCTAGTATAAAAAAAAGCATATTATAAAACAGAGGCAGCAACTCAGAAGCTGTCCTTTCAATGACTGGAATGAATTTCTTTAAGTAATATATATGAAAAATATAATTTGACATAAAAATCTCATTATCTTCCCTACTGCCTGAAATACAGCTTGGTTCAAGCCCTATCAGAGTGGATCATAGAAAGTCCTCCTCATTCAATGAATATTAGCTTACTTAGGAATATTTTCTTTCATGTTTATAAAGTTTCAGTGCAAGTGCTCAGTGGGATATGGGTTTCATTAGCTTTTCCATTTCAACTTTTGCTATGTGCTTTCTTTTCTTAGAAAAAAAAATAAAACCTGAATTTTCATGGCTTGAGGCTACCACAAAGTTTTCTCCCCATAAAATGTGATTTAAATAGCAAGAAATGTTGGCCATAATCAGAATAAAAACCCAAACATGACCCAGATGTCTTTTCTAGAGGTTTTTTTTTTGGTGTGCATCATTTCCATAAATTCCTGGTGTGTGTGGTGACCTTTAAGATGGTGTAATTCAAAAGTGTTTTCACTATTTTCTGGTTTTTTTATCTCACCTCCATTACCATTTAGCTGAATTACCTCATAGAATCACAGAATGGTTTATGTTGGAGGGGACCTTTAAAGGCCATCTCACTCCACCCCCCTGCCATGGGCAGGGGCACCTTCCACTAGACCAGGTTTCTCCAAGCCCTGTCCAACTTGGCCCTCAACACTTCCAAGGATGGAGCAGCCACAGCTTTTCTGGGCAACCTGTGCCAGTGTTTTACCACTCTCACTGTAAAAAAACTTCTTCCTTATATGTTATTATGTGGTAGAAATTATGTTCTTTGTAATATTTTACAGATTTATTCGTGGACTGTGCAGAGGGTTTGCTGTGTGTCTCCCTGCAACAACCCTAGCACAGCTCTGGAGGCATGGAAAGGATGAGGTGACTTCTGCAGAGCCTGGAGCAGCACCAGAGCTGCCCACAGCTCAGTGCATGGATGGATGAAAGTCCATCACACCTCTTCAATTTTCCTCTCAGCTACAGAAATACATCTCCAGCAGACTCCACACAGACAGGAGGGAATGGGCTAAACAGAGTGTTCCCTGAGCACAGCTGCTTTTCACTCATGCTGGATCTTATCCCCACCTAATCCCATCAGTTTCCATATGTCACTAATTCAAAGGGCAGGGGGTCAGTCCTCCACACCAAAACACAACCACGGAGCTGCTCAGCCCAACACTGCAGGTGCCCTCAGGGCTTTATGACAGGACGCTGCCTGGAGAAGATGTGGAAGATGCCAAGACCAATCTCTTGGCTGAACCAGACACAGACTTGGAGGGCAGGCTCTGAAGGAACCCTCCTTCCCTGAGAACTGAGCTGTGTCTGCCTTGAGGAGTCAGATTTCCTCCATCCTCCCACCACAGCCTAAGAAAGCAAATGAAGGACACAGATGCCCAACCCACAATCAGGCACAGGGACAAACAGGTCTTAGAAGAGCCTCCCTTCAGATACTGGTAGACATTGAAGACTTGCCTCCAGACTGCTTCAGTGGCCAGAATCATCAGAGCATCATTCTGCCTTCTTTGGAGCTTCACAGAGAAATAGCAAAGCTTGGGAATCATAAAATATCTTGAGTGGGAAGGCACCCACAAGGATCAGCCAGTCCAACTCCTGGCCCTGCACATCCCAGAAAGTGCACTTCCACTTCCCTGGGGAGCCTGTTCAACGTCCTCTGGGTGAAGAATCTTTTCCTAATAACCAACCTAAACCTCTCCTCACACAGTTCCATGCCATTCCCTTGGATCCTGTCGCTGGTCACCAGAGAGAAGAGATCAGTGCCTGCCTCTCTGCTTCCTGAGAGATTCCAGGAGAGTTCAGCCATGCAGTCTGAAACATCTCAGAAAGACCCTGGACATGAACCTATTCAAATGGAGAAGCATCCAGGCTTCCTGATCACATGGGGAATAAGCAGGCTGGATTTATTTACATTGGGCTAACCCCACACCACATGCCTTTAATTTCAAAATAGATCCCCTACCTTGGGGGGAAAAAAGCAAAACTGCACTCAATTCATCTCCTGGAGCGCTCAAGGACAAGCGGGAGGGGAGCTGCTGAGACAAGCAAATCCTGTTGTCTTTACACCAAACCCACAGGGAAATTGGGACTGCCTGACAGAGGAAAAGGTAATCTTTTTGATATAGCACACCGTGGTTGACAGACCAGAAAGCTTTGCATGAATGCCTTTTAAAGCAGCCCACAGCTTTAGGGCATGAATGTGAAATTTCTGTGTCTACCAGGACCATGCCAAGGCTGCTGAAGTTGCCTGTGTGAGCTACTCCAACCAGAAAAGATGGTGTTTGCTAACACTAACGTGGGGAGAAACAGGCTTTTGTTCCCAACCACCAAACGAGTCCTGCCACAGCACGAACAGTGACCAGGTTGTTGTGGGAAAGTCTGGCAGGAGAGTAAAGGGAGCACAGCTCCAGCTGGGAACACCTGAAGCAAAGTTAACAGATGAAACCTCAAGTGAAGAACAAAGACCATGTGCCCACGAGCGACAGACACCATCTGACCACGGTGGTTGGCGGGGACGTTGACTGCAGAATCGAGTTCAGCAGAGTGGAAACCATGCTCATGGGAAGTCAGGGATGCCTGCTAGGGAGTCATAACATGCTCAGAAAAACACCATTCTCACAGAAACAAGTGATTCCAGTCAAGCTTGGCATCTACCTGAGACCCCACAAACTTAACTGCAACCACTGTAGGGTGTCTTCTAAACATGTTTTTGTGGCTTCCCCCCTCCCAGATTCTAGCTTGATGAGACCTAGGGTTTTGCACCAACCATCCTGAGAGAGGAAGGTGTCACCTGTCACTGACACAGATCAAGAGATTTCTTGTCCAAGTTGCAAGATAATAAGGCTGGACAGTTAAATGATAACACAGCACGGACAGTTTTTGGAAGAGAAGACAGTTCTTTGTTAGGAGGTAGGGAGAGGAGTGAAAAACCTGAAGGGGTTCAGGAGTGGCCTGAATTTGTACAGCAGTTTTGGGAAATGCTCACATCCACACCAAAGTGACTGTGCCATATATAACAACAGCTGGAGGAACTTCAGAACTGAATGCCTACCCTATGTGGAATGACAGATCATTTTCACGCTACATGGGAAAGGAAAATTCGAAGTGAGAAACACTCAGCAGAAGGCTTGTCAGAAAAATTTAATTTTGAAATAGTTGGAGACACATGGGGTGACATCAGCTCAGGGAGGTTGCCTGGCTGCAATGATGACCAAGGGACCAAATTGTCTGCTTTGCTGTCATTCAACAGTCCCATGTAATCAACATTCTCCATGTAACATTTCAGCTCTGTCAGAAGTGCCTGACATTTTTTTTTCTTTTTCTCTCTTTCATCCAAATCTAACAAAACGTGGTTGCTTTTCTTGTGTAGTTAGAAAACCACCCAGTAGCACCTTTGTCCAACAAAGTCTTTCTTTACACTTTATTTTCCTTAAAACATTTTAATCAACAAAGGTACCCCCACTGTTTTCTTTTAGGGAGTAGTAATTTTCAAAGGACTGAGTTATTCTCAGTGAAACATTAAAGCCAATGTGCCAATTTGCTTTTGTTCCCTCAAAGTTCTTCACTGTTACAAGCACCAGGTTCTACATAAAACCCCACAAGCAGTGACAGAACGTGTGCCACTGGCCATTCTCACCAACCTTCTCTGAGAGGTGAGAAGTGCACAGACTGTTTATCAGATCGCTTTGGAAACACACATTGGGTTGATGCCCAAGGTGAAAGGAGTTTCTCTTACACAAGGAATCAAGGTCAGTGAAGGTAATTTGCAAAGCAGCTTTACCCTTACAACAGGCAAGGGTGGATTGTAGTAGAGTCACATCTGCAAATTCCAAAACTACTAGGAACAAAAATAGTCAGTCAACTGGTGTACAACTAGTTTCATAAATATCAACACCTGTTTCTCATTATTTTGCCTCTTTGAAGAAGATACTTTCCCATTTCAGCTGGTCAGACGGCCAAACCCATCTTGAGTTACAGTTTGGTCACAGCACCTCCACCACTGTCTCATTAACCAAGGACAAGAGAGACACCCTGATGGGTCCCACTGGGGTGAAACCAGACCAACTCCACAAGCCAAGGAAGGGGGACACAAAGCAAAACACCTCCATAGTCATAGACAAGTCACTTCAAAGCTTCCATGACTCAGAGCTGTGGGTTGCCAATGGTGGTACCCTGTCAAAAAAAAAGTACTGTGGCTAAGTGCAATCAGCCTAAGGTTGGAAGGTAGGAAGGTGTGGGTTTTAATGCTGGTGCTGCAGATGCATCCTCGGGTAATGTCAACCAACAAATTCCCCAGGAGCTCAAACTTATTTGAAAGTTCGAAGGGCTGACACACACGCGAGAAGCGCCCGGGGACTCCAGCAAAGCAAGGGCATAAAACACTGCCCACTGACTGCACTTATCTGCTTTCCATCTGTACACAGATACTGTTCATCACGGTCTGCCTCCCCTGGCACTCCTCCACACAAACTTCTAGCAGATGGTTTTCCCTCCCAGAGCTGTGGAGGTTTGACGCCCGCGCTGGGAGAATCTGATCCCTCTTCTGCATGACACAGCCCATACCAACACCTTTCAAGGGACTGACTCTGAGAAGGGAGATCTCTGCTTTTTTAACCTCTGAAATTACAGTGTTACCTCTGCCATATTTGGTATTTCATCCCTTTTTAATCTGCTCTTTTCTGACGCTCTGAGTGGGGGTTGGCTCGCCATGGAGCCCGCATTTTCTTGACCACACAGATAATGAGAACACAAAGTACTAAAGAGATCCCATGCTGCTGGGTGGAATGCGGGGTTTCATCGATGCCAGCCAGAGCACAGGACAGCAAAGCATATCAAAAGAGAAGGAATAGCTCCTGTACACTTCAGAAGGCACACCTTGGAAATCATTACTTTCAGAATTGGTTCAATCACAGCTGGGGAAAAAAGCCTTACAGACAGATGTCCATGGATGCAAATGCACCAATATTAGCATCCGATACGTGAATTTTAAGTTGAACTGGATCTGCCACTTAAACATCCTATGCCATGGGAAGAAGTCCACAAATTCCTCTCTTGCTCCTTCGTTGTTTTAATCCAGCTCCATGTTTCCTTAGGTAGATGACTTTCAATGATCAGGCCTAATATTAAATAAATATAAACGCATTTCAAAACCTGGCTGGTTTTTGACAGGGTCATAGCAAATTCAGGCTACCAGCAGCCTCTGCAGGCAGACTGGAGCTCAAGCCACAGACAAAAATTCATCTGTCTTTATTTTTTTTTAGACACCCAGTTGGACACAACAGTCCCAATGTTAGTAATCGGTATGGCCAATGCTACCTACTGCAGTGCTAATTAATGGGACATTAGTTCTTCCAAATGCAACCAGATCTTTTTGGCAGCACCAGATATGGGGGAGCGGGGGAAAGACAAGGGGAATCTTTGCTTGTCCCAGGCCAGAGGCTCGACTTCCCAGAATTCTGCCCATCCTCCTAATGTGAGGATAAATCATTATTTATGCTCAGGTAATTGTCTCAACCCCTTGGAGCAGCCTGGGGGAAGCACTGGGTACAAACAGATCCCAGAACTTTACAGTCACCCTTCAGTTGAGCTCAAGGGTTTTTGACACACGACAGGGGTGCATGTTGACACAGCAAACTGAAAATACAACACAGATTTGTGACCAAGAGTCCTATGGTTGATATTAAGTCTCTTCAAGCGTCACTTCATCAAAGCTTTGGTCCATCAGCCAGGCAAGTTTGAAGCCAGTGCTCTCAATCCAAACACAATTAAATTAATCAGGCAGTTATGTGCAGGCCAATTCCTTTCCTACCACCCCCACCCTGTTTTTAAGTAGAAAACTTCGAAGCTGGGTTTTTTTTTCTCCTCTCTTCTAATAGGACTTCCTGTTATTGGCAAATAAGTATTTTGGAAAAAAATCCTCTTTATTATTCTTCCTCAGGGCCTCAGAAGAGCATAGCATTTTCTCCACATTTTACAAGCATGGCTGCTGTTTGTCACGCAAAACTCCACTAACTTTGGAGTTAAGTGCTTTCAGAACAAAATCAGGAGACAAGGAAGTCTTGTAGAGTTTCAGTAAGTCAGGCTCTCTGCTAAATCCCTAAAAAAATAAAGCTCTCCCTGTCAAAAACCCTCCGCAAACCACCTTCAACCCACAGGATGAGACGCCCAAGTTGCTGAGGAGCACTTGAACACACCCAAGGGTTGTCCGAGCATTACAGAAAAAGCAAAAATGTCTTCTTCAGAATCAAAATCCACAGAGATACTGCGGTAAACCTCTTCCCATAGAGACTGTGGGCTTTTTATGACTATTTATTTCTAAGACAGCTTCTCCTCATGGCCAGGTAACTGCCAGGAGACAGGACAAGTGTCAGTTCTTTTGTCTTGAACTCAAGTTGCTCCAGAAGGGACTGTGCTGAGCCTTGGCTTTGGTAGCAACAGAGATGCAAATCTGGATTTGTCCTCCCATTAGCCCCATTTCCATTAAGCCTGCTCCTGTGCTCCAACCACTCCTTCAGTGCTGTAACAAAAGGAAAACTAGTTTTATGATCCCTAACTAGCAGATACATATCACAAGTGTTCAGATAGCTGCTAAGGGCACTTTTGTGACCACGTATCACTGCTGAAGCTGAACATCACCCACTCTCTCTTTTTTTTTTTTTTCAGCTCCACCACTTTTCCTGTTCTGCTTAACCTCAGTATTTCTCAGCCCTGGCTCTATGCCCATTTTAATTTCGTACGCTACACAAATCTCAAAGTCTGAGTACATTACGAAGATGTTTTCCCTCACATCAGTACTAACATCAGCGTTGCTAATAGCTGTGGTTTTTCCTCCCATTGGACTCTCAGACTTTTGAAGCTGTAAAAGAAGAGATGTGTACTTGTCTAGAAGGGGATTATTGTTTCTAAATTAGTGTTATCATTTCCAAGGCCTGACTACAAAAAGAGATGTTGGCGTATGATCACACACCTCAGTGCTGTAGATGTATCTCTTGTGCAGACCAGGATCCTGTTAGGAGTGTCCAGTCTGGAGGTGGACACTCTCCAGAGCAACCACAGTCCTTCCCATGCAGAGCCTACCTCAGTGCTTGACAGTCCTCCAGTCCTACTGAGGCTGCTTAGCTCCACATCCAAAACACAAGTTCATTTGTTCCCCACTACAAATGTATTTTTTTGCAGATGCTACTGCACCAAACCTAGTGCCCTTGGATTTTCAGCAGACCACTTACAAAAAAATGCATGGCAACTAATTTTGAAGTCCTTTCTCCACTGTTAGCCTGGGTAGTGATTATACATTCAACCCCAGCGTGGACCTTGCTGAGCTTTACCTATCTATGCTTGCAGGAGAGAGACCAGCCCCAAGTTCCATCTGCTTCTGCCAGCTTAAAACCAAGCACGTGAGGAAGCACAACACAGACACACAGCACAACCAACTCTGTCTGTGCACAACCTGTGTTCAGGTCACTTGGACCTGTACCTGAACCATCACCCCCTCTGACAGCACACTGTTCTTCACGTGGTACAACTCAGTGGTGTAATTCTTCCCCAAGCTCACAAACCTCAGCATTGCCTGCTGCTGTTTCAATGGCAAGATCAATGTGGTTCTCCTCAGAGCTTCAGTTTGATCAAATCTTGGTTTCTCTCCCCAGAAACCTGCCTCTGCTGCCTGAGGCTTTTTGTTTTTGACCACAGACTCCACCAGTGATTCCACAGGGAAAAGAAAAATACACCAACACACAAGTGTGAAAGCCCTGGGGAATCCATGCTGAATAACCCCCGCATGCATCTCACCAGCTTACACACACCTTTTTCTCAGCTTCACTTTGTGAATTCTACAGGTCAGCTCTTCAAGGACGTGCAACGCAGAGAGAAGAGACAGCACTTCAGAAGCGTTTCTAAATTCATTACGCATTAGTGTTATTTCAAAGCAGTTCATGCATCAAGACAATTCCAGTGTACCTGTGCAACTGTTTGGAATCTCTGAAGAGTTCTAAGGGTGCAGAAGATAACCCTGGGGGATCTGCCATTCCCTGGTTCAGGGCATGGCTCTACACCTTGACCTGCCTCTACTCCAGCTTCCTTGGAAACTGGGTGCACGTTGGAGGCTCTGGTCTCTCTGTGTAGTTACTCCTTGATCAGGTGACCATTTAAACTTCTCCTGAAGATTAAATGCGAACTGATGGAGAGCATCCAACTCTTTACACAACTGCAACTACTGGCAGTCCAAGTTTAATAATCTCCTACACTTAGTGCCACAACAGCTGTTCCTGGAATCTTACTTCAAAATGAAAAGGCAAGTAAACAACACTTTAGAATCTGCAGTCTCGGGTACATGTTGCTCATAAGCTCAATTAATTCATGAGGCATAAATTTTTTATGCTACCTTACTACAGCTTTAGACAAGCAAATAGAGCAGCAATTCTGCTTTTAACAGAAAAATCTAGAGTGACAGAAGCTTTCTTTGTTTTACCTTCCCTGTTGGGAAAACAGTAGGGTTGGAGCCTATTGACACTTCGGATCCTTTTCCAAAAGGAACAGGACAAGAAACTGGGCTTTATCGAATCCGTTCTGACTAGATCTTCTACACGGGGAAAAAGGATCAAGAGCATCAAGGTCTGACGTCTTTACATATCCGTTGTCATTCATTTTTCTTCTGCCAACTAACTAGATTTAATCCTGATTAGCTGTTGTTTCATTAACTGTAATGCAACATCAAAGACTGTTCTCAGCTTTGAAGCCTAGATTCTGGTTCTTGTAGCTGTGACAATCCAGGACTAGGAACTTACTCCACACACTGTGCTTTCCCAAGACAATAAACAACCTCACTTAGGGAAATTTTTACCCAAGAGGGAGGGAAAAAGAGGACCAACGTGACCAAAGGTTATTTTTAAATGGCCTCCTTTAACGCAGTTTATTGTGGGGTATTGGGTTTTTGTGGCCAGGTTTTGGTAGCAGGGGTGGCTTCTGGAGTGAGAAGCTGCTGGAAGCTTTTCCCCATGTCCAGTGGAACCAATTCCAGCTGCTCCAGGATGGACCCATGCTGGCCAAGGCCGAGGCAATCAGGACTGATAGTGGTACCTTTGGGATAACATATTTAAGAAGGAAAAAAAGGTTACTGTGCAGACATAATTGGGTCTCAATTGTAATTGAGAAAAGCAGGGTGAGAATATGTGAGAGGAGCAGGTCTGCAAACACCAAGGTCAGTGCAGGAGGGGCAGGGGGTGCTCCAGGCACTGGAGCTGAGGTTCGCCTGCAGCCCGTGCTGAGGCAGCTGTGCCCCTGCAGCACATGGAGAGCCATGGGGATGCAAACACCCACCTGGAAGAGCCCACACTGGAGCAGGTGGATGCCTGAAAGAAGGTTGTGTACCCATGGGAAGCCCATGCTGGAGCAGGGTCCTGGCAGGACCTGTGGCTCTGTGGAGAGAGGAGCCCACACAGGAGCAGCTTTGCTGGTAGGACTTGTGACCCAGTGAGGGATCCATGCTGGAGCAGCCTCTGCCTGGAGGATTAAACCTGTGGAAGGGTGACCCACAGGGGAGCAGTTTGTGCAGAACTGTTGCCCGGGGGATGGACTCCCCCTGAAGAAGTTCATAGTGAACCTCTCCCGTGGGAAGGACCCCAGGCTGGAGCAGGGGAAGGAGTTCAACTCCTCTCCCTGAGCAGTGTCAGGAACGTGTGATGAACCAACTGTATCCCCCAGTCCCATCTCCCTGTTCTGCTGGGGGGGAGGAGACCGAGCTTGGGAAGGAGGGAGGGGTGGGGGGAAGGTGTTTTTAAGATTTATTTTACTTCTCATTATGCTGCTCTGATTTTGTTGTTAATAAATTCAATTAATATCCCCAATTTGAGGCTATTTGACCAGTGTCAGTATTTGCTGAGTGATCTCTCCCTGTCCTTAACTCATATCTCAACCTTTCACTATATTTTCTCTCTGCTGTCTCACTGCAGAGGGCAGTGACAGAGCAGCTTTGGTGGGCATCTGGCATTCAGCCAGGGTCAGCCCACCACAGATGGTTATTCACTAGTCAAGTGAATATTTCATCAATATTTTCCTAGTAGTGATAAACTTTCAGACCAGTTGCAACTTAATTCCCTGAGCAGGTCCTTCTAGCAGGAGTTGCTAATACAGCTGGCATGTTACTTGCTATTTTTGTAATTCTTTTAATAAAGACAGTACCTTGCTGAAGCTTCAGTGTCCCCAAAATTAGGTTACAGTCAAGCTTGTTTTGGTAAAAGGAAGACTGCTTCATACTCAAGTAAAACACTGTGTGGGTGGAGTATAGTGAAATCCTGTATTTCACAATATTTTAACTCAAAACCCAGCTGCAGTAAAATTTCAGTTTGCAATGCTAAAAAAAGCTGTAACCACAATGAAGCGCGACAAGTTTGAAGGCTTAAAACAAAACACAGTTCACTGTGCCAACAGTTCAGAGCTGCAGATGATTATCAAACCCCCAAACTTCACACCCTCCCACTTCTACATGAAAAGTTGGACACATGAAAATAAGAAGCTTAGTGAAGTAGTTGTGATTTCTAGCATTAAGTGTGTTAATTAGTTCAAAGCTTTTATTCCTAAACACCTGAGCTGACTACTTCGATGGCACCCAAGAACCTTTCAAGGCAGATATTCATACTTGCTTTATGCATTTAAAACAGGCCCCTCAGCCAACAGCATGGGCTCTCTATCAGAGAGCAACTCAGAGCCCTAAATTCAGACTTTACCTCTCCCTCCTGATTTTACAGGGAGCCTGAAGTTAAATTATTTATGCTGCTTGCCTGCAATTATTCTCAAGAAGATTAAATACTGATTAAGTACAACGTCCTGAATAAGAACAAGAGAACATCAAAGCCCTCACTGTGGTCTAGATTTGTATGGCACCACCTGGAAGTACAAGGACTCTATGCAAAATGCTAAAGGAACAGCAGAGGATTCCTGTTGCAGAGTGCTCACCACCTAGGCAGGAATTATGCACAAAAAGAAGGGGGAAATGTGTACAGATGATGCCACTCTACTACCAAGTACCACAGTTTAAAGCTGAAAGAGTCCAGGCATTCAACATTGTTCTCGAAGCCTCGGTCCTTAAACAACTTCTAAATGAAATCAGGTTTTTCTTTGGCGGAGGAAGGGCTCTGAAAAGTCATCTCTGTGCCTCCGAGCTGCCAAAAGGCAATTAAAAAATAATTTTTAGGCTTGGATGTTTGCATCAACTACCTGATTTCTCATTACTTGGCTTTGGCAATACTATGAAAATCAAGCTCAGGCAGGGCCTAGTGATGAGAGAGATCTGAACTCAGGTTCACGGAATCCCAGTCTAAACTTAAGGCAACAGTTACATACAGAGTTTTTCCAGCTACAGGTAAGCAGCTGGCTACCCATATTTTAAACATCTCCGTTTGAGTACTCCCTGCTTGCTACGTGTTTTATTTTGCAAAACAGCCTCACTGAAAAATAATTCACTTTGGACATCCGTACTTTGACTGGCAAAACAGGAGAGGGTTGAAGCCACATTCCTTATGTACCACAGGCATTCTGCATTACGATGTTTGAGTGGGCACTGGTCAGGTTTTGAAGAAGAGCAGAACAGCAGTGGGATAAGAAACAGGAGTAGGTTAAAATTACTTAAGAACTGCCAAAGGCATTTAAATGAAATACTGGCAAGCAAACATTTTTAAGCACAGGTAAGTTCCCTTGTGCCACTAAGCTGTGGCTGAATCAGCAATGGCAGGAGAGAATATTTCAGTGGTTACAAACAAGTCAAAACCAGTGACTTCTACACAGACTGAGATGGTCTTGCACACAGGCAGACCCCCAGGTAACATCTGCAGGGTCCTTGTACAGTCCTTGGGAAGCACACACTGAAAGAAAAGGTACAGTCGAGGTTACTACAATGTTCAAGGCAAAGCAAGTAACTCCACCACAACTGAAAGAGCACATTCAGAAATCCACAGCAAGGAGACCACAGAATTAGGTCACCCAACTGATTCAAGCTGCAACCTGCTCATAAATACGAGTCTGACCCAGACAAGCCTCTCTTATCTAACTGTTTCACAGGTGAAAGCAAACATCTGAGTTAGTAGGATGCAATTTGCTTGTGGTAGGAAAAAGCAACTGCTTTAATAAACAGGAGTAGAAGTCTGTACGATCAAGCACCCACAAATCCAGAACCTCCACAACAGCTGTATGAAAAGTCATATTAACACCTAAACTCTAACCTTCTCAGCCACAACTTGGAGGACACTTGTACCATTTGTTTGGGTCGGTTAGGATGATTCCTAACCTTCAACAAAAAATACAGACGGCAATTAATAAAAAAACCCACTCAGCCATCATGAGAATTAAAACTTTTATTAGTGTATTCACATATTAGGCAAATGCAACACTCATGAAGCTTATTTCTTAGGTTCACAAGTTCTACCAATACATTAGTCTACTGGTAAAACTAGCACAAACTGGTAACTGCTTTGCCAATTTTTGAAAGGTGTCTGGCCCACTTTTTCAAGGCTTGATTTTTGGTATTGCTTCTATGTCATTATGGCATAAAAATATCCATCACTATCATCAATTTATTCAAGTGATTAAAAGCTGTAACACTGGCCACATTTTTGTTCTCAAAGCTAAGTTATCACTAGCTGCACTTACAAAGTACAGTACTAGTGTAATGGATGAAACAATGGGAAAAACAGACAAAGGCAATCCTGCTACTGCCACGATAACAAAAGAATGACAGACAGCTAGATCACAAGATTGTTAGTAAGATGTGTATTTTTCAAGTTCATAATAACCCTTCTATACAGTTTCCCATCCCATCCCCAGCCCAGACTTATTTGTAGAATATATTTCAGAATATTTTTTAATATGGTGCTGCTGTAGTGTCCAAAGGTTCACAATAACATGCACTGTCATGAAGAACCTAGAAAGTCCTCCTTCGCTGGTCATACCTCAGCAACCACTATCCTAGAGGTTTTGCAGAAGCAACTACTTTTAATAACAAGGCCCATTATGACATAATGAATGCATGTGATCTGGTGTGTAAGTAAGCTACACAAAGCCACTCAGATCAGAAATTTAAATTCTGTTACTGAAATATGTTAAGAAGCTGCATCTATTTAAAAACCTAAATAAAAGAGTCTAGTTTACCCTGGGAAAGGATTTTTCACAGGTATTTGGCTCCAGAAACTAAACCCCTTTATTTTTAGTGACATCTGTTCAATGAAGAGATACAGATGTGTAAGGGGTAAGCCAATAACCTTGTGTACTTAATCCAGTATCAAATGCTATGGTAAGTTCTCGCTCCATGAGAAAAACACCCACTGATTTCAATGATTTAAGGTACAAAGAGTCCCAAATTACAACACTGCCAGCAACAGTGCTGGCACTAGATGCATCAACTCAGGTGGGTAGGGAAAAGTAGACTCCCAGTGTAATGGATACTTGGAATTTACAATATGAATTCATTTTAGGCCCCATTAAGTGTATAAAGTGTCTTAAGATTTCACAGAGGAATCTCAAGACATTTCTTTCCCTTCCAATGGAGGGATTTTCTTTTTCTTTAAGAAGGCAGCAAAAAGTTAAGCTTTTCTACAAGGAAAGTCTGCTTTTTATGTTTAGGACTACTCAAAAACCTGCTTATATAAAAAAATATAAAAGAATAAGGGAGTAGAGTCTTGGAATCTTATGAGATATTTGCCCCAATCAAAAAACCAAACGACTATTTATGGGAATAAAATGTAGAACAGCACAATACTGTGATATTTGAGATCATGATACATTATCTGTACGTATACTTAGCTATTCATGTTATTGATAAACCATTAGGACACTCAATTATATACCCAATAAAAACACCATTAAAGAATCTTTAAAATTGTCGCTTCTTTCTGAAGAAGGCTTTTCTATACACTAAATTTTCATCTAGTATCAGAGTATAGGAAACAGAATCCACAAGGTGCTTTAACTGATGAGACCTCAAGTGCTGTTTTTCTTTTTTTTTCTTTCCTTTTTTTTTTTTTTAAACCTTTTTTTTTTTTTTTTTTACATTTTTTTAAAAACCTTTTTTGGATAGTAAACAGTTCATGGGGACCACACACAAATACTACGACAGAGGAGCTGTTATATTGAGTCTGTTGTTTGGACTCGATGTTTAGCCCACTGGTGAGGAAGGAGAAAGATTTAGGACATGCTGGAGCAGCGAACTGAAGGGGAGCCCATCTGAGTCAGTACTTTGTCCAGCCACTGTAGAGGTCCATTCAGATGAAGTTCAATCCAGCAAGGAGTGCTTGTTACCGTTTGGCGCCTAGAAAACAAAGAAATAGGGAAGTGGGAAGTCAGAAAGCAGCTGTGGCTGCCATAAAATTCTCCACCGTGTGATCGAGTATGTTTCCACACATATTTACTACACAGAAAGATAACAACCTGCAACCATTACCAAAACTGTTACTGAACTTTTTCAGTCTTTGAAGGAAAAAAAAATAAAAACAAAACCTCCAAAATTCCAAAACACTCCCACATCTGTAAGACACATCAATAATTACATGCTTGTCCTAATACATCAAGAACACTCCACTCTGGAGAATAACAGCAGTATTTGCTTCCAGGGCCACACCAAGAGCCTTACTTGTAAAAAGAAATTCAGACAGAATTGTCCAGCTGATGCAGTGTTCACATCACAGATACCTGTGTGCGGCTGTATCTCAACCTTCAGAGAGTCTGCATGCATAAATGGGTTTGAATTCTACAGACAACTACTGAGAAATATGGAATAGAAACCCTTGGTTCTGCGCTGTCAGCGTGGCCAAAGACCACAATGCTGTGGTGATTATAAGGTCTGGCTTTTTGGAGCAAATGGCACAATAAATGTATAAGAAAACTGGGAGATGTTGTCAGAAACACGACATCAAAACACGGTGTGTGGTTATCCTGTGCTAACTGATGGTATCTCAAAGGAACACCAAACCTTATCTCTGATTTCCTGTGATCTTACACTTCTACATGTGTTTTGTACTGTAACATCCTCACACAAACAATTTAAGCAAAAATTACATTTCCCTTGTCTTCTGCACTAACTTGCCTATAATTTTCCACATAGAAGCCCTTAATAAGACACCATGTAGCAAGACTCAGTAAAGCTGAAGGACTGACAACCATAAAAAACTTCATTCACTCTCCCATATATCCTTGTTTCACAGACCTGTTATTCAAAAATCTTCCTTCTCATCTCCAAAGTAAAGAAATCAGAACTGGACATAGTCTGCCTGAAAAATCCTGTTATTTCACTGTACCCACTCCAGGCATGGGAGTTTTCCCTAACTAGACTGGCAAGACTACTGTTGCTAAGCCAGTTTTTCCTAGTAATTCCAGCTATCCCAAGATTCAAAGGCAGCAGATTAGTCAGACACAAACCCAGCCCCTTCAGTTTTACTGTCAGCACTGCAGCCCTTCGCTTTGAGGAAAGCTGTTTATATAAACAGAGGAACTGAAAAGGCAGAAAGATTAAACCAGGGAGAAGATCGATTTCAAAAGTTTCACATTTTCTAGGAGAAGACAGCAGCTGAGGACTGTGCTCTCTCAGCACTCAACAAAACAGTTATCTTAGCCCCAAACGCCTATGTGCCAGAACAAAGTGATACAACAGAAAAACAACCTAAACCACAGGAAATATAATTCCATTTAGTCTTGAATCCTCTCCCAAAGAAGGAAGTTCATTATTCCACTGCTGTCAACTCCCCTATGATGTGTTTCACAACACACTTCCTCAAAATTTTATAACTGGTTCTCTCCAACAGCCCTGGCTTTGCACTACACTGGCAAAAATTGATAAAATAGTGACAGTCTCTGAGTAACCATCTCAAAGCTAAAAACTCAGCCTCTCCTACCCATGTATTTCCAGTTCATTTATCAATAATTACACCTCTACTGAACTTTCTTCAGAAGATGATGTTAGACCTGGACAGTTCCTGTGCTACTGTGAACATCTGAACTTCCACCATCCTCGATTCAAACCAACATTTAACAAGCCAAAAGCTGTAAGCTATTTTGCCTACCAAGCTTATAAAATGTATCAGCTTGCCATACCTGCACGTTTATGCACATATGCCTAAAGTGCAAGTAATGCTTTGGCTCTGACCAAGCCTGTTCTATGAGAAATGTTTTTTCATATAATAATGAAACACGGAAGTTTTAACAAGAATGATGGGTTTTTACAGTGCTTGCTGGTCCGTTTTGACAAGTCAGACTACATTCATTTAAATTCAAGGTTGTGTTTGCTGGAGCCACCTCTTCTAGCTTTAATCCCAACTCAGCATAATTCACAAGTTTTGTGCATCAATAATTTATTAGCATCATCTTAAACAGAGATGCAAAGAAACTAGTTCAGCATTATATTAGTAATCAGTTTCTGTGCTATTCTGGCAGTGTTTCCAGTGCAGCTTTTTCAATCCTATGGTGTATGAACAGTTTATAGGCTAATAACCAACATTCTCCCTCCTTTGAAACAACTTGACCAAAAGTTCTAACCCAGCACTTACACTCCATTCACTTCAAGCTGCCTCCATGTAATGTGACTGATTAAGCCTTTCTTCTGCTCAGATTAGAATGCTGTATTTAATTATGCCTAAGTGTATACATACTCCTTCAGAGCCAAACCCAATAGCTCTTTAAACCTGAGCCAGATTTTTTCTTGTGCACCTCTTCCTAACACAGAGGTACCAATTTATTCCATTACTCAAATTTCTCATTTCATCTAATTAGACTATTACAAAATTGGCTTCATTTAGCTGAGAAGCCTCCCCCCAACACTGACACTGATGTATACATGTATGTACTTCAAGAGGAGATAAAGCAATCAAACCTCCCAGATTCAGTGGAAACTATATGCCATTATTCAACTTCAGAAAGGCTATAGATTAAAAAAAAAAATCATTATGTATTGCATTAGGGTATTGATATGTCAGACCTCGTTCTTTCAGTGGACAATTTCCAGAGATGTTTAAGGGATTTGTTTAAAACCACATCTCTAGTGCTCCAAAATAACGAAATCTTTGAAACTGTTCTGTTAGAAGTCAATTACTTTTCTTCCTGAATTCCCATACTACATTAAAAACAGGCACTGTCCTCAACTACAGCTCTCAGTTTGTGCTAATAGAGAATACAATTGGAATCTATTCAAAAGCATCTAAAACGCTATTTTTTCCACTCAAAGGACTAATTTTAGAAGTTTTAGTACACACACACAGTCCTCTTACTCCTGCAAAGTTTTTTCCACTACAAGTTCCAAAATATTTGCCACCCCTTAAGTGCGTGCTCTCCAGTAATTTCATTCTGCAGGAGGCACTCCCCGTGACTCCAAGTCTTCCTGTTGGGTACCATCAAACCCCGTCCCGCACCACAACCTAAGGAACTCACACGACACCCAGAACAGACTGACTGCATGTTCAAATGTCAAAATGACTGTATGTCTAACAATCAGCAAATAATCCCACAGCACAAGCTGTGAAACTTCTAGGTCTTGTCAGGGATTTCACCATAACATGCAAGCCAGCAGGAGTGAGCAAGGGAACAGAACTTTGACGACATTCCTTGCTCAACAGTTGGCTTCAGTGCAGCACTAAAATCAGTTTATGGACTTCATAACTTAGCAGTTCCATAGATGAGGAGGAGAAAAAGGAAAATATGGGTTCAATCTGCAGACAGCATACCCACAATAGCACTGAGAAGCCTCTATGTATGGCTTTCAAGTCAGACAGAAATACTTTGTTAGTGAAAGAACAAAAATTATTAACTCTAAAAGCAAAGAGGTTTGCTTACTTACCTGTACTCAGCCCCCCATCCTTTAACAAAGCTCATTCTTATGGTACACATTCTAGTAAGCTGATAAACTGCTTCAAAGCCCTGATTCACAGACTGAGCCAGAAGAGCAGCGAATTCTTGGTTATTAAAGATTTTTAGATTGCATCCTATAAAGAAAAAAAAGTCAAAAAAAGGTGCAGTCAGTGAACATTTGTGTTTGCTCCACAGAAGCCCAAAACTATGCAGAAATTATGAAAAGGAAAGCAAATGTCATCCAGTGAATACCTTCACTGGGTATTTTCCCACGAGACCTTTGTGAGGCTACTAACCTGGTGGAATTTTGCACACAGTTGCAGGATGCCAGCCATATCTTTGATTACAGTTGGGGCTCTGAACAAAAATCGCACTATCACTTAGGCACTCAGCAAAAACTTCTCCACCAATGTAATAGAGACGCACTCCCCTCCCTGTAGCAAAAGTCACAGGTACTCTAGTTATGATATGACCCAAGCAGATTAGGAAACAAGGGAGTATTTTTTTTCAGAGAAGGCCAAGTTTTTTCCTCACAACAGAAACAGAAACCAATTATCCACAGGACTCACTGCTGTGCTGACAGCTGTAGCAGGAGCAGAACACAATTAACTTGCATTTTTCTCCCACGAATGCACAATATTTGGAGGAGAAGAAGAATAAATTTGGTCAAAAGCGGGACAGAATTTTCTACCCAGATGATGGCTTGTAACCAAATCCAAGCTCAGAAGCAGCGTTCATTAAAACAGAATTAAAACTTGTGCTAATATTAAAGCACTGTATGTGAAGCAGGACAGGCCACTGTGGCAAAAAAGGAAAACACCAGTATACCACTTCAACACTCTCTGCTTACATGCACCCACACCATTTCACAACCCACTGCATATCCCTGTGTTGCTTTATCAAAAACAACAGGACTTCATTTAACCCTATTACAAAAAGATAACCATAAGAAATTATATTGTCTGCTTTTAAATTCTTATTTTGTTCTCTTTCTGAGACTGGAAAACAGATCTGTATAGGTTATTTGTAGCAGAAGGTAAATAATGTGCAATTGATCTCCCAAAGAAAACTATTTATAATTAACAGATCCTTTAAAGGCCATGGTTTCCATTCCCCTTTTTTCTTTAAAACAATTCTTTAACAAAATGTGAGCTGCTCCATTAAAGAGTGAGAGCTCATTACATTTTTGGTTTTCCTCATCATTGATCATTTTGACCAGTCATCAGCACAGGCACAGTTTAGGTTTCTGCACATCTAAAATATTTTTAGACAAGCATTTGGATTTGGCATTTGGACTTGGCACATGGGGAGTCAAAAGGTTCTACTAAAGAGGTTGAAATTTTACTGAAAGTAAAGAACACAAAAGATTTTGTGAATGTTGCTAATAAAAGAATCCATGAAAAGAAAAAAAAGATAGTTTACCAAAGAACTTAAAGCCAAGACAGTGCATTGTGGAAAACAACATTCTTTGATTAACCATTACAAAGGAAATCTTACTCATGTCAGAACAGTGTGTTATTTCAATGGTGGCTTTTCCCATTTCAGAGAAGAATTCAAGAAGTACTACCAATATCCATTCTGCATTTTATAAACTAGAATAAACTAAGCAACATGTTAACATTTTGTATTTAAAGCTTCGATTTCAATTATAAGCAACTCTTACTATAAATGCTGCCCAGGACAGAGAGGTGCAACAGGGAGCCTGAAAGGCAAAAACCTGCCTCGTGGGATGCTTTGGTGCACCATCTTTTTCCACAAGGCAAGAACAACACGAGGAACAGAAATCTCACACAGCTGAGTGGCTTCCTCCTGTGCTGCCTGATGTCTGACAGCTTTGTGACTGCTGCTGCCACCAGGTTAGGGGCTACTGATTGAGGAAAGGCAGCTCCTTTCAGCTCCAGCCATCGCTACGTCTCCTCCCAATTCCAACTGGCTTCAGTAGCAGAAGCTGCTACATTTCTCCCTGATTTCAGAAGCTGTGAGCTCTGTGTCTTTCCACTCTTGTCCTTAGCTAGAGACGCCAAACTTTCCTTGGCAAGCCCTGAGAGGGAATGTTGATGTCTGGCAGCACAAGGGTGAAAGGAACCCAACACACATCCTACCTGGATCATTCCAGATAAATTAGCCGACAAAATGAAATTAGATAGTTAAAAGATCAGAGATCTTCACCTATATGTCGTCTTGTCATTTCCACCGTAGCATTTCTGTTTACATTGGAAAGCAGACCTAGACAAAATCGCTCAGAATTTGATGGATCTGTAAAGCCATCTACAGTCAGGGAAGGCTGGGACGCGTGGAAGGTTTCTCCCACTCTTTGATTCAATTCATAATATGCTATTGAACACCAAAATGCAGGCTCCGAGTAAGTAACTGGTTGCAAGTCTAAAACAAAAAAAAATAAATTTAAAAACCCCAAGCTTAACACAGAATTTGAGGCTGAAAGTAGAGCTATCTTCCCTGCTATTTGTCTCTCCCAGAAATGACAGCAGTAGTCTCCTCAAACTGCTTCTATTATGTTTTGCTTGCTGTCCTTTTTACCTACCCCAGTAAACCGAATGGAATTCAATCTTCCACACAAGGGAAGGAGGAGGGGGAGAAGGGGTGATCTAATCTGACCACAGCTCATTTAGTTCAGTACTTGCATTTTGCTCGGCAAAATGATTAAGCTAATGGTGCTCTGAGCGCCAGACGTTGAGACATTCCTGTTGCCTTTCTGTAACTTGCAAACATTTTGGCAGCGTAAAAGAAAAGATTAAACTATCAAACACTGAACAACAGAAAGGAGAAAATAATATGAAAATTCTGTTCTCTTGCATTATACTAAATCTTTATACTATCTTTTTATCTAAGGGTAGTTCTAAGCTCCTTCTACTCTCCCTTGCTAGAGCCCAGTATCTTCCCCGTGCATCTTCAACTTTTCCTGCGCTGCTTCCCCTTCTTACCTACCCTAAATACTTACTCAGCATTCTGAACAGCATTTTCCTGTCACATCCTGTCACCATTCCTTAAACAAACACAGGGCAATCTGATCTTCCTGAGGCATTTATACAGACACACAGCAATGGCACCTGATCAAAGCAGGTGGGCAACTAACGTGGGAGCAACAACTGTGCTGCAGTCAGAGGTGAAACAGTACATGAGAAGAGCAGCAGAAGGGAGACAGCAAGTCTGGACAGCATTATGGACAGGCAAATGTCCTGTAAACTACTTGTTTTATAAATGCTGTTCCTGCACACACAACATATCTCTCTCTCTTTGCTAGGAGCTCAAAAGTTACCAAAATAGAGCAGCTGTTAACAAGTTATTAACCCAGCTCTATTATATTTAACATCAGGAAGCCAACCCAACAGTCACCTCTTAATGCAACTCTTAATTTCTTAAAGTACATTTTCACTTTTAAAGTAATTATAACTATATAATGAAGAGTCATCACACACAGAGAAATAATTATAAGTATTTCCAGGCTTACCCAGACTGTGATTAACTGGAGAGAGAGTACTAGGAGACAGCTCTGCTGGAGATCCTGTTGAAGCAATACAGATAGTTCCAGAGCAAATGGATTTTGTTATTTCAGCTGGGTAGGCACAACCATTATCTACAGCACTTTTACATTGAAATTTTTCAGAATAAGAAACCTCAGAAATCCTACAATCAGTTTTCTGGAATATCACACACTTACTCTGAATTAAGATTTCATTCAATTTTCCAGATTTCTGGGAACCTACCCCTCCTCGTAAAGACTCAATTAACTTAGTGTTGTATTTGGCAGAGCTCTCCCTCCATGCACAAACTGTGAACATTATTTATGCACTTCTCCAGTGAGAAGGTAGTGAATTCCCAAATTCTGCGAAATAAAAGCTAAGAAAGAGTGGATGAGACAAGCAAGATATTGCCTTTCTGTTTTCATAGCAGAAGATTTATCTTGGAAATGAGAAGGCTTAGGGGTGACCTAATGTGGCCTTCCAGTAGTTGAAGGGAGCCTGCAAGAAAGATGGAGAGGGACTGTTTACAAGAGCAGGTAGTGACAGGACAAGGTGGAATGGCTTCAAACTGAAAGAGGAGAGATTTAGATTAGGTATTAGGAAAGAAAAAACACTTTACTGTGAGGGTGGTGAGGCCCTGGCACAGGTTGCCCAGAGAAGCTGTGGCTGCTCCTGGATCCCTGGAAGTGTCCAAGGCCAGGTTGGACGGGAGCAACTTGGTCCAGTGAAAGGTGTCCCTGCCCACGGCAGAGGGGTTGGAACAAGATGGTCTTTAAAGTCCCTTCCAACCTAAACCATTCTGTGATTTTATGATTCTGTGATCACCAGAAAAGAACAAGCTACATTTGTGCATTTGAGGCAATTATTCTTTTCCATAAGGAGGAAGTTAAAAACTCAGAAAAACATGAACCCTCCAACACAATTTGCACACTAAAATGCAAAATACAGAGAGGCTTTCACAGAAACATTCCCACAATGACTGCTTATGTCAGGCTGTTTTAATTAAGGTATCTATTGTCACATAGCGGGAAAATATTGCAGTTCTTACAGAAACTGGTGCAGTTGATTCCAACTAACTAAAAATGGTTGCTAGAATTAGCTAATCAAGCACACCCAAGTCTGCCGGCACACAGCAGGAGGTTCTGATCCAGCACATCAACTGTGCTTTGTCCAAGTCTAAGGTCAACTACATTCTGCAGAAACACTTTCACACAAAGGCTCAAATGCTTAATGTTTCTACAGCTTTTTCCACAGAGCTTTACCTACAAAAATTAATTTGAAACAAAGCAAAAGTGATAAGGTTGTCAGAGACAGGTTCTCAGAACACAGATTGTCTGCAACCTGTTTATTAGGCCAACAGGCGTTTTGCTTCAATGAAGCTGTTTACTAGGGAATAGTTGAAACCAATTAACTATTAAAATCTATTTTAAGGGTTTCTGGTGAAGATTTAATTAGAACTTGTATACTTCTGTTATGTAACAAATGTGATGTACTTCATCAGATTCAACTTCATCAACATTCGCTCAGAATGTTTTAAAAGCATTTCCCTAGCAAAAAACTATTTTGTTCATGAAAGACTGAAAGTGGTATTTTAAACAGGTTGTACAGAGGAAAACTGCCATCACCTTTTGGGCTGAATTCGTGCTCCTATGCAGAGGGATCACAGCTAGTAATCCAAAGCCTTGCAAGTAGTAAGAAATAAATGTTACCTGTATCCATGCTTTGGTTCAACTGCTGGTCACTTGTTTCTCCATCTTCACTGATATATCCTGGAGGAGGAGTTTCTGTAAAAAAAAGAAAAACACACCGACTGCTTGAAAGACTGGGAAAATTTCTGTAGACTAAACACTTGGTGTTTTTGTCATCACGACTTCACGAGCTCCACGATACTGGAACACTGAATCAGAATGTCACTTTGCTGTCCCTTTTTCCTTTCAGCAGGACTTCAAACGCACTACCTGCCTTATTTCTATGTAAAATGTATCTTCTCTTGTATGCCAGTCAATTGCTCAAATATATATAATTAACAGACAACCCTTGTTTGTTCCATTTAAGACAAGATACAGTCACTACAATGAGTAACAATTTTGTAATTGTGATCAACAGCTTTCATATGTAGTAGAATTACAAACGAAAAAAACCATCTGGTGGCTTCCACAAAAAAACAACGTGAGCTATCTTTATGTAGTATAACCATCAGATCAGATACCCTCCTACACCTTACTGAAATTGTTAAAGATTTATTTTTCAGTTCAGTCCCCAAATTCATCTTTCTTCAACAGCCAACAGTTGATTTCTCTCATTTATAATAACCCTATTAACTGCTTACACTGCACAAGCTCTATCATTATTATCACTACTACTTCTAAGCTCTGTTAAAACCATCAGCTATTCCTTCAAGTAGCTTTCTTTAAAGACAGTTACATAGACCAAGGTAAACTCAGTACCAACTCTGAAGCATTCTGATACCACAAACTGTGTCTAACTCCACAGGAATATCTTCAAAACCCAGGAGACTGTGCCTGTTCCTCTTCTCCATTCAAAATGCTCTTTGTAATCCAGATAATGAGTTAACCAACTGCCTTTCAGGAAATAATTTTCTTTGAACTGGGCAAATGTCTTTTCCTCCATATTAAAGGCAAACCCTGGATTTCTTCAGTGAAAGTGTTTGAAGCTAACTATCTCTACAATCATCTTAGAATTGTCTCTGAAACTTCCAGGGATTAAACACTTTTAATTACATTATTAACAAACAATAGAAATTTAAAGATAAAACCTTTTTGCTTAAGAAGTAAAATAAAATTATATCAAATATCATGACTAAGATGTACAGCAATACAGCAAGATCAGAAGGAAGTCAGCAAGAGGAAACTAGATTAAGTCAGTTGATTAAATTAAAATGAACTGAGTGAATTTAATCTTGGATTCATTCTGTAAAACGAGTGTGCTAAATATAGATGTGACAAAATTCAAGTGAGAAATTAAAAGGGCGATTAAGGGAAATCTTCACTAGAAAGAAGTGTGATAACAAAAATCATACCCGTTTTGAACATTTTTACAGAATCCATTGTGACAAAGTGGACTCCACCCTTGTCCAAATCATTTGCTGTAGTTAAGCCCACAGCCATGGTAAAAGGTCAATACCCATTTCCAGTCCAACCCACGCCTCCTGTTTCCAGTTGCTAGTCTAGGCTCTTTGGCACAGATTATTTTCCATGTCCACCTAGTACTAAGAATAGTTTAGGGTCAGAGGTTGAGCACCACCACAGCTGGAAATAAAAGCGCCGGTGTGGCATTAAAAATTTCCAGTAGAGCCTGAGTGCTGCCAGGAGTGTGGAAGACAATGCAGCTCAGCACATCCACAACCTGGAAGGGAACACACAGCTCCCAAAGGCCACCCTGTACTTTCGTCATTACCTGGGCCCAGCTGCAGCTGAAACCAACTTCTACCAACCTCTCTTGTAGACCAAGCACTGAGACAGCACTGGAGTGCAAAGCTACCACAGTCAGTCTGACCTGCCACTAAGGAAAAAGGTTCTCTGAAGGAGACTAAGGCACTCAAGACTTATCAAAGCCTGGCTAAGTGTTCAAGATTAAGTCAGTAAGGTCAAATAAAGCAAGATTCCATGATATGAACACAAGAGGAGGGTGACAGTGACAAAGAGAAGGAGGTAAGGTGTGGTTAGCTGCATAAACATTTGAAGATCATGTGAATACCCACAATCACCTTGAACAAACTCCCTGCATATAACTACTTTAGCTCGTTTCCATAGCACTGGATTTGCAGTGGCTTTCCAGTAAGTTGTTTACAAGTGCCATCAAAAGCCCTCAGATCAAGTCAAAAAAGTATACACAAGTTAAGAAAGCAACACCAACTTCTAGCACCTTAAATTGCTCTTTATAGGTGGCAAATGATGTAGCCCAAATTAAACAGAAGATATCAAATTAACTGATTTTTTTTTTTAATGCCAGTTCAATTCTTGGATATATCTGAAGAAAACACAAGCAACATTCTGTGTAACACATGCAGATACTATTTCTACACTGCACAAATTCGAGTTTCAAGGCAGTCATCTTATTCTTTCTGAGAATCCAGATGTGAATTTTCAGCTTGTTCATAACATGGATGCATTAAACATTTATGAGCAAACTGCAGTTTTACTTGATTTTGCACTCCAGGCAACTTCCTGAAGAGATAGGAAACAGGAAGCTGGGTCAGGAAACAAAGGTCACTGATTTCATGTTTCAGTAAGGATAACAGGGTTTTGGGTGCACTGTAGCACTTTAGCCTTGGAAATTTGTTTTGGAGTGGGAAAGGGGCAAAGAGAGGGAGGAGGAATTCTTATCAGTTCAATGTTGTTAGACTGTTCTTTCATACTAAAAAAACAAACTTGCATGCACACAACAGCAACAAAAAGGCAAAGCAGACCTTGACTGATAGTGAACTACAGATCGAGACATTTTTAAAGTCACTGCTTTGCAACTTAAAAGTTTTCTCCACATACTGCATGTGATGAGATTGAGCATCAGTTTATTACTCAATCCCCAATGCACAGTTTTGGCAACCCCTCTATGTTTGTGAAACAGGCTTAAAGCTTAAGATGAAGGTCTATTTTGTACTCGTTAGCATTCTGAATCTTGAATAAGCTACTGAAACCAAGTAAGCTATTGTGAAACCACAGCACTAGGGCTTCACACAGGATATCTCAGTTCTTTAGGGCATGGTGGTAATAACACCAAGGTTGTGGGTTTGATTCCTGTAGTGGCCATTCACTTAGGAGTTGGACTTGTTGATCCACGTGGGTCCCTTCCAACTCAGAATATTCTGTGATCATGTTCTGCAAACAGAAGTGTTTAGGTATTAACACATGCAATCAACTAAATCTAATTTACTGGAGCATATATCAATTAATTTGATTAGGAGGATGGAATGACCATCTTTGTTCCAATGGCATGATGCTAAATGTACTGTTTAGAGCGGGAGTTAAGAAAATACCTGGTATGTAATTGCTCTGTGGCTCAATTCCAGCTGGAAAGTTAGTGTTTTCAGGAATGGAATGGGTATAGTCATCGAGAGGTGGCAGCTCTGTTAGAATCTCAGTGTGCCGTGGCACTAGCACAGGAGGCAACACTGGAAAGGAAAAATTCAAAACATTAGTAAGACCCTCAAAATAAATGATTCTGTAAGGTAACAAGAAAAAAAAAATCTAAAACATCTCACAATTTCTTCAGCTGTTCTGAAATTTTGTGAATCTCACTACTGCTAATAGCACAATTACTGGAAGAGATGGATTCCTGAGGTGCTCCAAGTAAGACTGTTCCATACTAGCAAAGGTAAATCATCTCTGTTCTCCTGTTTGGTCTGGATCATACTTAGCCAGCTAGAAGCTACTAGAGGTCCTGGAAGTGTTTATCAGGACTATTCAACAGATTTGTAAAGATTTTTCAGTAACTTTACTATCAAAAACAATCTCACGTAGAGATGTCGCAACAGAAAGTCAGAAGCAGTCCTCCTACCTGGTGTCTCCACTCTCTGGTAGTGGTAAGGGTTTACACATACTTCATCCTTTTTAAGATTAAAAGCATATTCACAGTTTTCAATTGCTTTAAGTTCATGGTGGCTGTGGAGGTCTGGCCAGCGCCACAAGCGACAGTAAATGACGTGTGGCAATCCTTTGCGGTGGGACACCTGCAGACGGCCATCGAGGGATCTGGAGAGGAAAAATGTGGAGAAGTGTTTACAGACTGTCTCTTAATCACTCAAGCAACAGAGTACACACACAGGAGATGGGTAGTTTATCCTCAAATTCAGTGCACTGACACTGCTAGTGACATTTATAACTCTTGTTAAAAGGCTTCAAATGTGATAAAAGTGATCACACCAAGCAGTGTCTTAACTTATTTTTGAGCTGCTCAAATTATTGCCAGTGAATTTAGAGTTCATTAAAAGCCACTTCAAGTCCGACCAAGTATGACTGCTTCATATACTTTTTCACATGCTTCTTTATTTTAAATGCAGAAGACAGTTGTTAAAAATAAAATAAAAATCATACACTTAGTGGTCCCTTCCACTGCTAAACCTCAAGGCTTTGTTATGGCATGGATGCTTTATGGCTTTAAGCATAAGAATTCCCACAGGACTGCAAATAAGCCTATAAGCAGTCAGCTGCCCAAGTGATCCACATGGCAGTATAACTGTAATGCAAAAAGCATGAATGCACATCTTGTAAGGGCTG
Organism: Chiroxiphia lanceolata; assembly: GCF_009829145.1. NCBI lineage: Eukaryota > Metazoa > Chordata > Aves > Passeriformes > Pipridae > Chiroxiphia > Chiroxiphia lanceolata. The sequence goes on along the minus strand of NC_045671.1, from coordinate 1,889,781 downwards.
TACAGTTTATCTTCTTCACTTCATCTGCCGTGCTACCAGCTGAAAACGTTTTGCTAGTTTTAAGACAGACTGCATATGCTTACACAAATGCAGATGTTTATGATTGTTATGGGATGGGAGACAAACCTCAATACACAAATCAAGTAATGTGACATGAAAAAATAAAGACCCTGTTTAGAATTTGCCCACCATTAACTACTGAAGAATTTACAAACAATTCTTTAGTAGCTCGTATCTGAGCCAATTAGCAAGATTTAACTGAAAGCTTGTGGCATACAAAGCAGTTTAAACACTTTGTAAGATTAAGTCTAAAGAATTAAGTTTCCCAACTTTGTTAATATAAATACCAAATCACATTAGAGCTTGCATTTAACAAGTCTTCCCATTCTTTCAATAGCACTGGCGTGAAAAAAGAATACTGCAGAATTAGAGTTTCATTGGTCAAAACGTCAGCTAAGAACACTGGATTTCTACACTGGCAAGGAAATATTTTTAAATGCTGTACCATGAGAGGCCTAGGAAGCATTTTAGTCTATTTTACAGCTAAAGCATCCCCTTACAGACCCTCCAAAGCCAATCCCTCCCACAAGATTTTTATGATGCGAGAGAGGGCAGAATATTCACCTGGTTTGTTCAGAGAAGCTGTAAAGGCCTGTTGTATCCCACTGATCTATCGTGTTTGGTGTACTCAGTCCCCAAATTTCAGAGCAAGTGCTGTGCATAAATTGAAAACAAAAACAAAAAATTGATATGAATATGGAACATGGTTATTCAAAACACCATGATGTCAAACATGGAAAAATGTACAGAACACTTCCTTTCACATAGAAGATAGAGCACTGTTAGACTTGCATTTACACTCACATCTCATGCTATATTTTCTATATGAAGGAGGCTATCAAAATGGAACAAGTGATTCAAGGTAAATGATAAATGTTTTTAAAAGGTGAACAAGTTCTCAGGTTTTTAGTTGATACAGTTGCAATGTTCCTTAAAACAGGCAAAACTTCCTCAGCCTAGTTCTTTACGAAATTCAATTTTAAAAGGTAGTTTCTGGGTTGGTTTTTTTTTGTTTTTGTTTGTTTTTAAACATAAACTGCCCTAGGACTTCAAACAAAGGCCATGTGTATCCAAAACTGAACATCACAATCTAACATTCAGGTACCACCACTTACGCATTAATTTTATTCTCCATGAACACACTAATTTGCTGCTTTTCTCAAAACAGGAAAATTCAAACTCTGAAGAAAAACATGTTAGAGCTGATACTTCTGTTTTCTGTACTCTCCTTGATTAAATAGCTAAATATTCTTTCCCACAGTATACAAAATATGAGTGTTTAACATAGTTTTACAATGTAGTATTTTAAAAACTTTAAGTGCTAAATTAAGCAGGAAGGGAAGGAGAGATAACCAAGTCTTAACCAAACTGGTTTGAGAACAAGATCACAACAGTAAAGATAAAGGAACCTTTAGTTACAGACACAAATTAAAAGCAGCAGCAGAAAACAGCACAGGACTGTAAACAGGTAGCAGACTCTCAGAAGCATAAATTAAGCTCAATTCTATCATATACTTGCTCTGTGGCCACTAAAAATGGACAGTTTATTTTATATAAGTTACACACAACTAGGTCTTGCACCTCAGAAATTAAGAGAATTTGGTTCACAAGCACCTTAGATCTTTGCTTCCTGACTGGAGAGCCTGAAGCTCAACCGGCGGCTACATTACCTTTACAATTAACAGCCTCTGAAGAGCTGCAACAGAAAGAATCCACATTCACCAAAGTCCTGGTTTTAAATCTAGGTGTTGTGATTTAAATTTAAATTACTAAATTTAGCTGATGCGTTCACAAGTTTGGATTGAGTGCTTAAGGGAAGAGAAGTGAGGTAGGTGTTTTCATTTCTCCTCCTTACACAGGGAAAATTCATTAGTGTTATGAAACAAAGGAGCAGATAGCACAGCACTGGACTTAAAACCCACTTTCAAGGCTGACAAGCACCTCAGTTCCACAACGACTTTAATAGAACTCGAGTGTGGGCTACTGGTGAAGGGAATGAATAGGTCTTGCCCCCTTCTTGTCTGTACCACACACAGTTATTTCTAATGCCATCCCAGGGAGGCTGAAATGTCCATGCAATTGAGCAGCAAACCCAAACCAATAAACTCGTTACCTGACCACAGAACATATGTGGCTCAAAATACAAGTTTTGAGAGCTACTTTTCAGTCAAATCCCTTCTGTTCACCATAGAGCTACACGAGCACTACAAGGAGAAGCAAGACAGTAACTGTGGGCAGCAGCAGCCTGTTAAATAAAATACAGCCTTTACTGATTACAGACAAAAGTAAAATCTTGTACTAGATGATTTTGTCTAGCAGAGAGCAGCAGAGAGCCAGAGATGAAGGCCCATTCTGACACAGATCCAGCTCTTCAAAAAAGCCAACTACTACCCCAAACAAATTGCATCCATCTCTGACACAAGAAGCATCACAGCTTTCCAGAGCGAATGGGCAAAGAGGGATCCTGACCACCACAGCATCAGCAGAGCCTGCAGCCTCACTTTTTCACATTCCACATTCCATTTCACATGCCACCAGAAGGGGTGGGCTGCCAGCAGCTTCCTAAGGATAGAAACAGTTGCCCTGAAGATACACAGGCAGCCTGTGGGACACCAGGGAGCAGCATCCCTGCACTGTACTGTGTCCTTAAATATGCACCACTACTGCTGGTAAGACAGATCATCGTGTACATGCAATTAGAAGAACAAACAGCAGACACAAAGCCTGCTGCATGTTAATTGACACAGTCAGATCTGACAGCTCAGTACTTTGAGCAATGGATCCTTTATACAAGGCAGTGCTCCAAAGCTGACACTGTCACACAGATTACACGTTCCCAAAATTGTGGGGTGCATCACTGGTGCAAGCATGACATGCCACGCATTTGGTTCATAAGTCTTTTAAGATGATACAGGCAAAAGTAAAATTTCACAGCCCTTGACAAAGCACAATGAACAGGAACAGTATTTTATATTGCTAACCTCTTCTCTCTATATTCAAACTGTCAAAGCTGACAGCATATTCTACAACCTACAGAAAGACAAACAGTATCCTAAAGTGACTGTGTCACAGGGCCATAGCTTGGAAAGAAGCTCAGGACACCACAGAAGCAGGAGAGGCCAAGAGGTACAGAAAAGTGACCAGTTAGATCAAAACTGTTCCACTATTCAGCAGTTTACACGATATGCCATCTCCTAGGATGTATACCTGCTTAGAGCTGGGAGTACTATAAGTGTTTTACTGGCAGATCCACACTAGGACTACATTCCAGCAATCCACAATCAAACACTGAAGAGCCTGCAGAAAATCACTCTGTATTATCAATAAAGTCAGCTCAACACAGCTTTTACTGTTCACTGGAAGAAACATCTGAGGAAATAAAGTGGTTTGTTCACTCTCCTGCTCACATAAAAGATCCATTGCCTACAGGATGCAAGACTGTCCCCCCCTCCACGTCACCCAGGCAATAAATTAGGACTCTTAATATTCACACACACGCTCATCAAATCAAAATGAAATTCCTCACAGCCCTAAAAACCATACTTCACATACAGCACTTCCATGAAAGGCCACACTATGCTCATTCATACACAAGCAACTGCCTGATAGAGAGTAGGCACGCCTACTCATCCCAGAAAGGTGGTGCTGGAAAGGTGACTGAATTCTGAAGGATGTTTTAACCACCACTAAAACCATCTGAAAGGAAGACAGGAGGTACAGACTTTTTAGTAGTGCAGAATTACAGCCTCAAAATAAATAGGAGTCATTCACTCCTCAATCTACCTTTTTGAAGCATCCAAAACCTCTTGTGATGCAAAGAGTCCTTTCAGTGCCTTAGTCCATAAAGATTTTAGGACTAACATCTGTACTCATAAGTTAAGCCTTGTCTGGAATCATTCCCAATCCTTGGAACATGATTCTTGTCTGCTAGAAGGCAGCTAGGACATTCCCCAGCACCAGGCTGTGCCAATTAATGTTCTCCCACACAATTCCCAGGTTTGAGACCACTGGGACCACTCGCACCAGGCAGTTCAGATGCAGCCCCCTGTCCTGGTATCTAAGAGTTGAAGAGTATGGACAAGGCAGTCCTGAGCCAGTTGGACATGGTGCCTGGGAATGTTCCCAGGCACGTTTAATTTATTAGGAGGGAGGTAGCCAAGACATATCACCATTCCACCTTTAGTATGCAGTCTGCCCTCAAACTGCAGTCTAGAAGCACACTTCAGGCTTTGTATTTTACCAAATGGGGGGGTCGGTTTTGGACTCACTGTAAACTGAAGTGCTGATAAGCCGTCATTGTTTCCAAAATATAATTTGGCTCCTGTGTACAAGATGTATTTAAATCTTTCCTGTGTAGACAGGGCTTAAATATACTCCAAAATACAAGCTTAAAGCTAATATACTTCCTCTCACCAGAGCAGACGCTTGCATAACAAGGAGCATTTTCACCACTGTTCTCAAAACAATTTGGCTGTTGACAGAAACAAGTCAACATCTGGTCAACAATACAACGGCTACTTTTTTTATCTTTTCAACACGAGCTTAGAATAGCAAATCACCACAGTCTGTGGCCTCCAGCACTCCCAGAGCAGGCCTGCTTAAATTGTTACTTTTGCAGATCCCACGAAGTAAATGAATTTATTATAAGAGACTTCAGGGATATAAAGCATCAATTTGGCTCAGTTTCCCAGGTGATCTGAAGGTCTAACAACAGAAAACTATTTCCTAGAGAAAGGAGAAATGATGAAAAAAAAAATGCTTGCAAGGAATAACAACTACTCTTTGAGACCCAGCGATTTTTATGGAAAAATTAAAGTCTAGCAGGTATCTGATTAACCTGCTACACACTAAACTTAGTACAACTGGGGTTTGGGACTTTTTGGGACTGACCAGAGGACTGATGAGATGAAGAAAGCGTCACACAAGCTAATACTGAGTGGAATTGGAGCTACTTCCAGTGGAGCCTTTCCCTGAATGGAAAGGGTTGCAAGAGCTGGTGTTTCAACCTGACTTTTTATCTGCTTATAGCAGCATCTTAGATCATATTATACAATTCTGGCAGAGTGAATCTTTAATGTGGCTATCAGCATGCAACAGCACACAGTATGCCTTCACTTCTTCCATTTCATCACTTCCTTTAACAGGAAAATCTGAGTTCCAAAAAACCCACACTTTGAGCAAGAAATTACCTAAACAGCAAAGAGCTGTGGCAATGCTTCACAGTTTTCAGACAAAATGCCAAACTGTCTTTCTTCAGTAAGACAGAAAATAGTGACACACACAAGAAAAATGTGGACACAGGAAAAAAACTAAATATTAAAGATAACCCAGAAGTACTTGTATTCCCTTATCTACATGACATGGATCATGTCCTCAGTCAGCATCAACAGTACAAACTATCTTACTGGAGTAACAGTTATCTGTAAGCTTATTACAAAAACGGGACTATCAAGTCCTCATTCAACAGATGAATTACTGATCTGCCCATGAAGAATGAACACAGACAAACGTGGTTATTAGAACAAATGCTCATAAGGAAGCAATATAATTGCTTTAATGAAGGATATCCCTATTGGAGGAATTAACATCCACATTAAAGTCCCTAAGAACCAGATAAAAACTACATGGGATGAAGCAGTCTGAAGTGAGATGCTGTACTGACCTTCACAAGGCCAAAAGTACAGATAGGCATCGTATCATCTGGAACACACTGCCAAAAACAAACTCTTGTATTTGCGATATGATTCGATGGTAAAGGACACTTCAAGATAAGGCTGAACAGGGTAAGATGACCATCACCAAACAGCACATTGATGTCAGTCTGTGACAGCACAGCCTCATCTCAGTCAATGCAGAAAGACAGCTACACCTTGGCTTGCAGCTGCAGGAACTGTTAACTAGAAACTTCAGCAGTTGGAGATGCAGCTACACAGAACAATCCACAATCCCCTCACTGATGTCCAGATGCCAGCTACTAAAGCCTACTGGTACTCAACCTAGGCCGCTTAATTAGGATCAGTTTCTCAACACAGATAAAAGCCAGATGTACTGACTTGCAGATCTAAGCAAGCATGTGCAAATACTGTCCCAATATTCGTGGCCACAGCATCAACAAGCTGGTGCCTACGCACGGCACTGCGCTGCACACACCAAGACATCCCTGCACTTTCCATCCCTACACTTTCCCCACATGCCTTTACAAAACAGTAGATACAGCCAGGGATAAAGGTGGTAGGTCTTGTCAACAAGACTCATTTTTACAGAGATGCTGTTTTATTTGAGGTTGTAGCTGAAAGAACCTGAAGCCAGCACAGTTTAAACAGTACCCTATATGCACCAAAACTACCACACACTTCTTAGACTGGTCTCTGTATATCACTGGTTGTTGAATTTATTACCAATTTTTACTGAGAGAGAGAATGAACAAATAACTATCCTACCACTATATACAGCTTTGGCAATACTGTATGCTCAAGGTACTTTTTATACTAAATGAAGGGCTTGCAACAAGCACAGCATCAGATGAAAGCAGGCAGAACCCCTTCAAAGATATTTACACCAGAAACTCTATGCAGAAATGGTTAAATATTGCCACAATTCATAACTGCAGTTATACTTTCTTCCTCGAAGTCTTGCAAAGTGGAACAGCTCTAGAGGAGCTAAAAAGGTACTGAGAGTTGACAGCCTCCTCTTTACCTGAAGTGGTAGCACTAGAAATATGACAAATAAAACCTGAAATGCAAATAGCATTGTGCTAGTCAAAGACAGTATTCTAGAGAAAACATTACAGAATGGTCTTGGACATTTAATTTGCTTATTTGTGAAGTATTACATTAAGCCCCTAACTTCCTTCCTGAATCTTCAACATCTTTCAGAATCTGCAGCCACTAACAAGTTTGCCAAGTTCATGCTCAAGGCAATCTTTTCCATTTGTCTTTCTCCTGCACCTTATAATCATGAGCCTTTCCTCCACTAAATCTAATTTGTCTGCCTCTATTTTTTCTGAGGCATTTGTAGTGCTGGAGCTGTGGCTGAAATGAAAAATAATTTCAGCAATCTGTGACAGTTCTCCATTTTATCTGTTTTAAAGTGGTAGATAAGAATGAAAGATAAGTTTTCCAGTTCTAGAATTCTCACGCAAAGTCTTCCCTATTGCACTGAGCCTGACACCAGTTTTCATTTACGTTTTTACTCAAAGACTAAGCATCAAAAATGCAATAAAAACATAAAAGATGATCAGGTTTTTCACTTGAACTAGCGAAGTTACTTAGCACAAGCACACAAATATCTTTATACTAACCTAACACTTACCAGACTTACTACACTGACTTAGGCTCTGGTTCATCACTGGTGCACCCAGACTGAAGCTGCACTCCTGTGAAGACACTGCCCATTACGCTCCACTGATACAACCTCTGAGAAAAGGCTCAATGAGCTGACAGATGAAAGAACAGAATCCTTCCTCTCACACCAGTTATCTTCTCCTTGATGCAACTGAGGTTCAAGAGCAGCTAAGGTGACACACCAAACCTCTGGAGCTAGCTCAGAGAGGGTCTTCAAGGTCTCCAGTAATAGGAAAGACTGAACTGAAAGGCTTAGGTGTAATAGAGACAAAACAAAATCAGCAATTTAAAAAGTTCATTGGCTTACATGCAGTATTGTATTCAGCACAGAAAGTTCCTACCAAATCTACCTGACCATGGTTTCCTTAACTCTGGGTTTCAGATGAAAATATAAGTAGCTGCCCTTATATTCTGACTTGATGGTCCTTGCTATATACTAACAATTAGCATTTTACTCTACTACAGCCTAAAATGCCTACAAACCAGAGAGCACCTGTCTCTGCAAAAAGCCCCTCAGCTAGCTGTACAGACAGCTGCCTGAACAAAAGCTCTCTGTAAAATCCAGTTTGGCAGGCCTAAGTGTCTCAGCTACTGAAAGGTATGTTGCTCATGGTTTCTCTTCTCCATGCTGGGGGTGACAGGGGAAAGGTTACTTGCACTACGCTCACTGAGAAAACAAAGTGATCTGTAATAACAACACCAAGTTCCTTTCATGAGATATCTACCATACTCCTTCTTTGAATCATTTTGCATCCCTGCAGAACTGACCGATGTTTTCTCTTGCATCTCCATCATCCCAAATTACAGTGACAAAATGTCATCTGCTCACTTAAGTGCACACAGCCAGGCACACACATTCATCAAATGGAATGACTCGAAGCTACAGCAGTTCACTCCTGCTTGAGAATGACGTGAATTTACACAGAGGTCTTGATCTCATTTTCTTGCAACACAAAATGCAAAGATTCAGGAATTCAGTATGAAATAATGACTTCTCTTTCAAGCACCTGACAGAGGGATGAGCTAAAACTTAAGGAATATCACATAAAAAACACTAGTGTGAATTCTTCTTGAAAATTATTTACACAGATCTGCAGTGGCACTTGTCCTTAAGAGGAAATGGACAAGGTTCTTCCACGGAGACCATTCCGTGGTAGAAAATCAGGCTTTCTACTGTGGGGTAGAAACCCAGACCCCTAGAAAAGTTCTGTTAAAAGGTAGTATTAGCAACCAGAGTAAATAAATATTTACATAAGTAGAGGTGGACAGGCAGTTTGCCATCAGATTCTCCAATTCTTCAAAGGAGAAACAGAGCCTGATAAGTCTAGGAAAAAGAATGTAACGTAATGCCTAAGACAGCCCTGGACTCCCAGAAAAAGAGTTTTTGCAGAACTGAAAGCAGAGACTTCTCTCTCAGCACAAGCTCAACAAAACAATGGGAAAACTGTCAGCTGGACACTCAGCTCCTACAACTATGAGACCTTCCTCAAGTGTCTCCAGCCCCTCAGATGTACTTATTTAAGCAACTGGCTTTATAGTGATAATAAAAAAAATAAAATAAAAATAAAATAATAAAACTGGTTTTCCTTCTCCCCCAGAATTCAAAATCAGACTTTTATTCTTCAAGCACATGCAACACAGATTACTTGCTCAAAATGGTAACCATACCTTCTCTCCCTTCCTCCCTCCTCCCCACATACACATTCAGGACATACTACATCCAAGAAAAAGATATTTATGTATGTGCATATTTAGTGAAATATAAATCAGGAACCATTACACAACTTCTCATCTTTCAGAATGCTTTCACGAATAAAGTTTACATAGAACTTTATAAAGCATATTCAAAATCACTACATCAAATACAAAATGCAGCATCTGAACCGAGGAAAATGACTTAATAACCTTCCTTATAAATGGATGTATGCTAAAAAATTAACACATCAAAATAGCCAGAAAAGCAGGAGGCACAGGATACAATTAACCTCTCTAACACTGTGGGAAAAGAAAAAAGTCATTGAATAAATCCCATTTACTTCAGATTAAAACTTCAAGGATGTCCACAGGGGACACAAAAGTGGAACGTGATGTACAAAAGATACTCTGCTAGAGCCCAACATCTGAGCTTCCCAGTGCTCCTTTCAGGGCCAGTAGTTAGTTCCTTCCAGTTTTGCAGAGTGCCAGGGCAACAAGTCATCTTGATGAACAGTATATGCTTCTGTTGTCTTTTCTAAAGGCACACTTCTGGTCACACGTGCAACAAACTACCTACTAAGGTAAAAACTACAGATATAAGGCAGGCCTCCTCAAAGCACTTTATCCTCCTGCCCACTCCCAAATCCTGACATGCTAGCCCAGTGCTGCCACAAAAAATAAAGCAGCCAACAACAATCAGTGTTACCTTTATTTTTTTCTCAATGCTAGGAGATGTTGGAAGGATAGCACCTCCAAGTTCAAGAGCAATTTTCCCAGGATGCCACGGACACCAAGGTGAAATAAAATATTTATTTCTTTCCTTGTTGTCCATATGGTCTGTTCAGAGGCAGACCCTATATCAAGGAGTCTTTTTACTCTCTCTTCAACAGTCAGGTGGGGAGCAGACCTTGAAAAACTTCTGAATGGCAAGGTCGAGCGGCACAGAGATGGTGTTCAGGACTGGGAAACAAAAGACATGCAGCACAGCTCAGCCTTCCTCAAGACTCAGCAGGGAGCTGGCCACAAGTCTTATGCTCAGAGACCAAAGATGTGGAGCATGCAAAAGTAGCCTACGGAAATCATGAGCTAAGAGCTTCCTTGGGAAACTTGCCCAGCAGTTCCCTCCTCTCAAACAAACACCACAGCTTTCAGCAGCTCTGATCTCACAAATGCTGAAGCAGACTTACTGGAGATAAGAACCAAAGCACAGAAATACTCCCCCTAATCACATGCTCAAAAACAGCCACAAAAACAGTGACTTCTACATGCCCTGCATCTAGTGAAGATGACAAGTGCACAACAGCATTCTCAGTGGTAGCTCTCCAGAGGCTAACCAGGCATGGGGTGGAGGGAAACCCAGCAACAACGACACAAATAACCCCCCAAACCAAACCAACCAACCAACCCCAAAAAAAACCAACCAAAAAAAAAAAAAAAAGTAGTAAAAACCTATTATCACTTGGACCCACAACCTCTGAGGATGTGTATGTTTATGCTTTAAGATGGCATTCCTGAAATTGTAACTTGGAATTCCTGCTCTCATTCATTACAGTACTATATCTAATAAAGGTTTTCTGACTGCTGCAGTTTCTCATAGTATCTTTAGAAACTTAACTATTCTATGATAATAAACAGGCAGCAGGTTGAGATGACATCCAGGGCTCTGTACCATTCTGAACAGACCTTAAGAGACTCAGAAGTGTCCAAGGACACACTACCTGTGTATAAAGACACATCCATCACAAGACTGGCTGATACATCGACAACAAATTGGTTTGTTAATAGCAGAGAGAAATCTCAGATCATATTTTCAACAGGTATTAAAAAATGACCTTTATCTCAAGTTCTCTAAGCACTGTTAGTCACAGTAGGTGTGCTGAAAGCTGCTCCCACAAGCTCACAGGTACAGCTACCAAGCAAAGGCCAAGTCAAATAATTTCTGTTGACCGGTCCATCATCCTCCAAGTGGGTGAGTGGCTGATGCTGCCACTTGCGTGGGCTGTTCTGCAACTTGTGGACAGCTGAGAAAACACGTGATATTTTGATTAACTTTCTCAAACTACTGTGTCCACGGTTCTAGAAAAATATGTTAATTTGGCAAGAACAACAGTTACAGGTTCTTGTAACACTTTTTTTCAAACTGATGAATTACACACCCATTTCAAGAAACAAACATGCACAGGATATACAATGTGATTTGCTCAATGCAGGGAGGTCACTACACCCTGAGTGACCCTGCTGCAAGCCTGAGCAATGCACACCTGGCAGAAAACTGGTGAAGCAGAGAATACATCGACCTTGATCCACATCTCTGTGAAAACTCAGGGAAGCATCAAATATTACATTACTAAGGCATATGGTGTTTCCTACAAGGTATTTCAAAGGAAGTTAAAAGACTGACACTCAGAGGAAGCTTCCCCAAGCAACATACTGATGGAAGAGAACTGAATGGTACTTGTGCCATTCACTGTTTGCTAAATAAATACAAAATTAAGTCAATGATGTTACCAATACTCCAGCAGTGTCCTTATTTTATGAGGAATATTAAACAAAATCCACAACTAGCAAGGAAACCATAAAAAGGCTTGAAGAGTTTCACTGTTCCCACGCAAGAAACCAGTTTTTTATTTATAAAATGCACTTAGCATGTTTGCTGAGATATTAAATTGCCTTATGCACTTTTGCTAAGGCCAAATCAATAAACTAATTGCAAAGCTGCCTAACCAGAGGCCTCTGTCTCCTCAGGTCCAGAAGAGAATACAGGACCCCATATTAGTTAGATATACCAAGAGAAAAGCTGAGTATGCAGGACACCCCTAGAACAAAAAAATCAAAGTCTGCTTCCTGAGCTCAGGTAGAAAGGATGCGTTAAGAGCATGGCCCAGTCCTGAAGTCTTCGACATCTTGCTCATGATCCACACCCAGGACACGCACCTGAAGATGATACCAAGTGCTCTTGCCTCACATGCAATTGCTTAACAGTTAAAGTCCTTTCCCAGGACACCCAGCAGTTTCTTTTTCTCACTCCACCTACCAGGAATCAACCCTGATCTACCAACACCTTTTCTCTGCTGAGGTGGCACTTGCCCTGCTGCTCTCTCTTCCTCTTTGTCCTGTGGCAGCCAAAAAATGGGAGTTTCAAAGGCTCGAGGAACATTAACCAAGTAAATGGTTACATGGTTTCTTGCTGGCAGGAGAGCAGATTAAATCCTTCTTGGAATGCCTGTGGTTGTTGGCCTCAACATTGAAAGGCTCCCACGTGATGAACAAACACAGTGACACTGGACTCCAGTAAAAATGTCTTCTCATCATTGAATAGAGTATTACAGAATTTTTTACATGGCTCCCACCAATGCAGCTTGCAGCAGGTGCAGTCACTTTACTAGGTCTTCTGTTTTCCTTCTATATTGAATTGAAAAAGGCATTTTGATTATTAGCTTTGTGGAATTCATCAGTACGGGCATACTTAAACTCTTTCCCTGTTAAGTTTATATTCAAGTTGCCCCCCCTCCACGTAACAGAACGGGGTATTTAGGACAGAAAGACAGAAATGAATTATCAATGAGCTCTAGTGACTGAAGGCTGTACTGGTGTAGGCTTACATGAACACAGTAAGGTTCACAAGCCACTCTTAGAAAATGCAGGTGGAGTCCCTGAGATGAGCATTTGATTTATCTATTAAAAAGATTTTTTCTACCAAACACTTCAGAGTCAAACACCATTTCAAACATGACTTTCAGTCTCACAAAGCTGCAAGATTCTGCATCAGTTCATATCAGCCTTTCTTCATGTTCAAAACTGCAAAACTACAGCATGAATTAAAATTTTTTAAGTATCATAGAAACTGAAGTTGAAGTCTCCCACAAAACTAAGGGGAAGTGAAGACCTGTTCAGGGAGGTAACTCACTAATTCAACTAACCAGTAACTTGAAATTCTGCATTTAAGCAAAAGTCAAGGGTATGCTTCTTTTGCACCACATTTTTCTCTATCCGAGACCCAAGAAAACAGACCAAGCATCCAAAGAGATGGTCCATTTACCTACAGTTATGAGCAGAGATTTTAAGTGAAAATTTTCACCTCTTCATCTACTGAAACTTGCTTTTACATTTTGTAACAAAAAGCCACGACTTGGAGGATCTTTTTCTGAACAAATGCTGAAGTCAGACCACTGTGCAGCCCTTGTTCAAGGGGATTTCCCCAACTTCATTGTTCTTCTGCCAATTTCGAAGCATATGCAGCGAGATGTGAACCTACTCCAGCTCCTGATTGTTCTCTTGCATCCTGCCAGTCGGCTTCAAACAATGCATTGTGACAGAAGCCAAAGAAAGCTGCTCATGATGAGACTGTGGCATTGCACACAGCAAATTTTAGAAGTTTTCCACCAATCAGCGCAGCAGCCGAGTCAGAGTAAGTGAACAAAAATAAGGAGTAAACAAGGCATGGGAAATTACTTTTATTAAATTAGCAGGTGTAGATTACAAGAAGGATTAAATCAGTAGGGAGCCTATTAACCAGCTATTTGTGTTCAAAGCTGCAGCGGCAAAAGAACTGCAGTATCTTGTTTATCCCATAAATTCTTCCTGGACTAACAGCCTGAGCTACACATTCAGGAAGCTTTTCCTCTACAATTGGATGGGTTGTCATAGAACATTCACACTAGTAAAAACAGCACTCAGGTGATTTGTTGCAGTACCAAGAAAACTAAATTGGCTGACTTCTACAGTAGAGTACAATGGCTGGATATAAAGACATGAATTACCACAGCAAGCCAGGGAACACTTTTGCATTGACTGGGGCTGGGCACAGGCAGATTCCTTTATTGAAGAAAAAATAAATACTATTTATGAGATAATTTGGGGGTCAGTATTGACAATAAAGCATAGTCAACATATTTTTCTTGAGTTACTAATACATCTTCTTAATGGCAGCATGAACTGCCATATGCAGACATCACTCTTCCTAGTTAGAGCTTTCTACCAGGATTGACTGAGCAGGTAAGTCACTAAAGTAATCACAAGCAGCTATTTTTCATTTGCCTAAAACTCAACAGCCCCAGCATCAGTTGTTAACCTGACAATTAACTGCATGGAAAAAATGAAGCAAGCTTTAACACTTATTTTTGATTCTGACTCTTCCTGCTTCTTATCATTAAAGCAATCCTAACGAGAAGCAGCAGTAACTTGAACATAAAGAAATCTCACAAATTCCAACAGCTCATTTCAATTTGCTTTCACATCACTGATACTACAGCAGAAAAAAAAACCCTTAAAACTCACTCTGTAAATAAATAATATAGCCTACAGCAGTGAGGTGAAGGTGGCATTATCACCAACCTTAAAAAAAAAAAAATAATCACGATTTATAGACTGAAAAATTACAGCAAACTAAAAGTTTCTAAGGTTACCTGAGAAAAAACAGCAGAGCCAAGGCCAGAATCCACATCCCCTGAGCCTTTATCCAGTGCTCCGGTCAGTACACAAAATAATCCCCGGAATTCAACATTTTTTCCTCCTGACTCGAGAGACAAGCTCCTTTGAACTATACAGCATTTTGCTACTGGCCGAGTATCTTGCACATTGATATTTTTACACGTTGACCTAGCTCAAACGACACGCCAATACTTTCTGCTTGGCATACCAACTCTAACAAATTATGTGGGTAAGTCACATGGCTTCCTGAATTGCACGAGCTTAAAACTGGCAGCCCTAAGTATCTTTGTTTAATACTCTAAGACTTCCTTTTTCAGGATGACATCATTCTAAGATGCTGTAACCTGAGCTATGTCTACACTACAGCTTAACCTTAGCTACAGTGATTCAGTCCTTAACATCAGCCACAGCTGTGCCAAAACCCAAGTGAAGTTATGTTTTAGTTACATAATTAAACCTTTAGTTTATAATTAAACCTCACTCAATTACCCTGGAACACAACTGCTACTCTTAATTTCAATCGACAGGGACCTTAAAGCTCATCCAGTCAAACTCCCTGCCATGGGCAGGAACACCTTCCACTAGAACAGGTTGCTCCAAGCCCTGTCCAACCTGGCCATGGACACTTCCAGGGATGGGGCAGCCACAGCTTCTCTGGGCAACCTGTGCCAGAGCCTCACCACCCTCACAGACAGCAATTCCTTCCCAATATCCCATCTAACCCTGCCCTCTGGCAGTGGGAAGCCATTCTCCTTATCCTGTCCCTCCAGGCCCTTGCCCAAAGTCCCTCTCCAGCTCTTTTGGAGTTTCTTTATATACTAGAAGGGGCTCTAAGGTCTCCCCAGACACACTGGAGAATATCAGGAATAAAGCCTTATTGCTAAATGGCCAGTCAAGTAGTAAGTTGTAGTAGAGGAAAAGGATATCATGAGAGAAAAAAACCATTATCTTAAGCACATATTAATTCTGTATCCTATTCTATATATGATATACACTGACGCTATGGATCAAATAGGAGAAAGCAAAAAAAATTAGGCTACAACAGTATTTAATTTCTTGGCTTACTCTGCTTTGACCATTCACTGCCCTCTGTCACACCCCACCCATGATGGCTCCTCTCAATAAACAGGACCTGGAGACACTTTTGACCAGTTCACAAATGTTTTTACTAAGAAATGCTCAACACACTGTTTTCACAACAGGCTTCAAAAAGGCATTTATTTAAAGTCTCTTTCTGAAGAAAAGCACCACCAAGTTATCCAGCTCCTTCCCTGAGTAAGCATAAAAAAAAATGTATAATTCAGGAATACTAATACTAGACAAGCTGGTATTTCCTTTATTCCACCAGCATAAAGAAACTGAGAAATTTGTGAGGGACCACCAGTTATCTACATCCTAAGTTTAGTTTTTGATAAAACAGGTTGAATTGATTTTTAAAGTAGTGTTAAGGGAAATGCCTAGGAGTGCTTTTCAAACAGATGGAGGTTACACTACCAACACTGTCTTATTGACTGCTAAACTTGAGTTCAGAAATTAAATTTCAGCGACTTGAAGTCAAACCTCACATGAATTTTTATTTTCCCATTATATGTCCACACAGCATCTAAAGGTGTTCTGCAACCCAAAGTTTGAATGTGTCATTTTGCACACATGTAATTAGGGCCAGCATCCTTCTGTCTATAACCATATCCTTTAGTCTTTTACAGAGAACAGAGACAATATTTCAGTCCCACCATAATTATGGGACTGAAGAGCAAGGGCAGTTTGATCCTCCTCCTACACAGTTCCAGTGAGCACATCCAAAGTATTCCCAGCACCAGATATCACAGGGAGGATCGGGGTATTATGAAGCTAATCTTGGCCAACACTTCTCAACATCTCAGCTCTCTTGCCTTACTTCCAGGAAAGATCTCTTTGGCTTTGTTCTAAAGCATTATTTTTATTGAAATTCCAACAAGAGAAAAGCAGAGGGGCCTGTGCTTCATCCTCAATAATCCTGTCATCAGAAAAGGGAGTCAGTTTATCAACAAACAAATTACAAGCATGTTCCTCCTGTAATCTCAGCAATAAAAATAGTACTTCAGTGAATTCTGAAGTACTGTCTTAAATACACTTATTTTTGAAAGCTGAAGATGTTTAACTGTCTTGAAACATTTAGAGAACCAATTTACATCTAAGTGAATGCATCCAGACAGAGATATAGTATGTGGTTTGAGGACATTCTTCATATATAAAGCTATGATTAAACATCAATGTCCATCCCCCAACTTGAACAGAGAATTATCCCAGCTCTGCTACAAACTATCGGACAGTGCCAAGTTCTGTTTCTGGGAAAACAGACTTCACCTCTGTCTGGACAGCAATGTTATTTTAGGATCTACTATGCCAATCCAACTGCCTAGTGCTGTCCTCTTTGCTAACTCACTCATTGCTTTGCAGATGTTGGGAACTCTTCTAAAACAGTTTCCAGAGAAACTTTCCCTCCTCCCCACTTTAACTCTTGGAATCACCCATCTCCTATGGCTTTAACCCGAGAAGGAGCAAATTGATTCCTGTATTGCTATCCTCCAAAGTAACCTATTTTGGGGAAAGATATTACAGTTTGAAAACAATCTATTCCAGAAGCCACATCAGCTTGACAACATTGCTCTACTGGCGATCAAAAGCATTCTCAAAAGTAGGTTACTGCGTGCAGGTATGTGATCACTTTCCTGACAAATATTCCCAAGGAATTCAAGAAAACACATTAACTGATGGAACAAGTTCTATTCAATTAAAACTGTACTCTTTACACCTAAACTAGAAATTACTTTTTACCTGGGTATCTGAAGAAAAAGGCATCAAAAAGCTGCGATTTTAAAACATTTCTTTGCTGTCAAACAGCAGTGCCAACCAGTTGTCCCATCTTTGAACAGGATGTTTCTTTGCCCAGTAGAAGACATCAGAAATACAACAAAATTAAGATACACTGGATTTTTTTCCAGGACACCGTAAGCAAATATAAGAGAAGTAGTTAAATGTCAACAGTATTATTCACTTTGAAATCAAGAGCAGTCCTTTATGCTCAGAAGTTGCATGGAAAAGAAACTCTTGGATATTTAATTCACAAAAAATACCACCTAAACAATAAGTAAATCCAAAACCACTACAGCCTTCAGAAGCAGTCAATATATATGACATATATCATTATATTTTTACTTTCTTAAGGAAGAATCAGGATGTGATTGGTTCCATGATAGCAGTTTAAAAAATTACCAAGCTTCACTACTGGTTAAAGTGAAAAATATACAAGTATGGCTTTAAAATATTTGAAAGATTACTACTTCATCCTAACAAGCTCAAAGGAACACCAGTGTTAGTGAAGATGGTCAGTAATTCCAATCAACCACTTCCTTGCCTGCTTCACATTCCCAACACTCCCTCACAATCTTCCACATTCCCAAAACCATGGAACCCATTGTAGAGTTTTTTTCCTTTGACTCTAGATGGTACAAAAATTCAGAATTCATCTCATACTGGAAGTAGAAGCCAGGTGCCTTAGAAGTTTAACTGTGGACTAAAAATGCCACAGATCATCTACATTGCTGATGTCAGGATATGAGCCCCTCTCACTCTCTAAGTCAGAACTGGGAGGCTGCAGAAAAGGAAGAAAAGATACACTTCTGAAAACAATAGCACAGGGATGCTCTCCTCATCTTAAATGAGGAGGACAGAGAGCACATTTAAGACTACATTCTCTGCATACATACTGAACTGCAAGAAAAAGCATTTTTCAGATAATATCAAAACTAATGTCAAAGCAGGCTGCAAAGCAAGACCTTGGCAGGAGCATTAGCCTTCACTCTGCTATGGAAGCAACTGCTGCATTTCACCTCAGACTCTACAGCACCTGCACGGTACCAGCACCCCAGCAAACAATCTCTAAATTGGGATTGAAGAAAATTGATCTTAAAACCTTACTTCAGCCAGAAATCTGCCAGATGGCTTTTCATCAACAGTCAACACCACTTTGCTTTTGCAATGTAGTTTAATATGAAGCAGCAATAAAATTTACCTCCTGTGCAGAAACTCAGGTCCTCCCATTAAAGCTGAGATTCGAGTGTTAAGTATCCTTCCACACATACAGTATCAAAAGCAATAACTGTAATATAACTACTACTATTAAAGTCAACAAAAAATTATTGACATTAATAGTAGAGAGTTTAAGTTATCAATCAGGAAGGTGTTTGATGATGCATCAAACCCTTCTATACTACCGAGACGAGTACACAAACACACGGAAGAAGAAAACAGAGGTATACTGTTCGAGATTCATGCTTTAACCGCATCCTTCCTCACAACTAGGAATAGCCTTTGTCAGGGCACACACCAGAGCTATATTCAAAGCTAAAATAAATGAAAGCTAGAGATGCTGGGAGTGGTGGGAGGCACCTATTTACCCTCCTGCATAGACTGGAAGAAAAGAGAAGGTGCACCTATGCACTGAGCGGTTTCATGGCCCAGTTCAACACCGTATCCTGCAGATCGTGCCAGCAGTACTACAGGGACACTGCCTGCAGGGAGATGAGATAAAGTAGTGTTTTGAGGATGCAGTAACAGGTAAGGGAAAACGCAGGGAAAGATGGACTCTTCTGGGGAAGAGTCAATTGTTTTGACATGCTAGAAATGAGGATTACACCTGCCTGGGGAGTTCTCCATATAGGAAGGTCATCTCCATTATTACTTACCCTTCATATAAGATTAAAAACCTAATACAGTTGTCACATTACCCAAATACGGGCATGGAGGCAGAATTCAACCTGTGATACAGATGAACCCAGCTACAGCTCATCCCTCACCTTTTTTGCTTTTTTTCAACTTTAAAAACATAGGAGATACCACAGTCCAGGTCAACATTATCTTAAACCTAACCTGACTAAACTCTCTTATTAGTTGTACATTATCAAGCATTTCGCAAAAGCAACTGTTTTATGGTCTTATTCAAAAGCAGCAAAAATTAAGCATGAAGCATATCTATATTCTTTCTAACACAAAAAAACCACGCAGCTGATCACACCAAAATACTGGCACGCTGAAACTAGTTATTTGTGTTTCCCCACTTTGGATTCCAACACTCTGTGCTGTCACCAGTGAAACAACTTTTTAAATAATAAAGACAGTTGGTTATTCACCACATGGCATGGCTTGATTTGTAAAATGCTTGGATTTTAGCCATCACTAGTCACAGAGTATTTACGGACCGGGCTTTGAGGAACCTTGTCTAGTGAAGATATTCCTGCACATGACATCTAGTGAAGACATCCCTGCAAGGGGGTTGTAACTAGATGATCCTTGAGGTTCCTTCCAACCCAAACCATTCCAGGATCCTATGATCCAACACGAAAACTGCTCCACTGGAAGAAGGATGTTCGTGCTCTTGTTTCTCTTCTTGTGCCTATGTCAAAACTGCAAGGGAAAGCATGAAGGCAGGATCTTAAATGCCACCAAATTCATCATGTATTTCAGAAAAGTGAACTCATGTGCCAACATTTAGTTTCAGAATACACAGGGATTATGTGATTAGAATCCCACTGGTTTGCTGGGAGGATTCAGCAAGATAACTACAAATTACTTAGAGGGCTAGTGTCAAAAGGACCTCTGTACTTATTTAGCCTCTGCTCTAGATTACTGACCCACTTATGAAGAGCTAAGCACCCCTGCTGCGCAATGCCAACACCCACTCCATCTGTTTGCTTCTGCTTTCTCAGAACCTCTATTAGTCTCATAAGTTGTGTTAATTACCACATGAGCAGCTTCCGTGTAGTACACACAGGATCAGCCTCCCTTAGTGTGTAGTCACCTTGACAAACCACACAGAAGCAGCACAACCCTAACTCAGCAGGATTATGGATGACATACAGTAAGAAATGCAGATTCCTGAAGAGGTGATTTAATACAACTTCTGTTCAAACTGCTCTCAGTTTTGAGAAAAGCTTACAGAAGTTTAATTGCTTAAGGTTTCAATGATAAAAAAGCATAATAGAGTTTAATGCTGCATCAAACCCTGGAAACCTTCAAGGGAACCAGAAACTTGCGAAACCACAACTGAAACTTCTGTAGAGGGAATAATGTGAGAGTGGCAGAGAAGCATCCCACAACACTTGTCAGTATCTACACCAGATTAAACAGCATTAATGAGTAAAACTAAAGCTGGCTAAAAAAACCCAACACACACAAAACCCCTCCCCAAGCAGAACAACATTAGGAAAGCTAGCCCAGCTGTCACATCAGAACTGCATCTCAGCAGCTTGGCACCACAAACTTCCTGCTGACTAGGAAGGAAAAAAGTTTCAAATTCAGCATTTTATTATTTATCCCTGCTGATCTGCAGATCTTTAAGACATTCATTAAAGTGGGACTCAAGCAGTGGTTTTATTAACTTACTAAATCCAAGAACAAGAATCTTCAAGAAGTCATTACAGTACTGAGTTGACATTTGTTACTTCTTGGGAACCCAGACTACTGCTGTCAAATTGAAATAATATCAACAGTTCAAAAGCCAACTATGAAACTCAAAAATCCTCTATAGCACTGCTGGCAACCCTGGTATCATCTCACCCTTAATACCAAAGGCATTTCTTAGTTTAAAATTCAACCTTCTATAATAGCCAACATCACTTGAAGAGCTCTTCCTGGTTTACTCAAGGAGAGTAAAACCCAGGTCCAGTCCTTATTACAGCTGACTGGAGGATAGATGAGAACAGTACATCACAGCCCAGCAAGAACTGCTGGTCACAGAGTATAGCACAGCTTCTTACTCCATTTTAAGGCATTATTTACTATGTCTCCTTTAACACAAAAGGCCATGTAGGCATACTACTGCTTAAAAATAGTGATCTATTAGCCTATTGTCTGGATCTTCTAAAAAAATTCAATGTAGACAACCATCCTTCTGAAGCAGCAATACTTACTGTCCCAGTATCCCTGTGGGAGAGCTCTAGAAAGTCTAAGAGCTCTAGAATCTAGAGGCACACTTTGTATCGAGTGAATCTCTGTGAGGCAGATTTAAGTGCTGTCATATGAAACACCTTCCAGTCAAGCACTTCATCTTTGTCATGGTAAAGAGTTGCTAAATACACAGAGTCATTTCAATAAATATATATCCCTACAGGTTCAAATCTTAGTCTGCTGATATACACTAAGACAAGAAAGCACTAATATTTTATTATTGGTTGTTTTTCACCTGGCAAAAGGAAGAAAGAAGAAGGGAAACCCAGAGGATTTTGGGACTACGCTAGAGAAGAAAATACAAGCAGAAGGCAGCATTAGAAACAAAAGGTGAAAAGAACAGAATTGAAGAAGCCATTCATTCAGAGCATACTCATGCCTTTCTCAGACAGCTGTGTCAAATCTAAAAGAGAATGCTGAAACGATTATCAGATAACAGCTATAACACATTTGATATACGGAAATCATTACTGACACCAGTCAGATCTGGTTTGCCCTATGATTAGTACAAAGTATAAAAGTAGCTGGGATGAATGTGCTCATACAGAAATACAGCTCATAAACCAGACACAGTTTGTCTCCCCTAGAAATCATTTAAGTGTCAAGTGGCTAAGTGCCCAGAATACTCCTGGTGCCACCAGATCCTCCCACTTTTTCATAGAAAAACACACCTGTGAAGTGACTTGATATTTCTGTCACACATAACGAGCTTGCTTGGGCACCTCAGTGGGATTTCTGTGCAACATGAATCGAGAGCAGACTGCATTATACTTACAAACATCACCCTTGCTCTCACACAGCAGTTGCTATGAATTAAGCTGAGAAAGTCAAAGAGGTAAAATACAAGTAGTTCACCTAAATGTTTATACATACAGAAGCAGAAGAGCAATTCTAGAAATACCCCAGGTTATTAAACAAAAAGCATTTTCATTAAACAATTACAGTAATTACAGTAAATAAACTGGTCTTCAGACAACCTGCCTCCAAAGATAAAATTCCCCTTCAAAAGGGAGAATGGAGGCAGCTTGTACAATTTAAATGAAACTACCAGATACAACTGAAAGTAATTAGATGACTGAAGTGTTGACCAAGGAAAAACTAGTCTTTTTTTTTTTTTAAGTGAAAGTGTTCATTCAGGTATGCCCCCCCTACCCGATTATCGATAAGGTTATTAAATAACAGCATAAGGCAGTGTTACAAACTAAGAGCTGTGTTAGGCAGCACTAGAACACACACAAACAGAAATCTACATAGTAATGAAAAGTGAAATGAAAGAAATTGTGACTTCACAAAAAATGTGATTCAGTTATAAGCAAGCACTATAAAAATCCAATATAGGTTTTAAATAACTTTTAAAGAATCAAAAGCATGCAACTGATATTTTAGTGATTTGTTCACAGATAGCCTAAACATACATTTAGTCATTTCTTAAGTGCTTGTAACAATTTCAAACACAACAGCACTTACCTTGGTATTGTCACACATTTTGTATTGCAATTCTGAGTGGTAATTGCCTTCTCAAGCTCATCCAGCTGTCCAGTTTTCTTCAGCTTCTTGACCAAGCTTTTCACTGCTTTTTCACACCACTTTTCTTCCTGACCATTCTGCTCACCACCACCGGCCCCTCCAGAGCCACCAGCAGACTTTTTCCACCCCAGAAGTCTCTTCACAACTGGTGGAGTGAATGGCAGTATGGATGACATGACTTTCACCAGACAGAACACTCAGCACGCAATAAATTAGAGAGCTCCGTCCAGTCCCTAAAAACACAAACCAAAACAAGACGCGTTAGAACTGAGGTTTCACATGAAAAAAACACCTCCCTCGTTACCAAATGGCATAGGGCACTGCATCCCAAAACAAGTCAGATAAATGGTTCAGAAGCAGTATCATCATGGTTAGGAGGTATTTCATGTTTGTATTAGGAGGTATTTCATATTTCAAAGTTCAAGTTTGCTACAGACTCTTCAAAAGTTAATGCAGACTAAGGTTACTGTTGGATCAGACATGCAATTTTTCCTGAAGTCTTTCCTGACTAAAGCAAACTTGAGCAAATACACAAGGTAACTTGACTCTAGCTTTGCACCTGGGCTGGCTGGTTTTAGTCATTTATTAATATTTTCCACAAGTCACTGACAAATTGCATACACATACATGCGTGTTTCACCCAGCTCCAAGTTAATTTAGCAAGCGAAATTGTGTTCCGAACATCATTTAGTCACTATGGCTTGAGAGAACTCTTCCAACAGCCAGCCATCTCTCAAACCTTTCTTTTCCCATTTTGTTTGTCATGTTTTAAATAACTACCAATTTTTGTTCCACAGCGGATGCCAATTTCAAACTCACTAATAAGTCTGGTGATAAACTTATTCCCATCTAGAGTCCAGTGACCTATAATAATGAATTTTCTCAACTGGCAGCACTTGAAATCTTCATGTCTTTCAAAATTCAACAAACGACAGATAAAATCTTAGTTGGCAGGCACCTGAGTAGTAGAACTTTTCAACTTTGATAGCTTTTCATTCAGTGTAACTACCTGATCATGATATTTATATAAAATGAAATATTAAAACGAATGCTGAAACTTGAGCTATGTTTAGCATTCACTGCAATATGCACTTCAAATCGTTTAGAAGAGAAATGATAGCCATTTGTTTTTGCAGCTTCCATTAGGCCAGTTTTAGATCTTAAAATGTAATACCTAAAACCAACAGGCAGACAGCTGTTAGAAATTGCTTGAGGACATTAATGTTCCTATGGATAGAAGCTGAAGTCAAAAATGATCTTATTTCCAGGCAGTAAATGGGTATTTGAACTCTGGAAAGTTACCTTATTTCCAAGTGAGTTCAGTCAGCTGAAAACACCTTGTGTTAGCTAAAAGTTAACATCACCTTCACGCTCCTCGAGTTGAGCTTTGAAGGCAGCTTACGCGCCTCTCCAACCCGTACAGGCACCCTCCCCACATCTATCCAGTATATACCAACTTCACCTTACTGAAGTTTCCCATCTCCAAACCAGCATGATTTGGGACACTTCAGCCTACAGCGTTCCTGGCTAATTTATGCCTTGTCACATCTTTGCAGCTTCAGGGAGGACCAAGCCAACAAACACTAGATTATATTCTACAGGTAACTTTAAATCATAACTTCTCAACTTCCACAAAACAGAGCATTCAGTAGGGCATGACATTCAGTTTCAAAGAAATTATACCTCCATAAATCAGCTTCTAAAGATATGGCTGAAGCAAGAAATGTAATTTTCTGGGGTCAAGGAGACAGAGGTTCCAATTAACAGGGACTCAAGATCAACACTGGTAACTTTATGCAAATACTCTATCCTAAATCACAGAATGGTTTGGGTTGGAAGGGACCATTAGAAAACACTTTGTTCCAACCCCCCGCCATGGGCAGGGGCACTTTCCACTAGAACAGGTTGATCAAAGCAAAATCCAACCTGGCCTTGAACACTTCCAGGGATGGGGCACAGCTTCTCCAGGGAACCTGTGCCAGGGCCTTGCCACCCTCAAAGAGAAGAGCTTCTTCCTTACATCCAATCTAAATTGACCCTCAGTTCCAAACTCTTGCTCCATGTCTTGTCAGTATAGGCCTCGGTAAAAAGTCAAAGCGTTTATTTTCACACAAGACTATAAAGAACTTTTGTTCTTCCAATAATGTTACAATACTACAGAATTTGTCCCCAGTATTTCAAACTGCAGGTTTTGCTACCTGTAAAAGCATTGCACTGGAGCCCTGGCTACAGCAGACAAGAAAAATAAACTCAATAGCTAACATTTTTTAATTAAACACTGACTAGGACAGTAGAGGTACAGTTTCATAAGGAGTCAAGCCAACACAACACCTACTTGCCACAGAAAGTCTACTTCTCCTTCCTTTTTTTCCCATGGTACCACCACCACCACCTCAGCACCAGTGCTAATGTCCTCAGCCAAGTAAAGTAAAACAGTTTAATTTTGTGGGGTTTGCTGAGTTAGTTCTCTTTCAAGTTAAGGAGTTGCTCACACATGGTACTGAAGTACCCTAGGTGATGTCAGATAAGTTACAGGAGTGTGGAAGGACTCCAGTCCCAGCCTTCAACTGCAGTGCTGGTGTTGACTGCACCACTGGAAATGTGCTTTAATTTAGACCATTTATTCTGGTGACAAAACCAAATTAAGCAGCCTGACACGTTCTGAACTGTGCAAGGGCCTGGCAGTGAAACACATCAGACCCCTAATAAGCACCCTGAGTAGCTCCAGAGATGAAATAGGAGGCTTGCGTGGCCCCTGCTGGTTTAAGGAACACGGCTGGTTTCTAAAACAGGGAGCAGCAGCCACTCAGCTTTATAAAAAAAGGCTTCAGCCTTCGAGCAAGGACAACACCGGATGCTTCACAGGCACACACACGAAACCCAAAGACCAAACCAAAAAGGACAGGCTTTAAAGATCAAATTCTAAAACAGCAGCAACTGATGGTGTAATACCTGAACATTAAATTCAGTGCTGACAGATGTAGGCAACCAACTATCACTGCTGATCCACTCACCAGTTATTCTCCTTTTTACAGAGCTCACTGACACTTGAGTATTTCCTGTGCTTTAGCTTCAAATCTGACACCTTTCAGTGCCACAGAATACTCCTTTGATTGTCAGCCTCAAGAAACACACACTTCAGGAGGGTCTCATTTACCACCAAGGTGGTAAGTGGCCTGTCTTTCAGAGCCTATTGTTCCAAACCCTCCAAACATTCTCAGATTAAATATGTAATATTCCCTCTTACTTGCAATATGGTTTTTTTCCTTTGATCTAATTTTTCAGCTTTACAATACTCCTTGTGATGAGGTGTCCAATTCTGCAGTATTTTCTCTCTTACAACTGATTCTTATATATATATATATATATATAAAATTTTCTGTATTCTCTGGTGCCTTTTTTTTTAAACCAAGATTTGCCTTTCTGCTTCAAATGCACATTAAATGATTTAAGTCTTGGAGCAGGAAAGAATTTAGAAATTCTACACATTTCAGTTTTTCTTTATATTTGAACTCTCATACTATTTTGACATACTCAGAGGCAAAAAACCCCAAATCCTTCTTTTCTCATTTCCAAACGACTGCAAGCTCAGACCCAACTAACCCGAAGTTTCCAGATGCTATATTTAATTGTATCTAGTTGCCTTACAGATGTGTGTTCATCCAGCTTCTGCAGATGTCAGAAAGCAAAAGCAGATCTGCCACCTCCGTGAAAATTACCTTTAAAAAAAAAAAAATAACAAAACACAAAGGCACACATTTAAAGAGCCCTTTATAACAATGATTTTTCTGCAGCTTAGCAGCTATTTAACAAAAACACAACATACACAGCTGCAGACTAAGAGTCTGGGAGGCTTAAACTAACTTCTTCCTTCTAGCTATTGTTTTGCCATGTCAGGGATTTGCCAGGAGTATCAGTAAGAATTTCACCAAGTTATTCCAGTAATGGCCCTGTATCTTTCAAAGGGTGAGTAGAGAGAATGTGACACAAGTAGGACAGGACTTCACTCAGCTTAATACTTCAGCTGATTGTGATGAGTACTCACAGGACAGTATTTCAGCTAGTTTATTTATGAAAAAAAAAAAAATATAGCAGTCTGCTCCAAGACTAGACCAGACAGTGCAAACTGTAAGGCATGGTTAGGTTGAATCATGGGCAATTTGGATAAATGCAGATTTTGCAAAGAAAAAGCAGTAATGGTGCATCCAGCCTAGTGCTCCTTCTCCAAAGGTGGCAAAAAGATAAGCTAATCAAGCAAAGCATGTGAACCTGGCTGTTTTCTGTACTCTCTTCATAATTCTTCAGCGCCTCAAACTGTTACAACACAAAATTAAAGGCTACATTCCTACTTATTCCCTTCAGCAGCCATTTATGGACTTGCTGCCCACAAATCCACCAAACAACTTTTTGAACGTGCCTTCACAACCTCTTGTGGCACGCTGCACTAGTATTGAACTGCCCACTGTCAAAAGAACTACTTTCAGTAATTTAATTTATTCTCTCCCTACTTTCAGAAAGTGACTCTTGTTCTACCATTGCAAGTTTGCTGAAGAACTGTTTGTGTTCATCTGGTCTGCAAGCTTCATGATTCTGTACACTTGAATCACGTCCCTCCCTCAGACAGAGGGCTCTCAGACTTTTGTCTCAAGGAAAGTACCCGAACACAGCTAACACAGTTTGGGACACTCCTCTGGACAGATGTCAAGCCTGAAACCTTTACTACTCCAGTTAAATCACAAGTACTTGAGGACTCTGCATAAGGACTGATCTAAAGACCACAGAAAAAAACTGTATCAGTCTAAGGTTATCTTTGCACTTATCTGTTTGGTCATATCATCCTAAATCTCTCAACATAATAATTTAAATAAAAAGTGCAAAGACAGAAGCTTACACCCCATGAGGAACTGGAGGTAGAAGGCAGGGTGCCTGTCTCTGCTGCTGAACATCTAGCAGGAGCTCAAATAAAAATGAGGAGCCCTGGACCTGTGTTGGGTTATGACTGTACCCACCCAGACAGTCTCAGAGACACCTTGTTTAGACTAATGGGTTTAGGAGTTACTGTTAAAGCTCATGTTTGACCAGCAAATCCCATTTCAACTCATCAACTGTAACTTTTACCTTCAGATATAGTAATACAGAGAGTTTCAATCTCATAAAGAACAGTTCCCTCATACACCATCACTGTTGACAGTAGCCTCTTGTTAAAAACATTGCCCTATTTTTTTTGCCTGGGACACATTCTTCATCCACTAAAAAAAAAAAAAAGGAAATATAAGATGCTTTTCCCCAAAATGCACCCCAAAAACAAGATTTGCCAATGCTGCAAGAAACATTTCCACATGGCTAAAATGGCATAAGATTAAATATGTAATACCCGCTCTTGCAATACGGTTTTTTTGCAATTTCTTCGTAGTTAACAGCCAACCACCTCAAAAAACTGAGCTCCCATTTACAGTCTTTGCTTTTAAGGACCTCAGCTGTGCTTTGCCATCACTTACCCTTTGCATTGCCTCCCCTTGGCTCACTCTCTTCTACTCAGGCCCAGTGCCACAGCCCAAATCTCGATCTTTTTAAATTCTTGTGTGCTATTTCCAACTTCCTCTACAACACACCAGCACTCAGGGACTCTCTGGGTAACTGCAGGGAGATTTTCAAGATCCTTTTCCAAGCTCAACTGTAGTTGAACTAGTAGTACCAAGGCAACAGTGCATTCCACAGCACAGAAGTTCCATTTTATCCCTTTCCATCCCAAATCCATCTCTGGATTTTGCCTTCAAACTGCAGCTTTGAATGCTCAAGGGGTTCTTACCATTGCCCAGAGGTACAAGAGTTTATTTTGATTGCTGGAACATAGGGAGTATGTGCTGTAATTCCCAACAGATTAATACTGGAAAAGCTACAAACTGCCCAGTTTTGGTGGTATTTGTTTCATCTCTGCCCTCGCAGCACATCTCTGCTCCCTGATGCACACATGTTTCTATGGCTGGTCAAATAGTGTCATAGTTGGCAACTTCTAAAGTCATAGTTTGAGTCATGTCTGCTATTATTCCACTTTACTGTGGTTCTCTGGAACAAGTATTAAATATTAAGCCCATGATCCCAGCAATAACTAAGCATAAAAGATGAAGAAAACCTTAAGGGCAGCATGCTAGCAGACTAAAATCTTCAAGGGAAATTTTCCTTTCCTGAGTGTCTGGAACATACTATAAACACACTGGTGCTACCAAAAATATCAAGTGATTTCTGGCTAATTTATTCTAAAGCCTTATGCAACATATTTCATATCAGTCTGCTTATTCATCCAAACTCGAAATAAAGAAATCTGATCTTTCCTGGTTTTACTAGAAGCATTCTGGCTTAGAGGAATTTCATTTGCAAGAGCTCTTCTGGAATAAAGAGGACAGAAGTTAAGCTCCCGAGGAAAGAAGATCGAGGAAAATAATTTGTGGTATTTGAGAGAAAGTCTACAAGCTCATTTCCTCCCTATTTTAGTCCCATTTTTGAAACTTTTTTTTTCAAAGGTAATGTTTTTTTCATTAATCCTGGAACCTGGACAAGATTCTTTATCAATTTCACCAAGTGCATAATGTGCACCTGAATTCTGTATGAACTTCAAACCAAAATCAAAGCCAGTCTTCTCCCTTTCAGACAGAACACATTCAAGCTTAAATCTCTCAGTGGAGCAGACGATAGAAGACACTTCACTTCTTCTATTTGCACCCACAACTCCTCCCAAAGCTGCCTTCTGAGGTTCCCTACAAGTGAATATTAGGCACCTGGTTTTGTGATACCTTTCTGAAGAACAACCACAAAAGACAGTGAGAAGGTGCTCAACCTCACCTCCTCACACTCAGGTCAGAGGAGTGTTTGGGGTTTTGTTTTGGGGGAAAAGCAATCGAGCCCTACTGGGCAGTGCCCTCAGATTCACCTCCCAGTTCAGTTTCCAGCCAATTAGCCCAGCAGTGGGGGGAGTGGTTCTGGAGAGTTCCCACCCCAAGGGGCTCTGCCCAGCTCACGGCCCAGAGCTCCGAGGAGTGACACCAAGGTCCTGGTTCAGCTTTGACAGGAGCTGATGAAGCTCAAAGCACGCTGCTGTGACCTGAGAGCACAGGAGCAAAGAAAATGCTTCCTCCAGGCCAACTTCAGATGGAGAATTTGAAACATGCCTATATACAGGCTTGATTTATACACTAATTTTTAAGTTTACCATGCTATAGTATTGCAATGCATATTGAAACTACACATAACTGTATTACCTTTATATAGCTCACTGAAAACAGAATTTTGAAAGCAGACTATTCCCCCCGTTGCTCACTCCATGAAGCTCGATTTTAAATCAAATGAGAAAACTCAAAACTTCTCATGCACAGAACTAAACAAGCACAACCATGATGTTATGAAAGCTTGAGAGGTCGGATTTTTCTTCAGTTAGTAAGGGCTGCCTCAAATTACAGCCAAATGTGGTAATGAAAAGGTATATTGCTATTAAAAAATTAGCACTTCGTGTAACCCATGAACTCGTGGCACACTAAAACTGCACATAACTCAGGATATGAGAAGGAAGAGTTGTTAATTTTACTGACCTTTGATTAAACTACTAATAGGACCGATGTATTTTACCAACTCTCCTAGAATGGAAAAGGAGGAAAGTTACCACAGCTGCAGTCAGCCCATCCACCTGCCTCTGCAAACTTCTTTCACTTATTTAGTATTATAAACAAGGTCAGAGTATTGCTCCTTAAAACTAAAAGGCCAGAACAGCCCCACAAAGGTAGGGAATAAGCACTCCAAACCATGGCAGCTTAAGCCCTTCCCACCTCATTAATTTTGAGTAAAATTTTCCATGTGTAACAGGCAAGTGTCACCTTCATTATTTTAGAAAATAAAAACTCCTGGGCTAAATTTGACAGGAATATTCACAGAACTGCTTACCAGTTACCTAGGTACCTGTTTCAGTTCAGAGCTTAGCAGCTACTCCACCAAACAACTGCATTTAACAATTACTTAATGCAAGTTCACTTTCAACTTCAGTCTAATGTCCCGCACACAGCCCAGCCCCACACCCCCGAGTGCCAGCCCCGCACCCCCCGATAAGCGCAGTTCAATTATGTTTCGTGTCTGATGTTAAGCTCATATTGCTACAGTGTAATTAATTGTAGCTTGAGCCCCAGACTAAACTGATAGAAGACCCAGGAGCTGCTCTGCCGCAGTCTCCGCTTGGTCTAACTTTGCATTTACGACTGTAAAACACAAATAACCAGAATAAAAAGTCATCTGGAACGAAGGTTTACTGTTTGCAACGGAGTTTCTGTTACTGGAAGTGGAGAGGAACGTTTAGGAAGGTTTTCTGCAGTAGCCAATTTCTTCTAGCCCAGAGAGTATTGAACACAGGGCTGCCTGTACTCTCCATTCTATTACAAAAACCTAATCCCATCGCATGACCTGCAGCAATTCAGTTTAACAAATCAACAATTACAAATATTTTGGCAAAGTAAGCTTAGGTATTGTTTGCCTCTCGGCACAGTTCACAACCAGTTTATGGCTTTATGATAAAAGTCATTAAATCCAATCTGAAAAGCAGAATTTACAGCTCACTTAGCAAGTCAGGCCCATAAATGGATGCTTTCAATTACAGGGCATTTACATGTACAACCATTAAGGCAGCACTGAATACATTTGAAAACTCTGGAATACTTTTTATAATAATTAAAACTTTGAGTACTGTTCTTTGTACAAACTAAACTTAGGAATTTGCTTCAGTCTCAAGCAGAGCTCAGGTTCATTGTTATCCAGAACCTACTACAGAGCCTGTTCTCCCAGTACTTTTGTGGGAAAGGGATTAGAGAGATGGAAACAAGGTTTGTTTTTTAAAGTTGCTCTCAGGAGCAGGGATTTTTTTTTTTGAGCTCCAATAAACTCAATTATATCAACTAGTGCTCAACACTTCTGAAAGATCAAATGGAAGAGGAAGGAGGACCCAGGAGAGCCTTTCATTTGGAGATCAGCTGTGCAATTAATTTTGCTGGTGAACCTAGCTGCCAGGTGGAGGAAATGCAGTGATCAGCTCAGAGAACAATTTTTTAATCTCACTTTTTCAACTCTGGTGTCCCTTTTACCATCAATCAGGACCTCAGTGAAAGCTGATGAATTCCTCTTCAGGATTCTATCACACAAGTCCAGCTTCTTCCTCAAAGAAAACTGGATCTTCAAACACTGCCATTTGTGTGGGTCAGGTTACACCGACAGCCACCAAAACAACTGCAGAACAACAACCAACTGCCAGGTTACCCTATTTAACATCCCAATACGACGTCCAATACGTGCTCAGACTCATCTTTAACCTTAAACCACCTTAAACGAGACCCTCCCTTTCCGCTTTTTAAAGGCATTTGTAACTAGTATTACCTTTCATCACTCCCTAATCTTCGTTCTCGAAGCCCAGCCGTGATCTTTCATCACAACAGTGCTAATCAGAGGGGGACGAAGGGACTGCAGACGCACCTCCCTTAGTTACATTCTCACCCCCCTGGGATTCATCAGAGCTTGTAAACGTTACAAGTTTTAAGGCTGCGACTCAGAACAAGCACACAAATAACCCCCTCACGCACCAACAGTGCCATAAAAGCATAGGAAAGTCCAAACAGCAACCCTGTCCTGAGAGGAGCCTTCCACCTCAACTAGGAGGTGTTTCTTTCTCAGCCTGGAGAGCGGAGCAAGGACTAATCAGTCTCTCACTACGGTCCAGCCCCCACAGAAGTAATGTCATGAATCAGCCTGAAAGTACAGCTCTCCAGGCTAAGAGAGGAGCACTTGAGAAAAGACGAACCTGCTGTTACCTGCGGTCTCCTAACAAGCTGTTATTACAAACCTCTTGCTACAGATGGAATCTAACTCGTTTATAACCATGGGCTGTGATAACATGAGCTCTACACACAATACACACGAGGTGCAGCGTTTTCAGAGGCACTTGTCTTGGTAAACCCAGTAAACAAAACTTTTTCTTAGTGCCATCCCACTTGCAAAGCGTTTGAAAAGGGCACAACACACGTGTTGGGCTTTTCTCAGTCAAAAATTGTGACAGACAACCAAAAAGACACGAGACCTGAATCCCATTCAGGCTGCAGTCTGAATCCCAGCTGTTCAACAGCTCTCCCAGACCATCACAAGGGCTCTTCGCTCACTCACATCACACACTTTTCCCCC
Organism: Chiroxiphia lanceolata; assembly: GCF_009829145.1. Lineage (NCBI taxonomy): Eukaryota > Metazoa > Chordata > Aves > Passeriformes > Pipridae > Chiroxiphia > Chiroxiphia lanceolata. The sequence continues at coordinate 1,856,536 of NC_045671.1, read as the reverse complement.
TTCTTTTATTTTCCCACAGCAAAGACTAAAGGACCACACTGGGCTGCACTTTTCCTCTTCCCTTGCACCCCCCAAAGAAAGGAAAAATAAAAACTACAAACAGGAACTCCACAGGAACACCACCAACCACTCGCATTTATCACGACACGACTTCCCCCAGGTAGACGAAACGCTTAGCGGGTTATGTTTGTTTACAAACAACACCCAGGGAATGGGGGCTGCCACAGTTCCTCCGGGCAACCCGTGCCAGGGCCTCGCCACCCTCCCAGCCAGGAATTCCCCCCCAGAATCCGTCCTAACGCTGTCCTCCGGCAGCACACAGGTGAATAAACCCACCGACCGCAGCTCGCGCCCCGTGTGCGCCCCACGGACCAGGAGAGGGGCGGACAAAAGGGGTGAGATGAAGCCTCGCCATCCCAAAGCACAACTCGCTCCCAGCTTTCCACACCCCCAACCCCGACCCCCCGCACCCCTCACGGGCACCCAGGGGTGCCCCGAGCCGGAGGCGACGATCCTCGTGGGTCCCTCTGTACTCGGGATATTCCGCGAGCCCCTGCAAGGAAAACGCACCTGGCACGGAGGGAGCGGAGGGAGGAAGGCAAGGAACAGGGCGTGCTGGGGGGAGAGAAGGAGCAGCACAACTTCTTTACCTCCCTCCCTCCCACACACACCCCGAGGGGCACAGCCTGGTTCTCCCCACCAACCCCGGGGCGGCTTATCCAGCCGGGAACAGGATAACCCATCCCTGTCCCCTCCGCAACAAAGGGGCTGTGGGCGCGGGGAGGCGCCCCCGGCCCCGCCGGCACCAGGCCCGCACGGTACCCCGAGGCCCGCGCAGCCCGCGGGGCAGCGACCCCCGACCCGCCACGCACCAGGACGCACCGGGAACCGCCGAGATCCGCCGAGATCCGACTGGAAGTGCTGCTGCCCCGCCGTGTCCTGCGCTCCCGCTGCCACTAGCCGGGCACCGCGGGGCCGCCGCCTCTCCCCTCAGTTCTACCCTCCTGCGCCCGCCCCCCGGCACGCCCCGCCCCCACCGTGAGGCGGAGAGCGCGTCCATTGGCCGCTCCTCCCGTGACTTCAAAATCCGCGTGGCCATTGGTCCGCGCGGACGATTGGCGGTCTGGAAGACCAATGGAAGACCGGCAGCGTTAAAAAAAAAAAAGATAAGGGAAGAAGGGGAGAAGAAACAGGCGCGAGGCGGGGGAGGTGGGGCGGGTCCGAGCGCTGATTGGTGGATCCGGCGGTCACTCACGCCAACCGCGGGCGGTTGATCGGAGAGGGTGAGGGTTTGGGTGAGTGGTAGGCGCGCAATCGCACTACGAAGCGAGTCCGTCTTCTTCCGCGGGGTGCCAGCTGAGGCAAAGTAGTGCGCTGCTTCCCGGCGGGAATTCCCCCTGGACACGAGCCCAGGTGTGCCCGGATGGGCGGGAGGCCAATGGCCCCGGGGCTGTCCCAGCTGTGATGTGGCAGCAGGGCCAGGGCAGTGCCCTCCCTGTGCTGGCACTGCTGAGGCCCCTCCAGTGCTGGGGCAGTTCTGGGCCCTCAGACAAGAGAGACATTGAGGGGCTGGAGCGTGTGCAGGGAAGGGAACGGAGCTGGGGAAGGGTCTGGAGCAGCAGGAGCGGCTGAGGGAGCTGGGGGGGCTCATCCTGGAGAAAAGGAGGCTCAGGGGGGACCTTCTGGCTCTGCAACTCCCTGACAGGAGGGGGGAGCTGGGGAGGATGGGGCTCTGCTGCCAGGGAACAAGGGACAGGATGAGAGGAAACGGCCTCAAGTTGTGCCAGAGGAGGTTTAAATTGGATTTTGGGAAAATTCCTTCACTGAAAGGGTTGTCCATCCCTGGCACAGCTGCCCAGGGCAGTGTTAGAGTCCTCATCCCTGGAGGGATTTAAAAACCATGTGGATGTGGCACTCGGGGACATGGGTTAGTGGTGGCTTTGGCAGTGCTGGGGAATGGTTGGACTCGATGGTCTTGGAGGGCTTTTCCAACCTGAGCTATTCTGTTATTCCAAACAGATTTAAACTACCCAGTTCTTCCTCTCCTGCCGTGGCACAGCAGCTCCAGGCCTGACGGTCCCAAGGTGGGACATGGACAGAAGGGAGCCCAAAGCCTTCCGAGCCTCCTTCTGCTGCCTGCAACCACCCCTGTACTCAGCGACACTTAACAGAGTGGTTTCCCCCCATATGTTTTTATTTTCTTATAGCTCCTGCCTTCAGTAGACTCATCAAAGCTTTAACCACCTGTGGTGTGGTAATGATGTAGCACAACCAAATCCCTGTGCCTCAGTAGATGCCCAGGCTCACCACACGTGAATTGGAGCTGTTACCTGTGACTGCACAGCCAGGGACCCCTCAGCAAGTGAAACCCAGCACTGTTTTATCTGCAGGGATCCTTGCAGGGATGCCCAGCAGATTCCCTGGGACTGTTCAAGTCTGGAGAAGAGAAGGTTGAGTGGAGACCTCATTGCACCTTCCAATACCTGAAGGGGAATACAGGGAAACAGGAGAGGGACTCCTTGTCGGAAACTGTAGTGACAGGACAAGGAGTAATGGGTACAAACTGAAAGAGGGGGAATTTAGGTTAGATATTAGGGAGAAATTCTTCTCTGTGAGGGTGGTGAGGCCCTGGCACAGGTTGCCCAGAGAAGCTGTGGCTGCCCCATCCCTGGAAGTGTCCAAGGCCAGGTTGGACAGGGATTAGAGCAACCTGGTGTAGTGGAAGGTGTCCCTGCCCATGGCAGAGGGATTGGGACTGGATGATCTTTATGGTAGCTTCCAACCCCTTAAAATTCCATGATTCTGTGAGTGGGAAGCCACGGGATGAGAGTTTAAGGGGCTTTTTTTGGATGAAGAGGTCAATTCCTGCTTTACTATAAGTCTCTTCAAGGCATTCTGTTTTCCTGCTTATGCTTTTTTGATACTTTTCCTTATTCTATGTCATTTATCTCGACTTCAGGCCACTTTTACACCTGAGGTCACGTCTCACCACCGTAGCAGTTGTCTCTCCAGAGACATTCTCCTGTTCCAGACTGAAAGGGTTCCTGAACTCAGTGATGTAGGTGTTGTGATTCAGTGTCTTGGGCACGGATCCCATCTCAACAGGGCTCGTATTCCCAGGAGCCAGGTGAGACACCCCTCCCATCATTTGGCCCTTCTGACAAAAGGGTAGATATGGACTTGTGGAAATCTCCCTTTTGCCTTTTGTCTGTGCTTGGATTTTCTCAGCTTCTTGAAGCAGGCATGTGGCTGAATGAGTTTTTTTGATTGCATTTTCCCCGCTTTTCCATCATTTTGAGATTCAAGCAAAGAAGTGAAATGGAGAAGATTCCTACTGCAGACAAAGCAGAGCATCTGACAGATTACCATCATGTTTTTGAAAGATAAGGTGTCCCAGGCATGTTGTACCTGGAAACAGACACAGGCTATTCAGCCAGTGCAGCACTTGCTTTGTGGAGGTTCCACTGCATTGAGAGAATTTTTTCTTCCATGAACAGCAAGTTAATTAAGCTCAGTTTTCATATAGTTTTGCGTCAGACATTCCCTTCACCTCTCCTCTGAAACAGTTTCATGGCTCCCTCTCCTTTTTTATCTCCAAGGTTCCTGGTACCTCCAAATCTCCTTTCGGTGCCCCCAAACTGCTTTGTATTGGCTTTCTGTCTGGAGCAGCACATGCTGTGCCTGGTTCAGGGATGTGTGTGCTCTGGCTGGCCAGCTGCCTGCTGATTCCCTGCTGCCAAGGAAGCCAAGCAGTGCTGATAAGGGCTGGGCTTTCTCTGCCTTTCTCCCGGGCAGAAACATGGCAACACGTTTCTTTTCTAATGCAGCTGCTGTTTGCCATGAAATTCGAAAGACTGTGTATTTCCAGGGGCTCTACTTCTCCCCTAGGTGTGGTTGAAACAGGTCAACAGGCTGACAAGCTTAGACTGCACAACGGTGACACAAAAAGCACCAATTTATGTGTAAACCTCCTTTCTCTAGGAGGAAATTGCAAGCAGCAGGAGAAGAAAAGCAAAGGGAATAAGGTGGCATCAGGGCTGCAAATCACAGAGCTCAGAAGTGGTGGCTGTAGAGAAGGCAGGCAGGATGTGTAACTGCTATAGAAGCAGTTCTAAGATGCACACTTGCACTAATTTAGGTTGGATATAAAAAATAAGGTTTTTTTATTATGGGGGTAGTGAAGCACTGGCACAGGTTGCCCAGACAGGTGGTGAATGCCCCATCCCTGGTAACACTCAAGATGAGGTTGGACAGGGCTTTCAGAAGCTTGATCTCATTGAAGACATCTCTTCCTTTGGCAGGGAGGTTGGACTGGAGGACCTTTAAAGGTCCCTTCCAACCCAAACCATTGTATAATTCTGTGAAATAGTACTTGATTTAGTAAAAACAAACTGAAAAATTTCAACCTGGGTACCAAAGCTGGATATTGCTAGGTTGTATGAACTAATCAGAGAACCACAGAATGGTTTGGGTTGGAAGGGACCTTAAAGACCATTCAGTTCCAACCCTCCTGCCATGGGCAGGGACACCTTCCACTACACCAGGTTGCTCTAATCCCTGTCCAACCTGGCCTTGGACACTTCCAGGAATGGGGCAGCCACAGCTTCTCTGGGCAACCTGTACCAGGGTCTCACCACCCTCACAGAGAAGAATTTCTCCCTAATATCTAACCTAAATCTTCCCTCTTTTAGTTTAAAACCATTCCCCTTTGTCCTATCACTATCAGCTGTGCAAAAAATTGCTCTCCATTTCTTTTATAAGCTCCCTTTAGGTATTGAAAGCCTTCAGCAAGGTCTCCCTGGATCCTTCTCTTCTCCAGCTGAACCCCCCCAGCTCTCCCAGCCTGGCTCCAGAGCAGAGGGGCTCCAGCCCTTGGAGCATCTCCGTGGCCTCCTCTGGACTCGCTCCAGGTCCATGTCTCTCTCAAACCATGGAGTTCAGCACATTTTGGACATCAGCAGTTAGGTGCAAATGGTTGACAGGCCCATTTGGATTTGAACCTGCAGAGGGGGAGCAGGAGCATCTCCCCCAAGATCTCCCAATGTGTCTGAGAGGATCAGCATCCTCACAAAGGACATCCATGTGCAGACTGGAACAGCTCAGTGGTGGTTCACGGTCATCTGTCTGCTAGAAAGAGCAAGGGCAATTGAGCAACTTGATCTGGTGGAATGTGTCCCTGCCCATGGAACGAGGTGACCTTCAAGGTTCCTTCAAACCCAAACCATTCTGTGTTTCTCTGAAATAATCTAAGAACAAAAAAAATATGCCGAAGCATTAGCTGGCTGTGCTATGCAACAGAGAATACGTGTTGACTTCCCAAAGCCTGTGACCAAATCCTGTAAGAGGTAAAAGAAGTACAACACCAATATCAGATAACTTCAAAGACACCTAGGATTTCTAAATGGCCTGACACTATCAGATATGACTGTGTGGAGTGGAGATAAGTGTGGAGAGCAATGCCAGGAAGACAGGGAGTTGTGATGCAAAAAGGTCAGCCAGCATGTTTAAGACAGGAAATATTGTATGACTGGGGGAACTCTCATCAAAGTCTGCAGCTTCCTCACAAGTGGAGGTGGCAGGGCAGCACTGATCTCTGCTCTCTGGTGACCAGTGACAAGACCCAAGGGAATGCCTGGAGCTGTGTCAGGGTGGGTTTAGGTTGGATCTCAGGGAAAGATTTCCTCCCCGAGAGTGTGGTTGGGCACTGACCAGGCTCCCCAGGGCAGTGGTCACGGCCCCAAGGCTGCCAGAGCTCAAGGAGTGTTGGGACAATGCTCTCAGGTTCAGGGTGGGATTGTTGGGGTGTCCTGGACAGGGCCAGGGGTTGGACTCAATGATCCCTGTGGGTCCCTTCCCACTCAGGATTTGCTATATACTTCTATGTGTAAAAATGACCACAAATCCAAGGAAAACCACTGTTAAATGCTCCCAGATTTCTCAGCTCACTCTGTTGAAGCACTATCATGTACTTCAGTAACTGCTTTGCCTCTTGCCTCACTGGTTGCAGTGCTGCTTCCCTGCTTACTTTAAATGCCACTTGAGCATGTTATTTTCTCTCTAAACTTATGAAAGTAGCTTTCCTCCTGCACAAATCTGCCAAAGATTGTGAAAGAGGGGATGGTGCTGGGTCTGGAAGCTGGGAAAGGGATGGATTCCCTTTCCCTCTGCATTATTTCATGGCCAAACGTGGAAACAGCCTCTCCGTGCCATTGCAGGACTGCTGTGGGGGGAATGGCCCAACACTGGCAAAAGCCTCCCCTGTTTTTGATACAAGCATGAAAAAACTCCTGGAGGACTGAGACTGTGTCTCCCTCAGAGGGTTAAATACGGATTTAAACCCTTTTTCCTTGTATCTCATCAAGGTTGTACATAGCTCCACACCATATTGGCTCTTGTAGCAGCACAAAGAGGGCTAAAAACAAAACCACACTCTGCTTATCCCATCCCATCACGAGGAACATGTCAGTTGATTTTGAAGGGAACCAATGTCTGGTGTACTGTCCAAACAGGCATTGCATTGAAGTGACCAGAGGAGAGCATTAGCATCATAAATTAAAAGAAAGCCATTGCATGAGGCATAAAAATCGCCATAATGAACAGGAACTTTACTCAGTCATATCAGCATAGATTAAATACTCACAAAACTCATCAAACTTTAAAAAAAGTGCTGCAACTTAAGGCTGGAAATAGTGGCAAAATACATTAGAAAATGCATTGCACATTTCTATTATTCTATTCGTCTTTTCAATGATGAAACTATTCATTATTTCAATAATGAAATTAATAATCTCTGAAGCCTTGAAACTCAAATCTGCTGATTGCCTCTTCTTAAATGCAGAAGTATGTTTCCAGTATTACACAAATCACTGTCACTTGAGACTGGGCTGTTAGGAGATTTCAAAACAAAGAAAAAAAAAAAAGAAAAAAAAAAAGAAAAAAAAAAGGGAATCAGTTCCACAGTGAATAAAATATTGAGAAAAAATAGAATTTGACAGTCCCTGATGTAAGCCTGCTGTGTCTGTCCTATCCCCCCGGCAAAACAGGCTTAAGAAATAACTACTATTCAAAATAATGTTCTAAAAGCAAGGTTCTGCCTTTCTGACCCATCACAGCATGAACTGGTTGGTGTTTGTGTTATAAAGTACATTACATTTATCAGAGGGAATGGAGTTAGACAGTAATCCTTAGAAGTGACATCCTCCTTAAGACGTTCACAGCACAATGTATCTGCTGTGTATCTGCTCACGTTCTTCATTTACGCTGTATAATCCTGATCAGTAAATTATTTAACTACCTTATCTTAATTCCCAGTGCCTATGTGCACATAAACCCAGTTGCCCTGACTAACTTAAAGCAGAATGATTTGAGAGACAACTTTGGCACTGTCAGACACTTGAGTTTTTAATTCCTTTGCTGCATTGACTTGCTTGAGTTTGCGCTGAAATGGACAGGGAACTTTCCTGCACTGAAACTGGCCCTTCTTTCCCCAGTTGTACTGTTTTTTATAGCTTAGAAACATTTCATGTTGCCAGAATTTCCGTTTTTAACTCAGATTATCTCTCTATCCTTTCTTATTATTCCAAATACTGCACCATTCATCTTCCTACATCCTTTATTTTGGATTTGTTGATTAGAAACACATTTGTGCTAACCCCAAATAAGCCATCATTAAAGTGAAATAGGCTTGTTTACAAAGAGATTTACACAAGTTTGTCTTTATTGACTTAAATAAACAAGTGTAATTTGTGAGTAGGCCTGGGGGACAATAGCTTTGATTCTAAATTAGTAGTAGGCCTTGGTCCAAGAAGGATTTGAGTACGTGTTTAAATCTATGAAGTGAGCAAGCCAGTGGAATCAGTCATAGGAACAAAATTCAGCATAAATGCAAACATGATATGATTAAATTTTTGATCATCCTTATTTCCTTTTTCTATTTGCTTTTTCCAGCAAGCTGAAATTAATTCATTACAATGAAATCCACAAAATAATTAAGAAGAAAATAGTTTGTGCCTCCGTAGGAAGGATCAAAATAAACCAATTTATGCTATGATCAGTTATTGCAATACAGTCTGTTTCTGCTTTACACTGTGTAAGATGCACTATGCTAATTAAGCATATGTTTGTATAGATTAGTCTCAATGAGATTTACCCCAGTTTTCTACACCATCTGTGCAAGATTGGTAGATGAGTTGGAAGTGATCTCTGTATATATTGTCTGTACTAGTTGAAGAAGTGTTTAGGACACTTAGAGGTAGAAGTTTTCTTTTTGTTATTATTGGTCTAGCAAACCTTTAGTTACAGATTTTGAGCATTGTCCTTGTGCTTTCGAAAACTAGTGATTTAAGGCAATATCAATTTAGAAGTTATGATTCAAAGTTATCATTTTAAAAGACCAAATAAATCAAGGAAGAATTTAAAGAACCTGACAAATCCTTTCCTGCTTAGTTTTATTTAGAGATATGAAACATGCATTACTGCTATGGAGGTGAAGATACCACCAAGTATAAATGTTGCCATAATGAAAAGTTAGGCCTTAAAAATAATCTGGGACTTTATCACTGCAAAACTGTCATGTTGTTTATTTTAGCTCTTGGCATTTATCATGATGAATAACTGATGCATGAAAAAAAAAAAAGTCTGTCTCCTAACAGTGCTTGAAGCCAACTGATGGCTTTTTCTGTGTAATCCCCAGGGAAGCCTGTGTTAGAGCCTGTACCCCTGGCACTCCATGTTACCAGGGGCTGATTCCCTCGACTGGGGGGACAGAGGAAGGAGCTCTTTGCCCTGGAAATCCCTGGTGTGATGCTGTGACAGAGGGTGTTGGGAAGAACACGAGGAGCTATCCCTGCCTATGCTCTTCGGTGTAAGAGTTTTGTCCTGGTTTTGTCCTCACCCAGTTCAGGATCAAGTTGGTGCAAGAAGGTGTTGCTGGGCGCATATCCTCTCTCAGTACAGCAAAACTCACTCTGCAAAAGTAAATTTTGCCCCGTTTTACGCTTAGGAAGCGTTTTTCTGGCAACACAGACAAGCTCTCACCAAGAAATGGGAGGTCCTGGTGCCATGTTTCCGGTTGAAAAATCGACATTTTACCAGTCTTCAATTTATGACTAAGACAGACCATTACAACCACCTACTGCACGTTGCTCACTTCAAAGGCCAAATAATTTCCCCCAAGGGATCCCTTTTTGGGTCTGTGGCCCTTGCAGCTCTGATCTTTTGCAGAAAAGGCAGCAAACCTGGGGTGAGAAGTTGGTGTGGTGCAAATGAGGGCCTCTCTCTTTTGTCTTCATGCCATTAGATCTCATTATATCTTTTTTATCGGTTTAGGTTTGTTACACTGATGTCTTCTCATAGAAATCTTTGTCACATGTAAGTATTTGGCGACCGAGAGAGAGTCACACCTCAGTGGGTTGGGTTTTTTTTTTAAGTACACAAGCTAAACCGAGTTTCTTTGGTCTTTCCCTGTAAGGAGGGTTTTCAAACTTCCACGTTTATCCAAAATCCACTATACAACTTGCTTTTTAAAGTATGGACACTGAAACTGTGAACAGTCCTTTAATTAATTTACAGTGTTACACTTCTCTGCCTTCATTCAGTTGTCTTCTGTTTATGCATTCGTATCATTTATGCCCATTTCCTCTCTGGGCCTCTGTCTGAAACTGGGAATAGATACAGTGACCTGTAAATCTGTTTTAAAGCCACTGCTTTCCAAAATGCAGCCCCTGCTCTTCAAGTTGAGATGTGCAGCCCTGATTCCTTCAGACAGGTGTCTTAAAACCACCAATCTGAGCGACTACATTTGCTGCACTGTGCAGAGTGGCCTGTAAAAGTAATTTGTCAATATTTATGAAACATGGCAATAGGAAAAGACTCCCAGCTTCCAGCCACCAGCAACAACACCTTCTGAATTTTCAGACCTTCACGCTTGCAGGTGAGGAAAGGTCAGACAAAAATGAGACCTCAGATTCTTAGAGTGGTCTGCTAGTGGAAATGGAAATGGAGAGCTATGTCTTCTGGTAGATGTGACCAAAGCGAACCAGAAACTGCAGTCTGGCTGAATTACCTTCTTTATGCAAGTTTGACATGGCTGCAGGCAAACAGATTACAGATCATATAGTTTTAAGCACCAGGGATAAGGAAATCACAACACAGCGGCTGCAAAAGTCAGATTCAGAATTAATCAGCCTGTTGATATGTGTCACAGCAAGGAATGGGGCCAGAACAAGCTACAAAAGATGAAAACCTTGGAAAACATGCAAGGTGCACACCATGGACAATAAATAGGAGCAGCACCTGAAATAGAAGCAGTAGTCTGCAAAGAGCAAGAAACAAATGAATAAGGCTAACACCCAATAATCATGTGTTCATTCCAAGATAAATCGCTTTCCAAGCCTGCACAAAGAACAATCTGCAGCAATTCGTAGTGTACAGCAACTGGAGACAAACAGTAACAGCCTTCAGAAGGAGCATCTTGCTCCCTATCCTCTGGCTTTAAGATTAAAGTAAAAAAAATCCAACCAACCAACCAAAAATGAAAACCATTTGCACCTCAAGCATGTCAAGGCAAGAGGTGTTCCAAGGAACAACCTCCTTTGCAGAATGAATGCAAGTGTCCTTTCACAAACTTAAAAGCTAAATTAAGAATTTAAGTGAGGATTTAAAGCAGGTTTTTGCAGTTATTTTCACTTAAGGACCCACCTTGTCCTCTGTGTATAGTTTCAATCTTTGCTGTGTTGAGTGTAGCCACTCAACTGTTCTCCTTAGATAACAGAGGGAATGTTTGTGCTTTTGCAGCACAGAGGCTCAAAATTTAGCCCAAGCAGTCCTTGTGGGTGACTTTATCACAATGCAAAGCTTTGGAGGACCTTGAGTTGAGTGCAACTGTTGTTGTTCAATTTTGTGTGTGAAGTTCAGCTGACCACTGGCCTGACAGTGAGGAAAAAAAGCCCTGCTGAAGTGAAAGAAAACAGAAGAGTCATCTGGAAAGCCCCTTCCAGGATGTGTCTATAATTTAATCAGAGCTGAAAGCCTCTTGACTGAGCTCGGTAGCTCAGGGTTTGCGGGTACTGTAACCAGAGTTCAGGTGCTGTAACCAGAGTTCAGGGCTGGCTGCTTACCCAGGCCCTGGGTGGATTTTGCAATGGACCAAACTCGGTGTTACAGGTGACTACGCTGTTTGGGGAGGAAGAGAGTCGGGGAATGTCAGTCTGAACTCTGTCCCCTCTTAAGAAACACAGAGGAGACATGCCTCGAGCGGGTTTAGAGTCCAGGAGTCATTCTGCCCCATAAAAGTGCCCAGCACAAACCCTAATGACTCTGCTGATGGGCACTGGCAGCTGTGGTGCTCCACATGTGAACTGCCCTCTCCTGGAAATGCTCAGAGAAGTGACAGCCGGTGTACTCGGGCTTCTTTCTGATTGTCCTTTCCTGATTGCTGTCTTCTCATCCTCCAGCCGATGTTCCTGCTACTTCTCCTGTAGCTGATCCAGAGGAAAAGCTTCTGTAGTCCCTCACCTACCACGTGTCAGTGCCAGACAGCTGATTGTCAGCCTACCCGCGGGACTGTCTACACCCAGAGATGTGCTGTCAAATGCACAGAGTTAACAGAGTGATAGGGAAGAATGTTTTCCCCGTGAATCCTCTCTCAGTCATGATCTCAGAGGCTATTTGTGTCAGTGGCAGGTACAACATTTTCAGATGAAGACGCGATTTGATGAATGAACTCTGCTTCTTAAGATGCTCTAGGTTGCCTTTTTTTTCCAGTCCATCCCTTTCATCACCTTAGGCTTAAATAAATTCCCCAGGGAACATGCAGTTCTGCAGTTACAGGTAGTTTGCACTTATTTAACAGCTAATATCAGTAGATAATGGCTCCTACTGCTAGATAAAGTCAGAAGAAAATCTGTGACAATTTACATTTGCATACATTTAAAAATTAGGGCTAGTAGCTTGGAAAAAAAACCCTTCTATTTTTAACAGAACATCAGTTTCTCTTATTACCTTGCTTCTCAGCAAAAGGGTGAGTAGCAGCACCATTTACAGTTCCAGACAGGTAAGATTGTTCCCATTAATGAATCCTGCCATTCCCCTCTCCTGTCTTTTTGCCCCTTTTCTGAGCATGATGACTTAATGGTGTCTGGTATGGCTCAAATCACGACCCAGCTGGTCTCATCTGGATCCACTGGCGAGGCTGTCAGGTCACTTATGAAATGCTTCGCCTGGAAGATCTCCCTGCTCTGAGCGGGAGCTGCATCGCCACGGCCACTGTCTGAGGCAAGACCAACCCTGGAGAGGGGAGGTCAGGGAAACAGGGCCAACCTCCTTCCCATGAAAGAATATTTGTAGCACGGTTTTGTCTGTTTTATATATATGTATATATAAAAAGGCATTTGGGGGATTTAGAGGCTAGATCTGTGCTGGCTTTTGAGGCTGCCTTGAGGCTACCTCCAACACCAAACCCTTACAGACAGATGGTTGGGTGCACTTCACCAAATGTTAGAAGTTAGACGTCAGAGTCCAAGTTACTCACCCTAAACTGTCTAGAGGAGAGTTCATGCCTGTTTAGGGTTGTTTTAGAGTGGGATGAATAACCCACCAGGAGTTCCTATCATTCTGCACTGACTATAAAGGAAGCCTCTCAACTTTTGGATCCCTCAGGATGCTTCAAATCTGCAAGCCTGGCTCCAGACACGCAGCAGAGTATGAAGGGTCCAAACCCATGGGGTCTAAACCAGGAACTGGGCCTAAACCTGACCACAGCAGCACGACTTTCCCCCTCCTGCAGCACCGTGAGCAGGTCAGCAGTGCCTGCTGTGTGTCCCACACCAAGGGGCCGCAGCCAGAGGCTCTGGCTGGTGTGGAATGAGCAACACCCAGAGAGTACCAGACTTTCTGCTTTCAAAACAGGGTGGGCATGTGAAAAGCGCTGCTGCAAATTGTCCCTGGCCTGACCTAAATCCCAAACCATGCCCAAGACTTGTCTGGAAAAGTGCAACTGGCCCAGGGCCCAGCCTTTGCCAGGGACTCCAGCAACCAGAGAGCATGGGCAAGGGAGCTCTGCGTGCTGGGCTTTCCCATTTGCATCTACGTGGTCCTGGGATCAGACTGAGCTGCCCCAAGGCCTTGGCATGCTTTCCTGCTGCAGAGCAGGCCTGACATCCTTCTTGGAGTAACTTGGAACTATCCTTTGTAGCATAGTACATACTAGGCAACAAGCTGGGGCACAGAGTGGGAGTTTTGGGGTTTTCTGAAGGTTTCATGTTGGGTTTGTTTGGTTGGTTTGTTTGGGATTTTTTTTTTTTTAATTTAACTTTTTTTAGTGTACTGGGAAAAAACCAGTTCCAAACATCTTCAAGACAATCACAAGATCAAACCTCAGCTCTCCAAAGGCAGACAGGTACACTGTCGTGATAAACTCAAGAATTAAAATACATTTCTGTTGACTGTGAGGATGTCTATCTGGCATGAGAATCTCTGGTGTAACACCATAGTGCCCAGCTTAGCTGGGAAAACTGTATGACAAGCTCAGACAGGGATTGATCCGGGAGCTCTGGAATTCCCTTCCTTGCTGCTCTTACACAACATCACTGCTTGCCAACTGTTGCCTTTGCCTACTGTTCTTCATCCTTCATATTGTACATTTGCATTACAGTGTGTACTGGAAGAGAAGACTAGGAACCTCAGCAAAATTTTTTTCGCCTTTTGATATTTTATTTCTTTCTGTTTACCCAGCTTAACATCTAGATGTAGGTATTCTCCTATGGGACTGCCAAGGGGTCCTACGAGGGGATTTAAGATTTACTTCTGGTTGTATCCAAAGTAACCCCTGTGTTTGCTGCCCTTGTGTCACTGGGCAACCACCCATATTTGTCAGCTTTCTTCCTGACACTTCTCCATCCTGCACGAGATGAAGGAGCTGGTGTGTGACTGCAGCTTGCACAGACCCCCTCCTTCACAGAGAACCAGTAATTGTTAAATAAATTATATGCTTTAGTGTCCGCATGTTAATAACTCGAAATCCCACCTCCAACTACCAGGTTTAGAAATTGATTAGGGAGGATTAGACCTCACCTAATGCCTAATCATTGTCTGTTCCTAGCTGGCCTTTTATTTCCACACCGCAACACAAAGGCTCTAATCAAACATCTCACAACGCATGGAAAATGCCGAGCGAGTTAAAAATCAGTCGAGTGAGAGCAGGTAACAGCTAGAAACCAGACATGACTGACACATCAACCAGTGTGGTTACGGCTCTGGGCAGCACCCAAACACTCCCTTCACACCCTGACCATTTATTTAGACTGATTAAAACCCAAAAGGGCTGGAGGTAGATCTCCGCCAGACTGGTTTCTGGTTTGGGTTTGGTTTTTTATTTCAGACGAAATCTGTTTCTTTTTTTTTTTTTTTTTTTTTTTTATTTCCCCATACAACTCTTGGGTTTGTCCTTGCTTTACGTAGGAAAATAGTTATACCTTTTCCAGCCACACTAGTGGGCGGGTTGGTGAGTGCCACCGTTCAAGAGCAGCCCTCACAGCTGATCTCTGAGCACAACTCCTTGCTCCCTGCCTTGATATGAGGCTCAGTTGCCACGATGTGGCAGCAAACACGAAGCGACATCCCAAAGCAGTCCGGGGGCTGAATTTCAGTGAGCGGAATCACAGGATATGATGCCTTACCCCTTGACCATGCAAGCTGAAATGATCACCTACTCCACCTGACTGAGCGTTCTCTTCGCACAGCACCCAGAAAGAATCACCTCTTCCCCTCACAAAGACAAGGGCAGGCAGGCAGCACCTTGTGAAGTTCCCCAAGTACTTATAACACCAAGGGAAATGGATTAATGAGAACCAGTAGTGTCTAGAAAACTCTTCCAAAAAAAAACCCTGAAGGACCAAGCCCTTCCCTGCCATGGGGTTGCATAGCCTTCCTGAACACCATCAGCTGGTTATCCAGCTGAGGTTTAACTCTTCTTTCTTGAAGCACCAGGACTCTCTGCTTTCCCCTCCCTTCAGAACATCCACACCCCCAGCAGCTGCTCTTGGCCAGGCAGGGCCAGAGGGACCCAGCAAGAGGTCACAGGGGTTAGAGTTCATCTCTGGTAGCACCGATCCAAGCAAGATCTGTCCAGTCTGTGTATTGCAACAAGAAAAGGATGTGTAGCTGTGAAGACCACAGAGATGCTCCAAGGGCTGGAGCCCCTCTGCTCTGGAGCCAGGCTGGGAGAGCTGGGGGTGTTCGCCTGGAGAAGAGAAGGATCCAGGGAGACCTGAGAGCCCCTTCCAGTGCCTGAAGGGGCTCCAGGAGAGCTGGAGAGGGAGCTGGGACAAGGGATGGAGGGACAGGACAAGGGGGAATGGCTTCCCACTGGCAGAGGGCAGGGTTAGGTGGGATACTGGGAGGGAATTCCTCTCTGTGAGGGTGGTGAGGCCTTGGCACAGGTTGCCCAGAGAAACTGTGGCTGCCTCTGGATCCCTGGAAGTGTCCAAGGCCAGGTTGGATGGGGCTTGGAGCAACCATGTCTAGTGAAAGGTATCCCTCCCTGCCCATGGCAGGGGTTTTGGGGTGAGATGATTTTTAAGGTCCCTTCCAACCCAAACCACTCTGTGATTCTACACATTTGTTAAAATTAAAAAACAAACAAACAAAAAAACCCCCAAAAAAACCCACAAAAACAAAACAAACAGACAAACAACAAACAAAAAAAAAATCCCATATTTCAAGTGGTTTCCTGTTGCTGGTGTCTTTTCTTTCAATAAAATTAATTATAATTTGTTTGAGGTTTATTATTACAGCACCCCTCTGAGGTGTGAAGAGTTGATAGCCCTGTGAAACCTGAGAAGAGTTGGTGACATTGGTTTGCCTACAGTGCTTGCTATCAGAAAATAGGAGATTATGCTGGGGGGAGAAGAAAGGAGCAAATATTTGTCAGAGAACTGAAATTACACCCTGAAGAGCAACATAGATGCAAATCAAAGTGTGATGATCAAGAAATACCCAAGGATTTAGCAATTCTGGATTAGAAAGAGGATTTCAGCCGTGTATTTCAAATCTCTAATCTCGAGTGAGCAAGTAATCTAAATCCACCTAATAACAGTGAAATGAAATTATAGCTTAGTTGAGTAATTACTCCTTTTTTTTCCTTCATATCGTTCAGAATAAGTATCTTTCATGAGCTTTCATTGAATCATTAATTTGCATTGCAATGATTTTAACTGTTGAGTTTTAAATATCTGTTTTGTTGGCTGATCAAAACCAAACTTGGTCTCTATTTTTAGTTTTCAGTGTTGAAAAAAAAACAACCCACTGTACATCCTGTGGCTGATGTAACCTGAACTGCTTCCTTGCAAGACCTCTATCTGTGAATTTACCCCCTTGGCTGCTTCAGGAAATTACAGGTGGCACTAAATGTTGAAGTAGACGGACACGGATGGGTTGTAGTAGAGGCTGTATCCAGTCACCTTTCTAGTGGGCACCCTGAAGTCTGATCTAACACAGTCCAGAGATGCTGTTAAAGCAGTTTCAGCGAGGCAGCACATGGGAATTCCAGCTGAGGACCAATATAACACAGTAAAAGCTGGGAGATGCTATGCTAGCAGCTGAGCACAAGACTGAGCTTGCTTATGCCTGGGCACGAACTTAGAAAAAGTGCTGGAGGAGGGGAATCAAGGCATATCTTAACATGCCCCATCCCTGGCAGTGTCCAGGCCTGGTTGGACAGGGCTTGGAGCACCCTGATCTATTGGAAGGTGTCCTTGACCATGGCAGAGGGATTGGAACAAGATGATCTCTAAGGTCACTTCCAACCCAAACTATTCTGTGATTCCTAGAAGAGGGACCCAAAGAAAATGGAAGCATCTGTGGCTGAGTGCACAGAGAGAGGCAGTGACCAGAGAGACCCAGGTCTGAGCTTTGCTAAGGAGCGAAGTAGCCTGAGTCTACACTTACTCCATTCTGGTACGTGCTGTGGTTTGCCTCAGAAGTGATTTCAGTCTTAGGGAAATAAAAATAAATCATAACCCCAAGGAGTGGTGGCTCAAAGAGTGTGGTGGTGGTGTGATGCCCCTGTGGCCATGCCTGCTGGGGAATCATAGGATGGTTTGGGTTGGAAGGGACTCAAACATAATTTACTTCCAACCTCCCTGCCATGGGCAGGGACACCTATCACTAGACCAGGTTGCTCCAAGCCTTGTCCAACCTGGCCACCACTTCCAGAGATGGGGCAGCCACAGCTTCTCTGGGCAACCTGTGCCAGGGCCTCAGCATCCTCACAGCCAAGAATTTTTTCCTAATATCCAAGCTAACATTACCCTCTGTTAGTTTACAACCATTCCCTCTTGTCCTGTCGCTACATACTCCTGTAAAAAGTCTCTCTACATCAAAATCTAACCCTGCAGTAAGCTAGCACACCCATCCTCCTGTGAGCATGAAACCTCTGGGTAAACCACAGCTTGCTGAGACAAAGACAGATGTTCACATTTTCACCTGTGATCATCCATTCCTCCCTGTGCCCTCCAACCTGATCCCTCTCCAGCTGCACCCAGGGTGCAGAGCTTGCCTGGAGCCCATGGGAGCACAGTTATGTCAAACACTACCTAGATCTTCCTCCCACTTCCACATCTCCCAGCTGGCTCAAAAAGTTGTGGCCTATGATTTTCTAACCAACATAACATAGTCTTGGCTGTTCTTGTAGCCAAGGAGGGGTAGTTTTTGGAGACAGGAGTAAGTGGGAGTTAAAAATACTGAAGGAAAAACATGGGCAAACAGCATGGATGAGATGAGCAGAACTGGGAGATAACATAGATAAAAGTTTGGTGATCAGGCCCTGACACAAGCCAAACTTTTGCCTCAAAATCTGCTTCACCAGGACAGCAGTATATTCTCCTGGAGGAGCCAGAGCCTGGGTGTTTCAACCTCTCCACACAGAAAACAGCTTTTAAGGCCATGTCCAGGAAGGCAGCAGAAAGTTAGGGCTAACACACTTCAGCAGCTGCTGCATTACCTCTCCTGTCACAGAAGTTTCCAGCACAGAGACCATCTCACCAGATGTCTGATGACTCTCAACACCAAGCAGGGGAAAACGCTGCCTACTTGTTCACTTCTCCCCGTGAAAATGACTTCCCCATCAGCCTCCTGCTTCTGACTGATCCACAGGTGGCTTTTTTTTTTAGCTGTCAGACTTTTTTTCTCCTCTCTACCTTTGCAGGAGATGAAAATTCAGCTGCTGGATGAATGCCTACCTGCAAGTTGAAGAAAGTGCATGGCAAGAAGGGGGAATGTGCTTGTGCCCTCCTCGTTCTTGCAAGGAAGGAAAGCAAGACAAGCAAACCTGTACTTCAAAAAGAAAAATTAGACAACAGCAAGATTCTTTTTCCCAAGATTGCATTTTGCCTCAGCTGTATCTCGGGTGTGAGGATGAGTATTAGTAGCAGGGACCTTTGAGGGCTTCAGGACACAGCTTGGGCTTGACCAGAGCACAAGCAACACTCAGCAACAGACTCAGGGGCCACTCTCAGGGCAACCAGAGCGCTGCCAAATCAGGCAGCCGAATCCCTTTTTAGGTGTCCACATCCAAAATCCAAGCCCTGAATATTCATTTTCAGCCACTGCTGATGCTTGTCATCATCTGTCAGGCCCTGACCAAACCACCCAAGTCCCTGCAGTGGCACCATTCCCCACCATCCCCTCTACGCTCACTCGTGGTTTATCGAGCCTGGGTTTCCTCTGCCATCCTGTGGCCTGCTCACTCTACACCATGAGCCTGCTGCTGCTTTTTGCCTTTAGTGACTCTGAAAAATACATATTTTGCCTACAGTTTACCATCCAGCAATTTTCTACGCTCTGAGAGGACTTCCATCTATGTTGCATGGTACAGTGAACACTCTTGTCACAGCTGAGATATGCTGGCGGCTTCCAGTCTGTAAGATCTGGACAACTAGCCTTCAACTTGGATTTTTTTAGAGAAACATTAGCTTCTGCAGAGGCAGGCTAGGTCACAAAGATGTCCTTCTCCCCTCACTGCCTGTCCCCTCTTTTGTCTTTGGTTTGATACCAGAGTCCTCTCCTTTGCAGAAGTGGCAATGCTGGTATCACACAAAGGGCCTATCACACAGTCTGTCAGGGCCTCTCCAAGGCTGGAGAACTCATAGGCCTATTTCTTAGCTGGTTAAAATAAATATATTTTTCTCCCAAGACATAATAGTTTCCACTGAGAATGCCAGTGTCCCCCATAACTGTCCTTCCTTGGATTATAAGAGAGCTATGCAAGGACATTGCTATTCATCTACCATGTGTTTTACCTTCTCACTAATCAAAACCATCCCTGTTTTTCCTCTCAGAAGCTGACACGGGCTCCCATCCCAGCCTGTCTTTGAAGTTACAGATTCTGACTTTCACTGTCTTTTCCCTCCAGCCCCTCATTTTGAAGCAAGGGATCATCCAAGGGACACAATGTGTGTTCACTCGAGAGCCCTCCAGCTCTGCTCCAGAGCACGAGCAGGCAAGAATAATGAACCAATATTCACCCTTCATCTCCAAGGCAAAGGCTTGCAAACCCATCCAGTTCCAGCCTGGGAAGCAGGGCACATGCCATCAGCTCTCAGGGAGACAGGCAGGCAGCAGTGCCCACCCCAGGGCAGAATAAATCCCAGCAACAGATCTGTCCTCTTGGAAAAATAGATATACAGGGATTTCCTGGGACAAAAATACTAATATTCCAGGAGTTCAACTAGATGATCCTTATGGATCTCTTCCAGCTCAGGATATTCTATGACTCCAACGCTCGTCAGGAGCTCACAGCCTGGGGGAAAGTCACTTTGGGAAAGAAACTGCAGCTTTCTGGCGCCCAGGGTGTCTTTCTAAAAGCTTTTCCTCCAGCTCAGCTAGAAGTTATGGTTTGACACAGAATCCCTGTCTTGGCAGATGACTTCATGAGCCATCAAAGCTGTCAAAACTCCCTCTGTAGTCAATTGTGTGTTTTATTCTGCCTTAGATGTTTGTCATAGGACAGGATGGGTTATTCCTTGGCCAAACCTCTCATTGCCACACACAGAAGGAACCTGGCTGCCAACGCTAGAGGTAGTCCAAGGCACCCTACACAGAGGAATTCTATGTTTTATGGCACGGAAGGTTGAACAGATGATCACAGTGAGGGGAAGGTCATAAAACATCAGTCACACACAAGGGTTATGACTCAATCTTGCTCCCTGGACGTGGAAGGAAGCAAAGCCAGTCCTTCAAATTTCAAGGTTCTGGTGAATTTACGACATAAATTATTCATTGCCCTAAACAAAGACATTCTCTTATCTACCTCATCTCTACTTGCTGGAGCAATAAATATGGCTGCAATTAATTCTGGTGCAGAAGAGCCAATAAAATGAATTCTCTCCCATAAACCTTTCCTTCAGCATCCTATTCTAAGGGCACTAATGAAAACACATTGCCAGAATCTTTTTTCAGACGCACCATGATGAATTATGAAGGTGCTGGAGGACATGGAAATGCAGATCCTTCTCAGGCCTTGCTCCTGCAATGGCAGAGACAACAGCAGCTCTGTCCTCTTGCCTTGACTGAGCTCAAGGCTTGCAGGGGCAGGGAGGGACACTTTCCACTGTCCCAGGTTGCTCCAATCCCATCCAACCTGGCCTTCAACACTTCCAGGGATCCAGGGGCAGCCACAGCTTCTCTGGGCAACCTGTGCCAGGGCCTCACCACCCTCACAGGGGGGAAGATCTTCCCAATATCCCATCTAACCCTGCCCTCTGCCAGTGGGAAGCCATTCCCCCTTGTCCTGTCCCTCCATCCCTTGTCCCCAGTCCCTCTCCAGCTCTCCTGGAGCCCCTTTAGACACTGGAAAGGACTCTCTGGAACCTTCTCTTGTCCAGGCTGAACACATTCAGCTCTCCCAACATGTCTCCAGAGCAGAGGGACTCCAGCCCTTGGACCATCTTCAGGGCCTCCTCTGGACTCGCTCCAACAGATTAAGGCCACAGCAAGACACATCTCTCCTTACAGTCAGAATTCCCCATCTCTGCCTGAGCAAGCAGCTCCTTGGGCGCCAACAGGGATGAGCACATAACCTGCTCTCCCAACACTGAAACGAGCTCCCCAATCCCTCCCTCCTCTTCTCCATTCACAAATCCCTCCACATCCTCGGGGCAATTACAGCCGTAGCTGGGAAGCAGCATCCCAAACAACACAGCTAATACATGTTCTCACACCAGGCTGCCTCGTCAGGGCCCAGCAGAGTCCCAGATTAAGTGATAATCCTCGCCGCAGCCCACGAGCGTGGATCAAGTCGCCGTTTCCATTTTACAAACAGAGGAGAGAAGGCAGAAAGATTAGCTGCCTTCCCTCAAGGAGCCCAGACCTCAGTCCTGGACTCAAATGAAACTAGTTTCTGTCTAAGAAGGGAGATGAGTCAGGTTACAGCCATGAACTGGAAATCACGGAGTGCCTGGTGCAGGCTGGAGGGAGAGAACACGTGGTAGTTTACTAAATGTAAGGAGGCTTAGGTCCCCAGCTTTGTTTGGGGCCAGTACTCTAGTTTTTCTGGATAAACTGATTTTTCAAGCCAAAAAGTAGCCTTTCAAAACATTTCCACTAACCCTTTGCAGGATACTGGTATCCTCTCTCTCTCTTCTGGGCTGGAAGAACACAGGGAAAACCACATTCAGCCCACAGCATGGCATGAAGATGGTACAGATCTCACCCTCCTCTCCCCAGGAACGTAGGATTAACTGAGCACAGCCCAATGCCCCTTTTAAACTATTTGGGCTGAACCTGTGGACCTTCGGCTGGTGGTGTCCCTTTTATTAGCCCTTCATTCAGCACACCCATGGCTGTGGGTACACACACAGCTTCCTTCCTCTCTGCTCTGCTCATCCATACAGGGAATTTGGCCTTTAGTGACATGGTGTATCCCATCCTGGGTGTTTAAACATGTTGGGATCTTCAGTGGTGACCAGTGAAAGCTTTGAATGCTGGGTGCAAAGGACCAGGAGGCTGAGAACCAAAGGGACAGGGCATGAAAAGGGCACTCAGGATATACATCCTCCATTACCTGACACTGCAGGGCAAGCAGCACCCCAAAAGTGTAATTATTTCACTAATTCCAAATGTTTGCCTGGAGAGAGATTGCTCTCCCCTTGACTACAGAAGAAGCATAGCAACGAAGCAGGGACAACAGTGTCCCTGCTGTGGGTGTCTGACCCAGATGAGATGAATCCCTTTCCTTTGTCCACTCTGTTGCTGCCACCTAGGCAGAATATGCTCCCACTGTGCAGAAGCACCCAGCACCTTCTAGTTTCCAGCGTGACATTCTTCTAAGCCTGGTAGTGTCTTGAAAATCCAATTTATAATAAATTTTGCAAGTGCAACCTCCTGCCTAATTGATTTAGAGAAAACAAAGGGTCGGTGGCGCCCTCCAACACCCTGTCAGCATCCTCCTGCTCAAATTTTAGCTGCTTCATATCAGGAGCCCGTTGTAAAGGGTCTGTGGTGCTTGCCAACATCCCCCTAACATCCTCTAGTCCCACTTTGCTGCTGCTGGGCACAGAGACACTCACCCCATGCCTTCCTGTGCGGGCTCTCACATCCGAGCATCCTTCCCACATCTCTGGTCCTCAAGGCCTCTCTAAGCCCTACCTGCTCCCACATGCTCAGATGTCCATTCTCCTCCCCTGAAGGCCCATCGAGCACCCCCCTCCCCCGTGTGGAAGGAGCATATGGCAGGGCAGATGGGGTGTTAATGCAGCAGCTGGCGCAGGATTCCGCGTGGCGGATGCGCGCTGGCTGCAAACAAGGAGCCCACGTGTGTGAGGTGGACACACCCCACACTTTGGACATCCCTGCCTGATTTGGGGGGTTGGTGGCAGTGGCTACGACCCCTCCCCGCTGCTGGGGTTTGCTCTCATGCTACTCGTCGGGGCACCAGGGAGGGAGTTTCGTTCCTTGTTGGCATCTGGAGTCATCTTCGTGTTTCGTTCTCCCTCATTCTTGCATGTTTTCTTCAGAGCATCACCAGGTGGGACATGGGCATTTATCTCTGGTGGTTTTTTGGTTTTCTGTTTTGGGTTGAGTTTGGTTTGTTTTTTTCTTTTTTTTGGGGGGGGGGGGGCGGGACATTGTTGTCAGCCTTCCACCCTCAGAGACAAACCACTACCACAGACACCTCCTAAAATAAAGCACGATCCCCTGAACCAGCCACAGCCATGCATGTCCCTGATGTGGCTCCTGCTGCTCTCACCAGCTCATCTCAGCATGGTCTCCTCTGAAAAAAAGCCTTTCTTTTTCCACCTTACCCCAAATTTCTTCCTCACCAGCTGGATGGTAATCTGCATAGCGGCCAGCTGAATCAGACAGGGATGCTGGAGACAAGGAGATCGGGTTTCCTCCCTCCTAACATGTAATTTAACAGACTGATGAAGCCATTGCCAAGGTTGACCACTCCCCAGGGATGATTTGCACCCATGCAAGGACCACGTGTAGGGGGTAGGCTGGCAGCACACACACAGGTACCTGTGTGCTGCAAAAGGGCACCATCAGTAAATCTCTGGCCCTCCCTGTCCCTCAGTTTCCCCCCCAAAATTATATTGTCTTCTATGTAAAATTTGGTGAGGATAACAGCTAAATGCATATTAGATGTATGTAGGTCTGTGTATGCATTTACACATAGATTAGGGTTGTAAAATCTATCTGAAAGTAGATACATCATATATTATCCATCTTGGCTGTTTCTGCTCCAGGGGAAAAGGATCCCAAGTGCTTGGAGCTGCAATAACCTCTGTCCTGAGCTAAGCTGATTGAACACAAGCAGGAAAGTGGGCAGCTGTATGAGCAGCACAGCTGCACGTGGTGACTACGCTCAGCTCACAGAACCACGGAATCATTTAGGTGGGAAAAGCCCTCTAAGATCACCAAGTCCCACCATTCCCCCAGCACTGCCAAGGCCACCAGTAATCCGTGTCTCCAAGTGTCACATCCACATGGTTTTAAGTCCCTCCAGGGATGAGAACTCCACCACTGCCCTGGGCAGCTGTGCCACAGCTGGACAACCCTTTCCACTAAGAGTTTTTCCCTCATATCCAACCTAAACCTGCCCTGGCACGACTTGGGGCTATTTTCTCTTGTCACGTGGGAGCAGAGCCTGACCCCCACCTGGCTCCCCCCTCCTGTCAGGGTATTGCAGAGCCAGAAGGTCCCCCCTGAGCCTCCTTTTCTCCAGGATGAGCCCCCCCAGCTCCCTTAGCTGCTCCTGCTGCTCCAGACCCTTCCCCAGCTCCGTTCCCTTCCCTGCACACGCTCCAACCCCTCAATGTCTCTCTTGTCTGATGGGCCCAGAACTGGACACAGCACTCAAGGTGCAACCTCACTGTCTCCCTCTCCCACTCCCTCGTGGGAGATTTTCTCCCCCCTCCCACAGAGCTTCCACTCACTCTTCGCTCTACTCATCCAGCTCCTGTCTTTAAATCTTGGTGTGTCACAGCCTGGCTCTTTCAGCCCTGCAGCAACACTCAGAACAAATTGCTGCTCACCTTCACTTCTGATCCAAGGACCATGTCTCAGAAAGTTTGTGACAACTTGGTATTTCCAACTGATTTTTCAATGAATATGTCATCCAAAATCCTCCAAAAACATCCCATAAAAGCTGCTTAAATGAGAAGCCCGTTTCTGAGAACTCAGGGGTGAAGCCTTAAATATTTCCTAAATGATGCAAAAACCCCAGACAACGTTGCAGAAGTTGGTCCCACCGAGACAACCCTGTCCTGTTTGCTATGGAAACTGAGTTAACAGCTACACCTTAAAGACAGGCAGGTTCCCTACGAGGATTTGCCGGAGGTTACCCAAGAGCAGAGGAGAGTTTTAGCTGACAGACAGGGTCTGTCCTTAAAACCTCAGCCCCTGCCTGGTTTGGCTTTGCATCTCCTGCCTGCAAATTGGCTGCCTGAATTTCAGATGACCCCTGAGGCTCGAGGCACTGCATGAACTATTAGGAAGCCTGATCGGATTTGTGACATCTCAGTCAGTGTCATCTCTGCAGAAAGAAAGAAATAAAGCAAAACTTTGGGGGTTGCAGCTCGGCACTGCTGTTTGGCTTCTTCTTTGGTTATTTGCATTTATGGTTTCTAGCCTCAATTCCTAAGGAAATGAGCTTTATACAGTTGCATGAGATTTATATTTGTCATCTCTACTTGACTGAACTGGGCAAAATTATTAGTGGTACCATGAGGGGAAGCAGGAAATATCAGCTGAGGCCACACTGGGTATCAGAGGGTCCAGTCCTGGTTTACCCCCTTGGGAATAATCTCCAAAAAAATCAGGGTTCTCATGAGGCCACCGATAGCTGTGGCATGTTCCCAGCCTCACTGGCCTAATTATTTGGCTGTGGTTAACTAAGGGTAAAAAATTCTTACAATCATAGAAATATTTAGGTTGGAAAAGACCCTTAAGGTCATCGAGTCCATCCATTAAACTCCCTCTGGATGTGGCTGAGGTTTGTATTTCCTCTGCCTGGCAGGTAGATGTGGCTAGGGGTGATGGGAGCTGGTGGGGGATTGTGCATGCCCTGGGGCAACTGAGACCCCAAAACAGCTACAGGTGTGGGTACCAACCCTCTAATGTCATGGTGCTGATAACACCAAGATTGTGGGTTCGATCCCTTTGGGCCATTCACATAAGAGCTGAACTCGACGATCCTTGTAGGTCCTTTCCAGCTCAGGTGTGTTCTGTGTAATTTCCAAGTCCCCAGCATCGCTTCAGTGGCAGAGCTGCCACCAGACCACCACACGAGGGCAGTCCAAGTTTGAGTGTGCCGGGAGCTGCACAAAGCAGGTGCACAGACATCGGGGGAAAAAACCCCCCCACAATTGTACTTAAATATTATATTTTTCCCTAAACAATATTTCATGCCGGGGTTGGGGGCGTCACCAGGGGCTGCTCCTCAGCCCATGCACCCCTGTGGTGACAGCCCAGATGCCACATGAAGGGTCACCCAGGGGGGCCACCACAAAATGGTCCATCAGCCACCTCACCATCATTTGATCGCAGAATCATTTGGGTTGGAAAAGACCCCACGGATCATCAAGTCCAAACATTAACCTGGTGCTGTAACTTCTGCAGCCCCACAGCAGCGTTAAGGACACACGAGCCGCTCAGTGCTTCAGGTAACAGTTTATTTTCTCCAGGGTGTAAGATGTGCAGCAGGTACGTGTACAGGACCGCTGTTTTCTTAGACAAGAGGAGTCGCAACCAAACAAGAGACTGAAACAAAGAAACCTAACAGTATCCTGCCCTACAGCAAATAGTGCAAGTCATGTAAAACATCAGTTCAACACAGGAAAACAAGGGGGGAAAAAAAAAAAAAAGGTATTTCCAAGCCACAGGTATTTCTCTCCTTCTGGAGGAGATCCCAAAGGTGGGGCTGGGAGGTGGGAAGGGGCTCAGTTCAGTTGGGCTCGGACTGTGTGGGGTTCTACAAGAAGGGGTTTTTCACTCTTTTTTTCCCTTTTTATTTTTGACTTGGAAAGAAACTCAGGCGCGGATCAGGAGGTGCACACTGTCAGAGGCACCAAAAGGCAGACCCTAAAACCCAGCTGTGGGTGACCTGCTGCCAAACACAACGTCTTCCTAGAACGAGATGGTTTCAGGGTCTTGCTTCACTCACTTATCTTAAAACTTTCCTCTGCAACCACAAAATCCTTCAGTTTCAGGGCACTGAGACTGTAAGCAAAGCACTAATCCCTCCAAAATGGGTGAGAAAGGATGGGGGGGCATCACAGGTGCCAGGGGGCTGCAGGCAGAGCACGAGCAGAGCAGAGATGGGGCAGCATTTGTAGCACCACTGGTGTCACTGGAGTCCTGCTGAGGCCACATATTCAAGTCTAAAACATTTTAGGCTCTCCTTTTATTTTTTTTTTTCTGCAGGTGACTGGCAGATGGAAAAGCCTCTCACTCCCCCGAACTGCAGGCTCGCTCTTTCCTTTTTAAAATACATTTCTTTTAATTTTTTATTTTTTTTGGCATGCAATTTCTTCTGCACAACTGCAGGAAGAGTTTTTGGCAATCCTCAGCAAAGGGTCTTGAGCCAAGGGCAAGGAGCTGCCCATCCAGCTCCCAGCTACTTGCACTCAGGATATGCTCCTTTGGCAGCAACCCTGGTGCAAGCAACACTGCATGTGCAGCATCACCCCCTGCACTGGTTCCCCCTCCATGGCCTGGATGCTCCAGCAGATAACAGCAGCTGTTCAGGGGCAAGCGTGTGGCCATATGTTGCTGCTAACAAGCATTTACTGGAGCTGGTTCCTTTCTGTGATTCCCATGTGTCTGATTAACTCACAGCTCCTCCGAGCAATTTTCAGATTTTTCACTCTCCCCCTTGCAAATCTCCCTCTATTTTTTTGTTTGGTTTGGTTTGGTTTGGTTTTTGTTTTGTTGCTGTTTTGGCTTTATAAGCAAACCAGAATATGAGCATAAAATGGGGTGAAAAGGGGCAAGATTTGGAAAAAAAGAGTATATTTAAATAGCTAAAAAGTCATTAATCTAATTTTGTAATTTTTTTATACTCAGAAACACACTGTTTCTGGGATGACCCTGCCATGGTTGTGCAGACTCCAAGCACAGATGAGATGCTCAATGACCAACCACCTGCCCTGGGAGGGGGATTGACATTTCCATCTTCTCAAGACACATTTTTGGATCTGCCTGCAGATCTGGACCCCTACCTGAGCATCTGATGCTGTGGGGTCCTTCTCAGGAGTGTGAAGGAAGGAAAATAACCTGTGGCTGTAAGAACTTGGGATGTTTTTTACTGGGATTGCAGCAGGGTGTACAACCCATGGGCCTGAATCCCTGGTCCCCAGGCTTGGGAGGATGGGCTTGGATCCTTATTTACCACTGCATTCCCAGTTAAAACAAACTGGGGAGAAATCCAGCTGACTGACCTGGGTCCCTGGGCTGTGCCAGCATCCCATCCTCTTGGGAAATGTTTTTCCATAGGCTGCCCCATCAGCTGAGTGGAGAGGAGGGTGCTGTGGTGATGAGAACATCCCTTATCTCACTGAGCTATGGGAAAGGAAAGCACCCTGGTAGGTAGCAGAGACAAGTGCTGTCAAAGGTGATTCATCCCACCCTTGGGAGGTCCAGCGTGGGTGGGGTGAATCACCCTCCCTCAGTACCTGCCTCCCTCCAGAGCCAGGACAGCTCCAGAGGAAGGCTGGAGATCACGTTGCAGGTTAGGACATCCAAAACTAAAAAGTGTCAACATGTAGGTGTCTCAATATGCACAGGGCACTTGTTACTTCACTTCCAAATGGGTGAGTGACGTGGGATTAGTCCCACATTCCTACCTGGCACTTGTTTTCCAGCTTTGCACCTCCTTCAGAAAATAGCAAGGAAATTCTGCAACTCCTGAGTGGCCACATGAATTATAGGGCTCATGTTTGCATCAGCTGTGCTCACAGAATCATTAAAGGATTTGGGTTGGAAGGGACCTTTAAAGGTCATCTAGTTCAATTCCCTGCCATGGGCAGGGACATCTTCCACTAAAACAGGTTGCTCCAAGCCCCATCCAACCTTGTCCTCAATATTTCCAGTGATGGGGCAGTCACCAACTCTCCGGGCAACTTGTTCCAGTGTTCTGCCACCCTCATTGTAAAAAATTTCTATCTCGTCTGAATCTCCCCTCTTTCAGCTTAAAACCATTTCCCCTTGTTCTATTGCAACAGTCCTGCTAAAAACATTTGTCCCAATCTTTCTTCTAAACCCCCTTTAGGCACTGGAAGGGGCTCTCAGGTTTCCCTGGATCCTTCTCTTCTCCAGGTGAACTCCCCCAGCTCTCCCAGCCTGGCTCCAGAGCAGAGGGGCTCCAGCCCTTGAAGCATCTCTGTGGCCTCCTCTGGACTCACTCCAGCAGCTCCAGGACCTCTGCTGTTGCTCCCCAGGGCTGGAGGCAGCTCTGCAGGGGGATCTCACCTGAGGGGGCAGAGGGGCAGAATCCCCCCCTCCCCTGCTGCCCACGCTGTGGGATCAGCCCAGTGCTCATCAGTCCCTGCTGCAGCCAGGCCTCTGGAGCCTGGTGAGATGAATAAGAAGCCACCACACCCTGAGCTGGGACAGAGCCCCGAGACCCTCTAGCCCAAAGCTGCTGTTCAGCACACCCATCCTGGCTGTGAAAAGGAAGCAGAGCCCCAGGAAGGCACCTCCACGCTTAGCTGGGCTCACATGTGGATACCTGTGGCCTGGACTCACCACACAACATCAAAATGGGAAGAAATAGGGTTTTCTCTAATCCTCCCTCTCCCCCCCAAAACACAATCACTGCCAGCACTCAGGTCCCTCCAACCCTACCCAACCCAGCGCCAACGCGGGAAAATCAACCTTAACTCCGCAATCATCACCAGCATCACAACGCCCACGGCCCCTCGGGGTGGAGCCTGTACCGGCTCGATGCTTCACTCAGAAGTGATTGTTTCGGCTTTCCAAAAGGTGCCTTTGGAAAGCACAGACTTGTGTGCCGGGCAAACATCCAAAAAGCTGAGGCCACGCGGGTCAGCAACTGCAGCGGCTTTGCCTTCTCACCGTGGCCACAGGCAAGAGAATCAAGTCCTGCTAATAATTTAAAAGCATCAATTAATACAGTTTAATAAATACATAAAAGGATTTAGTCTCTCTTTTTTTTTTTCCCATCCACTTTTTAGCACTGATCAAAGTTAAGGGTGATTGTCCCGTGAGTAACTAAGGCAAATTTCTTTGTGTGTTTGTGTGTGTGTGTGTGTGTTTCTCTCTACTTTTTTGTTTTGATTTTTTTCCGTTGTTTTGTACATAAAGCAATCACATAAAAATAGTTATAAATAGAAAAATTGCAAAGGTTTATCCCCACTTAGACAAATAGGAAAAAAAAAAAAAAAAGAAAAAAAAGAACCCAACCAACCTAACAAACAAACCAAGACAGAAAAAACACCTTGCTTCAAGTCCTTGCAGATTATACAGTACTCAGCATCTTTGGATATTTACAATGACTCCGAATAGTAGACAAAAAAACACCTGAAGGAACCAGTCATCTGCAAATGTTGCTTGTTGTAAGAACTTGATATGGATTAAAAAGAAAAAGTTCGTTGCAGTTTTAAGAAGATTTTTTTCTTCTTCTCTTTTTCTCTCCGCTGACTTTTGTTGCACGTGGAGTCTCTGTGGATTTCTTTTGTGGAGGAGGAAGTGAGTGTTGGGCAGTTCCTTGGGATCATTCTGCTACGGGTGGTCTCAGAGCAGATGTCCTTCAAACCCTCATGGGGGCAGAACTCAGATCCCATGTATCCCCCTCCATGCTCTGGTGGTGAGATTCTCATCCAGCCACCACTTCACTGATGGACAAACCAAAAAATTCATGAACCCGCGGTCCTCTCATTCCCTTTGATTTTGCTGACGTCGAAAGGTAACAGTAAAAAGAGAAATAAAAAAGCCCCAGTTTGTACCATTTACATATTCAAGTGCTGGTTTCATGTAAAACCAGCTTCCTGGGACACTCAATGCAAGACATGTCAGCCAAGGCTGAAACTGGGGTCCCACCACATCTCCCTCCCATGGCTCATCTAAGAGGAGCCATGGGAGGGAGATGGTCACCAAAACCCTTTATCCATCAGAGTAGCTCATGGTTTCAGAGCTGAAGGAGGCTGACAGGGCAATTCCAGCCAATCTGCTGCTCTTTTGGCCTCAAAAGAACCCTTAGATGGAGTGGCCAAGATGGGGTCTGCAGGGATGCTGGGGAGACACCCCAAACCTGTTGGTCACCTTCAGCTTGGAGCACCCTAAATATGTTACCCTCTTATCTTCTGAGCTAACAAAGAGTGAAGAAATAGCATTTCTGCTTGCTGGCAAGTAGACAATATAACCACCAAGACACCTTTAGTGAACTTCTTTTTCACAAAGATCCCTTGAGACAAGCAGCAGGGATATTTCCACACTCAATTTTTTCCCATCAACATTGCACGTTCGGGGACACGTGAGTGTGTTTTGTAAATTTTTGTCATCAAAACATATATATATAGGAATTCAAGGGAACTAAGGACAGAACCCCAGACTTTTCAGAATGGTCAGTGGCGGCGAATTCTGACTCTTTGGTTTGAAACGACTTTTTCAATTTGAAATTCCCACGTGGTTCATTTTCGCAAAGCAAGGGTTTAATGAAAGCTCAATATTGAAACATTTCTGATTCTTCCAAAACTTTTCCTTCACCTTTCAAGCACTGAAGTTAAAATACTCAAATAGGCTTTGGTTCTCCTTTTGAAAGTTTGAAATAGCTAAAGAACCAAAATAAGTAAATCCCCCTTTTACACCCAGCTTTGCAGCTGGGTGATTTTTTATCTCCTTTTTTTTTTTTTTTTTTTAATATGTTTTTAGGGTCCCAACTCATGCTGCAGATCAAGGGCTTTCGCCAGCCCTGTAAATCTGATATACTGCTGAGAAAGTCAAAGGCCAGGATCCTCCCTCTCCCAGCGTGGCTGCTTGACCCTCCCCTTTATCCCTTGTAGGATAAATATCGCTGCCAGACGTGGGAATTAATTAAAAAAAACAAAAAAACCAAACCGAACCAACCAACCAACCAAAAACAAAACCAAAAAAAGAATAAAAAAAAAAATATCGAAAAGAGAAAAGTCCTTTTGACCAAAAGGGCCAAGGAATGTAACAGAACAAAACCAAGTCTGGACGGCTTGTTGGTGTCCAGTGGGCTCTGCAGGTGGAAAATGGGGAGTATTTCCCCCAGAAGAGCCATCTCAAAGTGATGGCTGTGCCCTGGACTAAGGCAAGTGACATTTTTGGGAGCGTTGAAGAGAGCAGCAGTCCTGGCCTGGCCTTCCCAGATGGAGCCATGAGTGGTGGGTGGCTGGGTGGGACAGTGAGTGCCTGATGGCCCCAAAGCCAAGTGCATCCAGAGTCTAAAGTGCCAGTGGCCAGGGGACACAGCACCTGCCCACTCCTTGCTCTCCCCAGGGACAACCCAGTGCCCCAAGCCCCATGGCAGCAAGGGGACAAAGAGTTAATTGGGAGTCCAGTGATGCAAAAGGGCAGGTGGGGGCCCCGAGGAAGCTGGTTGCCTTGCTGGGAAGGGAGCAGGCGCATGGTGGGACCGGGAGCGGGTTTAGTTGCTTGCCTCTGAGATGGGAGCCACGTGGCCCAGCCCTGCCAGGCCACTGAAGCCTGTGCTCCAAGGGTCGGGGAGCGGGAAGAAGGGCTGGGCAGCGAGGTTTTCATTGTGGCCCAGGGCGAAGGCGAAGATCCCCGCGTTCCTCTCCATGTCCATCTGGGCCCGCCTGAAGAGCTTCCTCTGGGTCTCCTCGAACTGGCTCTCCAGCTCCTGCAGGCTGAAGGAGGCCTTGGCCCCGCTCAAGAAGTGCTTGGGGCTGGGGCCGGGAAGGCACATGGCCGTGCTGCCGAGGTGGCCGCTCATCTCCTCCAGCGTGGGCGGCATCACGAAGCCGCTCTCCACGGGCGGGCCGCCGGGGGCGAAGAGCAGGCCGGCCGCCCGCCACGCCGCCGGCTTGCGGCCGCGCCGGGGCCGCGCGATCCGCAGCTCTGCCGCTTGATGTGCGGTGCAGGTGGTCGGAGCGGGTGAAGCTCTTGTAGCAGAACTCGCACTGGTAGGGCCGGATGCCCGTGTGGATGCGCATGTGGTTCTTCAGGTCGTAGTTGTGCACGAACTTGGCGTTGCAGTGGATGCACAGGTACGGCCGCTCCCCCGTGTGCTTCCGCATGTGGATCTTGAGCTTGTCCTGCCTGTGAGAGGAAAAAAAGGCACTTGGTCAGGGCGGCGTGGGCTGGAAGGGGTGGGGTTGGGGTTGCTCTTTGGGTCAGGAGAGGAAAGGTGGGAAGCCTGTCTTGGGGCTTCCCCCAGTGCGTGGATGCTCTTGCAGGTTGATCTTTTGCATTCACCTTCTCTTTCCTGGGCACATAAACATCACACACACACGTCAGGAGTTTGCAGCCCATCTCAGAGAGATCAAAACCAGCTTAAATTGGAGGAAAAAAGCCCTCTGGAATAAACCCCAAAAGTAGGGAAACATAAAATCATTAAGGCTGGAGAAGACCCCTGAGATCATCAAGTCCAACCATTCCCCCATCACTGCCAAGGCCACCACTCCCCCTTGTCCCCAGGTGCCACATCCACACGGCCTTTAAACCCCTCCAGGGATGGGGACTGCACCACTGCCCTGGGCAGCTGTGTCAGGGCTGGACAACCCTTTCAGTGAAGGAATTTTCCGTAGTATCCAATCTAAACCTCCCCTGGTGCAACCTGAGGCCGTTTCCCCTTCCCTGGGGAGCAGAGCCTGACCCTCACCTGGCTCCCCCCCTCCTGTCAGAGAGTTACAGAGGGCGAGTATCTAAACATGGGAATATATCTATCTGTGCATATCTAAATTAGGGAATAGCTAATATAGCACAGCCCTATTCCTGCTTGCAAGTAGAGAAATTTGTTCAGATTCAAGAGTCTGGCACCGTGGGCTGAAAATACTGCTTAATTTAAGTCCCTCTTGGATTTTCCTTTCATTTTATCCTTGCACTGACCACACGGTGTCTCAGGAGGCTTTCATTTGGAGCAGGAGCATCACAGAGGGTGGTGCTGGCAGAGGTGCAGCTCCCAGGCACTCAATCCTTCGCTGCCATGGTCTCCAAGGCCAGCACACGTCCAGCCTCACTCAACAGTATGGAGAAGGTTTTCAGATCTAGCCATGGAACAGCATAATATCCATCCCAATGGTACTTATTTACAAATATATATATATATATAATATATTTTATTTTTTTTAAGGCAAATATCTAAAAGCAAAAATATTTTCTCACGCTGGCAGTCCAATCACTGTTTCCTCCCCCCTGCAATAAACGTTTCCTTCTGCAGTCAAAAAAAAATCACATCTAAAGCGTATGATTATAAAACTGTAAAGCTGTCTGCAGCTGAACTGAGCTGAGCACTGCTCAGCTAGGTTGCACCAGTGGAGTTCAAGTTAAGAGCAAAGTATGAAAATTCATATTGTTTTACAAAATGCTTTTTGGTATGAACCCTCCAAAGTGCTAATACTGGGGTTATATGTAGAACACATGGAGTCATGTCATTATTATACATAAAACCTATATATCATAGATATCTCATATAAAACTGTATTACATATTTTAGATAAATATTAAACAGTATATAATACTATTTATTATGGTTTAAAAATATAATTGCATTATAAATTATATGATACATAACATAAGTACATGTTACGATATTTTGATTTATGTAATATAAAAACCACCCCTGAAAAAAATGTATGTATTCTGCCAGGTCAAGCCCTCAAAACATGCAAGGTGCTACCTTTGCACTAATTTTTGCCACCCTGCCTGTGTGCACACTGAAGTAGCTTTTGGTGACATGCCTGGCAGCACACTGGTGTCAGCCAGTCCATGAGGAGTGCAGCCCTGGTCTGGCCACCCCTGTACACCAATCCCTCAGGATCAAGGATACAGAGAAGTATCCCTAGGAGGAGAGCCACTTCTTCACCGGATGATGCTTTACTGACTTTGGGAAACTGGTCCCAGCCTTGTCCTGCACCTACAGATTTTTAGGGAGACAGGAAAAAAAAAGCATCTCCCCGTCCCTGCGCCAAGCTCAGGGTCAGACCCTGACTTCCCACTCTGACATTTTTAAAGCTGCTGTTTTCCCAAGATTTTTCACAAGGGTGCATTTCCCCCGAAAGGGCTCAGCGGAAGACAAAGCAGCACGGAAAATTTCACCCCGAGCAGATAAAACGTGGCGAACTCGCACACACGGATGAAGGCAGGGGGCTCGTACTGCGAGGTGGTGGGAAGCGTTAATAAAAAGCAGAGCCACCAGCCCCACCTATAATTTAATTTAAACCTCTATATGTAATGTTTAACCTAGCGGGATCGCTTTTCCTAATAAACACGCCGCGTGCCAGGACTGCATAATGTAAACACAGGCAAAGCTCTTTTCAGGCTGTTTCCCATCTCCGGCAGCAGACAGGGAGAAACCCAATCCCCCCACGCCCCGGGGGGATGTAAGAGAAGGTTTATGGCTCTACCTGGAGCAGCTCAGAGGCTGGGGGCGGGGTGGGATGCTCCGGTTGTGGTGGAGCACCCCGGGGAGGATGTGGCGTGGGGGACACAGGCTTTGTGAGCCGGGAGCTGGGCTCACAGGCTCTCCGACGGAGATCCACACTCCGTGTGTGTGAATAACCTTAATGCAATTGCATTAGGAGAGCGATTAGGGCTCTGCGAGCTGTCACAACACAAATAATAGGAACAAATAATGTTAACCTTTCCGGCTGGAACAGTTTCTCCTTGAGCACTCTGAGGCTGTCTTGGTGGAAAAGCTGAAATATTTGCAGTTTTCTCCAGCGTTCTAGCAGGGTGAAACAGCAGACTAGAGGCTGAGCAGCCTTTGTTTAAGGAAAAAAATTAATGAGCTATTAAATGAAGTCCTGCTTCCTGAGATCAGATGTCCCTGGGCAGTGGGAGTGGCACATCCAGGTGCATGGGGGGTCCTCACATCCTACTGATGTGGAGGGGAAGGGATCTGATGGGGAGGTTGGTGGACTCCCCACCCAGGAAAATATATTTTCTCTATTTTCCCCAGTAGATTTGCTCCTACGCAATTCTTTAAAAGGCAGAAATAACGCAAAGGACTGATTCACTCAGAAATCCCATTTGGGAACCTCTGCTTCCCTGCATCTCATTCCCAGGGGACCCCAAAAGGGACCATCTGGGCTTGCATCTCCCCAGTGAAGGCACTGTGGGGCACAAGTCTGATGCTTTCAGGAAGCACGAGATTCCCCCCTGAGAGCAAAACACTAATGTAAGTGGCAGCATTGAGGAAATCTCGACAGAAATCTCTTCCTACATCTCAATCACTCCACTTTGCTTAAAAACACACTTTTTCCTAAAGGAGAGTTCTCACATCAGAGTAATGCTGCAAATGGCTAAAAAAACCCACCTCAAACAAAACCAAATAGCTGTTTGCTATTCAAAATCCTTCCAAACACATTTAAAAACAAACCAATGTTTTGAGATTTCCACTTTGCCCAGAGTGTTAGAGAAGGAAAAATCCCTCCTGCGCTCAGCTCAGTGTCAGGTGACCCACACAAACAACTTAGTTTTCATCAGTGATGATGGGAGACTGCACCACTGGGTCAGTCCCAATTTTGTCATTTTTTTTCTGGGTTAAAGTCCCACTACACCTGAGCTCTGTATTTAGAAGCTGTTGAGCATATGGGGGATGTCAAAGCTGTTGGGTTTCACCCTGTGTTAGCGATGGGCCATGGTAGACCAGCTCTGCATGGAGCTTTTAACCTCCATGGTGCTGATTTAAGCTGCCTGGATTAGGGGTCAGGATGCCTGAACTCTCACCTGAACCCTCCTACTAACCTTCGAAGTGAACCAGTACCAGCATTTCTCTGTGCCTCGGTTTCCCCAAACTAAGCCCAACGATGCTGCCCTTGCATGTAAAGGACTTTGGGAGCCCTCTGGAAGGGCTTGGCCCTATTATGTCCCTTGTAGGGAAAGTGTCAGTGATGGGTCAAGACAAGCTATTTCCTCATCAGCAATCAGTACCACATGCAGGAGAGTAACACGGGCTGGCCAGGTGGTCCCTCCAGCCTGGGATGCCACCACAACCACCGGGGTGAACCACCTGTCTGGAAGTAACAACCCAGTGTTAACCTGGGGATGCAGCACCAGCAGGAGCCGGATCCGAATTCCTGCAGGCAGGAATTATCACCGTGCAGTGGCCCTTCCCCTAAAAATAGCAGGGTGAGCCAGGCTCACGTCGCATGTGCCCGCCCGAGGCATGATGCTCCCCGCATCATAATGCGGTGTCTGCTGCGTTAATGGAGGGGAGCATGGAAATTTATTTTCAGGTCAAATCCTCATCATCTGCATATCTTCCATTCGAATATTATCATAGGACAGGAGAAGAAAAGGCAGGCTGAATGCAGGAGCACCCCAGGTGTCTGGCCATTGTCAGGAGCTCGCCTCTGCCTACTGCGCAGATTATTTTCCTCTGGTTTTCCCGCCCCAGCTTAATAGGGCTCTCTCTCACACGCAGCCAGGAGCTGAAATACCATGCTCTTGTCAGAAAGCTTTATTATTATGGTAAAGATTGTCCTCATTAGATATTAATTATACTCAGCAAAAGCAGGTCCAGGAATCTATTTGTCTCTGCTCGCTGATTAAATTTGCCCAGCTTTGCAGGGAAGGGTTTCAAGCTGGAGCATTAGATTTGTACAGCCTGCTCCAATTGATGCCCAGAGAAGTTGTGGCTGCCCCATCCCTGCAAGTGTCCAAGGCCAGGTTGGATGGGACTCTGATAAACCTGGTCTAGTGGAAGGTGTCCCTGCCCATGGCAGGGAGGTTGGAACGAGATGGTCTTTAAGGTGCCTTCCAACCCAAACCATTCTAGGATTCTATGAGTCTAACTGTTCCCCCAGCACTACCAAGTCCACCAAGCCATGTCCCCAGGTGCCACAACAACACATTTTTTAAATCCCCCCAGGGATGAAGACTCCACCACTGCCCTGGGCAGCCTGTGCCAATGCTTGACAACCCCTTCTATGATGAAATTTTTCCCAGTATCCAATCTAAACCTCCCCTCGTGCAACCTGAGGCAGTTTCCCCTTGTCCTGTTGCCTGTTATTCTGGAGAAGAGACTGACCCCCACCGCACTGTAACATATAATAATTTGGACTGCTCCAGCCTCAGAAAACCCAGATACTGTCATGTCCAAACATGTGCAACTCGGTTGTGGTCTACACTGGTGCCAAAATGTGCAAACCCAAACTAATTACATCCTGTGGCTAAACGGCCCTCCCAACTCAATGCATCTCCCAGCACACTAGAGATGAAGCCTCCTTGGCTGCTTGACCATCTGTTTTCCAGCTCACTCTGGTCCCACTGTGGTGAACTATTGTGGGGTTGAAAATATCCTGTTACTTATTTAAGCTTTTGTCCAGTGAGGGGATGGATCCAGTCAGTTGTGGATGTCATCCACAACCCACAAAAATCAGTAGGTTCATTTTTCTTCCTCCACCCTCCTCACTCTCCTCCCTTACTCCTTTTTTTTTTCTTTTTTTTTTTTTTTCCCTGAAGGGATAGAAACCATGCTCTGCTTTCTTTCCTACTTTTTTACGGGTTGAAAAAGAAAAGAGTAGCTCAGGAATCAGCCACGGGTCATGACGTGGCCCCTCCAACCACCACCATCCCCCTTCCCACACATGGCAGAGGTACCCAATGCACACCTGGTAAAGCGAACTTCACAGATATTGCACATATAGGGCTTCTCCCCCGTGTGGGTCCTCATGTGCCTGGGCAGCTTGCCGGCTCCCATGATGACTTTGTTGCAGATGGGGCACTGCTGGGACGCCTTGGGCTTTATTTTCCTCTCTTCCTCCAGGGGCCATGGAGGAAAAACTCCTCCGAACTGGGTAGCGCTTAAGAAATTCAGATAAGCGCTATAGTCAGTCTCTGCCTTAATATGCCCTAAGGGAGCTGCTGCGGTGTTGGCAAACATGTCCTTGAAGAAGTCATTAGGGAAAGGAGGCGGAGGCAGGTCTTCCTTCTCTTCCTCTTCCTTGATCTTCCTCTTTTTGATCACCAGATCCAAGGGGCCGTTGTCTACTTGTGGTTCCTCCAGCTGGGAGAAGGAGCTAAAGTCTCCGTTCCATAGATGGGGGAAGAAGCTGGGGGCGAAGGGAGAGAGAGCTGGCCTTCTTTCCGGGATGTTTGCCTTAGGGTACAGGTTTTCACTTAACAAGGACTCGATGGAGAAGTCTCGTATCATGCCCAGGTGTCCAGAGGAGTTACTGGCTGGGAAGTGATTTGGAAAATCTTTAGGTGCTTCTGGATATGCTTCTTCAGTAAGATCAGACTCAGAAGGGCTTTGGTGGCAGCTTACTTCTTGTACATCGGTTAGGTTCTCCTGATTGACGAAATCTTCCACTTCCTCCTCCTCCTCTTCCTCCTCATCTTCGTCTTCATCTTCGTCATCATCTTCGTCCTCTTTGTCGTCTTCCTCTTCGGCCTCTCTGTCGGGCTCCATGATTTCAAGGCATACATTGATAATGCTCTGGATCTCCAGCATCTTGGCAGCGCTGAGGATGTGCTTGACGTTTGAGGTGGTGATGGTGAGCGTTGAGGTGTAGGCGAACTCGAGGATGGCAGAAAGTGCTTCAGGCTTGACAAAGTCAATCTCGTAAACATAGGGCTGGTCTGTTAAAGTGCCGGTAGTGAAGAGTTTTTTGAAGTACTTGCTGCAGGCAGCCAGGACGGAGCGGTGGGTGCGGTACTCCTGGTCCTGCACGATGAGGATGACATCGCAGAGGAGCCCGTCGTGCCGCTGCTCGTTCAGACCACACAACACCTCGCTGCTGTGGTTCGGGAATGGGATCCCGATAAGATCTTCAATGCCATTGGCCATATTCTCATTTAGTGCCCTAGGACAAAGCACAGGCAGCGGAGTGTTAGCAGGAGATTCCCAAACAGTGAAGCCAAAATGATGCTGCCTTCTCTGTGTCCTTCTCTCCCCCACCTCACTTGGACCCCTGTAATCACCTCCCACTTGCACGGCCCCACTGTGTCTCCATGCCACCTTCAACTCCTTCCAGGTCCTCTGTGATCTAAACTCTGCTTCCCTCCACATCTTTTCATCTCCTTCTTTGTCTCCATCCTCCTCTACTCGATTCCCACTCCATTCACCTTTTCATAACCACCACAAGTTCCCTCTTCTCTTTCACATCCCTCTCTCAGGAACCTTGTGCAATGACTCCCTCCCATCGGGTTTCTTCTACATCCTCCCAGAGACAACATTGTTCCAGGCACATGTTGGATTTGCCCTGCCAGGAGCTATGTGGGGAAAGTGTGATGCTGTATTGCTTCACACTGCCAAGTCCCAGCACCCACACAGCTTAAATAAGGAGAGCCAGGGAGTGCCCATCCCATCTACACCATTGTTCTTGGGACTGGTACAACTGGATGTCCCATATAGGAGGGTCATGGCTACTTGCTGCAGTAGGAGAGTGATCCTAATGGACAAGCAGGTATCCAATTCTGCTACTTCATGCCCGGAATTTATCCCACGTCACCTCAGCATGTGGACAACCCACACAGGAATGTCTTGCTGAGGGATCTGGGAGTGGGGAGGCAAGCAAGGATTTATGTCACACTGTACCTAAATGCTCAGAGGAAGAAAAAGAGGGAGCAAGGACCTGGCCAGACACAGATTGCTGTCTGCCATCTTCTCCCATGAGCTGAGCTTGCTTCATTCCCAGTCCTGCTTGGACTTGTCAGCATGGTATCAAATGCCCTGTGCATCTGGCAGACATCTTCCCCTGCTAGAGCAGTTTTAGCTTCAAAGGAAAACTCGGAAGCAAAAAGCCCACACCCAAGAGGAAAACCTGATTTCTTTTTGCCATTTTTTAATCTGTAAGATGTTTCCTCTTTCACATGGCTCCAGCAGCCCTTGCACATGAGAAATCCCAGGAAAGGAGAGTGATTTCCTCCAGCAGGCGACGAATACATTAATCCCCTCACACACAGAATACATCAAACAGACAGAATAACTTTGAATACACTAACCCTTTGGAAACCCCCAGGACACAGAGCATGTGTTCAAGCAGTGTCACCTCTACCAGCCCCAGCTCGTGGCCCTGCTGCAGGTAGACACCCAGTTCAGAGCCGAGCAGTTCATCCCTGAGAGAACTCAGGGTACCTGTAAGTGAAACTGCAGCCCCCCTCCACCCCCTTTCACACAGCTGAGACCATCAGGTTCCCAATCCCACCCCCTGCACCTCTGTCAGGTTCCCAATTCCACCCCACACCACCTCGGCATCTCTCCTGGGATCTATTGCCATGTCCTGGGTGTCCCTCCCTGCTCAGTGTCTGGCTGCACTCACTCCAAACCTCCTTCTCACCAGCTGTGGGACCTGGACTACCTCATGGTGAGGGGCTGGCTCCCACCCTCCCACCTCCCACCAGCCCTCAGGGGTGGAAAGAGCCTGGCCTGATGGAGGTTGTCCACAGAAATCCACACTTCACCTTGTCCAGGAAGCCAGCGACCCTTGGCGAAGCCCGAGGGGCCCCTAGAGGGGATCAGACTCAGCAGCGAACATTCCCGTGGGAAAAGGAATGCTGTCTCCCTTCTCCTCCCTCCGCAGGGCCATCCTCCAGCTGAGAACTCACAGATATCTGCCCATACCTAACCAGCACTGCCAAAAACTCGCATGTGGGAGCCGGTGAGCAAAGGCCTTGGGAAGACGGTGCAACCCAGACGGAGCACACCTGGGGAGAGGTGATGGACCACAAGCCTGGTGGGAGCCACACGGGGAGCAGGCACAGCTGTCCCTGACCAGTGAAGCCTCCCAGGGGGCTGGCACCATGGGAAGGCCTCTGCAGCCACCTCCCCATGCCCAGAGTTGGGGAGAGGAACCGGGAATTACAGCCCCCCGAGCCCCCTCAGCCTCAGCCACTGGCACTTTTGGTGGAAGGAAGATGCTCCAGTCCCGCGTCCCGTGGTGTGCCCATTACCTCCACTCTAATTACCTCTGTTGTCTGAAACAAATTGATTCATTACAGTGTGCTGTGCTTAACCACATTAACCAGCTACACTCCTTTACGAGCCCCACCAGCCCCGTATCAAATCCCCCTTGAAAATCGCTGATAAATGACAGCAAACCCAATGTGTTCTCCAAGTGGAGTGTGAGATAATAAATAACCCCTGAGCCAGGGAGGAAAAGACAACTTCCTTTTTTAGGGCTTTGTATCTCGAATAATAAGCATGAGCAATTAAATTTCTATTGCTGTTTTCATCTTCTACTCATTTATTTTTGTTTGGAAGGAGCATTAGTGTTAAAGGAGCTCCTTGCATGAAGGAACATGTCTTCCTACAAGCCTATTTTGATCTTTTACTGCCAGTTCACCCCAAGTGCCAAAGATCAGAAAATCAGAATATCAGACTACCTTGAGAAATGTTTTTATAGAGGTTTTTTTCTGGGCACTAAACTTCGTTATCCCTAATTAGTGAATTGTTCACTACACAGCAAGAAAAAATTGAATTGGGAGATCGAGGGGGTATGTCATTTATATATATTTATATACATTTTATATATATAAAATATATAAAAAATGATGTTGCTTTTGATGGAAATTGATTGGTTTTCCTTTCTTTTCCCTTCCTGGTCCTCTTGAGAAGTGGTTCTGTTAACCACAGTGCTTAGGCAAGCCGATAACTTTACAGGATGCTGGCAAAATTGAAGGTGATTCATGTCATTTAAACGGGGGGGGGGGGGGGGAGGGAGGCAGAGAGAGAGAAGCAGCCCGCTCATTTGCATACATTTGCATTTTTTAAACTCGCAGGGTGGTTTGACAGCTCTGGAGCTCAGTGAGCTTGAGAAATGACCTTATGGTTCCCATGCCCCCGGGGAGGCTGATGGCCAGAGGCTGGAAGTGTGCTGAGCCTGACGTTTTCCTTCCTCCCCCTCCCTCCTCTCCCTGCTCCTGCACTCCCCCCTTCCCCTCCCCAAGCCAAGGGTGGGGTCCTCAATAATAACAGGCATAAAAATAGCATCTGATGGTGACAAATGTCACCAGTGCACGCACACACAGACACACACACACATGCAAAAGCTGAGCAGATGACATGGAGTTAAAGAGAAAAATCCCATTTTATAATAGAAAATTACAGCATTGTTAAAATAAACTGGAGGGAGATGGTGGAAAGGGTGGAGGGCACCTAAAATAAATGTATTCTGCGAATGACATCGCAAAACATTGCATTTATGGTCATGTTTAAAACTCATTCATTACTTTCTTGCCAGGAAAAGCACGATTTATAAAAAAAAAAAAATTATGCTGGGAGATGCTATTCGGGTGTCAGACTGCTTCTCCCCACATTCTGCCAACAGATTTAGTCACTTGAGGCTGCAACAGGAAAAAAAAGGGGGCAGGGGAAGCTAAGCTTCGTACTCTTTATGGATGAAAAAACCCAAATACAAGCCGGGGACCACAGAAATATTATAAACCACCTGCAACGTGCACTCCCTGGGTGACCCAAAACTCATCCAGGCGCTCCTCTGCTCATAAACCCCTTCTATTTTTTTAAAAAGTTTTTTTTAAATCTTTTTACTTCAAGCTCCTCCGGTATAATACGGCACCTGCAAGCCAGTAATGTAAAATTGAAATACCAGAGAGAGAGGCGAAAAACTCATTTAGCATCGTGGTAAATTAAAAAACCCCAGAAGTATACTCAATAGATTCTACAGATATGTGCATTGAAAATAGATGAAACAAACTAATATTGCCTATATTCATTTGTATGGGTGGAAATGGAGGATGCAGCTCGGAGGAGCCCTGGGGAAGACGGGACAGGATACTGCCCCTGGATCTCAGTGTTGCTCAATGCCAGGAGCAGGAGACCCGTGACCTGTGAGGGCTCCTCACCAGCACTTCCCTTTCCCATCTCCTTCCTCATCCCCAGGGACAAAGACCTGGGAAGCTGAGCCCTTGGAGGAGACAGCCCAGGTTTGTGCAAGGTGTGGCTCCTGGTTCAGGGCTGTGGCAGGGATGGGGATGCCCCCTTTTCCCAACTGCTCCGTCCGTGAGGATAACGCTTCACAACCTGAGTCCTAGCTGGGAAATGGCAATTTTGGCCTTTAATTCTATGCTGGCGTGTAACATAATTGCCATAATGTGCAGCATTTCAATATTTCAGTATTTTAATACTCTAACATTTTAATATATTAATATCACAACACATTAATATTTTATTGTTTGTATATTGTACATATTTAAAAATTTACATTAGTGTTGTACATATTTATATTTTATGTGGGTTTATTTAATATTTTGATATCTGTATAGAGATTTTTGGAGCAACTCACCC
Organism: Chiroxiphia lanceolata; assembly: GCF_009829145.1. NCBI lineage: Eukaryota > Metazoa > Chordata > Aves > Passeriformes > Pipridae > Chiroxiphia > Chiroxiphia lanceolata. The sequence goes on along the minus strand of NC_045671.1, from coordinate 1,812,624 downwards.
TGAAATGTGCATTGATTGGACTTCTCTTTGCTATGATTTTCCCCTCAGGAAGCTGCTGGTTCCTGGCTACCCTTCTTTTTGGTGTGCCTATAGTCAGTCTCCATGGGATTGCCACCCCAAAGACAGGGGGGTGCCCCAGGGTAAGCTGGGGATGTAAACAAACTGCCTCCCCATGCTGGGCTCATTCTGCATTCAGCACAGCGGGGGAAGGAGCCTGAGGCTCTGGCTGATCTCTGCCTGCTACTGGTGTCAAAATGTCATTTTTCCAGGCAAAACAAGGTGTCTCTAGTTCTTCTCTTCACCCCCTCTGTACATGAAGTGGGCTTTGGGGTGCAAGCCCAGGGATAAATCTGGGGTTGGACATCCCTGGACACTGCTCCCCCATCCCATCCAGATCCTGCCCCCCACTCCCGGTCAGTCCTTGCTGACACAAAACCCCTGGAGGAATTTGAGCTTTACATCTGAAGCATGAGCCCAACCAGTAAAGCATCCCAGAGGTGGCAAAACCAAGATTCCGGATGCTGAGTATCCCAGGCCACCCCAGCCTGCTGCCTGCGTCAGGAGAGGGAGTCAGAGAATCACAGAATGAATCCCAGAATGGTTTGAGTTGGCCTTAAAGCCCATTTCATTCCAAATCTCTGTCATAGGCAGGGACACCTTCCACTAGACCAGGCTGCTTAGGGTCCCATCCAACCTGGCCTCGAACACTTCCAGGGATGGGAGAGTCATCAGGAGATCTCATCATCTTTCCCCATCCTGATTTGTTTTCTACCACCACCTCCCCTGCCCAGGGCACTGAGCAACCTGAGGAACAGATGCTTTGGCTCTGCTGCTTTGCTACCTGCTCCTCTTTCCCAATCCCTGCTCCAGGCTGCAGGAACAGAGGCAGCAGCCAGGGTGGGCTGGCTGCTCTCCCTCTGCATCCACCCGTGGTTCTGTCTGTGTAGATCTGCCTGCTGCATCCATCAGCCCATAAATATATGTGGGTTATTGCCCCCCCCAGTTTTATTTGTGCCTCTTCGTAATGAGGCAATTAAGATGTGCATGTGAGATCACCCTAATCTGTCAAAATATTACAGCTACTTTCTATGGAATACTCTGGCCAGTGATGGATACCTCCTGCTTCTGTTATTTGGTGGAAAAACACTGGCACAGGTTTCCCAGAGAAGCTGTGGCTGCCCCATCCCTGGAAGTGTCCAAGGCCAGGTTGGATGGGGCTTGGAGCAACCTGGTCTAGTGGAAGATGTCCCTGCCTATGGAAGAAGGTTTAAACTAGACGATCTTTGAAGGTTTAAACTAGACAGTCTTTAAAGGTCCCTTCCAACCTAAACCATTCAATGATTTTGTTTTAGGGGCATAGGGATGTTGGGGTTCTGTTCCTGCATCCACTGATTGCTCCATGACCTTGAGCAAGTCCCTTGTGCAAACATCCCTGAACAAAGCCACCCACATCGACACCCTACTCAAAGTTGGCCCCACAGGAACAACACCACTGCCTCAGCCAAGCACTTCACTCCAATCTGGAAGACCAAGAACGACTTGGGATCCCTAAAAGCCTATTTGAAGGCAGGCAGAGAGCCGTTTTTTGTTGGTTTTCTGTTTGTGGTTGTTTTTTTTTTTAATTTAAAAAAAAAAATAAAAATAGGAAGGTGAAAAATCTAAAATAGGCAAGTATTTCCTCAAGCACACCAGCCCTCTGAACATCTTGTCTCCAGGAGAACATGTTATTAAGCCACCCACCCCAGTACCAAGCGTTTCTCCCCTCCGGCGGGAAGGTGGGGCAGAGCACTCCTCACCTTTCAATCACTTCCCGGCGAGGTGCCTGAAACGATGAGGAAAACGTGGCAACACCAACCGCTGCCTCCCTCGCAAGGAAGTGATTGGGTTTTTAGAGGACAGGAGCCACTCTGCAGACCCAAAGATGGTGCTGTGGGAGGGGAACCGCCTCGTAGCAATAGCACCAGGTTTTTACTGCCGGGCTGGGCACCCGCCCCAGCCTCCCGTAACCGGGGCCAGCCTTCCCCTTGGGACCAGCCTCGCTCGGGAAACACGGGGTTGAGCTGGGAAAGTTGGGGGTGTTTGGCTTTTAAGAGGTACACAACCAGATCATCCACTCAAAACTGAGGATCTTGCCAAAAAACTCATGGATTTCGCTTAGGTCTGGACAAAGGAGAAAAGGGCTGAGGTTTCTAAAGTGATGCTTTGGGGAGGAAGGATGCAGAGAAGGTCACATCTGCCATGGAAGATGCTTGTTTGCAGCAAGGATAGGGAGGAAACCCCATAGGTGGCTGCAGAGGTGGCATCACCCCACATATCTCCTGGCAAGGGAACACCTCTGTAAGTGGAACAGGTCAGTACAATTTAAGGGGATGATCCGTAGGACACCAATGCAAAGGCCAACCAGAGCCCCAGCAATGCTGGCACAGATGGAGACCTCCCACTGGTGCTGGGAGAAGAGGAATGGTCAGGGAGTCATGGAGGGGACAGCCCAACCCGTTTTGGCCAGGCCCCACAGAGCCAAGGATGTGTGAGATGGAAGAGCCCCAGAAGTTGAGCATGGTTTGATCACATAATTAAATTTTTTAGGCTTCAGGGATTGAGATCACACAGGTGACCTTCACCCTGGTATTTCTCCATTACCTACCGGACTCTTCAATATTCATACTAATCTCTGAACAAAATCCTTGGGCATACAAGGATTCATCCATGTCAACATCTGGCTGGCAAGTTGAGACCATGTGAACTATGTATATTTGCACATACTATATAAAACTGAATTTTTTTTTAACTATTAATTTCCTATAAGCTGGCCACCAAAAAGCCATCTTCACTTAAGTCCCATGAGGGAATCCAAAAGAGAAGGTGTTCTAGAACCACCTCCACAGCTTCCAGTGATCCCAACAACTTCATATTTCACCCCTTCTCTTCCCAGTTTCCAAAATCCATGCAGAAGTTTATCCAGCCAAGAAGACCTGGGGCACATCAGTACTGGAGATCTGCTGGATGTCTCTGCTACAGCATTACTTGTGAAGGACTATTTGCTTAAGGAGGTAAATAGTGATTACAGGTGCCACTCATTTGCTCGTCAAGGTGTGGAAGCCTAAGTCTCTCCTGTGCCCTTTGTGAATCCATCCTGGTGAATTTTTAAAGACTGCTTATACAGCACAGCAAATATTATGCATCTCCCAACAAATCCATCCCTGCAGGTTAACTCCAGCCTCCCAGAGCCTACATGAAGCACTCCGTACCTCAACAACTTAGTTTATGTACAGATACGATCTGGCAAAATCGCAAATTATGAATCAGATCATCCCTCAGTGACCTGAACAGTTGGATGCTACTGGTTGTACTGGGGATTTGCTGCTGCTCCATGACCACCAGGATCCAACCCCAGTTCATGGGGTATTTTAAGTTAAGGCCATATCTTCTGTCCTCAGTTCCTCTATGGGCTTGTTGCTCAGGCTGAGCTCTCGATTGACATGTGGTGATGAACAGGTTGAGTTCATGGCAGGGGGTTGGAACTACATGATCTTTAAGGTCCCCTCCAACCCAAACCATTCTGTGATTTCTATGATCGCATCACCAGGACCATGCCCCAGGGCTCTCCTATTTCCTTTGAAACAGTTCTTGGCCCCCAGATAAATGCCAACAGGAGCCCTGGCAGGGCCAGAATAGAGTTCAATGCCTCCTATAATTGAAGGGCCACGTTTTCACTTCAGTTTTCTCTTTCCGGCTCGTTTAAATTACCCAGCACACCTCCCAGTTCCACAGTTTATATAAAGCTCCAAAAACCAGCAGCTCTGGGTCACTTCTGGGTGGCAGCTTGATGAAGTCTGCATGCTGCATGACAAGTGCCATCTGATGCGCCGAGCAGGTTTTGGCAAAGGGGGATCCTTGGTGATAAATGGTCAAATAAACATAAACAATTAGCAGAGCTACATCAAAGGCACCGCCTGGCTCCAGATGGTGTTTTGAGGGCTTCATCTACACACAGAGCAGGGGCAAATTAATTAACCACAGGCAGGCAGGTACCAGACAGGAGACTTTATAGATGGTCACACCTGACCACAGTCTTTTCTTTCAGCCTTATCCCCCCACCCTTATTCAAGCAGCTCCTTGGAGGTCTGGAGCTTGAGGGGTTGCTCTGGGCACCATCTCCCTTCTACTCCTCTCTGCTGAGGTTTCAGAAGATGCTGTAAGGCTGGAGATGCTCAATATCCTTTTTTTTTTTTTTCCTTGAAACCCTCAGAGGTCCCTGTCTACATGACTCTGCATAACCTTGATGCTCTCCTGACCACACTCCAGATGATGTTGCTGGTGAGTATCTCCCCTCCATATGTATCTACATGCACGCACACACACACACATACACATATACCTCAAACATGTGTGGGAAGGGGGAATATGTTAAATGAAACAGATCAGTTTCCAGTCGTCTTCTGCAACCACCCCACTCTCATGCAAACTCATTCTCACTTTAAGTGACACAATCCCCCTCCCACGCCACCAAAAGGAGGGAAAAAAAAAAAGAGAGAAGGAGGAAACTCCCCAGATTTCCCCAGACATCCATATGAGAGCTGGCCTGGCTGAGCATCAGCTTGCTGGTCCCTCCAGCAGCTCTGGCATGAGATGGATGAGGGGCCATGAGGTATGTGACATCACTGGTGGCTTTTCTGCCCATGTGTTTGCAGCTGCTCTCCTCCACCACCTTCCCCTTGTGCAAGATGCCCAGATCCTGCTGTAGGGAGTGATACAGGATAACTATATATATATATATATATATATATATATATATATATATATATATATATATGATATATCCCTATGGACACACAACATTGCAACTCAATGAGCACGTCAGTGGTGGGTACCTCCTTCCAGCACGGCCCTAAAAATATCCAAAAAAGCCATTTCCTTCCATTCTGAGCTCCCCTGGGAGAACAGGCCAGCCCCTTCCCTCGCTCCCGTCCTGTTCTTCTTCAGAGCCAGAAAAAGGAAAAGAAATTAAAAAAAGGCTCCTATTGAACGGCGCGCACACACTGGGTGGGTTCACTTCCTGACGCAAAAAAAAAAACAACGAAAAAACAACGAAAAACACCAAAAACCAACCAAAAAATACAACCAACCACGGCGGAAAAATGTGCCCAGCTTAACCATGGAAAACTGGTTTGGCTGCCGTCCTTCTGGAGTGGACGGGATTGCAAGGGACTTGGATGCGGATCCGGGTGAGGCTGTCACCAGCCTGCGCGAAAACACCGCTCCAAAATAAAACACCTTTTTTTTTCTTTTTTTTTTTGAGGGCTCCAGAAAAGCACAGAGCGAAGGACGGGGATTCAGCCTCCCCCTCCTCTCCTCTCCTCTCCTCTCCCCTCGCCCCCAGAGAGAAAGCCACCGGCGGGAGGACTTTGGGAATAGAAATAAAAGGGTCAGAGCGCTCGCACAGTAAATGAGAAGCAGATGTGTGCCTGCTCGCCAGCCTGAGTCACCGCGGGAGGGTGGGGAAGGGGGGGTTATCGCTATTTTGGTGCTGGGTGTGGGGTACAGAAAACAATGTGAGGAGAAGGCGGTGCAGTGTTTGAGCAGGCTTAATATCGGCTTGGGAGCAGGTACAGGCAGGCTCCAGGAGCGGTGGGGTGGGAGGCTCAGCTTGGCGGTGGCATTGGCAGCAGCTGCGCTCCATCCCCTGCCTGGGCAGGACTGCTCCTCCAGACCCTCCCCAGCCTTCGCCACAGCATCTCAGGGCACCCCCAGTGGCACACATCCCTGTTAGGGCGGGTTTCTTGCCGGTCCCCATTATATCTCCCAGTATCATCCATCCAGGAGGAGCCCCCAACCATCCCCATGCATTGGCCAAGACATGAGGCGTCTCCAGACTCACACCAGCTTTGTCCTACCTCTCACAAGGCCACCTCAGGAGCCAGCACCTCTCCAAAGCCCAGCTTGCTCTGGGCCAAGCCCCATAACACAAGCTCAGCCTCACCTTTCAGTTCCCACCGTGCCCGGTGCTGCTGACACCATGTTGCCATTCATTAGGCTCATAATCCCACAGGTATTTAGGAGAGAGGTACCTCAGATTGGTCTATTTAACTCTGGCATAACCCAAAATATTATATTCCTGCTTGACTCTCGTGAGAGCCTTTGCAGCCTCATTGATTTGTAATTGCCATTTCAGTCCTGGAGCTCTAAGCACACGAGCCCCCGTCTGGGGCAATGTCTGGGCCAGAACAGCTCCCACACAGACAGGAGGTGGCTTTTGGATAGACATGTTCATGGATGGTGCCTCTGCAGAGCATCTCATCCTGCAAACCCAGCCTGCAAAGACACAGCCCTTCCAGCACCACCACCCCATTATCTGTACCACGGGCAGAAGGCTAGTCCTGGGCTTGGCCCGTGCTGCAGCAGTCAACCCCAACACAGGATGAAAATTCAAGACCCTGTTGCACAGAAGAGACCAAATCCACCCAGATTTTACCCGAGAGTGTCTCCTCCAAGTGACCTACAGCCCGTGCCCCGTAGAAGAGGGGAGTTAGGCAGAATGGGTGAATGTTGTGTCTCCCCACCCTTTGCTGTGCTGAGGGGGACTTTCATGGATGCTCCACCCCTGGAAGCAAGGGGTAATGGCTTTGAACTACATCAGACTAGACAAAAGGAAGAAATTTTTTCATGATAAAGGTTGTGAGACGCTGCCACACGTTGCCCATACAGGTGGTGGATGCCACATCCCTGGAAACATTTAAGGTCAGGTTGGATGGGGCCCTGAGCCCTGGAAGGTGAAAGGTGTCCCTGACCACAGCAGGGTGTTGGAATGAGATGACCTTCAAAAGTCACTTCCAACCCAGACTATTTGATGATTCTGTGCTTTCATGACCATTTTTTCTGCAAGCCAACATTTCTCTGAATCATATGTCCTGACCATGATGAAACCCCAGCGAGATGCCATCACGTCTCCAACCCTTGAGCTGGGCCTTTCTCGTGGAATTACTGCCAGGTTTCAGCACAGGATGGTCAGGGAAGGGGGATGAGAGTTTCATCCAGATTTTTTATATGTAAACCAACCAGCTAATGAGCTCTCTGAAGACCACAGGTAATATATGAGCATAACCTTATAGTGTGGCCCAAGCACTGAATATCCAGAGGCAACTCCCTGTCTTCCGGGGATGATTTAATCCAGCTCTCAAGGTTGCAGAGCAATTTAACTGAAGATCAGGGGTCAGATTCAGATTTCACTCGTGCCTCAGCTCCTTCTGTGTGAGAAGTCCCTGGTTTCTCTGCCAACCTGCTCATAAGCTAAACAGCAGCTGAGTCCTCAGCTCAGCCCTGATCCTGCAAAGCCTCACCCGCCTGAGCAATCCGTGCGATCCGGTGGGGCCCACCCATGCCCAGCTTGGTAAATATAGTCAAAGCTGGTGGAGAACCAAGAGAAAAAAAAAATATTGAACTCTCCCTGGAAGAAGAAAAAGAAAAATATCTACTGCTTAGATGTTTCAGCTCAAACACATGGAAAAAAGAATAATATTGAAAATCAATAGGATTAACTTTTCGACCAATGCTTCTGCAGGCAACCAGGGGGTCTGAGGGAGCAGGTCCCCCAGCAAAGCAAGTCCTACATCCCAGCTGACTCCATGCACATGCCAACTCACAGTCTGATCTGATTTAAACCAGCTGAGTTGTAAATGAGGCTTATAATGGAATTGGCAAATGACCCTTCCATACAGCATCACAAACCGACAGCACTCAAAAATAACCAGGGGTCGAGTCAGGACTCAGCTCTCAGCCCAGGGTGAGTGCAGGATCTGGGGGGCATCACACCTCAGGCTACAGAAACAGTTCAAGCAAGCAGGGAGAACCTCCAGCCTGTCCCCTATTTAGAGGGATGACCCTTCCAAAAAAAAAAAAAAAAAAACAAACAAAAAGAAATAGGGAAAAGGAGGAGAAAATGCAGCCCTGCCATGCAGAGATAGACAGTCTCTCCTGTTTGTGTTGGCCTATCCTGAACTCCAGGCAGCTTCCAACTGGAACCCAGAAATGCTGATGGTGTTTGGAGTCTGTCTGCATCCCTCCCATGACGTGAAGAGGCATTCAGGATGATGGGCTAGGATGCTGGTAATTTTTTTTCCCCTAACAACTATATTTACTGTTACATTTTGAACTCCCCATGCTGTCATTACAATGTCAGATGAAATTACATGTGTGATAACCATAACATCAACGCATGCACAAGTTCACAAAGGCTTTACAAGGAAATATTTTTAAGGGAAGAGGGAAACTGCTCACATGCCTGCACTCAAAGGGGATGTCCAAAGGAGTCTCTGAATTACAGGGCACTGGCTACAGACTGAACTTGGCCTTGCTGGAACTGAACAGACGGATTTTACACTTTTTTGGGGCTCTGTTGGGCAAAATGTATTTTTATTTGTCCTGCTGTAATTCTGGATTGACTTCAGGGATTTAACTGATGCTATTCTGGACTTGCACCAGCGCGAAGAGGATGAGGATGCTGCACTGGTCTGCAGGACAGAATTGCAGAGTGTTCTGAATTCCACTGAGCTTCTGTGCTGGAACTACCACGACAATCACAGAATCCCAGAATGCTCTGGGTTGGAAGGGACCTAAAAGCTCAACCAGTTCCGTCCCTACCACGGGCAGGGACACCTTCCGCTAAATCAGGTTGCTCCAAGCCCCATCCAACCTGGCCTTGAACATTTCTAGGGATGGGATGGGGAAGCACAGCTGGTTTGTAACTTACAGGAAGACCTATGTGGGCCCAAGAGCTAGAACAGAGACAGCTACACCACTGCAAAAGCATCTTATGTCAAGGTGGCTGATTCCCTTTCACATATATGCCCCTAAACAGCACTTCAAGTCTGAGGACAGATGCTCTTTCCCAATCCAAGATGTGCTAGAGTCATAAGAAAGGAATCCCAGCTTCTCATCCACTACCAGGCCAGAGGAAACTGCTCCATGCAGCTCAGCCAGCCTTCGAGGTTGTCACAAAAATCCCAATTTCCGCTGGGAAAAAGCAGCAATCAGATTTCTTCCAACTGCAGTGGGCAGCTGGGTGAAGGGAACTCGGCTGGTGCTCCTGTAGTATGGTTCCAGCAGCACAGTCACAGAGGCAGCAACCTCCAGGGGAGAGGCATCATCTCCCACTGGCAGAGCTGGATGCATAAGGCAACATCTGTACAGCTCTGATGGCATCTCCTTAGGGGAAAGTGATACAAGTATAACTAGACCAGTCTAGTTAAAGTGCTACAACTTCCTGACAAACCTACAGGATGCTACAGACCAACCTGGCAGCGCAGTGTGGCAAATGGAGCCAGGCTGAGAGAGAGAGGGTTGTTCAGCCTGGAGAAGAGAAGGTTCCAGGGAGACCTGAGAGCCCCTTCCAGTGTCTAAAGGAGCTCCAGAAGAGCTGGAGAGGGACTGGGGACAAGAGTCTGGAGTGACAGGACAGGGGGGAATGGCTTTACATTGATAGAGGGCTGGGTAAATTTGAATATTTGGAAGAAGTTCTTGGCTGGGAGAGTGGTGAGGGCCTGGCACAGGTTGCCTGGAGAAGCTGTGGCTGCCCCATCCCTGGAAGTGTCCAAAGCCAGGGTGGACAGGGCTTGGAGTAATCTAGTGTAGTGGAAGGTGTCCCTGTCCATGGCAGGGGGCTTGGAATCAGATCATCTTTAAGGTCCCTCCAACTCAAACTGCTCAATGATATCCACACCTATGGATGCTTTAGCTCTTACACCAAAGAAAAAAAGAAATGCAAACATCTAACACAACAGCAACCCCAAGGATTTGAGGGGTGGGAGAGGGCACGTGCATAGAGAACACACGGCTGCCTCCCCATACTCTTCCCAGGGAACAGGCTTGATCCACCTCCTGAATGAAGGACTGGGGGATGCTCTGGGGGGTGTGTGTGTTTGGGCAGTGACCTGAAGATCACCAGCAGACATGCAGAATCACTCACAGTATCCTAGGACCTACTTTTTGTCTTGGGTGGGAAAACATCAGCACGTCACCCCACCTTCCCCACCATTTCCCTGTCTGCATTTTGCATTTCCTTTCACAGCACAAACATGCCAGCCTTTGGTTTAAATGCATTACAGTGACTTCTCTCTCAAGGAGAGGAAAATTCACCAATTAAGGAGCTACAACAAAAGCAGACACTTGGAAACATCTACCTCTCCATCCACCCACCTCGCCTCCCTCCTCTGGGCCTTTCTAATCCACATTATGCTGTTTCAAACGTGCAACACATGAACAAAATACCCCTTTGAAGTGCATTAATTTCTCTTCCCCTTTTGCCCGCGGAGACGCACGGCAAAAAGGGGTGTAAATGCAATCTCTTGCATTTCACAGGGGTTTATACATATATATATATTTTATTTTTTTTTTTTCTTCATTCAGCCCTTCCTAGGCATGGGCAGGACCCCAGCAGCTTGCCAACAACGCACTTCAAAGCCGCACACCAGCTCTGGATGAAACACCACCACTGCAGCATGCCGGGGACTTTCCTCTTCCAAGCCGGTACTTCAAAATATTTATAAATGCACTTAAGCCCCGCTCTGACCACTGCCTCTATTTGCAAACCCTGCCCTGAGATTCATGTCAGGTCGCGGGGAGTTCCGCTCGCATTGTTGGCATACCTGAGGAGAGGCAGAGGGACTCGCTCCCTGCACACAGAACAAAGCCCCGAGTTATTGCAGAGCTTTGCCCTCCACCGAGTGCAATTATGGTTAGAGAAAACCCTTGTTTATAGCAGAATCCTTCCAGTCGGGGAAAAAGAGATTTAATTATAAGGTAATGGTGCTGTGGGCGTGTGTGCGAGCAGAGCGCAGATGTGGCCACGAGCAGGGCTGCTCCCCCTGCCCAGGTGGTTGCTGAATGGCTCCAGCTTTTGTGGATGGTGAAAACAGGGTTTTGGAGTCTTCCTCCACGGCTGCTGAAGGTTGAGCACTGAATCAGGGGATGCAAAGCATGAAGAATTAAAAAAAAATAATAATAAAAAAAAAAAGCCAGGAGAGACACCTGCATCACCTGACTAGGAGTAACAGGAGAGGAGATGGATGGCCAAAATACCCAAACCTTTCCCCTTTCCCTGAATTATGGCCTTAGAGACAGGTTTGCTCAGGTAGGTCATGAGAATCCTGGAATGATTTGGGTTGGAGGAACCACAAAGTTCATCTTGTTCCACCTCCCTGCCATGGGCAGGGACACCTTCTACTAGAACAGGTTGCTCCAAGCCCTGTCCAACCTGACCTTGGACACTTCCAGGGATCTAGGGCAGCCACAGCTTCTCTGGGCAACCTGTGCCAGGCCCTCACCACCCTCCTAGCCAAGAATTTCTTCCCAACGTCCAATCTAACCCTGCCCTCTGTCAGTTTTAAGCCATTCCCCCTCATCCTATCACTATCTGCCTGCGTAAAAAGTTACCTTCCATCTTTTTTGTAAGTTCCCTGTAAGTACAGAAAGGCTGAGGTTTGGTTCGAGCTGGGTTTGGTTTCCACTCCCCCTTCCAAATGGTATTCCAGAATCAGAGCTCAGTGTGAGCTGTTGGCACTGTAGACATAGAGATGGGTTCTAGGACTTCATAAGCCCAAGAGCTCAATCAGACCCTTATAAAAAACACCTTTAGACAAAAAGGTACATTCCAATGACATTCAGAGCTCCTTGATGCTGCCTATGCCAAAGTACATGCTCATCAACTGCGTGCAGCAGAGAATATTTTTCTAGCCCTGTCTTTTCTTCCACTTATTTTAAGGAACAGAGTGTGGTTTCCCCTCCTGTGTTTCTCATATTTTGCTTAAAAATAAAATTTGAACCTATATCAAACCAAACAGCTTCTTGCCCAAGGTGGTAAGAAAAAGAAAAAAAAAAAGAAAAGGCTCTTCTATGGTGAACCCGTCAGGGAAAGGGAATATAAATCCCCCTGCGGATTTATTCCACCAGAAGCACCCAGCCCCCAAAAACCAGTGCAAAATTTGCAGTAGATCCTTCCTACCATGGCACATGACTTCTTGGAAACATATAAAGCATCTAATAGAGCGTGGTCTGATTTATACTTGGAGCAGGGCATCTTTAATGGCAGCAGGAGTGCGGGTGTAAATCTCCAGGCATGGAAAAATCAGACGCATCGCCCCAGTCCTCTGGATTCGCTCTGCTCTGAATGCCACTGAATAAAAATGAGGCTTTATGGTAAAAAAGAGGGACATGTCCTTCTGCTGGATAGGAGAAATTTCTAAGGGCACAGTGCTATAAATAATCATTCAAGCCAGTTTGCAAGTGTCTCATGTAACCCGTGATAAGCCATAGAACAGGTATTGAGAATACCACAAAAATGATCAGAGGGCTGGAGCCCCTCTGCTCTGGAGACAGGCTGGGAGGGCTGGGGGTGTTCAAAAGAGAAGAGAAGGCTCCAGGGAGACCTTAGAGCCCCTTCCAGTGCCTAAAGGGGCTCCAAGAAAGTCAGAGAGGGACTTTGGACAAGGGCATGGAGTGACAGGACAAGAGTTGCTTCCCATTGACAGGGGATTCCACTTAGACAGAATGAAGAAATTGCTTATGCTGAAGGTTGTGAGGCCCTGGCCCAGGTTGCCCAGAGAAGCTGTGGCTGCCTCATCCCTGAAAGTGTCCAAGGCCAGGTTAGAGGGGGCTTGGAGCAACCTGGGATAGTGGAAGGTGTCCCTGCCTGGGGTGGGGGATTGGACTCGATTTAAAGCCCCCTTCCAGTCCAAACCACTCTGTGATCCTATGAAGACTCAGTGGGTTGAATCAGAAGTGGAGCTGTGATGCCCCCTCAGCAATCACACCTTTCCAAAACTGTTAGCCTGCCCTGTTCACATGCACAACCCGACACCTACAGATCCTCCTGGATGTACACAAACCCCCTGCCATCCCACACTGCACATGGAGGGACTATGCACCCTAAAGCAGCCTCCTCTCCCTGCCCTTTCCACTGGTGGATCACGGGGACAGTTGATGTACGAAAAGGGACAATGCCATGCTCACTCCTCCACCCTGCAGACAACCCATCCCTAAGATCTCATGCCCATCCTGACTCCAGAACAACACAAAGAAATATGAATATCCTTGGGAGTAAGCAGGGATAGGTGGCAGTGAAGCATATGGGTGCCTCCAAAATCCAGTTCAGTAATTTCTCTTTATTGCAAACTACTGCTCTTCAGACAGTGTCTGTCCTGTCTGCAGAGCAGAAACCCACCCATAGCAGGCCTGCTCAAGTGCTAAATGACCTTCTTTATCCTTTGACCTTCATCAAGGGCAGGTTGCATCTCTGCTCTTTAGGTACATTTGAGGGTGAAGACATTGGATAAAAACCTATGAGAGAACAAAGAGGAGGCTGCTTGTGAAAACACACACTGAAATGAGAAAACAAAATAAACAGCCAGTCCTAAAAGAGAAAACTCCTGCCATAAAGCAGATTTTGAGAGGAAAAAAAAAAAAAAGAAATGGTCATGCACTGCCCTGCTTTGCTAAACAGGCAGATGGGACTTGTATTTCTCTTCTGAAATTTTAATGGAGGGATATGATTCTGCTGCAAGCATATTTTATATGCCTGGCGATTAAAGAAGAAGCGAAGGGTAAAATTTATAGGTTTGTGAAACACAGAGGATAGCTTTCTGGCTGCAATGTTTCATTATTTTCTTGTTATTCCTTTTATTCTTCCTTTTGCTCCTAGGCTTGATGGATGGGCAGCAGTGGAAACAGAAATCTTCCTGTTATACTCACAGGGCAGGTACTGAATCAGCAACCATGGTGGCTACACAAGCTGCACCTCTCTGAACAAGCCTGAGACAAAAAAGAAGTGTTTCAGTGTATCCCTCAGTCCCTACAGCACTTTCCAGCTCCTACAGCCACCTCACCTCTCTCTGGTTAACAGGTTTCACTCTTTCAAAGAAGAAGGTTGAGCCTTCCTTGGTTCTTGATGTAGATGGGAATATGACTTGGCCAAGCTCTTGCCCCACCTGATCCTCCAGGCCCTGCATTTTCAGGGACAATCTGCTCCTCACCCTTTGAGCTCTGCCAAGACCCTGGCACTTCCCACCCATCCCACCTCAGGAGGAAGCAAGAACCACCCGTGTTTGCCTAGAGAGCCACCCTGTAGGCAAAGGCCTGGTGGTCCTGGTGGCCAAGAAGGTAGCCAAGAGTCAGTGGCATGGCCTTGCAGTGAAGATGGCCAAACACACACTCAGTAGAATTAACAAAAGTACTGCACAGAGGTCAAGGGGAGTGATCTCTCTGCTCTACTCATCACTTGTGAGACCACAGATGGAGCACTGTGTCTAACCTGGGGTCTCCAGGCAGACATTGTCACTGTGGAGACACACAGAGGGGATGAGGGAGCAGGAGCACGTGAAGTGAGAAGAGAGGTTTGTTCAGCCCAGAGATGAGGGTGTGAAGGGGGAATGTCACTTTTTCATCTAACTACCTAATGATTAATTACAGAGAAGAAGGGAGTCAGACTCTTCTCAGCGTACAAGAAGCAATGGACAGAAGTTACAGCAAAGCAAGTTTAGATCAGATGTAAGGAGAACATTTTCAGTAAGAGGCTGGTCAAGCCTTGAACCACGAAGCCAGAGGGATGTTGGGATCTGTGTCCTTGGAGATACTCAAAACTCAACCACACAAAGGCATGAGCCTTGAATCAGGAGTTTTCAAAGGTCCCTGCCACCAAAACCATTCCCTGAATCCATGCTCTGGTTGTGCAGATATGGAGTCAAGGCACAGAGGAGATGAAATAATACAACCACAGGTATGCAAGGGACCTCTACCTGAGGTAGAGGCCATGTCTCCAGAGAGCAACCTAGAGCCTTACCCTCATTGCTTTTGAGTAAATTAAACCCATCACTACAGTCGTGTCTGCGTGTGCTGGGGTTTCTGGGGTCATCTGCTCCCCTGGTAGAAACTTGTGCTTCTCCTCCTGCAAAATTCTTTCGGTTTTTAATTTTTTTCCAACTTCAGGGCCAATTCAGCAACTCGTCTTTGTGCTAAGACTGTCAGTGAAAGTGTCAACTGCGCGGCTGGTTTCTGTGATGTGGAATCATGCCCACCAAGACTTGGACCAGGACTATGCAGCCCATTTCAAATAAGCCACCAACCAGCCCACACTTGGCAAAAGACTGAAGACAGTATCAGCCATGCCTGCATGACTCCTGGCTTTGGGCCATTTTTCTCCAGCCCTCTGAGCAGCCACGATATAAATCTTGCTGTCCTTTCACTGGTCTTTGCTGTGACAACACAATCACTTGGCTGCCCATGCCAGCCCCCATTGGGTGTTTGTCAGGGATGCGTCAGTGGAAAAATGAACTCTGTACCCTGGAGAGCAAGGAGAGCAGTTCTTCATGAAACCAACCACTGCTGCCCTTTCTCAGCTCACACATTTGCTGCAGGAGGAATTTGAGTCCTTGTCAAATCACTCTGAATATTTACCTCCACCAGGAGCAAATCCGTATTCCTCCCTCCAGGTGAATAAGCAGGAAAACCTTGCCCAGATAAATGCAGGGTAAGGGTTTGGCTTCCTCTCCAATGCCAGCACTCCCATGCCTAAATATCTCCATTAAATATGTGTGTGCATGTGTACACATCCTTTATTCAGAGCTATATTTGCTCTTTAGAAAGAAGACTACTTGTCCCACTGAAGCCAGAAAGGAGGAAGAAATTCTTTACACTGAGGGTGGTGAGGCCCTGGCACAGGCTGACCAGAGAAGCTGTGGCTGCCCCATCCCTGGAAGTGTTCAAGGCCAGGCTGGATAGGACTATAAGCAACCTGGTCTAGTGGAAGGTGTCCCTGCCCATGGCAGGGGGTTGGACTGGATGAGATTTAAAGGTCTCTTCCAAACCATTCTGTGATAAGTCAGCTGAGTCCTCCTATACACCCCAGCAAAGCTACAGCTCCTGTCAAAACAAAGAAAACCATTCCCCGCATTGGTAAAATTTAGGCTCTGTAGCAACTTTTATATACTAGTTAAATGATCTTTTTTTTTCACTGGCTGAAACTCCTTCAATTGAATTACTCCAGACTCTGGTGATGGGACCCCACTGCGTGTTGGAGAGTGTGGGAACACGCAGTCCCAACAACCACCCATGGGGAGACCATGGGGCCAACAGAGAAATCAGCGGGGCTGGACACAATGTGGATTCAGCTCAGGAAGCTCACACAGTTATAAGACTATTAGCACAGGAGGGTGGAGACCTGCTTGTGTCCGGAGAGAAGGAAGAGAGCCCATCCCCTGCTGAAAGCTGTGGGTGGACGTATTGCACTTGGCCAGCCAGAACATTAAGGCAGGTCCCCTAATTTAACACTTCCCAATGGGAGTGAGATGAAAAGAGCAATTCAGGGGGGTTGAGAGAGCCCAGGTAAAACACCATCTGGAGAAAACAGGGTGGGCAGGAAAGGCTCCTCGCAGAGGGGAGCGGGAGGGAGGCTTGGTGGGGGAAGAGGAGGATGCTGGCTGCACCAGCCACCGAGCGCTTCAAACACGGGGTGCAGATAAGTGGGATCACGGAGCAGGGTGGGAGGAGGTGAAGGAAGCAGGCAGGAGAGAAGATTACAGGAGTGCAAGGAACAACAAAGAGGAGGAAAACGGAGAAGAAAAAATTATGCGGGGCCTCGAAGGTCAGAAGAGTCAACTTCAAAAGGATTCCTTAAAGACGTAAAGTAAATGCCTTCATATTCAATTATTTAGTCTCCACACAAATCTAAGTAGTATACAGTGGATTTTTGATTTTTTTTTTACCTTCCAACACTCTATTTGGCACAAAGGGAAGATAAAGTGGAGGGACGATGAGAGAAGTCTGGGACTCTCTGTTTTCCTAACAGACCAGACAGGGCTTGAGTCTGCACGACCCCCTTGCAAAGGATACGAAGTGAACAGAGGAGGCTTTTCAGGAGAAGAAGGGTGGGAATGAACAGGACTTCTCCTTTCTGGAACTGAAAAACGTTACAAAAATTACCTGTTCAGCCCAAAACAAAATGTTTTCCCAATTTCTGTGTGTCTATTTAATCAAAAACACATCAAATGTTGAGTTAAACAAATCACGCTGCCTCTGAAAGTCAGGACTTCCACTCTGCAGACGCTGAAATGAAAGCTTCCCTTTTTCACAATTCCTCCATTAATCTGGCAAAACTGTAGTTCTTTTGTCACCAAAAATTCTGTACTAAAACACGTTTAGCTGAATTATCGCTCCCCACTGTACTTAAGGAAGCTAAAGTGAAGTACAAAGCCAAAAGAGCCGACTCCTCTATCCTGGGGCGTTCAACCCATCAGCAGAGTTAAAATCACTGACAAGCTATGGCAAGCTAATGGCAGTAAAATGGTACCCAACAGGAGGTTTGAAGCCAGCACAGTGAACTCTACAATAAGTTCCAGTCCATTAAACACCGGGCTTAAGTAAAATATTACAGCAGGTCATGTTTTAAAGCGGGCAAGAATAGGTGAGGGAATCACCGAGGACCCATGAGGATCCTCTTGGAGGAGAACAGAAACTCTGCCGTAGCCTTTTCCATCTTGCTGCCCTTATCACCGTCACTTTCCTGCTGACTGCATGTGCTTCCTTCCGCCCCACGCAATTTTTTCCATGTGCTCCTCCAGCAGTGGATGGCAGCAGGGAATTGAGCCACTGAGGCAAGGCCATGGTGCTGTTACATGAAGCATCTGCAGGGCTACCATGGTGCCCAACATGGTGATGACGACCAACCACATCAGAAAAAACACAAGAAGAAAGTGCCTTGGTGAAGGCCTTGTAACAGGTCAGTAGCGGAGCCAAGAGTGGAAATCATGTCCTCCTGTTTCTGCCCACCTGGATCCCAAGTGTTTAGTACTTTTCTCTGTTCAGCTTTGACCTTATGAGTTCCCTTAACCTTCTCTTGGCAGTTTCCTAATGGGCAAATAAATCTCTGGAGAGTATCTTAAATTCTTTTTTATCACAGACTGTATCAGTGTGATAATAAGATCAGCCTTCAGACTCCCCATTAAGTCACAGAAGGTGTGGTCATCAGTCATGCTTTTCCCAGACTTAATTGCCAGACAGACACTTTAAGTGGAAAGTCCATCTAATGAGCCCAATCATTAAAACATCCCTGGTTCCTATTTGAGATGGAAAATTATATTACTCTAATAAGGGGGTTGCATCTTTGCCCCCCTATTCAATCATGTGGCACGGAGAAAGGTGAGACTTCTCTGTGAGTTTGCCTTGAATGTGTTTCATTTAAACACGGCCCACTACTTCAGGCAAGAAAAAGTAATTCACTGAATTAAAAACCCTTCACTGAAGGAAAACTGGGTGGTTGGAGAAGAAGGTGGAGTCCTGGAAGTGAGCAAAGGGGTCACCATTGATGGTGGGGTCATCACTGACACCACGGATGCTCCTGAGGGCTGGTCAGGTGGAGATGGTGGAAGAGTCACCCATGGTGGCCATGCCAGGGTTGAGAAGATGTGCAGACACCAAGTGACATATGGGACATATGAAGTGGGGTCTTCAGTGGGACATCTCTTTCCTACACTGTTCGCAAGAAAAGGCTCTATTTGGAGAAAGAATTGGTTTTATTGTCCAGTATAACCTGCACCAGGTGGGAGAAGCAGTTGGGTAGTTGCCAGGAGGTTGGAAAACTGAAGAAGAGCAGCTCACAAATTCAAAAGCCTTTTCATGGGGCAACTCCAGCCCAAGTCCCTAAAATAGGGCTCAGGCTACAAGTCTTCACTGATGGGGTAATTCTCTCCTGCCCTGTCTGATCCTAACAGAAATACTCATCTTTCTCACCTCTGCACCTCCTACTGCTACTCATCACAGAAAGCTCCATCCCATCCAGGCCAGCTCCTCCTAGGAGCTCAGCCTAGGTAAAATCAGCCTAAGCCCCTGCTGGCCTCCAGTTGTGCCAGATGCCAATGTGCCCATCGAGCTGCCCCAGTTGGCCCACTCCCACCCCAAAGCACCAGCGGTGAGAGCTCCTCCGCAGGGAATCCCGGCGGGAAGCCCAGGCAAGCCCGGGTTACGAGCTCCACATCCAGCGGCGGCTCTGCCAGGTGCTCGGAGCGCCGGCTCGGAGCGATCCCCTAATAAAAACAACGAAGCACGGAAGGGCGTGTTGCTTTTGGGTAATAATACATCTTAGAACTGCACGGTGAGGCAAAGACAACGCCGCACCCTAAGCCACCCGAAGGGTGTGGGCATTATACAATGATTCGCCCACACCCAGAACCTCCGACGACAATTAACATCCAGCGCCGCCTAAGAATCAGTAAATACCATATCTCAAACCAGGAAACGTCGACATTTTCCATGTGCATTAAAAAACACACAAAAAAAAACAAAACAAAAAAAAAACAACCAAAGCCACAAACCAAAGATGTGTCTCAACACGAACATCACCCTGGGCAGACCCAGATCGCTGCGCGCGGTGAATATTTTCTGCCCTTCGTCTGGAAGAAGCCAGAGCAAAGTCAATGGCCATCACACTTCAAGCTATATTAAGCATGAATTTTGGAGTTTTCATCATGAATTTTGGAGTTTTCATCATGAATTCTGGAGTTTTCATCATGAATTTTGGAGTTTTCATCATGAATTTTGGAGTTTTCATCATGAATTTTGGAGTTTTCATCATTTCCCTTTCAAAAAAAAACCCCAAACAAAAGAAGAAACAAAAAAAAAAAACCAAAAAACCCTAAACCCAAACCAACAACAAACAAACCAACAGACAGAGATGATGGAAGTATTTAAATGCATAATTACGTTTCGATAACGACGAAATCATGCGAGGCACTTTATAAATAATAAAACGAGATCTCATCACACCCAAGCTTATTTTCAAAGCTGTAAATCTACTTCTGGTACAGTCGCCGGGAAAAGATTTTACTATTGAGTAATAATGGAAACAAAATAGCACTTACTAAAGGGAAATGGGAGCAAGAACCCATCAGATATTGAAAGACAACAGAGAAAATCAGCTTGTTATTAGGAGATAGGAGTAGAAGTAATGCAGTTTTGTTGGTTGAGATAGCAGCAGCGAGATGTGTTGGTTATTAACAGAGGTGGCACTCTTTTTTTTCCCTAAACCACAGTGCAGTTGTTGTGATGCTCATGAAAACACCAATTAAAGATGCAGCTCTGGGCTTGCACCCCCAGCCACCAATGCATCTTAGAGGAAAAACAAACAAACAAAAAAAAAGCACCAAAATGAAAGTGTCTCCAGAGCTATTCCTAAAAATTTCTCAGGTCAGGAAATTCAAGTTGCTTTTCCAAGAAAAATTCACCTGTCCATTTGGGGGGGGAAGAGAAGAAAAAGAAAAAGAAGAGATGATGATTATCATAATAATATTTTCTGGGCAATCCCAGGAAAAAGGCAAAGCTGACACTTCCAGGAAGGACAAAGCTTATAGAGTTATCATATACCTGCCTAAAAAAGGGAGGCTCAAAGCCCTCCCAAGGGACAGGTGGGGATCCCAGGGAGGAATGTTTGTTGCAGTATTAATGAGGGAGGAGACAGGATATCCCACCAGGGACAAATGAAATATATATCCCTGACTGGAACAGCGGAGACAGTTTGGACAGCTCAAGAACAGGAGGCTCACGCTGGACGTGGCTACTTCCCTTCAGGGCAGCCAAGTGGGGAAGATCAGGAGTTGTTTTCATGGATAAAGAAGTCCTGTTTGAATTTCTGAATCCTGATGGTGGACAGCAGAAGGGATGGATTTTAATTCTCCAGCTGTAGAACTGAGTAACAGGAGGGAAGCTCAGTCCTACCAGTGCATGTGCAAGCAAGGAAATAAAAATATCCAATATTATTGTTTGCTGATGTTAGCTCGGAGCATCTTCAGATCTGACTAAACTTCTACTGGGCAAGTTTTTATTATTATTGTATTGTATTATGTATTTTATTGTATTGTATTACTATTGTATTTTATTGTATTTATTTATTTTATTGTATTGTATTACTATTACTACAATGACTATTATTACTATTACTATTAATTGTAGTGACCATCTACAATGCACCAGTGTCTTATAGCTACAAGTGGGATGCTCATTCCCTTGCAGACACTCTGTAAGTGAGAACAAAGAAGAAGCAGTTCATTTCTAAATGCTTGTGCTCCGAATAAAAATTGTGAGGGGGAAAAAAGAGATTACCTGTTTTGTGCAGATAAGGAACAGAGAGATCTGGTGATTTGCAAAGGCAGTGGATGAAGCCCTTGGCAGAGTCAAAATTCGGTGTTAGCTTTTCCAAATCCCAGCTCAGCCCTTTATCTAGACCATCAGCCTGAACCAGCTGTCACCTAAGGCTCAGCTTTATCCCAAGGCTAGAGGAAGCCTAGAGCTCAGAGGGGCTCCAGGTCAGGGCCACCACATGGGCTTTAATGGGGACAAACCTTTTAGATGGGCTGTTGCAATAAGACAAGGGGTAAAGGTCTTAAAAGAGGAGAGATTTAGGTTTGATATAAGGAAGAAGTTTTTCACAATGACAGTGGTGAGGCCCTGGCACAGGTTGCCCAGAGAAGCTGTGGTTGCCCCTGAATCTCTGGAAGTGTCCAAGGCCAGGTTGGATGGGGCTTGGAGCAACCTGGGTTAGTGGAAGGTGTCCCTGCCCACGGCAGGGGAGGTTGGAATGAGATGATCTTTAAGGTTCTTCCAACTCAAACCATTCTGTGAATCCCATATGCCAGGTGGTTGCCACATGCTGAACCTTGTGCCCACACCTCATGGTTGCAGCCCAGCAGCCAACTGGCTCAGCCCAGCACTGTCAGGCACTGTTCTGGCCTCTGGCAAAGCCAGAGGATGTTGGGTTGCACCAGGCCAGTGTAAATCATCCAAAAAGAGCTGTGATGGCAGGATTTGGGTTGGTAGCACCACTCAGCAGTCCCACAGTTCAGCTGGGATTTTCACTGAAAAAACCACAAAATTATCTGGGCATGAAGGAAGAGTGAGATTCCAGGGAGGAACAGAGGAGAGCTCCCAAGGGAAAAACAGGGATAGTCAGAGAAATTGGGAATGACACCCTGTTGCATTCTTCACCCAGCTTGGCAGGGCACTGGGGAAAGGACAGGACAGGGAGGGTTTTGCAGGCGACAAGGGACACTCAGAAAAAGCACCACCAGCAACAAAGTGAGGCTTTTCAAAATATAAACAGTTTTGGGGAACAAACACGGTCGGCGTGCAAGCTAAAAATAAGCAGCAGCAAGTGAGAAAAGGATTAAAGGAACCCGAAAGAAATAGCAAGCAGCAAATTGCAGGGAATTGTTCAGCGAACAATAAAAGGCTCCTCGCCATCTCCCCGCAACAGGCAGATGGCACTGGGAGAAAGCAGCCCCCGAACAAATGATGGCTGCAAAAGGGGCGATGGAGGGGGGGAGAAAATTTCAGACCTGGCAGATTTGTTAAGTGGTAATTTTCCCTCTGTCTGTGCAGAAGACAAAGGGGAGGGAAAGCTCCCCAAGACAGGGATTGTATTTCACTCCGCGGTCGAGAAGGCTTTCGAGTGTCTGCAGATAGCGGCGAGAAATGGTCCTAAAAAGATTAGAGCTCTTAAGGTAGGGCAAAATACTATATCCAGACAACACACTCGAGTTTTAATGACAGTGGGGAGAGAATTGAGTGAAGCATTGTCTGCTGCCTCTAGGAAACTGAAAACTTAATATGAAGCCGCACAGACTCAAGCCGGACTTTTCTCATGGAAAGGCTTTACTCCTGCCCTTTAAGCATCACTTTTTATCCTTGACATATATTTTCCATCCATCGCTTTCCTGCAACCAACACAAATTTAGGAAGGGTCTTCTGTGTTTTTAGAGTGACTTGGGTAGCTCGTCTTTGAGCATCTCCTTGGCTGGAATGTATTTCTTCTTGATGTATCCCTCTTGTCAGGCTATTATCCATGCTTATGGATACCCACATGGGGGGCTAAGAAGGAAAGTGGCTTCCTACAGATGCACAGGGAACATGCTGGAAAAGAAACTCACCGAGCATTCCCCATGTCTCAATCCCCAGCCCATCCCCACCTCAGTGATTCCCACATGGGCCAATTCCCACAGGCCAATTCCCACTGGGTGCAAACCACCAGAGCTTCCATACAGCACATTTTACACTCAGAGCGAGACCAAGCATCACATCCAGTCTTAAATCATAGAATCACAGAATTGTTTAGGGTGGGAAAGCCGTCCAAGATCAAGCCTAACTGTTAACCCAGCACTTCCAAGGCCACCACTAGGATCAGGAATTTTGCGCCTCCCCCAAAAACGAGGCTGATTGCTATGGACTCCACAGCGGCCAGGGTTCCCCATGGGGGTCACCAGGACTCCCCCTGCACCACTTGGCCTGGGACAAGGACAAAACAGGGCACTGGTTTGCTGCCAGCCCCACGGTTGCATCTGCCAGGGCAGGGGGGACATCGCTCCTGTGCTGCCCCCACCAACCCCATCACTGGTGGGTGACACTGAGGCGGCTCTGCCACCCCCATCTCAGCTCCTGCATCCCCAAACCAGGGACTTTTGGCTGCAGGGAGACCCCTCCCCTGACCTTGCCCGGGGCTCTGTTACTAAGAATAAAGCACAGAGGGCTGTGCTGTGCTGGCGCGCGGTGGGATAATTGCAGGGAAGCGGCTGCTGTAGCCCAGCGACCGCAGTAATTGGGTACAGGCCATCCTGCAGCCAGGTTTCCCGTGCTATTATCCCCTTATTAATAGAAACCAAATCTACCTTTGCAGAGGCAGCACCACGAGCCTGGAATTATGCGGTGCAGGGCTGCAGGGGAGGCATGTGCGGCATCTCCGCATCAGCCTCAGTCCTTCGCCACCCAAGGGACGGACCCACAGGATGCTCCCGCCCAGGTTGTGTCAAAATCCCAGCCAAAGTCCCCTGTGGTCATTGGAAAGGTGAATGTTAGACTCAGCCACAAGACAATTGCCTTCACAGAGGCAGGCGGGCGAGATTTGGTCTATTAACTAATTAATCCCAGCAGCATCCCTTCAAGGTATGGCAGGGAGTATTAATTTCGTCTCCCAGGGAGGAAAGCTGAAGGTCAAAAAGGCTTGAATTTCCCCCTGCCAACCCGGATGGGGTGCAGTGGGGGGCCAGAAGCTGAGCATCGCTGGATTTAGGGCTGGAAAATAATGTGTAGGCTCTCAGCTGGGATGTCCCTGCCTGGGTGCCACAGGATGTCGAATGCAAAAGATAAAGGTAAAAGTGAGAGCATAATTTTAAGGATAATCAACCCACAGTGCCAGAGCTCTCTTTGCTGGACTGTGTGAAAGCAAAGCGCTGATTTCTGAGAAACCCAAGGACAAGGTGTTAGTCCCTGCAGGGGCTCCCAGGACAGGACTTACATGTCAATATGGTAATGTGGCTTTCTATGGCCAGGACTAACACAGGTCCCTCTCCCCACCCCTGTCTTATTCAAGGCTAACTTCCTCTCTGAAGCTCAACTTGGAAACAGTTCTGGATAAAATGTGCCCCTGATCGTGACTTTTTACGTGTTTTGGAAAGCAGGTAATGAGCTGTGAGTCAGTATTAAAGCTGGAAAGTAGATTAAAAGTAGATTAAGTGCCTCTATCCAAAATGCAGTCGACAATACAGACAATAGGATCTGGCTTGGTACATTACTTGCAGCTTTAGGAAGGTCTTCAGGACTATTTGAATCTCATCTCAAATTTGGGATTTGCTTTGAAACTTGTGAAAGGTCTGGAGCAGCAGGAGCAGCTGAGGGAGCTGGGGAGGCTCAGCCTGGAAAAAAGGAGGCTCAGGGGGGACCTTCTCACTCTCTGCAACTCCGTGACAGGAGGTGAGAGGGGGTCAGGCTTTGCTCCCAGGGAACAAGGGACAGGATGGGAGGAAGTGGCCTTGAGTTGCAGAAAGAGAGACTTAGATTGGGTATTAGGGAAAACTTCCTCACTGAAAGGGTTGTGCAGCCCTGGCACAGCTGCCCAGGGCAGTGGTGGAGTCCCCACCCCTGGAGGGATTTAAAAGCCCTGTGGATGTGGCACTTGGGGACATGGGTTAGTGGTGACCTTGGCAGTGCTGGGGGAACTGTTGGACTTGATGGTCTGGGGGGCTTTTCCAGCCTAAATGATTCTGTGATTGCACAGTGATGCTCACTTCCCCATCCATGGTAGGCAAAGCCCAGCAGACCGTCTCCTACGGTAACAGTCTTAACCATCAATGTTAATACACGCAAGATGGACAAGAAAGAATTATCAGCCCAGGGTATTTCCATGCTTCCCTGTTTCTCTCCACCTCTTCTTCACCCAGCTTTTAGCGTTTCCCATTTCAGCAATTAACCCCAGCCTTTCTGAAGATGAATCCTACAGGCTTGAAACCAAGCCCTCGCAGAGCCAAATCAGCACAGATGTGCCAGAGAGTGATGCAGATGGTTTTTCCTGCCCCTGAAACTCGAGACTTTGCTTCTGCTCAGCTCTGCTGTGTTTTGCAGACTGAGGACGTCAGGAGCACGTCCCTTCCCCATATGGCAAGCGAGGAGTCATCCTGGAAAGATTAAAGGAGAGAGAGGAGACCTGCGTTGCCTCCTGCATTTTTCAGCCCTTCTCCAGTGCTTTGTGAAAGGCTGGTGCTGTTAAAAGCAACTACATAAGAGATTGAAAGAGTCAGGGAAAATAAATAATACATAAATGTTGAAGTGTGTTGCCAAGGCCACCTCCAGGATGGATCTGCACCTTCCGGACAGCTGCCTGCTCCTGGCCTGGAGAGATGTCACTGGGAGTGAAATGGAGCTCCCGGGCAAGACGTTGCTTCAGAGTGATGTATCAAAAAACCTTGCAGGTGACAGAAACTGTAATTGCTGTGTTTAAACTTTCCTGGACCATTTCAGCCCTGAGAAACCCAGCTCTGCTGCTGATTTCAGCAGAACAGGGAGGGATGCGTCCCTACCAGGGGAGGGGATGGGATTGCTAGGGACAACTCTCCCCTGCTTCCTGAGCCTCCTGCCATCTTGTACCCCTGGGGCCTCATGGATGCTCTGCCTTCCATGAGGATTTGAGCAATGTTCTCCATCATCCCCAAAAGCAGTCCAAACCAGGTGCAGAGACCCAGCAGCCTGAAAACAACCAGGTGTTAGACCCAGTGTAAGATACCACAGATGGCTTCTTGGGGTCCAGGGCAGCAAGGACCTGGGCAGGAGCAGAGCGCTGTCCCAAGGGTACAGATCCATCCTGAAGCTGGCCTTGGCAATCTAGGCCTTGTGCCCAGAGGCTGCAGAGACCCCAGGGCAGCTACACTGCATCCCACCAGCTCCATTCCCACATCCTTGTTTCAACAGCAGCTTGGCCACCTTCACCTCTTGTTTTTCTCAGCAAACCCCCAAGAGCTCTATGGCTCCACAGCAGTAAGAGAGAGCATATTTCTCTCTTCAAACACATGATATGAATGTAAAATAAAAGGTACATGGTGTGGCTGGATGCGGCCATGACTGTGATGTGAGCTGCCCTGACTCAGGACACGGAGAGCTGACTGTGCCAGTAGTGGCAGCAGCCCATTGTAAGGGAACCTCTCCCCAGTCTGTCCTTTCCATGGGTTAGGAGGTAGGACATCACCCCTGGAGCAGGATGCCTGTGCCCCATCAGGGATACAGAAGCATCCAGCCCTGATGCAGAAGGACACCTGGTGCACAGGGTGCTAGGAGGTGATGGTGAGGAGTGCAGTCCTTGGGGTGGCTGTTTCCAACCTTGCTGTGATGGACAAGTCCAGACACACCCCTGCCTCATTGCTGTTGCCTGGAAAACACATTAAATATCCCCAGCAAAGCACTCTGCTACCCACTAAACCCCCTCTGTTCTCCTCTGCCTGCTGCGGGGGCTCAGGAGACACAGCACACAGATGAGCACACAGGGATGCTGCAGGGGTTCCTAAAATTAGATGCACACAGTCTAATGCCTCTGCAAAAAAACCCCCCATATCTGCTAGGATCACAACTGGTTACAAAGACTGAAGATGTTGTTTGAGAAATATTACTTATAGCTGTTTACATGTATTTGCCTTATGAGTTTTCTGTAGTGGGAGGTGACAAAGAGACTGGGAAAAGTGGGGGAAAACACTCTTCTTGTTTAGCATGAAAAAACAGGTAACAATGATGAGGCAATAATTGATTCATCCGATAGTTTATTAACTGGAGTTGGGGTGTGCAAGTGACAGGTTCTGCAGCCAGCCTTTCATGTGACACGTTATTAAAGGCTCTTTTTCTGGCTCCGAAAGGCAGTGGCTGGCAGATCAAAGGTCAGACATTTCAAGAAGTAAATTGGTTTAATGTGGCTGCAGATAGCCTCACAAAAACCTAATAAATATGCAGTGAAATGTAAGGAGGGAAAATTGTGGACAAGAGAGACAATTACTTTGAAACCAGGATAAGAGCAGCGCAGGCTCAAATTAATCAGCGTTCGGGCTCCTTCTCTCTGCCTCAGGATTTAGTATTCAGAGCAGGAGCCCGGCTGATGGTGGGATGCACTGCGGGGAGCACTGGCACCCCACACCAAAAGCTGCTGGGGGAAGATGCTCAGCCCCGAGCCACAGCTGGGATGGTAGTGTGAGCCCTTCCACAGGTACACAGGGAAGCCACCTGACACCCACAGCAAAGGATGTTCGTGAGCACTGCGGGATTTTTTGGTGCCTGGCGAACAGATTATCACTCCATGGCTGAATATTCTCCTATGAAGACAGGTTGAGAGAGGTGGGGGTGTTCACCTGGAGAAGAGAAGGCCCCAGGAAGACCTGAGAGCCCCTTCCAGTGCCTAAAGGGGCTCCAGGAGAGCTGGAGAGGGACTGGGGACAAGGGATGGAGGGACAGGACAAGGGGAATGGCTTCACACTGCCAGAGGGGATATTGGGAAGGAATTGTTGGCTGTGAGGATAGCAAGACCCTGGCCCAGGTTGCCCAGAGAAGCTGTGGCTTCCCCATCAAAGGAAGTGTTCAAGGCCAGGTTGGACAGGGCTTGGAGCAACCTGGAATAGTGGAAGGTGTCCCTGCCCATGGTAGAGGAGGTTGGAAGTAGGTGATCTTTATGGTCCCTTCCAACCCAAACCATTCTGTGGTTTTATGCCTCTATTTTATGATTTGTGGGGAGCCTTTGGTGTGTCCCAGTAGGCTCATGGCAGCACTGGGCCACCAGCAGAAAACAACTGATGGTCCAAACCCCAGTAAAAAATAAACACAGAAGGGTTTAATTATAAGAACTGATGCTTTAAACTCATCCCATTTTTCGCTTGATTTCGTGATGTTTTCAGAAGCATCCCTCACTTATTTTTAAACTCCAGACAGTGATATCTGAATAATCTGGGGGATTTTGTTTGCATTTCTTGAAATGCACTAACTCAGATAACCTCCAAACACTCACAAGGCAGGATTTCTTCACTAAAAAGTCACTCCTTTTAATTAAAGGTGAGAAAACAGCCATTCTAGTTCTCTAATCTGGAAAGGGACATTCTGCATGAAAACAAAGCACAATATTCCCAGTACAACTGGAAACAGGAGCAGAGGAAACAAATCCATTAAATAAAAATGCCTGGTACCCCTCAGAGAAGAAGATAATGGGCACAACCTCTTTGTATTCCTTTTGGAGGCCACACTCCCCAGCTGGTGTGGTTTACTATGGCCCCACCAGACAGACTGAGAAGGACTATGCAGCAGAGTCTGTCCATCAGTCTGTCTGATTTAGCAATGCCAAGCTTTGCCTGTTCATTCTCATGGGGACTTCCTGCAAGCATTTAAAGATTGGGACCCAAGGGCTAAACTGTTGCATAGAAACACAGAACCATTAAGGTTGGAAATGTCCTCTAAGACCATCAAGTCCAACCATTCTTCAGCATTGCCAAAGCCACCACTAACCATGTCCCCAAGTGCCACATCCACATGGTTTTTAAATCCCTCCATCAGTGCCCTGGGCAGCTGTGCCAGGGCTGGGCAACTCTTTCAGTAAAGAAATTTTCCCTAATACACAATCTAAGTCTGTCCTTGTGCAACTCAAGGCCGTTTCCTCTCATCCTGTCCCTTGTTTCCTGGGAGTAGAACCTGACTCCCCCCGGCTCCCCTCTCCTGTCAGGGACTTGCAGAGAGTGAGAAGGTCCCCCCCGAGCCTCCTTTTTTCCAGGCTGAGCCTCTCCAGCTCTCTCAGCCACTCCTGGTGCTCCAGACCCTTCCCCAGCTCCATCTTCTTTCTCAAGCATCACCAGCCACATCATCCCATAGGCTGGACCACCACGGATGAACGAGATCCCATCTCCCTGTTGGTGGCTGTATCCCTCTGTCCGGAATGGAGCTGCATCCAGAACTGCCCTGACAGTTCCCTGGTGAGGAAACCTCATGGGAAGCCTTGGGGATGAGGCAGACAGGGACAGCTGGCCATGGGACAGTTCAAGGAGTACCCAGACTTCAAGGGTCACCCCCATGGAGAACTGACAGGACATGGACCTCTGCACCTGCAACCCACACAGGCAGGTCTTGCCCTGAGTTATCTGTGCTTGTGTTGCTCTGCCATAAATCAGGAGCCCTGACACGGTAATTTGTATCTGGGGAACCTGGAGCAATTACAAAATCAGCCCAAACACCATTTGTTTCACAAGATTTTGCCCTTAGTTAGCACTGTCGCTCTACTTTAATTGCACTGTAATTAATTGCAACAAAACTGTTTGGAAAGTGCATATGCACAGTGGAAAGGCTGGAATATTGCAACCTGACTCCTCTGTTGCAGCCACAAAATCTGCATAAAATCTGTCATCCTCTGTCCATACCACACTCGGCATTCATTTTACCCCCCTCCAACTCCTCTCAAAGCCAGACCAAGACTCATGGAAGGCAACTACTGACTAATTTTACATCCAGGTAAATTAAGGCTCAGAGAAGCTAATCTCTTTAATTTCTCTTCAGATAAGACTAAGAGGGCAGAGGTTGCCAGAAGTCAACAAAGTCTGGGCCTGGTTGTAAATCACAACCTTGCAATACTCAGAGGTTCTTGTGTTCCCTTGCAGCTCCCAAAACCACCTAGCACCTCAGTGAGGCTGAGACCTGCCTCCTGTCCATGGAGAAGGTTGCCTCATCCATAGATTCAACATGAAACAACACCTCCCTAAAGACAGAAAGCAGTGAGATTCAGAACTGATGATGTCCTATCCCTGGAAGTGTCCAAGGCCAGGTTGGACTTGCAACGAGCTGGTCTAGTAGAAGATGTCCCTGCCCATGGCAGGGGGTGGAACGAGAGGAGCTTTAAGGTCCCTTCCAACCCAAATAATTCTAGAGCCCCATCTAAGCCAGCATTCACTCTCTCAGCACAGACTATAAGCAATCCCTGGGCAGCCTTCCAGAAAAATAAGAAGCCACCAAATGTATCCAGGGCTGCCTCCAGTTTCATTCCCTGAGCGATTATTTCTGTTCAGGGAAGGCAGCTGTACCAGAAGTCTGCATCCCTGCAAGGCTGGGGAAAAGGTCTGGAAGGGACACTGGGGACAAGAGAGAGGGATGACTCATGTGGCTCATCTCCTTTCACACACCCCCGGCGAGTGGCTGGGGCAATGACTTGACAGCAGTGCAGAAAGGGAAATTTCCCATTTCGTAATTGCTCAACACTGATAATAAAAACTCCTTTTTTTTCAGCTAAATACCTTGCAGAAAAAAAGATGCACTTAATTGTTTTTTGTCTTTGATGTTCTGATGTTTTCTTTTTCTCTTCTCTTCTCTTCTCTTCTCTTCTCTTCTCTTCTCTTCTCTTCTCTTCTCTTCTCTTCTCTTCTCTTCTCTTCTCTTCTCTTCTCTTCTCTTCTCTTCTCTTCTCTTCTCTTCTCTTCTCTTCTCTTCTCTTCTCTTCTCTTCTCTTCTCTTCTCTTCTCTTCTCTTCTCTCTTCTCTTCCCCTTTTCTTCCTCTTCTCTTCCCCTTCTTTTTCCTCTTCTCTTCCTCTTCTCTTCCCTTTCTTTTTCCTCTCTCTCCTCTCTTTCCTCTCTTTCCTCTCTTTTCTTTCCTTCCTCTCTCCTCTTCCCTTTCTCCTGTCCTGTCCTCTCCTCTCCTTTCCTCTCCTCTCCTCCAGCTTCCTCACAGGATCCTTCTCATCTCCACCATGCTGGTAGTGGATGGAACAACTTGCCCCAAACCACAGGACAGCAGTGACAGAGAACATGAACAGGACAGATCAGCAGTTGGTCACCATCTGTTCCAGGAGGCATATCCCACTTCTGGATGGCTCCCCAGCAGCCCAGGGCCATGGCCATATGGTGCAGAAAGGACCCAAATTTGCATCAAGGTGCCAGTCCCAGCACATGGGTCTGTCTATCCACCTTTCCAACTGCCTACCTGGCACTATGGTGTGACACAGCATAAGGAAACCCCATGAAAGAGGTGAGAATGTACGTGCTTGGAGGAGTTCATGGCAGACAGGAGCCAGCCATGGACTGGGCAGGCAGCAGCAGGGGGTCCAAAAGCAGCAGCAAAACGATTGGGACTATTCCAACAGCAGTAACTCTGGAAGATCCAACTGATCTAGGAGACCTCCCAGGCACATGCCTAGAGAGCCTGGGGTTTGGCAGAGGATCTGCTCCATCAGCTTCAACTCACCTTGGCAAAAGGTGCCCAGATACCATGGTGACGGGCTCAGTGGGGATAAACAGTGAACATGGGTGTGTGTTGTTTGCATAGTTAGGAAGCTGGCTGGTCTCCATCCCTCCACCCTGCCTCCTCCCAGCGGTGCCAGGATCTCAATCCAAAGTGGTCTCCTTCCTCCTCCTGGGCTGGCTCATCCGTGGGCAACAATGGAGGCACTTCCCAAACTGGTTCCCTGCTGGGCAGGGCAGGGTGGGGGATGGCAGTGCTGGGCTCCTGCCTCTCCCCGAGAGGTGGAAGTCGTTTGATGGTCCCCACATCCACATGTCTGCCTGAACCCATATGGAGACGGTGCAGAGCCTTCATGGTGCGGACATTCCCTCTTCCTCCTCCTCTTCCTCCTCCTCCTCCTTCTCCTCCTCTTCTGCAGCTGCCAAGAACATCGAGCCCCTCACAAGAACAACAGCTGGGATGTGGCATCCTTTCCCCTCCCCAAAAAAGCCCTCACGACCGCCACACACCCATTCCTTGGGTGCAAGGACATCTTTCTGAGGAATAAGGGAGAAAGCAACCCAACAGTAGCGAGAAATAAATCTGTAATTAAGGCAAGCTGCTCACATGAGCGATACTCGAAAATTATGCAGACCTGTGAGCAACATTGCCATCAGGCACGCAGCTCCTCTCAGGCTTCCAGTAAGGAATAAAAAAGCTCTGACTAATATAAAGAGGCCTCCAAATCATTCTTGGCAGAAGCATCCCAGCCTCGGATCCCCTCCCTCTATTCATCGCTAAAGCTCTCTCAGGCAAAGGAAAATAAACCTTGAAACTGCCTCACTGACCTGACCTGCAGCGGGGTGCAGCTGGGTGCTGGCTGCCCCTTCTCCAACATTATACACCAAAATAATAGTGTATTTTATATATACATTATATTTATTTCCACGCTGTACGTAAATTTATGATATATATAACATTTACATACAAATAGATACATTATACGGGTGCATATATGTATAAATATATGATATCTTATCTTTATATAAAACACATTTTTACATGTAAGTATATATATAAAAAAATAATACATATATTAATGGGAATAAGAACACGCAGAGGAGACTCAGCTTGATTCTACAATCCCATCTCCATGCTGCCAGGAAAGCACGGGCATGGG
Organism: Chiroxiphia lanceolata; assembly: GCF_009829145.1. Taxonomy (NCBI): domain Eukaryota; kingdom Metazoa; phylum Chordata; class Aves; order Passeriformes; family Pipridae; genus Chiroxiphia; species Chiroxiphia lanceolata. Next base: position 1,779,931 of record NC_045671.1, on the reverse strand, counting down.
CAGGGGTAGGCAGGAGCCCTCCCATCACTGCCTGCTTTTCCAGATCATATTCACACACTCAATAATGTCACGTTTCTCTGCGGTCTCAGATCCTTCACCTTTTCTAATTACTGCCATGTTTATAAAGCCATTCCAGCGGGGACACTTAAAGGGAATAAGACTAGGACTATGAACTGGGCAGGAAAGACTTCAGTTTTGAAACTATTTTAATAACTTGTTATTTAATTAAGGGCAATAGCTCTGAAATTATGTCAGTGAAACTTGCTACTTATTTATTAATTAGAGGAGGAATTTCAAAGGAGGCTACGGGATTTAGGTGCTGGACAGCCCCGGGCTCACTGGAAAATCCCAGGTTTCTCCAGCTAATGCTTGCTCAGTGCTCAAACACGCAGGGTCTGACTCCTCATTGCCTGGCACCTGAAGTAAACAGTGTCAAGCACAGGCAAAAAGTGGGTGTTAAACGCTGCCTGTTCCAGAGCAGGGTTTTGAAAAGTCCTTGCTGCAGTGGTGGGAGAGATGGAAGGCACTGGAAGACCAGAGAGAAGACAGAGCATCTCCTCTACCTTTCCAGGAGTTATTTGCTGGGCTGTCTTGGTGTGGATACCCAGGACATGTACTGAGAAGCCTGCAAAAGCTTTGTTCTTTGGTGTAAGGTGCTGGAGATGGTGAAGGCAGCAAGTGTTGGCCATGTCCAGGGCATCACTCTCTGAAAACAGGTCTCGGATAGACACAGCAACTTCCAAGTCGTCCCAGGAGGAGAAACCTCTATCCAATTCCACTACCACCAAGCAGAGAAGAGGGGAAAGTCCCACTCGGTCTCACTCCCCCAAATATTGTACCTGAGTGAACCGGAAGATGGCTGCCACGTCCCCTTTTTGAGGGCAGAATAAGCTGCAGGTCCCCGCATGACCGCGTCAAGTATTTCCGTCCACCCGACGCGCTCCGGAAAGCAGTGCCAGGATGGCCAAGCACCAGTTCCTTCTCTGCTAAGCACATTCCTCCCCTCCTGTTTTCATTCAGCCCAACCTTAAACAAAACCACGGCTGTTGTTTTTATCAGCGGCGCAGCTCTGGGAATTACCTACGTGGGGTCAGGGGAGCCGGAGACGAGATTTGTGCCGCTGGAACAGCGTTTAATCTCGAGAAGGAGCTGTTAAAAATATTAGAGCTTAACTAGGTACAACATATTGTCCTGCTGCATCCCATTTGCTGGTAAAGAAGCAAAAGGTTCGCAAGATAGATGAAATTTAAAACTCAAGATACGGGGTCTCCAGATAAAGGTTCTCCGTCTTTCCCATGCAATCCCACGGGCAGCAACAGAGCAGGTCAGCTTGAGCTGGGCTTAACCCTGCACTGAGCAGCAGCCTCCTCCCAACAGTGCTTCCCAGAGTGTCTTTAATCACAATTTCTCTGCTAGCATTAAATCTGCTGAGATGTTTTTAACTGTTTAAGAGGGAGGCGGGACTTTTTCTGCAAGTTTTCTGCAAAGGACAACTGAAACAGAAACTACTTCAAAAGCAGTATTAACAAATATTAAAAATATATAACAGAATATAATAGACATTATTTTCTACTGTTATCCACATATATTTCTATCTATTCTACATTTCCATCTACTTATACTAATATATATACTTACATTAATATATATTTCTATTCTATCCTATTCTATTCTAAATATTGATCAACCGCCTCATCAGATCCCTTCTGCCTACCCAGCAGGACGTGTTGGTTAAATGTGTTTTCGCACTGGTATTTCCTATCTAGAACAAATAAACACATAACTAAGCTGGACTTCGAAAAAAAAAATAAAAAAAATCTGCAAACTGAGGGGTTGTATCACACAGGTGTTGATATACAGCCAAAATCTCTGGGCTTGGTAACGATTCAAGACACCGAGCAAGGAAATCAGACAGAGAATCACAGGGTTTGAGTTCAAACAGCAATTAAAAATGGGTGTAAATGGCGATACGTTAGCACAGACGATCGCTGCGACGCGCCGAAGATTCCCAGCGCGGAACACGATCAGCCTCCGAGCAACAAACCCAGGTGCCTCCCCCTCCCCTCAGTATCCTGCAGAAGCCCTGAAAGGAAGGGGGGAGAGAGGGAAACAACTAAAAATCAGGTATTTGGGAAGGCGAAGGTGCAGCATCTGACTCACCTTCCCGCTCCAGGTGCCGACCCTCGTCCTGCCCTCGCCTGGTGCGGCTGCACGGGGGAATCCGGCAGCGTCGCTCCCCGGGCGTCTGCAGCCGAGCCGAGGCTGTCATTGATTTGTGTGCGGAAAGTTAAGCCTTTCTAGGAGCGGTTGGGAGAATTCACTCCCACCACTCCCTCTAAACCAAAAGTATTTGGCACCGAGCCCTCCCCGTCCACCTGTACTATTAAACAACGCGCGGGACACGGGCCGATTTTCACCGGATCTTTTCATGTTTCCTTTTTTAAACAGGCACACGGAGTTCTTCAGAAAGCAGAACTTAACGGGGTTTGTTGTGGGTTTGATTTTTTTTTTTTTTTTTTTTTAAAAACCTGATTTTTCTCAAAGCAGATTTATCTCATTCTTTTTTGCTCTCCACTCAGTGGGACAAACTCTTCCCTGGTCCAAGTGGTAACCCCTGATTTGCCCCCACAGAGGTGACTCTGTGGGTGACTTTCCTATGACCTGCTCCATTTCCCCTGCAAACCATGCACCCTCCTGAGGCAAGGTAAATCTGGGAAGGGGGACGAAAAACCCCTCTTTGAAAAGAACTGTGTATACCTTAACTAAAAAATCAGGTTTGCACCTGATTGCTTCTTCTTGGCGAGCAAGAAGATGGAGGCAAAGTATCTTCAAAGGGGGGGGTTGCTTGTCCAATTCAACACACGAATGACTGAAAAACCTTCCCAAGTGCCCAGTGTGTGGCTTCAAAGCTCCACCCCCAGGACCCAGATCTGGAAGCCAACTCCTGGCCACCTCAGCTGCACGAAGGCGGCCAAGAATCCCGTCCCACACACATCTCCTGTGGTGCCTGACCTCAAGGACGTCCCCAGAAGAGGACTCACCCCTCAAGAGCCTGTCTCAGCAGAGCGTGCTGTCCCCAATGGCATGAACAGCCTCACCTGGCTAAGCCCAGCTTGCCGGCATGCTCACAACCCTAAAGGATTGGCCATCGTGTTGGGCGATAAATAACAGGTCTCTCCTCTCCTCCTTGTGGGGTGCCCTAGGGAACAGCTTGTTCTTGAGGTTCTGCCCCAAATTAAGCGGCCCCGTCAAGTAAAACACTGCATTTAATAAAGCACAAGTCCCTTTCTGTCTGATATTATGACGAGGAAATATATATTTTTTGTTAACACAGTAAATCCGACGAGAGTAGCTGGACACCGAGCTCCACATTACAAGCCTTTCTGCCGGTTTTCCTTTAAAGAAGCACATTAAAAAAAAAAACCCAAATCACAACCAAAATTGTTTATACAAGGGAAATCTTTCTGAAGCACGAGGCAGAACCAAGTGTAAGATAGCCTGAGGCAACTTGGCGCTCCCAGAAGGGCTTGGAAGAGCTCCGTGCTCAGCACACGGTTACTTTTGAAACTTTTATTACACACTTTCTTGGTCTGTAGAAAAAAAAAAAAAAAGATGGTGCTTCCATCCCCACACCCAAACCACTATCTGCAGCTCCTCTGACTACTGGGTTTCTAAGGAGTGTCTGGGTAAATCAGTAAATGAAGTCGGTGTGAACAATATGTCTGGATCCAGATAAGGGTAAAGCAAAACTTGGGCAGCATCCAGTGACTGTCAAGTCAGCGTGGAGAGGAACATCAGTTGCCACCCACTGCTTTTCCTGGTACTCCCATAGCCGGCATCCCCCGTGGGATGGGAGCTCCCGTGCAACCACCCACCTGCACCCCAGCCAAGCTCCTCAAGCAGAAAGGCAAACTATTCACTTCCCACAAAACCTACTTTCCCCCTGCCCCCCCCATCAAAAAGATTTGCCTCCATCAATCCACCACTGTGTGCCAATGTGTTGAAGAAAAAATTAAGTGCATCCCATGCTAGCAAAGCACGTTGTTCATGGTGCTGCTTCCCAAGATGGTTCATAATTGGTGTGTATAGAAATGTCCTCAGCACCATGGGGGCTGGAACTTGTCCAGAGAAGGAATGGAGCTAGGGAAGGGTCTGGAACACCAGGAGCAGCTGAGGGAGCTGGAGAGGCTCAGCCTGGAGAAAAGGAGGCTCAGGGGGGACCTTCTGGCTCTGCAACTCCCTGACAGGAGGGGGGGCAGTCAGGCTCTGCTCCCAGGAAATAAAGATGAGAGGGAACAGCCTCAAGTTACGCCAGGGGAGGTTCAGGTTGGATATTAGGAAAAATTCCTTCACGGAAAGTGCTGTTAGACATTGGCACAGGCTGCCCAGGGCAGTGTTGGAGTCCCCATCCCTGGAGGGATTTAAAAGCCCTGTGGATGTGGCACTTGGGGACATGGGTTAGTGGTGGCCTTGGCAGTGCTGGGGTACAGCTGGACTTGATGATCTTGGAGGGCTTTTTCAACTGAAACTATTCCAACCCCAAGTTCTTGCAAGCCAAACCCAATATTTTCACACAGAAGAATACCTGAGTGTGGACCATGACAAGTGAGGCATCTCAGTGACAACTTTTGAGTCCAAGACCACTGCAGGTCAGTACGTCCCCACTGAACCTTGGAAATTATTTTCCATTTTCCATTTTTCATTTGCATTATTTTCCATTTTCCAAATTAGCTCCCTTTTTTTTGTGATCACCATTAACGGAGGGTTGAACAGTTCTCCTTAACTATAAAGGAGGAGAGACCAAACTACTTCTAATAGGGTGTGAACTAAGAACAGGAGAAAGAAGAGAAGAAAGGGTTGTGCCAAACCCACCTTGGTTCACAAGGACAACAGGAAACACCCAGTAAAAAATATAATAGAAAAGGTTGTAATGACTGCCTATCCCAGGTGAGGAAACCTCTAATTACAGGTATATTGAATTGAAAGCCTTCCAGAAGAAAGAGAACTTGAAGGATGCTTGTCTAATCTGAAAAATAAATGATCATCAGATGTAAAGATTTTCTTGGGCAAAATAAATTTTTACACAATTTGGGGGTTTTCTGTTTAGTTTGTGCATTTTCACAATATTTTCCTTTCGTATCTCAGATTTTCAGGCTGGGGAGCCCAATAACTGGCTTCAGTGAATACAGCAATCTGTAGAGCCAGAGGAAGATATTTTTTGCAACAAAATTTGCTGCATCAGTCACATTTTTCAAAGGAAAATAATTTTCTTCCTCAAACATCCCTATTTCATTGCCAAAGGGCGTGGGGGGGTTGGGAGGGGGGGAGGAGAACACGACTATTTTTTCACAGGTTAATTTTGGTAAAGAAATAAACCCCAGTAAAATACTCCCCCCCCCCCCCAGATCCCACAGAAACTGCTTGCAAATGGGGAAACTTGGGAGTGCCTGGAGAGGTTCCCTCCAAGCTGTGTAACCCACACACCCTCAAGTGTTTCCGTTTGTGATGCTGTGTACCCCCATTAACTTCAGCAGGGCTCTCCTGGCAATAAAGTTAAGCCTCACTTAAGTGCTTCCAAATGCTGGCCTTATTTTCAAGGTGGTAGAGTAAGGGGAAGGAAGAGATGTGAGCCCACAACCTTGACAAACACCTTCACCGCCGGGGTTCCAGCAGGGCAGGAGGAAATAGGATAGGGACACGACCCGTCTTGTTTAAGGTCTCTGTGCTCATGGCTCAGGGACAAGCTGCTGGTTTTCCACTTTTAAAAGGCAACTGTGGACATTGGGAAAGGGTAAATGGGTGAGATTTCCTTGCTAGTAGCCCCACACTCTGCAGAGAAGGAGCAGTTTCCAGCAAGAACTGAATTACCAGTCACTTCATGCCACAGACTGGGCAGATTCACTGGTCCGGGCTGTGCCTGCACACAAAGCTGCTGCCACCACAATGTTCTTAAGTGCTTTGCTTAAACAATCTCAGCGATTGCATACTTGAAACCTTAATGGTTATAATCCAGATTGATCCTAAGGGATTGCCAGTGCTTTGTTATGGATAGCAGAACTCAGTGAGGCTCCAGTGTCTTCCATGGAAATATGGTCAATTACGCTACCCTGAGATTTCCTTGAGGAATGAAAGCACAGTGTAATTTCAATTTCTGCCAAGGAACAGGGCTGAATAGAGCCAAGATGACACTGGATGGATGTACATACACACACCGCATGTGCAACTATATGGAAGGCTAGTTTTCTACATCGTATGGCTGGGAAGTTCTTGGGGGAAGAGAATGGTTTGGGTTGGGAGGGACTTTAAAGATCCTCTTGTTCCAACCCCCCTGTCATGGGCAGGGACATCTTCCACTAGACCAGGTCACTTTACTTTAATGCTTTGGTCCCCCCTTCCTCTTTATTGGGAAAGACTTTCGAGTCTGCTTCAGCTTGTGTTTGCACAGGGCTGGGACTGGGTGAGGGCAAGTAAAAATAGATGATGACAGAATGAAGCCTCAACACAAATGGGTGCTCATATTAAAGGGCACAATGTGGACCAAAGACCCTCTTTGCAGAGCTTGATGAGTTGGTGCAGATTTGGAACCACTCCCACCCCAGGGCAGATGAAGTTGGGTGAGATGAAGCTCCTCAAAGAGGTTCAGACCACAGGGGGCTTCTGACCATCCACTTTACATGTCTCACTGATCCTGATGCCAAAACACCTTTCCAGCACTCCAGAACAAATCTGAGATGGCTGGTAAAAAAAACAAAAGTGGCACAAACACAACCCGCTGTGGGGTGGAAGAGAGGTGGTGGAGACCAAAGACACAGGCCCTACTGATGCTGCAGGGCACCAACCTGCAATCCACTTTAAACCTCCTTGCACAATTCACAGCCCCAGTGCCATTGCTACGTGCAGTTTTTTAAACACTTTCCCTCGTAATCTCTTGACGGGTTATTTTTGCTTTGGTCTCACACAAAGTGAGCCACGGCTCCTTGCTGGGACCACTCACAGGATCCCACCCACGGATGGGCTAAGGACAGCCAAGTAAATTGCCCATCACAACCAGCCTCTGTGTACTGATAAACCGCTGCCCAGACCACTTGCTATCTTTCCCAATCCGGAAAGTTATCCTTATCCAGCAATAAGAAATTTTGCAGAAGCCCCCTGATGGAGGTGGAAACAATTTTTTTTGCTTTCAAAAGCTGTGGATCAGGCCACAGCCCGCTCCTTGCAGAGCATCACATTAATAGTGAGAGGCAAATGAACCATTTTACTTCTCTTAGCTGGGGGAAAAAAAAAAAAAAAAAAAGGCGACTGACCTGATTTACCTTTCTGATAATGTATTTTAAAAAAAATGCTCCCAAGCTCGGGGCTCGGCCAGCTGAGATTTCAGACGAAATGAGACTGTTTATGTCACGACCGCAACCTCCTGAAAAATGCCCCTTTGGATGGGAAAGCTCACAAGACCCTCAGGTATAATGATCTCAGCTGTATCAATAACCACATTTCGGCAGATTCATTATCTGCTCGCCGGCCTGCCCGGCCGCGCGGCGAAAGCGCCGCGGCACGACGGAGCGAGAAAGGAAAACATTGAATTCAGCCCTTCTTCCCACAGAAAAAAAAAAAAAAAAATGACATTGTGGGTCATTCTTTTCCCTGGCAAAAGCCAAGCTTTTATTTCCGCCGCTTTCACGCCGTGCTCAGGAGGGAGGACCTGAGCTACACACAATATTGAGCACAACCAATCAATCTCCCTTTAGTGGGTGCAAGAGTATTTTCCTTCACAGCTCTCGTCTTTGCTCCCTAAGCATCCTCGTCCCTGGCTGTCCCAAACTTTACAGCAGAACTTTTTTTTTTCTTTTTTTGTTTTTTTTTTTTTGGCTGTTTCTCACAATGTTCACTCCGTTATTCAACAATTCAACGTCCATCACTCCGTTATTCAAGATTTCAACATCCATGTTAAACCTACCCACGGATTTCAGACCACACTTCATAGGAAATTTATGCTACAAAACAAAGGTTTATTTCGTAGTGGTATTTTCAGGCAACAGGGACTGTTATGATCATGTATTTTGCCCTCCAGCTTCATACAAAATAAAATACTTCACCCAGTAATTTCCACAGCAAGGCTCTCATTCTTGACTGCCCTCCAGCATTTAGAAGCAGAGGTAATCTTGGATAGAAGATTTCAAATCAAGGGGGTCTTGCCCTGATCCTTTGGCAAGTGTTTTCAGAATTTTATTAGTCTCATTATAAAGAAATTGCATTCTTTTCCCTCCCCCCCCCTCTTTTTTTTGCCTGGACATGCTTAGCTCTAGTTTCTGAGCATCTCATCCCACCAAGTCTTTTTCTGCTAAAGAAAACAGTTCGGTTCTCTTCCCAAAGTGGAGACTTGAAGGCTACAGTCCTATGACCAAGAATAAGAGCTGTGAGCATCTCCCTTCCACAGCATCTCACTGCTGGGGTACACACCTTTGCTACCCATGGACGTGGCACAGAGAGATGGACCAGGGGTGGAAAAAAAAAAAAGATCTGGGAAGGTGGATGGAGGTTTGCAGAGATTAAAAGCCAGACTCTGTGGTCTCTCTTGCACCTCAGGGCTCCACAACCCCAAGGTTCCCTTCTCTCCATGCTACAGAAAGTCAGAGGGGAAAATGCCAGCAGTGAACGATAATCAAGAGGAGTTGGTACAGCCCCACCTTCTACTAAGGAGGAGAGAGAAAAAAGTCATCTCCTCACCTCCTCCCAGACTGAATGGGCTGGAGCCAACCGTGAGGACAACATATCACAGAATCCCAGAATGGTTTGGGTTGGAAGGGACCTTAAAGATCATCCAGCCCCACCCCCTGCCATGGGTAGGGACACCTTCCACTAGATCAGGTTGCTCCAAACCCCATCCAACCTGGCCTTCAACACTTCCAGGGATCCAGGGGCAGCCACAGCTTCTCTGGGAAACCTGTGCCAGGGCCTCATCACCCTCACAGGCAGCAATTCCTTCCCAATATCCCATCGAACCCTACCCTCTGACACTGGGAAGCCATTCCCCTCATCCTGTCCCTCCATCCCTTGTCCCCAGTCCCTCTCCAGCTCTCCTGGAGCCCCTTTAGGCACTGGAAGGGGCTCTCAGGTCTCCCTGGAGCCTTTTCTTCTCCAGGTGAACACCCCCAGCTCTCCCAGCCTGGCTCCAGAGCAGAGGGGCTCCAGCTCTCAGAGCATCTCCGTGGCCTCCTCTGGACTCGCTCCAGCAGCTCCATGTCCTTCTGTTGAGGACACCAGAGCTGGATGTAGCCCTGCAGGTGGAACCTCACCAGAGCAGAGCAGAAGGAGCCCCTGGAAGAGCTCTGCCCCACAATCGAGTGCATTTGCCCTCCCCTGCCCAAGCCTTGGAATTTATTATTGCAGTGACACAGAGCAGGGGAAAGGGGAGAGAAGGAAAAGGGCAAAGAAAAGATGTCAGAAAGAAACAGTAGGTCTGTTCTAGGTCAGGAGAGAAAGCGAGCAGCCACAAACTGCTAGGAGAGATGAGGGCTTGTACATCCATGGATTATTAATCTAAAATTAGCATGGCAGCACGGAGGTAGTGGGTTAACAGATAGGCTGACATGTAGAATGGTCATAACTTAAAAAAATCTGAAAGTTTTGAGGGTAAATCTCATTCTTTGTGGAAGGGCTGAGGGTTCTGATGGTTTTGGAAACCAAATGGATAGACAATGGTGCAGCTAATTCATAATTCCTCCTTAATGAATGCAAAGTGATGGAGGGCAGGGACAGGAATTTCTGCTCCTCAGGCACCTCTCAGGGTCCTAAACTGCATCATACCAAGGAAGGGCTTTCCTACCAATAGAGGCAGGATTCTGGAGTCCTCTACTCTGTGCAGAGTCACAGAGGAAAGCATGTTCTGCTGCATATGGAAAGGGACGGCAAATAATCCTGGCAATATTATAATGCCTTTGTATAAATCAGGAGCGCAGCCTCAGATGGGGAGAAAAGTAATGATGCAGAAAAGGCAAGAAGTGTTCAATCAATATTTCTGCTCCGCATCTGGAAAGAAGCAGGATGAGATGCTTGTATCACATGAGGAGGATGAAGTACTTTCCAGTCCATTAGTAACCAAGGAGGTTGTTAAACAGCATCTACTAGCGATAAACAATTTTAAATCAGCAGGCCTGGATAGCTTGCTCCCAAGAGCCCTCCAACAGCTGGCTGAGAAGCTCTCTGGCCCACTGACGTTAATTTTTAATAAATCTTGGAATACCAGGGAAGATCCAGACGGCTGGAAGCATGCAAATACTGCACTGATCTGCAAAAGGGGGAAGTGGGATGGCCTGATGAACAGGTTGGCTTGCCTGCCACCAGTCACGAGTAAAATAATGGGAACCCTCATGAGAGTCACCCAGAAGAGGAATTAAAGGATGGGAATTCAGCTAAGGCTCGTCAGAGAGGTTCTGCAGCAAACACACCATGTCAAACAAAGCTGATTTTGTTCTTTGAGGAGATTACAAGTTTGGTTAATAAAGATAATTGCTTGGAGATAATACACATAGGCTTTTGTACAGCATTTGATTTACTACAGCGTGGCATGTCGATTATAAAATGAAAGGTGTATTATGAGAATAAAGCACATGTGCAGGGGATTCAGAGGTGATCTCAACAAATAGCTGTCAGAGGGGAATCAGGCTGTTTCCAGGGGGATTTCACAAGGCTCAATCCCAGCCCCGATATCCAGCATTTTCTTATCTGGAAGCAAATATAAATAATAAATCAGCTACGTGCTACACAAACAGGAGAGGCCAAGCCACCTGAGTAGAGCAGAGACAATGGCAGCCAAGCATCTGGCTGGGGTCATCACTCCACCTCCGAGGGTAGGAAGAAGGGGACAGTCAGTGAAAAAAAATGGGGTGGGATGCTCAGAACTGGGGAGGTGATGCTGAAGCAGGTGGTGGAAAAGGAAAAAATCCTTGGACTGGTTATCAGGAGGTAAATTGGAGCCTGGGATGAGAAAGGTCAGGATGCATGACTCCATACTGCAGGACTCTGCAGCATCTGGGGTTGGGTATTACCCAGGACAGGACATGTTACCCAGACCAGCCCTTTCCACACTTAATTCTGATACTGACCTTTGCAACCTCAAGGAAATAACTAAAGTTCAAACCAGCTTTTACTAACAGGAACATCCCATCCATTCATATCCCTGAGCCTTAGCTTCTCCTTAGGAAAACACAACACTTAATGCGTGGGCAAACACCTCAGTGACACCCCAAAGGGAAGCACAGAGGCACCAGGCATGGAGGGAGCATTCCTGTGGGCAGCCCCACAGACTTGGAAACGTAGGCCTTGTCCACTGCTCCAAACCCAGAAGCCTAGCAGCTGAAAGAAAAGGTTTTTAGAAACCTTTATGCTCAAGCAACCCTCCATGAAGCCACTTCATAGTTACACCACTATTATTTACACTATCCCTAGCAACGTCTTAAGCAACATCTCTTCTACCTGAAGAGGTACTACCTTTTTTCCTGAGGTATCATCAGTTCAACTCAGTTTTATTTTGGTTTATTTTTACTCTCCCGTCCTAGAAAACCAGAAGCTATTCATATTCACATGGGGCACATGGTGTGTGGGAAAAGCTTCTCGTCCTGGGCATGGCCAGCCAACATACATCCCTTGCTTGGGTGGATGCTGGAGAGATGTGGGGCTCAGCAAATTCACAGGAGGCTGCATTTCTCTGTGTTCAGAGCAGAAGAGGGCCCTGCGGGAGAGAGGAGGGTGCACACCCATCAGCTCATTTGTACTCCTTACTCTCAAACCCCAAGGGCAGGTCCATGTCTTTGGTCTTCAGGGCACCACAGGAGAAAGAAACAGGTCCCTCAGTGATTTGGACACACCATCCCATGTCACAGGAACAGGGTTCACTTGCCCAGCCTTCACTTGTGTCTTTTGCTGGGTCTGGAAGGACAGTCTGGTACTTGCTCCCTGCGGCTTCTGCTGCTGCCTTGGAAGGGACCAGACCTGCTCAATCACGCAAAAGATGAGGGGAAACCTCTCCAGTTCAAAAACCAGGAAAGCCCTGATCAATGCCATGACCCCAGCAGGCACATAAAGGTTAGATAACTTTGAGACCTCACAGTGGTCACTGGAGCAGCAAGGACGGGTGTGTAGGGTTTCACACAGGACTGACTCTGTGGCATCTCCCAGGGAGGACCACAGTGGGCCCCTGAAGAGTGATCTGGGAGGTTTGCTCCCTAATCCCAGCCTGAGTCAAAGTCAAAGGATTACTCAGCTTCAGATGCACCAATGTAGCAGAACTGGGCAACACTCTCTGTGAAGCAGCCTTGCAAAAAAAAAGTAGGAAATTTTTGTCCTCGTGTCTTTTTGTCCTCCTGAATCACACTCAAGGAAGAATTTAGCCTCCAACCTATTTTTTTTTCCTATCTGTCAGGATTTGCAGAGGGCTTCTAAACACTGTACGTGTCCCAAACTTTCAGAGTTCCCTGTGGGAGTTGGAGATAAAGTCTGGTTAAGGGCACCCCACTTTGCTGGCCTCACGTTTCCACTTGACTTTGCCACTAACCAGTGATGGAGAACTTGATGCTCACAATGTTCCTTAAGGGCTCCTGTGACTGTCCTTCCTCCAGGGAGAGAATGGGATCAACCACTGAAATCCCAGATGTTTAATCCAAACAGGCCCCACCTATCAACACCTGAGCAGAGGATTAGAATGCATTGTTATTGCTGAAGGGGAATTCGAGAGATAAGTCATTAAATCAAAAGTCTTACCTAATGCTAGACATAATAAAATGTTTCAACTTCGGGGGGAAAAAAAGAAAAAAAAAAAGCGAGTTCGTCTTGAAATCACTGAATCCCAAAAACCAGTTTTGGCGAGGTGATCCACGCCAGGGGTGAAGCCTTCTTCAAGAATGCTGCAGCCACCTTGTCAGGCTGCCCAGATGCAAGGTAAAAAATAGGTCTTCATGCAAAAAAGACCATCTGGGGTCTCATCTGCAAATGCTGCCGGGAAGATGCACCAGTTACCAGCCAAAGTCCTTGGAGCCGGGATTACCTTCCCTGCTGTGGCTCCTACTACCCAACCTGCCAGCGGCTCACCGTAGACTTCATCTCCCCAGAGAGCCACCAGTTTTGGGTTGCATCTTCTATTGCATCTGAATTTATTTGCCCCATCCCTGGAAACATTCAAGGCCAGGCTGGATTTGGCTTGAAGCAACCTGGTCTAGTGGAAGGTGTCCCTGCCCACGGCAGGGGGCTGGAGTGAGATGGTCTTTAAGGTCCCTTCCAACCCCAATCATTCTGTGATTCTATAATTCCATGCACTAGCAGGGGGACAGGATTGCCACAGCATCACTCCTCAGTGTGCCTTTAAATGTCTGTGCCTGGCAAAAAAGTCCTCAGTGGGTGAGAGCCCTGCCAGGGAATGCCCCCCCTGCTCACTGCCCTGCCTACCTCCCACCTACTCTTCCTCCCTGGCTCTGCACCCATGAGGAGCACAGCACAATCACAAATACTCCATCCCTCCAAAAAAGATATTACCTCCACTCCCACCTTCCCCCTCAGCTCCAACCCAGCTCCCTGGGCCAGCATGTTTTTCCTCCACCACAATTAACGCTTGACGGGGTAGAACATCCCCCCCTCCCTGCTCCAGTCAAGCCCAAGAGACAGCACAGCCAGAGTAAATTACTTAGAGGAGAGGAGGGGAAAAAAATAAAATTAAATAACCACGGCAGACAAAGGCTTCTTGTCTTAAAACTCTTACTCAGCCAGCACACCAGGCAGGCTGGCTCAGGGATGCTGCATAAGCAGGAGCTGTGTCGGGGTTGGTCTGTGCACCCCGTTGCAGCCCCCTCCCAAATTCAGCAACAGGGACCCTGAATGTTCACCCAGGCACCCTGCTTTAAGCAGATGATTTCACATTTAGGCAGCTGCGTAAAACCTGAAAGGTTTTACTCTGACTGCTCCGGCGGAACTTGATTTTTTTTTCAACAGGTTGAAACTGTAATTGCATATTTTTAACCCCCTATTAAAAAAAAAAAAAAAAGAGGAGGAGAAGAAGTAAAACAGACTCATTTATCAAGTGCAGCCAAACACTAGGCTGGACTCAGTGAAATGAAAATGAGTTGGTGACACTGTGTATAATGGCGTTCCAGTTTGTTCTCCTAAATAATTCCTATTTTAATGAGTCCCTTTTGCTCCAGCACTAGTTTGTAGCCCTCACACTTTCTCAGGTCCTTCTGTGCTTTAATTTGATTTTTAAAAATTCCCAGTGCAGTATTTTTATTAACAAAAAAAGAAAAAGAAAAGCAGGCTTGCTTCTCTCCTGGCTTACATGAGAGCAGGTAATGAATCTCTGAGCACAGGAGTCATCTCAGCTCTTATCTCCATGGCCTTGCTGTTTCCAAACCTACTTATTTAAAAAACTCCCCCATCACGAGTTAATGAGAACAGAGAAAGCCAGTAAAGAAACAAAAAGGCAATCAGGAGCTTTACAGAAGAAGGGGAGCACCATGATTTCCACCTGATCTTCTCCTGCTGGGACAGGTCTTTAGGTCAAGGTACTGCAAATGAGAGGAAGTCGCTTCAGGGAGTGTAATCATGAGAGATTGAAAAGCTGTTCTGCAGTGCTTGGTCTTGCTAAGGGCTCCTCCACAGGGATCATACTCAGCTTGCCATGGCAGTGATGGGAGCCCAGGCCTTGCAACCACCGTGCTGGTGGCCTGCCCAGGTTAGCTGGGAGTAACTTGCACCCAAGTATCAGCTGCCCCAGGCTAAGGAGGTGGTCCTGGCTGCGGTGGGTCCCTGGGGAAGGGCAGTGGGAATCCAATCCCACGGCAAACCCGTGTGGATCAGGGCTGGCCCCCACCAGCCACACCACAGCTGGGGGCTGAGGGCACTTCCAGGCCATTCCAACACGAATTCTGACCCACTCAAACACCGTGTCACACCTGCACAACCTACTCCTGGAGATTCCTCGAGCTAGAAGGTGTGTGGGTGCACTGAAAACTCTGTAGAAAGCTCAGTAAAAGAGTGGGAACTGAAAGCTGTGGTAGCACCTCCCCTTGCCCACCTCTGAGCCCCATCACCAGAGGCTCTTGCTCATGGTGAGGACAGTGTGGTGACCCCTCAGGTGACTCCACTCCTCTCTGTGACACCCACTAAATCCATGTCCCAGAGCAGGCATAATCCCAGCTGAAGGATGGAGCAGGGATGACTGGAACAGTCAGGAGGAGGGAATTAGAGATGCATTGGAGTTCCACATGTCCCCGCCCCGTGTGAGCCTAATGAGCCTCATTAACAGGAAGCACTTTGTTCTGCAGCTGGGTGGGATAGAGTGGAAGGGACAGACAAGGAATCCTGACCCTTTGGGAAAGGAGTCACTCAAGAAGAGCCCTGGAAGGATGACAGGCTCTGGAGGTGCTTGCAGCCTAAGCCAGGTCAGGATTGGGGTGACACCGATGAAGGGGAGATATCAAGGATGAGGTGATCCAATCGGTCCATCCCCTTTCAGATTCCCTCCCCAACACTCCAGGGCCATGGTAGAAAAGAGACACCAAACACTTAAGCAAGAGGTCTGAAAAGCAGCACCTCCAGTCTCCCCAGTTTCACTGGGGGACAGGATAGAGAGGGAGAGTTTACAGCCAGGGCTACCCAAAAGGGAGGCTTGGCTTAAAAACCTGCAAAGCCTCAGCAAACCCAGTTAACAACAGCCTAACCAGACTCAGCAGCAGCTGTAGCCTTCAGACCCAGGAAACAAACATTAAAGGTTTATACACCAATTTATTTCTAACCATTTAACAAATCAGTGTTTCCCTCCCATCCCCCTTCCCCTGAGTAACAGTCACGGCAGCTCAGAATTAGTGTTACTCCTGGTTTCCAAAGCCTTGGAGATGCACTTGACCTTCATTATTGCACTGCTTTAATTTCCAGCCTCCCTTTTCTAACCCTCCCCGATGGAGTTCTGCCAGACTTTCTCCCTCCCTGGAGACCATCCTTGTTGGTATTTTGCTTGGGTTTTAATCACCTTACACTTTGATGCCTACACTTCAATCTTTCACAGCCTTCCTCGGAGCTGTGCCATCTCACCAGCCTTTTTGGGAGTACCAGATGGACCAGCCAGATTCCTCTTAGGAAATATCTACTCTTTTCTTGGTTTCTTCCCTACCCTGGGAAAAGCTTCAAAGCCGCTCTCCCTGCTGGCAGGATTCCTGGGAGAAAAGCTCCGTGGACAAGGCCAGCAATCACAAAGTCCCAGAATGGTTTGGGTTGGAAGAGACCTTAAAGCTCATCTTACTCCACCATCTGCCATGGGCAGGGGCACCTTCCACTATCCCAGGTTGCTCCAAGCCCTGTACAACCTGGCCTACAACACTTCCAGGGATCCAGGGGCAGCCACAGCTTCTCTGGGTAACCTGTGCCACCCTTATAGTGAAGAATTTCCTCATAATCCCTAATATAAACCTCTCCTCTGTCAGTGTGAAGTCATTCTCTCTTGTCCTGTCCCTCCAGGCCCTTGTCCAAAGTCCCTCTCCAGCAATCTCGGAGCCCCTTGAGGCACTGGAAGGGGCTCTAAGGTCTCCTTGGAGCCTTCTCTTCTCCTGGCTAAACAACCCCCACCCTCTGAAGAGCCCAAGAAGTTGGGCATTATGGCTTTAGGTCACACCCAGGGTTCACCACTTGCCCTAAACGGCCCAACACTGATGCATCAAACTCCTGGAAGGTGCTCTCTCAACTCCAACAAGCTCAAGATTGTTTTAACCCCCTGGGAAGAGTAACCCTGCTTCCAAATCTTATTTTTAGCTCTCGTTTTCCTTGCTAAACCCAAACAACATCCAAGCCTTATCTGAGTGTTAATTTTCCAGCTTTGGAGGCATCCCCTGGCACTCAGTTTCACAGACTCAACCCGATGGGAAAGCATTTACTCATGGACACGGCTGCTTCCTTAAACAGACCTTGTGTTGTGAGATAGGGAGATCAAAAACACCCAGTGTACTTTCCCTGGCCACTCATTAGCTTTGAGATCCCCTTTTCCTTGCCTCTGCTTGGCTCTAAGCCTCCCCCACAGCTTTTTCCAGACTCTCTCTCGGTGATTTTTTCCTCTGGCTGGTAATTGTTCTCATTGCCCTTGGCTCACAGATGGTCCTTGGAGAGCTCACTGCTGATGTGGTGCCAGCTCTCCTCCATTCCAGCTGCTAAAGGGCATTAGCAGACAAGCTACCACTCACCAGAGACCTTTCCTGTGCTCCATCTGCCCTTCCACACCTGGGCCATTTCTGGAAAAGGGTTTGCTCACCAGAGCAGCCACAGCTGGGCAATGTCTGTCACATCACAGCATCCAGATCACCCTCCATCCACTCTAATCCCCTCCCACAAAGACTTCCAGTTCTATCTCAATCTCCCTACCCACCCTTCCTCCTTGACGTCCCTCCTGCCGTGCAGCTGAGTCATTTCCCCTTTCCCAAACCTCTCCTTCAAGCTTTCCCATTCCCTTTGGATTGTGAGAGTCTCCGCAGCGCCAGCCCAGCAAACAGAGGGGATCCTCTGTGCTCACAGAGAAGCCCCTGGGCTGAAATTCTTTATGCAGAGGGCGGTAAAACACCAGCACAGGTTGCCCAGAGAAGCTGTGCCTGCCCCATCCCTGGAAGGGTCCAAGGTGAGACTGGATGAGGCTTAGAGCAACCTGGGATAGTGGAAGGTGCCCCTGTCTGTGGCAGGGGGTTGGACTCGATGGCCTTCAAGGGTTCCTTCCAACCCAAATTATTCCGTGTTTCTGTGATTCCAGCCCCTGAGCTCCAGCCCCACTCCACAGGGACAACCTGGACTGCCACCCAGGCAGGATGGATGCGAGTGAAAGAAAACAAGGGATGGGGGAGAAAACACAGCAGAGCAGAGAGGAGGTGAAAGGAGGTCTTATTTTTCACCAAGCCAAGTTGTTTTTGGAGGCACAGACACTGGGTTCATTCATGAAGCAGCTAAGTGCAGGGTTTTCAACGGAAACAATGAATTAACAAGGATGAGCAGCAACAGGATAAATGACCTTTTTCCTGCCTCTCAAAGTGTCCTGTTTCTTTCCTAACCAAGCAGCCAACAGCTCATTTAGCTTCAAGGCACTCAGCCCCAGCGGCCTGGTGCCTCCAGGGAAGTCCAAGGGATTTCCACAGAGCCACCTCCTGCTTGTGGTACCCACTCAAACCCATGGCTGCAGAGAACCCCACGTGGCACTGGGGATGTGAGGCATAGGTATTGCCATCCAGCAAGGTGACAGCCCCACGGACAAAGCCAAGGCATCATGGAACAAAGTGGAAGTTTAGGCTGGACATCAGAGGGTGGTCAGTCACTGGAACAGGCTCCTCAGGGATGTGATTACAGCCCCAAGCCTGATAGAGTTCAAGGAGTGTCTGAAGGATGCTCTTAGGTTTAGGTAGTTCTGCGAGGAGCAGGGAGTTGGACTCAGTGATCCTTATGAGTCTCCTCCAATTAAGAATCACAGAATTATTTAGGCCTTCTGAGGTCATCAAGTCCAACCATTCACAAAACACTGTCAGGGCCACCACTAATCCATGTCCCCAAGTGCCACATCCACATGCCTTTTTAAATCCCTCCAGGGATGGGGACTCCACCACTGCCCTGGGCAGCCTGTGCCAATGTGTAACAGCACCTTCTGTGAAGGAAGTTTCCCTGCTACCCAATCTAAACCTCCCCTGGTGCAACTTGAGGCCATTTCCTCTCCTCCTGTCCCTTGTTCCCTGGGAGCAGAGCCCGATCCCTGCCTTGTCTCCACTCTCCTGTCAGAGCCAGAAGGTCCCTCCCGAGCCTCCTTTTCTCCAGGATGAATCCCCCCCCCAGCTCCCTCAGATGCTCCTGCTGCTCCAGACCCTTCCCCAGCTCCCTTTCCATCTCTGGACATGCAATCTGAGACATTCTAGGGTTCTATGATCAATGCCTTGAACAGCAGCCAAGTGGGACCCAACCAAACCCATTCATGGAAAAAAATGTTCCAGTTCACTGTGAACCCAGTGCCTTTCACCAGTGTGCAATTTCGTCTCAAAGACACAGAAAGAAAGTGGTCTGACTTTCAGTTCCTGCTGTCTCAGAATCTATCAGAGGGATATACTACCTTGCGCCAACGTAACGGATTAGAGCAGAAGATGAAATGCTGTTCCATTATCTATTTATTAAAAGCACCACTTGAACTGCTTTTATTCGGTGTACGTCTCCTAGTAAAGAGGTACTCCTTGACTGTGTAAATCAGCGAGCAATTGTGTTTTAACAGCCGTTAGAATGGCATTTCCCCACGCTTTTAGACGGACTATCAGACAGAAAACCACTTCCAAAACTCACTTATCGTAACAGGCGCGATCACAGAGCTCTTTACTGCTCCTCTACCACCAAGACAAATACAAAATGGGCTTGTAAAACTCACAAAGCAGAGATCGTTCCCATTCCTGCTGCATGAATATCCCTAATGACAGGTCAAAATAAATAATTTTGTTAGCAGAGGAGAACTGTGCAGCTCCCACTGACGGATGGGACTTCTGGTAGGCGACGAAACACAGGCTGCAGTTCCCAACCCACCTGTCCTGTGGGAATCAGCTCTCACAGAGCCAGAAAGGATGAAGCCACTCCAAAACCACACAAGGGGAAGAAATGATGCCAAACTTTCCATAAAATATTTCAGGTGTCAATATAGCAACATATGTGAACTGCACAACAAAAGGCAGGCTGTCAGATTCTCTCTGCTCCACCAGAACAAACTGAGCTTTTGCTGTGTTGGGGATATTTTTCCATGCCAAGAAGTGTTCCCCCTTACTTTTCCCAGGCTCCGCTGCTTTGGCATTCCAATTTTTTTTACAGAGTGTTTTGATAAAGAAACCTGGAGCAAATTTCAGATCTACTGAGGAGAGTGGAAAGCGATGTATCCACATGCATGGGTAAGGATACCTATGGTCTGGAAATTATGTGAGTGGATGGATGGATGGATGGATGGATGGATGGATGGATGGATGGATGGATGGATGGATGGATGATGGATGGATGGATGGATGGAGGATGGACCCCAACCACTCTGCTGCTGTCAGAACGATCTCAGTACTTTGTGGCAAACTCACTGCTGGAGTTGATGTCCTTGTTCCCTCCTTTCCTGTGGCCAACTGCACTTTATCACTTGCTGCAGATAAACTGGACCACTGTCCTGCTGAAGAAAGCCCAGGGCCCAGCTGTGTCACCTGTAAAGACACCCATCCTTGGGTGGCTGGTTATCCAACCCCATGCACCCCAAGCTTCTGGCTGCCCTTACACGAGTTAAATTCTGACAGGGCTGACAAACCTAAAAGATCATTTCAAACCACAATTCCTTCAAATTCAGCTTGCTTCAGCCTGTGACCTCCTTGGCAGGATCCCCCTTCAGCACAGCAGCCCCAAACAGGAGCTGACAGTGCTCTGCAACCTTTTGAACCAGCACTCAGGTCCCTTGGGTACCGAGGGGAGGATTTCTCTTAACGGCATGCAAGCTCCTTGGCTCTGACAGCCCTGCTCTTGGGCTGCCTGGGAGGGGACCAGCATCCCACTGCCTCCATTCCGTGGTGTGAAAGGTCACTGGGGAAGGTGCACTTGTCACCAGGAATAAACCATTACACAGAAGTTGTGTCACATCTTCTTTCTGGGAGGATGGAGACAGCTGAAGTCAGAGAAAATCTTTCCTGATGCCAGTGGGGTTTGGATCTGTCCCGGAGCAGTGAGCAGAAACGCCAAGTAGCAAGGAGTAAAACCTCTCCTAAATGACATGGGTTATCAGCTGGCGTGGAGTGAGCCTCAGGAGACACCCAGGGTAGGTGTCCCTTCACACCGAGGTGCCAACCAGTCCAATCTGACTGTCTCCTTAACAGAAGTCACCCCATTACCATAAAGTTTGGACAGTGCCAGCTTCCCAGTCAGGCTAAATAAATCCCTTCCCTTTGCTTCCCCTGACAGCACATCTTATCCAGAGCTATTCTGAGACAAGAGTCACCAGTGGACCTGAAAGAACTGGTTTTGAGGGCTCCAGCTCAGGAGAGCGTGTATGACCCCTGTGCTTCTGAGGTGTTAAAATTTCCCAGATGAACCTCATAGTCCACATTTTCCAACCTCTATACATCAGAATAATGTTAGAGAAAATTTTATTTCTCTCTGCAATGGGTAGCCAACCAGAAACAGGACTACAGCAAGGGTGGCACACACAGAAGAGAAGAAAACATCATCTGATCTTCTGGGAGGGAGAAACCAGGGCCAGCCAGCAGCAATGCCTACCTGCTTACCTGGCTCAGCTACGTCCTAGGAAACCAAGCACGGACCAGAGACTCCCTGCATGAGATGTTTTGTAGGGGAAAAGATCATATCCTCCCATGAAGGCTTGAAGCCCAGGAGAAAGCAGCACAGCCCAGCACAGGGTTGGGAGGAAACAGCACCATGAGCCAAACAGCCACCAAATTTGTGCAGCTGCACCTCAAAAAGGAGACCTAGACCAAGCTTTTCCTCCTGGCTCTGCTGCTGCACATGTTTTGGAGCGGCTCCTTCCCCCAGCTCAAGGCTAAGAGGTTGTCCAGGGGGTCACCAAGCCAGACGTGGCTGCACTGGATGATCAGCAGGACCAGCCTCTGAGCTCTCAGCAGTGGCAGGCAGGGGCTGACACAGGCAGGGGTGTCACCACTAAAGGGCTGGCAAGCCCACACCCGGCCCCTCTGCTCCTCCCTGGAATGTGGGTCAAGCCACAAGGTGACAGTCAGTGATGGCAGAGCCGCCCCTGCCCACCGAGGTGCTTCCAGAACTGTATCAAAAACTAAAGCAAGGCAATAAAAATTAAAAGAGAAGTAATATGGATCATAAAACCCAAGCACAAGACTAAAAAGTCCCCGGGCACTGACGTGTCGTTAAGTCAGGGCATAAACCTCCCCTCACAGTGCTGCCAAGCCCCTTTCCATGAGGAATTATCCTGGTTTATGATTACTGTTTTATCAAAGACGGGCCAGGCTTTTGCTGCCTGGCTCTCTGGGGTTAAGGAAAAAGGTGGTGGAAAGGTTGGGAACTGGTGTGCCACCCTTGTACACCACCTTTTGTGCCTCATCTGCCAACTGGGTTTTGTGACTGAGACCATCAGTGCCTTGAACTAACGACTGCACACACCCTGCTCATGAAGGATGCAGTGGAGAAATGCTAAACAGACCCATAGAACCACGGAATGGTTTGGGTTGGAAACGAACTATTAAAGGCCATCTAATCCAGCCCCCTTTCCATGGGCAGGGACATCTTCCACCAGACCAGGTTGTTCTGAGCCCTGTCCAACCTGGCCCTGAACACTTCCAGGGGTGGGACATCCATCACATTTCTGATAACTGATAACTAAAATAACTGGGCTCAGCCTAACAGAGCTGCTGGTCTGAGCTCTGAGGACAGAAAACATTGTTTTGCTAAAAGTTCTCCATCCCCCAGTCTTGCAGTGACTGATAACTCACAGGCATCCTCCTCCATCCCAATATCCCGCTCTTCTCCCACTATGGAAGGTCCCACTGAAACAGCAGCTGCAGCACCAGGAGGTTGAGGGGTGGCAGGGGAGTCCAATTTTAATTCACTTGGACACAAAGCTGAGGTTTTAATCGTCCCTGGAGCTGGCAGGAGATTCACTGCCCCCCCCCACTTCCCATCATCTCCATCCCCCACCACTCCGGCCCCAGTGACCCATTAACATCCCCTTCTTCTTGTAAATATTGCCTGAGCACTCCTGCCTGCCCTCCTGCCCTCAATTAATCGTGGCCTGGGGGAGAAGCAGGTAAGAAAGCACTCAAATTTAACTGATCTCCACAGATGGCAGAAGTGCAACTCAATGTGACAAACGCAGGCAGCAGGGATGGGCAAGGGCAAGGTAAGGGGGACAACAAAGCCCTTCGTGCCCAAACACCCTTGTGGATGCCCAGATATCCTCACCTCCCATCGCTTCATGGGATTTGAAGGAAGTTTGCATGTCACAAGGTTTGATTCTCAGGGGGAAACCCTGCTCTGAAGCAGGTTATCATTCCAAACTGAATCCCATGCTCCCAGAGCCATTAGGCCAACGGGGTGGATGTCCCATTAGCCAGTCATCTCATGACACAAGGCAGAAGCCCACACAAGCTCTGCAGCTCCCAAATCCCATGGGAGCCTTGGAGACCACTGCATTAGGAACCACTGCACCTCAGAAGCAAACTGATGGCAAGAAGCCCTCTGGAAAGAAGGCCAGGTTGGACGGGGGCCTGGAGCAACCTGGTCTAGTGGAAGGTGCCCCCATCCATGGAATAGGGGTTGGAACTGGATGGCCTTTAAGGTCCCTTCCAACCCAAACCATTCTATGACTGTACAATAAGTATCTCAGGCTTCAAACAGTACCTTCAGCATCCATGGGGATACCAGAAACAACAGATACCTTCAGCACGGGAACGAGCTCCCAGCTCCTGCTGCAAGGAGCAGCAGGTCACCCACAGAGCAGTCTCAGCTGTACCCAAAGGTGGTTTTGCTGGAACAAAAGCAAAGGCCACAGAAACAGGTTGATTTTTTTTCTTTTTTCCCCTAAGGTATGACTAAACTCCATGAGCTGGTAGTGCCTCAGCATCCTGCAAGCATCCTGCAAGCAACGCTTTCAACATGAAGGAACAAAAGGCTGTGACAGGGAGGGGAATGGTGGGAAACCTTAAGGGCTCCCAAGCTTCATTTGAGACCTGGTGTTTGCAGCACAGGCTGTATTTCATCCTTTCATAAGTAACTCTTACCAGGAAACATTACAAAAAAGGGGGCATTTCAAGGCAGAAAAGTTGGTCTACAAACGTCATTTTATTATTTTTTTTTTAAACCCTTTGTTAGCAACTCTTCTGGGGAGCGAATCCAGCAGAGGCAATACAGTGCAACATGCACTCCTAAATTAGTTTCCAGGCACTTGGGATGCTTTATTATTCATTTCCTCCAAATATTAGGCAATGCCTTTCGCCCCTTTCAAAGTCTGTACGAGGGGTCTTTGATGCATTGTGGGACTTGAAAGTTTCAGGTCTAAAGAAGCATTTCTTTTAAGTCCTCCCTTTTATCAAGCATATTCTGTTCTGTTCGCTGTAATGCACACAATGGCATGAGAGTCTTGACCTGCTTCATGTCTGATGAGCCGAAATCTCAGATGCATGGGATAAAACAGCCATTCCCGGCAACACAGCTTAAACACTTAGGGCTCTATTCAGGCAAATATTACCCAGGGGTCTACCACGCCGCTGAAAAGCTGCAGAAATTGGCTCCGTAGACGGCTGACCAATTCAGTGGTGAGGAACGACCCCGCTACATTAACTCCCCTTTTCATTTCACCCCGGGCCAGCCGGGGTCTGGAGGCAACCGCAGCAGGAGGCGAGAGCCGGCTGAAGCCAGATTCGTTTTCTTTTTATAAAGTACTTTTTTGTGTGCGTGTGTGACCATGAATGTCATTATGAGGATCTGCAAAAGGAGGAGAGTAATGGCATCAGGGCAGAGGCGCAGGAACCAGCGAGGTTTCTGTCCTACGGTGACGCCGCGGCGCTGTCGCCTCTCCCGGAGAAGTAAAACTCGTAGTCCTTGAGACACTGCAAATGTCTCAGATAACCAGGTCTCTGCCTCTGCTGAAGGTATGTGGGACTTCACACCACATGGTCTCCTCCATGTGTCAATCAGAATTAATACCACTTGTTCCACAATAACTTATCTTGTTTACAGGGGGAGGTTTTCCCCTCTTTTTTCTGTTCACTGCAAGCTCACTCAGAGATGGCTCCTGCCCAATAATATACTGGATCCAGGAGAGGGATGTGAAGTGAAACCTATCCTTGCAAAAGCAAGCCCATCTCAGTACAAAATTCAGTGGTTTTGTCCTTTAGACAATCACACCAACATGTTTTTACGGAAGTACCAGGTGGCTATTTTAGGATTTTAATCTCCTCTTATCAATCTCCTCTTGACAGGTTAGAACTGGGAAAGATTTTTTTAAAGGGTGATCTTGAAACGACTGGGTAGAATTTAATGTATGGGCTGGAGAGCTCCTAAATGGGCTGAAGCTGCTGAAATTTGCCTTGCATGTTTTATACCCTAGGAGCAAAAGATGTGTCTAGAACAACTCAGCAAAAGAGTGTTCAGACCACGTGGGAAGATATTTGTAAGAGAGACTGGTCCTTTTTTTATGACTCTGCTTGTCTGCCCCAGTGCTACATCTTGCTACGCAATCCCAGTCTGTCATCCTAAACCCAGTCTTGATAATCCCAAAATTTCACTGGGAAGACCATTTCTTATGCCATATAAAAAGGAAGAAGTCAATTTTTCATGAGTAAAACCTAGCTATGTCTTTCCTGATACTGGCAAAACATCCAGCAGCACCTCCAGAGCCTGTAGAAATGGGAATATGTGCATCTGCTCCAAAAGCAAATCTGATCCACAAGGACACAATCTCCCAACACGTCCTTCTCCTCCAGGATGCTGCAGACTCAGAGAGATGAGCACAAGACTGATTTTGAAAGGATGCTGAGCATCTCTCCCATTGCTGGCATGGCAGCAGCAGCAACAGGTACCAAAAATAATATGATAAAGACCAGACAGGGCTCTGAGCAACCTGATCTAGTTGAAGATGCGCCTGCTTATTGCAGTGGGGGTGGACTAGATGCCTCTTAAAGGTCACTTCCAACCCAAACTATTCTATTCTATTCTATTCTATTCTATTCTATTCTATTCTATTCTATTCTATTCTATTCTATTCTGTTCTGTTCTGTTCTGTTCTGTTCTGTTCTGTTCTGTTCTGTTCTGTTCTGTTCTCAGCTTTCACATTACCTCCCTGATTAGGAGGGTTTTTAGGAGCCCTCTTAAGCATCCCTATTAAAATGCAATCAGGACATATGGGGTTTGTGCCCTGTGTGTGAGTGCTGCAGTGCTGGTCTGCCGGAGGGGAGCTGACAAGTCATTATTGTGTGTCCTACAAATCCTCTGAGCCAACAAGGAAACTCCAACAATGTGATGATTTATCAGTTTGCAGGTTGCAATTCTTTCAATCGAGATAACAATTCTACTCCTCTGTGGTAAATGAGAGTTTTTGTTTGGGGGCTCTGGCAGGAGCGGAGCCAGCACATGGACGGGACTCATCGCTCATGAGTCAGCAGAAAGATGCTGATGGGAGCGTCTGCACAAATTTTAAGGAGCCTGAAATGGCTCCTTTGAGAGGATGAGACAGAAGAAAAGGAGGAAAACTGCAGGAGAAACGAAATCTATTTGTAAACCCCAGGCAGAGCTGACACGAGGCAGCCAGCACAGGAGTGGAAAGATGATAATGGAGCATGATGGATAGTTCACAGGATTATTAGATACCCTCCAACTCAAATATGCTGAGGAGACAATTATTTAACGCTAAAGACAGTGCAAACGGATGTTTAATAAGCTGAATCACTTCAGGATTGCTGGAGCTCAAGGGACCAAACCCCTGTTGGTGTAAATCAGGAAAGCCAGCATGATAAAATATCCTGTGCTCCAGATACACACTGGTCCTCCATCTCTGCCAGGAGAGCAGGGGCTGGGTGCAATGAGGGGAAATGCAGTGAATTTAGGAGCAGATGGGTGCAAGGGGTCCCTGGGGTGGGGGGCCACAGTCCACCAACCCCAGGGTGGTGATGGCACTCAGTTCTGCAGCTGGTGGCCTTCCAGGCTGCCCTGTTTACAGACAAGGGGGTTGATTCTCCCAGGGAGATAGTCTGGGTTTCTTTTCTAGCTAATTGCAGAGAGGCAGCAGGGAAGCAGTGGGAGGTGTGGGAGCCAGAGAGGAATTTGGTTTTTCCTCCAGGCACTGAATAGCACCTGTTTTGGAATCAGAGACCATTTCTGGAAACAAAGCATCACTTCTCGGGTTCTTCTGATGAGGGGTTGTGGGGGGACAGCAGAGTGTCAGCACGCTCCCTGACTGCCTTGCCAGGAGTTGACCAGCCAGAGGAGAGTGACAGGCTTCTGCTCATCCTAGCGTGCTGCCCAAACTAGACCAGATTTAACGTGGGATAAAAACATCTGCACTAACTACAAAGGGCCTCTATCTTTTTAAATGTCTGAAGATTGCTTCCTGAAACCATATTGTGTCACCGTCTCCCTTCTAAACTCATGCTTACACTATAGGAGCTGAGGTGTGTCTTAAAATCTGGATCTCCCTGTGATACACCCAACATCAGCACTGCTCCTTCATGTCCACACAGTCCGGGCTACAGCACAGACCCAAGAGATATAAGGAAGAAGTTCTTTATGAAGAGAGTGATGAGGCCCTGGCACAGGTTGCCCAGAGAAGCTGTGGCTGCCCCATCCCTGGAAGTGTTGAAGGCCAGGTTGCACAGGACTTGGAGCAACCTGGAAAGTGTCCCTGCCCATGGAAGGGGTTTGGACTAGATAAGCTTTAAAGGTCCCTTCCAACCCAAACCGTGGTGCTACAATTCTGTGACAACCCAGCAGTGAGATGCTCCTCAGTGTCCATAAAACGTGTGCAGCATGGGCCCGGAGGGGAGATGTGGGGATTCAGCCCCTGACAGATGGGAACCTGTGGGGGACTCACAGCATGGCTCTGCTGAGGGTTTGGCCATTGCAAACCAGGCAGTTGCTCATGAGAAGATGAGCCTCCTACCTGGCACGGTGCAAAATACCCTCGGTTCAGCAACATCAACTCGGGATCTGGCTCTGGCACATCTGAACCAGCTCAGATGATTAAAAAAAGGATTTTCCTTTCTTCCTCTTCAAGACCTCCAGGAAGGCATCCAATTCACAGCCTCCTGCGCGACAGCTGCAGAAAACAGGTCTGGAGAGGACCTTGAAATGTCACCCCAGAATCGCAGCCCCGTGACTGGGTCTGCGCCGGGGCCAAGCACAACAACAGCCAAAAGCACTCCAAGTATTAACAAATATTGTTGCTCGGCGCACTCCCGCGCAGCTGCCAGCGTTATGTGCCGCCTGCTCCCTCCAGCACTGCAGCACTCAGCACACACACACGTTCATGAGAGCATCTTCTATGGATTTACAGGAAGAGCAATTAGAGTTTCGGTCGCTGATGACAGCAGAGAATCGCGGTGGTGGCGGCGGCAAAGATGCTTTGTGCTGATCCATCAACGCAACAAACCACCTCCTCTGCCGCAGGAAATCAATAACTGAAGGGCAGGATCAGACACCCAAGAGCCCAGAAAGATGTCAAGACAACCCCAGTTTGTGTCCTGCTTGCCAGGAGCCACCAGCCCTCCCCACAAAGCTCACACACATGAGTACTCACCAGGACCCTTGGTTTTCTTTCAAGGCGACGCTCCCTTCGCTCCTCTGACCATCTCCTGAGGAACAACGGAGAGAGGAAAAAACAAAACAAAACCCACCATCAGATCCAGGACTGAGCGTCTGGTTAAGAAAGGCCAGCTCTGGAGACACCTTCTACTGGCACAATGAGGAAACACCAAGGCAGGCCTGCTCCTGCTCTGCTACCACACGTGTTTCCACGGTCAGTTCATCTGCTCATCACCCTCCCCTGTATCACAAGATCACCTAGCAACACCGTGCCATGGAGGTGCAAACCCACCCCATCCTCCCACTGTATCACATCTCCTGTGACAGCTGGGAGATGAACACTCCGGAAACGGATCACATCCAGGCAGCTTTGGCTGCTTCGCCCATCCCACCCCCCAGCTAAACACTATGCTTTGGTCCCTGTGGGATTATCAGCTTCCTGGGGCTTTCTGCAACCACAGTTCAGTTGTCAGTGGTACCTCAGTGGTACCCACGATGGTACCTGCAGGGGTGTCTGCAATAAACCCACATCCCAGAGGTACTGGGGCACAGGGGGGAAAGGTGTATGACCACTGTCCTCCCAGCTCTGCCCATAAAAGTCTCCCATCCCTCCTAGCTTGGGAAAAACTTTGGAGAAAGCTCCTGGCCACCACTTGCACTTGCAAATGATGGAGACAGTGTCTCTGAACAGGCTGGCATTTCCAAACAGGAGGCTGACACCTCCACGTAGGAGGTGTTAGGTGAGTGGAACTGTCACCAGCACGTGCCAGAGATGACAAAACACACTGATGGTTGATAACACAGGTTACCTACAGGGTGGTTGTTGAGGGATGAGGTGGCCCGGCAGCTTGCCTGGAGGTGGGCAGGGCTCAGGGTTGATGAATGAGATCAGCAGGAGGGTGTTTTGGGGGACCTGACTCCATTTCAGCACAACCTCAAGGACTGAGACCCCCACCAGCAGGCAGCCATCATAGTAACAGGGTCCTGAGTACACCTAGTACAGTTTGTGGGGGTCTCCTCCTGGGTAAGAGCAGAGAGGAAGACCACCATGGCACATATTATGAGAGTGCACAGCTGGAAACTGCTTGTGTGGTTCAGCAGTCAGGTGGAGATGCAGTATTTGCATGCCAAAGTGATGATCTGGGGTATTCTCCCTAAAATGGCACCATCAGCTCACACCTTGTCCTTAAAACCTGGGTTTGCACCTGAGTTTTGGCCAGGGCCAAGGGATTGCCATCAACCCATGGAAGCTGCAAGGGAAAAGGGATCTCTGTGCCAAAGCTTAGTGGTGTGCAAAGCAAGGAAACAGGTAGTCGTGTGTAGTCTCTCAATTTCCTTCCTTCTCCAAGCAGCCCTTGCAATGGGTTTACTACGACAGGGTCCACCAGTCCTATTTCCCATTACCCATGACACAGGGAAGCAACTGGGATCCCTCTCCCATCCACTCATTACTTTCAGATGGAGCCACTGACCTTAAGTCAGCCTTCATGAGATTCTCACTCTCATGATTTTCATGGGAAGGTGCCCACAACATTTTTCAAGCGGGGCTGACACCTGGGTGACTGTCCCAGGATGGAGGAACCGAGGGGTTCTGAACACCCTACCCAATCTACTGAACTGGTAAAATAATTGCTGCGCATGCACACCCCAGGAACGGAGGAAAACCACGAAGGGTAACCTTTGTGGTGGCCTCTAATTTTCCTTCTCATGCTCCTACGAGCACCAGTCTGAGGACATTTAGGCAGTAGGCAACGCGTGGAGAGCAGGTGCAGCACAGAGTGGCTGCAGGCCAGCACCAGGGCCAGGATCAGCCCCAGGAAAGGGATTTCCCTCCAGCTAATGAGTCCATCTGCTTTCAAGAGCATCCAGCTGCTCTGACCTTGTGCACTCCAGCACGACCTCCTTCCTTAGCCCCAGCCCTGTTCAGATCATTAGATGACAAGGAACTGCCACTGCTGAGGACTAATGGCTCGTTTGCCACTCAGCAGCCACAAGTGATCAGCAAGGGGGCAAAGAGCTTAGTGCAGGCCACTGTCAGCATGTCCATGTGGGTCAGTACCGTTGTCTTTGTTTAGGACAAAATTCCTGGAGAATGCTGCAAAATTCCTGCAATGCCCTGGCTTCCCTCCAGAGCTCATCAGCTTTGCTAAGGCTGATGCACAACCCCCTCCCAGCATCAGGGCAGGGGTTGGCATTCTGTTTCCCAGGAGCAGTGCTGGGCTTCAGCTTTAACTTCTAGCTAAATTCTCCTTCTCTCTACAGGTCCTTCACTGCAGCTGCTCCCCACGGCAAGGGTGACTCAGGGACACAACAGCTTGCAAAGCAACACCTTGTTGTAGACAGGTGAGGGATGGTGTCTTCTCACAAGCGACAGAAAGAGAGAAAACAGCCTCAAGTTGCACCAGGACAAGTTTAGATTGGATATGAGGAGAAATCTCGTCACAGAAAGGGTTGCCAAGCCCTACACAGGCTGTCTGGGGCAGTGGTAGAGCCACTATCCCTGGAGATATTTAAAAGTCATGTAGATGTGCCACCTGAGGATACAGGTTAGTGGTGGCCCTGGTCATGCTGGGGGAACAGTTGGGCTTGATGATCTTAAAGATGTTTTCCAACCTAAATGATTCTGTGATTCTATGATTTCACCTAAAAGAAAATAAATCACTGTTTGAGGTTCAGGAGAATCCTCACGGGGCAATAAATGGGAGTTTCTGGGCTAAGAAAAGGCTGCACCTCAATCACAGTTTCATTAACCCACGGCCATGAAGAACAGAGGCTGTGAACAACCACAGTCATGGTCCACCCTCTGAGCCAGCGAACAGGGACCCAAGGAGGATGCCCTGGTGCCCTTGCAGCAGTTTCCAAATTAGGATGGATATTGCTGAGAGCAGCCCAGGCTTCATTCTCCCGTTCCCAGAACACACGTGCAATGAAAAGCTGTAGATCACAGGCTTTCCTGTGGCTTCCCCCTCAGCCACAAGGCCCCTTTTAG
Organism: Chiroxiphia lanceolata; assembly: GCF_009829145.1. Classification (NCBI taxonomy): domain Eukaryota; kingdom Metazoa; phylum Chordata; class Aves; order Passeriformes; family Pipridae; genus Chiroxiphia; species Chiroxiphia lanceolata. The sequence goes on along the minus strand of NC_045671.1, from coordinate 1,748,667 downwards.
CTTCTTGGGGTGGTTTGCAGATGAATCAAACACACCCTCCTGGATATGACATTGAAGTCTAATTACCCTCCTTGAGTACATCACTAACATGCCACATCAGCTCACTCGGGTCTATTCCTCTCACCACGTGCCTCTGGAAGTGGAGCTTCTGCCTGTCTTTAGAACACTGACCCCTCCATCCCCCAGCTGGGGTGGGCTGCAGAGCTGGAAAGGACAGTTCCCAAACAAACTGGTGACAGGCCATGCTGGTCCTGCTCTTGAGATCAACTCCACATGAAGAAACAGACTTTATCACAGAATCACAGAAGAGTTTGGGTCGGAAGGGACCTTTAAAGACCATCCAGTCCAACTCCCCTGCCATCAGCAGGGACATCTTTGACTAGATCAGGTTGCTCAGAACCCTGGCCAGCCTGACTTTGAACATTTCCAGGGCTGGGGCTTCTCTGAGAAACCTGTGCCAATGTACCACACTCACTGCAAAAAACTTCTTCCTAACAGGTAATCTAATTGATGAATTTAAAACCATCACCCCTTGTCCTATTGCAACAGATTCTACTAAAAAGTTTGCCCCCTTTAGGCACTGGAAGGGGCTCTCAGGTCTCCCTGGAGCCTTTTCTTCTCCCCCTGAACACCCTCATCTCTCCCAGCGTGGCTCCAGAGCAGAGGGGCTCCAGCCCTTGGAGCATCTCCATGTGCTCCTCTGGACTCGCTCCAGCAGCTCCACGTCTTTCCCATGCTGAGGAAACCCAGAACTCTCTCCAAGGTGTCCAAACTGGGAACACCCCTGCCCTCAACAGAACAAGCACTCACACACTCCCAGTGGACTCCCAAGGATTCCATCCGTGCTCTAGCCCTGACCAACCAGCAGCTGGAATTTAGCTCACCTGAAGCACAGGGTAGCCCTGGACTGACAGCCAGCAGGATGGACCATGGGTATGCCCTTCCCTGGGTCAGTGCCAAGGGGTGATTCCTCAGGGACAGCCTGATGAACCTGTACCAGACCCTGCCATGCTGGGTAGGATTCAGCTCCAGATTAAGGCATCTCAGCTGGGGTGCCCACGCGCAAATCCTGGATTTAGCTGGCATGTTGGATTCCCCAAGCTATCCAAGACCCATGTGTGGCACTTCCAGATATGATCCTGGACCTCTTGATTCACAGATGGAGACTAAGCAATGTGTCTTAAGGTAAAAACAGACACCTATGTTCAGCAGATGAATCGTGACCTACACGTGTGGTGGCTGTCCCAGCTCTTACTGCAGTCCATGGGGATGCAATCAGCATGATCTGGGGTGTTTGGTGAGCCATTTAGTTACTCAAACATCAGTATCTATTTTGGGGTGTGAAACACCCTCCAGACTCCACTGATCAAACATCCACCGACTTGAACAGGAGATTAGCACCGAGTTAATATTTTTATCTCCCACTGCAGCCCACCTCCAGCTCCTGGTCCAAGTTTCAACAGTTCCAAAATAAAACCCATTTGCATTGGATGAGGATGCCCTCCAGCTCTGCAGTCTCAGGCCCCTGCTGTGATGAGCAGCACAATCTTGGCACATCAACACTCCCAGGATGGTTCCAGTGTTTGTGTGCCTCCCGCATAATAGCACTGAAATAAATAAATTTGACAAAGAAAGGAAAAGGAACAACTGATATGCAAACCCATGTCATGAATCATTCACCAAGTCTGCTCTCCAGTTTTCCAATAATCTTGGAGGTTGCTTCCAAAGTGCTGTTTGCAAACCCTCTGTTAATCTGGGAAGCAGATGCTGCCATAGGCTGTGTTACAGTATCTTTAATAAATCCCCAACAAATATTACTTTAAAATGCCCAGGACTTTTTCAGCCAGTTGTTTTTACATCTTCTTGGCATATCTGAAAACCTAACACCATAAAAACCCCCTTTGCTGTGATTCAGCTTAAACAAACAAGCCTAAACCCAGGGAAGAGCTCATCTCATATCTCCCCTCACGCCTAGGTAACCCCAAACTCCTCCCAGAGGATTCTTATCATTTCCTTCATATGCTCTCAAAAGTCTTTCACCTCACCAGACACAAAAGTAGATCAAGAAGGTGCCAGAGTTATTTTCTAGCAGCGTTAATAATAGCAAGCAAAATCTGGAGCTACAGACAAACACTGTGATGCTGTCAGGCAAAAATGAGGGTGAACCCTGTCTTCAGTGAAAACCAGGACAGAACAATGAGGTGCTGCCTTCCCAACCCAGCCTGAGCACCTGAAGTGTTCTGACAGCAGTGAAATGACAGACTGGCCCCTTTGCCACCTAAAAAACTAAGCTACAGCTTCCTTTAGTGACACTCACCAGTCAGTGGGCAGAGCAGGGTGGCCCAATCCCTTCTGGAGGTAGTGCAACCACAGAGCCTGTCCATGGTGGAACACCAGAGCACACTGCACCAGGTGTGGAAAACCCCAAGATACACCACTTTCTGGGGATAATTCTCCTTCCAGCCATTATTGAAATGCGTTGTGGGAAAGAGACACCCAGGGTCACATACCCCTCACACACCTGAGAAAAATGCCAGTTAGCTAGGCTGGGCTAGTTATCTAAAGTCCGTCAACAAAAGAGAGAAGCCCTAGCAAGATCCACCTGATCTCAGTTATATATCTACCTCAGGAGAAGGGACACCACACCACTGAAATTGTCCTTACTGCTCACCATGAATGGTGAGGGCAGCCCAGGCAGCAAGGAAAGAGGTGGTACCATCCACATACCCAAATGTGGACAGATGAATCCCACCTCACCAGAAAACACTCCACGCATCTGAAAATCCCATCTCTGCCAGTTAACAGAACAACCTGACAGCCAGAGCTTAACTGAAAGCCTCCAGCAGGGTAGTGCCCTGGAGATAACCCACTGGAATCACAGGAACCAAGTCACCCACACCCCTGCAGAAAATCCCACCTGGCAGATGTACTTTGAAAAGGCATTTCTATCACACCTTGACACACGTGGACATTTCATTGCCTAGGAGAGTGTTTTGGATGATTGCGATGATGTTTTTTTGCTGCCAGGGACTGTGTCTTCCATCAAAAAATGCCCTGAGACAGATCACCCCTCCCAGCCTGGGAAGAACTGAGTGTTGTGGATCATGCTCAGGAGGAGGAGTGGCCTGGCTACATCTTTGGGCTGACATCCTTTCCAATCTCCAGTGCTCAGTTTTGCCCTTCCTGAGTGATAATGGAAACAACAATGTCGGCTGTGGTTGGAAAGGCCTTGGAATCTACAGGTGAGAAGTGGAAGGTAAAACAGTGCTGCACTCTTCTAGCAGTGGAGAAGGAAAGTAAAGGGGGGAAGCCCCCACATAATAAATAATGTTCTATAAATTACATTAAATGAATGCATTAGAAATCCAATCCTCCAAGAAGCAGCTGCTTCATTCTCTGCTGTTGATAGCATCAATATAAGAGAGGAAATTACCACCTTGTGTTCTGCAACACATCACACCGACTTTCCTTTACAAACTCTAATGCTCCTGATTGCAGTGTCAAATTAAAATTTACCATAAAATGCAGAATCTCATAAACTTTACAACCTCAATCACGTTCACCCAGTGTTTTTTCACCCAAATCAAATGCACAACAACGTGCTGCTGACAGCAGATGGGAGAGCAGACCAGGGCACCACAGCTGAGATCTGCCTGTGCTGGTCAGCCCAGTTCAAAAGAAAAGAAGTCAGGTTGGAAAACAAGCTGGGAAACGCCCCTCTTGGAAGAACCCTCAGGTCTCTGTGAGTCAGCTCATCCAAAAGGATGAAGGGTAGCCAGAACCATGATTTATATAATGGTGGTGGTAAAGCACTGGCACAGGTTGTCCAGACAGGCTGGGCATCCCTGGAAGTCTTTAAGGCCAGGTTGGACGGGGCTTGAAGCAACCTGCTCTCATAGAAGGTGCCCCTGCCCATGGCAGGGAGGTTGAACTACATGGCCTTCAAGGTCCCTTTCAGCCCAAACCATTCTATGAATCTGCAATCAAATACAACACAACCTTGGATGCAGCAGCTCTGGTGCCCCAAACGAGCTGCCCCCGAGGTGAGAGCAGCACCCTGTGATGCTGAGCCAACCTCCTTGCACTGGGACATGCTTAAAATGCAGCTGGTTTTTAAGCCCTTTTGCATACTAACCCAAAACCCCAAGTCATTTCCCCAATCCTGGGTTTCCACCAGAAATTTGGAGCCATGCAGCTCTCACAGCGGAGATGGTGTGAGCTTTTAATGAAGGGAAGGAGAATGCAGCTACGCCCGTGCCATGAGCTGACCACTTGCTCTTGCAGGCATGTGTTCCACTCATGGATTGACAAGGGAAAACTAATTAGGCTCCTAAATTTGCTTCCTACATAAATCTAAGTCCTTTCACTTCTCATTGAAGTGTTGTCACTGTGACAGAAAGCCCATTTCTCTGAATGGGTACAAAGGGTTTTGGTTAAAGCAGAATAAAAATATGCATATTTCAAGATGCACTTCCCTGGGAGCCATAAAACACCCCTCAATGCCTGCAGTCTGCACTCACCCTGCAAGCTCTGGCTTAACACTCTACCCAGATCTACCCCCAGCTCAAAATTACAGGATATATTCGGGGAGGAAAGTCATTTTTTGCAATCAGCCGCTTGCCATTGTGACTGACTGAAACTGCGATGAGATGGATGCTTGAAGAAGCAGCAAGGGTTAAACCTTGGAAGAGTACAGGCAGGACTTGGGGATGAAGTAGTTGATCAAAGGGTGGCTCAGAAGTTATTTAAAAATAAACCAGAAAGTAGAACTTCCCGGCGGTTGCTGCTGTAATTACAATGCAGACAACGGAGCCGTGGTGCTGTTAAGGTTACTGGATTTTCCTAGCAGCTGTGTTTAATTTACTTAAAACATGCAAAGCCATCAGGTCAGATCCCATTAGCAGAATCTCTCCAGAGCGCTGCAAGACATGGCCAGCCCAGCACCACAGAAATGCTGAGGCAAAAAACACAAGTGCAAAATGCCCCCGAAGAAGTAAGAGGGATTCGTGCCATGGCCAACACCACCCCTCACCCACAGAAGATGCCCAGTGGTCAGTCCCTCCTGCTGACCCAAGGACCTGTCCCTGTCCCTTTCCTCCCATCACAAGCCACCTTTTGCTGTGGTCTCCTAAGATCACCAGAGACAGAGATCAGCACAAATACCTTGATTGGTTGTGAGGAGAAGGGTCCTAGAAAATTTGGGATCAAGAATTTAGGAAAGTCCTTTGCGTGTGTTTTGCTACAACACAGTTCTCTGTGTGTGTCCTGCAACCAGCTTATGAAGACACACAATGTCCCACCTGGATCCCTCTACCCTCCAAGCATCCCCCTGGCTTTCATGTTGCATTAGAGAGAAGACAAACTTGTCTTGAATCACACTCAGAGTCCATATCAGAGATGGGAGCTTGGTGAGTTTGTGGGTCAGGATTCCATCTTTGGAGCTTTGTTCACATGGAAATAATTCATCAGGAGTCTTTCCAAAACACAACCTTCTTGTCAGGAAAAGTCTTCTAGAGATCTTTTTCTGTTTTGTTTTCTTTTGTGCTGTTTTGTTTTTCACCCTTTTAACACTGGCTCAGCCCTCTCTCCACCAAAGGGAACATCAGGGTTTCATCCACTACTCGTGGTTTCTACCAGCTCGATTCTATTTCTAAAATTAGCATCCTGAGAGATGTAATTGCTAGAACAAAAGGTGTTAGGTCACGTTTTGGTCCCTGCACATCATGCTAAGTGCATCTGCAGCCACCTAGAACCACCTCAGCGTCAGCCACAAACTGAAGCTCAAACGTGTCCTGCTCCACTGAGCCCTACTCAGCAGAGTGATGCAGTTTTGATGGGTGTTGATGCCAAAAACAAGAGAACTGAAGACAAGGAGAGAGGAGAAAATGCCATGGGCTCCCTTCTGCACATGGCCCAGACACACAGAATGGGAAAATAAAATAAAATAAAATAAAATAAAATAAAATAAAATAAAATAAATAAAATAAAATAAAATAAAATACAAGAGAATGTATTGCCCATAGAAGCTGTGGCTGCCCCATCCCTGGAAGTGCCCAAGGTCAGGTTGGATGGGGCTTGAAGTAACCTGGGATAGTGGAAAGTGTCCCTGCCCACGGCAGAGGGTCTGGAATTAGAAGATCTTTAAGGTCTCTCCCAACCCAAACTATTCTGTGATTCTGTGACTCTATGAACACAGTAGAATAGAATAAAACAGAATAAAACAAAGTAAAACAAAAATAAATATAATAAAACAATTAAAAGTCAAACACCATAAATAGTAGAAAATAATGTGTTATTTTTTGTTTATGGGAATTCTGAAAACATATGGCCAAGATGCATGACCATTGTTGACGAGGACCAGTACTTCTCACCATCAGAACCCTTCCTGAAATCAGCAGCTCCCGGCACTGTGTGCAAGGAACCCCAGCCTGGAGTCCCTGGAAGAGCTTAAGATCATCCTTCCAGCACAAAACTCCAATGCAGGCTCATCCTTCATGGCTTAGAAAGGTGTGAGACTTATTTGTATAATAAATGACAAGGCAGGAATATAGATTTCTGTCAGATCACCCGCTCCCTTCCCTTTGAAAGAAATCTGTTTATTCTGAGAGAATCGTCTCTTCCCCAGATAAATGGTGTTTGTAGTCAGTTTAGCTCGCTGAGATACGCATTCTTTTGCATGCCTGTAATGAATTTTCACAGCTAGAGCCCTAATCCAGTCTAGTCATGGAGGGTTTATCAGGACCTCTTATTTTATTTCTACCGGTAAATGGGAATTGCTTTCCTTATCACTATCTAGGAGCACCTGACTGATTTTTGCTTCATATTTCCTATCCCACTGGAATTCAGGATGTGGTTTTTATCTGATGCTGTACAGTTGTTGCTCATGTTAGCTGCCTTTTCATTTTAATTTGCTGGATTTATTGCTCTTTCTTCCCCCCCGCCGCCCCGCAAGAGATTTTACTTTAAGATCTGAGTCCCTCCTTGCTCCCTTCCATCCTCCTGATCACATTTCTTGGGTGATCCTCAGGAAGACAGAATCAAGGCTTGTCTTGCCTTCATCTGCTTGATGCTTTTGAGCAATCTGGTCTGCTGGAAGGTGTCCCTGCCCATGGCAGCGGGATGGAATGAGGTGAGCTTAGAGTTCCCTTCCAACCCAAACCATTCTATGATGCTTTCCCTCGGGAGACGACTCAACCACTGGGCTTGTCCACCCATCCATCCCACATTTCACCACTGGGAAAGCACGAAACTATACAATAACAAGCAGAAATTATCCCTAACTTAGAGTTTAAAAGCAAACAAATCCATGAGAGCAAGGCCTTGCTGATGTGATGGTTGTGGCTGCTGCAACCAGGGGGCAGGTACATAGCTCTCAACTCTGGAAAAGTGAACCCACTGCTGCTGGAAAGGCACAAGAAGACCTATAAATCCTGCAGATAACAACGTGATGGATCAGTAGTGGCAAGACATTAACCTTCACTCTTGAGGAGACACCCAAATGATAACACCTGTAGCCAGGCCACTCCAGAGTTATCAGTCTTGTCACTCATGAAGATAAATCTATCTGACCTAAACCATCATCCTACGCCCCTCTGGCTTCCTCACTCAAAATCCCTGTGGATACCAGCAGGGATCAGGAAAATCACACCTAATAATCAATTGAGTGTGTGCAACAATGCTCACATGGAAACCATTTCCTTGAGTATGTTAAAATAATCCCTCAGAGCAGGGAAAAAAACAAGGTGGGCTTGAAGGCTGGTCTGCAGGGAAAGTGCTACATGTCAGTGACAACCATGGAAGGACAGAAAACAGTTACCAAAGTCTCAAGGAGCTGTCATGTACAGAAAAATGTAAGTTAATTAAAGCCACTTAAACAAATACATCTGGGACAGGGGCATGGGATGCAGGGAGGGAGAATGAAGTGATGTTAAAAGCTCAGACACATGGTGAATCCCAGACAGGACGCAAGGAAACCTAATTGGCAAAACCCAGATGAGCCCCTTGCCGTGGAGCTGTGCTGGAGAGGGCAGTGAGAGCATTTTTCCACAGCCCCACAGGGATTCCCAGGCTCAGGGGGTCTGCCCCTCCTCTGGAAAACACCATTGAGACTCCATTGATCCTCTCCTAGACCAAACAGTGCTGGCTTGGGATTATAGATCCAATACTTGCCTTCCTGTTGTCTTCCCTCCTGTCCCTACCATAACATTCAACTGAAACAAGAACCTCAGGCAAAGCATGCATGTGGCTAAGTGTAATGATGTAAATCCACCCCAAACACAACACCAGGGCCAACATCAGCTCCACCTTCACCTCCTCTGAGCACAGTCTCCCCTGAGCCTCCAGAGGTGACTTGCCTCCTATCATGCTCAGAAGTTGAGTATAGGTTATTCACACCAGCCACTGCTGATATAAAAGCCAAACAAGAAAAATTTGAATAGGCTCTGTGTATTTTTATTGCAATCAGCTCCCAAAGAAACCTAAACTGTTAGCTCTTTATAAATTCCTTTGAGCATTGGTTCAAAAGTGGAACCAAAATAACCTGCATGAGTTTGGGTCATCATGGAGAGCCTGTATCTGCCAAAGCAGATGCTCAGCTGGCCCATTGAGATATTCCTGGTTGGAAAGCAGCACTGGCCAGGCTCAAACGGGAAGGGAAACAGGAAGCAGACCCATCTGCACACCATCAAATTCCTGCTGAGGGATGACAGCATGCAAGACTGCTGCCTGCAAGAGGAAGTCTTGCCATGGCATCAGCCCGGCCCAGTTAGAGCCCAGGCAGCACTGAAACACAGATGGAGCGAGGAGGACCCAGGCTTCCAAAGCATCTTAGCCAGCTTCCCATCCTCCTTTACATGCTGGAATGGGAGTGACGCAGCAAACCCAACACCAACCCAGTGTGCTCCTCCAGCAAAGCCAGGAGGCTGCTGGAGTCTGGTTACCTTGATTATCAGGGAGCCGGTGCAGTGAAGGACCTGGATCACAGGGCACAGCGTCTGAGATCTCATTCCTCACCCCTGAGCTCATCTTCTAACTCCAAACCAGGCTTTGCTACAGATCTTTCATTCCAACCCTGGGTAAGACCAACTCATCACAAGTCTCTTCAAGGAGACCTTAGAGCCCCTTTCAAGGGCCTAAAGGAGCTCCAGGAAAGCTGGAGAGGGACTTGGGACAAGGGATGGAGGGACAAGGGGGAATGGCTTCATACTGACAGAAGGCAGGGCTAGATGGGATATTGGGAAGGAACTCCTGTCTGTGAGAGTGGGGAGGCCCTGGCACAGGTTACCCAGAGAGCTGTGGCTGCCCCTGGATCACTGGAAGTGTCCAAAGCCAGGGTGGATGGGGTTTGGAGCAACCTGGGCTGGTGGAAGGTGTCCCTGCTCATGACAGGATGGTGGAACTGGATGGTCACTTCCAACCCAAACCATTCTGTGCTTCTATGGCTATGCAGACAGCATTAGAGCCTGGTCTCTTGAAATATGGCCCAGTACAGCATTCCCCTCTCTGCCCGCAGCTCTGGGCAGGCAGCCAAGGCCCCCCACCCATGCCCCCAACCCCTTCCCTCCCCAGAGTGACTTCCTTAATGCAGTCCAGCTGCCTGCCCCCACCCGCCAAGGGCTGACAGATTTGTGCTGTCCCCTTAGGGTGGGGTAGGTACATTTATTTCCTCTTTGGAAAAAAAAAAAAGAAAAGAAAAAAGGAAAAAAAATATGAAATTAACCTTTTCCTCTCCTCGCAAATGGACGAGAAGCTTCCCTGCCACAGAAATAGTTGCAGGACTAAGATATCTGTTCCCACAGCTGCACCAATGCTATTCTGGTTCAGCTAAAATTAAAGAGCTGAAGTTGTACGTGGGCCTTCATGAAACTGTCATGGGGACCACAAGATTAGAGGACCAGATGGTGACCTGGAAGACTGAGGTCTACTCTCAGCTGTGCCAAGGGATTCTCATATGTGTCAGAGCATGTCTGTCCACCCCTGTTTAACAGAATCCTAAAATGATTTCTGTTGGAAGGGACTAAAGATCATCTGGTTTCAAGCCCCTGCCATGGACAGGGACACTTTCCACTATCCCAGGTTGCTCCAAGCTCCATCCAACCTGGCCTTGGACACTTCCAGGGATGGGGCAGCCACAGCTTTTCCATGCCAGTGCCTCACCACCCTTATCATAAAGAATTTCTTCATCATATCTACTTTGGGTCTCCCTGCTTTTAATTTAAAATCATCACCCTTTGTCCTATCACTACAGACCCTACTAAAAAAGTCTGTCTATATCTTTCTTCTAAGCCCCCTTTAAGTACTGAAAAACCAACAAGTCTTGCCCTATCACCTCCAGCGCCCGTTCAAATGCCAGCTAGAGATCCAACAGCACTGAAAAAAAATCAGGAAAGTACAGGATAACCCCAGCATCCCTGCCACCATCCCCTCTCCCACCACGAGCAGGTCCTCTGCCAGCAACTGTGCCAGCTATTGTTGGGCACATAAAGCCTGGTCCACGGGGCCTGCTGTCAGCATGCAGCTCATTACTCTGCAAAGGGCTTTGAAATGCTTGGAATATGAAAGGTGCTCCATCAGACCAAATTCAGCTCCGTTTGCTATTACAATACAGTGCTTTTCTTTTGTCTGTGCCTTTTGATGATGTGCAATTGTTCCCCTCAGTCAGTATTTTGGAGTCATTAGTTGGAATTAGTAAAGTTCCCGGCTGCCGGACTTTTCCAACGCTCTGTTCTCGGGCTACAAAGAGTCGGCGAGGAGTTGTCCTGCTTTCACTGAGCTGGAGGCACAGCGGGGAGCATCCTGGGGGGAGCAGGCAGTCTGCTCAACTCCACTTTCCCCCTGCAGGCACCGGGAAACGCGTGTGCCAACAAGATGCTGCGGGTGGTCGCGGGGGCGCCGGTGCCTCCTGGCCAGTGGGGAACCTGAGACCCTCTCATTTGGTACCTCTGGCGGGACCAGGTGAAGGGCTCCACCTCATCGTGTCCACATTTAGGCAGCACATCCCACAAAGTTCGGGTTTCTCTCCCAGGAATCCCCCACTCCCCATTTAAAGGCACCAGCACTGAAGAAGTCACCTTCCTGAGGGTGACAGGGACCTCTGCTTGGCATCCTCCACAGTGAAAACACGTGGATGTGCCTGACCTTGTCCTCTAATTTTTGCTCATGTTATGCCTTTCCAGCTACATCAGAAGGCCTCCTAGTGTCAAGAAACTTTTTCCTGAAGGCCTTTATACATGGAACATACACCTCTGTGGGCAACCTGTGCCCATGTCTCATCACTAACAATTTGTTCCTTCTACCCTTTCTGAATCTCCCCTCTTGGTGCAAAACCATTTTCCTGTGTACTGTTGCTCCAAAGTCCCTCTCCAGCTCTCTTGGAGGCCCTTTAAGCACTGGAAGGGGCTCTAAAGTCTCCCCAGAGTCTTGTCTTCTCCAGGCTGAACAGCCCCAGCTCTCCCAGCCTGTCCACTGATCATTTTTGTGTTTGCCTCTGATAGAGGATTCATTCCTGTTCACCAACAAGCAGTTCCAGCAGATAAGTGAAGTGATGAAGCTCCATGGGCTATGCCCATCTGATGTTGCTATCTGGCCCCAGCTCACACCTGTGACCAAGGTGCAGACCCTTCCTCATCCAGCCATCCCACCACATTCTTCTGGATGCAGTATGGGTATCCGGCCACTAGAACCCCAAAACAAAACCAGGGACAAACCAACCTTATGGGTATCCTTCGGGAGAAGAGCTCAGCACCAAACACAGCTCCTTTAGCAGTTGTTCGTCTTTCACAAGGGATTGTACTTCCATCCCCCAAGGATTTCCCTGAAAATCATCTCACAGATCATCCCACCTAACACTCACAACAGCGTTTCCATTGCGACACAACCAAATGCAGACAATTCACACCTCTCACCTTGCATTTTTTAATGTAATACAGTACAATAAAGCAGCCTGCCCAGATTCCAGCCTAATCTAAAAACAACTTTATGGCTTCTAATTTTAGCACTAATCTTCCTTTGCTATGGTTGTGTGATTTCTAATTATTTTATCCCCAAGCCTTGCTTTGATGGATAGTTGTACCTTTTCCAATGCCAAGTGACTTGTAAAGTACCTTTAAAAAATACGCTGATCTTTTCAGACTCATTTCCAGTTCCTACACAAATAATATTCTCATATATGGCTTCACTGCAGAAATATTATTATTATTAAAATAATAATAATAATAAAAGCAATACAATTCAAAAAGGAGAGCTCCATTTCTTAGGACTATCCCAATCTGCCCCTGCAAACGAAATGTTTTCTCTCAGAAGTTGTTATAGAGCATAAATCCGTTATCGAGACACGGATCTCTCAATAATTCAGTGCCTTTGGCTTGGCAAAGCTCCCAGAACAGTTTGCCTTTATCTAATCCCTATCTTCAGGTTACAACACGTGGAAGAGCATTTGGCCACACCAAAAACCTCGTGGGGGATGGTGCGAGGGACGACACGAAGTGGTGGCAGAGACACGTTTGCTTCGACGCTCCCCAGGAGTGCCACCTGCCCAAATCCCCCGAGCTTGCAAATATCAGCCTTCAGCTGAAGATGCATTGCAGGGGTTCAGGATGAGCTTCAACCCCAAGGTCCTCGACAGGTAGGCGTTTTCTCTCCTACCACACTCACCTGAAGCAACCCCTTGATCCTCCTAATCGCTGACCTAGATCAAACCTGGATCTGATACCGTTAAATTCACGCAAAAAAATATATACTGTGAAAGGGGATGCTGCCTGAAGAATGACTCAGGATGCTGAGCCTGCCTGGCTCTGCCACGGGATTGCACGTCCCTGTAGGACCTGCCACCAGCAGCCAGCACTCAAACAGGGGATGCAGACACAGGACTGGTGGATGTTTGTTGGGTTATTTCCTTCCCCAGGATTTATACTGCGCTCCGGTCAATTGGAAAACATCCACTTGACCTGAGACCTTTTTGTTTTAGTTACTCTCCAAGCTTTGACAGCAGCAGTTTAAACACAAAGCATATGAGTTTCAGCACCGAGGAAGCACCCCATCCCTACAAATACTGAGTGGATGGGGAGGAGTATCATACTGCAGCCCTGAGGGTGAACACATTTCTTGTTTCTCATTCTTCGTTTTCCCCTCCTTCACTTTCTGAGCCTGTTTCACCATCCACGTCTTCTCCCTCCCCATTGGAAATCTGAGTTTAGCTCCCCACCACAATATTCAAGAGAAGGATACAGGTTGTGGTTTGTTTTAATTCCCTGCACAATGCTGTGTATGGAGTATTTGAAATGGAGATTGTCAAAACAGGAAACAACCCAGTCAAAGTCCTCAGGCCTGGATCCTGAAATGTCACCATACAGAGCTGCAAGGAATGGAGAAAAGCCCTCTGTTCCCACACGGAGAGAGGATGCTCTGGGAGAGCAGCCAGTGACACACCATCTGCCCTCATGCCATCCTGATCTTGGGAGCTGGGCTTTAACCTCTGCTGAAATCAGTGCAAAGCTTGTTTTTATTAACTGGGGGGGGAAACCTAGCAGACGGGGTTAAAAATTATAACCCTCTGTTGACTGATACTTTTATTGACATAGAGAATTTCATATGGAATATCAACATGTTCAGGAAACCAACCCTACAGGAAATCTTTCACTCTTAGTGCTGCAGAGTAACTTCCACAGCATCCTGCTGGCTTCCTCCTTACTCCTCTCAAAACTCACCCCTGAGATCCTCGCCTCTAGAGCTCATGCTCTGAGTTTGAGTGGGTCTTGCTGGGATAGAAAAAATGAATCTTGGGTCAAATCCTGCCTGTGCACCTCAGGGAAAGCACGAGGCTGACACTGCACCTCCATGGGGATGCGGAGCAGAACAGTGTTTGGTCCTAGGTTCTTTGATTTCCACCTATCCTTGGAGCAAAGACTGAAAGTTTCTCAAAGGCACAACAGTGATGTCAGCTTTGGAGGAGAGAATGCAGCTACTGTAAACCAAGATAAGTAAGATTTTCACAACTTATTTTTCTGCAGAAAACAGATGCTGGATCTATTTTTAAAAGCAGGCTCCTGAACCTGTAGGTTTTGAGCACTTCTTAGAAGTCTGACCTGAACAAGCATCCTTGCCAATGAATATTGCTATTGCAAGCCTTCGATTGCTCCTGATGGGAGTGAAAACTTTTTGTTGTGCTTGTTTCTTTGCTTTTACAGCTTTCTGCGAGTTAACTTCAGGAGAGCTTTCCAAGCAGAAGAGCTGGGGACCATTACCAGAATGGTGAACCAGCAGTTCTGGTTTCCCAGAAACATGGTGGATGCCCTATCCCTGGAAACATTCAGGTCAGGTTGGATGGGGTTTGGAGTAACCTGGTCCAGTGGAAGGTGTCTCCCTGCCTATGGTAGGGGAGTTGGACTAGATGGCCTTTAAATTCCCTTTCAACCCAAACCATTCTGACTCCTCCTCTGGAAACAAAGCAGATATACTCTTTTATTTCTGAGGGATCAGTGGTATTATTGTAGTGTCAAGATACTAATCTAGAGTGACAACCTTCAGTAGGAAAAAAAAACCAACAAAGATTCATGGGATAAACAACTAGAAATGTCATTTCAGATGGTCTGCATAACCCAGAACATCAAATTTCACCCATCATCCAGGCAGAGAATTAGAATAATTACCTAGGGCCTGGTCCTGAAAGGTGCTGAGTGCAGTCAAGTGGTCTCCACTCATAGAGTTCAATATCTCAGGGGCTCTCAGCAGGATCAGTCTTGGAGCCTGGGCAAAATAAGACAGGTTGGTCTTAGTCCAGTATTTATTAAAAAACCCCTACACAACCCATAATTTAAAAAAAAAAAACAAAACCAAAAACATTCCAGCTCCATGTGCCAGCCCCATTGTCCTGTACAGGGAACTAACTCAGGGGTCATGCAGACCACGGCTGAGGAGATGCTCTCCAACCCATAGGCATCCTCTGCAGATCCAGGATGGATGCCTTCAGCACATAGGAGAAAAATTACACCGGGATGGATGTGCCCATGGAGCTTCAATCCACATCCAGGAACACCTCGATGACGTTCCTGGGGAGCACTGAGTTATCCAAGACACCACACCTGGACACGTTACGCCGCCAACACCATCCCGGAGCTCACACACCTCCCTGGCACAAGGCAAAGCCCAGGGTTGCCTTGGCAAGTCTACGGGAAGCGATAAACCTGGAGATAAGAGGAGTTATCTGTGTTTCCAGGGAGGAGGGCGAGGAACACCCCTCGGAGCTCCCTGCCCGGCTGGCAGTGACGCGCGGCACGACAGCCCCGGGCGGGTACGGCCGTGCCAAGTGCAGGGTGAAGGCAGGGAAGAGGATGATGACGGGGACAGGATGACTCCTCCACACAGCCCTTTGTTTTGGGAGGTCCCCTGAGATGCTTGGCTCACAGCGGCCAAGTCCTCCTTCTTTCCCTAAAAGGGGAACGGATGAGGGGAGGAAAACAATGCTCTCTCCTCAGCTGCCTAATGGAAGAACAAAAGCACAGTGATCCCTTCCAAAATTGTCTTTTGAGGAACAGACCATTTGAGCCCGAAGGCCCAGTATTTCTGGTTTATTTATTTCTGGATGAACTCCAGCCTGCCGGAGTCTTTCTGTCCTTCCTCTGGGCTCTTGCAAAACCCGCCCAAAGCCACAGGGATCATGCAGGGCTTGCACAGACCCCAAATCCCATAGAGGATTTAACACCTAGCACCTTATAGAGATGATGAAGCCAAAGGTGAGGTTCCTCCACCAGACTCCACCACAAGCATGCCTCAGTCACAGGGTGGACAGGGCTTTGAGCAACTTGGTCTAGTGAAAGGTGTCCCTGCCCATGGCAGAAGGTGAAACTGGATCATCTTTAGGGTCCCTCCCAACCCAAACCATTCTATTGATAGCCCTGGTCCAGCAGGATGCATTTGGCAGGGAAGGTCTGCTCCAGTCTGATCCCACTGAAAACTGTAACCAAAACCCACTAAAGCCAAAACCAGTACAAAACCAGCATCAGATCTTTCCTTGCCCAGCAGCAGTGTCTGCTAGGGAGCAGAAGGGGATTTCTGCTGTGCTGACTGCTCATGGAAAGTCCCTGACTGGCCCACAACTGTGGAAAAAACGGAAAATAGAACTTTAATACCAAGTTGGTGGTAGGCTGTCTATTTTTCTCTCCTGTGACTGGTTACCATGGATAAATTTCTGAGGTCGACCACGCAATTGTTCGCTGCACTGCTCCTATTAAACAGAGGATGATCAAATCATCCCATTTGTACCGTACTTTAATTTCCAGAAATTCTTTGTTCGTTTGTTTGCTTAAATTATTTCTCTCATTTGAAGAAACAATGCAGCCTTACAAAGCGAGGGCCCAAATCTCTCGAGCCACCCTGCTGTGGTTCATTACTTCTACACCAGTTAACAAGGCCAGTAATTTCCCTAAGGTTTAATAGCAAATCCTCTTTCCAGAATGCAGAGAGACAGGACATTTTAACAAACTCAGTGCTGTATCCCAGTGATGCCATAGGTGAGGGATATCCTAGGCAAGGCACAGGTCTTCCTCAGGGTTAGTATACAGAAGCAGGTAACATAAATGACACTTTTTTTCACCAGAGGCTACTCCTTCAGCTGGGGCAGGGGACCTGGGAGTCAGAGCTCAGGTCATCAGCTCCACTTGGAAATGGGTTCCCGAAGCATTCCAGTCCGCATCCCAAAATACAGAGTGGTTTATTGCATTATGCTGGGATCAAGTAGATGACACTGGAGTGGCAGATCCAAGATGTACCTGGGCTGGGTATGTTGGAAGAGGCACACAACCCATTTCATTAATGACATGGATAGCAAAGTACACAGAACACCTGCCCACTACCTGACCATAAACTGCCCTTCTCACCAGTTTTGTCAACATCTTTCTATGCCCAAATCAGAAGAAAATATTAAAATTTGAAATAAAAGACAGAGAAGAGCTTGTGGAAAACAGGTAAATACATAAAACATACACACATATATATTGGAATCACAGAATCAGAATAATTTGGGTTGGAAAGGGCCTTTAAATTAAAAAACCAAACTGAAAGAAACCCAGCTGGAGGTGGTGATCTAGTCCAAATCCCTTGCAATGAGCTGGGACATCTTAAATACACATCTTCAACATGTTTTATACATATAAAAAACTGCCCAGTAAACCTCTATTGAGATGCACACGCAGGTGAAAAGCTGGGTGAGAGGCTGGCAGTGCTGCCTTGAGTCACAAGGGTATTTACCCTACAAGAGCCTCTGCAGCTCCCTAATACTATTTATACAACAGGATTTGTCAGGCAACAACTACAGATGTTCACAGGGAGTCTCCTTACTTATCCACTGATAACACCATGTGCCTGGGACAGCTGAACAAATCGTACCACGTAAATAATAAACACACGGGGCCCGGTTAATCAGAAGGAGGGTGGTGAGGAATCCGGAGATTCCCACAGACTCCCTGCCTCGGGGAAGGAAACAAGAAAATGCCCTGACCTAAGCAGGGGTGAGTCCCGCATACCCACAGATCACAGGGAGATCACAGGAGCTGTTTGCAGATCACTTACCGAACATGAATAATTCAGGCAGAAGCGGCTGGGAGTGTGAGAACAGATAGACGGGGGCTCTCACTGCTGCTGCTGCTGCTGCAGCTTTGGCAGGTTTTATTTTATTGAGCGAGGCCAAGAAAACACGAGCCCCAGCAAAAAACCCTTAGTTCAGTGTTGCCAGTGCCGTGACTTCACTGACAATCTCGTGATATATGGTCTTTCACCAGACCCCCAGCTGACTATGAATGCCATTTCCCTTTCTCCTCGAGCCATTTCTGTGATGATTTGGCTGGGTAGGTAGGGCAAAAAGATGTGCTTTTTTTGAAAAGCCCTCAGTACCCACCTGAAGTCCAGTGAATAATTACACGAATCACAGAATCACGGAATGGTTTGAGTTGGAAGGGACATTAAAGACCATCCAGTTCCACGCCACGGGCAGGGACACCTTCCACTAGGCCAGATTGCTCCAAGCCCCATCCAACCTGGCCTTGGACACTTCCAGGGATCCAGAGGCAGCCACAGCTTCTCTGGGCAACCTGGGCCAGGGCCTCCCCACCCTCACAGACAGCAATTCCTTCCCAGTATCCCATCTAACCCTGCCCTGTGGCAGTGGGAAGCCATTCCCCTCATCCTGTCCCTCCATCCCTTGTCCCAAGTCCCTCTTCAGCTCTCCTGGAGCTCCTTTAGGCCCTGGAAGAGGCTCTCAGATCTCCCTGGATCCTCTTCTTCTCCAGCTGAACAACCCCAGCTCTCCCAGCCTGGCTCCAGAGCAGAGGGGCTCCAGCTGTTGGAGCATCTCTGTGGCCTCCTCTGGACCTGCCACAGCAGGCCCATGTCTTTCCCATGCTGAGGACCCCAGATCTGGATGCAGACCACAAACCATCCACCAACAGAGGAAATTAAAAAAAAAACCAAACAAAAACGGTTTCCTTTTAGTGTTCACATCACCTATCAACTTCCAGGCCTCCTCCCACCCCCAGGATCTTCTCTGAGAAAACACACAGCACCCAGAGACCAGTTTACGGCCTTCAGGCTCCTCTGCCCCTGCAAAAACTCATGACCCAGTGGAGTTCAGGCCTCTAGGAAAACGGGCTGGGGGGGAGAAAGGTCATAAGGAGGAGGATGGAAAAGAGAAGAAATCAAAAGGTGGGGGAAAATTTAAAAAAAAAAAAAAGGGATATGGGATGTTTTCTAATCCTTGTGCCAAAAGGAAAACACAAGTAGGGTTGCTTCTGTGGGGATATATTAACAGCTCATAAACATGTTATCAGGAGGACTGGAAGCCAGGAAGATAACTTAAAAAAAAAAAAAACACACCAAAAAAAACCCCAAAGAAACAAAAAAAAACCCCAACCAACCAAAAAGCCCAATGATAACCAACAACCAAAAAAACCCCCACAACAACAACAAAAAACAGCAACAAAGGAAAGAAAAAGAGAAAGAAAAAGTCATAAACAAACAAACAAAAACCCACGTAAGACACATGAGAAAAGACAGAGATGGTAAAGCCAGGTGGTGGAAGTCAAACAGGTGCAACCTGCAGAAATCTAAAATTCACTCCCTTGAAAGGACACTGAATTGTGTGCATTGCCAAAGGGAAGAGCCTTGTAGTTCAGGATGGATACCATGTGGAGTCAAAACAGGGAATTGAGGCTCAGGACCAGCTGGTGAATCTGGGAACATCTCAGCCCCTGAGAACCAGAGGTGTCAAAGAGGGATTTGACAGAGAGGCCCCCACTCCAGTAGGATTTCCAGGATTTCCCTCCAGTGGAGAGACATGCTCCAATGCTGGTGACACGCTCTGGGGTTGGGGAACCCTCTGGGAATTCCTGTCCTGCATCTACCCGTGCATTTCCTGGCTTCAATTCACTCCTCTGCACTGCACCACTGGCAGCACTGGGTCTGACCCCAAAACAGCACACCCAGCTCTTCTCCAGCCCAGCTGGAAGGAAACTGCTGTGCATATACACCAGGTTAGAGTCCCCTGGCATAACACCTATTTCTCGATATTGCAGAGATATATCTGATTCAAGACTCAAAGAGACAGTAAAAGACATTCACCCAAGATCACAACACAAAAGTCCCAATAAATCTGGTTCTCAGTGCAAACCAGATGAGAAGCACCCAGGCTGAGGTAGGTGTGACCTCTGACGCTACCAGAAAACAAATCCACACTTTCAAGTTTCCTTCAAAATAAAAATATTGACTCTGTCCACACTTTCTCCCACTTTTAAACTACTTAAGCTTAATCTTCTGAATTAAAAACTAAATTTAAACACCCTTCAGCACCACTGCTGGTAGCACTCTTGACCCAGAAAGCTCAGTTTGGAAGTGCTGTCTCAACGTTGACTCTGACAGATGCTCTACTACCCACATCAAGAAGATTTCTGTTTGGTCTTTAGCATAAATGGACTATCTCTGGTAGGAAACCTGTTTCTTGCCTTCATAGACCAAGCACAGCTCACATCTCTGCATTAGCCCAAAATAATTGCTTGGCCACACACCTCACTGGGTCCCCAAGGCTTTGACTTCTCCAGCCTTGTGTTTACACACCATGCAGAAAAATTAACTAATCAATATACGTCTGACAGGTGTTCTTTGAAAGGGATACCAGGTCTCCAAAACACAAGATGATGAAAGGAGTAATCCAGATTAGACTGACCAGAAAAGCAAGGATTGTAGCATGACAGTAGAGAGCACAGCTTTAAGTCTTTCTCTTGATATATATATATGGCTTTATTTGCATATCAAACTATATGACAATTAGCTGTACATAAATCTATGATGAAATTATGCTGTGCAGCTCCCCAAAGCGAAGAAAAGCCAGGGCTGGGCTGCATAATCACCCTTAACTCTGCCCCTCCAGGTGTTCCCACTCCAGCTCACTCCTAATGACCATGTACTCCCAAAGAACAACTGTACAATGGGAATCTTTTGTAATCATACAGATGTATATGCAACATTTCCTTATATTGTAAGCTACTTTGTGTGTGGTGGGATCTCTGCATCTCCCACAGCCTATTCAGGACCACAACTTCTTCATTCTCCTTCAGCTACTTACATTTGATCCTGGAGAAAAGGAGGCTCAGTGGGACCTTCTTAGGCTCTCCAACCCCCGACAGGATATTGTAGCTAAGTGGAGGTCAGTCTCTTCTCACAGGGAACAAGGACAGGGCAAGAGGAAAAGGCCTCAAATTGCACCAGGGGCGGTTTAAGTTGTATATTGAGAGAATTTTCTTCACCAAAAGGATTGTCCAGCCCTGGCACAGCTGCCCAGGGCAGTGGTGGAGTCCCCATCCCTGGAGGGATTTAAAAGCCTTGTGGATGTGGCACTTGGGGACATGGGTTAGTGGTGGCCTTGGCAGTCCTGGGGAACAGTTGGACTTGATGATCTTGGAGGGCTTTTCCAACCTAAACGACCCTGTGATTCTGCCCCTTGTTCTAAGACTTGTCTGCAGGGCAAGCCTTGGCTCCGTTGAGGCTTTGTGCAACCCTGCAGAACAGCTGGGATCCTGTTTGAAGACCTGTAGGCAACACTGGGATGCAAACAATAACAGAGATGCATGCTCTTATTTTAAATATCAACAGGAAGGGATGCAATAGCCTGGTCCTGGAGCAGCACCACTTACGTCAAGCGTGCCCTGGAAGGGGTGTGCACTTGTAGTCAAACCAGCCACCTCAATGAGGTCTTTGTGCTCTGCCAGTTATCTGCAGAAGGCTTCATGCAAAGCTGGAGCCTACAGGCCCATCTGCAGTCACAGCTCACACCGGCTCCATCCAGCATAGCCTGAAAATTGGGCCAGCCCATGCAGGCAGGGAAAGGTCTGGAGAGAAGGGATTTCAGACACCTTCCACCAGACCAGGTTGCTCCAAGCCACGTCCAACCTGGCCTTGGACACTTCCAGGGATCCAGGGGCAGCCACAGCTCCTTTGGGCAACCTGTGCCAGGGCCTCACCACCCTCACAGCCAAGAATTTCTTCCTTCTATCTAGTCTGAATCTCCCCTCTTAATTTAAACCCTCTGTCCTGTCACAACGGGTCCTACTAAAAACTGTGTCCCCATCTTTCTCACAAGCCCCTTTTGACTACCAAAAGGCCACAGTAAGGTCTCCCTGGAGCCTTCTCTTCTCCAGGCTGAACACCTTAGATCTCCCAGATTGTTTCCAGACCAGAGGGGTTCCAGCCCTCTGGTCCACCAAAAAAACCTGCATTCCTTGGGACCATTTCTTCAGGCTCAACTGAGGTAGCAAGTTTGACTAATTTGAGTGATGAGGCCCATATTCAGAGATAAAATATTAATATGGGAATGAATCAAAAGCAGCTTGGCTGGCTGGGCTCCTGTTTTGAATTCGTTACATACATGGAAAAAGAAAAAATAATAATAATAAAAAAAGAACGAATAAAAAAAAAAAAGAGGTTTTATCTCTTCAGATAGGTATGAAAAGGTATAAATTCCTGACCGACTGCAGCACTTGGCCTTGCTGTGCTGGTAATTGGAACCAGTGTGCTCTGCTTCCCAGACATCCCATTCACAGGAGCGAGAAGGAAGCATTCAATTTTTTCAATAGGGAATTTCATTGCTGGAAAACAATCCACCTTCCTCGCATCCGAAGAAAAGCCAGAGGGCGAGTTCTGTCCTCAACCACAGTTCCATCTCAGTGCCAGCCCCACCCAGAGCAGGAGGAAAGGCTGCCACACTGACTGCTCACGCCATCCCAAAGCCATGAGATCGCCTTCAACACTTCAAGCTCAATCCTTTTTTTCCCCTTCTTCGAAACACACTGAGGTTTTTTCCCTTTTCCTTTGGGACTGTTCAGGGGTCCATTTTGCAACTTTTCTTTCCACAACCATATGGGCTAAACAAGCCTAGATTTTGTCACAATAGTTTTCCTTAGATTTTTAGCTTTCCTCCCAGTCCCAGACCTGAGACTACATGGAAAGCACCTAGGTCTATCCAAGGACCATGCTAACATCAAGGGGATATCTGTGAGACATCCTCAGAGGCA
The DNA here is from genome assembly GCF_009829145.1 of Chiroxiphia lanceolata. Classification (NCBI taxonomy): domain Eukaryota; kingdom Metazoa; phylum Chordata; class Aves; order Passeriformes; family Pipridae; genus Chiroxiphia; species Chiroxiphia lanceolata. The sequence goes on along the minus strand of NC_045671.1, from coordinate 1,726,117 downwards.
GAGCACACTTTAAGTGGGTTTTTTAATGAGCCCAGGACAACCCCAGCCATATGGGACTGAGCAAAAATCATGTTACACCAACAGCTTTTTTTTTTATAAATAGCATTTAAAAACTCATTTTTCATTACTAAAGCTGCTGCCTTAGTGCAGAGTTGAATAAGGCTTCGAGGCCACAAAAACCCATCAGACACTCCAGCAGGACTCAAGAAAGCCAAGCAGCAGGCAGAGGGACTGAGCAGTGCAATGGCAGATGAAATGCAGCATCAGTCAACATAAAACCAATGCAAAACACCCCTGACAGTGGCCACTATAAGGATCAAGTTTCAAGATTTAATAGACTCAGAAGCAATCATCCAGTGCTCCTGTATCCATAGCAAAAAATTTAAAAATCAAACTTACTTCTTCTTGTAAAACTTACTTGGAAAGTTATTTTTCTCCTCGCTATTTATGTATTTTAATGCACGAAAAAATAGTTACCACCATACAGTCTTATTTCTTCAAGCACTTATAGAAAAGCTGAAATACCAGCCTTCTTCACCTGCTTTCTGAGCCACCCCTAACTCCTGCCACCATGCAGTCTTGGTGCCTTTCTGTGTCATGTCACATCCAGGGCCAAAGGGTTGAAGGAGAAAGCAATCACAGGCAATGCATGAAGGAGTTCCTCAGAAACACATCAAACTCCATCTTCATGCATTGTTTCTCCCTAAAATCCCTAGGAAAAGGTTATCACAGAGCCATTCTTAACCAATAAATAGAAAGAGTCTTCTAACCCCCAGTGTGGCACTGTTGGAGTACAATTAGTTGTAATTAGGATACTTTTAGTTGCCTTGTGATCCCTTGAAAAAGAGAATTTTCCAAGCAGACTGGTGTCTGACTGGGAGGGCAGACCTGGATCAATGGCACAAGGGGCAGGAGATGGGCAAAGCTGAAGGCAGCAGCATGAGTAGGATAAGGAAAGTTTAGCACAAAATCAGTATGGCATCACAAGGAATGCTGGATATTTTGAGACATTTTGGGCAATGGAGGAGGCACTTGCTGTTTCTCCACCTCAGTAAGAGACTGGAATTAAGATACCAGCGTAGAGTTCCCCCAAGTCTATGCTGAGTTAGGCATGGGATGCCTTACCCAGGCCTGAAGGAAGACATAAAGGCTAAAGCATCAAAGCACTGAAAGAATCCTCAAGAAGCCTTCTGGTTCACCCCCCATCCAAAGCAGGCATCCCCAAGGACACACAGGAGATGTTTGTCCAGCTCAGGGCTGCCAAGGATGGATCCACAGCACTGATAGGTCTCTGGTGTTCCACCAGCCTTTTCTTCAGTGGATTTGGTATTCATATAAAGACCCGTCCCTGGATCCTACCAGCTCCTCAAAAAACCAAGAAGGCCAGGCAACACTTATCTCTGCTGGACTTCATCCTGGCCTTGACAAACAAGGCTTGGACCTTCCTGTTGGACTCAGACTCCAAGTCCTAATCCAGACCTGAACACCAGTTCTTACTGTTCTCCTATAGGTCCAAGGATCACGCTAAACCCCAACAAATTTTGGAGCAAATTAAATGCAAGCTTCTATTTTTTCAAGCCAGGATCACCTTTGTTGAGCTGCCACTGAAGCTTTTCTTAGAAGTCATTAACTATGATGGCCAAAACACAATTCCACCTTGCTCCTCCCCTGCCTCTTCAAGGGCAGGAGACTTGAGGTACTGCCTCACTGATTGTCTTACTGTTCCACAAAGTGCCTCCTCTCCAGAAAACTGAGCACTGAGAGCCATCAGAGAGCACCCCAGACAAAGAGACCAGAGACTGTTTCTGGGATTATTAGAGGCAAGCAGAAAGAAGTGTCCCACAGGGTCTTTGTGGCACTTAATGTTGACAGCTCAAAATAATGGATAGAACAAAACAGAGCAAAGATGACTTAAATTAGGCAGCTCCCGGGAAGTGGTGTTCACTCAGGCTTTCCAAAGGAGAATCACCATTTCTTAGAAATGCTAACACTCACATCAGTGTGCACTCCCCCTCTGCAGCAAATACACACATCCCTTTTTAGGTGCTCTGCAGAGCATTTACTCAATTTGCCAGTGGCCACCGCACCCCTTCCATTAGGAGATGGAAAAGGTATGTGAGTGAGCAATATCAGCTGCAGCTCATCAATCCTTCCACAAAAACAGCCTTTAATTTCTATCCATTGCCATGAGTTCAGGGACCTGTAGGAAGGGATTTACACATCCACATTCCAGCAATCACTACACAGCTCCTCCAAAGCCACCCAGAGGAGAGGGGAGTCACTCCTACTCCAGGGGATTGATCCACTCAGAATGACAAAGGCTCTGAAGAAGTTCCATGCCAGTCCCAGCTCTGTGGGATCCATATGGGCCTCATTTTAAGTAGCAGGCATCTGCCATCTACACTGTCATGGTTTGAGAGCCCCAAAATCCAATTCTCTCAAACCATGACATACACATACCACCTCTCTCTCTCTCTCTTTGATAGGGCAGCAATCAGACAGCCACAGAATCAATTAGGTTGGAAAAGACCTCCAAGATCAGAGTCCAACCTGTGCCCGATCCCCACCTTGTCCCCCAGCCCAGCGCACCGAGTGCCATGTCCAGTCATTCCTTGGACACCTCCAGGGTGGGAACTCCACCACCTCCCTGGGCAGTCCATTCCAATATTTAATCACCATTTCTGTGATAAAATTCCACCTAATGTCCAACCTGAACTTCCCCTGGTGCAGCTTGAGACTATGTCCTCTCATCCTGTGGGAGCAGAACCTTACCCCCACCTGGCTCCACCCTCCTGCCAGGGAGCTGTAGGGAGTGAGAAGGTCCCCCCCGAGCCTCCTATTTTCCAGGCTAAACAACCTCAACTCCCTCAACCACTCCTCACAGGACTTACTTTCAACGGCCAAGACACTCTCAGTCTGCCCAAGAAAGCATGAGAGGGATGGAGACAGACACACATGGTTAATTACCTGGCTGCCCGGCTTCAATAGATTTGCTTACCCTGTGGCAGCAATCTGTCTTCCCAGGCACAGTTCTTGGGTTTTATGACCTGAAACACCATCTAAAGCAGCTCCTGAACATCTGAGCATGCAGCCCAGCCAACCCTGCACTCATCCTGCAGTGGATAAAAGCCTGTTTAAAGTGGGCCCGTGTGCACGGAGCACTCTGCAAGCACCTTCACGGTGATGGGGGCCTCACACACCTTTCTTGCAAAAGAAAGGAAGGAAAGAGAGAAAGGAAGAAGAGAAATGAAGAATACAAAAGAAGGAGAGAAAGGAAGGAGAGAAAGGAAGGGGAAGGAGAAGAAGGAGGGGAAGGAAAGACAGGGTGGAGAGGAAGGAGAGGGCAGAAGGAAGGGGAGGAGAAGGCAGAAGGAAGAAGATGAGGAGGAGAAGGAAAAAAGGAGAGGAGAAGAAGGAAAGGGAGGAGAGGAGGAGAAAAAAAGGAAGCAGAGGAGGATGAGGAGAAGGAGAGAAAGGAAAATAAAGAAATGAGAGGCGGAGAAGGAAGAAACAGGTCTCTGAATTCATTCTGGAGCAATGCCTGAATCCATCCAACATGAAATGAGGCCACAGTACTGTTTTCCTCCCAGGCAGTCAGCAAAGCAGCTCACCTCCATCTTCTGTTTGGCACAGAAAACCAGCATGGAAAACCCCAGAGAGGGGAAGCACAGATGTGTTATGGGAGAGAGATGCTGCAGAAATGCAAACCAGACACTCTCTAACGGGAATGTGCCAGGCAGCAGGGAAGGAGAAAAGCAACCTGCACCCATCTCTTTCTTTCAGTCCTATTTGTGGAAAAGATGACTCAGGAAAACTGGAAAGGAAACCCCGGGTGGTGTGAAAGTGGGACAAGACACCATTTGTTCTCGAGCCTCACAGCTGGAAAGGGCATAACCTGCCCTTGCTGGGCTGCAAGGAGCAGTATGGTCCAGAGAGGGCTTGTAGGAGAGGAGAAAGCTGCCTCCTGGGTTTTCTGTGCTGGGATTCACCCAGCACACACAGACAAACACACACACCCCACTGCCCAGCTGGAGGACCAGGGGCTTCACCTTGGTCCCACCCCTGCTCATGAGCTCCCAAGAAAAGTCACATCTGGAAACATCATTCACTATACACTGCATAAAAAGACCAACCACAGGTCAAGACATGGGCATGAATCACCTCTGCAAGGCATATCAAATGCTGAATATGCTTGTGATACTGGAGGTATCACATTTCATCTATTTCTTACTGTAATTACAGCACAGCAGTCCTCACTGTGGATTCAGAGTGATATTTCAGAGCTGATGCTCATGAGCCTAAGATTTAAAGGTGAGTAAACCCTCAGTTTGACTTTGTGCTTCACCAGAAAGAATGAAAGAAAAAGAGAAAATAAGATAAAAATAAACAAAAATAATACTAAGAAAAAAAAAAGGGAAAAGGGAAAAACATGGGGAAAAGTAATAAAGAACGTGAAAAGAAAGAAAAGAGAAAAAATATGGAAAAATAAGGCAAGGGAGAAAGAATGAGAAGAAGGGGATGAGAAAAGGGGTGTAAGAAAAGCGAGTAAGGAAAGGAGGGGGAGAAAAAGGGAGGCAGAAAAATGAGGAAAGAAAAAGGGGGAAAAAAGGAGGGAAGAAAAGAGGAGAAGAAAAAGGGGGAAGAAAGGGGAGAAAGGAAAGGGGGAAGAAAATGGGGGAAAAAAAGGAAGGAAGAAAAAGAAGAAAGGAAAGGGGGAAGAAAAAAGGGAAAAAAACAGGAAAATGAAAGAAAAAGGGTGGGGAAAAGAAAGGAAAGACTAGGAGAAAAAAAAAAGAAAAAGAGAGGAGAAAAGAAAAAAGGAAAAGAGAAAGCCACCAAGCAAGAAAATCTAGAGAACTGATAGTTTTACAATACTAAAAGAAAACACTCAAGTCATTTTTTAAAAAGTGCGAGTCCTTCCTAATAAGATGCCCAACAGTTTGTGAATTATCCAGCCATAAAACTTCCACTTGCATGTGACATTTGCTGGTAGGAATAAATCAGGGCTCAGAAAAGAGGAGCTGCTTTGGAGTTCAGTGGGTATTATCCTAATTCTAAACGTATTAGCAGTGGTCTGAAAGCAGGACATTGTCATCCAGACAGACGGACAATGTTCATAACCAATGGTAATTTGTAGGAGGCATAATTTGCTACTACCAAAATAGCACAGCATGTGGGTTTTTTTGCCCTTTTTAGTCTATAGCTGTGTCGTTTCTTTTGGCTTGTTGAAAGAAATCTGCTCTGAACACGGGGAGGAAGAGCTCGGACCTTCAGCAGCTCATAGAAAACAGGTGGTCAGGCACCAGGGGAAACACAGCCTTTTGGAAAAAAGCTAATAAAATAAGCAGATGATTACAGAAAATGGAGATGGAACCGACTCCTCTTTCAAAAACAGAAAGTCCCAGACAAACTAAGTTTAGAGTGAGCAAATGCTGATTGAAAACACACCCTGCCACCGCCGCCTCTCTGAGCTTTACCAACACGCGGAGTTTTCACCTAAAAAAAGAAAATAAAAATTATTTAGGAAACAAATAACGGGCTGACCATGCCCAAGCCACAAAGCTCAGCTTCCCCTGGCTAACCTGGCTGCTGGCTTAACATCAAGCAGGCTGGGGGCTCAGGAAAGCCAGGTTAAAATAGACTTGCTGTCTCAAGGCTTCATCCCTGCCATCATCATCTCCCCATCGGACAACAGCGCGCAGCACTTACATGAGGGTTGAATTTTGGTTAAGTTCCAATCCTTTTGACTTTCCACGGGGAGAATGTTAGGAGGTACCTCTCCTGCATGCTCCAGGGCCACCCTCTTAAACTGTCGGTTATTTCATGGTGGAGTTTCACCAAAAACAAATAGAACAGAAGGGACAAAATATAAAGCAAAAAAAAAAAAAACAAACTCACCCCAGAAAAATAAATGCCTGTATCCCTAACAGAGCAGCAGGGTGGAGCCAGTACACCCTTATATTTAGCTGCAGGCAAAGCCTTAAAGTTGTAGTGCATTTATTTTCCATGAATCACATAAATGTACAAGATCAAAACCTCCCCAAACTTTTGCTATTTACCCTGCTCTGCCTCTCATGGGGCACACCGGGATTGTTATCACTGTTTTATTTTTATTTTCTGAACTCAGGAGCTTTGGGATGGATCAACAAGCTCAGCTGAAGTTACCTCAAGCTCAAGTAAGTGCAGTTTCCCACAACCCTGGGAAAATAAATTATCAATTTTTTTATTTTTTTTTTACAACAGTGGAAAAAGGTAGTTAATGGGCTTAAATCAGACCTCATCACATTTAGAAAATGCTTCAGGGCTCAGTTCTGGCCTCAAAAAAAAAAAAAAAAAAAAAAAATCACTCCTCTCTCTACCTGACCCAGCAAAGCAAGGCTGGGAGGCAGCCAAGGTCAAAGCCCATCTGCAGAGGGCACGATTTGCTGGGACATCCAACACAAACAGGCACGGAGAAGAAGGGAAAACAGGAGCTACGGAGAGGCGATAGGATCTGCCTCCAAGCCCTCTCGAGGCTACATCCAGCCTGAACCACCCCACTGCCTCCCTCTTGGCCTTACAACTCACTTTCATGCCCTGCCAGCCCCCCCGGGCGCTCCGGCAGATGCCGTGCGTGGAACTGCAGCCTCCTCTGCCAAAGAGTGGGGGCAGCAGAAGGCTCGGCCAGCTCGTAAAAATGAGCATCTGCACTTTGCCACTCGCACAGCTGCACCGTGACAGCAGGGTCTGGAGACAGGGATGTTGTGGGGGAGAGGGAAATGAGTCCTTCACGCTACTGCAGGAGCTGCCACTGATCTGTCAGGGAGCCTTCCTCAAGCTTCAGGGAAAGAACTTGGAGGACTGAATAGGAAATTTCATCTTTCTCAGCATTTTCCCTTAAACTGTCCAGCAAAGCCAAATGAGGGAGAATGTCTGAAAACTCTCAAGAGAAGAAATCAACTGTCTGCTTCCCAAGCAAGTACCTACAGAACTCGTTTGCAGAGTCATCCTCTAATTTTTATTTTACTCCATTGAAAGGATTGTTCCCTCAGCCATCCTAACACTTGAGAGGAGGACAACCCACAACCCCTGCCACGAGGATCCACATGCTTCAAATGGCAACCAGCACTGGGCCTACCTTGCCTTGGACACTAAAACATAAAAGCAGCAACCAAGCCCAAGCTCTCCCATGAAATACTGCCTCCTCTTCCAGCAATGCTCCCTGTCACTGATGCTTCAGCAATATTGACCCTGAAGTTTATTTTTTTTCATGTATTTTAAGAAAATTTTGAAAATGTTTCTTCTCATACAGTCTGAGTAGGGACTGCCATCCTTCTCACAACTCTCACTGGGCGACAGGGAGGTCCCTTGAAGAAAAGCAAGATGCTGCTTGGCTTGTTCCCTGTCAGCATCATTCCTTACATGATATCACTAGACAGGGGTGAAAAGCCCTTTTTCCCCTCCACCTGTGATTTCCAGCTGAGAGGCGATTTGGGATCTCCCCTTCTCCTGCACAGGGCCCTGCAACAGGACCTGACACTCACCCAGTTGTAAAGAAGGAGCATCACCATGGGCTTAAGACCATTATATCAGCCTTTGGAATTGTGTAGACCAACCCATCCTCTGGAACAGGTTGCCCAGAGAAATGGAGGGTTCCACCCCTGAAAACATTCAAAGCCAGGTTGGATGGGGCTCTGAGTAACCTGATCTTGCTGAAGATGCCCCTGCCCATGGCAGGGAAGGTTAAACTTAGATGGTCTTTAAGGTCCCTTCCAACCCAAACTATTCCATGATTCTCCTCCAGAGCACTCCAGAACTGTTTTTGGGAGCTCCTTAACACAAGATGAAAGATCATAGAACAGTTTGGCTCAGGAGGAACCCTAAAGATGATCCAGTTCTACCCCACTGCCACGGGCATTGCCCAGATGTTCCAAAGTCACCTTCCACTAGACCAGGTTGCTCAAAGCTCCATCCAACCTGGCCTTGAACACTTCCAGGGATCCAGAGGCAGCCACAGCTTCTCTGGGCAACCTGCAAGCACGAGTGGGTTCAGCTTTATCACCAGGTTGCACCACTCCACAATGGCAGCCAAGACATGGCCTGTCAGACAGATACACCAGACCTGATCAGGAGTTGGTAATTAACTCATGACGCACACGGCAGAGCAGCTTTTCTTGCTGCACATCCCATCTCTGGAAGGACATCACAAGGAAAAAACCTTATTGTGTCAATGTACAGGCATTTGGAGGCAACTCAAAAACAGATCTCTTGACTGAAAGAGATATTTTTGTTTGTTTGTTTTGAACCATTGGTTGCCATTGCAGGACCTCACATCGGGCATTTGTCCTGCTATACAATTTGCATGCCAGATGCTCTTTGGTCTTGCTAATTGTTGAGACAAAGTGGATACTGAATGAGGGCCTTTGAGGCTGGCAGGGGCTGCAAATACAGTCAGTGTTGAGCTAATCCTGCTCACAACGAATGAAAACAGCGAGTGCACATTACACAAAATGCTCTCCTGTATTTTTAATAATAACACAAAAACAAAAAGCGCTAGAACAATGGTGCACACCCTCAAAAATCCCTTCTCTGTTAAGGTCAAACTCCTTGCTGACCTCGAGCTTGCAGGAAGACCAGCATAGCAGTGAATTCCAAAGAGAGGCAAAAACCACCTCGCTGGGTCCATTGGTCGCTTTATTCATGCTCATGCATGTCAGCCAGACCATGGCAGTGGGGCTGGACTTTGAAGGTCCCTTCCAACCCAAACCATTCTGTGCTCCTGTGATTGTGTCCAAATGTGCACACACACGTGCAGAGGTTGCTCTCCAGAGTAGGACACTGCAGCCTTAAATCACAGTGCTCGACACAGTGCAGGCCATTGTCTCCAGCTTCCTCTATCCCCCTCAATATTTATGTTACAGCCACCCAGATCCATTTTTTGCTGACTATGCCCTTGCCTGCCCTCTGTAGAATTTCATTAATCCTGCTTTGCTGGCTGGGGGGACAAACACTCTCTTATTGCTATTTTATTCCTCCCCTCTCCCCCCTCGGCTTCAAAACACTTTCAGGGATCTCCTCCTGGTATCCACACATAACCTCCCTCAGTATTATCCGGGTTGAGACAACATTCTGGGGCCAAATGCTGCTGTTAAATCTTAAGTCCTGCAAACCAGCACTGTTGGAGAACACCGAGCATTTGGGACCTGATTGCTGAGGAGCAGGAGCACAACCCAGGACCAGAAGGGATCTCACCATCATCACCACAGTGCAAACCTCTCCCAGGGAAGATGTAGCCCTTGAAGGTAGCAGGGTGAGGAGCCAGAGCTGCCAAAATGGAATTCAAGTCCTGTAGTCACCCTGGGGAAAGGCAGTTATTGAGGAAAGACCAGGACAAACCTCAGCATCCTCCCCATCGAGCACCACCTTGCCTTGCACAGCACTGGCTGGATTGTTTTTCCCAGCACAGGAGCTCTGGGGTGATGCCTAGATGTTCCAGTCGGGAAGCCACCCAAGCTCCACCTGCCTCATTTCCCCCCAAAATCCACCATCAAGCAGAGAGAAGCACCAAGGAGTTTTTAAAAAAAAAAGTCTTGGAAAGAGTAACGTGCTCAACTGTTATTTACCTGGGTGGGAGTTAAGCACTTCATGCCATCAGTCCTCTCAGAAATTCCATCTTAACTGCTACAATGAAAAGGAAATATTTTTCTACTCAGGGGTTATTAGATGTTGCCATAGTGGCATGCGTGGGTGTGCACTTCGATATTAGCTAAAGGCCCAGATCTGCAAAGATGCACATAAATCACTTTACTCCCATGAAAACAGCAAGAACAGTCATAAAATGACCCGAGCACTGAGATCAGACCCACCCAGACAACTTCAGTGTGAGCTACTGAGGTGTGAAAGAGGGAGAAAGAAAAAGAGACAACACATAAAATTTTTATTCCACCTCATGGTCAGTTTGTTTCTGCATCAAGTATGTTTTTCCTGCGTTGATATAACACTTACTAAACTCTACTTGACTCCTTGCTCCTGCGATGGAAGGATGCACAGATGCTGGCTGGGGCTCCCTGTGCTTGCCCTGGTGCCCCCCTCTCCCCTTGGGGCAGCAGCAGGGATCTGAGCTGTCACCCCAACAATCATGGTGCCTTTCTCTTTCCTTTGTCTCTTCTCCCACCTTCCCTGGGTAGACAAAAAAGCAGCCACACAGTTGTAAAACAAATCAGCGAGTGATGTGCAAGCAAGAGCTGAGCCTGTTTGTGGCTACCAGGTGTTTAAGGAATGGAAATCTGGGAGGCACAAACACGTTATTAGCATGGGATGGAGTGGTTAGGGAGGGCAGAGAGGAGGCGACACCCTTGCCGAGGCTTTGTTGAGCAATTTGAAGGCTGCCCAGCCTCACCTCTCACCCTTGGGCAGCAGGAAAAGGCAGCTGACCCTCACTGCTCTGTCACTGCACCCTGTTCTAGGGGAAGGTGTCCCTGCCCATGGCAGGGGGGGAACTGGATGAGCTTTAAAGTCCCTCCCAACACAAAGGTAGGAAAGGTAGGATTCCAGGATGGTTGGAGAAGACACCTCACTGCAGGGAGGGGGTCATCAGTGCCTATTTGCTCTGTGTCACTGCCCAACTTCCACTGCAGCTCTGACGACCTCTGGCTTGGTCCATGTGCCCACCAGTATGGACCTGAGCTGAAATGGGTCTGCAGACACACGGACAAAAGGATGCCCTTCCACCCATTAGCACTTACAGAAGAGCTCCATGTCAGCTGTGGGGGACAGCCAAGCCCCACACAGCACACAAGATTTGTCACAGGCACATGGTATATCAGTTGGTAAAAAATCCCTCAATATAAAGTAAATGTGTTAAAAAAAAAAAAAAAGAATGCTGAACCACAGTTGAACCCAAAGCATGTCAGGCCAGCTCCCTGCTGCAGCTGCTTCTGGCACCAACAGCCCTCAAAATAAAAGCTTCTGAGTCTTATATTTTTCTTTCTTGTACAAAGTGATGCTGGCTTATCTACCCCCTTCCACCCTACAAGCAGACAAGTAACACCTTACACGCATTGCCTCTGACTGCCTTCACAGCTCCTCCATGTGCTCTTTATGCAGGAACAATTAAGCTTTCCTCAACTTTTCCATTAACCCAAGCAGCCCTTAGTCATGTCTAACGAACTCAGAAGTCTCTGTGTTTTTTAATTTGACTCAAGGCTCATGTCTGCCCTGCTCAGACACATGCAAAAGGCTCAATCCCTCGGTGCCTCACAGTCAAACATCAGCGTGGCTGCTCCTTGTCCCTGCTCTGCAGAAGCTGAATGACTACATGAGATGCCAGACAGCTCAGAATCGGGTCCAGGATTCATTCTAGGAGTGTCTGGCTGCACAGAGATTGCAGGCACCCCTAGGATTAATTTGTTTAAAAGCATCCACCCATCTGCAGTTGGGTGGTAACCACACCACACGGCTCTGCCATCACCAGATTCACTGGTGTCTCGTATCACTGCAGATGTTTCCTCACTCAGGTCATTAGGGTCTCTGGTAGAATATTTATTCTGAAGAAACCTAGGAGTTTCAAATTATTCCTAGCCCTTCATCAGATTCGACCCTCAGCCACCACATGGTGCAAGAATTACTGACGGGAGATATGTGGACAGAGAAAGAGCCAGGTCTCAGGTCTGTTTCCCTGGAAGTCAGGCTGAAAAATGGTATACGCAGACATGGCCTCAATCAATCAATCGATCCATCATGCAATCAATGCAAGAACGGAAAAGTACAGTTCATACATGCTTTGGGAGATTCAGAATCATAGAATCACAGACTGGTTTGGGTTGGAAGGGACCTGAAAGACCATTTAGTTCCAAACCCCCTGCCATTCCTTAGTCCATTCCCTTCGTCGACTAAGAAACCAAGACAACCATCAGGAAAAAAGGTTAGTCTAGACCAAACAAGGTAAAGCCACCAAGCTGAGTGGTAGAAGCATTTGGTAAAGGGCAGGGGAGGAGTTTCACCCTTTCTTTCACTGTCTCAGGCTACCTGCAGACTCAGGGAGGTGCTGCTATGCCTGGATTCACAATTTTGCAGTCGCAATGGTTAGGGATTCATTTAGTGCTTGAATTTGTAAACTAGAAAGCTTAATAAAAAAAAACACATGCAAGTCTCTGCATCTACAATTTTCAGTACGTCACCTGCCCAGGGCATCATCTCCACTTAGTTTCAAAGGAAGGCATGATGATAGGAAGTTATGAAGATCATAAAAGTCTTCATGAAAACGAGTGACCTCATCAAATGAGAGCAAGTAAGTGACACCACTGCAAGAAGAGCTGCAACATGAGCCTGACACCTGACCATTCCAGGTAGAAACTCCTTCCTGAGAACCTCAAGTCAGCTCCATCCCAACACCTTGCCTAGTATGACCCTCACAGTATGAACTACCAGGCCAGATCTTAAAAGGATTTGCTCCTTCAAGCATTGAACACAATGCCCATGAGGATGCTTTACAGAAGCAGGCACTGTAGGTTGTCTTAGACAATCCCATCTCCAGCCAGCAGAGCAAAATCCAGGCCTTCATTAATGACCTGCAGCTATATGGGAAACATCAGGGTATTAACTAGAATAACTCAGGAAGAGATGGCCAAAAAGAGGTGAGCAGCAGGTGTTGCACCACACAACCTGCTGAAACACAGCATCTGGAGAGAACAGCCTGAATTTACCCCCTTTCTCTGCCTTACCCCACTCTGAACCTCTCTCCCTTTGTCTCTCTCCAGTCTGCAGTATGTAGTGACTGTAATTATGGTTCACCTCGCTGCCATGCAGCCACACCACCTCCAGGTACTTAACTTCTTTTAATCTTGCTTCATGTTCCAGTCCCTGCAGCCCACTCGTGATGTCTGCTACTCTTCTTCCAACACCCTCAATTCATCAATAGCCATGTCAGGCTTTGACCTCCAATTTTCTAACTGCTTGGTTAAACCACTCTGCCACTGGCCCTGCTCCTGCCTTTGTTAAAAACGAGGGGGGAGCCTCATTTGCTTTCTTATTTGATCATCACTTCACTTCTGTGGTGTGCGCTCTGCTTCCCTGTCTCAAAAACCCATCAACCAGCCCCGTTCCAGACTGACATTGGGGCTGTTGTTACCTTTAATGAGAGGAAATTATGGTTAATGCTTAATTTTAATTTTTCCCCCTCCTTTAATTTTTTTTTTTTTAATGGCTTTCCCAGCAAAAGCAGCTTTGGCAGAGCGCTGCCACCTGAATGCTAATGAACGCCGAAGGGACCTGACGTGTCTGCCTCCCTGCCAGACATCAAATTGATTTTCAAATTGCTTTGATGACATAAGGTGGTTTCACAGTTTGGACCTGTGTGATTACCTGAGCATTTATCTCAGTGGGCTCTTCCACTTGCCTGCTTTAAAATAACCCAGGCTGCTGGATTGGACCTTTGTGATGGAGGTTATCATCCCCTGGGCTGCTGCCAGATCACGGGAGTCCAGTCTGAATTTGGATTATTTGGATAAGGCTCCTGGCTGAGCCTCTGCAAACAAGAGTGTGGAGGCCAGTTTGCAGTTCAATATCAATGACATCTTTAGCTTTCCACTTTTGGAGGACAAAAACAACCTCCAAAGAGGCAGTGTCTGCACCATCCTTGGAAACATTCATGGAGGGGGCTCTGAGCAACCCAATCTAGTGGAAGATGTCCCTGCTCATCACAAGGGGGTTGGATAGATGGCCTTGAAAAGTCCTTTCCAAACCAAACCATTTTATAATTCCAAAATATAGATGGTTCAGTGTCAGGAAAGAGTTTTGGATGTCTAATGAAAATAAAAAATCAATTTGACTTGGGGAATTTTGCCTGCTGTGCATGGGCTGGGACAGCATGTGGCTTACTGGTTTATGTTCTCTCCTTGGCCAAAAGCATGGGAATTCAGAAGGAAGGGCAATCAGAGAGCTAAAGGATGTACTGAGAAGCCAGGAGGTCCCTACGGAGAAATTTCAGAGCTCAGACACACTTGTCCCTCCTTCCAAACACTCACCCTCTGAGTGGGTGCTGGATGGGAAGAAGGTGCAGCTGACAGAAGGAAAACGTGATTTAGTGGCAGCTGAGACTCTCTTCCATGAGCAAAAACCTAAGCCCAGAAGGGAGGGGAACACCACTTGCCAAAGGGAAACCTGAGCATCACATCGCTCCAGGCACCAGTTTTAGATCCATGGGAAAAAGCAGTGAACCAAGGTGGCCAAAAATACGACCCCGCACCTTTTATAGCACAGGTGAACACCCAGTATTTCATTGAACTTCAACCCACTGTATGGTGAGTAAAAAACAGGTCACCAGCTTTGCCAGAGGGATGTGAGATGGCCACTGTGCCAAGCTGGTATGAGGGCTCAACTGAAATAAAAGACATAAACTGCTGCAGGCTGAACTCAGCCTCCAAATCAACATGGATCAGAGACTGGGATAAGGGGGAGTGAAGGGAAACACAAACCACTCACATTAACCTGTGGGTAACATAAGCAGTGGCCCCAAAGATAGTATTTCTTTTATTCCCACGGACGGCTCTGTCTCGGTACGTGCAACAGCTGGAATGCAAAGGGCTGGAGTGCAATTTATGGAGTGCTTTGTGATGCCAAGGGACGAGCAGAACAGCAGGATAGTATTTATTATCAGTATTTTACATTAAAAGGAGCACGGCTCATTGGTAGTTTACATTTCTGGGGCACCTTTCATCTCAAAAGATAACAGAAGCATCCTGGCTAATAAGGGGGGGGGGGGGAGGTTAAGTCAAAGCCTTGCCCCACTGGCTGTACCCAGGCAAATAAATATATATAAATAAATATATATATATATTAGGGACCAGAGCAATTCAAATCACCACGTTTAAGTGCAGCCACTTACAGAATCACAAAATCAACCTTCTCCCCAGACCTCTGAGTGAACCCTTGCAGTGCCCACCCAAAGAAATAATCAGCATTTAGCAGCATTTCTCTCCCTGCTTTGTATCACCATGTGGGCACTCCCCACTTGCACCATATAAAGAAAAAAAATAAAACACAGGCAGCCTAAATAGACTTTGGACAAGGAATGGAGGGACAGGACAAGGGGGAATGGCTTCCCACTGCCACAGGGCAGGGTTAGATGGGATATTGGGAAGGAATTCTTCTCTGTGAGGGTGGTGAGGCCCTGGCACAGGTTGCCCAGAGAAGCTGTGGCTGCCCCTGGATCCCTGGAAGTGTCCAAGGCCAGGCTGGATGGGGCTTGGAGCAACTTGGGCTAGTGGAAGGTGTCCCTGCCCATGGCAGGGGGCTGGAATGAGATGATTTCTAAGATGATCTTTTGATCCCTTCCAACTCAAACCCTTCTAGGATTCTACAGTATCTCTTCCCATTGTGTCAAGCAGAGACATCACCAACAGTAGTCACTTACAAACCCTAGTGCATCAGGGACTTGCACAGAATAGCCCAAGGGTGACAACTCAGCCTTTTTTTAGGATTAGGGCCACAGCAGCTAAAGCAAAAGAAAAACCACCATGCAGAGCAGGTATAGTTTTACCTATCAGGCCACACAAATCCCTTCCAGATCCCGTCCAAACTCTGCTGCTGACAGAGAAAATGAATTTTGCCTTGCACCCTGTGGCAAAGAGAGCTACAAGTTGCCTTTTTCAGACACAATTGTTTACAGCATGAGTAACACAAAACGTTTTTCCCCCACATACGGGCAACCATCTGAAGGCCCTGCTACACCAACACTTAGGCAGCACCAAGCAAATGTTTGGTGACATTTCCCTATTGCCATCTCATTAAATGAGCTCTAAAAAAACCAATAAATACTGCTCTGGTGCTATTTTAACAGCAGAAATATCCACTGGCAGAGACTGAAGCGAGTCAGGTAAAAGTAACAGGAGAAGAGAAAATATAAAATTGAGCATCCCCCCTCTCCTCCAGTGAAGAGCAATGCCTTCCTGTTAGCAATTAAAGAAACAAAAGCTACGAGGATGCTGCCACCCCTCTGCACGCAGCTCTTCCCAAGCCTCTGATGTGGATGACAGCTACTGGATCCACACTGTGCAAAATGTTCCTCCAGAGGTCTGAGACCTCCGTCTCGCACGTTGTGGCGCTGACAGCTCCGAGTCACCAGCGGGAGCTGGGACTCTCCAGCAATTCCAGTGGGATCGCTCACCACCCCCCCCCCCCACGCTTCCCAACCACCCCTGACTTGCTTTTGGGATGAATTTGGAAGCTTTGCCTGGTAATTAGGGAAGTCAAATTGTCCGGCCCTGACCTCCAATCTGCTCAGCCCCTCCATTTGATGATGTTGCCCTTGCAAAAAGGCTGCCAGTATTTTGGCAGGAACGGGCTGCTGAGCAACTGATAACACGACAGAGAATTACATCCCTGGAGACTGCAAAGGGATGGTTTGAATAGGGGAAAAAGGCACAAAGGATTTCATGCTCTGGTTTGGAAATTCAGCAGCTTTTTCAGAGTAATTTGTGGACAACCCTGTGATTTTTATTTTATTTTTTTTCGATCTCATCTCTTTCCTTCCTACTGAATATCACATGGTTTCCTCCAGAACCCAGTATAAAACTAGTAGAGACTCACTCCAAAGCAAAACTCTTCTCTTACCAGTTCTTCAAACCCAGGGGAACGATTACAGTAGAAAGGAGCTGAAGACAGAAATGAGCTGGGGGCTGATCCTCAAAGATCAATTAAGCCTCTGGCATCCCTCATTTTGATGATGCTCCTCCCTGGGCTCCAGCAGGCAGCATGATGCATCTCCTGCCCAAAATGCTAAGGAAAGAACACACATTACTGCCTGCAAAGAGGGCACATCAAGATCAATGGCTTGTTGCAGTACCCAGTGTGGGAACAGTCTCGCTCCACCTCCAGACGGGTGGTAACAAGCCCTACAAAGCAAAACATCTTCCACCACCGAGCTGTCTGTTGAGTTTAATCTCCAAAAAAGAGGAACTGCCCGGAAAAAAACCAACAGAGTTTGCTTTCAGGTAGGTAGGAGGATGGTGGTAGGAGAGTGCAGCAGCTTAGAACTGTAAAATCATAGAATGGTTTGTGTTGGAAGGGACCACCTAGTTCAACGCCCCTGCCATGGGCAGGGAACCTTGTACTAGACCAGGTTGCTCCAAGACTCATCCAGCCTGGCCTTGAACACTCCCAGAGACGGGGCATCCACCACCTGTCTGTGCTTGGTGGGCTCAGCTGGGATAATGCTCCATAAGCTGTGGTGCCACCTCCCCGAAGTGTCTCATCACCTTCTCCAGCCCCGCAGTGGCCTCTCAGTAACTCCTGCCATTGGGTTATTCAGGGCCCCACCTGCTCACCTGTGGAGCCCAGGGCGGCCAGGGAGGGCTGGGATGCTGTTTTGGGCACCACAGGCCTCCTTACAGCCCCACCATGAAATCCTGTCTTTAGGATCACCAGATGTTAAGGGGTTGTTCTACCTATTCCTGCAAGGGTTTTCCATCAGTTGCTGTCACAATTTCCAAACCAGGGCATTCCGGGAGCTGGAAGGGGTGAATAAATTAATTTTTTTTTTATCCAATGACATCTCCTACTTGTGCTAAAAGTGAGAAAAAAAATAGCTTGAGTCAATGAGAAACAGATTTGGGGGGGAAGGGAAAGGGGTTCGGCAAGATGGAAAAAGTTTGCTACCCCTACATGTTTTGTTTGAATCAAAACAAAATGTACTAGTTCGCTACCAAGTCTTGTTTAACCTTTCCTCCTTCTAACTGTTAACTGTAATTTCCAAACAAAAAATTAAAAAGCTTCATTGAGAAGATGTCAAAATGTTTTGGCATTTCCAAAATGACACATTTCATTTTGTCATCTCACATGAAATGCCTGGACATTAAAAATAAATTAACTCTCCCTGGGGATTTTCAACATGTCCACTTGCCAAATTCAATTTAAGCTTGTGCATAGTTCAGGCTTTCCCAAATTCAACTTTTGAATTCACAGAATCACAGAATGGTTTGGACTGGGAGGGACCTTTAAGACAATCCAAGTTCCAAACCCCCTGTCAGGGGCAGGGACACCTTCCACTAGACCAGGTTGCTCCAAGCCCCATCCAACCTGGCCTTGGACACTTCCAGGGATAGGGCAGCCACAACTTCTCCGGGTAACCTGTGCCAGGGCCTCACCACCCTCACAGCATAAAATTTCTTCCTAATATCCAATCTAAATCTACTTTAATTAACTTACATTGGAAGTTCAGTATAGTTTTGGTCCAGACTGTGATGCTGATACCCTCAGATGGATGATCCACCTCTGTACATTCCCAAAGCTTGATCTCCAGCCAACATCTCAAGCCTGGAAGTATTTACACCTCATGAAAATATTATATATGAAGAGAATGGGTTAGCCTGTGACCTGAAAACAGCCTCTCAAATTATTTTAACATGTGTTTCACTTCTAATATACTGCTGTCATTCATGGGGATTAATGGCTTTTATTAACCACCTGATCTGAAGGCATGGGAGAAAACTGTCTCTCCGTGCACAGCTCAGAGGGAACATTATTTATCTGCTAATGCTAACACATAATAAAAACAATTTCCGAGTAGATCTCACCTCCCATACACAGACAACCATGTCACACCATGAATGATTTGCAAGGCTTTGGAGGCAAGACAAAACCAGACAGCAATGACAACCAAAGGCATCGTCTCACAACCCCTCTTCATATGAGTAACACTTGTGCAGATAAGCAAATCCATTGACCAAAAGCCTTGGTGAAGATTTTTGGGGACACACGGGTGGTCACACCCATTCTTGCTTTTCCATAGGCTGGTGGTGGGACTCAGCAGAGACCCCAGACTGGCTGCAGTGCTCACCAGGAACTTGGGCTGTCCAACACGGCTGTATGAAGCTGCATCCTGCTTCTAGAAGATGTCACATAGAATCACAAAACAGTTTGGGTTGGAAGGGGCCTTAAAGATCATCTAGTTCCACCCCCAACTACCATGGGGATGCTACCTACTAGGTCAGGTTGTTCAGGGCTGTGTCCAACCTGGCCTTGGACACTTCCAGAGATGGGGCAGCCACAGCCTCTCTGGGCAACCTGTGCCAGGGCCTCACCACCCTCACAAGCAAGAGTTTCTTGCTAACATCTATTCTAAATCTCTCCTCATTTAGTTTCAAACCACTCCCCCTTGTCATACTCAGTGGTTCCCATCCAGCTTGGACAGACAATGGCTAAAGGAAAACTTGCACCGTTAGGCTTTAATCCATCAGCACTCTGGTGTGACCTTGTTGAGTGACTGATGGACTAAAGTGCTTCTGAGTCAGTCCAGCCAGGGGAACCTGCCCCCAGGCATTGCCAACAAGGTACCTACTTTGTCCAACATTATTTATCTGATTTCTATCTGAGTATAGAGTCCCCTGTCATCAGTAACACCTTGTCCCCATTTTGCTGTGGGGGCTCTGGACGGGTTGCTTTTCCTGTTTTTACCTCTTAACATTGTAATTTACTCAAACTGAAAGCACTTAGCACCAAGGATAAACCTGAGAACCAGACAGATAACCAACCTACAAGAGACTTCGCTCTCCTTCTGTAAAGTCTAACCCAAGATATCCTTGCACTCTCCACCAAGACCCTGAACAGGGCTATGGGAGGTCTGAAGCGCCGACTCTCCTCCAAGCACAAGCCTCACATTGAACTGCACACTAAAGAATAACTCATATGTTTATACACCTTGCTTGCACAGCACGGTGCTTGTAGGCTAGAGGCTCAAGTTCCTTCTTCTGATTCACTCCTTGAGCGAGTCAAACTGTTTATTTGAACTCGAATCCACATGAGGTGCAGAACAGCTCAGGCTTCAGCTCAGTGCCGGCTGCACTCCCATTGTCTGCCATATAAAAGCAGGTATCCTGGCATGGACACAGGAGGCACGAAATACAGAAGAGGACAAAACACTGCTTTTGTAAGACACCTGCAGAAAAAAGAGAATTAATGCAACAGCAAAAGAAGGGGGAAAAAAAAAAAAAAGGAGATCTATATTTTGCTTTTCTTCCCTGTTGTCCTTTCTCTGGATCCCTTTACCTCTCGCCTTTTTGAGGTTAGGGACAGAAGAAGCAGCCTCTTCGCATTCAGCCTTTCCTCCATTCTCCACACTTCTGTATTTAATCCATGCCCTTCTGCAGATTTTTAACTTTCGACGCCTGAAGCTCAGCCAAAACCTCTTATTAGCAGAAGTTGGCTCTTCACCTGCTGAACTACAAAAAAAATTAAAAAGCAATCTTATGAGAAATACAGAGCTCCTGGGAACCCTAGAATGATATGTGTTGGAAGGGGCTTTAAAGATCATCTAGTTCTACCCACTCTGCCATGAGCAGAAACACCAGACCAGGTTGCTCCAAGCCCCATCCAATCTGGCCTTGGACACTTCCAGGGATCCAGGGGCAGACACAGCTTCTCTGGGCAGCCTGTGCCAGGGCCTCACCACCCTCACGGCCAAGAATATCCCATCTAACCCTGCCCTCTGACAATTTAAGGCTATTAATACAGCCATTAATTTAAGGCTGCTCATTTTCTCTGGACTCCTAAACTGAAAACCTGTCGGTACAAAGTCAGACCTGCGCTTTTCATCAGCAGGAATCCTCCAGCTGGAAATCAAGGCAGTGAAGGAAATCCTGTTGAGCCTGCCAGGTGTGTGAGTACTGGACCAAAGCACTAAGGTGGCGCATCCAAGACTTGATGCACATGCACTCTTCCAAGCAAGGTGCATTAAAGGTTCCCTGACTCTTTTCTTCAAGAACAAGTCCAGACCTTGTTGATTGGCACAGCAAATAGTTTCAGTAACTATTTCGCTCATATAGGAGTTCTCTGTCATTGCAGGTGAGTGGAGTATCCACTGCATGAGGTATTTTTTCCCACCAACACCACATTCAGAAACATCCCACACATGAGCAGCAACTCACAGAAAGGAGCAATGGCAAGGAAGAGCTCCAGGCTTTGGGAAAGGAGTTCCTGGACACACGTTTTGATGTTTGAGGTATAAAATAAATGTATTTCCTTGCAAGCAGTATCTGATGAGCTCTGCTCAAGATCACATCCAAGGAGCAACAGCCCCTGGAGTATAGTAGAGAATAAATGGGCTCTAACAGGGTATTTGGCTGCTACATTAGTATTAATCCCCTCAGCAGCTAAACTGTAGGAGGCTCGTGAAACCTCTGCCTTTTCCCCACTGTATCAGTGAAAGGTCTTCAGCAATTTCCACCCAAGCAACTGTGCTTTGTGAATAACGGGACCATTCATGGAGTATAATTTTATGACCTCATTCAGGCAATTTTAGCCAAATTGTGTTTTCTCTTTTGAAGTACAGCCTTTGGTGAGGCGAGATTGTTCGCAGCCACAGAAGCAACAAAAATACACATTTTTTATTTCCACAATCTGGGGGGTTTTGTGTAATATATTTCCAGAATACCTGTTGTCCATCAGAACAATGCTTCTCCTCTGACAGAGCCTATAAGCATCACTCAAAGACCATGGTATCTCACAAAAGTTCAGTGGAAAACAAGAGGAAAAACTCCCTGGGTAGGTATCTGAAGTTTTCCCATCTGAGGATGGGAGTGGATTAACTGAAAGGAAATTAAATAAGCTCTAAGGTCTCAGCTCACTGCTGGTACCAGCAGATGCAAATCCCAACACAGAGCCAAAGCCACATCCACAACATCTCTCTGAAGGCAGCATGATTATCACTGTAGGAAACAACATCACAGAATGGTTTGGGTTGGAAGGGACCTTAAGGTTCATCTCATTCCACCCCCATGGGCAGGGACACCTTCCACTAGCCAAGGTTGCTCCAAGCCCCATCCAGCCTGGCCTTGGACATTTCCAGGGATGGGGCAGCCACAGTTTCTCTGGGCAACCTGGGCCAATGTTTGAGTGCACATCAGGATGTAGGGAAGAGTTCTTCAATCTCTTGGGGCAAAATAGTCACCAGAATTAAGGTGGGACAGCACTAAGGCGGTTTGGTGAAGAAGAAAACCAAGAAACAGCTATCCTGGATCTACGTCCCATTGCTTTCCCAGTTTTCCTCTACATCTGCATCCCTTTGCCTGTTTCATCTCACAAGGTGAGCTCTCCAAATGCTGCATCCTGCAGTTCTCTGAGCCTCAAGTCCTACCTGCTGCCAGGACCTACCTACAGTGAAGAGGCTGGCCTCCCATCTTCTATCTCCTTTCCACCCCAAAAATTTAATATGAGGTTTTGCTTCATGCCAAGATCTGTATCCGAAGTAATCCTGTTCCACTTATCACAAACACTGTCATAACCAAAGCATAAGAAAGAAGAGAGAAACAGAGATGGAGATAGAGAGAGAGATCCCCCTCCTGGCATGTATCTGAGACAGGAACCACTCGTGTGCCTGTAGACCAGCAGGAAGGTATCCACCAGCTGAAGAAGGGACACCAAAATGACAGCATGGTAGGTTTTTAAGGACAAAACAGGGGGAAACCATGGCCATGATACAAGCAGCTACTTTCCAACCTACTTAAGGCAGATTAAAACACAGGAACAGCTTCTTGGCTGGCCCCTGCCTGCAGTAGACCAGCAATAGAATTTGAACAAAAAGCCTGGTTGCGTTCCAGGCCTGATGCATTTAGGGAAGTTGCATGTTGTCCCTGAAAGACCCTACCACCCCAGGCACAGCACACACTCTCACAGACACCCTTTGGCTCTCACAGTTACTAAATTTACTAGAAAAACTAAACAAAGCTGTAATTCCCAGCAATAAAATCCTTTTCTGATGGCATCACTGCAGACCCCACTCGTGGATTAATCCAGAGGCTGCCCATTACCTATTAATTAGAGGACATTATTACGCAAATAATGAAAATGGATTAAACCCTCACTTATTAATCTAGTACAGTCTCTTCCTTGCTGTTCTCGAATACACCCCAGGCAAGCAGCTACAATTTTTGAATCATAAAAGTGACAATCTATGGGCTGACACTTCTTTAAAGGATATCTTGAACATCAAAATAAAACAAAGTAAAACTGCCTTGTCCCCTGAGTGCACCAGCAATAATCAGTTGTTAACCCAATCTCCCCCAGCCTTCTGGGTTGAGGGAGATGGGACGTTTCCTTCCCAGAAATCTCATCCCAGGGGATCCCAGGATGCTTCTCCCCATCAAGCATATCTGGGCACCCACAGTCCTGGCCCGATGTATTTCTGGCCTTCACCCAAAGCAGCCTTATGGGAAATACAGAGCCCCTGGGAATCACAGAACCATAGAATCTTCTGGGTTGGAAGGGACCTTTAAAGGTCATCTAGTTCAAACTCCCTTGCCATGGGCAGGGACATCCTTAACTAGATCAGGTTCAGAGCTGGTCTTGAGTATTTTCAGGGGTGGGGCATGCACCACCTCTCTGGGCAACATTGGGAGGCACCATTTCATCCCTCTTCTTTCTCCTCCCAACAGCCACCTATCCATGCTCCCTAACAGCAGCCTGTACTGCAGGGAGCAGATGGTACCTCCTAAACCACACCCTCCTCCTGAGGTGCAGCATCTCCCCTGGCTGCCAGGTGGTTTTTACTCCCACAGACCCGCAGCACAGCTCCGAGACAGCTTTTGAGAGCCACGCTCGCTGTCACTGTGGCAAAACGCCCTTTGGTTCACATTTTTGCCCCTTGCACTTCTTTTTTCTAGCATAGAGGGACCTCTCTTTTCCCCGGGCTGTGTGTGTGCAGAGCCAGGGCACGGCAGGCAGGGCTGGGAGTGCTGTGCACCACCGATGTCATCGGCTGCCCAACGTGAGGGACGGAGGCTGGACGCCTTGTTTTGCAGCTCTTGACATGACTCAGAACGGCCTGGGAATTACATCTGGAATAAGTGATTAAAAAAACCCTGACTACTCCTCCATTACCGTGCAGGGATAATGCTCCCAGCAGAGCCATCAGAGCTGCACCCTCACAAATGACAGCAAAATTAGGGATGCTGCCCGGCGAGGATGAATTACACCAGAGGTACTGAGAGCTCCTGCTCCTCCAGACTGTCCCTTGGGTATGTGGAGATAGGAATAAGGGCTTGGAAAACCCACTGTTTGGAGGGGAATCACCCAGCCTGCATTCAGTGGTGCTCTGAACACCAGTACACAGTCACCTCCTGCAAAAAGCCCTTCTCCAAGAGGCCAATCTCCTCCTGGCCTGCATTTGCAGGCAGTAGCTGTTTGGAAAAACCTTCACAGGCATGGCAGACATTTTGAGATGGAGGTGCCCAGACCCTCAATCATATTTTATATCTGTCTCAAGCATTAAAATATGCAGCTTGGGTTTTCTTGGTAGGGAGGGAATCCTGGTGGGAGGAAGGAAACAGGATGATTTCAGAGGAATAAATGAAGAGCAGAGGAAGGCTTTGAAAGGGAAGGGAGGAGGCCTTTTGACTAAAAGTAAAAAAAAAAACAAACCAGCAAAAATAACTTGCTCAGATGGTGTCCTGGGGATTTGGGCCCTAAAATTTCAGCTACCTTCACCTACAAAGGAGCAAAGAAGCCAAAGCATCAGACAGACCTGAAAGATCTACCCCTGTGATCACTAGTCCACAGGCATCATCTGGCTTTACAAATAACTATCACAAGGACTAGATGGCAAATTCCCTTCTATTTTTCTGGAAAGCTCCACACTGTTGCAGCCCCATCTTTCCAGGTGCCCCATAAAACCTCACAGAGCTTGGGAGAAAAGCATCATTTCTGATCTCTCAGTTGTGAAAAAGAGCACAGGAATTCAATTACCAGATAAACACACTTAAGCCTATGTGCTTGGGTAGTCCCCAGATGGGATTAACTCACAGGCTTCATAGCTGAGGACCAGGTGCACGGGGATTCCAGCCCTTATTTAGGTACCCACCAAAATCAGTTTAATGTATCTCATCTAGAGTGGCTTGGTCAAGGTCGTGCATGGAGCCCGAGCAGAACTCACACCATGGAAGTCACCAGAAATTCATTGTGAAGAGCCCATAGAGGATTAAAAAGGGAAAATAAAACCACTCTCCCTCTCAGATCTGATTCAATTTGCATTAATCCAACCCTGTTCTGTTCTAAGACCCCAGCCCATCCAAGCAGCTGGATCTCAAGCCTTGCCCTTTGCTCATTAGCAGAAATTAGCACCACAGCAAACATTCAGCTCCAGTCTCCCACCAGATGGGACTGAGCTGTGTGCTCCTCCCTTGTGCTGCCCATTCCAAGTCCCCTCTTTCTGGAGCCACTCCCACCTGCCGCCAACTACATCGTACACGATCATCCCACCTCCTGACTGATTAATAATCATTAAGGCTGAAAAAGCCCTCCAAGACCATCAGAGCTACCCTCTGACTGATCCCCATCTTGTCACCCAGCCCAGAGCACTGAGTGCCATGTCCAGTTTTTCCTGTGTTACCTCCAGGGATGGGGACTCCACCACCTCCCTGGGCAGCCCCTTCCAGTGCTTAACAGCCCTCTCCATGAAGATGGACACTCCTTGGCTATAGTTAGGTGAACTGGATGGCCAGCAGTCTAAGGTTCCCCATCTCTTTTTCACTGCCCCAAAACTCTATTCGTCGGCCTCTTTCATGGCAGGTGATTATCCCACCCACCCCAATCCGCCACTGCGTTCTATAAAGTTTGAAAAGATCAAAATAACAATCTCTGAGGCCCAGAGGAAAATCCAAGCCAGCCCTTGTTTTGAACTTCGTGTGTATTTTGCACAAGTTTTATGAGGCAACGATCTAAAAGCCTGGATGGTTGATGCAAGTCAGGGTCATTTCACTGCAGACTTTAACATCTTCCCCCTCCTTACAGAGGGAGACATCAGAAGAACCACAGCTACTGGCTTTGGGCACTGGCTGAAGCTGTGTCACTACAATTACCCATCCATACTACAGAGAGGTCCACAGACCTTGCCAAGAGGGCATATTATCATGCTAGGCCAGCCACTACTGCTTTACTTGCAACATCAAAGACAATCCCTGCCCTGGAAAAGCAAGGAGGTGCTCCACCAACACAGCAGTGGAAACACAAAACCTGGAGGGACCTGTTGTGGTCACAAAGGGAGGTAGTGGCCAAAGGAGGGAGACACCCAGGTGTGCCCCCAGGGGTACCCCACCTCCTGGGATGCATTTCAGTCCTCAACATCAGCTTTTTGCTACCTGTCCTTACCTTACTTCCCCCCACAGGCTGACTTGTCTGTAGATACCTGTCATGCAGCAAGTGTGGGGGATCAGCAGCATTCCCATCTGCACATAAGAGCTGACTGATGCCAGGATCCAGGAGGCATCACAGAGGGGTTTGAGTTTGGAGCAACATTTGAAGATCATCTAATTCAAACCCCTGCCATGAAAAGGGACATCTTCAATGAGATCCCCACCTATCCTGGTCTGGAATGTTGCCAGGGATGGAGCATCCATCACCTCTCTAGGCAACCTGTGCCAGTGTTTTACCAGCCTTATTGTAAAAACCTTCCTCCTTGTATCTAGTTTAAATGGACCATCTTTCAGTTTAAAATCCATACCCCTCGTGATATTGCAACAGGCCCTGCTAGGACTGTCCCCATCTTTCTCATAGCCCCTTTAGGAAAGAGAAGGGGCTCTAAGGTCTCCGTGGAGCCTTCTCTTCTCCAGACTGAACAACCCCAACTCTCTCAGCCTTTCCTCGTGGGAGAGGTGTTCTATCTTATCTACAGTCCCCTGCAAGCCAAGGTGATCTCAGTAAACTCCAGCATGTGGCAGAGGGACACATAACAGTCTGTGCTGTGGGACAGTGGTCCAACATGAGCAAAAAAGTGTGTGCAAGTGTGCTTGTGAGTACTTTTGTGATTCTGTGGGCACATATTGTGCAACCACCTCCTCCCAGACTCATACGTGCATCTTCCCATCTCCTCCAACACCAAGCACAGTCCTGCCTGGATGCAAATCCACACCAACTCCAACACCTTCATGGCCCAACGCTGTCCTTCTGCCCACTTGGGCACCACAGAATGGGAAATGGCCTCGAAATAATGACTATAATTACAGCTTTGTCGGTCTTAAACGTAGCAGAGAAAGACAGTCCTCCTCTTCACGACATTCCCAGTATGACATATCACAACAAACAGCCCAAGGGAAATCTGTGGAGCTGGACATAAATGTTTTAATGTGCTCATGATAAAGTTTCTCAGTACTTACTGTCCACTGCCAAGAAACTGGGCTGCTCACTTGCATCACTACCCAGGCATGCATCCTCACCTGTTGTACACCAGGAGTCCTGCAAAATCCACCTCCTCTCAGGAGTATTTATGACTTCACACTAAAAGAAGGTTACGTTCCTTTTCTGTTCCATTTAAAATAAAATAAAAAATTAGAGAGTGGACAGACAGCTACGAATTTCTGAGGTTTGACAGCCCATAATCAGAGATGAACTCGCCTGAAATAGAAGGAAACAACCAGGAAACAAGCCCCTGAACTGTTTCACATTCATTTTTAGCAAGCAAACCAGGTGAGCGCAGCAACTGCTATTTACCCTCTGAGTCACGGGAAACAGCACCCAAAACAGATGCCTTGCCCCCAAAAAAAATTATACAGACGATTTGAGACAAGTCTCAGGGCTTGCAAGTTCTCTGTGAAATCCAGGCTTGGGACAAAGAGGAGCTCCAGGGCTGAGGTCAGGCTGCTGCTGGAACACCTGCACTTAGCAACGCATCATTGACCGAATTCTGCCCAGGGCATCAAAGCCCCACAGACGTCACCGGCTGCACAGTCTGGCCCAGTAACCCGTAATTTCTCTGTAATCAGAAGCAACAGGGTGAGAGTTTTAGTGGCCATACATAATTCATGTCTCCTGGCACGGCTGGGAAAGCGGGAGATGAACACACCACAGCCGGCAGCAAGGGCCACAAACGGCAAGGAATGGGACACCCCCATCACCAAAGACGAGCTCCAAGCGCCCTGCAGCACCCCAAAGGAAACTGGGAGAGTATCCTCCCCTCTCTTCCTGCTCCCCTGCAGCGTATCCCAGCTTTTTCCCCGCATTGCCCACGCAGCAGTAACACATGGATAGTGTCACTGAGGCTGGTACCTACGTGCTCGTGGGTGTCTGCTGCTCCTCAGCATGGACGAGGGCTGAGCATCTTGGTCCCACACAGCCCCCCTCCGTCATGGAGTATGAAAAAAGCCAGTTGAGTAGTTGATCAGCTGTAAGCACCGTTCAGTACTCCAACTATGACATGCCCCACACCCTCAAGGTCTCTGTGGTAGTTTGAGAATACCCTATGGAGTTGCTCCCTTGCAGCCTATAGCTGCTACTTATTTTCCCACTCCTATTGCCAGTCCACCATCGGCCTCATCATGATCATCACAGCGTGTTTCCTGCTATTTGACCTCCAGTAGGCACCCCCAGACACCAGATTCAGCCCTCACCCCTGCTGTGACCCCCCGCCCATCCCCACACCCAGGGAAGCTGATTTTATTCCACTTTTACATTTATTCTTCCCCAGCCCACTCTGATCTTTCCCTTGCTCCACTCTTGGTTTTGGACATCCCTGGAAACCCCTGAGAGCAAAACCTATACCAAGTTTTATACTATTCCAAAACACTCTTCTCCCTAAAACTATAAAAAACTCACTCTACCAAGGGCAATCACACCCTTCAGCTCCCACAGCTTTCCAGAAAGAGATTTCCTCACCTGGCCACCCATGGGTGAGTTTCACACCAGGGCCAAAGCTCTACCAGGTCCCTTCCACATGCAGAGTCTCAACTCCACTGTCACAGGAGCTAAACTGGAAGCACCTACCAGGGACTCCTTCCTCTGTTTTATGTCAAAAAGACACAGGACTGAGAACAGAAATAATACAGGTCCATCCATCCAGGACACCGACCATGATGCCACCAGGTCACACTTGGTGAAGCAGAAGCTGCTGGTTCCTGTGAGCCAAGGATGCTTGTTGTGGCAGCTGCAACCCAAGCACCAGCAGCAGGAACCTTCTGCTGGAAAAGGGCAGCCAATACAACTTCCCAGAAATGGGGGTTAGGTCCTGCTGCAGCCAAAATATCTGTGTTTCTCTGGGACGAGGGCTCTCCACCTGGCACGCAGTCTCCACTGATCTCCAGTGATCACATAAATATCAGCCCTGATTGAACTGCACAGGGCATGACATTTACCACCAGGATGTAACCTTTGCATACATCTCCTTCAAGTGATTAGTGCTGAGCACACCCCGTGCCATTTAGCCATCACTGCTGAATGATGATCAGATTAAGTCATGACAGAGCTGACGAAAAATGTGTGAACAGAGTACGTGGAGAGCACCAGCCAGCGCTTCCCAGCCCGACCACGAGCCAAGGGCAGCGGGAGGAGCAAGGAAAGCATCAAGATTTGAGGTTACCTAAGCAGAGCAGAACAGGCAGTCAACATTGAGTGACATTTGCCACTGCAAATCCTGGCAGTAAAGTAAGAGAAAGCTCTTCTGACAAGCACCTCGGGCTGTAAACCTCAGCACATCTGGGGAAGGTCAGCAGCCAGCACGTGGAAGAGATGAGGGCATAAGGCAAAAATTGGGAACCATTGGAAAATCTCTGCAAGAATTGGTTTCCTACAGAAAACAGGATCTCTACCGACAGCCCTCTTCGCACAGAGAGCTTAAAGTGCTGCTCAGCAGATCTGTTTTCACAAATTTCACTCAAAAATTGAGGTCTGGTCTTGGAGAGGAAGACTAATGTATCTCAAGCCTTGCTAAGGCTACACCTATCTGCTCAGAGAACAGGAAATGAGACCCTTCCCAGGCCACCAACAGCATCACTTACTTTCTCCCTTTCTTGTTCTGAACCTGTGCAACCCGACAGTTATCACACAACTTCTTCAATCCCCCTCCCACCTACCCAAGGTGCAGCAAGGGGTGAGCCCCACACACTGACTGGGGTGCAAGACCCTGGAATGATCTTGGTCAGACCACGTGTCATTCCTCATGTCATTTGCATACATCATTGATTGGGACCCAAGGAGAGGGAGAGGATTTCAGAGGGGAAAAAGACAGTGACAGCTCCTCAGCTTGAATAATCTTCACTGCCACTGTCACCAGCCACAGGGCCACCACTAGCTCTCCCTTTACATGTTCTTCCTTGGCCCCAAGACCAGGCAGACACAAAAACTTCTGGTTCCCCAGCAAAGACGGGAGCTTTGGGAAGTGCACCATGAAGCAACACCTCCAAAAGACCTGTGTCCTTCACCCCACTCCATGTCCTGGGATACCAGCACCCAACATACACAAAATACAGCCCCAAGTCCAGAAAAACAGTCTGTTACCTAAACCCTCCATCCCCTCCCCACACACAGAGCAGATCACAGACATCACTCTCCAGGGTATGTTTGGTATTGGGCTATAGGGGGTTAAACTTTATGTGCTCAAACCCAACATTTTTAAACCCAAAAAAGGAGGTGGAGGGGTGGGAACATGTGCCATACCCCAAGCTCTGCACTCCTATATTCAGGGAGATCTCACCTGAATTCTTATACAAACCTACCCAAGCCCCCAAGAAAATTAAAACAAAAACTAAGGAAGCGAAAATAAAACCTGATAAAATTAAAATTAAATCTAATGAAAAAAAAAAAGAATTAAAATAAAACCTAAGAAAATTAAAACAAAAACTACCTCCTGCAATCTGACGGTCCCTGGATCAGTTGCAGTACATCCTCGGGAGTTTTTGGGGAGGACACCTCCACACCAGGAAATAATCAACCGTGTCAAAATGACTGCACCCCATCTTCTGCCTGCAAGAGCTCCGGCTGGTGGGATTTTTTTTCCTACAGCAGTTTGACTCAGAGGTCTGGCCAGACTCGCAGCTCTCAAATTCGTTTAATAAATCATCTCCTAACCCCGCCCAGAAGCAAAAGGCAAATCTGTGTCTCCCAGGCACCTCCTCATTGGACTAACGTGCCTCTTGCTAATGACCCTGCGAGGAATAGCACGGCTCAAGTGACGTGTTTATGAAGATAAATATTTTAACTTCACAGTTAGCGCTGTAAACTCGTTCCAGACGGAGAGTCTCTTAAGTTGGTTCCAGGAGAAAATGCCTCGATAATTAATTTTTCTCCTTTTTTTTTATTTTTTTTTAAATTTTTTTAAGGCTATGAAATATTAATTGCAGCGAAACACGTAGCAGTGTCTTGCAGGTGCAATTAGTAGCTGCCAGTGGATGAAAAAAAAAAAAAAACCTGGCTGGTGAAGCCCAGGGAAGGGATGAGAGTGATTTCTCCCCTCGGCAGAGGGAATGCAGCGCTCTGCCCTATCTAATCTCACTATAGCAACGGGAAGACCTTGGCAACCCTGATCTTTACAGTTATTAAGATGGGAGCGGGAAGAGTCGGGAGCACAGTGCCGAGGGATGCTCAGCCAAGAGGCTGACTGCCGAGGAAATAAAGCATCCTCTCTCACTCGGAGGGGGGTGAAGGGTCTGCCAAGCTCTTGGAGGGGTGGAGACATGAGCCCAAGGCTGGCTCCCCAAAACTTTCTTGTGGTGGCTTTTTATGCCAAAGGGGAGACATGCATTTCCCCACCACACCCTGGAGAAGGCTCTGCTGCTCCTGTAGCAGAGGAGGCCACGGAGATGCTCCGAGGGCTGGAGCCCCTCTGCTCTGGAGCCAGGCTGGGAGAGCTGGGGTGGTTCAGCTTGGAGAAGAGAAGGTTGCAGGGAGACCTGAGACCCCTTCCAGCGCCAAAAAGGGACTTATAAGAAAGACGGGGACAAACTTTTCAGCAAGGCCAATTGCAAAAGAACAAGGGGTGATGGTTTTAAACTTAGAAAGGGTAGGTTTAGACTAAACAGAAGAATGTATTTTTTTATGCTGAGGGTGGTGAGGCACTGGCACAGGTTACCCAGAGAAGTCATGGACACCCCATTCCTGGAAACATTCAAGGTCAGGCTGGATGGGGCTCCGTGCAACCTGATCTAGTTGAAGATGTCCCTCCTCACAGCAGGGGATTGGAGTAGATGATCTCCCAACTCAAACAATTCTATAATTCCCCGATTCCCCGAAAGTTCCGAGAAGATGCTGCTCTCAGGATGAGCAGCCAGATGCTCTCCCTCAGCCCCCAGATTCAGCCACGAGGACGTGCCCAGACAGGATGGGGACAAGGAGGCTCCCCCATAACTGCCACCCTGCCTGGGGCTGGCACAGACCTGCCCCACTGCCACCTCGGCACTGCCTCCAGAGATTGCTCGCTCTTGGCTCCCGCCAGGATGATTCACCCTCAAATGCAAAGGCATGAAGTGCTCAGATCAGTTTATTGCAAAATACTACATCTTGGAGACTGCCTGGCCCAGAGCCACTTCAGTCCTGGGCTCCCAGACTGCAGGGACAGCCCCAGGGTTAACCTGGATGCCCCTCTAGCTCCTGGCCATAGCTTGGTCACACCTGGACAGAGCAGAGAGCTGTAAGACTTCTCCCCTATCCAAGAGGAGCAGTTCACTAAGACCTCAAGTCCTGCACCACCCTTTAAAAGGGTTGCTAGGCTCTGCAAAGCCAGACCCTGCAGCTCACAGACCAGCCCTGAACATCGCCCACCCACTCTGTTCCATCATCTCGTCATGACAGACACCCACCAGAACAGGCTACTGACTCAGGAGGACTGGTTGGGGGCTCTCCAAGGACAAATTGCTCCTACTACCATCCACACTGCTAGCAGAATAATAATAATAATCCACAATAAACTTTGAGGTATCGTGAGTCAGTCTTTTTGGTGGCAGAATATGTATTTTTCTCTAGCACTGCTCTTGGCATATCAAAGTCCTGGGATCACGTTCCTCCCGCAGCCTACTCTGCTACCAATTTCCACACAAATTCAGCTGTTTCTTTTCTTCCAGCAACTGGATTAACCCAAAGTTTCTTCATCAGCCTCTGAAACACTGCCCCACAACCTAACCCTGCATAAGTGCCCATCCCCAACTCACAGCCCTTGCTCTCCACGTTCTGTCTACTCCTCACCAAGACTCTCCTCACCTCCAAAGTCCCCAGTTGACCCTCAACCACACTCCTCATGATCCCAGTGTTAACTTGTCCAGAACTTTACCAGCACTACAATATAAAGTAGACAATTGGGTCAATTCCAGATGGAATTGCATGCTGATGGGCATTCGTTTCATCCCAAGAAGAGAGGAAGTTGCCACCACTTCACTTAGCTCTGTTGGGTGGAAAATGTCAGGGTAGACAGTGTTAAAATATCATTATGAATGGAGGAGCAGCAGTAAAAAGGGTTAGATTACACAAAGTAATTGGAATTCCATTTAGGAAAGGAAGGTGTGTAAAACTTAAATGTATGATCCCCACCCTTCAGTCACCTCTTCAGATCCTGTATATTAACCAAGCTATTTGGAGGTCTGCTGACAGTCACCAATCTGGATAGATCCAAGCCCTCAGGACCCTTCTGAGTGTTCAACAGTGGTTTTGCTTGCTTCTGCTTTTTTTATTTTTTGACTGGGCTGGAGAGTACCTCAATCAAAACACACACGGTGCCCTTTAGTGCACATTAAAACCGAAAGCTATGGGAGACAAATGTCAAGATTTTAAGAATTAGACCTCGTCTGGTCAAAACCGGCACGCTGCCACCCTCCCTGTGTCCCCTCTGCCCAGACAGGGATCATGGCTGCCAGCAGGCTGCCAGACCCTGTGCCAGCTGTCCCAGCAGCGGGAATTTGGGGGATGCTGCCAGGTGGAACGGCGGCGGTAAATCAAAATACAGCGAGACAGTGTGTCATCCCAAGAGGCCGTTTCAGCCTCAGACACCCGCCAGCACTAGATACCAGGAGGCTCTTTATCTTGTCACCGGTGACTAAGAGCATCCACAGCATGATGGTACCACGAAAACACAGGTGACGGGAAATGGCCCTTTTCCAAGGAGGACGGATCTTTTATTACGTTCTGTTTATCTCCCGTGTTGCCAAAGAGAAAGCCATGAAGCATGCGATCCTTTCAGGTTCTCTGAATCCACTTAGATTTTATCTCTGGAGCTGGAGCTTTCCAGGAATGAAATAGCTGCAAGACACAGCGTGGATGAAACGAAATCAAATAGAGAGCCTCCAACATGAAAGGCAAACTAAAAGGATGACAGCACTAGTTATACGGAAGGAGAAATGAGGAGGAAAGGAAATTAAAAGCAATTAAAGGGAATTAATTAGAAGGTATGATGGAACTATGAAAGAGGAAAAACAGCTATGCAGAGTTCACTAAATACCCCCAAACTTTTAATTGTTGCACTTGGAACTGCAAGCCCTGGAGGTTCAAAACCCCTCTGGCAGTTTCCAAATAAAAAAAAAAAAAATATTCCCATGGCTTAAACAAATCACTTCTTTGCCTCTAAGTCTGAATGGCGGACAAGATTCTGAGCTTCTCCTCCAAACCATGAAGGTAGAAGTGCATCCTGCTCTCCCCTTCAGTCCACCAACCAAAGTGGACAACCCACACCAGCACGTGATACCAGGAGCTTCAAGCAGAGTTGATGCTGTTGTCCCAAGCATTGGGCTGCATTATTTCCATCAAACCAATGTTCCTGGTAGTTTTCACAGGGCCCTGGGTGTCTGTGCTTGAAGTCACCAGGATGAGACAAAGCTGCTGGGTTAGTCCTGGGGAGGGATGGCTGTCAGCTGGAGCATCTCACCTTTATTGAAATGCACTGCCTGCATTTCCCACTAAAATCTAACAGTCCTTTTTATAGCATCCCAGAATGCTTTGAATTGGAAGGGATCTTAAAGCTCATCTCGTTCCACACCCCTGCCATGGGCAGGGACACCTTCCACTAGACCAGGCTGCTCCAAGCCCCGTCCAACCTGGCCTTGGACACTTCTAGGGATGGGGCAGCCACAGCATCTCTAAGCAACCTGTGCCAGGGCCTCCCCACCCTCACAGACAAGAATTTCTTCCCAATCTCTAATCTGAATTTCCCACCCATCAGTTTAAAACCCACTCCACTCATCTTCCCCAGTTCTGAACCCAAATGAGGCTCTAAATCAAAACATTGCCATGAAAAGGGCTGCAGAAAGCAGGAGCCTCTGGTCTTTCCAGACCTGCCCTTTGCCAACTGCCTTTGTTTTAACCCTGACAAGTAAAAAAGTTTCCCCTGGAGATCAAAAAGTCCTTTATTAAGGGAATAGTGTTGATAGCTGGGAGGAACGACAAGAGGTCATAAAAAAAGCAGGCAGACACTGTTTGTCTTGGCCTCCTGGATATGTATTATTTTCCTGGGATGCAAGCTCCAGCTCCACGCTGAAAGCAAGGATGCATGAAACAGAGACAGGGCTGCCTTGCCAACGTGGAGTTTGTTTCGGAAGAAACTCACCCGGCATTTCCGTGCAGGAAGGAGACAGCGGGGCTGCAAAACCAGAGCTGCTGGATGGTGCTTGGAAAGCACCAGCCAAACCCTTCAAGCTTGGGGTGCGTGCACAGGGTCCATGCAGCACCCCAAAAAATCCAGATGGGGAGATGGGCAAAGTCTAAAGCTCCCTATGGTCTTCCCGTGTTCTCCATCCATCCATCCATGCTCAACTCCATCAGCTGCAAGGTAGGTCGTGTATAGGGATACAGGGACTGTGCAAAAGGCTCTGCCTTCATCCCCTGCACCAGCTGTGCCGCCCCCTCTCCACTCTGCTGTCTTCAGAAACCCACAAAGTCCTGATTGTGCTTATTTAAGTGACCTCACGCTGATTTACACAACAATAACTGTGTTTCCAAACATGCCAGCTTCAGGCAGCTTGCTCCAGTGACAAAACCACACTGCTCCTATGAAAGGGAGAACTTCATTATCAGTTACCCAAAATAACTCAGAATTAAAAAGATATCTTCTCTATATTAAAGGTACAGTTAATGTGATGCAACAATCCATCCATTTTCAACCCCAGTCCAGGGACGAATTTTTTTTTTTTTTGCTTGCAAGACGGACTGTTTCATGCTTTGAAGTTAATTGTAACTATTTTGCTTTATACATCACTTACCCAGGAAGTTACGGGCCTCCCAGATCTCCCCGGTTTATTTGGGACCGAGGTTTGAAAGTCACAGCTGTCTCAGGCCCAGCTTCCATTAGGGAGATTAATCTTCCCCGAGATGTGTCTGTGGGAAGGTCTGAATCACAGGGCTGGATCCTGCTGTCGGTTACGCGGCGTTAAAGGAATTGCGAGAAGGGGAGGAAAAGCAAAGCTGGGCAGGACTGATGAGCATCGAACCTCCTGCTGCAGGACCAGACAGGGACATTTGGGACATTTGAGCAGAGTATTTATGCCCCATGCCCTGCTCCAGTGCTGGATCCGCCAGGCACCAGGGTAAGTCAATAAAATTAATAGCAGTAATCAAACTGTGTTTGGAAAAGTCAAAAGGGGCATCAACCAGCGGCCATGCCTATGTGATGGGATGGGAAGGCTTCAGCTGCTGGTCCCTGGTGATGCTCACGGAGACCCACTGCTGCTCTGGGGTGTGACGTGGCATCTGTGCCAGCCTCCACCCCTAAATTAGAGGAACCTCTCATTCCTCAGTGCTAAAACAACTCAAATAACAAAGCAATGAGGGAACAGCCCATCCCATGGCAAACACCAGGCACTGCTGGGACAAGCAGCTTGTGAACAAACCTCTGCAAATAGCCAGCACCTCCTTTCCCCACCAGCCCTCCCAACTTGCCATCCACCCACAGGAGCAAAATAATTTAGCTTTGGGCTTTTAGTTAAAAGAGAAGAGCACTGAATCAGGTCTTGCCATCCTTCCCAAGCAGCACATTGAGAACACAGGTGGCACCTACACGGGATCACAGGCCAATTCAAAGCAAACCTTGAAGAGTCACCAGGTAGTTCTTAGATACTCCTACACACACAGACACCAAAGGGACAGAAGGAACTGCCTGGCAGGGGAGGAACTGGAACAGCTCCAAGGCTGTACTTGTGAAGGGGAGGTGGTACTAAGTGAAGGGCTGCACTTGTGGGGGAGTTGGTACTAAGAGGTACCAGAATAAAAAAGCCTTCTGCCTGGCTCTGCTACCTGCAACATACAGATAAATACAAACCAACAGCAGGTTTTGTGCTGCTGCAGAATCTGATGAACAGCTTTTTTAGGTGCACCTCCAAAGGTAGAGGACTTTTCAGCAATGGCCAACCTGAAAATTGAGGGGAGAATCATGTGTGGTGAGGTTCTGCTGCAGGTAAGTGCAAGGAGAGCATCACCACTGCAACACCTTGTCAGGAACCAGGTGTGGAATGGGCTGGTGCTCTTCAATCAGCTGCAAGCCACAGCAACAAGGCTCTGGGGGCTGTAACACTCATTTTGGTTTGGGCTTTCTGCCTGCCAAGTCAGGGTGCTTTGTGAATTAGCCCATCTCCCACAGGGGCCCAGGCCAGGAATTCAAGGGATACAACTCAACTGCACCTGCAGCAAACACTGTTGCAGTCAGAATTTCAGGGAACCTGCAATGGACCAACATTACCTTTTCCTTATAAAAGCAGCAGAAATCAGCTTACAAATTAAAAGGCTGCAGCCAATAAGTGATTAGCATACACTTCCCACTGCATGAGACTATCATGGCCAAAATAACTATAAACCTCGTTTTTAAAAGCACAGTCTCCACAGAATTACTCTGCCTCAGGCTCCATTGAGTTTGCAGCACCTTGTATTTGTTCCCCAGCTGAGACAGTTGCAAGTTAAGCGTTCGATGGTGTTGTTGCTGCTACAGGGGTTGTGCAGTTAAATAATTCAGTAACCAATTACTGTTTAACAATATCCCTCCCCACCATTCCAGCGTTGATCCATCATCCCAGGCCAAGAGACTCCAGCAGAAAGGAGTCATCAAGAAGCCTCCACGTGATCTAAAGACATTGACTTGTGCACTTTTGTGTAATATACAACTTATTGATCAAAAGACAAGGCCTACGACGCATTTTATTGCATGCTAAATGAGGGCTGTAATGAATTGCTGCTTGCCTCTAGGTCATTTGTTTGATTGCCACCTAAGCAAACTGGGGAGGGCAAAAGGTCCTGCCTATGGGATGGGTCCTCGGTGAAATGAGCTGCTGATCAGCTCACGAAAAACAGAAAGCAGGACAGTCTGATGCTCATTCTGTGCCCAGACCAGGAAATGTGGATTTCTTCCCCATCCCCAAAATGCACAAGATGTAACTGTAGTTGATGCTTTCACCAACAGCATCAGGGCCACCACCCTCCAGCAAGCGCAACCAATGCTCTCTAGCTCAGATTCTCCTCTCCACTCAGGACCTCATCTTCCCAGTCTGTCACTGTGCCTGGATTGAGATTTAAAAATACAGCTGATTTCTCTTTTAAAGGCTCACAGACACACAGCACACATGACCAGCTGCCCTTTTGGCTACAAGGCAAGGGCTGAACCTGTTCTTCATGCAGGGCATCCCCAGAGCCCACTCAGTCCTCCATCGCAGTGGCTCTGCAGAAAAACACCCCTGGTTTTCAAAGATATCCCTCCTGCCTACTTGGTTCCTCCTTCGCACAGCTTTCTTCTGCACAGCTATAAAAGGGTGTGAGAAAACTTGGAAAGGAAACCCTGGGTGGTACAGACAACTGGAACAAGGAGCAATCTGTGCCCGGGGCAGGGGAGGGGGTGGCAGAGCCCACACGGTGCCAGGCTGAATGGCTGCTGGGGAGGAAATGACACACCACACTATCCTGCTTTTGTCCAGGGGTGAGACCAAAACGCTCCAGAGGGAAAAAAAAAAAGAAAAAGAAAAAGAAAAAGAAAAAAGGGATTATTCTGGCTCGTGCTTCTCCCTCCTCTGCCCTCCCCACCACCCCCATGCAGGCTACAGGTGACTGCCTCCGCGTCCTTGCTCCGTTGGACCGTGGGGCATCGTGATCCGAGCAGCATCTGGTTTGGTTTAGCATCAGGCTTAGACTTTTATGCTTCTCGGGTTTCTCCCTGCTTTTTAATCAGGAATCATGGCCACGAACCCGCCTGGCCCTGGGTTTGGCTGGCTGGCAGTGCCCAGGTGCAGGAACACCCCGCTCCGCTGCTCCCGCGGCGCGCTGCCAGGGAAAGGCTGTGGGCAGGGAGAGCAGGCAGTGTCCTCCAGCTCTGCCTGCACCCTAGCACACCAGCCCACGCTGGTGGCTCTCCCCAGACCCCATCTCCCAAAGGGCTGTGGCTCCAGCAGCATTCTGGCTGCGCTGCCCCAAAAAATACAGCCTTAAAAGCTTTTCACCCTCGTCGTTCCAAAGAAAAAGCTCGAAAACGTGGTGGTTTTCCAACCCCCCCACTCTTACCTCTGCTGTGCCCAACGTGCAGATGTGTTCCCTCCTGCTCCTCCATCACTGGTCTTTCCTTCACAACAGCCACATGCTGTACTGTTTCTCTAGAGTCCATCACTGGGATGATCCCTTTCTCAAGGGCTTGTCTCCTTCCTCCCTAGAGCTGAGACTCATTCTCAGGTCAGGTTTTTCACTTGCAGCTCATGAACCATCTCCCAAATGCCCCACCCCATAGTATCACACTTTTGTTTTCAGCCTCTCTCTGCTTCCTGTTGTTTTGGTGTCTCATCCATCGTAAAAGGATCAGAACTGACACTTGACTCCTCAGCCAAAACTCCCTCTGTATCTGGGCCACTCTTCACTTCAGGCATAATGAAAACAAGCAAGGCACAAATGGTATTCTCTTATAAATCAAAAAGCCCGGCCTGGAAGGAACCCAAAATCTCTATCATGTATACATATAGCAATGGTGTATCTCATTAAAAACAAAAACCTCAGAGGAATCCCAACTAAACAACTATCCACAGACACAAGTTCTCCTCCTACATCACACAGGCACTTCAAAAGATCAATACTAGGAGCAAATTCTTCCCTGTGAGGGTGGTGCCCAGGTTGCCCAGAGAAGCTGTGGCTGTCCCTGGATCCCTGGAATTGTTCAAGGCCAGGGTGGAGGGGACTTGGAGAAACCTGGGATACTGGAAGGTGTCTCTGCCCAGGGCAGGGGGTGGAAATGGATGAGCTTTAAGGTCCCTTCCAACCCAAACCATTCTGTGATTCTGTGACTCTATGAAAACATCTGTGGCAAGATTTAGAAAAGAAATGGATTGGACAGTGTGGGAGTCAGGGAAGGTAGACAGGAGAGCAACTCCAAATGATGTTCCACAGTACCAGTGGAGGAGTTAGAGGGACAGTGTGGTTAGCCTGAACAGGGTGAAAGGTTTTGTCTGAGAAAAGGGGGCTCCCTGGCTCTCTGACATCACACTGGAATCCAAAAGTCTCCTACTTTAGTTGCCAGCACATCCGAGGTTTGGTCGACCCTTAGTCCAGGGACTCATACCCTGTGGTGGAGAAGAGACTCCAGAGCACAGAAAGAGCTGCCCATAGACGTATGATTTTGCCTGGAAACAAAGGACATCCTCATCCAGAGTAATCTCCCCATGCATAGGACCTCCTGTGGCAGGGCAGGGCTCAGTCTGGATTGAGGAGATTTCCATTTTCCTTTTGCCCTCCCTGAAAGATTCATCTCGAGCATCTCCAGCTCCAACAAAGAGCAAAACCTGGCTGTTGTCACTCCAGAAAACAACAGCATGTGCCCTTCCCAAATCCAGCCATGTAGCAAAGGCAAATACCACAATCCACTTATCAGCACTCATCCCTCATCCAAGGAGAAAAGCTGCTCCATGCAGGTATATCACATCTTTACATTTTTAATTAATTACTGTAGATAACCTATAGGTGTAGCTGGCCAGCTGACCTGCCTGCCTGCAGCAGAGCCTCCTCTTGCTCAGCTGATGAAGGACCTGGCCTGGAGGGGGCTAGACAATGAGCTTGGGCTGTGGGAAGGGAGGAGAAAAGCCCACAGGAAGGTGGGAAAGGGATTACCTTGGCAATGGACTCTGAGGAAGACCCACAACACAAGGTCAAAGTGATGGAGACACCTGAGATGGGGGAGCAGGAGAGGACATCCCTGAGCATGGAGCGTAGCAAAGGGAAGGAAGATTTAGCCCTCTGGGTCATCTCAGTCACCTGGGTGTCCCCCGGGACATGAGTCACCAGAAACTCATCAGCCACCTCAGCCACCCAAGGCACCATGAGCCCCGGGGCCGGTGTGATGTGGGGAGCCCTGGGGAAGCACTGAAAGGCTGCACAGAGCCACCAGCCTCGGGGTGCACTGTCTGAACGTTTGCATATTTGAAACCACATAAAACCACTCCCTAATACCAACAAAAATAGCTTAAGAGCAAAAGAGAAGCGCAACTGCAAATATACTGGGGGTGCACAGCCCACACCGAACCCACCGCGGTGGCCAAAACCCACAGAGATGTTCCCATCCCCAGGAGCTCTGGGTGGAGCATGAGAAGAGGCAGAGGATGCAAGGGAAAAGGTGATCAGCAGCACCCGATGCAGCAGAAAAATGGTTTGTGGGTTGTTTTGGGTTTTTTATAAACCTGCACATCGTCCATCCATTCATCCCCCTCCAGACTCATCCACACACCAGTTGCAAGCTGCTTCCCAACAAGGACCAACTTTGTTAAGAAAAAGAACAGAGCCCAAGGCAAAATTAGCTTTTTGTCTCCCATACAGGCAATTATCTCTTGCAAAACTGTGCAAGTCTAAAATGCAGGAGAAGCAGTATTAAGCTTTACTAAAATGGTGTCTTTAAAGTACAAATCATTGCATCATGTGCAAATAATGTGGGGGTGTTGCAGTTGTGGAAAACTGGGAGTACTTTTTATTTTATAGTTTTCAGGCATACCAGACTCCAACCAAGATGACCCAAAAAAAATCACAACTACAGCTGTTACACACAGCACCATGTTTTTAGATTATTTTAGAGGAAGTAAAATGATCTGCTTCTCCGTTCCTCCTGAAGACCCACAGATACATTCCTTTCAGTATTTAGAGGGAGCCTATAAAAAAGATGGGAAGTGACTTTTTACATGGGCATGTAGTGATAGGACAAGCAAGAAGTGTTTTAAGCTAAGTGGGGAAACTCAGACTAGACGTTACAAAGAAATTCTTGGCTGTGAGGGTGGTGAGACCCTGGCACAGGTTGCTCAGAGAAGCTGTGGCTGCCCCTGGATCCCTGGAAGTGTCCAAGGCCAGGTTGGATGTGGCTTGGAGCAACCTGGGATACTGGAAGGTGTCCCTGCCCATGGCAAGGGGGTAGGATGAGATGATCTGTAAGGTCCTTTCCAACCCAAACCATTCTATAAAAGACATGAAAAATGGCCTCAAAAAAATAACACAAACTGTGCTGCAGGAGCCCACACGTACGTGTACAGATGAATGTGCTGAAATGGGATACCCAAGTTGCAACAAGATCACAAAAAATGAGGTTAACATTAACACCCTCTTTTTCAAATTTTGAGGAGGGACCCTGGAATTAGTTATTTCTAACCCGACAATTAATTTACTTGTTGATGTTTGTTTAGTGAAGTTATTATTCTGGGTCACTTTAAATTTAAAACCTGAGCCCAGTAAATTCATGTATCATCCTATTAATTACACGTTATCAAAGGATTAATTTGTAGCCTTGTCGTTTGAAACAGTGATTGGTAGAAGAAACCATGCTCCTTTTCTCCTGCCTCCAATTTAACATGGCAACTCTACACCTCTCAACAGGCTGACCAAGAAGTGTTTATCTTCTTGTACGGAAAACAAACAACTCTGAAATAGAATATCAGGGATCAATTTAATCAATTCAGGGCATCATCCGACACCTGCTCCACACCAATCATAGAATCAGAGAATCACAGAATATCCTTGGTTGGAAGGGACCCGGAAGGGTCACTGCAGTCCAGCTCCTGGTTCTGTCTGGTGCTATTGGATTGGAGAGAAGACCAAGGGCCCCAATATCAAAATCCAGCACCCAGAAGAAACTCCAAGGTGCAAACAGCAAAAAAAAAAAAGGGCAGTTTGTAAAGGCAAGGCTGACAAGTGAAGCACTTCCAGCAGACAGCGATGCAGCAACAGCACTGCCCGCAAATCTCCACTGAGCAACTTCAGTGACTATGAACAGTCATGCTTCTCTTCTCCCCTGTTCAACTGGCAATCAAGATGCTTTAGAGTGACAATGAATACCCCAAATATTTTATCTCACATCTTCCAGACTCTAACCTCAAGCTCATTGCCGAGCTAGCGGAGGTCACCATGCTCCTGCCCACCCTCCTCTTGGTTTTGCTTTGATCGTGTGTTCCACCACAGAGCAAGGCAACCTAAAAATAAATGCCCCAGAGGGATTTATATTTCAAAGTTGCCAATGGCTTCTTGCTCGTGTCCCTGTGCCAAGGTACAACATGCTCCACACAAGGGCTCATCTTCGTTGCAGTCATGGAGTTCAACGCCTGCCAATTAGCTCGAGGTCCATACATTTGCTAATGCTGATTTGGTTACTTCCATCAGATTTGATCAGCCATGCAAATCTCCAGGTCTTACGCTAGACAAAGCCTGGGGAAAGGAGAAGGCTGGAGCCAACAAATGCATAAAAATGAGATTTCTTTATTAAAATAAAAAAAAAAAAAAGAAGGCAAGAAGTAAACTTTTCTGCTCCCTCTCCAACTCCTCCTCTACTGTGTGTTCTCAAACGTGATGCTCTGAGAACACTGATGGTGTTTGAAAGGCTCCTGCCACAAGGAACAGAGACCAAGAGGTCCCACAGGGCAAAGGCCACTTTGCAGACTGGTAGATCTTGTGTGCACTAGACAGAAGATCTGCAAGGAGTAGCAACAACAGGTTGGGAGGCACCACTTTTCTCAGTCTGTAACCCATAAGGCTGCTTAGGACTTAAGAGTGACCAGCAGATCAAGAGAGGTGGTTTTCCCCCTCTTCTCTGCTCTGGTGAGACCCCCCTGCAGAGCTGCCTCCAGCCCTGGGGAACAACAGCACAGGGACGAGGAGCTGCTGGAGAGAGTCCAGAGGAGGCCATGGAGATGCTCTAAGGGCTGGAGCCCCTCTGCTCTGGAGCCAGGCTGGGAGAGCTGGGGGGGTTCAGCTGGAGAAGAGAAGGATCCAGGGAAACCTGAGAGCCCCTTGCAGGGCCTAAAGGGGCTCCAGGAGAGCTGGAGAGGGACGTGGGACAAAGGCCTGGAGGGACAACAGCCTGGAGGACAAGGGGGAATGGCTTAAAACTGACAGAGAGCTGGATTAGATGGGAAGGAATTGCTGTCTGTGAGGGTGGGGAGGCCCTGGCACAGGTTGCTCAGAGAAGCTGTGGCTGCCCCATCCCTAGAAGTGTCCAAGGCCAGGTTGGATAGAGCTTAGAGCAATCTGGTCTAGTGGAAGGTGTCCCTGTCCATGGCAGGGGGCTTGGAATGAGATGAGCTTTAAGGTCCCTTCCAACCCAAACCCTCCTTTGAGTTTCTAGAGCATCGTGCACCCCCACAACCCAAAAGGACCCATGACTCTCTTGAGGCTGCTTGGCTGGCAGAGGCAAAAACTTTCAGATAAGCCACAGAACTGATGGTTTTACCCACTGGAAGACATAAAATGTCCACATCGTGTTCATATGGGTGTCCTGTCAAGTTTCCAATAGAGTTCATCCTATTTGTGGACCCAAATTTTCCCTGCAGCTCCAAGTGGAAGTAGTAATTCTGCGTTTCAGATCCTGAACCATGGTGTAGCTCTGTTATTAAACAGCTGACAACTGCCTTGAAGCCTGGGAGCAGCATTTTATGTGCATGTGAGAGTTTACAGAACATTTGGGTGTCATTTCTGATGAATGGCCCTGCATAAATGTTAGAGCTCCAACCCGCCGCTCTTGCAAATACTATTTCTCTTTTTCTTATTTATTTGTATTGCAGTAATTCATTCAGGTGCCAGCCATGACTGAGGCCATGCCATCAATATGCAGCCTGACAGGAGCAGCAAGAGACAGCACCAGGTCTACAGACCACACAGGAGGACAGGAAGCATGATGGCTGGTGTTGGTGGGGAAGGGACGTAGAGCCAGATATGTCCCCAGATCCCATGGAAAACCCCAGCAAAACACATAGAAAGAGAGCTCTGATCGACAGAGCGCCCAACTAAGTGACAAACCAGAAGAGAGCCACAGAAGCCCCACCTTAG
The DNA here is from genome assembly GCF_009829145.1 of Chiroxiphia lanceolata. NCBI lineage: Eukaryota > Metazoa > Chordata > Aves > Passeriformes > Pipridae > Chiroxiphia > Chiroxiphia lanceolata. Next base: position 1,681,162 of record NC_045671.1, on the reverse strand, counting down.
GCAGAATAAGGGGTCTCAGAGAGACCTTTCATATTGAGATGACCTGGACCATGACAAGAGCAGCTAAAGGTCAGCAGGTCAGGCCTCTGCAAAGCGAGTCCCAGATCACAGACCTACAGAAGAGTTTAGGCTGGAAAAGCCCTCCAAGATCATTGCAACCAGCACTTCCAAGGCCACCACTAACCCATCTCCCCAAGTGTCACATCCACACGGCTTTTAAATCACTCCAGGCACTGGTACTCCACCACTGCCCTGGGCAGCCTGTGCTAATATTAGACAACCTTTTCTGTGAAGAAATTTTCACTAATATCCAACCTAAACCTCTCCTCATGCAACTTGAGGCTGTTTCCTCTTGTCCTGGCTGTGACAGCCTCTCTACCTGCCCTGGAGACCTGCTTCCCTGCAGGAGCAAGAAGCACATGCTCCAGTGCTAGGCCAGCAGGATGAGATGTCATCCCATATCTCTCCTTTGCTCCATAAGTTCCCCAAGGCAGCATGCCAGCCCTGCTGCTGCTGTGCAGTGCAGAAGCAGTGGCTAGATTGCAACATCCTAGCTCTGTTTCTGGCAAGGTGTGGACCTGCACCTTCCTTGGTGAAGACAGCACCACGTCCAGAGGCAGGTGGACGTGGTCCACCGGCCCCTCTGGGGATGTGGAATAACTCCACAGCTGTGGCTAGGCACTGTGTCACCTCCTCTACCTGTGCCAGATGTTCATCCCACTGCACGAAGGACAACCACCATGGCCATGGGTGACAGCTGATGAAGTGTCACCAGGATGGGCTGGACCTCCAAGCCACGAAGGTCTGTCAATATCCTCGTCCTGCTCCCTGGGAATTGCACCCCAACCTGCAGCAGCAGCAGGTTGTCCTTGCCTCGTCCGTGCCACCCGGACAGACAGTGTCATCCCACCCTTTGAAGTCTTTCCTCTGAGCCCTGCTCTTGGAGCAACTCCTTCTGCTACTGGAGAACCCCTGGAGAGGGAAACCAGCAGCCTGACAAGCCCCACTGCTCCCCACCCGCCTGCTCCTTCCTCCTTCCAAAAAAAAACCCCATGAAAACCCTTTCAGACCAACCAGCTTAGCTAAATAAGGTAAATAAGCCAAGGCATCTCCTCCCAGTGACGAGAATGGAGAACTGAGATCTCATTAAATAAGTGAAATGGATTCATGAGAAGAGGGAGTGTCTTTTTCTTTGAGCTGGTCATGGTGAGATTAAAGGCAAAGCACGACCCGGATCCCTTTTCACAGGGTTGCTGTAAAACGAGTGGCACAGACCCAGCAGAGCTTAAAATACGTGGCAGGGCACACCCTTCCCTCCAAACACACCTGAGACTTCTTTTTCTCCCCCTCTTTTTCTCTCCCACATCCTCTCTAGAAAAGCCAAACTTCATTCATTACGGAACCAAACTATTTCCTTTTTTATTCTAATATTTCCTTTTTTTTTTTTTTTTACAGGCGACCATCTGGGAGTGGGGAGTGGAAAGGAAGCCCTGAAGCTTTTCAGACACAATAAATAAATTAAAAAAAAAAAAAAAGTATGATTAAAACCAAAAAGCATAAACAAACAAACCATGTAACCCAGAATAATGACTTCGGGGAAAAGCGCCAAAAAAATTGTATAAGCTTCTGGAGCGTGGCAAGAGAAGAGAACAGAGAGTCCTCACTGCTGAGGAGAGTGTGCAGCTGCAGTGGGACAGGGCATGGGATTGCAGGGATGCCCTGGGCAAGCCAGGAAGGAGGAGGGTTTCACTTGGATTTAGCTGCCTAAACATGTCTTCAGGTACCTCATTCTGGTACCTGCAAAGCCCTGGCCCAGGTGCACTCAGACCTTTTCAATAAGGCATAATTGCCCCTCTGCTCCACCCTGGTGAGACCCCTCCTGGAGTCCTGTGTCAAGTTCTTGGGTCTCCAACACAAGAAGGACGTGGAGCAAGTCCAGAGGAGGCCATGGAGATGCTCCAAGGGTTGGAGGCCCTCTGCTCTGGAGCCAGGCTGGGAGAGTTGGGGGTGTTCACTTGGAGAAGAGAAGGCTCCAGGGAGACCTGAGAGCCCCTTCCAGGGCCTAAAGGGGCTCCAGGAGAGCTGGAGGGGGACTGAGGATATGGGCCTGGAGGGAGAGGACCAGGGGAATGACTTCCCACTGCCACAGGGCAGGGTTCGATGGGATACTGGGAAGGAATTGCTGTCTGTGAGGGTGGGGAGGCCCTGGCACAGGCTGCCCAGAGAAGCTGTGGCTGCCCCTGGATCTCTGGAAGTGTCCAAGGCCAGGTTGGAAGAGACTTGGAGTAACATGGTATAGTGGAAGTTGTCCCTGCCCATGGCAGTGGGGTTGGACAGGATCCACCAGGATTGGTCCCAGGGGCTGCCCCAACCCATGTGCAGGACCTTGCACTTGGCCTTGCTGAAATTGGGCCCACTTTCAAGCTTGTCCAGGTCCCTCTGGATGGCATCCAACCCCTCAGGCACGTCAACTGTACTCAGCTCAGTGTCATCTGCAAACACAAACCCCTCTGAGCCATTCTTGTTCTACAGCTTCATCATTTTCGGCAGCAGCATGAAATATTCTGCAGGGGTGACAAACTGGGGGCACACGGGGTGGACAGCTATACCCAGAACCAAGCTGATGCTCCTCTGAAAAACAGGGAGCACAGAGGGATGCACCTCTTGCTCCCGTCCTGGGCGGGAAGCATTTTGGGGAGGCGTGTTTTGCACTTAAGGGTGTCCACCCTGAAGCAGCACCTTAAAAGTAAGAGTGCCACGTGAAAACTGTGGTGAGGAGGACAGGGAGAGTGTGCAGCGCTGAGACAGGGTAGCAGAAAATGGGGCAGCACAGGCAGCCACGCTCCTAAGACACTGACACTGCAGCAGAGAAGATAAATGACTGGCCCAAGGCCACACAGTGAGGCAGTGTCCCCTCTACGTGACTTTCAATCCCTGCTCCAGCACAGGATTGCTAAGGGATCCTTCAATAAAATGTTATACTGGCTTCTAAATCATGTGATTTATTTTTTTACACCCATACACACTCACATGCATAAATGTACTTTTTTTTGCCAGCTTCTTTCTTTCTCCTCCGCCCAGATACACTCAGAATCTCTCTTAAAAACCATAAGAAGTGAAAACTTCCTATTTTCCCCACTAAAGAAGAACTCATAGGGGTTAACTTGACTCCAGGAGCTGGGGCTTCCCATGGAGAAGGATGCTGCCAACAGTCCCACCTGGCGAATCATGCCTATATTTACAATTGCATGCTCTGAGACACTGCAGATATTTCCTAGAAGCTATAAACCCCATCCCAACAATTGCAAGGGGAGCGGGGATAAATTAGCTGAAGCCTGTCACTCAGTGAAGTCACGCTGGAGGAGATCCATCCAGGTAATCCATCTTTCTGCTGTGTTATACAATGACACAGTAATGGTCAGCCCAGAGGGATTTCTTTAGGAAAACTCAACTGTTACTAAAATGGTAAGTTAATACCGAGCAAGAACTCAGCCATCATTAGACCGAAGGGTAGGCACGACAGGGAATAAAATATTACAGTCCCCATTCAAATATTTTTATTTATCAGAGCAGGAATAAATAGACCTATCTGCAGGCTGCAAAGAGAGGGGGCTGGGATTAAAAGAAAAGAAAAAAAAAAAAAAAAAACCTGCACACATCGATTCCATCTTTGCCATTTCTCCTAATAAACAGCCCGGCGTGGCTGTGCTGTTGGGCAGCTGGGGTGGAGGAGGGCATGCTGCCCAGCTCTCACAGGGACACGGGACACAAATCCGAGCTCAGGCTCTGCCCTTTTGTGTTGATTTAAAAAAAAAAAAAAAAAAAAACCTCTAAGAAGAAAGGAAGAAAGCAAGAAAAGTTATGTGGCTAATAAAGGGCTCTATTGTGCCATCAATTTTTTAAGCTTTAATGATTTCGGGAGGAAGTTCAGCTCAGCAATCAATAGCGCAATATGGGCAGGAGGGCTCGGAGGAAATTCAGCGCCGGAGCTGCGGGAAGGGCTGGTGGAAGGAGGGGGGTTCAGAGGAGGGGGGTTCCCCTTGCTCAGGGCAGAGGGACCCCTGTCCTGCACAGATCCCCGTCCTATTCAGCCGGCACGGTGTGAGCTCCCCCTCCTGCTACACAGAGCGTGTGGCCAGGGGACAGCGGGGAAATTTGGGGATGCCAAGGCTGCTGCCACGGGGAGGGAGGTGGCAAAGCGCCCACGCCAGCTGGGCTGCTCGCCCCACGCTCCCCATAGCCGGGGTGAGCACATCCAGGGATGCTCACCCCACACCGGGTACATCCCAGGGATGTTTGCTGGCACGTCCCAGGATTGATCACCCCACGCTCCCCACACCCGGGGTGAGCACATCTCGGGGATGCTCTCCCCTGGCTGAGCACATCCCAGGGTTGTTTGCCTCATGCTCCCCACACTCCGGGGCTGAGTATATCCCAGGGATGCAGGCACCACACTAGGCACATCCCAGGGATGGTCACCCCACACTCCCCACACCCAGGATGAGCACATCCTGGGGATGCTCTCCCCTGACTAAGCACATCCCAGACATCCTCTCCCCCCCACGCTGTGCCCATCCCAAGGATGCTTGCCCCACAACCCCTACACCCGGGATGAGCACATCGCAGGGATGCTCCCCTCAACACTCCCCACGTTGGAGTTAATACCGTTCCAGGGATGCTCCCCCCACACTCCCCACACCCGGGCTGAGCCCATCCCAGGGATGCTTCCACCAAGCCCACAAGTCCCTGAGCACCGTACCCCCCACACCCCCCTCGCCCGGGAAGCCCCGCTCCCCCCGCAGCAGGACACGTACCGCATCGCCCAGGCTCGCAGCTGCCGCCGGGATGAGGGGTTATCCGCGGGATGATCCTGCGCCAGACGAACCTAAGGGACACGGTGACACAGCGTGCAGCTCCTTCAGCACCAGCGGGGACAACGCCTCGCCCGAGGTGCCACCCTAACCCTGGGCAGGAGCCACAACCGCCTCCGAGTTCGCAAGGGCTCGGGCAGCGGCCAGATAAAAATCGGGATAAAAACCCGCCACAGAGGGCTCTCCAGCACTGGGAGGACCCCGAGCCGTCGGGTCGCTGCCCCGCTGAGCGGTGCAGAGGAGGAGGGATGGGATGGGATGGGATGGGACGGGACGGGACGGGACGGGACGGGACGGGACGGGACGGGACGGGACGGGACGGGATGGGATGGGACGGGACGGGACGGGATCACCCCGCGCATCCCATCCCTTACTAAAAATAAAAGCCGATCCCGTAAGTGGATCCCGCACGGCAGTGAGCGCTCCGCGGGGTCGTATCGGCGGCACCGCGAGCGACCGCGGGCAGCGGGAACTCGGGCAAAAGTTTTGCCACAATCCAAGGGAATACGATAAAAATTACTAATAGCAACGAATCACCACAAAATAACAAAAACTAATAATAATTAATCAATTTAAAATAGTAATTATTATGGTTAATCGGCACGCAGAAAGAGGGGAATATCCGACCTGGAAGCCGGGAGCGGCGGTGACAGCGGTGCTGCCTCTGCGCGATGCTGCCGCAGCTCGGGGACCACCGGGAGAACCGGGCACAGCCCGCGGGCACCGGGAGGGACGGAGGGAGGGACGGGAGGGGACGGAGCGGGGGGGACACCCCCTTGGTCCACCCCCGTCGACGAAGGCAGCAGGCGGGGGACCCCGCGCCCCTCTCCCACCCGGGAATCCCGGCAGGGCCGAGCGGGAGGAAAACTGAGCATTTCTTAAAATACTAAATAAAGAGAGAAAAAAAAAAAAAAAAAAAACACAGAACTCACCGTCTAAAGCGAATCAGCAGCGAGGGAGCCGCGGGCGGCTCAGCGAGGGTAGCATCGCCCCTGCCGTGGGACGGGACGGGACGGGACGGGACAGGACGGGGCGGGGCAACTCCGCGCACCTCGGGGGGGCTGGCGGCGGACACGGCACGGCGAGGGGCACGGCGGCACCGCCCGCCCCGTCCGGCCGCGCTGACCCGCGGCTGCCGTGCCGGCGGCTCGGCGGCGGTGCCAGCCAAGGGCCCGGATGTCGCTGGCCCCGCTCCCTCCCCCGCCGGGGGTGACACGGACCGGGGGGCGTCCGGGGGGGTCCCGCCCGCCCCGTCGGGGCGCCGGGCGCTGCCACGTGGGACCGTGGGGGGGGGGGGGGGCGCTCTCTCTCCGCCTTTCCCCCTCCGCCGTCCCCCCCACCCCCCCCCGCCGGGTTTGACAGGTCCACGAGACCAAACAAACTGCGGCGGACGGGCGGGCGGCGCGACCAATGGGAGCGCGCGGGAAGGGGGGATCGGCCAATGGGAGCGCGGCGGGGGCGGGATCGCCTGAGGGGAGCGCGGCGGCGGCGCCGCCCCGGGGTCTCAGTGCCCCCCGTTGCACTCAGGGGTGCGGGCGTCGGGAGGGCGGGCGGGTGTTGTGTTGTGTCAGAGAACCACAGAATGGTTTGGGTTGGAAGGGACCTTAAAGATCATCTCGTTCCCACCCCTGCCATGGGCAGGGACACCTTCCACTATACCCCAGGTTGCTCCAAGCCCCGTCCAACCTGGCCTTCAACACTTCCACGGGTGGGGCAGCCACAGCTTCTCTGGGACAACCTGTACCAGGGCCTCAATACCTTCACAAACAGCAATGTCTTTCCAATTCCCATCTAACCCTGCCCTCTGTCAGTGGGAAGCCATTACCCCTTGTCCTCTCCATCCCTTGTCCCCAGTCCCTCTCCAGCTCTCCTGGAGCCCCTTTAGGCACTGGAAGGGGCTCTCAGGTCTCCCTGGAGCCTTCTCTTCTCCAGCTGAACCCCCCCAGCTCTCCCAGCCTGGCTCCAGAGCAGAGGGGCTCCAACCCTCGGAGCATCTCCGTGGCCTCCTCTGGACTGGCTCCAGCAGCTCCACGTCCCTGTGCTGTTGTTCCCCAGGGCTGGAGGCAGCTCTGCAGGGGGGTCTCACCTGAGGGGGCAGAGGGGCAGAATCCCCCCCTCCCCTGCTGCCCACGCTGTGGGATCAGCCCAGGGCATGGGGGTTTCTGGGCTGGTTCATGTCCAGCCTCTCCCTCACCAGCCCCCAGGACCTTCTCCCCAGGGCTGCTCCATCTGTTCATCCCTGGCCTGGATTGATCCAGGGGCTGCCCCGACCCAGGAGCAGCACCAGAACTTGGTTTTGTTAAACCTCAGAGGTTCCCATGGGCCCACTTCTCGTGTCCTGGCCTATTTGATAATTCCAGACAAATAAACCCTTAGGTGGGGACAAAAAACCCCAAAATATAGAGCGCAGTGCTACTCCACTGCGAGACCCCCAGATCCCCCTCACAGGCAAGGGCATGGTGGGGTGGGGCATGGCTGATGGGACTGCCATGGTCCTACAGGGATCCAACAGCTCTGAATCCTCTCTGCACCCCCTTCCTAATTTTGTCTCTCTGCCTGCGTTCTGCGGTGAGAAAAACAGCTTCCTGATAGGATTGGTTTCTGTGTTCATGTGGATTGCAGGCTTCGGATGCCACCTGCCCTGTGTATTGTTACACCGATATCATCCCTGAAGCCAGTGTGACAAAACCTGCAGATGATCCCATATCCCTACTCAGCCTCTTAAGGGTTGGGCTCTGAGGGAAAAAAATATGATTTGCAGAGAAAATAGGCAAAGAACACACTTAAATTCAGCTCACTCCATGAAATTTGGATAGCAAGAAGTCTCCTTTATAGGTTTAATCGTTCAAAGGACATCAGGGTTTTTTGTTGTTTTTGTTTTGTTTTGTTTTGTTTCTGTCAGGATGTTTGGGGCATTTGAGATTTCTTTTTTTTTTTTTTTTTTTTAAACTCAGACCAAGCCAACAATCACAATTTGTTTTTATTTCATCTGGTTTCCTACCCTGTCATCAGGCTTCCGTGCTTTCCCAGTGGGTCCCCGAGTGCAGTCAGCACGATGCTGAGTCATGGAAGAACATTGTCAGCTTCAATTCTGAGCAGTTGAGGCTTCACCCTCAATATCAGCTATTCAGGGAGAGCCTTCCTGTGTGCATTTAGAACTTCCCCAGCACATTTGCACTCTGTTTCCTAGGATTTTCATCAAATGTTTTCAATGAAACACCATTTCAAGATGTTCCTTTAGGGTTTGTTGTTTAGCAATCTGTTTCAGGTGGAAGGGCCTGGCACAGCGATCCTGCCTGGGATCTCTCATCTAATACCCAGGAAACCATTGCTAGCAGCTGACCCAGCCTGAGATCTGACTCTGAGTGCCTTAATTGGTCAAAAATCTCCAATTTTCATTAAAATCCTTCACTAGCAGCATATTTTTAGATTTAAGGGGAAGGTTTAAATTAGGAAGGGTAGGAGCAGCTACTGTGAGTTTGCTGATGGAGGAATGTGTGTTCCTAACAAAAAATCAGAGGCAGGATTTGGGATCTTTTTCATCCAGAGGAAGGATGCCATCCAGCTATGAAAGTTCTCCATAGGAGACAGAGGGGATTTTCTGCCCCCTCTCTGCCCACTATGAAACACCTCTAAGCTTTATCTTGTTCTCTAGATCCAGAGTCAGCACCTGATTATTTTTAAAACAACAAGCTTGTGTAAAACACACTGACAGGAACAACGTGATGCAACCTCCTGATCTTCCCTCTACAACTCCTGCCTTCAAAAACCCATCGACACGGATACAAGCACCCAAACCCACTGCAACCAGAAGCACCTTGTAGAGAGTGAGTGACACAAGACTGAAGGGTGTTAAGGATTCTCTGGTGCCTTCATCTGGTAAACACTCACCAGCACAGCAGGCAAGAGGCTGTGAGGGATGGGAGCTTTGGACAAGGGTGTCACGAGGCACAAAGTGATGCTTTGGATCTGCTTATGGTCGTTTTCTCACAGGCAAACTTGAGACAGGACAAAGCCAAGGAAGACCTTGGCTTGAGACTGGAAATTGGTAAAACAGGAATATAACTTTTCCTGCTCCACTTTGCATTTAGTTGTCTCAGGGTCCTGAGTACACTGATAGGTTTTAATTTCCCTGACCAGCCTCACCTCCACCCATGCGCTCTCCACTTGTAAGTCAAGAGGCTCCAATTAAGCTCTGGATGCCTCGCCTGAGCTGTGTTTTAGGACAGTTGTAGTCCTGCCTCGAGTCCTGTGTCTTGGATCAGCACCATACCTACATTGTAGCCTTGTTTCCAGTCCTGCTCTTGCTGCTTCCGAGTGGATCCTGGAACCACTTCATCCCCCCACCTTGGTGGGGATGCTTGGTAGTTCCTTTTTACCAGCAACTGGCCCTGCCAATCCTCTTCAGACCCAGTGGGACTACATCCCTGCCTGTGCTGTGGTCATCCTGGGATCCTGGCTCACTTTTCTGTGGCAGGAAGGATCACTGACCCTGAATGCACCACGACACCTGGGAACCATGTTGCAAGAGCACCCTGCTCCTAGACCACATTCCCTACTTAGCTCTCCAAGGCTACACCTGGTAGCTCTGGTGGCAGTTGGACTTGGTTTATAGGTTCAGGAAGATGTGAGCACCCTTGTTTTATTGCCATGTTTGTTCCACTGGTACATATGGAGGTCTTTAGTCAACTCAAGTACTCTCAGGCGTTTCCCAACAGGTTTCTAGTGTGCCAAGTTTGTTCGCTCCTGAGAGCAGGAACTAGGCTCTGTTAGAGATGGCTCTAGTTTGGCACCTACTTTGTAATGGGATTGAGTGTGGAAATTGGCAGGAGGGGTAGGGAGCTGCCTCATCTTCATGCGCATAATCAATAGCAAAGCATTACTTAAAAAGTAAAGTGGTTTGATGGTGTTTCTGTAGGGCAAGACATGCCCTGCATTTTCAGTCTTTGATTCATACTGCTTAACATGCCATGAGATGGAGCTCGGCGAGTGACTCACATTGTGAAAGCTCTCCAGTTAGCTCCTGGTGCTCCCTCTCAGCAAGTGTGTCATGGTTGTTTCAGCATGTCTACGTCTGTTCTCCATCTCAGATCCATAAACCTTCAAGGCTCTGTTAGGGAAATCCCTAAGCCCAGACATTGGAGGGGTGACACCAAAGCATGTGTGAGGCTCTTGCCAGGATCAAGGAGCTCTCACTCTGGATTAGGTCCAGCCTGCATGAGGCAGAGTGTGATACAGCTCAGTCCACCTGCAGACACCAGGCAGAAGCTTGGAGGGCTGAAGGAGCTGGGGGAGCTCAGCCTGGAGAAAAGGAGGCTCAGGGGGGACCTTCTCACTCTCGGAAATTCCCTGACAGAAGGGGAGAGCCAGGTGAGGGTTGGGCTTTGCTCCCAGGGAACAAGTGACAGGAAAAGAGGAGATGGCCTCAAGCTGTGCCAGGGGAGGTTTAGATTGGGTATTAGAGAAAATTTCATAATGGAAAGGTTTGTCAAGCCCTGGCACAGCTGCTCAGGTCTGCAGTGGATCCCCATCCCTGGAAGGATTTAAAAGCTGTGTGGCACTTGGGGACATGGGTTAGTGGTGGGCTTGGAAGTGCTGGAGAACGGTTGAACCTGATAATCTTGGAGGTCATTTCCAACCAAAATGACTTTATGATTGATTCTCTGACAGGAAACTCATGGCTTAGGGAGTACAAGCGGTGGCAAACCACTCCATCTTGCAGGAGAAAGGAACCTTGCTCTCAACTTCCACCATGACTATGTGAGGGTAAGGCCATTCCCATACAAAGGAGATGTCATACCAAAAGGTGCATTGTCTGAATTAACATCATCACATCCATTGCAGATGTATACACATCAGTGCTTCTCAAGCGTCAGCCTTTCTACACACGAGCTGCCCATCCATGTGCTCCTGTTCCAGTGTGGGATTCAGCCAAGGGCTCCAGTGGTCCTTCTTTTAGCCTTGCAAGGTTGTTTGCTGTTCTCCAATAACCTGGTCATTGATTTTGATCTGGAGCTGCCTCTTCAAAAAGTGACAAATCTTGATAGGATTCTTTGTTTATACACTGAGGATGTGGAGAATGTTCCCTTTCTGTTGCCTCCTGTTCTCGCCTTGCACTGTTAGAAATCTGACTCTACTCTTCTTCCCTGGAGATACACTGGGGTTTCTATCAGTTTGGGTGGGATGGGAGCAGTCCTTGGAGAAGAGGTAGGAGTTGGGAGGCCCTGGAATGAGGCTGCTTTAGCTGAGAGGAGGACAGCACAGAGGAAGAGGAGCAAGGGACTTGGAGCTCGGAAGATCTCCAGTCAGCAGTGGCCTAAACTAACAACTGAACTAACAACCTGTCTGGGTTAGAAGTGAGACAGAAGTGCTCACATGTTGGTGGTATCATAGAATCACAGAATGGTTTTGGCTGGAAGGGACCTTAAAGCTCATCTTGTTCCACCCCCTGCCACGGGCAAGGACACCTTTCACAATCCCAGGTTGCTCCAAGCCCCGTCCATCCTGGCCTTGAACACGTCCAGGGATGGAGCAGCCACAGCTTCTCTGGGCAACCTGTGCCGGTGCCTCCCCACCCTCACAGTCAGGAAATTCTTCCTAATATCTAATCTAAATCTCCCCTCTTTAAGGCCGTTAATACTCCTGAGGATGCTGCTCCTTTTCTCTGGACTCCTAAACCAAAAGCAGCGACAGAATTCCAGCTGAGCTCCAGAGGAGTATGAAGGGTTACGGACACTTGTGTGGTGACAGGCGGTCCTGGGCAAGGCTGAGCACGTCCTGTGGAGCCCAGCCAGCAGGGCTGACCTGATATAACTGGGAGCTGGCACTGGATGCTTAACTTCAAATGGCCCAGGGACTGAACAGATGGCTCCTCTTTATTTGCATGCTACTTGGATTTGTGAGTCAAGCAGAAGAATAACTTAATTTTTGACATTTGCTTCTCCTCAGAGCCCAGCACAATTTATGTTATACTGGCATTTGCGTGAAGGATGTTGCTTTAGGCATAAAACCCATCCCGGCTTTAACCCTAAAAGGAGACAAATAGGCAGGAACCATGTTCCTCCTCAGCTCTTTTGTAGGCTCTGCCAAGGGATATCACACTTACACAGTGACCAAAGAATCAGGAGAAAACAGTCATTTGGGGCTTGTGGAAGGAAGGGGCAGGGTTGGAGTTAAACTGGACTGGAAAAATATCTCATTTGTAGGCCTGAAATGAGAGACTGTTTGTGGATGAGGTTTACCTCCTATTAAAAATACCCTTCAAGGCCTGTGCAGTTACTCTTGAGCACGGGGGATAAATTTAGTAGAGTCTTGTTCCTGCTGACATAGACTTAAGTGAAAATAATATATATGGCCAGGGCACAACATCTGCAAGCCAATTAAAAACCTGGCTGATCACACTCCAGATGACAGTTGCCGTGACTAGTGTGTCTGCATGCCACCCCTTTGAGAGGGAACAAAACAGATCCTGCTTGGCTGTGTGGCATCTCTGTGCATCTTCCAGTGCCTGTAACAGCTAGTGGTGATTATTTGATAACTCGAGTCCCAGCAGTGAGTCCTCCTTGCCCTCACGGCTGTGCCTGCTGCCCCCAGTAGACTTGCGTGGTCACATATGTGATATTCAGGGGTTTGACTGCAGGTCAATAGTAAAAGTCACAGGATATGAGAATAAAGCTAATTTTCTGGCCTGATTGGAAGGTGTGAGAATTAGCCTGGGTAAGGCTGTGTGTGCTTTGACCAGTGAAAACACACATTTTTTTCAAAGGCTGTGTTCTAAATACTTAGTGCAAATACTTAGTCTTTGTTTTCCAGAGGGCAAAGTGCAGTTCTCCTTCACCTGTAGTTTTAAGCGAAATATCAGGTGCTGTTAGCAAAACTGTGAATGGGAGATAAAGCAGCCAGAGCAGGTAGATCCATGCCCCTGAATTCTGGGGCTACGATCTGTTTTCTAGACAGTTTTCAGCATCTCTTGCGTTCACTGTGATCCCCCTCTTGTGGTTGGTCCAGCACCTGCAAAATTTCCCTACCTGTGCCTGTCCAGCTCAATGACATCGTGTTCCCCAAACAATGCAACTAGAATATGGTGGCTCCATGGTTAGCTGCCCCTCAGCTGAGCTGCTGTGACCATCCTGGTGTGTACTAGAAGACAACCCGAACTGTGAGGTGAACTGCACCATCTCAAACCTCTCCTGTTGACTGTCGTCCCAGCAGCCTCAGTTACCAACCTGTCATGGAGCTGCTGGCCTTATGTGAGCTCTTCAGATGCTCTGGTTGGGAAGTAAAACATAGTTTAAACCATATACATGGCAAGTTCAGCTGATACAGTTTCCTTCGTCACATGGACAGGCCATGAGCATACACAGGAACGATTTAACAGCCCAGGTCAAGGGCCATAACTTGTTATATTACAATAACTTGGTCACATCTGATGGAGTGTTTCACATTTGGCCCGAGCCCTCAGTGAATGAAACATGCCCGGAGCACCCAGAGATTGAAGTGCTGCTTGAAGGCAAATAAGTCTTTTGTATAATCTCCTCTACATCCCATGTGAAGCATGAATATTGGGAAAAATTTCTTCATGGAAAAGGTGGTCAGGCATTGGCACAGGCTGCCCAGGGGCAGTGGTGGAGTCCCCATCTCTGCAGGGATTGGAAAGCCATGTGGATGTGGCACTTGACAGTGCTGGGGGAGTGGCTGGAGCAGACGAAAGGTCTTTTCCAACCTAAACGATTCTGTGATTTTGTGAAGAACTCCTTTTCAGTTCTGACCTCGTTGAATCGGTCACTTTGAAAACAAGACTGCGTCCAGTGTTCGTGTAGAGGTACTTGGGTTGGGAGCCATGGCATGGGGTTCCCATTCCCCTCAGCTGGCCCATCATCTCTCTTGTGTCTTAAGGGTGGCCAGGACCTTTGTGGATTGAATTCCTGTCTGTGAAGGCTTTTTAAGGTCATGGCCCACAATTCCCTATTCCTTCAGTGCTACAAGGAGCTGGGAGAGACACACTGAGCTCTGTGTCCTCTTTAGGACCCATCCACGTGTTCAGATCCAGTCACTGGAGATTGGAGAGAGATCCAGAAGTGAGACCTGTTTGACTCTCCTCTCAACTTTCCATCAACTGTTTTTTCATTCCAGAAGGAAAACGCCCCACATTGAAATAGGCTGGCAATTTGTGTGAGCCCTTTTTTGAGACGTGACACAAGTGCATGGTGAAGCTTCATCGTTTTCTCCATCCCTCTCCCTGCATGACTCTCCACAGCCCCGGGCCTGCACCAGACCCAGCTGAGGCACAGCTCGTAGCCAGAGGGCTTCTCTGATTAGGAGCAGCGGGGCTGTGCTGCGTGGAGAGAGTAAGGAATTGCACTCCCTCTCGTGGCTGTGCTATCCCCTACCTTTTCCTGGAGCAGAAGACCCTAAAACTTCACTTACACAGCACACCCATGGCCAGTGCAAGTCCCCAGCATATCCAGAGTCAGCAGTGCAGCACAGACCAGCACTTAAGGGACTGGTAATTAGGCTTAAAGTTTTGCCAAACTACTAATTGTTTGGGGAAAAAAAAAATTCCATACCAGATGTCTGCCTTAGGCTGAAGTTCTCCAGAAAGTTTCGGCCAAACTATTTTGTCCATTTCCAAGAATGAGGGGAAAGCACAGTATTTTGTCCAGATTTTGAAAAGGAATAATTCCATGAAATTGAAATAACAGAGAAAAGCCTCCATCTATTGAAGTAAGAGCATGCAATTTAGTCCCACTGTCAAAAAGTGCCCTTTGCTACTTCCAAGAAAGTTTGTTTAATTTTGAATTAGTTATAAGCTCTGCAAATCATGGTTTGCATGTGCTCAACAGACCCAGTCACAGATTAACAGCTCTGTTCTCCGAGGACTATCCAAAGCAGGCACGCTCTAGCTCAGGGCTGCAAAGGCTGGAGTATGGAATGGCTGCTTCCAGCACTCTAGAAATAAGAGCTGTGTGAGTGAGGAGAGCTGGGGAGAGCTGGAGGGTTCAGAGGTGGGTGCTGTGATGGGGTCAGAAGTGGGTAGATGCTGCTGGACATCTGTTTATGAGAGGGATAACACAAGCTGGCCTAGTAAAAAATAAGGATGAAGAAGATCCCATGAGAGGTAGAACAGGCACCCTCTCTCTGCTCCTCCAGAAGTGTTTTTCCTTGGGAAAGGAAGGACAGACTCCAAAATGACAAAGAAGGTGATTCTGCCACTCTGCCCCCTCAAGTGAGACTCCCCTGCAGAGCTGCCTCCAGCCCTGGGGAACAACAGCACAGGGACGTGGAGCTGCTGGAGCCAGTCCAGAGGAGGCCACGGAGATGCTCTGAGGGCTGGAGCCCCTCTGCTCTGGAGCCAGGCTGGGACAGCTGGGGGGGTTCAGCTGGAGAAGAGAAGGCTCCAGGGAGACCTGAGAGCCCCTTCCAGAGCCTAAAGGGGCTCCAGGAGAGCTGGAGAGGGACTGGGGACAAGGGATGGAGTGACAAGGGGCAGTGGCTTCCCAGTGTCAGAGAGCAGGGTTAGATGGGATATTGGACAGGAATTGTTGTCTGTGAGGGTGGTGAGGCCCTGGCCCAGGTTGTCCCAGAGAAGCTGTGGCTGCCCCATTCCTGGAAGTGTCGAAGGCCAGGTTGGATGGGGCTTATAGCAACCTGGGATAGTGGAAGGTGTCCCTGTCCATGGCAGGGGGTTTGGAATGAGATGGTCTTTAAGGTCCCTTGCAACGCAAATCATTGGATGATTCTATGATCCTATACCCCCGGTGCTGGGGGTAACCTCCTGCTCTGAGCAACCTTCCCATGCAGGGAGAGTTTCTTCTCAGAACTGCTACAGGGGTGGCACTAAGAGATTCAGATTTGGGCTGCCGCGCCGTCATCCCAGAGGCAATTTCTGAGGGAAAGCAGGAATGCCTCAGGAGCATGTCTAGGGGACTTTCAGCTGATATGGGATGGAGATGCAATGACTGATCCATGGTGTCCACGGGAGCATTTTCCACCCGGCAGCACAACGTTGCAGGGACTCGGGGCAGGCTGACTGGAGCTCTGGGCTGCTCCTCCCGGCACCTCTGACATCTAAAGCTTGCACTGGGTGTCTGGACACAGCCCCACAGCGTGCCCCGCAGACTCGAGTGCAGATAGCATCTGACTCTCTTGTCCTGGCAAGAAGATTGTCTTCCCTTATAATGCTGCCATCCACAAGCCAAAAATGCACTTTTGCCATCCAGTGGAGGGAAGGTTGTTAAGAATGGAGGCGTTGACACAACCTGCCTTTGGGGGAAATGGCACAGAGCAGCAGCATCCCTAGTTCAAGAGGCTGTCTGAGTTTAGCAATAGTCTCTTGTTCCCAGGCTCTGGGCCAGGGTAAATTGGCTGCAGTGTACTTTGGGAAGGAGGATTTTACCTCCAGGAGAAAAAGAGCTTAGCACAGCTCTGTCAGGAGTCCCTCTTAAGCTCATCCACACAAAGGGATGGGTGCCAGTTCCTCGGATGGGCTTGTTACTGGCCTTCCTTGGGTGTAGCAAAAGCTACCCGTTAGCAGGTACAGTGAAGAAATCCTGGTGTGGGGGCAGAAGGGAGGTAAGGAGGCAGGAGGGGCCCATGGATTTAATTTACTTTTCTGAATTAGCATGGGTGGATGGAATGGCCTCTCCCCGAAGGGAAGGAGAGGAAGGCAGAGACTAGGATGGCTGCTGTCTCCGTGCTCTGAGCTTTGCGAACGCGAGTGCGTGTTCCCCACCGTGCCAAGTATTTTAATGCATCACGCGGTATCTGGGAACAATCAGAGCACAAAGAGCCCCAGCCCTCCTCCCTGGCCAGCCCCTGCTGCCCTGGATGCATCCCTGCCCCTGGGTCTGGGTGGTGGATGAGGCAGGAGCCGGGTGAGGTCCTGCTCTGAGAGGTCCTGGAGGCTTCTCCGTTGTCTCCATCCAACTGCTTTGCCCAGAAGTCCTTCAGGTTTCAGGACTGTTTGCACTGCGAAGGAAAGGGTGAATTGGAACAGACACAACAACTGGAGTCTCATGGCTCCCATCCTTCGTGGAGAGGAGCGTGGCTGTGGCTCAGGTTTCTGTGTTGCCTAAACAAGGGTCTCTCTTATTAGCTGAGGTGTTTGAGGCTGTCTCTGGGCTTTCCTTCAGCCACCACTCCATGACATGTCTCCTGTGAGCCCACCAGGCTCCATCTCAGTACCTGGAGCATCCCAGTGGCATTGGAGGCCTACTTTTAGGTAGGTAACTGAAGCAAGCCCTTGACATTCATGCACCACAAAGGTTGTCCTGGGATGTGCCATTTCTGCTGCTCAGCTCAGCAGTAGCTTTCTCAGGTGCTCTGTTCAGCCAGGTCGTCTGGATGAATGGGAAGGTGGTGGGGTTGTTTAACCTCCCTCTGCAGGAGAGATGATGGTCCCAAAATTCATGTCAGGGAGCAGAACAAGCATCACTTCCCCCACCTGGGGGCTTCAACCTTCCCCACACATGGATCAGACATCCCCATTTCCTACTTGAGATGCAGTAAGGCAGCAGGATAGAGAACAAAGATGATCTCTTTTAATGGTTTTTACCTAGAGCAAGTTTTTGTTTCTAAATTATATACACCTTTAAAAATAAAGGATAACAGCTTCTTGAAAGTCCCACGCTTATTACACTCTATTAAATTTCCTTAATTACCGAATTTGCAAATGTTACCAGAGCAGTGGAGCAGTCAGAATCAAGGTAAAGCATATGAAGCCCTGGTTTCTTGAGGAACTAATACACCTTTTGACAGAAGCTGAGTTTTCCGCAGATTCAGGGAGACTATTTATTTCATTTCCATTTGCTTGCCTTGCTCAACTCAATGGCTTCTTCATCCAGGGCTCAGAAGAGAATTGGCAACTGAAATAAGCAACAAAGCGTGCTTTAAACAAGCAACAAAGTATGTATTAGTCCTCCAGGGATAAAAAAAATGGGGTGTGAAAATCCACTAGTTCTAAAAACCTTATTTATGGTCGCTACATAAATCTGTCAAGTTGGGTCATGGACAACGGGACTTTCTTCATATAAGTCAAACTGGTGTTTCCCTTTCTATTTATCCAACACATTTAGGCTTCATCCCTAAGAGCTCTGGTCGGGAGCTGTCTGTGCTGTTTGACTCCCTCATCCTTCAAAGAGGGTGGCTCTCTACAAGCTGCTCATGGGGTTTCAAGGGTCCATGAGAATAAATTTGAATAAACTCATTAATAACTCATTTGTCCACTGCATTACATTCCATTAAATTCTGTGATTTGGTACAAATGAGTAAATACATGTGGAACTTCCATTGTTCTATAATGCAAAACATCTACGTTTTAAAATCCTGAAAAATGGGTATTCATTTATATGGTGACCTAAATATGTGTTTCTGTCACAAAGCAGAGCTGGGAGGGACCTCAGCTGTTCAGCTCGTCCATTCCCTACACCCTAGACAAGGTTTGCTGTGACTTTTTGCCCAGTTCCATCTCATTTGTCATTACTGATCTTCAGTGATGGTTATTCCATGATCCCCGCTATGATCACGTATCCATCTACTAAACAAAATGTACCAACAATTTATAATTAGGTGGAAATCAGCATATTTTAATAGTTATTAGCAAATGTCCTATGGAAAAAAATTAATTCTCACAACAAAACAAGATTATAAATAATGTTTTCAAATATGACCACTTTTGAAAATCTTCATCATTTTCACCCCAGACCTGCCCCCTCCCCCCAAACCCCTTAACTCTGTATTTTTTGCCTGGATCAGCTCACTAATCTGCTTCAGGACAACTGAAAAGCATAGGGTGATGTAGTGAGCAGTCAGAGTGGGGAGAGCAGGAATTCTTTAAGCTGGTCTTGCTACAAGGGAGACAGTCCTTGCTTTGAACCGTCCTGCTGCCAGTTCAACGCGGCTGCTTTGCTCACCTTTCCCTTAACCCAGCAGGTTACCTGCCTTCACCAGCAAGTTAAAGCAGAGAAGAGCTGCCAGGAACGAGCTCAGGGTCTCCTGTTGTTGTAAAATCATAGCAAAGCATTTTGCTTTTCAAACGCCTGTCTAACCCAACGGGAATAATTTGTGAAGGAATCCTGACTCTACTTGTCGTTCAGTTCATTATCTTTATGATCCCGTCCCTAAAAACACTTAATGGTTAATAAACCTTGAGGAAATGCAATCTTACAGGCAAATCTTTTGGCTGAGCATCTGCTTCAATACTGGGAAGGGCTGGTCTTTTGTCTCTTTAATTACCTTTTTGACCTTTTCAGAATACAGACTTTTGCATTAGCCATAGGACAGATGTGCAGAATCGGTCACACTGAACCCCTGGCTACATGTCCCCCACAGATGCTCTTGCTCCACAGCTATTTTGATGCTAACCTTTCTGCAGGTTCTATTATTCATGCCAGAAAGGCTCTTTAAAAACCCCAAGGAAGAGTCCTGGCATTTCCAAAATGTCCATAGGGAGGCCCAGTGGCGGTTTGGAAGAAATCTCAGCTTTGTGATGCCAACTCTCCAGCCTGTGTCAAGATATGAGTGCTGGGCCTCATTTGCATAGATGCAAATGCTTTAGAGGAGAGATCAGCATTGCTGCTCCACGTCTGCAGGAGAACCCCAGTCCCGAGTGAGGTGGTCTGTGTGGTCAAGGCTGGACTATCCCACACAAGGAAGAGCTTCTGAGATCAGCCTAACACCGTCTTTGGCTGAGCTTGAGCACTGGCAGCAAAGACAGCGGGTAAATCTAATCCTGAGCACAGGTCTGGGTATGTGCTTGGCTGGTCACATCATCCTGGCCTGAGTGGCTGTGGTGTCTGGGAGGAGATGATGAGACCATGGGGATAATGAGTGCGTGGGGATGATGAGACCACGGGGAGCAAGGAAGAGCACTCACAGAATCACTGTTCTGCATCATCTCCTGCAGATTAATGCACAAGTTCATCCTTTCTTGCAAAGCAGTTCCATGGGGAAGCTGTGTCCCTTTTTTTACTCAATAACCCATGGGTTAGCACACCCATCTGGAAGTGCTTGAGGAGACCCCTTCCCAGCTTCCAGGAGATGAGCCACCTGGCAAGTTATTCTGCAGTGGGGCTTGTTCAGCTTCTTTTTCTGTTTTGTATAAAATAATTAACTGGCAGGGAGAGAGAGACAGGGAGAACATGTGAGTTTGCAGCTCATTGCATAGGCATTAATCTAGAAGGGGAAGACCCAGTCCCTGCTCCTAACTAAGACTGTTTAGGTGAAACAGAAAACTGCCACAACTTCACAGACTCTGCCCAAGGACTTTCTTTGTACACAAAGGAAGTCAGAAAGTTAAACCAAGACTAATGAGGAGAGATGACTGTGGAATTTCTGGATCAACAGTGGCCTCTTTCATGTTACTGCCCAGGGATCAGTGAAGCCTGAAGAACATCTCTCTCAGTTGTGGACCTCAGGCCCTTAAGTCTTTCCTGGACTGAATGTCATCAACATGGCCAAGCATTTCAGATGTACCTGCCACATCAACATTTAAACACAAATGATGAAGCTAAAAGGAAAATACTCGTTTCCCTTAGTAAATTCCCAGAATATTACCCCCACAAGACAGAGAAGCGAGGAAGCAGGGAGTTTCCTAGGGGAATACCTCCCCAACCACATGGATTCTGGCAGAAGGAGTCATCCCTGGTGGTGGCTGCCTTGCACTGTCTCTTGCAGTAAGTGGCTTAATATTGTCTCTGCCCCCTTGAACATCAGCCTCAGGTCCAGAGGTCCAGCTGGTGGTGATGAGGTGAAATGTAGGTGCAGCTCTGTCCTACAGGAGTTCAGGGGTTCCTGCTCTGTTTCTGAAAGGCAAAGGTGCTGTTCAGGAAGTAGAAGGTATGGCTGGAACACTTTTTTCTACCTAGTCACATCTGTTGATGGCAGATTGCTTCCTTGAGAATGGAGAGGAGATACTCTCATTCTTGCCCAGTTCCTGTGTTTTTTAGAGTGAAAGGCCCTGGAGGAAAGGTTTGCCCTTACTATAGACATGATATAGCTGGAGCTGCCTCCTGGCCTTCCATCAATGATATGTCACTGCAATGCGAGCCCTTAGATAGTGGTGTGTTTAGAGAGCCTTTGTTCTCGTGTTCAGTGAATTGATCTCCATCTGAGAAAGTATCACTCACTGTCAGAATTAAAAAACAGCCCGTGAAAAAGAAAAGGAGCAGCCTGACTTCAAAGGGCCGAGGTTCTTTTCTTGTGGCCTCTCCTAACCTGCGCGCAGCTGAAAAACTTGTTTGACTGAATTCATTTCAGGCCTGCTTCTTCCCCTCCAACAGACAAAGACGCACAAACAATAAGCTCATTCAGGTGCAGAAGAGGGAGGGAAGCCCAGAGACCCAGGCGAGGCTCCCGCTGCACACACCCTGTTCCCACAGATAAGCACAAAGCCGGAGGAGTGACAGGTTATCTCGGGCAGATCCAGCTACATGCGAGGTCTCCTTGAAGTCGCCCGTGTGTGTGTGTGTGTGTGTGTGTGTGTGTGTGTCGAGAGATGGTATCTTTTATTAGGCCAACTGGTAGAGTCAGAAAAACTAGATGAGCTCTCAGGGGCTCAAAGCCTTCTACAGGCCAGGGGAATATCTGGGCCACCCGAAGCCGGGAGGTGCGTGGAATGTCCTGGGGTGGAAGGTGGGTAAAGGTATGTACCAGGCTGCTAATGCCTGAGCTTAGTGTCTGGTGGGTTGGGTGGCACAAAGGGAGACCTTATAGTAACCTTCCAGTGTCTAAAGGGGCTCCAGGAGAGCTGGAGAGGGACTTGGGACAAGGGATGGAGGGACAAGGGGAATGGCCTCACTGAGAGACAGCAGGGATAGATCAGAGATTGGAGAGTAATTCTTCCCTGTGAGGGTGGTGAGGCCCTGGGCCAGGTTGCCCAGAGAAGCTGTGGCTGCACCTGGATCCCTGACATGTTGAAAGCCAGGTTAGACATGACTTGTAGCAACCTGGTCTGTGGAAGGTGTCCCTGTTTGTGGCAGGGGGCTGGAACTGGATAGAAGGTCTTTAAGGCACTTCCAACCCAAAACATTCAGTGATTCTGTGATGTTTAAGTGATTTTTCCTTTTTAGGACCAATTTTTCTTCTGACTCACTGCATGACATCTCATCTCTAACTGACTTATGGCCAAGGGTGGGAATGCAGCAGCAAACCCTCCCATCAGTTTAACTTCTATGAAAAGGTCTTTCAAGGTCACCACGAGGCATAAACAGGGTGCCTGGGCTGGCAGCTGTGACCTTGGAGGTCTCCAACACCTGATAACATGCTCAGGAGAGTTATCTCTGCAGCAGAGGTACCAAACCACTCCAAAGCAGGGCTGACTGCAGCAAGTAGCCCTTTCTTCCAGCAGGAACACAACCTCATACAGAGAAAATCCCTGGATATTTTTTTCTCCCTTTCTATTTTTAAGCACGCTCCAAGCTAAAATCCTCATTTTTCTCTTCAGTGATGCATGTGCCTGCATTTCCTCCAACTGATATTCATTCCTTCCTCCCTTGTCTTTTCCAAGAGGAATGTCTTAACATTTGCAAAAAGTAACAATTGTTTTTGCACTTCAGAAATGTGAACATGTCACTATAGCAATTATCTCTCAAACCTAACTAAAGAGGCCTAATTCTGCCTAATAGGAACTTTGTTACCTCTGAGCACTTTTCTCTTTATTAATGAGTCACTGTAAAGCAATTATGGCTGGTGTCACTGTCTCAGTCCTTCAGCTGGAGGTAGCTTATCCATAAGTAATCACGCCACCAGTGCCTACAGGTACAGTTCCTTACAGGGATCAGTGAAGCTCTGCAAGGAGACAGCACCCTGAGTGGTTTTGAGCTTGTGCATCAAGGCCAGGTTGGATGAGGCTTGGAGCAAGCTGGCCTAGTTGAAGATGTCACTGCTCATTGCAGGGGGTTGGACTAGATGGCCTTTAAAGGTCCCTTCCAACCCAAAACACTTAATAATTCAGTGATCTCTGATAATCATAAGGTTTGAACACTGAGATACATAAGTCACCATTCACCAGAAGAGCTGTGGTTTCCATGTCTGTGCTCCACACCTATCTCCCTCTGGTTAGTGACCACTAGTTAGTTGAAATACCTGGAGTTTCTTGTGGGCTTAGATCACACGTAAGGACTGCTACAGCTAATCAGCTGTGGTAGGGTCTCATTAAGCTTCCCTAGTTAGCTATGCTGGTGCTCTCAGCTGCCTTATTTTCATAGAGTCACACAACAGTTTGGGTTGGAAGGGACCTTTAAAGATCATCCAATCCAGTCCACCTGACATGAGCAGGGACACCTTCCACTAGACCAGGTTGCTCAGGGCATATCGGTCTATCCTTCCTATGTGTCCCTGTTGACGTGGTGATTGCACCAGAAAGGGCTGGAGAACTAGGTGACAGGAGCTATTCTCTGTCCTGATGGCATTTCCCTGGACAAGGGTTAGGAAGGTGATACACAGATTTATCTGTCCTGCCTAGGAGGTGCTGACAGTCCTTGTGTCTGTCACCTGAAGGTTTCCCTTGAGCCCCGATAATCTGAAGTGTTATAACTCATAACTATTATCAGGCACTTCCAGAATAGCTGGAGTGGGAGGACCTCCCCCAGCAAGCTCCCTGCTTGCTGCTCCCAGCTCTCACACTCCTGGGGGAGAAATAATCTCCTGCCAAGATATTTCACTCTCGTAGAAAAAAGATTTGGGAAGTGCACACGAGAGGCTAATCCTGGCATTCATCTCCAAGGGGCTTCAAAACCCTGAGCATCATGTACAGCTCTGAAAGGTGTCTTTGAGCCGTTCCCACCAGTGGAGTGCATTAGACTCCCTCAAACCCAGCACACACATCCCTGGGACAGGCAGTTTATTATTTGTTCCTTAGTGAGGCTTTACCCAAGGTCCAGATGATGACTCTTGGAATCCTCACACCCAGACCAATCCCACGCCTGCTGCTCTACTGTAGCCCCGCGATTCCTAACCTATCTATCACGGCACATTTATTCTGACACCCTGCGAGTGTGCAGGTTAGTGCTGCTCTACGAGGCTCAGCACAGGCTTCTAAATATATTAGTGGAGGGGAAAGATCTGGGATGGCTTCCAATTTTAACCAAGGTCACATTGGTGAGTGCTGGTGTGCAGCACGAGGATATTATCCACAGCATCCTTCGCCCAGCTGTATTCCAGCTGCATGCAGCATTCCTGTGCTGCAACAGAATGGGAAAGGGTGGCAGTAACAAGAAGCCTGGGAGATATCTAAAATTATTCTGTGGGTGTGTTGTGCACCTCAGGATCTTCGTACCTCTGGTTATTTTTCTACCAAAAAACCCCAAACGCAAACCGTGTTGCTTTACCTGCCTTGAATGGTAGACTCAGGCATAATGCTTTTCAAAGAGCTCGGAGCTTTAGGCCGTTGGATTCATCCTAGCAGACTATTTTCCCATTAGAAGACAGCCAAATGCTCCAGGGAAACATGCATTGCTGGAAACGGCACCTGCATTCCAGATTTGCCCAAGTCTCTTGATGATGCATCCTAAGAAGAGCTCTCCTCCTAGCCACAAGAAAGGGCTGGGAAAGTTTAGGCAAGGCCAAGGACTGGAGGTGAGACACATCACAGAAGAAGGTTTGAAATCCCCCCTCTGGCAGCAGTGACTCTGCGACTCTCTCCATGGGAAACGGAACAGACCTGGACTTTTAATTGCAGCCCAGGACTGGAGGAGGAGACCCAGGAGGAGCAGAAAGAGTGAGGAATAAAGAAGAGGTGCATAATTTGAGAGAGTGAGGAAAGAGACAGGAGGTTCTGGCTGAGGATACGGCTCAGCAGAGGCCGGTTTATGAGCCTGGCAAAAAAGCAGGAGGGGGGTTTACTCTTTTTGGCATTCAGTGGGGTTCAGGAGCCCCTTAAGGCTGGGACAGCTTCCCTGTTTCTGCAGCAGGGCAGTGCTCCAGGGAGCAAAGTCTACGGGAAGAAGGAGCAATTTGCCTTAAATTACCTCTCCATCTTTCTGGGCTCAGTGAACAAGAGCTGTGCTGGGGTCTCACTTAACCCTGATAAATGTGGCACTGGGAAGGGTGCTGGGAGTGTTCTGGTGTTTTCCTGTGGTTATTCATTCATGGTGAGGTGGAAAGTGGGGTGGGGGTTAAATTTGTCTTCTTAAGGAAACTCCATCTTCTGCCTGACTCTCCCTCTAAAGCTATTAGATACATTTCAAGCTGGCAAAGGTTTAGGAGTTCCAGAGATACCTTTATGCCTTGGGTGCAAATAAGGCACTAAGTAGAAAAGAAAGACCTTTTCATTGCCCTAGAGAGGGGAAGGCTGTCAGGGGATGTTCCTGAATCATGGATAAGGCAGAGTAGCGTTATGGAATCCCTCGTCCGCAGGACGAGCATTGGGCAGGCTGTGGAGAATCCAGCTGTGCCACGCTGATCTGGTTCTCTGAGGCCACCCTGAGTTACTAATGTGGTTTGTCAGTAGAGTGGGCGGTGATTTGTCTCCTTGCCTTTATTTTTAGCTGCCTTGGGTCAGCAAGACAACTCAGACAGCAGCCCTGGGGGACCTGTGTCTCCAGATCTAATCAACTGGCTCTGAGCCAAGCCCTGTGATCAGTAATTCCTCCCTTCTTCCCAGCTCATCCTGCTGCCACTGACCAGTGCCTCCACCTCCTCCTGATGGCCCCAGCTTGTGGCTGTGGTACACTGCCCCAGCCTGACAGTGTGGAGGTCTCCAGACCTGGTGCTCAAGGTCTGCTCTTGGCTTAACCCTAGCCTTGTTACGAGGTTTTGCACATGAGTTTAGTGCCTGAGCGTTGGGATAGAGTGCACACCCCTGATGGGGCATCTGCATTCTGCTCCTGCCCTCCTGCACTGCCTGCACAAGGAGAACCAGGAACAGGAGTACACCTGCTCTGCGAAACCCATGGACTTCTCTCCATCAGTTGAAGAAGTGAATTGTTATTAACATGTCACAAGTACTGGGAGAGAACAGAAGATCTCTGTGGATTTGTCCCTAAGTAGGACTGTACCTGAAATGACCACATGGCCTTTGGAGCACCTGGCAGTTCAAGATCAGTGCCAAAATTGTGCTCCAGTCCTGCTCTGGGCTTCCAGTGCTGCCTGGAGGACAAGGGATGTTGACCTGCAATTATCTTTCCACTCCGTCCCTGAAAGGAGATTGAAAAATCAATGTCACAAGGCACAGTTGGATCAGGGCTCCTTGGACTCTCTGAACTGAAGCATAGTTTTGGTCTAGAAATCATCTAACAGTGTCTTACAAAACTTCCAGGATTTCTCGAGCTGGACTGGAACAGAAATGCCACAGGCAGCGCTGCCAACCCCAAGCATTCAAATACCATGAGTCAGCCCTTGTCCTCCTTGACTCTTCCAAGTCTCCTTTCCTTTTTTTTTTTTTTTTGAACTATGAGGTTAAACTTGGTTCCTATTTTCCAGGTTTATCTGCTCCTCTTCTCCCCCACCTTTTGTGGAGGCCAGAAACTTAACTGTTTTAGGGGCAAGGGGGGGGGGGTGTTCTAAAAGGAAGAGGAGATGTGATGCTCTAAAACCCCTGGAGCAGGGCCCTAAGTAACATTGTTATGTGGCTTCATGATAAATTTGGGAGATTTGGCAGCGCTTCAGTCTGGCTCCTTGTTTAATTGCCTGCAGATCCTGCCTTGTCATTAACACAAGAGGTCAAGGTACTGGCAGGAGTTCTGTGATTTGTGAAGGCATACTTAGCTTATAAAAACACCTCTGTCTTTGCCTCCCAGCGAGCCCTCCTTGTTCATCCAGCTGTTACTGCTGTTCTCCTTATCCTGAGCTCCTTCAGCAGGCTCTTCCTTGCCTTTGTGAGGTGCCTTACGCAATGCCTCTGCTCAAACATGCTTTTGGCCAGCTACACACTCACTGCAGCAGCACCTGAGTGTCCAAAATGCTCATTAAAATTAGTATATTTTAATAATTGTTGTCCACAAAATGTTTTCTTTCTCCAGGGAAAGGAAGCAGAAAGGAAGACAAACGAGCAGAGTCCGAGAAGCATCCAGCAACATCATTGAATAAATAAAGATCATCTGCCAGGATGCAGCACACATGCAACAAGCAGAACACATGAGTCTACCGAATCATAGAAACAATTTAGGTTGGAAAAGACCCCTAAAAGCCTTGAGTCCAACCATTCCCGCAGCACTGCCAAGGCCACCACTAACCTATGTCCCCAAGGGCCACATCTACACATGCCTGGTCTTTCTCAGGTCTCCCTGAAGATCAGGGTTTGGGGCTGAGGATTTCCTCAAAACCTAGAGTTGCTCGTGACTTGCTCCAAGCCCTGTATCACACCTTTTACCTGCAAATACTTACTACCTTCTGACAAGAAGATGATGCTCCAAAGAGGCAGAACTTGGGTAGACAGCATCCAGGGTTATTCTTTTCTTATTCCTAGATTATTGAAGGGCTGACTTGTGTGAGCTGTTGTAGGGAATCCTAGTACTTAAAGGGATGTTATAAAAAATATGGAGAGAGATTTTTACGTGGGCAGACAGCGATAGGACAAGGGAGAAAGTTTTTAAACTGAAATATGGATTATGTAGATTAGATATTAGGAAGAAATTCCTCCCAGTGAGGGTGGTGAGGCCCTGGCTCAGGTTGCCCAGAGAAGATGTGGCTGCCCCATCCATAGAAGAGTCCAAGGACAGGTTGGACGGGGTTTGGAGCAACCTGGTCTAGTGGAAGGTGTCCCTACCCATGGCAGAGGGTGGAACTGGGAGAGCTTTATGGTTTCTTCCCACCCAAACCATTCTGGGATTCTATGATAACACCTGTCCTGCTCTGCACTGAAGGCAGTTGCTGAGCCTCACAGCAGCCCATCACTCTCATGTTTCAAGAAGCATTGCATTCCTGGCTCTCACAGCTTGCTGGATCTGAAGGGTGTGCAGAGTCCAGGGTGCTGGACCACATTCCCAAAAGGACAGTTTTTTGGGCTGCAGCAGCAGGAGAGCACGGGCTGTGAGGGGTTTGGTGCCTGGCAGAGGGAGGGATGGATGCTGTAAACAGTCTCTGGCACCCCTGTGTGGCGACCTGCACAACCACAGCCCGGGCAAGGACCTCAGCTTTCCCCGGGCAGCAGCTCCCTGGCAAGGAGTAGCCCGGGAAGCATTTCTGAAAGGCCTGGAAGAGGTGCTAAATCCTTATCTGTTGAGGCAGCAAGTCCCTGCGCAGGATGGGAGCCCTCTCGTCCTCTATGAAGGGCCAGGAGGTCCTTACAGATCTGGGCACCTGGAGCCAAGAGAATCCTGTAATTACAGAATCTCAGAATTATAGAATCACAGAATGGTTTGGGTTAAAAGGGACCTTTAATGCCCATCCAGTTCCACCCCCTGTCATGGGCAGGGACACCTTTCACTATCCCAGGTTGCTTCAAGCCCCGTCCAGCCTGGCCTTGGACACTTCCAGGGATCCAGAGGCAGCCACAGCTTCTCTGGGCAACCTGTGCCAGGGCCTCCCCACCCTCACAGCCAACAATTTCTCCCTAAAGAAGAAGAGCTAAGGAAGAGACTGGGCTTTATAGTTTCAGCTCAGCCCTGGCTGCTGTGTCTCTACTGCTGGGGCAGGGAGCAAGAAAATTATGGTTATTTTACTTTGATTGACCGCCATCAGTGGAGATATAAACTCCATCTACCCAGAGAGTTTAAAGTGATGGCTGTAGCCAGACTCAAATAGCAGAAATCTGGTGCACTAAGGCTGTGGATGGTGCAGCGCTGATGCTGTTACCTGGGTTTAACCCTCTTGTCCATCCTCCCAAATTACTTCTTTGGTGAAACAGCTGAGAAATCAAAAATAACCAAAAATACAACTTCCACAGCCAGGCCAGCACCGGTGAGCACATCCAGGGCTAAGACCCCCACTCCTGTCCAAGATCAGGGGATCCCTGAGGCCTTCCAGTCCATTTCCAGTCCTCCCCATCACTGGATACCAGCTCCCGTGGTGCCTGGTTGGGAGGAAGTACATTCCAGCCCAGTGCTCCAGGAAGGTGCCCTGAGAAATGGGAAGCTCTTTCTCACCTCATTCACCTGGCCTCCAGCTTATCCTGCTGTTTAACAGAGTCCTCTTGCTATGTGTGCTCCACAAGCCACTCCCTAACAAAATTTCCATTCCTAGGGAACTCAGGAAAGGTGGATTTTCCCCGATCTGATTTCCTACCCCTCTTTTGTGCCTCCTGGGAGAGGCAGGGAAACCCTCAGGAGGGCTGCAAAGGTGTCAGAGTTGGAAGCAGGACACAGATTTCTTGCCTCTGCACTTTTCCCAGTGCAAATGGTGTTCAGGGAAGTGGAACAGGTCCTGAGCTATGCATACAGAAGATACAGCCACATATGATACATAATCAGAGAAGACAGAACCACATATGGGTGCAAGATGAACTCTGGAGAACAAAATACTCACAGCTTCCAGGGGAAGAACAAGACAGCATCCACAGGAGGTTAAGGAGCAAGTTAAACGAACTTTAAACTACTTTCTTGCAAAGATGCAGCCAAGGGACTCACTGCTACAGGCTGTCTCTGCCTTCTCACCTCCAGCCCTGGCTTTGGGGAGGCCCTGAGCTGTTTTCCTGGAGGAGGGGGTGGTTAGAAGGTACTGAGATGGGAGCTGCATTGAATGCACACCCTTAACTCATGGCAGCCAGAAGCTCAGTCACTTCTTACCATGATTTTACTGGAAGCATTTTCCCAAGCAGTCCCCATCCCTAGAAGATTAAGAGAGGATACCTGTCCCCATGGCAGGAGCAGAGCTTGTTGCACCACCCTGAGCTCTGCAGCCTGGCTGACACCTGGTCTGGAATGGGAATGACCACAATTACCCTTGGAGTGACCTCATAAGGATGTCTTCAGCCTCAGGATGCCTTGGGCAGGGGAAACCATCCCTAAACTGCTCTAGGTGGGATGGATCAGCTCAAGACTCAGCCCAGGCACTGAAATCTCAGTGATGAACATCTCTGCAGTGACGGGAGCACCCTCAGCACCTGGTATGTCCAGATAAATCCAACCTACCATGTCTGACAGCTGGGAGGGGAGCAGGTACCGTGGGCTCTTCTGGTGATCTCCATCACCAGCCAGTGCATTTTCCAGGTTGACCATTTCATTTCCCAAATTTTCCCCAAAGTAGCACTAGGTGTTAAAGCTCCACTCAAGAAATCTTCCCATGCAAGAAATCTTCAAACCTTTCTCTGATAGTGTATGAACCCTGCCAGGATGGTCTGGCACCAAGGAGGCAAAGGAACCTCCACTTGCCACAGTCCTGGGTCACTGGGGGAAAAGAACATCCTCAGGGATGTGTGGGAACACACTATCCCTCCTCCCTGTCTCCAAGGCCCAAGGGAAAAACTTCATCTTGTGCAAGACTGTGGGCAGGGAGGGATGGGTGACCTGAAGAAAGCGCTGCAAGAGCAGAGGACTTCATGCATCTGGTCTGAGCCCAAGGGGCTGAAGGCAGCCAGGGAACGTGGTGGATAACAAGAGGCAGTGACACAGCCTGTCCAAGAAGGTCCCTCATGGCAGCTCTCAGGGCAGTCACTGGCCTTCCCGTGGCCAGCACAGCTGGGGTTGGAAGCACAGCGTGATCCTCCCATTCCCCTCCTGGGATCCGGCTGTTTGGGCTCCCTCGGTGCCCAGCTCCCAGTTGGGTGGGAGTGTGGATGTGCTGGAGGGCAGGAAGGCTCTGCAGAGGGAGCTGGGCAGGCTGGATCCATGGGCCAAGGCTGACAGGGTGAAGGACAACAAGGCCTCGTGCTGGGTCCTGCCCTTGGGTCACAGCAACCCCCTGCAGCTCCAGGCTGGGACAGAGGCATTGGAAAACTGGGAAAGGCCCTGTGGGTGCTGGTGGCAGCGGCTGGACACGAGCCCAGGTGTGCCCAGGGGGGCAAGAGGCCAATGGCCCCGGGACTGTCCCAGCCGTGGTGTGGCAGCAGGGCCAGGGCAGTGCCCTGCCTGTGCTGGCACTGCTGAGGCCCCTCCAGTGCTGGGGCAGTTCTGGGCCCTCAGACAAGAGAGACACTGAGGGGCTGGAGCGTGTGCAGGGAAGGGAACAGAGCTGGGGAAGGGTCTGGAGCAGCAGGAGCGTCTGAGGGAGCTGGGGGGGCTCATCCTGGAGAAAAGGAGGCTCAGGGGGGACCTTCTGGCTCTGCAACTCCCTGACAGGAGGGGGGAGCCAGAGGGGGATCGGGCTCTGCCGCCAGGGAACAAGGGACAGGAAAAGAGGAAACGGCCTCAAACTACATCAGGGGAGGTTCAGATTGGAAATTGGGAAAATTTCTTGACTGAAAGGTTTGTCCATCCCTGGCACAGCTGCCCAGGGCAGTGTTGGAGTCCCCATCCCTGGAGGGATTTAGAAGCTGTGTGGAGGTGGCACTTGGGTACTTGGGTGGCCTTGGCAGTGCTGGGGAATGGTTGGACTCGATGGTCTTGGAGGGCTTTTCCAGTGTAAATGATTCTGTGAATCATGATTCATTCCACGGGATGCTCTGTAAGACTGGCAGGCCACCCCCGTCGTGCTGAAAGGAAGGTCTGGGAGATGCCCTCCGTGGGCTGAGGTGGGAGGACTCCCCCTGTATCATCTGTCTGGAATCGGTGTGCAGGAGGGGTGGTGGGAAAACGCCCCCTGGACCCCACAAGTCCTGAGCAAGGACTGGCAGGGAGGGGATGCTCATGGTGGGGGCCGGGGCGGGATTTCAGCAGGGCTGCATCCTTGATGGGAGGACAGGGGATCAGGGGGTGCAGGCAGGGGATTGGGTGAGGGAAGGCAGGAGTTCAGAGAGTGGAGGCAGAGGTTCAGATGAGGGCAAGGGCTCAGGATGGGGCAGGCAGGGCTTCACGGGGCAGGCAGGGGATTCAGGGGCTGTAGGAAGGGGTTTGGGGGGTGCAGGCGGAGGGATTCAAGGGGGTGAAGGCAAGGATTTATGATGGGTGCAGGCAGGGGTTTGGGGGTGCAGGCAGGGATTCAGGAGGTGTAGGCAGGGGTTCACGGGGTGTAGGCAGGGGGCTTTGGTGAGTGCAGGCAGGGGCTCGGGGGTGCAGGGGAGCAGGCAGGGGTTCATGGGGGGTGCAGGCAGAGGGATTCGGTGAGTGCAGGCAGGGGTTCGGGGGTGCAGGCAGGGGTTCGAGGGTGTGGGCAGGGGTTCAGTGGTGCAGGCAGGGGTTCGGGGGTGCAGGCAGGGGTTCGGGGGTGCGGGCAGAGGCGCTGCCCGCAGTGTGCGCCCGCCGCCACCAGAGGACGGCAGAACGCCACCTCCCGCCACTGCCGGGAAAGAGGGAACCGGGATGGGCGCACAGGAATGGGAATACTGGAATGGGGACACCGGGATGGGAATATTGGAATGGGGGTACTGGGATGGAGGTACCGAAACGGAGAGACTGGTATGGGAGCACGGGGGTGGGTGTGCCGAGGTGGAATCACTGGGATGGGGAACAGTGGTGGGGTAACAGGGATGAGGGCACTGGGATGAGAGTATTGGGATGGCGGTACTGGAATTGGGGCATGGGTATGGGGGTATTGGAGCAGGGGTACTGGGATGGGAGTACCTGGGTAGGTTCGCTGGGAATGGGGTCTAGGCTGGATTTGCCCAGGAGAGCCTGGAGCATGAAGGTCATCCTGGATGGGGTATTTCTAAAGGGGATTAATCTTACCGAGATTAAAGATAAATTGCATTTTTAGGGAGCAATAGTCTGGTTTGGCCCCGTGCAAGGGGTTACTGTGCAGCAGGCCCACGGGGAGCAAGTTGTTTCCTTCCAGCTATGTTGTTTAATACATAATATCCTCCATCAGAGGCTGAGCCACTGTTAGAGTAGGAATTCACAGAATCACAGAATGGTTTGGGTTGGAAGGGACCTTAAAGATCATCTCATTCCCACCCCCTGCCATGGGCAGGGACACCTTCCACTAGACCAGGTTGCTCCAAGCCCCATCCAACCTGGCCTTGGACACTTCAGGGATCCAGAGGCAGACACAGCTTCTCTGGGAAACCTGTGCCAGGGCCTCACCGCCCTGCCAGCCAACAATTCCTGCCAATATCCCATCTAAACCTGCTCTCTGGCAGTGGCAGGCCATTCCTCCTAGTCCTGACCCTCCATCCCTTGTCCCAAGTCCCTCTCCAGCTCTCCTGGAGCCCCCTTAGGCCCTGGAAGGGGCTCTCAGGTCTCCCTGGAGCCTTCTCTTCTCCAGCTCTCCCAGCCTGGCTCCAGAGCAGAGGGGCTCCAGTCTCAAAACAGAGCAAGAGATCTGTCTGTTCCAAATTCCTGAAGGACATACTCATTCCAGATCATCCAAATATCATTCAGTTCAGTGTTGTAGTTAGTGGTAACCTCTCCTGATGGCATTGGTTTGATTGTGGGTCTTTTGTTCTTATTCCTAGTGTGTGCATTAAATATGATCCCATCTGTAGATATACCAATATTTCATTTTTCATCCCATCTTCTGGTCAAGGACAGACTCATGGAGAAGTAGGACTTTTGCTTAAAATAAAACACACTTTTTTCCCGCTCTTTTCACTAATCAGCGTGAAGAACCTAGGTATTGAAGCTTGGCTTGGTGTCTTTTTTTTTTTTTTTTAATTTCCCCCTTTCCCAATTTTCTATCTCCATAACTCACAGGTAGGGCAAAATTTGAAGCTTGGTCTTTGGGCTTGATGTGACTGTAAAGCCTTTGGAACAAACCATGCAACAGTGTTGTTGATAACACAGCCAGGAGGTCCAGGCATTTGGGGGGTGAAAGGATGCAGCTGACTTACTGTGTCTCAAATCCTAAAGCTTGACGAGGTCAGAGGGGCAGGGAGCTTCCTACCAGGCAAAAACAGAGGAGGTTCGTGGGCGTCTAATCACCTCTTGGGTCTCCACAGGGAGGGGCTCCTTCCTGCCCAAGGAGGAGCCTGCTCCTCCCCACTGACCCCGGCAGGGACACAGGATACTCAAATTAGAGGTTTGGCAGCTCCTGAGGAGGGTTTCTTGCCCTGCCCAAGGCTGTGTTGTGCAAGTTGGAGTTGGGACCCACAGGAGAGATCTCTTTTCTCTTTCTTGCCTCCTTTCTGCCACACACAGGAAGGCCAAGTGGTGGAGGTGGGAGGAAGACCAGGGGGGTGAGAGACAGGTGAGGGTGGAGAGGGAAAACTCACACCTCGGTGTGGATTGAATGTGAACTTTACAATGTTTTCTCAGTTTATGGTGTGCCCAGACACCTGTTTTGGTCTTGTAGAGTAAGATTTTGAGATATTTTAGAACAGGTTCAGCTGCAAGGACACAGGGATCCAGCTCCTGGGATGCTCTGAGATCTGCCCACTGGTGTGTAGTGGAGGTGCTGTGTCGCCCCTGCAGATGCTTTAGGGTGTCTCAGATGGCACAAAACACCAATGTTTGGGCAATTAAACAGAACCATTTCTATTTTTGAAGCTGGTGCCATTTGGGATGCAAAAGAGCATCCCCGGGACTCACACTGGAACAGCAAATGCCATTCTGCAGCACAGGAATATTTGGGTTTGTGCTAAACCAAAGAGCCATTCAATAAAGGGGGATTCTGCCAGACTTACTCTGAGTAGAACGAAAAGGTTTAAATAAAAAACACACACCCCACCTTTTTTTTTTTTTCCAAATGAGATTTCTTTCTCTGCTCAACCAGATCCACAAGAAAAATATCCTGATGTCACTGTTGCCAGAGGGTGGTTATGGGAGCAGTGGGAACCTGTATGGGAAAAGGGGTCCAGGCAAGGATGTGGTACCACAGTTACTGCACAACTGGAGATGCTGAGGGTGATGGTCTCTAAGAATCACAGAATCCCAGACTGGTTTGGGCTAGAAAGCCCATGTCATTCCAACCCCCTGCCATAGGCAGGGACACCTTCCACTAAACCAGGTTGGTCCAGGCCCCGTCCAACCCGGCCTTGGAGAGATGTGGTCAAATACATTGTGTGTTTCAGTAGCATTCCTGGAGAAATGTGGCTCCAGGTTAGTTTTCTGAGCACCCAGGTGAACACATCAGCAGCTGTGTTTCTGCTGAGTGTCCTCGGGCCAGAGGGTGAACGGGAATAACCCGTGTCAGCAAACACCTCTAGCTCACAAGCTGCAAACATCCAAGGCTGGAACAAGCTGTGTGCTAAAACTGCAGAGGAACAAGACCAGCTCCTCTCAGTGCTTGTTCAGGGCCTGACTCAGGTGGCTCTGGGGCTTGGCTGCTGCCAGCAAAGGCTCAGATGTGGGGAAAAGGGCTGGGAAGAGGAGGCTACAGGTGTATCAGGGTCACAGTAGTGAGAACCTTTTCTCACCGTGGCCACAAGCATTGCTGTTAAATTGTTCTCCGTGTGACAAACTACAGCATGAAACCTACAGAAAGCCAAGAAAACAGCAGCTGCTGCAGCTGAGGGCTCAGAGGCAGGAACCCAGCTCTGTTTGACTATGCTTTGTGTAAACTTGGCTGGCACGTTTCACCTGCCGTGAACTGCAGCAGGAGCCCAGGGCGGCGGTTCCAAAGGCTGATCCCTGCTTTGTTCAGAGCTGGAGCTGCCCTTGGATGTGGTGTGGGATGTGGGGTTGCTGGGGCAGGAGAGGCAGCTGGTTCCCTGCTCTTCTCTCAGACAGGTTGGGATGTTATGAGGAGGAAGGGGATAGGGAAGGATGGGGCTGTGGGTCTGCAGGGCATGTGCTTGACATGGAGTTAGTGAGTCCAGTGGAAGCAGGGAGGAGCTCCTCACTCTTGCCCTTGTTTTTGTGCCCCCAGTGACAAAAAGGGCCTCTGCTGCTCTGAGGAATTATATATTCTCATTATTATGGGGAGTAATATAATAGTATCAGGACTTAGAGAATCCCAGAATGGTTTGGGTTGGAAAGGACATTAAACCTCAAGTTGTTCCACCCCCCTGCCATGGGCAGGGACATCTTCCACTATCCCAAGTTGCTCCAAGCCCCATCCAACCTGGCCTTGGACACTTCCAGGGATCCAGGGGCAGCCACAGCTTCTCTGGGCAACCTGTGCCAGGGACTCACCACCCTCACAGCCAAGAATTTCTACCTGTACATATTCCCATATATTATGTGGATCCTTCCAATATTTCTTCCTGATATTTTATCTTATAAATACACCACATTATTTGTGTGGACGTGGTGTATTAACTCCTCTGCCAAACCGTTTGACCCCACAGGAGTCAGGTAGCAGGAGGCAAAGACACTGACAAGCTACAATTTAATGCTGAAAACGGGAATCAGAAACCTGCTTGTATATGTTGGAAGTATCTTGGCTACTTGGGGCCATTGTACATGTTATCTGGTCTTTGGGCTTGCAGCACTGTCAGGGACCATAGAATCACGGAATCACAGTTGGGAAGGGACTCAAGGATCATCTGGCCCAACCTTTCTTGGCGAAAGAGCCCATTTTGTTCATACACACTCAAATCTCTTTGCAACCAAAGCTCTTTCTTTCCAGACAGTGTTCCATGGAAGTGTTCGAGGCAAGGTTGGTCTGGGCTTGGAGCAACCTGCTCTAGTGAAAGGTGTCCCTGCCCATGGCAGGGGGATTGGACTGGATGATCCTTAAGGTCCTTTCTAATCCAAACCATCCTGTGACTCTGTGATTTTAACTCATCTGTTTTCCCCTCAGTACCCTCTCAGGGTGGCCACAGCCCTGTCACAGCCAGGGATGCCACGAGCTTTGACGTTTCCCTTTGCATCCCAGCACACCCAAATATAATTTATCCGGGATTTCCAAGGTGATGTTTGCATGTGGATCTTTCCGGAGGTGAGCAGGAACAGACTTGCTGAGCCAGGGCCAGGAGGGACGGTCTCCTCTGATTCCTCCTCTTATGCAGCCCAAAGGGCCCCACCCCGTGATCCCCACACAATACCCACTGTTTCATTTAAGCCCCAGCACACTGTTTTAGAAGCCTCTATTAAATGCACCCAAAAAAAGAAACAACATGATTAAAGACTCCATATGATGAGGAATCCACCACAGCCCCTGGTCCCACACCCTTAATTCTCTTTGCTCTTAAATGCTTGCAGCTAAATTTGTCCATCTTTCATGTCCTGCCATGCATCCCTGTATTTCTTGATAATTTCTTGTTCAATTGCAAATGCTGTGTCTTGGAGAGAACAAATAGAAGAAGAATTTTTCAGGGCTATTTTTGTAGCAAAGTTCATCCCTTTCTGAAGTCAAATCCCCTTCAGGAGAATGCCTTGCTTGGGAAAAGAGACCAGGCTTCTTTGTTTTTTAAGACTGTAGAAAATTATTTCCCATCACCGTGCTCTGGCAGTGACGCTGGCGTGACTCTGACAATATTTGCTGCCCTTCCTTACAGCTTAACAGAATCCAAAACTGAATCAAATTTAGCATTAAGAAAGGATTTTCCCCGATGGGATTGCTAAGTGCTCCATAAATGCTCAGAACCTGGACAGATGGCTGTTGGAGGTCCCTTCCAACTTCACTAATCTATTCTAGAATCACAGAACCCCAGAATGGTTTGGGTGGGAAGGACCTTAAATCACATCTCATTCCACCCCCTGCCATGGGCAGGGACACCTTCCACTAGCCCAAGTTGCTCCAAGCCCCGTCCAACCTGGCCTTGGACATTTCCAGGGATCCAGGGGCAGCCACAGCTTCTGTGGGCAACCTGTGCCAGGGCCTCACCACCCTCACAGCCAGGAATTCCTTCCCAATATCCCATCTAACCCTGCCCTCCAGCAATGGGAAGCCATTCCCCCTTGTCCTGTCACTACAATCCCTTGTAGAATCCAAAATCTCATGGTTTTCTGCAAGATGCTGAGGATTTTGAGGTGCCTGGCTTAGCAATACCCTGCTTCTCCAAATGGTTGGAAGGGCCTTGCAAATATCATCAGTTTCTAATCAATAGGGATTTTCTCAGATCCAGGACCCAAATGATAGAATGATGGTTTGAGTCTACTGTTCCCCTAACAGCCTGCACTTCAGCCCCTCTGAACAAAGCCCAGCCAGAAAACATGGGGTTGTTATGTATAGAAATTAAACATTATCTGCTGGAAGCTGTGTTATCTGGAATCCAAAAGCAGGTCTTTCATGATTATTTTCCCTTGAAGAAAGCAGTTTCTCTCTGCAGAGTGCACTTAATTGTGTTGCTAGTTCTTTTTAATTAGGATAATTTAGAAATTAAGTTAAATTAGACATTTTATTTCGGAAGTAGAAGAAGGGACACTGGAATATCTGCTGACTGAAGCAGGCTGTGCCTGTTCATCCTTGGTCTAGCTACAAAGACCTGCTAATAATTATTCATAGGAGCAAAGCTAAGCAAAGATGAACTCAGCATCTTCCCAGATTTTGCTGTCACTTCTGAAACAAAGGAAATTTCCTCACTCAATAGAGGAAGGAAACCTAGGAAAACATCTCCCTCTGTCCTATCCCTGGGGAAAACAGTCAAGTCCTGGTACCTAGGAAAGCCAGGGTGGTGTGGAACCATCCCTGCCTGGGGGTCTCCAGCTGGGGTACAGCACCGTCATACTCCAGGGATGTATTAGAAAAGCAAGTTTATTTTACAGAGAAAGCTCTGAAAAAGCTTACTGCTTTTTTTATGGCATTTGGAGGATTTTTATAGGAAAAATCATGAGAAATCTGAGAGCCATTAGCAAACCAGGATGCAGTGTTGGGGACAAACTTTTCACCAGAGCCTGTTGCAATAGGACGAGGGGTGATCATTTTAAACTAAAAGCGGGTGGATTTAGATTAGATATAAGGCAGAAGTTTTTTACAACGAGGGTGATGAGGCACTGGCACAGGTTGCCCAGAGAGGTGGCGGATGCCCCATCCCTGGAAACATTCAAGGTCAGGCTCCCCCAGCCCCTCTGGTCCTTCCCTGAGCCACAGGGACAGGCTCCAGCTTGGAGGGGTGAAAAGTGTCAGCCCGAGCAAGGTGAAAAGATCTTTTGCTATTCCTGTCATTTCTGACTTCATGCACTGTGGAACTGGGGGCAGATAAATAGAAGTTTTGCTCTCAAACAGTCAAATCTTTAAGCAGTGTCTATCCTAGGGAGGACAGTATGACAGGAAGCTTCAAATCTCCGTCTCATGTGTCTGCTGTCCTGTGTGGAGGTATGAGGATATCTACAGCGTGTCTATATTCTGTCCCAGCGTGGTTAATATAAACCTACCCTGCTCTGATTCCCAAAGGCCAGAGCATGATAAAATACCTGCCATATGCCTGGCTTGCCTGTGGTTTGATATTGTTATCTCTTTTTTCTCCTATCAAAAGCAAGAACGTGTCAAACCCTTTTTTTTTTTTTTCTAACTACTTTTGCAGCAAGCAGGGAATGAAAATGTTTCCCTTTCCTTCCCAGTCACCTTACTGGGAAGGCAGTGGGGCTGAAACTGGGGTAGCTGGCAGTTCCTGAGGAAGGGAGGTGAGTACCTCAGCAGGGTGTATTTTTACCAAAACCATGTGATAAGAAGCTTCTGAAGATAAGCTTGTTTGTTTTACTAACAGACAAAGGACAAATCCTGGGCTCTTGCCGTTGCTCAGCCTGACCTGCTGGCATGTGGAAACCACAAGTTTGTGTGGTTAAGGACTATCATTTCACAGTGT
This sequence comes from Chiroxiphia lanceolata, assembly GCF_009829145.1. Lineage (NCBI taxonomy): Eukaryota > Metazoa > Chordata > Aves > Passeriformes > Pipridae > Chiroxiphia > Chiroxiphia lanceolata. The sequence goes on along the minus strand of NC_045671.1, from coordinate 1,641,757 downwards.
GGAGATGCCCAGTGGGAAAAAGAGGATGAAAGACTCAGGTGCTCTGAGGCATTTCCCTGGTGGAAGGAGGGGTGTAAGTTCTTCTCCTTGGGGGAACAGGGTCTGAGAGACCCTGATGGTTTCTCCTTTGCACATAATATATAAACAGTACTTACTTGACAAAAACACACCTTTTCCAGGCTCTCCCATGTTTGATGGGTGCTGGAGAGCTGTTTGCTGCCAATCCTCCTTCTTTTTTGGGGTGGCTCTGCTGGTAGGTAGAATAGAGAGAGGATTTGGGGGGAGAGGGAGTATCTCCATATCAGAAGGTGAGTCAGGGCCAGGAAAGGCATCATTAGAAGATGAGTGAGAGATAACACAGGGTGAAGGAAGGTGAGTGCAGAGGATGTGGGCTCCCAGGAGCAGGAGAAGCAAGAACCTGGACTGCTGGCGTCAGTAAGTGTTTGGTGAAAGCCTCCTGGACAGGCTCTTCCCCACCAGATCCTGGATTAACCCAAGACCAGGCAAGGAAGCTGCCACCAGCCTGAAGGAGATGAGCCACAGGACTGCAGCACCCTTAAACTTCTCATTTTTCCAAAGATGGAGATTTTCTCCTAGGACTTGTCCTAAGGACCAGAGACAGATGTTCAAAGAGTCTCTCTCAGTCCTGGCTCACCCGGGGCTGCTGGCATCCCTACAAACACAGGGGTGATTTACACCTGGTGAAAGCTGACTCACAAAGTGCTTTACCAACAGAGTTGGCAGACTGTGCCTGTTTCACAGGTGTAAAGCTGAAGCTGAGAACTGAAGGCTTTCATCTATCCTCACCAGCAACCCAGCTCACCCAAAACCAAGCCCACTGAGTCATACTGCCTTCTACCCCTCTGCAGCCAAGGGTTGGGCTACCAGCCCCACATCTGTCCTAGCCCTGGCTCTGGCAGAGCCAGCTCATATGGTGCAGCTATCACAGCTCAGTGTGGTGCCCAGCCTCCTCTACACAGTTTTGTTTCAGATTAAAAGTGTACCCAGGACCAGAGCACTGGTGCTCAACCTTGCCTAAAGCTTGGCTTTCCTCCAAAGCCTCTCAGTTTTAGTCTCCTTGCTACTACATCATTCCAGGCAGACTTTTGGGGCTGCAGATTGCTTAAAAATTAATGTTGTCACTAAGATTGCCTGCACAGAATATACCAAGTGATGAAATGGCAGTCATACACTCACAGAATGGTTTGGGTGGGAAGGGACCTTAAATCACATCTCATTCCACCCCCTGCCATGGGCAGGGACACCTTCCACTAGCCCAGGTTGCTCCAAGCCCCATCCAACCTGGCCTTGGACAGGGATCCAGGGGCAGCCACAGCTTCTCTGGGCAACCTGTGCCAGGGACTCACCACCCTCACTGTAAAAATCTTCTTATATCTAATCTAAATCCACTCTCTTTCAGTTTAAAAACATTCCCCCATATCCCATCACTTCAGCACCTACTAAAAAGTCTGCTGTCACCTTTCTTCTAAGCCCCCTTTTAAGTATTGAAAGGCCACAATAAGGTGTCCCTGGAGATGAAAATTAGAAGAGCCTTTTGCTCTTGTTCTCCATCCAGTGCCCTAGATTTCCCACATCCCTCACCCAGTGAAATTCCCCTACTTCTTCTCCCACCCCAACAATTAGCAGTTCCTTCTCTCTGCACCCGTGTAAGCAGCATTGCAATCCTCTGATGGAATTAATATCCACAATAAGGGATTATGGAAAAAAATCCTATTTGCAGCCAGAGGAAGAGAGACGTATTTCTGGGTTACTGGAATATTCCCTGGCCAGCCATGCCTCTGCAAAACACACTTGTCAATTAATTTGAACTCCCTTCTCCGGCAAACCTGGAGTTGTTGATGTCCCTGTGAGAGATGTTTTCTGTCACCCTATGGAGGCATCTGACAGGATCCTATCCTTGCCCAGCATGGAAGGACATCCTTCATCACCCATCCCAAATCCTTGCACTTCCTCTTCCAGCTCTTGGCTCAGCTTCCTCAGCAGCCTGACCTTTGCAAATCCTTGTGGTTGGAATCATGGTGATCCTTTAAATTGGTAATTTGTTCTTACCTGGATAATCATGCTTTGTATTTCTAAGGCCTCTTTAATCCAAAGATGTGAATTAAATCGGGGGAGGAAGGTAATGAGCTATGTCCAGGTAGTCTCATTATTCAACTGAATTATGTGAAATACAGGAAATTAAGGTTATTATTTTAAGCTATGTGGGAGGTCAAGGAGAATATCCAAATGTTCTGAGCTGCATCTTCTCACCTGTAGTATGGAAACCAGCATCAGAGCAGGATTTCAACCCATCTGCAGCAAAGCAGACCCCACAAACCCAGCTCTCCAGGAGCCTGGGCCATCCCTGTTTCAGGCCTTCCCCAAATAGCAGTGAATTTAGCCTTGACTTGCAAACAGCCTTGGCACACTGATTACTGTGCTGGATACAAATGCCTTTCTAAAAATAACTGAGAAGTGGGGGAAGGAGCTTGTCCCCACACTCAGCATTTCAAAACCACCTTCTCCTCGCATTGCTTCACCCATGGGTACCATGCTCTGATATTTGATTTTTATTTTATATATATATATATATGTATATATATGCATATGTATATGCATATATATATATATGCATACATATATATATATATGTATGTATATGAGAGAATATTGACAGTTTGGTGCTGTCTCTTCTGCCACGAACATCCTGGCTGGCCACATTCACACCCCATCACCTCAATTCCTCTCTAGGTTTTCTTCCAGGCTGTCCCACTCCATAAGATTTGGATGGAGGAGGGACTTCTGGAACCCCACATCCACCACCACTGTACTCCCAGGCACAGACAGAGATCTCCACACTCAGGAAGGAGGACAGAGCCACTCACTCAGACTCTGTCAGGATGGGAATAAAGACCTTGTCTGTCTCCAGTCCTTCTCTCCTACAGTAGGTCTATTATTTGTGTTTTTAAAGGAGGTCTATTTGCTTTCAATTCAACTGCAGCCCGACCAAAATAATGATCACTCTGATTCTGGCAGGAAGATTGTTGATCCAACTATTTTAAGAGCTTATTTTCCTGTAGAAATCTCTGAGGGAGCATCTAAGCACTTAATGGCCACGGTCACTTCTTAGAAACCCACTGAGGGCACCGCTGTGTCTCCATCCTGGCAGACATCCCCGTCATCCCACCTATGCCAGAAGGACTTGGGGAAGAAGAAAAGAATTCTCACCTTCTTGAGTTTATTTTTACAGCACCTACCTGTATGTATAGCTGAGCTTTCCATGCAGGGGATGTATAATTTGAGCAGAACACAGTACGCTGGATTTTGCCTTCAGCTACACTCTCGGAAGCCAAGATTTGCTCCAAGCTAGAGAGGGAGTGCCAAGCTACCAGCACACCACAGCTATGAGCAAGGTACTTTGTAAATACTCTCTGTAAATATTCTGTATTTCCCCTCCGAATCAGCAGATTCCCATCATTGCTAAGGCATTTTGAAGGGTATTGCCATGGCAAGGCCAGACTTTGGCACAGCATGTTTTGGGTTGCAGTTTGTGCTCTCAAATAACTTTGTGTCCCTGGCTGCTCTTTCCGCCTCTTGCTATTTTCCTGGGACAGAAATCTTGAGGTTGGAGCATTTCCCACTGGCAGAGATCCACCAGTTTCCACTGAATTACGTAGGGGAGAGCTTAGGAAAAGCTCCTAAGATCTTCCCAAAGATGCTCAGTGCTTCCCCGGGAGCAGCTCTGGGAGGATGCTGAGGCAGGATACGTGTCCCAGCACCCTGTGGACTCCATGCTTAGCAGCATAAGGAGCCAGACAGCCTGCCTGAATTCCCTCTGCTAAGGCGATGCAGGAACTCCCCTGGCACCTCACTACCTCCCTAAATACAGGCTTTTAATAAAGAGCCAATTTAATTTCCCAAACACTGAGTCATCTTGTGTTATTACCTGGCATATGGTACCCAGAACAGCAGCCACAGCATCTTTTCCTTGAAAGAAGGATGTTTCTGTTCCCTCCTCCATCCCTGGCTCTTACGACTCATCTCTTTTTTTTCCTCTCTTTTTTTTTTTTCTATTTTAAGCAGAAATCCTCTCCTATCCCAACTTCCCTCCTTTCTGAGCTGTGACGGGATTAAGCCAGAAGCAGGGATGACAGGAAGAGGCTGGGATGTGCAGGTTGGAGGGGCTGAGGGACCAAGCAGAGGGGAGCAGGGTTGCACCTGCCTGGGAATGGGACCAGCAGCTCTGCTTTGCTCTTTGGACCTGGAGCTGTGCCAGCTCCTGGAGAAAAATCCCCAGGTACCGGAAAGCTGCCCTTTCTTCCTGTTGGGACACGTTAATGATGAACACCAAGAGCAGCATGGCCGTGGAGCTTCAAACCCACACGGAGGGTGGGAGCACTGGGTGAGGTGACAGAGATGGCACCTTTTCCTTGGAATGATGCTGCCCAGCACCCATCTCTGGGCTTACCTTTAGTCACCCTAGTGTTATCCCTGTCCAAATTCCCCACACACACACTAGAGGAATGAATCCGACTCCCTCCCACACTCCCACAGACGCCGTGCTCTGAGGGACGGGTCGTTTCCCAAAAATCTCAGGCTGGAAGCTGTGTGCCTGGATCCATCTGGGTGAACCACACCCCCCATCCTGCCACCCTCCTGCTTCCAGCAAGGATGCAGGTGAGCGCCTGGTGGAATCCTGTGATGTCTCCAGGCCAAGGATGCCTTGAGCAGGTTGGGGCAGGAGGGAAATGCACAGAGAGGTCCCACCATGCGGGGCCAGGATTTGCTGTGCCCACCCAGGAGCTGGATGCACACGTGTCATCCTGTTCACACGATTAATATTAGGAGCTGGTGTTCTCCAAAGAGGGTGAGTTGCTCTAAATAACCATCTGAGATGAATTTTTATCAGGTTAAAGTTGATGATTCCAGACGCACTGGAATTCCAAAAAAATTATCATTAACATGAGAGCAGATCTAACCCTTTTTTTCCCCCCCAGTCCCACCTCCATGCACCAGGAGCATCCCTGTGAAAGCCTGGGCCTGGGGGCTCTCGGATTGGGGGCTTGGGGGCTGGAGGAGATGTGGGGAAGCTGTGTGAGGAGATGAGCGGAGAAAAAGGGATGTGGGCAGAGCTGTTGTCTGCCCCCATGAGCTCTGCACAGCAGCTCAACCGTCACTGGAGTGGTGCTATTGGCACTCAGATTAATAATTAAACCATAGCATGTTCATAGATAAAAATATGAAAAGCCAGGCAGTTCCCCTTTGCTTAAAATACAACAAAAATAATAATAAAAAAAAAAAATTCTGGAGCTAAATTAACAATGTGCTCTCCCAATTACAGCCACCCTCCAGTGAATATCAGGTTGCCATGACAACCTGCCCAGCAAAACGATACGGCCCAAAATAAAGCACAGCAGGGAGAGAGATCTTTGGAATCCGATTTTGCTGTCAAAGTAGAATTAAGGTTTCTTCAGAGGCCAACGATTCTGGTGAATTTATGGCTGCGGTCCTTCCGTTGATGTTCATTAACGTGATCCATTTATCTGGACGAGTGTGACGGCACAGCTAGGCAGGGAGCAACAAAGAATCCACGGCTCGAAATTGAGTTAACCTCTTGAATACAACCCATGCAACAAGAAAAGGGGCATGATTGCCGGGTGGGTGTTTTTGGGAACCTGATGTGGGAAGGAGAATGTGGTTTCAGTTGCCTGTATGAACATCTCTTGGTGGTTTTGGGCAGGTCTGAAGGGGCTGAAGGGATCTGGCTGGCTAGAGGGGTGTTTAAAATGTGTTTAAATTCTGGGGTTTACATGTCTTGTCTCAGAATTTTCTGTGTTTATATAGAAAAACTTGGTTTATCTGCCATCCACAGGGACCCTGAGAAACCTGAGAGGTGGACCCGTGCAAACCTCATGAAATTGAACAAGGCCAAAAGCGATGTCCTGCACGTTGGTCATAGTAACTCCAAGCACAAATACAGACTGAGTGGAGAATGGATTGAGAGCAGCCCTGGGGAGAAGGACTTGGGGATGTTGGTGGGTGAGAAGCTCCACATGCCCCAGACGTGTGTGCTGGTATCCAGAACCCCCCATGCCCTGGGCTGATCCCACAGCGTGGGCAGCAGGGGAGGGGAGGATTCTGCCCCTCTGCCCCCTCAGGTGAGACCCCCACCTGCAGAGCTGCCTCCAGCCCTGGGGAACAACAGCACAGGGACTTGGAGCTGCTGGAGCCAGTCCAGAGGAGGCCACGGAGATGCTCTGAGGGCTGGAGCCCCTCTGCTCTGGAGCCAGGCTGGGAGAGCTGGGGGGGTTCACCTGGAAAAAAGAAGGCTCCAGGGAGACCTGAGAGCCCCTTCCAGTGCCTAAAGGGGCTCCAGGAGAGCTGGACGGACAAGTGCCTGGAGGACAATGGGGAATGGCTTAAAACTGGCAGAGAGCAGGATTAGAGGGAGGTGGATCAGACTGATCTTTAAGGTCCCTTCCAACCCAACCATTCAGTGATTCAATGAAACACTTGCAGTTTCTTTCCTTTAAGCCCAGTTTAGAGCCCCCTCCTTAAAGCCCAGCTGGATGCTGCTTGGCTGTGAGGAGGTAGGATGGGAGAGGGTGCGGCTCTGAGCTGAATCCCAAACGATATGGGCAGAGACATGAGAATCCCAGTGTTGTCCCTGGGTGCTGTGTATCGGATGGGTTAGTCCCACCCCAAACGCTGCTCTGAGCTCTGGCTGGTCTCTCACCCGCACTGACGGGTTGGGGGCTCGGTGACTGGGGGTGCCGGGGTGTGGGGACCTGGGGTGTCTCTGTCAGATCCTCAGGGTGTGGGATCCGGGGGGTCCTTCTCAGAGCCCCGGGGTGCAGGATGTGGGGGGGTTCCCCTCTCTGATCCCCAGAGCGCGGCATCTGGAGGGGGTCCGTCAGACCTGCATGGGTGCGGGATCTGGGGGGCGTCCCTCTCTGATGCCCAGGGTGCGGGACGCGGGGGGCTCCCTGCCGGAGCCGTGGGATGCGGGGATGTGGGGAGTCCCTCTCAGACCCCCGCGCGTGCAGGGACGCGGTGTCTCCCTCTCAGCGCCCGGAGGTGCGGGACGCGGGGCGCCCCTCTCAGATCCCCGGGGGGTGTGGGATCCGGGAGGGGGGGGTGTCCTTGTCAGAGCCCGGAGGGTGGGATGCGGGGGTGCAGGATGTGGGGGGGGGGTCCCCTCAGACCCCCGTGCGTGCAGAGATGCGGCGTACCCCGGCCGGAGCCCCGCGGGGCGGCCAGGCCGGGCCGGTCCCGCACTACATCTCCCGGCAGGGCCGGCGGCGGGCGGGGCTCGGCGCGTCACTCCCCGCCGCCCCGGCCCGTCCCTCCGCCGAGCCCGGAGCCGGAGCTGGTGCGTCCTGCCGGGCGGTGCCCCCGCCGTCCCCCCGCCGTCCCCCCGCACCCGGCGCGGCGCCCATGACCGCCCCGTCGGGGCACTGACCGCGCCCGGCCCCGCACGGTAAGCCCGGCCCGGGGGGGACGTGACACAGCAGCGCCGAGGGGGGGAGTAAGGTTCGGGAGGAGGGGGGGGGGGGGGCGCATCCCGGCTTTTGTCTCCCGTGGAAACACCCGAACCCCGCGGGGAGGAGGGTCGCGCTGCGGATGGAGCCGGTTTCGGGGCAGGTCTCGGTGGTGGCGGTGCCCGGGCGGCCTCGTCCCCGGGGGGGTCCCCCCCTGCTCGGTGACAGCCCGTGCGCGGACGTGGAGCCCCCCCCCGACATGTGCCCCTTCCAGCGGGAGCGGTCGCGGAGAGCTCCGGGGCTGCGCTCGGCTGTGCTCCCGGCCTCTGGAAGCTTCCCGGCCGCTCCGTTAGGCTGGCGAAGGGCAGGACTGGCCTCCCCCCTCCCGCCGCGGCGAGCCCCCCGTGGACAAAAACAGAGGGACCCCATCGCGTCCCCATCGCAGTGAAGCGTCGCCCATCGCGGTCCCCGCCGCGGCAGAGCCGGCGGCGGATCCCGCACAGCAGCATCCGCAGGCACAAAGGTGCCAACTGAGCACCTTGGAGGGGGGGGGGACATTCCCGGTAGGATGCCCGCTGCGGGGGGGTCCGGGGCTGGGAGCAGTCTCCCACCTCCCAGGAGGTGCTTTGCCCATCCTTGGCGTCGGGCTGAGTTTGGGTGCAGTGAGCGAGGGCTCCCTGGGGACCCTGTTTTGTTGTTATTTTATGGTTATCGTTTTCCTGCAGAGTCACTCTGGCTGCACGTGGTCTCGGGGGCCGTGGGTGACAGTAGGGGACAACAGATGCTGTGGCAGCGGGGCAGCCGGCAGTCCTGGGATGCTTTTTGCTGCAGCTGCCCCCAGCAATGCTGAAGGGCTGGAGGCACAGTTGCTGTGTGTCACAGGAGTCCCAGTGCCTCAAATCTCAGTCCTTGGAGTTGTTTTTCTGTAGAATGAGGCTGAGGTTCTCATCTCCTGGGGCTGTTCCTTGTGTCAGGCTCCTCTGGAAGGGGTGAGACCCCCACCAGTGAGACCCCCACGTGGTATGAGGCAGTAATGCCATCAGTTTGGAAAGTGGCAGGTGCTGTTTCCCAGCATGATGAGGAGGGCTGCAGTGCCACGGGACCTGGTTGCTCCTTTCAAATAGGCCATTTCCACATGTCCATATGTGCCACCTTCATTCCTGCTCCAGTAGTCCACGCTGCTCTCTCTCCACCACTCAGGCGGGTTATGGGATGAAGCTTGAAATCACGGCCTTGTTAACAAAAATGAAAGAGGTGGAAGGAAGCAGAGGATATACTGAGCTTGCAGGTTGTTTCTTTCAATGCAAAGATGCCAAAATAAGACCAGGTGATTTAACACTCCCTCCTCTCCAAAATCTAGGAAGGCTTTTTGATGATGGAGCATCCTCTGAGCATCCAGATGCTGACAGGAGGGTGCTGCATGGGATGGAGAGGGAAACATTCTGCTCTGCTTATGGCTTATGTGACACTGGCAAGCAAATATTCACACTTTGTCTGCAGTGAGTGGGAAAATCCATTTTATTTTGTCCATCCACATTATTTTTCCCCATGAGGACCATAAAGGCTTTGCTCTGCCATTGCTGAACCCGAGATCCAAAAGCAAAACCTTGTGCTGCATCTTATTCCCCGAAGCCTTGGGTAAGATTTGCAGGCTGTGGTTTCCCTGTGTTAAGTGTGTTAACTTTGGCAGAGAGACAAGCAGTGTCTGTTTTGGGAAGCTCAGGCTGTGCATTTCTTTTTATCATTTATAAGATCTCATGTTGCTTTCAAGGCAGAGGAGCAGCAGTTGGATGCTGCAGGTGAAGGTGATGTGAGGAAGAGACTTGTCTCAGGTGAGCTGGAGGGTAAAACCCAACACCCAGGAGCTCTCCAGCTGATGGGAGACTGTAGAAACTGCTTGTGGAGATGAACTGCCCTTGCCATGGGATTTGGGAGAGGAGTGAGCTACCTGAGTGGCTTGGCTGGGTTTGGCACATTCATTGCCATAGCTGAGTCGACCTCATCCACAAATGGGATGGGAGTGGTCTATGAAGGGTTCCTGAGAGCCATGAAAAATAGTATGCAAAGTGTGAAAACATACTTGATAGCTGTTAGTCCTCGATCCAAAATGTGGAAGGGAGGATGACGAGGTGCTGAGCTTTATCTCCAGAAGTCTCTCCTTCATCACTTGATCTTTCATGAGAATAATACCATTTTTTCTCTCTCGGAGTGCCCTCACTGTGGGGTGAACTGCTGCGTTGAGTTCGCTCTATTGTGGTCTCCTGGTGAGGACAAATTTTGCTGTGCTGACTCTCCTTTCCTTTATCATTTTGTGTGTCTCTCTCCTGTTTCTCCTTGCAGCCATCCTTGCTGCTGCTTGGAAGCAACGGAGTGAAATTGTGGTAGTTATCACTGGTTGAATTTTTTGCCTGCAGGTCTGTACAAAGCAGCAAGAAAACCCTCCTGGACTGTATTTAATTTCATGTTCTTGCTGCTCAAGTGAGTCTTTGGGGTCCTGTGTATTTGTGAGAAGCTATAGCTAAAAGTATAGCAAGACCCTGTGGTTTCTATGGAAGCTGGGGCAGCAGATGAGCTTTTTCGGGAGCTGTTTGGGACACATTTAACTTTCTACCTGTCTATTTTGATAGAGCCATTAAATATTGTTAGTGATATCATTGTTCTTCAGTTTGGCAGAAGCGTTAAGACATTTATGTTACACTGTTGTTAAGTTTCAGAGTTAACAGTTTGATGCCCTGTTTGGGGTAGCTCTTGGTCTCCATCATGCTGGGGAAAGAACAACTAAAATCTTGGAAGTGTTGAGGCTTCTGGACAAATAATCTCCATAAATGCCTTGGGATGTTGTTGTGAAACTCCTGAGAGAAGGGGCAGTTCTGCTACCTGAGTATAATTACCAGATTACTGAGTCATATGAAATGAAGAGCTACTGTAGCTAGCCAATCATTTTATGTTTGTTTGAGACCCTGGCTATTTTATTTCATTTATTTATATACATATGTGTGCATGTATTTATATACATATTCATTTACAACACAGATTTCTTGCTGGTGATCCTAAGAGAAATAAGTCTCCTGCTCAGTTCAGACTGAAATGGAAACAACAATGCATGTTCTTAAAACTTTTGTGCATTAAAACATCAACTTTGGTGCTGAAAAGAGAGGATTTGTTTCTTTCACATCTTCCTTGGGGTATGCCAAGGTTGCTCTGCTTGCTGGATTCTGCATTGTCATTGTCTTCTGCAATGTAGAGGTACCTCAACAGTGGCCAGAAATTGGAATGGTGTCTCTAGCATGGATGGATTAAGGAAAATTTATTATGGAAAATAGTGGATTTGAGATCTTTGCTGTTTTGGGTTAGCTTTTGGAGACTCCTTTGAGGCAGTCCATGGACCTCTGAGGCTTTAGGCACCACAGGTTGGCTGTGAGTAGTCTTGTGCTTACTTCAGGTAGGCGACTGCTCCCACCTCCTCTCCTACAGAGACAACCCTTGGCCTCCCCGTCCCCTGGGCAGGTAGCAGTTGTGGTCCAGGAGGAGAAGAACCTGGTTTCTTAGGTGGTAGGAGGACCTACCCTGGTGGCACAACTAAACTTCTGCCTCAGCTATCTCTGCAGGACCAAATCCTGCCACACCTGTCAGCCAGGAAGCTACTATGGGTGTATTTCATAACGTGCAGACGCTTATTGAGGGCGTCTCCTCCGTGGCAGACCAGCACTGGCTCAGCTTCATCTTCTTCCCTGGAATGGCTGCGTCCATTTGGGGTGGTGGAAGCCATCTGCATTTCCAGCAGGATGGAAAGGGTTAGGGGTGGGGTAATATGACCATGGTGGGATGGGGATCAGGGGTGAGTGGCTGTGTGTGGTGTGCCCCATCTCCTGGTGTCACATCGTGCCTCGGTGACACGAGGATGCACGGAGGTGCCCACAAGCTTCTTATTTCTCACCAGTGCTTTTAATTGATGGGTTGGGTTTGCGTGGCCAGGTTTTGGTAGCAGTGGGGCTACAGGGGTGGCTTCTGTGAGAAGCTATCAGAAACTTCCCCTATGTCCAACAGAATCAATTCCAGTGGGCTCCAGGACGGACCAGCCGCTGGCCAAAGCTGAGCCCATCAGAGGTGGCAGTGATGCCTTGGGGATAATGTGTTGAAGGAGGAAAAAAATTGTAGTGCAGGTGTAAGTCTGGCCAGAGAAGAGCAGAGTGAGAATATGGGAGAGACACAGCTCTGCAGATGCCCAGGGCAGTGCAGAAGGAGAGGCAGGGGGTGCTCCAGGCGCTGGAGCTGAGGTTCCCCTGCAGCCCGTGGTGCAGCCCGTGGTGAGGCAGCTGTGCCCCTGCAGCACATGGAGGGCCACTGGAGTGCAGAGTTCCACCTGGAGGAGTCCACACTGGAGCAGGGGGCTGCCTGAGAAGAGGCTGTGACTGTGGGAAACCCGTGCTGGCAGGGTCCTGGCAGGACGTGTGATGGAGAGAGGAGCCGGTTTCCTGGAAGGACCTGTGACCCAGTGGGGGACTCAGGCTGGAGCTGTGCTTGAAGGATTGACCCCATGGAAGAGTTGCCCACATTGTAACAGTTCATGGATAACTGTTGCCTGTGGGAAGGACTCACGTCAGAGAAGTTCATAGTGAACCTCTCCCGTGGGAAGGACCCCGGGCTGGAGCGGGGGAAGGAGTCCAACTCCTCTCCCTGAGCAGTGTCAGGAACAACGTGTGATGAACTGACTGTATCCCCCAGTCCCATCTCCCTGTGCCGCTATGGGGGAGGAGACAGAGCTTGGGAAGGAGGGAGGGGTGTGGGGAAAGTGTTTTTAAGATTTATTTTACTCCTCATTATCCTGCTCTGATTTTGTTGTTGATAAACTCAGTTGATATCCCCAAATTCAGCCTATTTAGCCCGTGGCAGTGATTGATGAGTGATCTCTCCCTCTCCTTATATCAACCCATGAACCTTTTGCTATGTTTTCTCTCTGCTGTCCAGTTGCAGGGGGCAGTGACAAGAGCAGCTGTGGTGGGCACCTGGCATCCAACAAGGATGAACCCACTACAATTGGCCCTAATGCAAAAAAAACCCTAAAAAAATCCCCAACCTTCTCCTGCCTCTGGAGCAAGCTTGGCTCGCTGGGACTGGTTTGTACAGCCTATGCCACCCTGGGAAGGCTTCTCCACCACTGGAGCCTGCCCTGCACCAGAGCAGAAGCTACCGGGAGACACGCGGCTGCCACCGGCTTCCCCAGGCACCAGCGATGGGGAACCATTAGCAGGGTTCGTAATTAATTCTGAGAAATGCTTTTGAACTCTCATGAAATCCTGGAGGAGCTGTATTGATTGGCTGTCATTCCCAGGGACCATGGGAGAAGCCTGGGAGGAGCTGGTGTTCACAACTGAGGTGCCGCCGATTGTGTTGGGTGGGATCTGGCCCAGGACACGAGTGGCTGGGCTGGCGTGGGAAGGGTGGCTTGGGAGGCTGTGGCACGGGAGCGTGGCACAGTGCAGCAGGACAGTGTGTCCCTGTGATCAGCTGTGTCAGGGATGGCAGCCAGTCCACCCCAAACCAGCGCTGGGAGGGTCTGCTGCAAGGGCGAGCAGGGATGGGACAAGGGGTAATGGATTTAAGCTGAAAGATGGTAGATTTAGGTTGGATATGAGGAAGAAGTTCTTGGCTGCAAGGGTGGTGAGGCCCTGGCATGGGTTGCTCAAAGTAGCTGTGGCTGCCCCTGGATCCCTGGAAGTGTTGAAGGCCAGGTTAGATGGGGCTTGGAACGACCTGGGATAGTGGAAGGTGTCCCTGCCCATGGGGGGGGGATTGGAATTGGACAATCTTAAGGTCCCTTCCAATCCAAACGATTCTGTGTTTCTGTGAAATAATCAGGTGTGATCCCAAGTGTTTTGTTCATTTGATTAAATCTCACAGGTCTGTCTTTGCTGGCACAGCGCTTTCAAGCTAGAACAGAAGAGTCTGACACCCACCTTCCTACAACCTCCTGTCACAGGGAGTTGTAGAGACCGAGAAGGTCCCCCTTGAGCCTCCTTTTCTCCAGGTTAAAGTGCTGGTTTGGTTTTGGGTGTTGCACCTCTCTACATCACCCATCCAGAAACAAAACCCCCTAGACTGGAGGACTCCTGGGCGCCCTGTCCAACTGCAGTGAAGCCAGAGGGGATTTTAATAACCTGTCATCAAAAAACACCGTGTTGGATGTCTGGGCAAGAGAAGAAAAGAAAGCAGGAAAGGTTGTGGTTGTGCTGTGATTGTCAGCTGGAGGTTAATAACAGCGTTGTGTGTTTGAGGTGGTGTTTGCTTTGCATGGTGAGAGGAGAGAGGGGTGTATTCCCTTAAATCAGGGCATATTGTTGATCCAAGGAATGTCTTTTCCCAGACAGACGATGGTCTTGGAGGCATCTTTGATTACATTTTTCTCTGGCTTGGGAAGCCAGGCTGGTGACACTAAAACTTGCAGCAATAATTTTTGCAGCTGGAGGTTTTGCAGTAGGACGTGGATGCTCAGGGGGTGCTTTGGGAAGTTATTTCCTTTATTTTTCTTGCTGTGTGCACATTTCATCGTTGCAAGCGAGTAGATGAATTAGGTGGGGCTTTCAGGGTCCTTGGGGGTCTCAGCACGGTGGCTGCAGAGACCTCTAAAGGAGGAGGAGGACACAGATGTGGATGAAGAGCTGCAGGGGACCAGCTATGATGGGGTGATGGATGGCTTTCTCTGGCAGCTTTTCCCCCTTCTTTTGAGATCAGCAGTTTCTCTCATCCTGACGGCAGCTCTGCAATGAAACACACACACTTCTGGAAAGCTCTTCTGGTGAATGCTGAGTTTTCCATCCCTCCCTGCATCCCGGCTCTGTCCATCCCCATGTTGGCCTGGCGCAGGGAGAGGAGCGTTTTTTCCTGTCTTTGCAGATGCTTGGAGCAGCATCAGTGGTGAGCAGGACATCACAGCCCTCTGGAGTGCTTGGTTCTCAGCAGAGCTGCAGCATCCCTCCCTGCCAGGATGCTTTCAGTGCCAAGATTCGCCCCAGGGTGCTGGTCCCTCCTCCCTCCCTCCTGGATTTCGGAGCATCCGCAGAGCACACATTGTTTTTTCTCGGAATTGATTCCGAGAAAGAACATTTGCCTGGCTTTTTTTTTTTTTTTTAATATATATTTTCATTACATGGGGTGAGAGATTTATTTATCGACTGCAAACAGCCTCTTTGAAGCTTCTCCCCTGTTCCTGTCCTTGCTCCTTTTTTTTTTTTAATTAACAGCAATGAGGCTTATGCACTCAGACTGGCTGTCACTCGCTATTCCTCCAGAAGCTTTCTTAACCCAGGGACTAATTTCAGCCAAGTTTGACAGAGGAGGGCACATCTTAGAGAAAAGAACTTGCAGGCTGTAAGAAAAAGGGTGGAAAAGGGAAATGCAAATTTCTTCTTGTCTCGAAGGAGAGGCTGCATCAATCGTGAGCTTAAATATTATCTGTCTGGGTGCAAGTGGGTCGGTTAACTCATAGCTACCTTTAGCAATTCACTACATTTTCTTTAAGGAAATGAGCCAAATCATCTTGAGCATAGGGAAGGAGCAGCTGGCTGTAGGGATGCTGCCAGGGAGGGCACGTTGGGATGATGCTAGATGACTTTTAAAGGCCCCTTCCTACCCAAACTGTTCTATTCTATGCTGCCATTCTGCTGTCCCCAGGTTTTGTGCTTGTGCGTGACCACTGAGCTTGCAGTGAAAAGCTGGTGGCTGATTTCTCTCCAGAGGCTCCTGCCTGTACAGGTATCCTGCAGTTCAAAAGGTTTTTTTCAGCCTTTTTCTTATTCTCGCCCTGTACCTGCTGAGATGGATAATCAGCTTTACACTGTTACTGCTCCTGATGCAGATGTTTCACGTGTAACCACCGAGAAGCTCACGCAGGGCGTTTTCACACTGAGGAGTGGGTAAAATCTGCCCCCGGAAGCTTGCCCAAGCTCTTCCCAGTCTTGCTGCAGTTTCCCATTAAGACTGAGGTCATGGCTGGCACCATCACCTGGAGAAGATGAGGCAGCAGTGGTGGCTTTTCGGCATCATTCATGGTCCATGAACTTGCCTTGGAGCTGCAGCTGCTGTTAAAAGTGATTAGTGAGCCTCCAGTTCCCAAAGGAGCTCTGCCTCTCTCTGCTCCTGTCCCAGTTGCAATTGCAGCTGCAGCACGAGGCTGCCTTTTCTGTCCCTTCCCCTGCTGTTGTCACTACATGCACTTTGATTTTGATTTTTTTTTTTAAACCGGGGATTCTCTTCCTTTTTTGTCAGCTCAGAGAATGATTTTCCTTACGCTCTTCGCTATTTGGAGCTGTGGGGGAGGGAGTGACTCAGCCTTTCCCTTGCTCTGATTTGCACAGTCATCCCTTGCTGGCTTTGCCGAGGTTTTCCTTGAGCACCTCCAGTTACGCTCGCTCCATTCAGCAGGAGCTGTCTCCCTCCCTGCCGCATGTTTTGGGAGGGAAGGGCACGGTGGGGAAGGATGAGCCGCCAGCAGGAGCTTTCCCCGTGCCAGGAGGAGAGTAAAGCAGCGAGGAGAACATGCTGCCAGACCCGTGGCAGCTCCAGGTCTCCTGTCTGCCCCTCCTCCGTGTGGACATCTGTGGGGGAAGGTCCAGCCAAGTGAAAATTTGAGGGCTAGCCCGGTCATAATATGAAGAAATGATGGCATTTGATGTCATGGGCTCTCCCTGGGGAGGGGGTGACCCTGGCCATGCTACTGGCACTGCTGAAGGATGCCCAGGCACTGCTGGGAGAGGTGGGTGTGGGTGATGGATGGAGGGTGACGCCGGCTCTGTGCAGGACTGCTGCCAGCTCGCCTTTCACGGCAGAGCTGAACCGGCTGCTAAATACCAGGGAGGACACATTGCTTGCTCTCCACAGGGCTTTCAGACACTGCTGCTCAGCCAGGGAGTCACTAAATCATCTGCCACTCTTGATACCAGGCATTTGGTGTGCTGTGTTCTGTAGAAAAAAACAAGTGCATTAGTTTTCGGGTTAATTATTCTCCTACCCTGGAAGCCAGCACAGCTGCCTGCAAGCTCTGCTTCTCCCTAAAGGGGAGAAGGGAAAATAAAAAGAAGATGAAACCGTCAAGCACCCCAGAGTCTTCCATCTCCCCTCCAAAATCCAGATACCCAAGCCCTGAAAGCAATTTTGATCTGCTTGGGGAATTCCAGCATGTGCCACTTACCCCTTCGTTTTGCAAAGTTGTTGGAGTAGGAATTATCTTTACCTCAAATTATTCTTGTCTCAAATTTTACTTTCTCTCAATTATCACTTTCAAGAGTAGAAATTTGTATGTGTTGAGATCCCTGGTGGAAATGGATAGGATCCAATAGCACTGAGGATTGGTGCTATGGATATGAACCTTCATCATGACCCTGTTGTGCCACAGAAGAAGAGCTGGAAAATAGGGCCTTTTGGCATTTTGGGTGGTGGTCTCATGTCACGGAATCAGTGCCAGCACAGGCTGGGTTAGGTTGCTAGGGCTAGACCAAACTTGTGCTTGGCTGAAGCATCTCTAAGGTACCTTTCAAATGCGTAAGGGCTACCTGGGAGTCCTCATATTGAGCAGCCTGATGCTGGTAGCAAAGGTACCATGTTGAGTGCTCCAAAACAGGGCCTTGACTAGCCCAAAATCTTGGGGCAAGGAGCACAGAGCCCAGGACCCAGTTCTGTCTGATCTTTTTTAGGATCCCTGTTGAATCAGCCCTGTCTGCTTCAGCCAGATGCTTCTGAGAAGGTTTAGTAGTCTTACAGGAGGCAGGTTTCACCTGCCTCTCTCATTAGGTACTGTCTCAAGGAGCTGTTTGCCATGGAAAGTGCACGGAGGAGGCTTTTTCCTGGTAGTGAGAGCTATAAATACACAACAAAAAAGGCTAGTTGGAAGGATGAGGGAGGCACTTTGGAAGGAAGCCATTTCTTTGGTCTGGTATCCAGCAGATACTGTGGTGCACTTATGGGTATGCTGGGGTTTGAACTGTCTCTGGTGAGTAAATATAAACTGAGAATTTCCAGGTATTTTTACAAGAAAACCCAGAAAACTTAGACAATTGTTTCTTGTAATGCCCATGTCACATCACACTTCTCCTTTCTTGAGTCCCTTGGTCCTTGCCCTGGGCCAGCCCATTGCAGCAGGTGGAGTGTAGGTGCCTGGGAACATCACTTTGTTTTTTCTGTCCAGTTCTGGCTGTTATGAGATGATACAGGCATTAAAATCAAATTTTATGCTTTAAGCTTCGGTAGTGACTGATGTGAAAAAAACCTTGTAATTGAGGAGTTGTGGAAGTTGAGCAGCCAAGATGAATATTTGCGTGGAGGTGTAGGATCAAGCTGGGAAAAATGAAGTTGGTCATCACCTGGAAATACTTCAGTAACCCAACTTGGGTTTGATTTGCTTGTATTCATCTTTTTTTTCCCTCTTTTAAGAAATCTAACCACGTCACGAACCCTTTGAGGCCTTTAGTTAAGCATTGTGGTGGTTGTAAAGCATCCAGTGGTGTGACTCTTGTAGCTGTCTTAACTGGATGTCAAGAGGTGGGTCTGTTGGCAAGTTCTTCCCTCCATTCCTTAGTGCTTTTGACGTTTTCCATGTGCCTGCAAGTGTTACACTGAGACTGGCTGGGAGTGTCAGCCAGCAAAGCCTTCCTCTGCTTCTCTCCATAGGCTAACAAGCCTCAGGCTGTATTTTGCCACTTATTTCCCTAATTCTGTCTGTTTATCCAGCAGACACATCCGCTGTGTGCTTCCAGGTTCTCTCTCCTCAGGTTTCTTCCACGTCATCCAGTGATATGACTGAAAACCCATAGCCTTGTCCCTACAGCACCTACGCTCAGCTCAGGCTGTATTAGCTCTCCTCTGAGCACCACTGTCTATTGATTAAAGCATTAGGAGGAACGTCAGCTTGGAAGCAATGGGTTTGATTAGCCAATTATTTTAACAAAAAAGCAGTGAACTTTGATTAAAAGTACATGGGGAGCTGTAGCCTCTGTTTTTTGATGTGCTGGAGGCGGGTCAGAGTGCATCACCAAATGAGGGCATCGGTCGGGAAGCTAATGAGGGGATTTTGGAGGCTGAGTGTGCACATCGTGCATGAGATGTTCTGTGTGACCTAGGAGGCTGGAAAAATATCTGTATATTTAAGTGAGGCTCATGGTTTTTGGCTAGTGAACTGTACTGAGTGCGGGAACTTCACGGCTGCATGAAGGATGTAGAAGACAGTTGAGTTTGTAGGATGCTCTTCTTGAGTCTGTAGGATGCTCTTCTTGAGTGAAAATTGGGTTTAACTTGGATCAATCAGTCAGTAAAGTTCTTATGTCCTGAAAGACTTCAGGTATTCGTAGAATCCTGGAACGGTTTGAATTGGAAGGGACCTTGAAGACTACCTAGTTCCAATGCCCCTACCATGGGCAGGGACACCTTCCACTATCCCAGGTTGCTCCAACCCCATCCAGCCTGGCCTTTAACACTTCCAGAGATGGGGCAGCCATGGTTTCTCTGGGCAGCTAGGGAATCACCACCCCCAGAGCCAAGAATTCCTTCTCAATATCCCATCTAACTCTCTGGCAGTGGGAAGCCATTGCCCCTTGTCTTGTCCCTCCATTCCTTGTCCCAAGTCCCTCTCCAGCTCTCCTGGGGCCCCTTTAGGCACTGGAAGGGGCTCTCAGGTCTCCCTGGATCCTTCTCTTCTCCAGGTGAACACCCCCAGGTCTCCCATTCTGGCTCCAGAGCACAGGGGCTCCAGCCCTCAGAGCATCTCCTCTGGACTCACTCCAGCAGCTCCATGTCTCTCTTATACTGGAGACTCCAGAGCTGGAGGCAGCTCTGCAGGTGGGGTCTCACCAGAGCAGGGCAGAGGCTGGAATACTCAGCAGCTGACTGGTGGGAAAAGCTTACTGCTATCAACACAGCTGTGTGGGCTGGAAGCACTGAGGCTTCAACACGAGCATCTCATGCTGTTTGTTGTTGTTTGGATTGCTCTGAGGATCTGTTGTGGGTTGCAGGGCAGGTGGGAGTGTTGGTGTGGTGTTCAGAAAGAAGCAGCTTAAAAAAAAAATGTGGAGACTCCAGAGAAGGAGTGTCTGCCTCCTCTGTTAGGAAAAGCAAGTGTCTTTTGGAAGGTGGGGGTTTGATTCAAGTCAGTGCCTGCAGAGAGACCCTAAAACCCAAGCAATAGGTGACTGCTTTCTATGTTTTGGGATGGAGGTTGGGCCCCAGTATTTGATGGCCAAATCAGACAGGCAGATGATGGTACAGAGGTGGGGAGGAAGAGCGAGGAGGGGGTCAGGGCAGTGAGTGCATCCTCCTCTTTGGTCTGCCTTTCCTGTTTGCTAATTTTGATGTCAAACATCTGGATGTGAGCTCAGTTTGACCCCTCCTCTGGGGCTGTAGTTGAGGCTCTTTCATGTCCTTCAGCCCTGAGGCTGCCAGGAGGGGCAGAACTGATGGCAAACCATCCAGAAAGGAAGTGATGTGTAATAAAAAAGCTTCTGGCTCCCCTTACATGGGGAAAAGTGCATCCATACCCTGTCAGCACTCCCTGTATTGGGACCATCCTCTTTGCCTCCTAGAGCAGAAGGCTTTGCCCACTGTGATTGTTGTGTACTTGGGCTCACAGCAACCTATTTCCTCTCCTAAAGGTCAGGCTGGACTTCCAGGCCACTTGCTGCTGTGAAGTTTCTTTTGCTTTTGATTAAGCTGGACATAAGACTTTGTAGCTTTGTCCTGTAAGTCTGGGCCAAAGAAAGGTCTCCCTAGGTGAGACCTTGGAATTACTCCAGATTGAAGCTCCCTAGAGGTCCTCTCATCCAGCCCTCTGCTCAACATAGAGCCGTCTTCTACACAGACTCTTGGGAATGGTCCTGTGCAGGGCCGGGAATGTGAGTCTGTGATCTTTGTTGGTCCCTTCCAACTCAACATATTCTGTGACTCTCTGAAACCTGCCTGCTCGGGGCCTCATCCAGCTGAGTCTTGATGCTGTTTCCAAGGATGGAGACCGCACAACCCTTTGGGTCACTTGCTGGGTGCTGAACCATGGCTCAAAGTGCAGGAATTTTCACGTGTTCCATCGAAGTTGCCCAAGGTCCACCCTCAGAGCCGGAGCTGAGCGGGTGCCGCGGTTTGGGGCAGGGAGAGGTCTTTTCCTGCTCCCGCTCTTTTCCATGCCCCTGCCGTTTTCCTATGGGGTTCCTCAGCTCCTCGGGGCCATCACCACTTTCTAGCAAGGCAGCAGAGTGTGTGTGTGCCTGTGTGTGCTGAGAAGGCTTATCGCCAGCTGACCTAATTATTGTAATCTCGCGCTTCCCTAGATAGTGCAGGTTTCCCTGGCTCTCCGGAGGCTTCCCGGGTTTTTCCAAGCTGCTGTTTGATTTATTGTCTGTCTCTTAATAATATAATTCATTCACTCAAGGGTGGGTAAAGCCTGGGAATGAGTTTTGTAGCCAGGCAGGGTGTAATACTTGTGAACTGCCCATCCTGCTCCGATGGCCATCCCGCCGGGTTTGGTGGTCCCAGCCTGCCAGACTTCCCAGGCAGGCTCCCCTGCACAGCTTTCCTTCATCACAACTCCCTGCTCTTCCCTCTGCCCTGACCATACACATGCATCCTCTTTACTGCAGAAATCCTCTGGCTGCCAAAGTTAATGGATGAAAGTTGTGCAGTGACACTTTATGCCCCTGCTCACGGATGCGGAGTTGTTGCCTAGCCTGGTGGTTTTTTATTGTCTATCCCATTTCTTTCATTG
The DNA here is from genome assembly GCF_009829145.1 of Chiroxiphia lanceolata. NCBI lineage: Eukaryota > Metazoa > Chordata > Aves > Passeriformes > Pipridae > Chiroxiphia > Chiroxiphia lanceolata. Next base: position 1,620,538 of record NC_045671.1, on the reverse strand, counting down.
CCATTGTTGTTGTTGCCATTTTATTGTTGTTGTTCCTCATCCTATTTTTGATGTTGTTCCCTATCCCATTTTTTGTCTCCCTATCCTATCTTTTTTTTTGGTTCCCTATCATGGTTTTTTATTCCCTATCCCATTTTTTTTTCCTTCTGCCCTCCCTGCTGTAGATTCCCCCTTCCCTACCTGCCCCCTCTTCCTGTTCAAAATGGGTTTATTTTGCTACAGATATAGGGCAGGTGCCTTTCAGAGGTACCACATTCTCTTTTTTCAGCAAGACAGGGATTTGCAGAATGTTAACAAGATTTAACAGGTCCTTCAACATGAAAAAAATAAAGCCTAGGAGAGTGAAAAAGCCTGAAATCCAACACAACAACAAAACATTGCAACTTGGGGTGAGTTCCCTCCATTCATACACTTAATTTTCTTCCTGAAAATTGTAGTTGGGATTTATCCCTGTGCTGTCTGAAAGCCTCCGTGGTCCCTGTTGGGCAGAGAATAACCTGATGTAACGTGGTGTTTCCTTGCAGGAACAGGGCTTACTGCTAAGCTTCCCAGTTAAACCACCTGATGGGATCAGCAGAGGTTATCAGCACCACGGGGGCTCGGTGGCAGAGGGTTTGGAAAACAACCAGTCAGCAGCATTACCCTGAAAACCTGTTTTGTTACGGGGTTTTTTTATCCCCTTGTCCTGTGCAAGTTCCAGTTTGACCTGAAAGGGGGTGGGAAGCATCACTGGAGGAGCAGCTTTGTCCGAGTTGGGGCTTCTGCAGCCCTGGGTGTTACCTTGTGCAGGGCCTGATAGTCTCTGGAATGTAAATATTTTCTCCTGGGGCAGAGCAGCCCATGGAGGAGTTGGGAACAAGCCAAAGCAGAGGCATTGCTGGGAGGATAAGGCCTGAAAGGGCTGGCACTGGGGTTATACCTCATGCAGAACTGAGGCTGCAGCAGTACCCCTTCTGTCTGGGGGAATGTGGATCCCATTTTCCTTATTCCCCTCTTTTTTTTTTGTTTTTTAAATTACATATATATACTTTCCTGAGGTTCCTATGACTTTCCAACGTGTAAGTGAATTACAGTAAGACTTTAAATTAAATTTTTTTCCTGAAGCACTGCTACATCCTTTGAGTGGGTACCCCAAGTTATCCTTAGATATTCTGAATACTCCTCAACATCCTGCTGTAAACCATGAACCAAATAATTAATGCTAAGTAGTTTTGTTTTGGTTTGGGGTTTTTTTTTTGCTTAATTAGCCCCTAGAAAAATCATGGTATTATGGATAGTTGTGGAGGATAAGAGGGCTTTTAAATGAGTTCAATGAGAACAGATATTTTATTCTATTAAAACAGGACACAAAATAATGTAAAGTCCCATTTGAATCCAAAATGAAATCTGTCTTTAATTATTTTACACCATAATGAAGAGCTGTGGAAATGTAGTGTACGTCACCATGACATAAAAGTAAAAATCCTTTGTTTAAAAATACCAAACCCCCCAGAAAAAGAAGAAAGATTTTTTTCAGTGTTTTCTTCCCAGTGTTTTGGCTGCAGTGACTTGACCAAAACAATTTAAAATTCAGCGAGCCAAAGCTGGGCTGCTGGCAAACAAGTGATTTTAAAACATATTATTGTTATTATGTGAATGGGTTCAGCCTTTTGCTTCTTCAGGGCTGAATTCTATTCCTCTGGTGACTGTGACAGAGGAGAAATATGTCCCTCACCCCACACTGGAGGAGGGGACATGTGGGGCTTGAGTGCCAGGTGTCACCTCTGGTTCCGGGTGCTGGAAGACCTTGAGCTGCCTCTGTATGTCATGGTCATGTGGGAATGCTCAGCAGCAGCAGAGTGTCCCCATGGACTGGGAATCCTGAGCAAACACAAAAGTAAGACACTAGCACAGGTTGCCCAGAGAAGCTGTGGCTGCCCCTGGATCCCTGGAAGTGTCCAAGGCCAGGTTGGACGTGACTTGGAGCAACCTGGGCTAGTGGAAGGTGTCCCTGCCCATGGCAGGGGGTGGAACTGGATGATCTTTAAAGGTCCCATCCAACCGAAACCATTCCATTGTTCTATGAAAGCTCCATCAGGAGTGGAGAAAACCTGCTGAAGCCCCAGAATTCTGTGTTTATCTTGCCATTCTTTGCGTTTTCCTCTGAAGTCTCCAAGTCCTGCACTAACTCAGCACTAGACACGAGATTTTGTTTTCTTTATCCTTCATATTGTGTAATATATTGCAAAACTGCCTTTTCCAGCCCCTTTTTAATCTCTACTCCTGAACTGATGGATCATAAATACCCCTCAGATGGGCACCCCTGCACTGTGCAGATATCCAAGAGCTGGGAATGATGGGCTTCCACCTGCAAGGCCCTTGATGTGAGATACCAGCTGAGTATGTAGCGTTATACAGACTTTTGATTAATCAAATCCTCCCCAACCTCTTTTCTTTCCTCTTTTTTTTTTTTTTTAACAAAACTGTGTAGTTTGTGCTCTCTACTGGCATCTCTGAGTTCAAAGGTACATGAGTAGCAGGCATCTTGCTATGATGTTTCTGCTGAAGCTGCTGATGCTGCAATTACAGCCCTCCCCCCATACCCTCGTTATGATTAACTTGGGGGCTCTTAACCCCTTGGGTGTGAGCAGAGGTTGGCCAGTGCAGGGAGGGGGCTTTCTGAGATGCTGATGTGGCCTTTGGTCCCTGCAGCCACGTTTGGTGGGGTTGCAGCATGGTGGAGGTCACCATGGGAAGACCTTCATGGTGAACATGAAGGACCCTTTAACAAAAGAACAAAAAGTGGTGTAAAACTCATTTGTGACTGTGTTTCTGTGTTGCCCCCTGTTGCCTACAGGTCACCCAGTCGCTGCAGGGGGATCAGTCCTAGGTGTCCCTGCCTATGCCAGGGGGTTGGAACAAAATGATCTTTAAGGTCCCTTCCCACCCAAACCATTCTGTGATTCTGTGATCCAAGACCTGAGGTTGACAGAAGGGGCTGGTGTCAAGGACATGGACAGCAGGATGTGTTAGGACATAGGGTTGATGAGTCCCAAGGCTTTCTTGATCAAGGCCAGTTGTCTCTACTGTCATTGCTTCTGGTGGAGGTAAATAGACACTCCCAAACCTCATGTTCATCTCCAAAACATACTACTTGTCATGTCCTGGAAGTACCTGCCTTTCTGTTTGCTTTGTGTTAAGGAACACCTCCCTGTCCTGCTCCTGCCTGCTGGGGCTCAGCTGAGTCAGGCTACTTCATTTACCTCTTTTTGAACAGACCCAGAGATCCCCTGGGTGATAAACGGAGCTGTGCAAGTGCCTGCAGCCTCTTTACACCCTGGGGTTTGTCAGGCTGCGCTTGCCATCCCCACTGCTGGCTCCTTGTCACCCCTGCCTCACTGTGATTTAGTGGGGAATAACCCAAGGGGGAATGGGGCTGGCAGGGAATGGCTTTCTGGGAGATGTGTGGCAACACTGCTGGTGCAGAGCACCCAACAGAGTGATAGTCTGGATGTGATTGCGAAAAAATGCACTTCAAGCCTCAAAAAGGAGGCTGGTGGCTGGCCAGTAACTCTGAAAATTCCTGTCTGGGGAGGTGCTTTCCCTGCTGTTTTTGGGCTGGTTCCCTAAGACAGGCGTTTTCCTGGTGAGTTGGTTCAAGCTGTCCCATCAGCTGCTGGAAGGAGCTAAAAGCTGGAGTTGGATTTGAGAGGAGGGTTAAGCTTGTGGCCTTAGTTCATGATGGTTGGGCAAATCAAAGCTTGGGGAGGGTCTGATCCCCACTTGTGCAGGGCTGGGCATTCCTGCTGCTGGGACTTTGGTCAGTGTGGTGGGTTCACAGGGAGCTGGAGCCCACCCCTGACACACAGAAACATCCTGGGGCTCGTGGGACCCCGATGGGTGCTGTGGTGCCTGTGCTGTGTCATGTCCCTTCCTGGGACAGCTGTTGGGAGCCCAGTGCAGAACCTGGGTCCATCTGGGTATCACGTTTGCTTTCCTAATTGCAGTGGGAAGCTATGTGGGAGACTGTGGCAGGAGATCCCTGTAGACGGGAAAATGGATTTAGGTTCTGCGAGGGCATCCAAGAAGAAATTCTTTTATGAGGAAATCCTTCCCTGTGAGGGTGGTGAGGCCCTGGCACAGGCTGCCCAGAGAAGCTGTGGTTGCCCCATCCCTGGGAGTGTTCAAGGCCAGGTTGGATGGGGCTTGGAGCAACCTGGGCTAGTGGAAGGTGTCCTTGCCCATGGCAAGGGGGTAGAATGAGATGATCTACAAGGTTCCCTTCCAACCCAAACCATTCTATGATTCTGTGATCTTCCTGAGCTGTGAGAGCTGTCTTTGCTGTGGGCAAAGAGCATCATCTGTCTCAGGGAACTGGCTTCAGTTTGGGTGGTCACTCTGGTTGAAGTTACAGTGATTTTTCCATAATACAGTCACTTTGCTGAATCAAAATTGACTGTCTGGACCACATCCAGTCCATGTCACCAGGAGAAGGAGCTAAGGAGGACACTGTCCAGCCCCAGGTGAGGGGAAAACTTTGATGACTGGCACAGTCTAGGGTCAAAAGTATGAGGGAGTCAGATGTCCTGTTGGGTGTATGTTGGGCTCTGTCCTTTCCCAGCCAGAAGGTTTAAACAAGTAGGTAGGACATGGGGGATGCTGCTTGTGGCTTTTTTCCCTGCCTTTGCAAGCAGCTGTAGCTCTTATATTAAAATGTGGAGGAAGCCAGAAGCAGGGACAGCAGTCCTGGAAAGTTCAGCTCTCGTGACACTGATGTCCCTTTCCTTTGCCACCTCTGTCACAGGGGACCTGCTCATGTGGTGTTGGACACTGACCCCCCACAGAATTCCCTGTCCCCCAGGTGCTTCCCCAGGCCTTTGTTTGGTTCTCTGCCTCTTAATTTATTATTATTAGACTAGGAATTTTATGAGGAAACATCTGCTTTTCCTTCTGCATGTACAGAATTAGCGATTTCCCCAATTCTTGTTCTTTTTCACTAGAATATTCAGAGGATCTCGTCTCATGGCTGCTGTGAGTATGGGAACTGATAAAGTCTGGGACTGATGGTCCCAGGGTGACCAGGATGTAAAAGCCAATGTGCAGCTTCTTTTATAACTTAAACATTTGGATGCAGTGGAGTAGTGGGGGTCTGGGATCCAGAGGCAGGTTCGGGAAATCTTATTTGTGGGTGTTGTTGAGTGGGACTTTTTAGGGTGGTTTGTTGGGGTTTTTTTTAGAACTGAAGATAATTAAAGATTCAGAAAATCTCTGAATATACTCATCTGTGCATGGAATCTTTCAGATGAGTTTAACTATCTCAGAGAGGGCATGGTAAGTTGTTTTCCACTTCCCTTTGCAACATGGCAGAGGTTTACTGGATGATTTTTCTTTGCAGTTCTAGTTGAGCAGCTCATGTTGGGCAGAGGTACCTCGTGAGTGAGCCAGCCTTTGGGCATAGGGGATTGTATCTCCTTCAAATCTCCTCCTTGCTTTGCTCATGTAACCCCATCCCAAACATCTCCAGACCGGAGGCCAGGAAGGACTTTTTTCTTTGGTTGGAGCAGCAGGAACCCAGGGAACATTTGCTTTTATCCATTGCCGATGGTGCAGAAGGTGGCTGATGCTGCAAAAACCAACTTGCTGCCACATTTCCATTTCCTCTTTCAAAAATCTTGAATTTGGGACTCACCTGAGGCTTTCCTACCCATGGTTGTGTTGCACAGAAAAGTTTATTCTCCTAAAAGAGGAAAGCCATGATGAATGGGAGCAATTAACGGGTAGGGAGGCAAGATTCCATGAGGATATGAACCTCATGAGGGTCAACAAAGCCAAGTGCAAGGTGCTGCTCCTGGGTCAGGGCAGCCCCTGGATCAATCCAGGCCAGGGATGAACAGATGGAGCAGCCCTGGGGAGAAGGTCCTGGGGGCTGGTGAGGGAGAGGCTGGACATGAACCAGCCCAGAAACCCCCATGCCCTGGGCTGATCCCACAGCGTGGGCAGCAGGGGAGGGGGGGATTCTGCCCCTCTGCCCCCTCAGGTGAGACCCCCCTGCAGAGCTGCCTCCAGCCCTGGGGAACAACAGCACAGGGACGTGGAGCTGCTGGAACAATTCCAGAGGAGGCCATGGAGATGCTGCAAGGGCTGGAGCCCCTCTGCTCTGGAGCCAGGCTGGGAGAGCTGGGGGGGTTCAGCTGGAGAAGCGAAGGATCCAGGGAGACCTTATTGTGGCCTTTGAATATTTCAATGGAGCTTTTGAGAAAGATGGGAATAGACTTTTGAATAGGCCCTGCACCAGTAGGTGAAGGGGTGCTGGTTTCAAACTAAAAGAGTGGAGATTCAGTCTAGATACAATGAGAACGTTTTTTTGCAATGAGGGTGGTGAGGCCCTGGTACAGGTTGCCCAGAGAAGCTGCGGCTGCCATATCCCTAGAATTGTCCAAGGCCAGGTTGGACGAGACTTGGAACAACCTGGTCTAGTGGAAGGTGTCCCTGCCCTTGGCAGGGGGTTGGACTAGATGGCCTTTAAAGGTTTGTTCCAACCCAAACTATTTTGTGATCGTATGAGTCCCAGGAGGAGAGGACCAGCTGGCTCCTCCTAGCATAAAATCCCACCACCCCCCTCCAATCCATCCCGAGTGGCAGCTCCAGCATTTTGGCTGGTGGCCAAGATATGTCCTCTGAATTGCTGCTGCACGCTAGTGTATGGGCACAAAAATGCTTTTTGCCAGTGAACTGCGGGCATGATTAAATAGGGATTAAGCAGCCTCCACGCCTGCCCTGCTGCTGACCAGGCTGTGCTGCTCCTGCCCTGTTCCCTCCCTGCCGGCAGCCACCAGCAGGATGGATTACTTCAGCAGGTTGACATCTCAACTTGGGAGTTGGATGTGTCTTTTAGGATTACGGAGCTTTTCACAGCCCAAGTGCCCATTATATTGCCTGGGTGCCTGGGAAGAAAAGATCTCCTTCCTGGTAATGTTTTCCCTTCAGTTATTTACAAAGGACGGTGCGCGGCGCCTGGAGGAACGAGCGCTCCCAAAGCGTGTGGATCAGCCCATTATGGTGATGCTTTTATTTAGGATGTGGGCTGTGCTCTCTGCCTGCACAGTGCTGCCTGCACGGGGAGTTCTGCGCCGTTGCTGCTGCTCCCATGGGATCAGGGCTCATCCCCTGGGATTCTGGAGTAGCTGAGCATAAGTGAGGTGTTGGTTGCCCGAGGATTGCTGCCTGCCATGCGCATTGTAGGGGTGCACTCACACCTGCATGGTGTACGTGTGCAAGCTCATCTGGCAGGAGAACATCCTTGTTTCACGTCTCCCAGCGCAGTCCCTGCAGCCATCACATCCTACCCAGCCTGCACTCTGGCTCTCCGAGGAGAGACAGTGCAGCTCCGAAGAGCAGACCATGGAGCGTGTGTGAAATCCACATTTTTATTCTCTTTTTTGCTCTTTCTTGAAATATTAATAATAATTGTTCGGTACTTTTGTCTGGCAACATTTTCTTTGTAAAGGTGAAGGATGGCAAGGATGAGATGTCGTGTGGGCTCTTATTCCATTAGCTTTTAGTAGAAGCAGGGGAATGTGGAAATGGATTATGTCTGACTTAAGTCACAGTTTGTAGCATCAGCCAGTGTCAACTAGGTTATAAAACTCAGGCTGTTAAAACCCCTGTGTTTCAGGGGTTGGTGGTTGGAGGCTTTTTATGACCTGCTTCAGATTTTATATCTAGAAAGGCTGATGTATTTGCATGTATTGAATTTGTATAAAGATCTGAGAACAAGACCATGCCTTGCCGTTGTGCTGCAGTCAGAGTGATGCTCCAGCAGTCTCCTTGCCCTGATATCCCGTGCGGTGGAGCATCCCACCACAGGGTGAGCCCACAAACCCACCTCCACTCACCTCCTGCAGTTCAGACAGTGGTTTTCATAGTTTTATGCTGTGTTTTCTTTCCTTTTTCTTATTAATATCCATCACAAGCCAAAGGTAACGTCTTCCCCCCCAGGCAAGAAAGTCCATCTGATGGAAAACCACTCCAAACTCACGCACAGTTTTGACACACTAAAAGACTTTATGTTTCTAAAGGTGATGTGGCTTTGGTTTTGTTTAAAAAGAAGAAAGAAAAAGATCCACTTCCCAACCACAAAGAATTGCTTATTGCAGGGAAGCAAGCTACATAAAAAATTGTTGTCTGGGTGAGAATGAGGGATTTCTGGCTTTCTGGTTATTCCTCTCCCTTCCTTGCTGGATCACTGTGTCACAGGGGCTGTTTTGGGTTGGATTCTGCAGCACTTGTGTTGTCTCCTGGCTCTCTCTGTTTTGTCTTTCCCCCATTTATTTCTGTGTTTGTTTTGATGGCTCTGTTTCAATGCACTGTGGCGTTTGCCTGCTGTGTTCCATGCCAGGCTCATGAGTGGCACTGCAACGTGGCAGCTGTTGGGCTCTTGTCCTGTCACTTGGGCTTTTCTGCATCACCAGGTAGCTGAAATCAGACCTGAGACTGGAGGGATGATGAAATATATCAAATGCTCAGCCAGCCATGGATGAATGAGTATCTGAAAAGCCCCAGCAGCAGACGCTGGATGTGGATTTCAAAGGTGTTTACATTTTAATTAGAAAAAGGTCAGATCCAGGATATAATAATTTACATTTCAGCGCTTTATGTTTTATCTGCGTCTGGAAAGGTACCGGTTTTGCAGCAGCAAATCCAAACCAGGCACGTGATGCTTCGTGGAGATGCAGCAATACCTGGACGCAGGGAGTCATGGTTCATCTCCATTGCTTTTATTTTCCATAGTAACTGTTCCTGCGGGTTGCTGGATACGAGAGCTGGCTGCCAGCAGCGAAGATGAAACGGCTCGCCTCGTTCTCCGAGATGCTCTTGCCGCTTCAGAAAGACACATTGCTAATTACTTGTTGTTGGAAATGGGCTGGATTAGGAGGGAGAAAATATTGCTGCGGGAGGAGCTCATTAAAAGGAGATACTGGGACGGGAGCAGGCTGTGGCTGTGCTGGTAGCCAGGAGTTCAACCCCCCAACACAAATGGTCAAAGGTCCTCCTGCCTGTACTGCTGCCAGAGTGTGAGCTGGTGGATATTTCAGGATTTCACCTGACCTGAAGGTGCTGATAAGAGGCAGATAAGAAGTAGGAAGGGTTGTCCTGCCCCAGCTGCTCACCCCTGGTCCGTGTGGTCAAAGCATCCTTCACCTTCCAGATCTGAAGGGGCTGAAGGGACCTCCTTTCCCCTGCATAGTGTGCACTTCAGCAGTGGCTTTGGGAAGCCTGGCTTGGAGTCTTAGTGGGCAGGCAGTGTGAGGGAGGTGGTGATGGAGGGTTTGACCATGTGCTGTTCCTGTCAGAGAGGCACCGAGCAGAAGAGGGTGTCATCTCACCCTGGATGTCCATCACTACCTGGACAAGGTGATGTCCAACATCACTGTAGGGAGCAGAGAACAATGGGGTGGGTTTTGGAGCCTGGACAAGAGATGTGGCAGTTGGTGTTGGTTGCTCACGAGGCAGGATGTGGTGTCTGGTACTGGGCTGGAGCCTTTCTGTGTCTCACTGCCTCACTGTGTCTCTTCAGTTTGGTTTTACCATTACCCCATGCAGACGAGTAAATCTGGGCTGCTGAGGTACTTCTTGGTTCATGTCCCACGTGTCTCAGAGCAGAAGTCACAGCAATATTTAAAATTTATTTGTTATAAACTCCCGAGGGGGAACAAACACAAGAGAGATGATGGAAGTCCTGTCGCAAAACACTTTGGAAGGTGGCTGCGTTGGTACGTGAAGAATTTGCACCACAGCCGCCTTTTTTAGGAAGCATCTCTTGTTCCTAGAAAAACCTGGGATGGTAAATCGCATGTGGCAAGACAAAGGCTTTCAGGGATCTGTCAGGACAGCTCTGTAGCTCCTCACAGCCTGTCTTTCCAGCAGCTGGCCTGTGATGGCATATCTGAGGGATAAATCTTCTACAGAGAAAAGCTGCTCTGCATTCCTCCTGCCTTGCTTTGGAGTCATGGAGGAATAGAGGATTGGCCTGGGATCTTTTCAGTGTTTAACTGGAGGATAAGTAAGGAAGAGACATGGGTTTTCCAATTAAATGCCTTAAGGGAGTAATTTAAGCTCATATCTAAACAGCTGAGCCCAGGTTGTTGGAAAGATGAGCCATCACTTACCCTGCACTGGAATTTGGTGGTGGTTAGAACTTTTGAAAATTGAAATAATAGTGTAGTATTAATTGTGAAAAACCCTGATGCATGAGGTAGTTCTGTCTGAACCATTATTTTAGTATTCTTTCCCAGTCACCTTGTGTGTTAGCATGAAGTGTTAGCTCCTGGCAGTATAGCTGTGAGGTAAACCTGTTTCCAGCATTCACTGTTTGGGGGTGTGTGTGAGTGTGGAGTTCCTTTTTTTCATCTTTGAAGGCCACAACCTTCAAAGAAAATTGTCATAGGTGCAAAAGCATTTTAGGCTTTCAGCATCCATCCAAGGGAAGAAAAGAACTGGCAAAAGCAATCCCTTTCTTTAGTTTCCTTTGCTGATGATCAACCATGTTGGACCCTGGGCAGGAGCAAGGTTTGCAGTTGTTGTCCAGGTAGCAGGTCCTAATGTTGGTTTGTCTTGCTGAATTGGAGCAAGAGCTGTCTTGTACTTGGGTCACACTAACTCCCTGCAGCTCCAGGCTGGGACAGAGGGGTTGGAAAAATGAGAAAGGCCCTGTGGGTGCTGGTGGCAGCGGCTGGACACGAGCCCAGCTGTGCCCATGGGGGCAAGAGGCCAATGGCCCTGGGGCTGTCCCAGCCGTGGTGTGGCAGCAGGGCCAGGGCAGTGCCCTCCCTGTGCTGGCACTGCTGAGGCCCCTCCAGTGCTGGGGCAGTTCTGGGCCCTCAGACAAGAGAGACATTGAGGGGCTGGAGCGTGTGCAGGGAAGGGAACGGAGCTGGGGAAGGGTCTGGAGCAGCAGGAGCGGCTGAGGGAGCTGGGGGGGCTCATCCTGGAGAAAAGGAGGCTCAAGGGGGACCTTCTGGCTCTGCAACTCCCTGACAGGAGTGGGGAGCCGGGGGTCAGTCGGGCTCTGCTGCCATGGAACAAGGGACAGGACGAGAGGAAACAGCCTCAAGCTGTGCCAGGGCAGGTTTAGATGGGATATTAGGGAAAGTTTCTTGACCAACGGTGTGGTCAGGCATTGGAAGGGGCTGCCCAGGGCAGTGTTGGAGTCCCCTTCCCTGGAGGGATTTAAAAGCCATGTGGATGTGGCACTTGGAAACACGGGTCGGTGGTGGCCTTGGCAGTGCTGGGAAATGTTTGGACTCGATGGTCTTGGAGGGCTTTTCCAGACTAAACGTTTCTGTGATTCTATGAGAATGCCCCAAATGGGTTACTTCTCCATTGCTGCTCTTCACGTATCAGACTCACCACTTGGTTCCTCAAGTCCACAAGCCCAGAGCAACCTTTGGGAGAAAGGGGATGGACCTAAAATATCATAAAAAAATGCTTGTTCTTATTATTTGCTGATTAAGGGTAAAGCTGTATAGTTGCCATAAAAGCTGTACAATCCTGCTAGAGCAAGAACCCCATTTAGATCACTCTTAATAACAGCTATTAATAATAATTATGCATTACAGTAATGCTGATAATTACTAAGTTATAATAAGCAGTTTGCACATCTATTGACTTTTTCTGCTGATGATTCCTCCTTTAATGGTCACAATAATGAGCACAGCATGGGCCCCGTAGAATCATGGGATCCTAGAATGGTCTGAGTTGGAAAGGACCTTCAAGGTCATCTAGTTCTAACCCTCTGCCATGGGCAGGGACACCACTCCATGAAGAGCTCTCAAGAACGTTTCTTTGCTCGATGTGGGAAGATACCAACTGCCTTGGTGCTCAAATGTGGGTTTGGGTTTTTCTTTCAAAAGCTCTTTTTTTTGTACATGTTCTGAGGGTGAGGCAAGATGGGAAAGCTGCTTTTGGGCACAGAGGTTTGTTTCCTGGCTCATGGTACCAGAAGAACAGGAGACCATACAGCTCTCATGTCAGGAAACTGGGGTGGAGAGGGTTGATCTTTTAAATGGGAGAGAAGGTTTAGTGTTAATGGGGAGAGTAAACCTTTACAGGTGGACTTGAATTGGTCTGGATCTTGGTGGATGCTTCCCTTCCCAAGGTACCTCCTGCCAAAGAGGAAGGGCTTCCAAAGGTGTTCCTTTGAAAGGGCCAGGCGACTTCAAAGAGGAATCATCCTGTAGGACCCAGAAAATGGGCCTCTGTAAATCTTTGATCGCCTTGGTTGGGTTCTCTCAAATGGGTTTTACAGACACGCATCTCACACTTGGTAGATTTAGGCAGAGCCCAGAATTCAGTGGGTAACACCTGAAAAAGCTTCCAGAGGATGGTGGCCAAAACAGGGCTCGTCTGAGCTCTGGGACATCCCTGGGCAGGCTGGTGGCATTGGAGAGGGCAGCTACAGGCAAACTGGTGAAAATCTAAATGTCTGAAATGGGTGAGAAATGGGTTGGGTGACAGTGCATATTGGCAGCGGCACCAGCACATCGGGATGTCGATCTCTGCGTCATTACAGGATTCACAACAACTTGGTGCAGACTAAACACGTAAAAATGATTACAGACTGTGGCTGTGTTTTTTCTTATTATAAAGGTTAGATGACAACCACCTCACTGTCCATGCCTGGACACCTGCACCAAGGGATCTTTGTGTACAGTGATGATCCTGTCTCAGGTGTAGGTGATAACTCATGACCCTTAGACATAGGGGAGTTTTCTTCCTGATAAGTGATGGTTTTCTTTAGAGAGATGTGATGGTATTGCAAGATTACTTGGTCTCAGAGTTTCCTACTAGAGATCCATAAATATCTCAAATATGTGGTTTGTGCTGTTTTGTTGTACCTGGTGACTTCTGACAAACCCACTCCCTTTCAGTTCACCATCTCTGCTGTTGCTAATCACAAAATGTTGGTTGGACACAGCAGTGAGCACCCCAAAGGTGGAGGCATGCGTTAGCCCTTGCTCTACTTTGTGCTTTATCATGGGTGTTCAAGGGGAAGCATCCCCAGGGCTGGATTTCCTTCAGTGCCACCTTCAAAAAAAAATTAAAATAGGCAAAACAACTTCAGGCTTTGTAATGTGTGGCCCCAGGGGATGCAGGGATAACCTTTGACCCTGCTTGCATCATCCCAAGTGATGCCATGATGCCACCTGTCCTCTACCTCATATGGTCATTTCTCATGCCATCACTCATGGGAGCCTCCTATTCTCCCAACTCTTTCTTTAGCACTTTCTATTTCATAATTTGTTCCTTCCATTTGGTAATTGGCACTAATTAGCAAAAAGGGTAGAAGCATGACCTTCTCCAGGGCTCCACACTCTCTGGGGCTCCTCCTTTTTTATTTCTTGACTTATTTCTTTTTTCTGTCTCCTTCTTAATGCGCCACATGATTTTTGTTCAGGAGCTGATGTGTGATATTGATCTACATAATGAACCTTTTTGACAGTCTGGGCACATTTGGGAATAATTCCTTGAGAAGAAGAAATCCTTAGGCCAGAACTGCTCGTTCTTGGCAGTTTCCAAATGAAGCCACAATTGTTCAGAAGTGACAGATTAGAAAATAGTTCAGGAGCTGGAAATTACATGAGCTGGGAGCAGATTTACTTTTTTTCCCCCTTCCCTTCCGGATGGCACGTGGCTCACCCTGAATTTGCTTAGTAATATTATACTTGTCTCAAAGCAGACTGTAAATACCAGCTCCTGGTGAAGAAGAGGGTGAGGGATGAAGTCACTGTGTCCTGGGGAGCTCTATGTCTTCTCCCTCCCCACTGCAGGGAAGGAGGTATATGAGTCTTACCACAAGACATTCATCCAAAGCTTAGTTCTTTCCAGACGTAGAATCACAGAACATCCTGAGTTGGAAAGGACCCACAGGGATCATCCAGTCCAACTCTTGGCCCTGCACAGGACACCCCACCAATCCCACCCTGTGTCTGAGAGCATTGTCCAAACACTCCTTGGGGTCTGGCAGCCTTGGTGCTGTGCCCACTGCCCTGGGGAGCCTGTTCAGTGCCCAACCACCCTCTGGGGGAAGAACCTTCTCCTGAGATCCAACCTAACCCTGCTCTGACACAACTGCAGGTCATTCCCTTGAGTCCTGTCACTGGTTGCAGAGAGCAGAGATAAGCAACATGCCCGGCACAGGTCCAGGAGCTGGTGGTTTCTTTTCTTTCCTACGTGATTGGCACTGAGCCCTGGAGAAATAGGGAGAGGACAAGAGCATCATAAAGGCCCTATGTCTTCTGTAGAGCCACTCTCCTGCAGTGAGAGGTTTTAAAAATAAATTCTGTTGTGCTCTCTGTTTCACCTCCCTGCTGGACCATTTACAGTCACACCACCGAGTCAGCATAATTTACTGCCACAGTCCTAGAGAAGCTTTTCGGTTATCATCTTCTTCCTACCCCTCGTCCATCATTCCGGGCTTCTCGCCCTTATCCAGGATATTAAATGTGGACTTATTAAATTAAGCATTTTAGCTTTGGTTTTCTTTCGTGCACGTGTCTGGAGGTTTTCAGCAGTGTGTTTTTTTAAGGAGAAGGGCAGGAAATACATTAGCTGTCCTCAAATGTAGGAATATTACGGAAACGGAACTTTTTTTTTTTCACACGCCTGGAAACTCTAAATGCGACCACCTAGGATTATGATAAATGCAGATGTACAGCAAAAAGAAAAATATCCTTTCCTGTGGTAACCGACGGGCTTTGGCTGCTGGTTTTGTTTTTTGTGGGTTTTTTTTTAACTTTTCTTGTAATTACTGGGAAATATTCTCCTTACCCTCATTTTTATTTCGCTTTTTCCAGGCCCGCTCCGTTCTTGGCGTGTCCCCTGAAGGGATGGAGAACTCGTCGGTGGCGTCGGCCTCCTCGGAGGCAGGGAGCAGCCGCTCCCAGGAGATCGAGGAGCTGGAGCGCTTCATCGACAGCTACGTCCTGGAGTACCAGGTCCAGGGGCTGCTGACGGACAAAACGGAGGGGGATGGCGAGAGCGAGAAGACACAGTCCCACGTCTCACAGGTGGGAGCGGGGCTGTGGGGCTTGTGGCTTGGCGTGGGGATGTGTGTCGAGGCTGAAGGAGCTTTTCCGGGTTTTGTACGTGAAGGAGAATGGGATGGAACGCCGGATTCGGGGCAGCTTGCTTGTCTGGTGGTATTTATGGAGATATATAGATACAGATGCAAATATAGATATAGATATAGATGTGTATATAGATAGATACATACATATAGATATATGTATATATATACACATTTATATACACACATATGTGTGTGTATATATATAAAAATACACGTATGTGTGTGTGTGTCTGTATGTCTGTATATGTATAGTTACTTACATATATGTATGTATGTATATATACACATTTATATACACATTTATATACACATATATATACACATTTATATACACATTTATATACACATATATATACACATTTATATACACACATATGTGCGTGTTTATATATAAAAATACACATATGTGTGTGTGTGTGTCTGTATGTCTGTATATGTATAGTTACTTACATATATGTATATATGGGGTCTCCATCCAGTTGGTAGCGGTCTCCTGATGCTGGGTTTTGGGTTTTCAAGATCTTAGTGGTCTCCTGATACTGGGTTTTGGGTTTTCTGGATCTCAAGGATGTGTCCCTGGAAGTGTCCAAGGCGGGCTTGGAGCAACCTGGTCTAGTGGAAGGTGTCCCTGCCCAAGGCAGAGGGGGTGGAATGATGGCCTTTAGTGTCCCTTCCAACCCAAACCATTCCATGATTCCGTATGAAGGATCCCATCTTTGTCTGATATCAACAGCATTTCTCTGATTTATCTGGGCTGTGCTCAGCTGGAGCTGAGGCTCTGACCCACAGCTCTGGACCTGGTTTGTATTATCTCAGTGTAAAGAGACTGCCAATCAAAGGAACCTTTTCAAGAATAGATTTTGCTGAAGAGGTCTTTTACAACTTGAGGATTGAAGCTGCTGAAAGTGTGAGAAAATAAATTTAAGAATCTAGTGATCCGAAGTACTTCATAGTGCATTTTTTTTAACCGAAGGCTGGAAAATGTCTGTGTTTGAAGTGACACTTTGGAGGGGCTTCATGTCCAACAGGCAAGTGCTGCTTATTAGCATGTCAAGATTGGAAAAAGTTGTAAATTAGAACTAATTTAACAGACAAAGTTTTACAACCTCTTCCAGCCTGTCCACAGCTCTGCCAATAAGCCTGGGCTCCCTCTGCGTCTTGAGGACAAGAATTGCTAATTCTTGTGGCAGCCTGTGTACAATTTTTGCATTAAGATCCTTGATTGCAACAATCAAATCCATCTTCCATTTGTGGAAATGGGATTTTAGCTTTCCTTCCTGGCCTGCACTGAAGAAAAAAGGAGGTGCTGGGCTTCTGATGTCATTTCTGAGAGTGTTCCCTTTCAAGATGGCTACGTTTTACTTTAAAAGAAAAATTCATAATAATGAAAGATCTGAACATGAAACCTCTTAATTAAAGCACTTTTAGAGGCACCTCAAATGAAGCAGCTAAATGTGGTTGTACCCCAGACCATTGCTGTAGAAGTTTAATTAAGATTTATATGTGAAGCATCATCAAAATGTGATATTTCGTATTTTTGGGGCTGTATATCAGACAGAAAGTGAGGATGGGCTTTTACATAAGTGACCTTCATTTATCAAACCATATCTCAATGGATGCATTAAGGAATTATCTCTTGTCTCTCAAAGATTTTTATTTTTACCACCTTGTATCTCAAATTTGTATAGGAAATAATCAGGAATTTTTGTTCCCGATTTTCTCTTCCTGATCACTACTTAGCAAAGCAAGGAATAAACACACACATATCCTGCAGCTGGCTGGAGTAATCCTAGTGGAAGCTATCCTGATAGAAGGTGGCATGTTCCCTCTTAATGAGAGCTAGAGGAAGAAGGATGGGTTTAGGGGAAAGGCACTGGACTGAGACCAAGAAATTTGGTTTTAACTGCAAGGATCTGCCAGCAACTAAATCTTTAATGTTGGGCAAGTTACTTAATCTCTCTGTCGTTTGTTTCCTTATGGCTGCAATAATGTTTTCCTGCCTGAGAGAGGATAAATCCACTCACCCGTGTGTGTGAGCTGCTCGGATGGTGCCACATCCGTGGGCAACTGCTCTCTGTGCTGGGGGAGGGAAGGGGAGGCACACTGTGCAGTGCTTCATCCTTCACACCACTCCCAGGGGAGCTGAACCCATCACCAGTTTAGAGAATCACAAAGTGTGGATGTCTTCAATCTCGCTCCCACTAGGGAAAAGAGGAGAGTCAGAGAGAAAATGCAGTTTTATTTTGGTTGTGGACATAATAATGAGTGAGGTGTACCTCGAGAGAGGCGTGTGGTGGCACTCAAAATTATTAAAGGAGATAGGCACAGGTCTAGCAGGACGCTCTCAAGAGTGATGGCATCATGAGCCTCTCCAGTTGGGTCATCAGAGGTGTCAGGAGACTGATGGGCATCTCTTTAACGAGGGGAGACTGAGGTCCCTCCATCTGTGATCTAGAACAGGCTCTCTGATAAGGGCAGGAATCATGGGCAGTTCTAGTGGTGACTTTTTTTGTGGCCTCATCCATACCTGTCAAGGAGCTCTCAGGTAGTTGCTGTTCCTGTGGAATTGACTTCCATTTTCTTGGAACATTGCCCTTGGTGATGGTGCCAAGTGCTGAGTGTCTTATGGAGCAGGCACGTGGTTCCAAGAAGGACCTCAGAAATGGGTCTGGTCAGTCTCAGTTTTGTTGGGGTAGTGACAAAATATCTTTAGGATTAAGCAGCATCTCTCATGTTTGTCCAGTGAAAGTTTCTCTCTTTTTTAATTTTTTTCCCCCACTATTATGCTGCCCTTCATTTCTTTTGAGGGGAAAAAAGAAACCAAAACCTAACAAATGATCCCAAATTCAATTATTCTGTTGGATGCACCTTACTGTCAAACCTTGGGGGAAGCTTGGCCTAAGCAGCTTGTGATCCTCTATGGCCACATATGGCAATGGCCAAACCTACAGCTTCGAGCCTCATCTTCTGTTTTGTTTAAAATAAAAACACAGGGTTTTGACAGCTCAGGGCTCATGTCTGTCCCTGAAACAAACAGAGTTAGGAAAAGCAGAAATTTCCTAACTTCCCATGGAAAAGAGCGATTAAGTCAAGCCTCCCTGGTGTGTACCACCTGAGATTCCAAACACTGTCAGAGTCTGCAAGGAAGCGTCTGGGATGGGTTTTATTGCAAAGCATCATTTCAGGTGCTTCCCTACGATTTTTCCTGTATCTTCCCTCTATTTGCTGGTGCCGGGTGGAGCGTTTCCAAGCCAAAGCCTTTGGGATCATCCTCAAAAAGGAGGGGGTGCCACGGGCGTGCAGCGATGCCTGCGGCTGCACGATGTTTTCTGTGCACTCTGGACTGACACAGCAGTTTTCCCCAGCCTGGCTATTATTTTACACAATCCCCTTTTTTATCCCTTTTGCAGTGGACGGCGGATTGTAGCGAGCAGCTCGATGGCAGCTGTTCCCCATCCCGAGGGAAGGGCTCGTCGTCTCACGAACACAACCAGGTAGGGCTTGTGTTTAGTTCTTTCCTCCCCAGACCTTTGCTTTTATCCCTGCACTGCCTCGTCGTGCAGCACAGAGCCTGCCTGTGCTGCCAGCTTTCCCTTTCCCATGGAAGGGGAGACGTGTCCCTCTGCTTGGCATCCGAAAGCTCATTCCTGCCAAAACCATGGGAGGTGGGCGACGTCCTGATGTGTGGATGGATGCTTTGACCAGGAGCTTATTGCTCTGCAGTAAAGAGGAAAAAATAGAGAGTCTCCCATTTACTCCTGAAGAGCTTCTTGTTGCCACCTGTGTGAGGGATGGATTTGGAGCATCGGAGCTGACTTGGAATTATGAGATGTAGCTGGAAGGAGGGTTCTCTGTGTAGCTGGGTGTCTTGGTTATGTGCTGCAGCACAAGGATGGTGTTACAGGGAAGAGGATTAAATAGCTGAGAGGATGAACTGGGAGAAGCAGAACTGCATGTGCTGAGAGGCTGTGTTGGGTGTGCAGTAACAGAAGCCAGGCATGAGTCGGTTTTTGGTGGTTGTATGTGGTGTAAACACCAGTGAAGAGTATTTACCAGGCACTGCTGGAGGTGACTGTCCCTCCTCTATGTGAAGCACCCACGTGGGAAAGGGTTGGGAGGGGTAGAGACGTGGGTTTGACCACTGTCACCTGGCTGAGGAGCTGCAGTGTCACCATGAGACCATCAGCTCTGTGAGAGCAGCGTTTGCCTGAGGAGATATGAGACCCAGGTATCTCAGGAAGGGCAGAACAGCATTTCCAGTTGCCCTGGTTGATGGATGTCCCACCTGGAGAAGGGGCTTCAAGCTGGTGGGTTTTGTGTTCTTGCTCTACTTGGTGTCCTCCAGGTTCATCCCCATAGGTGGGATCCATGAGAAGGAACCTGGGAGCCCCTTGCAGGGTGTACAGGAGGCTGTGCCTGTCTGAGCAGTGTGTGTCACAACTCTCATTTTGGGCACAGTTTCTTCACACATTGAGCCATGCTGGAACTCCTTGGATTTGGGATGGGGGCTCATGCATTCCCTCCATGCCACAGGCCTGGATGCAGGGATGCTGGGAGCATCTATACCAACACCTGCACCCAACAAAGACAGGATCTTGTGTAGGAAGGTTGTACTGAATGGAGACACTGCTTCAGGTGAGCTTCTGAAGGTGCTAGATGGAACTGTAGATTTAATTTGCTATAGCTTTGATCTGCTCCGAAATATTCAGCAGCAAAACCTCATCCAGGCTCCCTCCCAGCGTTGCAGGCAGATGCTTGATACTCAGCTGGGAGGTTGGCCTTGTCCATCGAGCCTCCTTGGGTGGCTTGGGGTGTTGGCAGGACCACGTGCTTTCCCTGGGGAAGTATCCAATCCTGGTTCTTCACCCATGGGTTCTGTTGGTGTGGGTACCACAGGAGGATGCAGGAGTTGTGCACGAGTGATACTTCTCTGGCATCTTCCATCTACCTGGTGCTATGGGCTCTTTTATTTCAACTTACGTGGTTTTGGGGGAGTTTTCTTGCTGGATTTTTTTTTTTTTTCCCTGGGAATTAAACCTATTTGATCTGCGCCAACATGGAGCTTCTTTTCCACACACAAATACCATTTGCTGATGCCGAAGCTGTTTACCCAGTGTTTGGGCTGTCTCCCAACCTGCAGCAGAGCTAGTAATTATCTCTCTCCATGTTTGGCTTCCTTTAACTGTGAGTAACAAATTTTCCTTGGCACCAAAGAGGAGCTGGAAGCTATTGTTCTTCTGTCCAGCATTTCTCTTGCTGCTACTGATATACGAGTGAAATGCTGCTGGTGAGGACCAGGTGCAGTTTATTACCATTTCTGGCTGTTGAGTTTTTGCTAGTAGCTTTCAACATTAAAAAAAAAAATCAATCATTAATAAGGTATTTGTCTTGAATGAAAATTATCAGTCACTCTTCAAACCTCCTAAGGAAGAAGCTGACTAATTATTTCCCAATGGATGTAGGGGGTGGGGTTTTTTTGTTACAGTTTTTTATGGATTTCGAGGGGTTTGGACAGAAAATTGAATTCCTAATTTTCCTATTGTGTTTCCCGCTGATATTTCTGCATTGCTGGTCTTAGTTGAAAAATACTTGGATGTGAGATTTCTGCTGGCTTCAGCTACTGTGGAAATGTGGGTTATGTGTCGGTGACCGTGATATGCCTCACGTGGTTCTAACCTGGCCATCAGAAAGGGCATTTGTATGGAAATCTAGGTTAGTCCTGGAAATATATTCAGCATCTGGTTCATTTTCTGTGAAGGCAGAGTAGTCCAGGGCTGCATTTTTAAAAGTAATTGGCTTCCTAAAGGTTATAGGGGAGCCTAGAGAGAAGCAGAGCCTGAAAATCCCCCTATACATCCCTGAGTACCCGATACTTTTGAAATTCTCATCTGTACAATCCAGCAAGGTTAAGACAAATAAAAGGAAGATTTTTTTTTTTTTTTTTAGTGTCTATAGTTATGTTCTGCATTTGTATAGATATTTATATTTAGAATGTCTGTATATAAACATCTACTGGTTGTTGTATAAATGTGGGGCTGAGAGTGATTTCTGAATAATAGGGATTAAAATTAGGTATCTTGGTGCAGCTTGAGGTCCAGGATATTCCTAAATTGCTGGTTTTCTGATGTCGTTGGGTATCTCTGGGAAAGAGCATCCCAGATTTGTCCTGCTCTTGCACTACTTGGTGAGACATCTGTTAGCAGCTGTGGGAGACTATATGGATGCCAGTTCCAGTAGTCTGGCAACTAAACAGTGGCTTAAAAATGGAGAAAATCCCCCCTGGAAAACCTTTTACTCTGGTCTTTCCAGTCCTCTGGGCGGGTGGCTGTGAGAAGATGGTCTGCTCATGGGGGAATGTCCTGAGATTTATTTTGTGGACTCCTGGTGTGCTGAGAACATCCTGGTCTCACAATTACGTTCAGCTCATCTGTAACCCCCGCTGTGTTTGAGTGATACTCCCCACCAGCTCTGCTGGGTCTCACTCTGTGTGAGCCTCTAGGGTGGAGACCACTCCCATCAAGCTACTTCAGATGTTATCTGAGCACCTTATTCCCTCTACAAATGAGGAAAGTTTAGGTAATGGAACCATTTTAAATCCTTTTATGTTTGGATTTTTTTTTTTCCCCCCAGAAAGACCCAGTGGGAAGATTTTATATAATACTTTATTTGCATTCCCCTTGTGAGGCTGTGGCAAGTAGGAAGCTCTTTGATATATTTCTGAGAGCAATTCATTAAGTAAAAGACTTCTGGTATGGTACATATTTCAGGAGCCAGCAGAGCTCTTGGTACATGAAAGGTCTGGCAGCAGCTCCATCCCAGGCTCCCCCTGTGTAAAGGTCATTAAGAAAAAACAGGGCAACTCTGCAGGTTTGTCCCATTTCTCCAGGCGGTGGGAGAGGGAGAGCTGCAAATCCTCCTTCCTGGCCAAGTCCATCCCTTCCATGTCCCACCAAGGGCAGTGGGGACTCAGTGCATGATTTGGGACCTCAGAGGCTTCTCCAGTTGGTGGTCATGTTACCAGTCCACTGTGGAGCAGAGGAGCAGGCAGGGTGTGGATCACATCTGGATTATCCTACACCTTGCTCGTAACACACTTCTTCTGTCCTCTCTGAGGAACTGGTGGTGGAGGAGATGACTTGGTTTGCCATTTAATAGGAATATTGAACCAGTAGAAACAGAAGCACTCTGGTGGCAGGATGAGGTTGTGGGTTTCCAATCTTGGGCCTTGATTGAAGGTGATTAGCTGGCTGGAATCATGAGCATCCCAAGGGCTGCTCTATCATAAGATTTCTGACAAGAGCCTGGTGTAACAGGATGAGGGGGTTTGGCTTCACACTGAGAGAGGGAGGAGTTAGGCTGGATATTAGGAAGAAATTCTTGGCTGTGAGGGTGGTGAGGCCCTGGCACAGGTTGCCCAGAGAAGCTGTGGTTGCTCCATCCCTGGAAGTGTCCAAGGCCAGGTTGGACGAGGCTTGGAGCAACCTGGGACAGTGGGAGGTGTCCCTGCCCGTGGAAGGGATTGCAATGAGATATCTTGAAGGTCCTGTCTCTCCATGCCCTAGGCATGTAGTCATGGCTACATGAAAAAGCTGCTATGTTGCCAAAGCAAAGGCAATAGTAGGTGTGGGGGGGATGTGTGAAGATTGTCTCTTGGGAAACAGCAGTTTTCAAGGCACAGTGGAACTTAGTTTTATGGAGAGTGGAAAAACCAAATTATCCGTGCAGATTTCTCTTGCAATTCCAGAGAATTTTTATTTTTTTTTTAGCAGGCATTAGTGCTGCTTGACTTCCTGGATTCAAACACCAGGAAATCCTCCCTGATGGATGCTGCAGAGGCAGGTGGCAAGGAATCGTGGTCTTGGATAGGCGCCACCTCACTAGGTCCAGAGTTGGACTGAGGCTCCTGTGACGAGATCTGCTGTCACATGAACTTCTGAAGTCAGCAGGGAAGTTGTCTTGCTGGCTTAAATCCACTGACATCAGCAGGCAGCGTGTAATGCCCCAAATCCTTAGCTAACCAGACCAGCTCTGGAAAGTGAGTGGGCTGGCAGGACCTCTGTGAACAAAGATGTATTTCATTTCCCCCTGCTGGTAGACAGCCTGTGTCTGACTTGAGTTACCCATCCTTGGGTCTAGATCTCAAACGAAAATCAAGAGGGATGATCCCGGGGGCAGTTTGGGGTTTTCCATCTCGTTGACATGCTCGTATCATAGCCCAGAGCCAGTCTGTACAATGAATTTGCTTGAGGTTGGCTGCCACACTGAAGGCCTGTTGGGACAGGTGGGTGTTGGCAGATGCCAGCTCAACAGCAACGTTGAGTTGTTTCCAAAAAGAAAAAGGGAAAGCAAAAGACATACACTGGCTTTGTCAGACAATACATGTTGGTGTACACCTGCCTGATGGAGGAAGAAATTAAAGCCCTGAGTGGGGTGACCTGCTCATGATCAAAGAGCAGCTCTGAGAAAAAACCAGTTGCTTAATGGTTTTCTACCTGTAATTGCCGGGTGATGTTCCCTCCCTGTACTGAACAGAGCCCTGCTCAATTACAGTTGAAGAGGACTCCTGAGAAAGAAATCAAGTCCTTTAGCTAATGTGTAGGTTTGACTTTCTCTGGGACTTTTGTTTGGGATGCACCTCATGAAGCAGCACCACCCCACAGGCAACTGACACATGGTTGGGTGTATGAAGGTCTGGGAAAGAAAAGCATCACTGCTTTGCTGCCTGATTTAGCAGAAGTGTTGCTGCTTTCCAGGGATGGAGGAATGTGTCTTCTAGGCCTGGTGTCACTAGTAACTCACTTGGGAGGACATGTCATTTTCCACTTGTGTAGGATGGACAGGGTGATACCTGTCTGCCTGCTGAAGGGAGAGCTTCCCACACACTGCTTTTGTGAAACTTACAGTAGCTGATTTGCCTTTGAGACCTCCACCCTTCCAGATCTGGATGAATAGGTCAGTACGTGCTGAAGCTCTTGGCAGGGAAGGGGTGACGTGAGCCATTTCCATTCACCCATCCTGGGGCAGATGGGTTTCCATAGCACATCTGGAGTTCTCAGTGCCATTCTAAGTGCCTCAGTGTTCCTCATCTTTGCCCTGGTGTGTAAATGAGCTATCTAGCCCATCCTTGGCTAGCACATCTCTGATGTTGTCTGAAAGAGCACAACCACACTTGGCTTGGCACTTCCCTGGGTAGCCCAGAAAGACCTTGTAGGCTTAACCTCCAACTTCCAAACCCATCCGGTCCTTTGGTCCTGTATTGTGGCACAGTTATAGATAAAACCTTATTTCAGTAAAAAGAAGAGCTCCAAGTGATGTTTGCTGTCCCTTCTGATGTGTCTTTGACAAAGCAGTGATCAGAAACTGTACCAGACTGGAGAGAGCTGGAGAAGGTGGACATGGGCCTGGGGAGGGAAGGAGCAGAACCAAAAAGGTTGTGTTTTCTGCATGATATTTTTGTAAGAGTAAGCTTTCTAATGTTCTTATAGCTTTGTGCAATGCACTGAGAAGAAAGAAGATGGAAACTTTTGCCTGCTAAAATGTTTAAAGTAACCTTAGTGGGGTTTTTCCTAAAAGATGCATTTTAAGTTATTAAAATAATTAAATCATTGATTTCCTGTAGAAAAGTTAAAGTGGTTGTTCTTGAGTAAGTCCAGAAGAGCAGGGGGGTGCTTGAAGTCTGGTGTAAAAATTTTGCATAACTGGAAGATTTGGCAGGAGCACAAAGTGGGTGTATGAAAACCTCTGCTGCAGAAAAGCCCCAGAAAGAACCTTTTACATGATAGCTGTCTTCTATTCTGACCAGGATTCAGACCAAAGTTTTAAGAGTCATTTGAAGGACACCGCACAGCTTGTTCTGGGGAGATCCTTGTAGGTGCAGTGATGGGACTGTTGTTAGGCTGGGGAATATCTCAGAGGCTTTTGGGTCCTGCAAAGTCCGTTAGCTTTCTGTTGTTTTTTTCTCTTTCCCACCTTAAGCTGTGAATGCTGTACATTGAATATTGAATTTTTTACGTGTGATTGAACATGAATCCCATCCAGAATCCACTGATATCTTTGGGACACTTAAAGCTTGTGATATTGCCAGGATTGGTCTACATCTCTACCAGCACAGCCCACTTCACCCAAGCTTATCATCACTGAGAGCAACCACGTAGGTGATCACTGTGTTTCCATTTATTTCTTGAGCATTGGGGAAAGTTATCTTTTTTCTGCAAATAGGATTTTCAGACTTTCACTGAAGCAGTAGCAAGTATTAACTCTTGAGCTGGCAAAGGCAGCGGGATTAATTAGTTCATGCCTCAAAGAGCTCGGTGCGAAGGTGAAAATTGCAGTGTAAGTGAAACATATGATTATTGCTAATTAAAATGCAAATGTGAGGTTTGACAGCTAGTTTCCAAAGGAGGGTGGCTGGCAGTGTTTATGTGCACGAGCCTCGCTGTTCCCAAGAAGGTGCAGAGCTTGGCCAGAAGGATTGGCATGGATGAGAGTAGCTGCTGGGAATCCATCTCTGGAGAGGGTGATGTTTTCCCTCCAAGGGTGGCTCAGAGGTCCCATCTCCTGATAGTGAGGGTAGAACACAAATGGCAGGTGGAGGAGCACGAATAAAAGCTGAGAGCACAGAGTTCAAGGGTTGTTTGGGGTCTTGGAAGAGACTGGGAGAGTCTTGGTCTTCTGAGGGCAGGGAAGAGAGTAAAAGGGCCAGGGGATGGGGGATTGGGTTGGCAAAAGGCAAGGGATGGAGAGCTTCGTGGTATCACAGCTGTATCTTCAGCTTCTGTCAGCTCTGGCCAGCAATCCTGTTCCTGCAACATGCTGAATTTATTTAGCAAGAGCACTGTGTGGGAGACACATCCCGCGCTTTGGGATGGAGGAAGAGCAGTGCCACGTCTCACCATTGCCGAGCCCCGGCTTTCTGCTGAAGTCCAGCTGCCTGTATGGGTTTGGGAATGGGTTTTTATGGTGAAGGGGTTTTTGCTGCTTGGTTGTTTTTTGAGTACTCTCACCCAGTCCTTGAGCATCACCCGTGAGGCTGGTGCGAGCTTCCCTGATCCTGCAGAAAGGAGGTCTCCAGAGAGGGCCCATTTTAGTGTGAAATGGCTTTATTAAAGGACACAAAGCCACCAGAAATGTCTGGCAGAGTTTCTGGTGGACTTTTTTTTTTTTTTTTTCTGGAGTTTTGAATCCCTGTCAGCAAGGTACCAGTGAAAAGTTGTTCACCTATAGCAGTTACTCAGAAATTTAGGGGAAATATTGAGTGCAGCTGTGCTGGTGAGTTCGAACGTGAGTATGTCTAGGCCATACTCATGTGGACTGTTTCAGATTGAACAGAAATTTCAACAATTTTTAGTTTAAAAATTTTTATTTTACAAATCATTTTTCAACATAGATATTACTAGTGCATGATATAGATAAGGAGCATGAACAGGAAAAAAGCCCCAGGCCATGAGTTAGAGCCAGGAGACAAACTGATTTAGTAAAAGAGTACCTGTGATTGTGATCTAACTGGTTTGTGCTGTATCCACTGGCTTTCTTGGTGGATGTTGATACATGGTGGTACCAATCTCCCTGTTTCTCACACGGGTTTTATCACAATAATATGCCAGCTGCATTTCTGGAATTTGCAAAACCTCAGGCTGTCTGCAGAAAGCCACAGCTGAAAGTCGGATCAACTGAACATAACCTGTGTGTTTATTTTCAGTGTGACCTGGTCCCACCATAGCGTTTGGCACCGAAATTTTGTATGTGTGGATGAGCAAGGTGTTCAGAGTGTAGGATACACACTGGTGGTAACTAGTCCTTCAAACATCTAGGCAGTGAAGGTGCCTTTCTCCCAACCACCTTTTCAGTTGGTGCACCTCTTTCCCTCATCAGATGAGATATTTCTCACTTCTCAGGATATCTGCAGGCTTGGCTCTTCCCCAGGGCTTCCCAAAGTGGCCACCTGCCCGTGTCCCACAAGTGACATGGGTCCAGTGTTTTTTCCCTCCGTGCCAATTTAACAACTCTCTCAACTTTGTGCCATTTGGTATTTCTCAGCCATTGGGAGGTTCGGGTCAGGGTGTGCTCAGAAGGGAAGAAGGTGCTTTAGCTGTTGTAACATCTGGTGGGAATAACCACAACCTTTCAGATTTCATTTATACTCAACCTGAAAACCAGTTGGTCTCCTCTTTTGAAGTCAGTACTGAATTTAGGCTGTAGCAACCACAATGTATTTGAGTGTGCTTGAAACTTATTAGGTTTGAGTATGGAGAATGAGCAGCTGGAACAAAGCAGAAACCAGCACTGGTGTGTTTTGCTCCCAGTCCCTCATGTTGGGTAAATACTTACATGTTTCCTGTGCATTAAGGTCCATGCTGGACCATCGGGTAGCATCACCTTGGGTAGTTTAGGGTCTGTTATGCAGCTGTCTCCTTATCCATGCAACCCAAGTGGCACTGCTGGAGCTGGGACCTGATCTGTGCCTTTAAATTAGTGGCCTGGACTTGGCTGTTGTGTTCAACAGGAGTTTGAGTGGTGAGTCCTTTTGGCTTTTGAAGGCCAAGGTGGCCCTGCCCCTGCCTTAGCCCATGGCAGTGTCTGCAGGACCTCATGTAGCCCCACGAGGATGTCCGAGACATGAGAAACCCTCTTTTAAGTGTCAGCTCTCACACCAGTCCTAAAACATAGGCTTCCCTTTGTGCTTCCCAGATTTTCAGAGAACTTGAAAGAGTTTGATATTCTGCACTCTGTGATTTCATGGGTTTCTGATCATTTTAGGTCACTTCAAAAGTCTTTCCCAAGCCTCTTGCTTTTGGAGCAATTAGCCTGACAATATCCACCTTTCTCCCCAAGCGCCTTGTGGGATGTTTGTATAGGACTGATCAGGTGAGTTGTTCTGGTTTTCAGATGAGTCATTATGCCCACAGGGCTGAACAAGAAACCTGCAGGTTGCTTGACAGCCCAGCAAGTAAGAGAATAAAGGAGAACACTAGGCACAGCTCCTTAATGGGCAAAAATAGTTGTTTTTGTAATGTGTCTTCTGGTGAACTACAAGTGTTTTCAGGTGTGTGAGTAACTAGATTCCAATACTGGGCTAAGCAGTGGGAAAAACTTACTGAATTGTTGATTTAGGCCTGGGAGGGGAATTAAGGAAGTAGAATAGAATAGAATTAATAGAATAGAATAGAATAGAATAGAATAGAATAGAATAGAATAGAATAGAATAGAATAGAATAGAATAGAATAGAATAATTTTAGTTGGGAAGGACCTACAACAATCCACTTCAACTGCCTGTTCAATTTAGGGCTGACCCAAAGTTAAGGCCTGTTGTTAGGGAATTGTCCAAATGCCCTTAAGCAGTTTCAGAGGATGTGAGGTTGCTGAATAAGTATAATTAATTCTCATGAAGATAGAGAAGGTAAGTATTATTTTTCTCCAGGCGTGCACTAGAGCCAAGTCTTATCTTCATGGAAGCCTCCCACAATGTCATCCCTTTGCAATGTGTAAATAGAACATGCTAAAGGATTCATGAGAAAGCCCCAAAATGAGGGTGTTGGGCATGGGGCAAAGTTTTGTAGGTGCTGGCAGGTGTGGTCTGGGAGCTGGAGCTCTCCTGTCTGGCCAGGTCAGTGGTTTTTGAGTGTGCAGGACAGAGCTACCCCTGACTAAAGCAACCTGTTTGTTGTTTCCAGGAAGAGTGGGATCACAGCAGCAGTGGGAGCACAGGATCCCAGCCGGGGTCGGGCTCCAGGCAGGGGTCTGGATCCAGGTCTGGCAGCCACAGGAGAAGCAGCCAGTTCAGGCAATCGACCAAGGTATATCTGGTAGTGCTGTGCTGAAGTTGTGTCCCTTGCTTGCTGCTTATTGGAGGCATCCTCCCCACGGCATGTTTGTTGTGTGTGTCACACATAGGTGTGGGTGCGTGTCAGTTTTGAAGAGCACTTCAAAGACCTAATTAATTCAGTCATAATGTGCGACCTGTTGAGGTGTGCTGAGTGCCTTAGTATTCGGAAAGAAGTTCCTTAGTCAACTGGTTTAGTGCAAAGCAAGTCAGGGGTTTTTTAATTTATTTGAAGTCTTGGAGTATTTAAATTTTGGGATATTAAGAGATGTCTGTAATTATTTGCTGACAAGTCTTCATTAGAAGTTGATAGATGAGTGGATACCAATAGATGGTGTTGAATGGTAACCTTGAGTGCAACTGCTTTCTGTGTGAGCTGTCTATAGGGCTAGATGGGGAGTCACCTTCCTACTTACCTTGCAAAAGACTGTAAGAATTCACTTTCATCATTTTAGGCTCATCCTTGAACTCAGACCCTGACCATCCCTGTTTGTTTCAATCAACCTCTGTCCTTTTTTCTCTCGGAGTTTCTCTACTTATGTGCACGGGAGCACTGGTTGTGCCAGAAGTGAAGGGCAGACTCTGAGAGGTTTAAAACCAGTGGTCAAAGTCCTGGTCTGTTCATCCATTTCATCCTTCTGGAGAGCTTAAGGAAACCAGCCTGTCCTCCTGATGCTGTGGTGGGAGAGGACCCACAGGACCAGACTGCTGCTGGGAAGTGGTGGTCCTTTCTGGTGGGAAGGAGTGAGACTCAGCATATCCTTCCTTCTTTGAGCAGGAATAATACTGTCTTCCTCAAAATGTCTATATTTTTATCTGTATTTTTCTTACGAGAGCTTGAAGTTTTCAACAAAGAAACCTTTCATTGGAGCCTTTTCAAGACAGTTCAGTATCTATCCATCCTTTTTGTTCCCTACCAAAGTGCATCCAAGGGGTTGTGGGCAGCAGAAGAGCAGGAAGGGTGGGGGAAGCTCCTCAAACTTAGAACTGAAAAACGCTTAAGAAGTAACACCTGGCACAGGATAATCCCTGGTTTATACCACGGACTCAGGCAACCACCTGGTGTTGTTCTGCAGCAATGAGCTAACACAGCCATGCAGCAAAGGGCATGACTTTGTGTTTGCTTTCTGGAGGACGGTGATGAGGAGCGGCGAGAGGTGGGACGCTGAGCTGGACTTTGGGAAGCTGCTGCGTGCATGCAAATGCTGACTTTGTGGGGAATTTGCTGAAGCTGCATGCATGGTAAACAGGCCAGAGTCCACGTGGGGCCGTCCCTGTTTGTGCTGGCAGCTGGGCAGCGGTGGACGGAGGTGACGTGAGCTCGCAGGGGCTGGAGGACAGAGGTTGTGGACGTGTGTTTAAACCTCACTGCCTGTAGGGTCTGCTTCACCGGATCTCTCATCTCTCTGAGTAGCATTGGTGTTATTCTTGTCAGCATGTCTCTCGTTCATCGTTCCTGGTTAATTAATTTTCAGTGGCACTGACTCTTTCGCGGTGAAAATGATTATCTAAAGCTGAGGGTTGGGTCGTGGGGAGCTTCATGTTAAAACAGCTGAGGGTTGTAATTGCAGTCCTGGGGGTACTGACAGCAAATCAGTTCTTTTCATAAATACATGCAGGTTTTTTTCTCTTTTTTGTACCTGGGCTTGAGAATCAGCTTTTTGAAGTCTTATTATTAAGTCTTGGCACTGCTGTGAGCATTTTAGTAAACGACCTGCAGCACAGGGCAGCAAGGATGCTGCCTGTCCTGTGAGTCGAGACAGAAACTGGTTCTAGAGACAGGTAGTCGAAGACCTAAGGGGTGTCTCAAAATGGCCATAGTGACTCAGGACTTAATGACAAGGTGTGTTATTGGGGCCCTGGCGCCATCTGTATGGAGTCTGGCTAATGCTTAGAGTGCCTCTGAGAGGTTATGGGGACATCTTCTCAGAGGAAGTTTTGGGTGAGAGCACCAACTGCTGCCTAGAAGCTTGGACCTGTCTGACCTCCTTATCACTTGAGATGGATTTGTCTGCAAGAAGAGGTATCTCTTCTTTGTGTGACAGCTAGGAAGGCCTGCACATGTGTGTTCTCATTATACTGCGTTTGGATGCTTGTAAGGATTTAGGAAACTAATTTCTCTCTATGGTGGGAGAAAATCATGCTTACATTTGCCTAAAATAAAAAGCTCAGCTTCCGTAACTGATCACGAGAGTTTGATGTATTTCTGGCGGTTTGTTTCTGAGCAGAGACATGTCAACTTGCAGATCCACAGAGGTTAAAATCGTAATCCATAAACCCCTTGGAGGAGACTGAAAAGGGAGCAATTTGGCTGTGTTTGGAGTATGTGATGTCTAAATTGGCTGTTGTGCTGGGAATGGCTGCAAAGTGTGACCATCTGTAGTGTTCCCCGGGGATGTGTGTCCTGACACTGGTTGGGGAAATGTTGCTCATTTTGTGGGTAGATTGAGGTCTGGGACTTTATTAAGAAATTATCAAATTTTTATGAGTGTTTAGTGTCTTGGTTATTACTAATAATGTTTGAAAATGACAGAAATTATACAATGGGGAATATATGGAATCCATCTTCTCTAGCATGTGGGGTTTTTTACCAGAGCGGGACCATTTGGGCTGAAATGCTTAAATAATCTAAAAATGTACCTGTTCTTAGAGCAAAGAGAACCATGTCGCCACAACTCCTTGAAGAAGAAGGGTACCTTTCCCCATCCTTATTGGTGACAGCAAGCTCTGGTAGAGCTGCTGATGACGAGCATCTCCATCCTTGGAGATATTCAGAAGCCATCTGGATGTGATCTTGGGCACCTGATTGAACCAGAAGACCTTTAAAGGTCCCTTCCAACCTGAACTATTCTGAGATATTAGGTGGGCCTGCTTGAGCAAGAGGGTTGGACCAGATGAGCTTCAGAGGTCCCTTCCCACCTCAGAAGGTCTGTGACTGTGAAGCTGAGAGACTTCATGGCTGAGATTTTACGAGGATTTATGATTTGTGATTTTTTTATGAAGTTCAACAAGGCAAAGTGCCAGGTCCTACCCTTGGGTCACACTAACTCCCTGCAGCTCCAGGCTGGGACAGAGGGGTTGGGAAACTGGGAAAGGCCCTGTGGGTGCTGGTGGCAGCGGCTGGACACGAGCCCAGGTGTGCCCAGGGTGGCAAGAGGCCAATGGCCCTGGGGCTGTCCCAGCCGTGGTGTGGCAGCAGGGCCAGGGCAGTGCCCTCCCTGTACTGGCACTGCTGAGGCCCCTCCAGTGCTGGGGCAGTTCTGGGCCCTCAGACAAGAGAGACATTGAGGGGCTGGAGCGTGTGCAGGGAAGGGAACGGAGCTGGGGAAGGGTCTGGAGCAGCAGGAGCGTCTGAGGGAGCTGGGGGGGCTCATCCTGGAGAAAAGGAGGCTCAGGGGGGACCTTCTGGCTCTGCAACTCCCTGACAGGAGGGGGGAGCTGGGAGGGAGCAAGGGACAGGACAAGGGGAAACAGCCTCAAGCTGTGCCAGAGGAGGGTCAGGTTGGACATAAGGAAGAATTTCTTCTTGGAAAGGGTGGTCAGACATTGGAATGGGCTGCCCAGGGAGGTGGTGGAGTCCCCACCCCTGGAGGTATCCAAGGAACTCCTGGACATGTCACTCAGTGCTCTGGGCTGGGGACAAGGTGGGGGTCGGGCACTGGTTGGACTCAGTGATTTTGGAGGTCTTTTACAACCTAATTGATTCTGTGATTCTGTGGATCTCAACCTGCCCAGGGGAGCTTGGTGAGTCATGGTGGTCGTGGACAGTGGGGCAGGAGGACAGGACTGGAGTCAGAGCTGAGCCTACGTGTTGTCTGCTCTGTCTTGTCCACAGCTTTGTGTTCCCAAGGCTGAAACTGTTTCACTCCTTGCCTTCAGGGTGCACTTTCGCAGCGTGTGAGGGATCTCTGTGTTGAAGTGAGTGTGGATTCACCCAGAAGCATAGGAGCCCCTGTGCAGAGCCAGGACACCTCTGTGGCTGGTGTTGGGAGAGGCTGTGCTGGGCTATGCCATGGTCCAGATAGCTCCACATACCTTCCAGTGAGTAACCACCTTTCCCTCTCTCCTAGAATGGCAACAAGGAGAGCAACCTTGACATGCTGGGCACAGACATCTGGGCTGCCAACACCTTTGACTCCTTCAGGTAAGCTGATGTTAAAATGCTTTAAGAGAGAGAGGGACTCTTAGATGGACTGTGCCTTCTCTTAGCCTTTGCCCACAGGCCCCTCCTGCTGGTACCCGGGCAGCACTGTTAGTACTCACATCGCTGCTCCTCCTCCCCATCCCCAATTTAGCCCGTGGCACTAAGCACAGCTGATCTACATAAATCATCCTCTGTGCTTTGGAGAGGCCACTGGATGGGTTTGCAGTCCAAACACCTGAAACCGGTACCGATGCAATTACTTGTAATCATCTGAGAGCTGCACAGGCAAGACTTGAGTCAGCTCTGAGCTACTGCTCCAGGAGTTTACTTTTCCATTAGTTGGAGGTGTTGGCTTCTTAGCTGCTGGGAAGAGCTCTTTACCTTGTGCTTGAGCATGGGGAAAGCGGTGAAAGATGAAGAATCTACAAGGGTTGAGTTATCACCTGCTTGGTCTGGGCCATTGGAACAGATAGGCTGTGCAGGGCCAGAGAGAACATCGCCATTGCATGGACCAGACCACTACCTGTTGTGATATCCACTTGACAGTAGAGCAAGTATAGCTTTCAAGGTGTGTGCTGTATCAAAATTAGGGGTTCAGATCAAGCAACAGGAGCCCAGCATATCCAAAAAACGAGAAAAAATGAAAAGAAAGGAGGTGCAGCAGTGTGGAGGTTGCAGGCCCACATCCATGTGCTCTGCAGCAGGGAGTGGTGCTTCCAGAAGTACCAGCTTTCCTCGTCTGCAGGCTCCAGTGTGCCTTCTGCTCTTCAGCTCGGTGGTGTTTAATCAGTACTGGACTTTCTTTCTTTGTTTTTTCCTGTTTTTCTCACCTAGTGGTGCGACGTGGGACTTGCAGCCTGAAAAACTAGATTTCACCCAATTTCACAGGAAGCTGAGAAACACCTCCAAACACCCGTTGCCTCACATAGACAGAGAAGGGTGAGTGCCCTGTGTGCAATACTGTGCTCTCCAGGAAGATCTCTTAACTTCTCCCTTACTGTAGGAACGCTGGCTTGGTGGCAGACCTCATGTGGAGGACATGGGAAAAAGGTGCTGGAAAGACATACGGGGTTTGAGGATGACACAATCAGTCTGGCTGGCTCCTCTGTCATCCAGTGCTGGGCTGGAGCAGAGTTGTTCTCTATATTTTTGCACTGTTTGGTAGATTCCAGTCTTTAAATAACTAGGGGTCTGAGTTTTCTAGATGCAGGTCTCCTAGATTTAAACATCTCTGGGTACTGGGAGAAAGATCCTGTTTTAGCACTGATCCTGGTTACAGTTACTGTTCTCTCCAACAAGATTTCAGTGAAGAAATGAGCATCGATGTGATTCATGTAGATCCAAGTGCTCATCCCCCATCTGCTAGGCATGAAACTGTGAGAACATTCAACAGCTCCTTTTGCTGGTGGCAACCTCCATGGACTTCCGTGGTATTGCTGGATTCCTCGTCAGCTGTTGGTTGGTCAAGCCAAATAAATGTGTACTGGCACCAGGTGGATCACCAGTGTTGCTTAAATGGGTATCACTTTTTCTCTGGGGATTCTCTGCAGGTGGAGAAACAATCACTACCTGAAAGGAGGCTGTAGCCAGCTGGGGGTCAGTCTCTTCTCCCATGTAACAAGTGACAGGACAAGAGGAAAAGGCCTCAAGTTGTACCAGGGGAGGTTTAGATTGGAAATTAGGAACAATTTCTTCACAGAAAGGTTTGTCCAGCCCTGGAACAGCTGCCTGGGGCAGTGGTGGAGTCCCCATCCCCAGAGGGATTTAAAAGCTTTGCCATGTCATATGTAGGGATGGAAATCCTCTCTTGGACAAGTTTTTCTGTTGATAAGTTGGTTTTGCCAAAGTACTGGCCAATGCTATGTGCCTGATCTGCACATCTTGTTTATAAGACGCAATTAGAATTATTATTAGAATAGTTGGTTAGAAACAATTAGAAACATCTTGGTGTTTCTAACCAGGCCAGCAATCCCCCCCCAGCACAGGCTCAGCATCTGCAGGAGGCCCTTGTACTGCAGAGCCACAGGAAGAGTCACACAACTCAATTGTTTTCTGCAGTGTAAGTAAGGTATAATGCAGGTATATAAAGAGCAATTTTCAGAACATTTGGAACAATGAAACGCTAAATTTCTAAGTCACCAAGTGCCTTAGTCATGTTTACTCCCATTTCTTCTGACGGGTTTGAAAAACGAGATGAAGGGGCCCTCGGTAAAATAAGATCTAATATGCCCAATGGATGATGGCACTTGCCAGATGATGATGTCAGTGACATCTGCTACATACAGGGAGGATGCAGCAGGGTCTGTGTTGTGATTTTCCTCCATTCCTGGTGTAATGCAAATGCCCAGGATACAAATGGGTAGAGAAGGCAGTGTGGAGGTGAGATATTTAATCACTCCTAAGTATTACAGCCATAAAACTTGGACAAGAATTAGTGTATCTGCAGAAAAGTTAAACAGATGCTGTCAGCACAAGCAGTGCATCTCCCAGAAATGCGGGTCTTCTAAGTAACTTGGCTAAAATAGAGTAAGCACAGACAAAATTGGTTTTATTTTTTAGCTCTTAGTTGGCCATGTTGTGCATTCATCAGCGCTCTGTGCCAAATCTGTGCTGAGTGTGATTCAGCTTGCTGAACCTCCAAGAATCTCCACCTGCTAGCTAGGCATTTTCTCTCTGGCTTGAATGGGAAGCTTTTTTAACAATGTATCTGTGCAATGAAAAAAATAATAGGGGAAATAAAAAAAGGCTTATGCTGTTCAGCTGTGTTTTGAACACTTTAAGTACAATTTTATTGTAAGGAAAATTTTATTCCTTAGTCTGATCTCTTCCCCAAGGCTGGCCATATAGTTGCATCCAGTTATTTGACCTCAAGGGACTTTTGCTTGGATGAAGTGTTTTCCTCCAGAAAGACATGGATTTTATTGGAAGATGCAGTTTGGTAGTCTGCTGAATAATCAAAGTGGAGTGGTTAAGCAAAGCTGAGGAACTGTACTGACCTGACTCGTTTCTGACCTGAAATTGTCTGGCTTTAATTTCCAGTGTTATCTCTTGCTCTGCTTTTACTCTTCCAGATCAAACAACCTTTTGTAGCTGATATTTCCTCTTCATTCCAGGTATCTCTCAAGCCTTTAGTTTTTCTGGTAGTCTGAGAAATTCCTCTACCACCTCTGTGAAACGTGACTGCCAGCGCTTCCTGTGGTCCTGTAGATCAGGGTCAGCCGTTCTGTCTCTAGAGGAAAGCTGCCTTCAACCCCCTAAGCCCTGCCTCCTCCTCATCCCCTGCCTTTATGCCACAGTTTAGCATCAGAAATTCAGCCTGGAACAGTCACTATCCTTTTCAGATAACCTTTTCCTACGATACACTTGCCCATTCTATACCAGCAACTGGTATTATTTGTCCCCAAATGTTTGACATTTTTCTCTTATGTATAAATGTATATATATCTCAATGCTTATATGTATGTATTTGTATTTGTGTATGTAGACACACTATATTTTTCCCTTTGTAATTCAAAGTCAGGATTTCATCTATGGTGGAAAGTCAATTGTTGAACACCTCTGATTTGCTATAACTATAGAATCATGGAATGGTTTGGGTTGGAAGGGACCTTCAAGATCACCTGGTCCAACCCCTCTGCCATAGGTAGGAACACCTTTGATTAGACCAAGTTGCTCCAATCAGCCAAGGTTAATTAAATTGTTTGCCTTCACCTTTCTTGAGCCTGGCACTTCAGCACATGCTTATTTTTTTAAATTTTTTTCTCCATTTGCTCCAAGTCCACCAAAATCTGTTTTTCTCTGACTTCTAAGCACTGATTACCTGCATGTGCTGTACCAAAGTTCCTAATGTATCTTATTCAACGATGCCTCATCACTAATTGACAAAAAAATACATTATCATTCTTGCATAATAAAAAAGATCATCTCAGTTGTTTATAAATGTAGAAGGATAATATTTACTGACCATTTTTTCTTCTTCTATGTCATCACAAACTCTCTACATCCAACTAGTAGTTACCTTTGGATTGTTTTTTTTCCTTTCTTGATACAAGAAAGTCCTTCAACTGCCAGCTCTGTGTTTGGTGTGTGAGTGCTTGGCTTCTCACCCCAATTTTTTTGTCTCCCAAATTGTCTGTTTATGTTTATATCGCTTGCTGTTTGCTGTCTGAGATGTATGTTTGTGCTTGCTCGCTGACACCTTTCTCAGCAGGGGAACTGGAGCTCCTGTGGAGACCAACAAATGAGCAGTGCTTCATTACTTTTTTGTGTCCTCACTTTTCTTCTGTCCAGGTGGGCTGCGCTTTCAGTTTTACTTGGTCTGGGAATCGAGTAACCCAACGCCACTGCTCAGGACTGCCTTTGGTTTTCTCACTGCTGCCACTACCAAGAGTGTTTGAGCGCTGTGGCAGATGGTGCAGGTGGAGAGGACTGGGAAAAGCATTTAATTTTGTATTAACAGCTTTGCGCCCGCGTGGGAGTGTTTCGGAGGCACAGCATACTCGCCTCAGAGAGCCTCTTTGTTTTCACAAGGGTCCCTTGCAGTAAGAACTGATCTTCCCCATGTGCCGTTATAGACAATTAGCTGTGTCTCCAGCGAGTTTTCACGTGGTTTTGTTTGTTTTCCTCTTGCCACAGGCTTGGAAAAGGGAAATACGAGGATGGTGACAGCATCAACTTGAACGACATAGAGAAAGTCCTCCCAGTGTGGCAGGTAGGTGACAAGGACATCTGCCCATGCTACGGTGGAGACCAGCACTGCCTTTCCTGCCTTGTGTTTCCTTAGGAAACCCCCCTCAGGAGTGGGAAAGCTGCTGAGCACTGGTCCTTTGGGGGCTGGGATGGAGATTGGTGCCTGTGATTTCGGGTGTTAGTGCTGGGCAAAGGCAGTTGCCACTTAGACTTTGCTGGGAGGTGATATATTGAGGCCAGGATATGTATATATACATATACATATGTACATGTACACAGGACTCGTGTGCTTTAGAAAGGGAGATTCTGAAAAGCATCAATCCTCCCGACAGCTCCAAAATAAATTGCTGCCAGGAAGCCAGCAGTGCTGGTGTGCTGACCCAGGTGTTTCCCTTTTGGAGTGTGCCTGTGTTTACATGCCGTGATAATCCATGTGTGTGCTTTCTCCAGCCTATTCCTTCTCCAGATCTCTCTTTACGGCCCAGTCTGACGCTTGGATGTTGGGGAATGGCAGGGTGAGACCCTCAGTTAAAAAGTCAGATTGAATAAGTCCATTTGTCAGCATCGTATAATTTTTCGTTTTACAGAGCCCTAGTCCTCCAAGAGTGTCCTGGGCTGGGCAAGTTCTGAGGATATTTGGTGTGCTTTTGCTGAAATCTCTGCCTCCAGAGGGAAAGACAGAGACATCTCACGTGCTGTGGTAGCATTACCCTTTTCAGTGCTGAGCCAAGAGCTCGCCAGGCTTCTTGCTCATGCATCATGTGAGGAATAGCTTTGCTCATCCTGCAAACCATGTGATGATCTGCCTTACTGTTTCTTTTGGGTGAGTTATTTGGCACTAAATACACAAAGTAGTGGAAGGAGTGGAGAAGTGCTGCTGACTTTGGCAGGGAGGAGCATTCCCTGCAGCTGCTTCCTGCTCCGTCTCTTCCATGTTTGGTGTGTCTGGACTTTAGGTCACAGGGAGAAAACATCAGGTTCAGCTGGTACAAACCCCAGTAATTCTGCAACATAAGGTTAGTTTTCCCTAGGGAATAATTGGGAAATGAGGAATCGAACCATCTTTGGTGCGAGGAGCTGATTTTCTTCAAGAGGGTTTTAATGAACAGCTATGAAATAAGCCGAATCCTCCTGGTGTGCTTATCATCTCATCGTGCCCTAACACCAGGTTGAGTCCATCGACTCCAATGAATTAATTGCAATATATACCTTAATATTTAGCTTAACTGTTAGTGTGACATTTCTAAGCTGGAAGACCTAGTGGGAATGCTGGATCTGGTGTTTTGTTTGTGCCCCTGGGCAGACCCGTGCAATGCCGCGTTATTTTGGAGACGTGCTTACCTTGGCATGTGTGTCTGTGGGAATTAGGAGCCAGGTAGTTCTGGGTGAGGATTTGTCTTTTTTAATGCCGACAAGTGAAATACTTGCAGACAGCTGGTCTAATCCTCACATGTCATTGTTAACTGGATTTGAATGCAACCGTGCAACGCTGACGGAGATTTTTCTGGTCTTTATCCCTTGTTTGAAATGGCTCTGTGGAGCAGTGTGTGGGTGCATAAGGGAAAGTATTTGTGTGAGACTATGGAAGGAAAATCATTAACCTTCCATGGGGTTGTCCCATGATGTGGCTTTGTTTGTTAGGTGTCATGAAGAAGAGGCTTTTTCAGGTTGGAGATACATAAGCTCTTATTGTGTCTGTGTTTAAGAGCTCCTGGCTTGCTTACAGCAGCCATGCACAGGCAGGGGGGTCAGTCTGAGCATCCTCCAGTGCCACTGGGGTGGTCTGAGAACCCTCCAGTGCGACTGAACCAGTCCAAGCATCCTCCATCACAACTGGGGTGGTCCAAGCATCCCCTAGCACAACTCAGATGCAAATGTTTTGCTGCTGAGTGTACTTCAGCAGCTGTAGAAGGGTTAAAAGCAGCATATTTGAGAGAGGTAGCAGGTCTTACTTGCAGGCTCCTTGGAGATTTCGGTGCCTTTGATATTAAGGTATGATAGACAAAGAACATGAATCTTGAACTAATCTCAGGTATACATCCAGACGTGTATGTGTATCTCTACAGAGAGATGCAGTGACATCCCTAACAGGTTAAACAGAATATTCTGGGTATCTGGGGGCTAAGCAGGCTGTTCTGGATATCTGGATGTTAATACGGTCTATACATGAGTTTTGGTGCTCTAATCTATCAATAGTATTTTAGAAAATATTGCAAGGAAAGCCTCTGACTGTTTGGCAGTTAAAGGGTGAAAAAATAAACAAAAAACCCCCCGAAACAGCGTCTCCGAAATCCTCTTCTTTTGTTTGGAAATCAGAGAATGCTCCCCGGGGTTGCTCTCACAGGACAGCCCACTCTGCCATCTCGTGGACATGCACAGGCAGGTGAATCCGGCTCCGCAATTCCTTCACCACAGCTGATATTTTGAAGCTTTCTTCTGCTTTTCTTCCATCTTTTCAAAACTCATCTGACATGCTGATTTTTACTGGTAAGTAGGTTTTATTTTTGAAAGCTTCATCACTAGGAGCTCATGAGGTCATTGCTTTGGCTCAGCTCATGAGCCGTAACCTCTTCAGCTCTCCTTACTCATAAAAGTCTATAGTTGGATTTGGGCACTAATTCACCAAAGTGCTGCCAAAAGGCTACTCTTTTGAAGATAAATATTCCCCATTCATAAGAACTGCTCTTTATTACACACCAGAGAGGATCAATTTGCTGCATTACAGAGGCGCAGCTCAGGTGCAGAGCTGCTCGTCATCATCTTCTCCATTTGCACCTCAGCTGGTTTGTTGAAGGAGACCACATAACCACCTTGACGTCATGAAGACGTCACAGGGAGGGCTGAGTCAGTGCCTTTTGCTCTTGCTCCCTTTGGCAAATGCTTGGGAAGGCTTTCAGTCTTGGATGTGTCATAGCCGAGTGCTCCAGTCTTTACGCACAGGCTTCAGACTGAAAGCCCTGGGCACACTCTATACTTACCAGAAAAAACAGCATAAGGGGTCATGTCCTGCAAGATCACAGAATCATGGAGTGGCTTGGGTTGAAAGGGACCTTAAAGCTCATTTCATTCCACCTGCTACCATGGGCAGGGACACCTTTCACTAGACCAGGTTGCTCCAAGCCCCATCCAACCCGGCCTTGGACACTTCCAGGGATGGGGCAGCCACAGCTTCTCTGGGCAAGATCCAACTCCCTCCTTCCTGTAAAACTCATGAAGGATACGGGAGGCTGCATGTCACAGGGATGTGCTGTGAATGCTGCTAGACACGAGCAGAGAGTTTTAGGACATATCCCAAGTGGTTTCTGGACTGGCAGTGTTTGGCTTTCAGTTTGCTGGACTCCTGCCTTCAGGATGGGCTTGCCCTCCTCAGAACTCTGGGGATGTGCCTTCGCTGCCCGGCTGTGTGGCACTTTTGAAAGGCATGTTGGGCTTTGCTGTTGTAATGGGATAAACTTGGAAGGCAGCATTGATATCATTTGGTTTGGCACCTTACTGCCTTGCAGCTCATCTCCTTCCATTTCCTTACTGATGTTTGACCCTTTTTGTCATATGCTTGCAGTTACAATAAACTGCTTGTTTCTCTTCTGGCTGCAGTCGTCATCCAGCTTCCTTGCTGGATGAGAACCAAGGGAGCAGCTCCTTAGGAGAAAGGCAGACTCTGTAAGTTGTTCGTGTTCCTCTTAGCACCACTGTATTCCTGATTTTGTCCAAACAGGCTTAGAAACACCACGATTCCCAATCATGCTGGGATCCCACCTGAATTTAGGCACCTACAGGCATCTCTACTTACTTTCCTTGGGACCCCTCCTCACTGACAAGTATTTTCAAGTCAGACCCTAAAATTCTGGGAGGGCTGAGATCCTGTGAGTAAAGGTGGGACCTGTGCATGGATTGCTTGCTTGAGGTTCCTGCCCTAGTTGAGGCATGGACACATTGGGATGTGATTTGTGGCACCTCAGTGCAGAGATCCAGGAAAGTCTGGATGATTCCCATCTGAGGGTATCCATGTCCTTTCCCTGTCAGCTCTGCAGGGTGCCTAGATGGACCAGCTCACACATGGACAGATATGGATATCTCTCCCTGAGAGAGATGAAGCCAAGCCAGGTGTCCAGGGAGAGAAGGGTTGGATCCCCTCTGCTGTCACTCTGCATGCGAGAAGGTGGGATCAGTGTCCAGCACTGATGTGAAGGGCTTCCTCCTGGAGCCTGCAGATCACTGGCCCTCCCAGGGTGGTGGTGGCAGGGCACCAGGTCTCTCTGGAGCTCAGGGATATCTCTTTGGTGGGGTGGTGTTATTTACTGTCACCATATGGAGTCATCCTCTCCATATTGTCCCTTGTCTGCTCTTTCTGCGCTACAAGGTCGGGCAGTTCTCATTTTACCCAGCATGTTGGGCAGCTCAGATCCTTCCTCTCCCAGTAGGCTGTTCCACACTGGTGGAGCCGGGTTGGGCTCATCCCTCTGGCATCCCCTCCCACTGGGAATGACCTGGTCGATGTGGTGTGGGCCCCTTGTGCTCTATGTCTCTGCTGTCACTCATCAGGTCTAACCCTGATGTCCTTTATGTGTACATCAAACCTTATGAAGAAGTTGGGGTTCCTCCCCGGGAGCCCCGAAACAGGGATTTCTTCTCCCCACCCCTGGTTCTTGCTGGACTCTGTCCAGAACATGTAGACATGGCATTGCTTTCAGAGAAGGTTTCTTGTCTGAAAAGCCCATATCCCAAGGGTCTTTCCAATACTGTAACGGCTAAAACCACTGTGGAAAGTCCCTGTCAAAGAGCCAGGGTTTACTTGAGTATAGGTCACAACATATTGGGAGTCAGAGTTCTACTGCTGAGTAAAAAACTTTTGGTTTGCCATGGCTTCCAGTAAGTCACAGTCTTTCTGTGGGCTGTTTTTTGTTGTTTTTAAC
The DNA here is from genome assembly GCF_009829145.1 of Chiroxiphia lanceolata. Taxonomy (NCBI): domain Eukaryota; kingdom Metazoa; phylum Chordata; class Aves; order Passeriformes; family Pipridae; genus Chiroxiphia; species Chiroxiphia lanceolata. The sequence continues at coordinate 1,577,863 of NC_045671.1, read as the reverse complement.
CCAACTGACAGTGACCATCGCCTTGGCTTTCAGTTTGGAGAGGGAAAACTGCCGTGGTCACCTGTAACCCCTTCAACATCACTCCCAAGTCAGAGTTAAGGACACCACTATCCAAGCAAGGCAGGTGAGGCCATTGGCATCCCCAAAGCACTGGAGAGGAGAGGTCTGGACCAAGGCTGGCTTATCTCCCACGCAGTTCATCACCTCACAGGTTCTAGCAACATCCAAGCCTGGGCTGTGGCAGAACAGCACAGTCACTGTGAGCCCTGAACCAGGTTATAAACCCCGTGGTTTTTATTGGACGTGCAGGAAAGGGAAGATCTTCCAGTGGCTCTATCACATTATGATCATCTTCCATATCACAGATTCGTTGAAAGATTTAGGTTCAAAAAGACCCTTAAGACCATCCAGTCCAGCCATTCCCCAGCACTGCCAAGGCCACCACTAACCCAGGTCCCCACGTGCCACATCCACATGGCTTTTAAATCCCTCCAGGAATGGGGACGCTACCACTGCCCTGGGCAGCCTGTGCTGGGGATGAAGACATTCTTCCTAATATCCAATTTCCTGATATCATACAATAGCCTTATTCAGTGCACAAAGGAAACACGAGAAAAATGGCCAAGAGCTTTGATGTTTCCATCACCATTATAATTATTATAACTACTACTACTACTATTATGGTTCAGAGGTGGTTCATGATTTTAAGAAATGAAATGGGTTCTCCCTTCTCAGGACTGGTGTTATTTTTCTGGCTGTCATTTAAGTCAGGCAGACTTAGCAATACTGACTCATAATTCCTGGGATTGTCATCCCAGCCTGGTGGGCACAGAGATGCCTGTTTTATAGGTTCCTGGAGCTGGTACTGGTCAGCTAGGCAGGGTTAGGGCCAGGCTGCCATGCCTGCAGGACAGGAGGCATTGGGATGCTATCTCCACCTGGTTGGATCAGCTGGTGAGGGACATGGGTTTGGAATAAGCAAGGGGGGGACGGTGGAAGGGGCAAGGGTGGCTTATGCTGCAGCTCTGATGGTTGGCTGGGTGTTTGGTGGCCGAGGGGACAGGACTGGTGGCAGAGGGGAGCCCTTGCAGCACTAGAGGGCACTGCGGCCTCGCTGCATAGCCCCGAAACACGGCTCTGTGCAGAGGAAACCAGGCTTTTTCCAAAGGCTTTTTCCAAGCAGAAACCTCACTTTGCAGTGACTGTGCCTCTCACCCTCCGGTACCAGGTCGTGCTGCTCTCCATCCTGTGCTGTGCCCACCTGGGGCCCAAGGTGCATGTCCAGCCTGGGGGAACCTGGGGCTTACGGAGGGGAAGGGTGTTTCTCTGTACCTGGGGCTGAATTTGGATAGTACTGTGCATTCTCCTGAGCCTCATGGCATCCCTGAGCAGAGCAGGGTTAAAACTGAAGGCTTCCATGAACCTCCCGGAGTATCACAGCCCTGAGGGGAGCTGATATCTGGGCATCAGATGTACCCCACAGCCCAGGTTGCCCTTGCTGGCATCGTGACACCTCCCCAGTTTCTCTTGGAAATCCCACTTTTGCAAGCATAATCCTGAACTCTGTGTATTTCCTATGGGATGCTCCAGCAGGGCTCAGTCTGAAGCCATGCCTCTCACACCAAGGCGTGCTGAGGGGTCCTCCCTTCCTCTGGAAGTGCTGCTGCCCCATCAAGTGTAGGATGTTCCCCTGAACACCCACATTCCCATTTGTCCACCTGTCCCTGTCCCCCATCTACTCTGGATTGTACCTAACCCCACTTGGAAGGACATGCCAGCCTCAGGAGGAGGGAGCCATCTCTGCTGGGCCGTCTCTGTTCCTTGGATCCCAGTTTGCCAGGCACTGGTTTCTGCTACAAACTAAGATTAATAATGGGATTTTGGCTGCCTTGCAGCTTTTCCTTGGGCCAGGCTGATGGAAGGGTAGACACGAAGAGATGGCAGGATTAGGCTGGGCTTACCAATAGGGGCTGGTAGGTTTTGGGTTCATGACCAGGCACCACAAGGAGGCAGGAAGATGGGAGAGCTGGGTGGGTAAGTCTGTTCTTGGGAGGATGATGAAGAAAGATCCTCTGTTTTGCTTTTAGGGAGTTCACAAGCAGTTTTAGACCCGTGAACCGCAGTTTTCTGGGGAATTAGCTGGTTTGGGTAAGATAAATTTTGCAGAGGTATAAATAGCAACTCGATAGGCATTTAAGGCTCAGAAGTGGCACCACATTATGCTCTGTCTTAAACGCAGCAGAGAGCAACACGGATTTTTCCCAGCCCTACAGATGACTTCCCTTTCAGAAAGGTTTGCTTTTATGCAGCTATATAATATCGAAAGCAAGCCTGAAAGGTTTTGTTTTGGTTTTTCCCAGTCCTTTTTATAGACTCCAAAACACACCCCTCAGCAAATCCTGCCTGAATTTTAACTTCTCAGTAATGTTACATCTTTTTCTCCCTTGTTTTCCCAGAGGATTCATTAGAAATCTGAGAGGTTTTTGCTGCGCTCCCTTGAATTTGCTGAATATTTTCCTGAAATGTGGAAGTAATATGGAGTAATGATTAAGTTAAAGAAAAAGGTTATTAAAAGTAGCAGAAAAAAAAAAATCCAGATTTCTAAGGATCTCAAATGAAAACTCAATGTCTCTTTGGTCAAGCAGCTATTTCTGCTGGCTTGGCTATTTCCACATCCTAATCCCCTTCCCTGCTCTCCGTGAAAGACCTGAATTTTTAATAAAATAAAGGAAAGGAAGGAATTTTCTCTCTAAAAAAAAAGCAGGCATACCACAGGACCAGAGAAGAGAGACGTGCACACATCCCCGTTGCTGGAGGGACCTGCAGAGCCTAGAAACACATCGCTCTCTAAAAATCCTGCTAATGGGGGTTGTCCTTGTCCCTTGTCCGACAAAATAGGAGGTTAATGTTTCCTGTCGCATTTATAAATTTCTTCTTAACCAGAAGATGCTCTCCCACCCTTTTCTGCTGCCTTTCCTCTGATGTTGTGGGAATAGAAACCAATACAATAAATGAGACCAGAAGTTCTTAAAATGTGAACTTCCTGCCCGGAGGCAGCAGGTAAGTGAATCCCATCCAGCCTGGGGAGATGTATATATAGCTATGGGTGTAAATATATGTATTTAGTGGCTGGATAAGTGTTTATTGCAATCCAAGGTGGTTTGGTCAAAGATTGTCATTTAAGTGGGAAATTTATTGCTGCACATGACGCCTGGATGTCTCTTCCATGGGGAAAATAAAGACTGTTTGTGAAGGGATTAAATGATGTCCTAGATGTTGTAGCAGACCAAACTCTGTAACTCAGAGGTCCTTTCTAGTCTTATGTTCATATTGTCCCTCATTTTATGCTTTTAAAAATACTTTTGGGGGTTGGGTTTTTTGCAGATCACAGAATCATGAAGTGTTTTGGGCTGGAAGGGACCTTAAAGATTATCTTGTTCCAAATCCTCTGCCATGGGCAGGGACACCTCCCACTAGACTAGATTGCTCAGAGCCCCATCCAGCCTGGCCTTGAACACTTCCAGGGATACTCCATGAACTTCTCTGCTGGCTCCAGACATGGCTCCAATGTGTACTGGCATGGTCAGTGAAAGAAAACTCTATGGCATCTCCCCAAAATGCCTTTGCTGGATGGTGGGTTTGAGGGATTTCATTGGGGCTAATAGGAATAGTGAGTGGAGTGTGGTCTGCACACCTTTGATCAAACAGTGCTGCTCCAGTGCCCATGTCTCCAAGGGTTATTCCTCTTTGCCCTTCACCTGCTTGTACTACTGTGGAGAAACTCCTCATTGTTGGCTTACTTTCTTTTTAATTCTTTTTCTTTTATAATTCCTGTAATGTATGAGCAGAGAAACCACTGGAGGATGATAAAGCTTCATTTCTTCCTGCTTTTGTGACCCGCTTCATTATTTTGTTTCTCATTGTATATTCTTTTGGGGCATCCAAACGGAAAGAAAATATGTGTGCTTGTAGGAGCTGTTTGTTTCCCTTTGGCTGGGAAAAATAGGACCCCTTGGCTGGGCAAAATAAGCAGGTATCACAGAAGATATGGATTGCTTTTGCTTGTTAGTTCTAGGGAGGGAACTGCTGACATTTGCTCCACCACGCATCTGTGAGCAGCATTATTCCTTCAAGTTGGTGGGCTGTGTACACCTTCATTTGGCCAGGCTTCCTCTAAGGGCTATGCACAAATACAATGGAAAAATATATATTCCTTACGTTTAGGTTGCTGCATGTTTTCTGGATAAGAATGAGAAGATTTGGGGTTGGTAGTTGCCTGGACATGCTCTGAAGGAGCAGCAGAAATTTTTCATTGCTGTTCCACAACAATAATCCAGACCAAAGCCAGTTTTTAACACTGAAACGTGAAGCACAGATTTGCCTTTGTTGTAATTTAAAAGAAAACCACGAGTTCAGGATGGTGTCCAGGTACCATCCCACCGCTGCTGCTGGACTCTCTCAGCACACACAGAATGATGGCCGTGGCTGGTCTGCTGCAACCACTGGGCCTGTGGTCAGTGAAAGCTTGGATTTCCAAAAGCAGATGGCTAGGGTGGGCTTTTTTAAAGTTTTCTTCTTGTTGAAGGTTTATTCCTATCCCTGTTGTCCATGGAGTTTGTTCAGCCCTGGAGCTGGGATCTTACACCTGCCTGACAGGAGGGTGTAGCCATAATGAGTTGGTCTGTTCTGCCAGCTAACAGACAACAAGACAAGAGGAAATGGCCTCAAGTTCCACCAAGGGAAGTTTAGATTGGATATTAGGGAACAATTTCTTCATGGAAAGTGTTGTCAAATGTGGGAATGGTGGAGTCCCCATCCCTGGAGAGATTTAAAAACCATGTGGATGTGGCACTTTGAGACATGGGTTAGTGATGGGCTTGGCAGTGCTGGGGAATAGTTGGACTCAATGATCCTAGAGGGCTTTTCAACCTAAATGATTCTGTGATTGTATGATTCTGTCTTTGGTTTAGACAGCACTGGGAGACACAAAGGATGAAGGAGCTTCAAAATAGCCTGTGACTGTACAAACAACTCAACCTAAAGGCTATGGATAACCTGGGGACTAGGCAGGTGACTGTGGATCATGGCTGGACTTGTAGGTGCGACCAGCGTGCTGAAAAATCATCTCCTTGTGTGCAAATTTTGATCTGGAAACACAGCAATGGGTTTTGATACCTGGGTTGTTGCAGTAGAGTTTCCACTCGTGGTTGGTTTTGCTGTGAGTGCAAAGCCAGCCCTGTGTGTCCTAAGGCTTCAGGAGCTGGTGCAGTCCCCGTGTTCCCTGTGGCATCGCTGCCCAGCACCAGCAGTGTCCCCTCAAAACAGGTCACCACCCCTACAAGCAGAGAGGCAAGGAGTCGGACTCACACTGAAATGGTATTTCAGCCAGAAGGAGCAAAAGCAGTAAAAAAAATACCCTGACCATTAATATATGAGCGTCCACCTTGTCGTGCAATCACAATATCGGTTTTCTGTTGTATTTTTTTTTTTATGGTTGGCTTAACAATTCAAAGGCTACACTGCGCTTTGGTTTTTCCAGTCTGCTGCATCGTGTGACCCCGGTGACTCCGAGCTAAGCCTCATTATATAATGGCGGGGTGTTTTTTTGGAAAACCTCCATTTAATCCTTTCGGAGCAGAATTTGCTGGTTTTTGTTTTCTTTCATATCGTCGTCTTGTTTCCCCCCTCCGCCTACCCCTTCCCCGGCGGGCGCGCGCTGGAGGCGTCAGTCTGGGAGCAGGGTCCTTTCTTCCCTTCTTTTTTTTTTTTTTTTTTCAAATCTGCAGAGAAAGGAAAAAAAAAATGGTTTATTTTCGTTTGCTTGGGTTACAGCGCCTTTCCCCACCGTCGGGGGGGAAGGACTACGTGATGTGCAGCAGGTATTTTGTGAATGGAGCACAACCCTGTGACTCCCTGTCGCTTGACCGAAGGGGGAGGCAGGGGAAGGAGAAAGAAAAAAAAAAATAATAAAAACCACCACCCAGTGACTCCATCTGACTCGTTTTGGCTGGAAAACTTTTTCAGCGCCGTGGTTCTTAAGCCAGGAGGAAGCTTTCTTCTGGCCCAAGAACAATAAAGGGGTCAGCAGCCTGATCCTCCCTCCTACACCCTCTTCCTTCCATTGTGAGGGGTCTGTGCAAATATCCCAGGCTGCTTCTGCTGGGGCCTGAGGGACCTGAGCCACACATGTGACATTAAAGAGAGAGTCCGTGAACTTAGGAATCCTGCAAAAAGAAAAAAAAAAAAAAAAAGAAGAAAGAGAGAACAAAATGAAGTCTCTGAGGGGCTCTATTTCTGGTGTACTGTTACACTTGGAGAAGGTACCAATGGGTGTTTCTCATGGTGGGGGGAAATCCGTCCCCTTGCCATGTCTAGGTGCTCCTTCATGATGCCACGTCAGCATCTTCCCCTCCGTCTGCTCAACAAGTGGCCAGATCCCTGCCGAGGGAGGTGAACCTTTGTCTGTCACCAGCCCTTGAGCTCCTCCATTTCTCTGCTTGTCCAAGGTGGGGAGTTTCTGCTGCTCCCATAGTGCTAGTAGAAAGCCTGTGTGCTGCAGGTGTAAGGTCTCCAGCAAGGCAGGAGAAGGAGGCACAGCTGCCTGACATGCTGTGCTCATTCCAGAGATTCACCACCACCTGGGGGCACCCGGTTTTTCAAACCAGCACCTTTAATGACATGCCTGCTACTCCTCAGATTCATATCACAGACCAGGAAGGTCTCAGCCAGCAATCCCTGGAGTAGAAGGTCTTTGAGGAGTGCTGTGGGGCCACAGCAATGTGCCCGCCAGTCCTGTCTGTCGTTAAGGTAAACTACATCTCTCTGGGGAGGAGATGTGCACGGGTCAGAGGGCTGCTGTGCATTCTGTGGTATTTCTGGTGAATCCAGAGCAGTCCCAGTGGTGATACTCTTTCCAGGCAGCATCTACCAGGCTAGATGCCACCTGCCCTCCCAGAGGAGAAGGTGGGGCCTGTGGCCTTCTAAGAGAAGCCGAGTTCAGCACAATAATCCGTATATCACGCGCTGGAGACCTGATGCATTTCCCAGAGGGAGAGCGTATGATGCTCATCAAGTTGCAGGAACCCACCTTTTTCTTTTCCCGGCGCAATAACCCGCTAATAGCATGTGTGACCTCCTGTCGCCGTGTCCCAGCTCGCTGGACTTTGGCACCAGGCAGTCGCATGAATCATGGTGGTGATTTTGCCGCAAGGCGGTTCCTGTCGTTATTATCTCCTTGCTGTGTCGATAACGCTCTGGTGGTGATGGTCAGGATTTCCTCGCACTACAGAGCTTTCCTGAAGATCAGCCCTGAGAGCAGTGGAGGAAGTAGCCGTTACAAGATTGCTCCAGGCTGCTGAGAACTGGGTGGCCAACTTCAAACGTACGTGCGACCCGACATGATCCAAAGAGCGCGGCGGCAGCTCCTCTTTCCCCTCGTCTGCATCGTCAGTGTGGGTGGGTGGAAACTCCTCTTCTCCTGCAAGTGCTCCAAAAGTTGAAGCGAGACTGGACACAGTTATGACAAACTGTCAGACAGAGCAGAAGCCCTGGAAATGGAGATGAGGGAGAGCTGTCCCATGTCCTGCCTGAAATCCTAAGGGAACGGTGTGGTTATGTCAGGGGAAGTTTAGGCTGGATATTAGAAACAGGTTCTTCCCCCAGAGGGTGGTTGGGCACTGAACAGGCTCCCCAGGGCAGTGGGCACAGCACCAAGGCTGCCAGAGCTCAAGGAGCATTTGGATGATCCTGTGGGGCACAGGAGTAGTGAATCCTACTCTTGGGAGTAGGCCTGTGCAGGGCTGAGGGTTGGACTCGATGGTTCCTGTGGGTCCCTTCCAGCTCAACATATCCTGTGATTCTGTCATGGCCAGGGAGGAATTCAGGGTCTCATCCCCACCCCTCTTGCAGTGCCACAGTTTTGGGACTACACACACTACGATGTCTTTTAGTTGAAAGGAAGGCTACTTGTAGTTCGATTTATAAATGCTTAGGCAAACAGATTTTTTACTGAAACTCTTTTTTTCCTTTACAAGTACCCATGTTTGAAGGTAAAAGCTAGTGAGCTGCAGGTTCTTCTTTCAGCCTTGGTATTATGCTACTTTTCTCCTGGCGCTCTCTGATCCCTGCACACAATGTCTTGCTTCAGGGTTTTGATGGTGCTTCCAAGTAGAGTAATAAATGATTATTACATGGGCTATGTTGACCTTGGTGGAGGGCAGGTGAAGTATGACAGATTTCCAATATACAGCTCCTTTGCTGCCGCTCCAAAGAACTAGAGCCCAGCTGCCAGTGGCCAGTAAGGCCATGAAAACAGAGTGCAAGTAGCTCCAAGTGTTGCAAGTGCACCTGGGGCTGGGAACCTGCTGCATCAGAGTGGAGCTCTGTGACTGCTTGACCATCCTGACATTCCTGTCTGAAGGAGAAGAAAACTGCTTTGTTTGGCTTCTGCTTGCTGTGTCTTTTCATGGTGCAGTTAGCATACAAGGCAGGACTTGAATTTATTCTGCCAGTCCTCAACTTCTGAGAGTTGTTGAATTGGGAAGGGCAAGGCTGCAGAGCAGCAGCTGGTGGCTGTGCTCTTCTGGGAGGTCTAAGGTAGCTTCCCTGAGATGAGGCTGGGTCAAAAGGAAGGTGTTGTGGCAATGCAGAAGTCTTTCTGCACGTGTTGCAGTGAAAATTGATCATTTAGTGGTCACCTAGAGTGGTTTGCAGTTTGGATGGAGTGATCCAGACATCTTTCACAGGTGCTTTGCCAAAGGTGCTTGGTTATTTGCTATTTATCACAGGTGAGTCAGTCATTAATGCCCTGGTGGAAAGGACTGAGTGTTCAGGAGCAGAGGGTAAATGGAGCAGAGGATGGTTAGAATTGAATTGGATGGGGACAGGTAAGGAATGGGAGTGGGACTTTGTGATGTTTCATTAGCTCACTGTCAAGTCTAGGCAAGTTGCTGCTCCTTGATGAGAGGAGTCCTGTATCTGAAGAAATCAACAAAAGATCTCCATCTTTATGTCCAGGTTTCTAACCTTCTGCTTGTTTGTTTTGTCCATGTCTTCCAAGACTTGCCTGTTGATGCCTGCTTGGAGGGGTTGCCTCTATGCCAAGAGGGCTTTCACTCTGCCAGACCTGCCCACATACCCACAGCCACCAAGGAACTAGCATGGGTAGATGCGATTGAAATAAAGTTTAAAAGTCCATGTGAAAGGGCATGGAAGGGGAAAAAACAAACAAACAAAAACCAACCAACGAAACAAAACAAAACCCAACCAACCAACAAACAAAAAAAAAAACCAAACAAAAAAACCCACTAGTCCTGCAGGTTTCCTTCTTCTTCCACCAGAAGTGTCCACCAAATGGCTTTTCAGATCTTAACACGTGCAGAGAGACACATCCAGGGGACAGGTCCTAGGGGGCTCCTGCTCTGGGAGGTGAGGGCTGGGGGAGCTGTGAGTTTCTGCTGGAGCTGTAAGGAGTGTCTCCGGGCTGGGGGAGCTGTGAGTTTCTGCTGGAGCTGTAAGGAGTGTCTCCGGGCTGGGAGTTGTGTACAGTAGGAGCAGTCATCAGCCTCGTCTTACGTGCGCCTTGTCTCACTGGTTCGGATCGCTTCCCCCGTGGAAACCATCAAGAATTTCCGTTATTTCCTTTCCTGAGGCTTTGTTTGGGTGGGGATTTCTGGAAGGTATTTCACAGGCAGGTATAATTAAAGAAAGACATGCTCTGCCTGGAGGCTTGACAAGGCTTCTTTAAAGTCAGGCCTTCAGCGTGGTGGCAAAACAGAAACCGTTTGTTGCCCGGCCCGATGAAGGGGAGGTCGGGGAAAAGGGGGAGCTAATCAGCTGGGAATCATCCCAGTTAAACGCTGCTCACCAGGGTTAAGGCCCTTATGCAGCAAATCCTTGAAATATGTGCTTAATTTTAAGTCCCCCTGACTTCAATCTGTTTACTCTTGTGCTTAACTTTAAGCATGTGCCTAAGTGCTTGGCTGGCTGTGGGCCAAGGCAAATAGTAGACTTAGGAGCAGATTCCCATAAAGTAAATGCTTTACTGGACTGAAGTTCCATGGGACAGCGTGGTGTCATAGCAGGTCTGGGGTGGAGGACGGGGACAGTGCTGCGTATTCCAGCTTGGTCAAGTTATTCAGCATTGGGTACCACAGACCTGGGGCTGTGCATCCAAACAGTGTAGTCTCTAAACAGGCACCTGAATTTCAGTATCTGTATTGCTCCACTCTGAAGACATCAGCCTCACCTGTAGCCTTCTGTACACCACAAACAGACTCTTGGAAAAATACATTTATTTTTTTTCCTCCTAATTGAGAGAAAGGAACATGTTAGTGGAGGAAAATAATCTTGATTTTATCATCAGAAAAGGAAGGAGAACAGATTTTATGACCTGACTAATAAATCTTCATAGGAATTTGTGTGGCTGCATTAACACAACAAAAAGGACTCCTGTATTAGCCCAAGCTTTTATAATGGCTTTATCTTCTTCTTTCCTGTTCCAAGCTAATTCCTGAAAGCCTTCTTTTAATCCCCCGTTTTGCTCATCCAGCCTGGACTTCTTAGAATGGCAGTGGGCTTTTTTTCTTTATATTTAATCTACAAATGACAGCGCTTAGAGCTAATAACTGCAGACGTGGCACGCACGAAAATGAAAAGCCATCATCAGAAAAGAAGATCTGTGTTTTTTGAAAACACCAGTACCAGGGGTTAAGGGAAATCTGCAGCTGGAACAAATACAGCACTCGTCTAACTTCCTCAATAACTCTGCCGGGGGAGCGGGCAGTTGCCAGACGAAGGAAGCGTGGTTAGCCATCGAGTCTTTGAATGCAGCTCCATTTCCCCCTCAAACCCATGGAATTTATATTAACCTCCAGCTTTTCTTAGCTGGTGGGAATTTTTTTTTTCTTCTCTTTTTTTTTTTTTTTTTTTTTTGCTTGAGGAAGAGCCTTGCTTTTGTTGCTTTGGTTTGCAGGAGGAGCGGAGGAGACGGTTCTGCTCCTCGTGCCGTGCTCCTGCTGGCAGAAGGCCATGGATGTTAAGTGAATAATTTCTGGCAGTGATAAGGAGAGAAAGGCTGAGGCTGCCAAGCACAGAGTCACAGACATCTGATGACTTGTTTTTGGGAAAGGCAGGCTTGAGAGATCCCGGCCTGCTGGATTGTCTCTGATACCAGCAGAGATGCACAGAGGAGGAAGGACCCCGTGTGCCTTTAGCATCTCGTGCATGGGTGTATATGAAGTGGGCAAAGAGCAATATAGGATTGAAGAATGGTTTGGATTGGAAGGGACCTTAAAGTTCATCTTTTTTCACCCCCCTGCCATGGACAGGGGTACCTTCCACTAGCCCAAGTTGCTCCAAGCCCCATCCAACCTGGCCTTGGACATTTCCAGGGATCCAGGGGCAGCCACAGCTTCTCTGGGAAACCTGTGCCAGGGCCTCACCACCCTCACAGGGAAAAATTTCTTTCTAATCTAATCTAATGTTAATCTACCCTCCTTCATCTATATGAGAATGCCAGTGAGGTTGTCTAAAACCACTTCCAGTGAGATACTTGTCTACCTAATTTAAGGCCACAGGAGAGCTTTCCAGGTGAGTGTGGAGTATCTTTTGCATCCTGGGTCTGCTGTAGGGTTCCTGTGTGACTTCAGAGCCACTGTGAAGGCATAGCACCTGTGGGATGCTTATGGATGTGGTGCTGATGGTGATGGGCTGGAGTCCTGGGCAGAGAAGGAAGCCAGCTGAATGGACACAGGAGATGTGCTGGTTGCCAAAATTACCATCTCTCTGCTAACAAGCAGTTTGATGTCCACTTCCAAGTTACTCATCACACAGGGCATCTCCAGTTTTCCTGTTGTGCCCCATTCTGCTCATTACCCATACTGGTCTTGGTGGCCACTATCTCAGACCCTCTCCAGCTTCTGTAGCTAAGCCTGTCATACAAGCCCAATCCTGCCATCTAGGAGGGCATCAAGGAGATTAGAAAGCAGTTGAAAAAGCTGTGATGAGGAGAGGCAACATGACACAAGACATCCCAGTAAGCAAGGTCTTTAGTATTGGTCACTTAACACATGAAAATATATCCAGGAGCTGTGTTGGTTTGTTGAGTTTTGATGCTGATTCTTATGGAACTGTAGAATTGTTTGGGTTGGAAAAGACTTCTAAGATCATCTCAGATCTTACTGTGAACCCATGTTTGCCAAGCCCACCACTTAACTGTGTCCCCAGGTGCCACATCTACAGGTCTTTTAAATCTCTCCAGGGATGGTGACTCCACCACTGCCCTGGGAGCCCGTGCCAGGGCTTGAAAACCTTTCCTGTGAAGAACTTTTTCCTAATATCCAATCTCGATCTAATCTTTTTTGTCCATGCTTGGTTCTGATGAAAGACCTGAAGGTGTGTCCTTGTGACCAACATGAAAGTAATGGAAGAGGCTTCACCCAACACCTGGCAGTCAGTACAAAAGTAGCTGTAACTTATGCTTTCTCTGGCAGGAAGGCTGATGTTTGAGTGATACTGTCTTTGGAATTGTCATGGTTGAGGTTCAACCTTTGCAAGATACAGGAGAACGGTCACGACCATCTTGCTGCTTGTCCCGTAGCAACTTTGGATAGGAAAGAGTTTTTCAGGACTTTTTTTTTTTTTTTTTTTTTTGGTAGTGATGCCAGATCCATTCCCAGGTGCCACGTTTGGACACTGCTGTAAAGCAGCTACAAACATGCTTTTCTTACTCGTCCTCGTTTTACCATTTCAGAGTAGCCTGTGGCTCTCAGAAGTCTGCAAAACATCAGTGAAAAATCACCAGCGTAATTAATATATGATGTGATATGATTGATAGTCTGTGGCAAGTGCATCATGTTTCCTGTGCTTTTGCCTGCGTTAAAACCCATTGCAGCAGGAGGGATCTTAGATCCTGGAAGCATAAAAGGAAAATACAGGGAGGGATCAGGTGGATGCTCAAGAAGCAGTTTCTTCTACCCGGGTACAGACTGGCAAGGAGAAAGTCAAACCCTTGTATTGCACAGCCCACAGTCCCATGAAGGAATGGGACTTTTCAGAGGGAAGAAGAAGGCTTTTATAGGATTTGCACATTGGGGTATTTTCCAAGCTGGGGTGGCTGAGACATGGGATCCTTGCTTGCTCTCTCCGGGCTGAACTAGACTAAGCAGCAACTTCAGAGAGGGGAAAAGACATCTCTTTGTGGTGTAATTCTGGGAAAAGTGCATTGGCTCTGTCTTCAGCCAACTGTGAGCAGGAATATCTGTTCTGGGAAAATGTTTCCAGCACAATACAAGGGACTTGGAGAAGGAAAGGACCATGCTTCAGCCACGGAGGTCTATGAGAATGGTCCAATAGTGGACCAAGACAGGCTGCCACCCTCATGACCCTATTCAAGTTGATGCCAAAATTCCCCTTTGCTTTGGTAGCACAGTGTATGGATCACAGTGTTATGGATATGGCAAAAAATGCTCATTTAGTTATTAACTATTGCCTGCGATCTTAGGGTGTTGAAAAAAGTTCACGCACTTGGAAGGCGTCCAACGGGGAGTGCCAAGGGCTGAGCAGTGAGACAGTTCTCCTTGTGCCTCTGGATCTACCAGATGTTGAAAGAAAAGGCAAGCCGCCTCTTGTGTGTAAAGCTGTGAAGTTGTCACTCTGTAAATAAAGGGTTTTTGTTGCCGTTGCACTGTCCCAAATCCTGGGAGCTTGCATGATCTGAAGTTCCTTCAGGCTGAAACCCCAGTCCACCCAAGAGCAGATTTTTGAAGGCCTGGTTCTGGGGCGTTGCACAGATGGACATGGAAAACACAGTATTTTGTTAACAAATAAGGGTGAAATGAAAATATATTCGGATACAGCCCTTACCACCTGCCAGGAGCGATGCTGAGGTTGGAGCACAGCTGGCCAGAGGAGGCTGTGCCAACCCTGGGGTTTACACAGAGATTCAGCAGCTTAGAGGTGACATGGGCTCTGGTCCCAAACTCCCTGAGGTCCTGTGGGGTCTGTTTGTAAGATCACCTTAAAAATTATTCGAGGAGGCCCCTGTTCTGCCTGCAGGTCTCTTCCTTGTGACACCATCCACCACGATGGAACAGTGGGGAGGTGCTGAGGGCGGATGGGGATTGAAGGAACCTCCTGCCATCTCAGCTGCCTGCTTCATCTCTACTGGAGAGCCATGGTCAAACAGCACAGCAAGCTGCACAAATGAGGGCTTGAAGGGGACAAGGTACCAGGAAAAACCAGACTGGGGAGCATGAAAAATATAGAGGAAAAGCGTATTTTAGAGAAATGTGAGGTCCCAGAGGGACCAAAATAGCTCTAGTTACAAATATTCCCATAGCAACCTCATAACACTTTTAATTCCCCGGTACAGCAGTTCCTCCCTCACCCCCAAACTAGTGCAAGCCAAGGAAAATGTAGGAAATGCTTTTCAGAGCAGAGCAGCCCTTTTTCAGGATGAACTTGGGCTACCTGGACAGACTGCAAACCAAACAGCCTGTCTTGGTCTCAAGTGATGGAGGCAGTATTTATTCCCAATAGTAGCTGAAAAAGGCTCCCTTTTCCAGGGAAAAGCAAGCCCAGGTCATCAACGCAATTTATTTTAGTGATTCTTTAAATATTCTGCATTTAAGGACTCCAAGCAATGGTGTGATTATATCTATACTTACTGGATAAATGTATTTATTTATGGATGGGATGCTTTACTGCTGACAGTACAGTTTGTTTTTAGGCCTGACCAGGGTAGAGGAAATACATACAAATAAACAATAAACCTAAACAACACTAAAATAACATCAGTTAAAACAATTAGAGTTACTTCCACTCGCAAAGTATTGTTCCCATTTTGCTATAACATGGGAAAAACTCCATTTCCTAAGTCAGCTCGTAACTGATTTGGGATTTGCGGATTCTGGTAACAAAAGGGGATTTCTTTTGTCTGTTATTTATACTCTTCCTATGGCACCATGTGTCTGCGTTGGAGTGTCTGGAGCACCCTGTCTCAATGCAGCAGTGTCTCCAGCCTGTCCCCATCTCCGTGGCTTAGCTGGGCCTTGGTGGCACTGGCTGGGCTTTTCTTTCTGCCCATCCCGGTTGTGCTGATGTGTGTACCTGTGTGCTTGCAGAGGTCGTTCCTCCTAGGAGACTTTGTCCTGGTTTTTAAAGTTTTATTATCTCTGAGTTATGTATAATTCAGGAGCTTAGGGGCCGAGAGTTAAAAATAGACCCCGGAAAACTCGCTGTGAGTAATCAGCAGAAGGCATTGAGGAAGGTTCAGGTTATGTTTCACTTGGGATGCTTTGCCTAATTATTCTAATGCTTTAATTGCATTTGCATCCTTCACCCCGCACAGGGAGTTTCATGCTGGGTTGTTCTGCCATTCTCTGAGTCTTTTGTGTCATCCCAGAGCTGGATGCAGAGGGATGAGGTGGGACAGCTTAGCTGCTACCAAGTGTTTAGTGGCATTTTCAATGCTGTCTTCCCTCTAACTGTGTGTCTGTTCTCTGCCAGGAGCCAGTAACAAACACCAAGGAGAGGTGATAGGAAAACAAGGATCTAAATTATACTTTTTTGGGTCTGGGACTGCTTGTGTAGAGTCTGTATTCATGAAAACACCATTCTGTGAGAGGGACTGTGTACACCAGCATTAACACTCAGCATTAACACTCAGCAAGTGGGAATCCAGGAGGTTGTGTCCTTGGGGTTCGGTGGGAGGGGAGAACCCTCTAGGAAATAGTGCTTGTGTTTTTAATGATAACTAAAGACTGATATTTAGCTGTGACAGTCCTGATCGCAGCCACAGCTGTCTCCTCTCTGTGCTCCCACTGCTTTTTCTGGGGTGGGGGAGAGTCTCTTTCAATGTGCTCATCACTGAGGCAGGTGTGCTGCAGCTACATGCTCAGCTTTTGCTGGCAGTCTGTGATTTATGGTGTACCCCCCAAAGATGCAGTTAATCAGGAAATCCTCCAAACCAGGACATCTCCCATGGAATGACTTAGAATCATGGAATGTCCTGAGTTGGAAGGGACCCAGAATGATCATTGAGTCCAACTCCTGGCCCTGCACAGGACGCCCCAGCAATCCCACCCTGTCCCTGAAAGCATTATCCAAATGCTCCCTTGAACTCCTCCTTGAGGAATGTTGCATGATTCGTCAGGCAAGCACATCCTACTGTCGAGGTCCCTTCTCTACCACAGGACTTGTTGGATCAGTGGTGGCAAAGCTGGGAGAGTTTTACTCATTTTCCCACTCCTGGGTGGCTGGAAGCTAATTCCTCTTTGTAACCCCTATAGTTTAATTTAACCCTGGCTCCAATGACTGAGAAGAAGGTGTCCTCAAAGGTTGAGGGACCCATGTGTGCTGTGTTGTGGGTGAGGAAGGATGGGAGAGCCACAACCATCAAGTGTTGTAAGGATTTACCTGCCCTTTATCTTGTGTGAGAAGTATTTTGTAAAATTATTTTTTCTATTCCATGGATGTTGAGCACCAACTGCTTCCTTATTCAAAAGCAACTCTTATTGTAAGCACCTTCCAGGAAAAAATGAATAGCTTGCAATTTGAAGGAACAGATTTATCACTTACATTTTAGCAGAGAGGAAATAATTTCCATGTGGCTTCCTGACACTGTTTGGTGTCCTTCCATGGCCTTCAGACCAGGTCAAGGCTTTGGTTTGTGCCTCAGCTCTCTCCTTTCAAGAGGTAAAAAATTCCCCTTGTGTGAGAGAGGAGAGTCCCCTCATGTGACAGACTAGAGCCGTGGGAATTCCTGGAAGGGGAAGAGGCAGGTGGCCTCTGAGGAGATAGCTCTGCTGGAATTGTCCACAGGACTTACAGATGTTGATATATCATTGAATCACAGAATTACAGAAAGGTTTGGTTTGGAAGGGACCTTAAAGCTCATCACTTTCCAATGCCCCTGCCACGGGCAGGGACATCTTCCACTAGAATCACCTCCACTAGAAATGCTGTTCTTGGATGGGTAGAGGTGATGGGGATGCTGCTGGTGTGGAGGTGTTATTCATGTGCAAGGGCATACCTGGGATGGTTGTACTGAATATGGGCACATTCAACCCCATAGGCACCAGGATTGTGGGACTGGCACACATATTTAACTTTGATGAAAGCTAAATGTGTCTGGAGCTCTGTGCTATCTCAGACTTTCCTGCTGTGGATAATCCATCCTATAAGCAGATGAAAGCCTTATCATGGGGTGTTGCATTTCACTGGGTTGGTTTCTGCTGATCATGTCTGGAATTACAATATATTTATCTTTTTATGCTCCCTCCAACCTTGGTATTTCTGTTGTTGCCTTTGCACAGGCAGATGGGGTGTCTTCGGGGCTGCCGTGATCCCGGCCCCACCTCACCCTTCCCACTCCCCCGGAAAATAAATCCCACCCTGAACTTTGTGTGCCATAAAACCCAGCGAAACTCCCAGCTCCTACCTCAGGCCTAATAACCTGTTTGTTCAGTTCAGGCCTTCTGCAACCATTTGTTTAAGATAAGCAAGGGCGGATGTTTCTTGAGGGCACAAAAGGCTCTTCAGATAAACCTCCTGCGGACTGATCCTGAGGAGTGGTCAGATCATTTCTCTTCCTTCTCTCATCAGCAGAATTTTTTCCCATCAGTCCAGATGTTTTTCTCAGCATTTCGTTCACACTCAGAGTTTCAGTGTTGCTCTTTCCAATTCAGGCATCTTCACCTGCTTGACCATCACAGGCTAGGAGTGTTTATGGAAGGGACTGAATAAGTTGGTGTGAGATGATGAAGACAGTTGTTTTCTGGGGTGTTTCACATCTGAAAGTCAGGATGTGTTAGACATGAAGACCATGGGGATGAAGCAATGAACCTGAACATCTGGTGGCCTCTCGAGTCTTTGTGAAACACCCACAGGTTCAGCTACCTCAGGCAACTGTTGCACTTCAGAAGTGGAGAAGGAGGGAGGGTGCAGACTGGTCCCAGATAGGACCTTCCCTTTTGTAAGGCAGTTGTTGTCAGACCCCAAAGGAGTTACTGTCATTCGCTGCCTCAGGGTGGTCACAGAAGAACCAGGGACAGAAAACCCCACACACCTCATTCCTGATTATCTCCCTGTGGCTTGGGAGCGTTCATGGATGAGAGGCTGGATGTGCCCCAGCCATGTGTGCTGGCACTGAGACCCCTGTGCCCTGGGCTGATCCCACAGCGTGGGCAGCAGAGGAGGGGGGGATTCTACTCCTCTGCCCCATAGGTGAGACCTCACCTGCAGACCTCACCTGCTGTCCAACAGCAGAAGGACGTGGAGCTGCTGGAGCAGGTCCAGAGGAGGCCACGGAGGTGCTCCAAGGGCTGGAGCCCCTCTGCTCTGGAAACAGGCTGGGAGAGCTGGGGGTGTTCAGCTGGAGAAGAGAAGGATCCAGGGAGACCTGAGAGCCCCTTCCAGTGCCTAAAGGGGCTCCAGGAGAGCTGGAGAGGGACCTGGGACAAGGGATGGAGGGACAGGGCAAGAGGAATGGCTTCCCACTGCCAGAGGGCAGGGTTAGATGGGATATTGGGAAGAAATTCCTGGCTGTGAGGGTGGTGAGGCCCTGACACATGCCGTCCAGAGAAGCTGTCGCTGCCTCATCCCTGGCAGGGATGGTGGAACTAAGTGGTCTTTAAGGTCTCTTCCAACCCAAATCATTCTAAGATTCTACCAATTTGCCATCACCAGTAAAAGAGGCAAAGCTGGTGCCTTCCTCCAACTTCTCCAGATGATGCTGCTGCAAAGGAGGCATGAGAAAAATGATAGCAATGCTCTTTCTTTTAGCAGGGTAGCACTAAAGCCAGCCATTTCCCTCCTTTGTTCCTGCCCCTCTTCCTCCTGCCACTCCCAAGCCAGTATCCTGCAGGTTGCTGGGCTGAGATATGGGGTGGGATCAGGAGAGAGATGTTGCTGGGGAGGGGCAGGTATCCATGGGGGAAGAGGTGAAGGTTCTTGGGTTGCTGCAGATTGCCAACAACATTTTGAAAGCTTTATATTTGTTCTTTCATTAAAATTTGATGTAAGTGGGGTCTGGGGCAGCAGAGAGGCAGCTGCCAGCTGCCAGCTTTCTGGATTCCCACAGGCAGGTAGATGGGGATGGAGGAAGGTAAAGCACAAAAACAGTGCACATGGGCTTCAGACCTGCTCCCTCTGTCCTCTGTTTGCAGCAATTCCAGTAGGTGACAGAGTTCCCTTGGTGTGTGCTAGCTGGCCATGTGACAGTCACCTAAGCTTGCCAAGTATCACCTTATCCAAGAGTTACTTTCCCCAGAAAATCTAACAATGTGTATGCACGTCACAACATAGCTATCTCTTGAGAACAGGCCCAGGGAGCAGAGCATTCCTGAACAACCCTTCTTTTCCAGAGCTTTTGGCCTTTCTTGCTAGAGCATGTATGTTTATGATTTAAATTGGAACGTACGTGCATTGGAAGTCTCATGGGCATCTCAGGTTCTGCTCCAAGCTTCCCACCATGTAAACCACAGAGTGTTTAGCTCCAAAGTTGAAAATTACCCATTAACAATCCTTCCTGTGACCATGGGCTGCTTGTGCTTTGCTTTTCCCACACCCCTCACTTCCAGAACAAGCAGCTCTGAAATATTGGTTTGTTACCTTCTCCAGCCACCTGCAAATAAATACCAAAACAAAACCCTTGTGGGAAAGAGACCAAGTGCGATTTTGCTGCCCACTGAGGAGTTGCAAACCTGCCTCTGAAAACCATGAGCACCTGAGTTTGATGGTGCCTGTTGCCCAGACAGGAGCAAAAACCATCCCTCTTGTGTGGGTCTTCTCATAGACCCATTGCAGAGCAGAGGGTGGTTTTCTCCCTTGTGAGACGTTTTGGAAATGTTCAGAGATTTTGGCTTCATAAGGAGTATGTCTGCTGACATATGCATTTCATGTGCATTTCAGATCCACATTGTCCTCAGTGAGCTGATTCTACTGAAGGCACTTCCACTGCTGTCCTGCACAACCCATGGTGGGGAACAGCCTCGAAACAAGAGCCAAAGCTCTCACTGTTCCTTTGAGATTCAGGCCTGTCCCCACCCACCCATCACCTTTGGTCTTCTCTGGCCACTCTGCCCTCCTTACAAGTTGCTGATATTTCCTTTTACATCAGCTCGCTGCACAAAAAAAGTCAACTTTTCTGCCTTCCAAATTTAGCTCTGTTTAGGCACCAAAATAGACAAGAGTAGGGATCGGTGACTGTTTTTTTCCAAAACATTGTCTCATGACTAGGACTGAGGAAGGGAACTGCTCAGCAGGAGAAGGGAGACGTTTGGTTTTCCTAACGGGGACACGAAGTTCTCCCGTGTTCAGGCACGGGCAGTGTCCAGGAGCACTCCTTGGATTAGGAGCTTATTCCCGTGTAATTAATTTGTCTTTCATCCCATTGGCGTCAGCTGCTGATGGGTTGAGGTCTGAGGAAGCACAAGGATTCTCTGCAAAGAGGACATGTGGGAACGTACCACTGTACATACGGTTTCTAGTTGGAAAGAGCAGAGACTTTAATGAGGGCTTCGGAAATTGGTCCTTGTGTTATGCGGAGATAGTTTCATTTTTTCAAGGTAATTGTATTTGCACGTGTGTCTGCAATGAAGCTTAAATTCTTAAAAACGCCCCAAGCTTTAGCCTCCTGTGGTAATACAGCATTAGAAACAGCCTCACTGATTATTGCACTATTTTTAGCCTCATTTCCTAAGCTATGTGACTGATGTGTTTGGGCTGTGTGTGTCTCCTCCTTCCCTTCCTTTTCTTGTTGAGTTTGGTATCCATTGGCCAATGCCAAGTAATTTTTCACAGGAACAGAGGTCTCGGTGATATTAAGCCCCTCCTGTGCATTCAGTGAAAATGAATGATTGGGAAAATAAGTGGTGAGGAAGACTCAAACCACAGCCCTCAGTAATAAAGGTTCAATATGAGCAGCCTGGTCTTGTGGAAGTTCTCCTTGCCCCTGGCAGGGGGGTTGGGACTGCATGATCTTTAACGTTCCTTCCAACCCAAACCATTCTAGGGTTCTGCGATTCTAAGCTATTATAGAATCCTAGAATATCCTGACTTGGAAGGGACCCACAAGCATCATCAGGTCCAGCTCCTGGCCCTGTACAGGGCAGTCCCAACCATCCCACCATGTGCTTCACTGCTAGACCCTTCACCATTGTCATAGCCCTCCTTTGGACGTTTTCTAATAGCTTTGTATTTTGGCTTGGTGAGTTCTGTATTGGCTTGAAGTCTTGAGGAGCAAAGGCATCCAAAGGGGAAGGCTCCAGCTGCCATGGGAGCTGTAGGGTTGCTGCAATGGCAGTTTCTCTTGGCTTTTTGCAGATGGTCAGGATGGATGGTCACAGTAAACCCTGATGGTCTTTGGCTCAGTGGTGCCTCTCAGGCCTGCATGCCTGAATTCATTGTCATCCCCAGCAACCTTTCTCCTCCAGTTACGTCTTCCACCAGAGAAACTCAAAATATTATTATCTCAGTAACCACTACAAAAATGAAACTGTAATTTTTAAAGGCTCTTCGTGCGAAGAGAGAGGGACTTTTTTTTGAAGTCGGTGTGTTATGTTGTCATGCCAATGTCACAAAGCCGCTGCTCAATGAGACACATCCCCACCCAGCCCTTGCCCTTGCCCAGGCTGCTCCCTCATGGCCCCTCATGTGTGGTGATTCACCAGCAGCGGCTGGAGGTCCAGGCCAAGATAGATTGCGATGGAAATAAAAGGAGCGACTTTTACAGGGCTTTTATTGCCAGCTGGGGAAGTACAATACTGCATAAATAAAATTCATTATGGTTATGACAGCTCTGTGGTCCCTGGAAAATAAATAACACTTTGCACTTATGCAGGGCCTTTCATCCAGGAACCTGGGAGCTCTTTGCGAGCATTAACAAAGCCTTGTCATGCCCATAGTAGGTTGGCAAATACAGCATCCCACTTATCAGATGAACATACCACGTCAGAGTCGGCACCTTCAGTGGAAAGAGGACACTGGAAAGACAGCAGCTGGAGTTACACACAGCTCTTCCACTGCCTTGTCTTAGAATCAGAATCCTAGAATGGCTTGTATTGGAAGGGACCTTAAAGATCATCTCGTTTCAACCCCCCTACCATGGGCAGGGACACCTTCCACTAGACCAGATTATTCAGAGGCCCCTCTAGTCTTACCTTGAACACTTCCAGGGACAGGGAGTCCACAGCCTCTCTGGGCAACCTGTGCCAGTGCCTCACCACCCTTATAGTAAAGAATTTCTTCCTATTATCTAATCTAAATCTATCTTCCTTCAGCTTGGTCTTGGGCACATCATTTAACACATCCTTGTCATCTCAGTTTTTTCCAGTAAGATGTATGCCACC
This sequence comes from Chiroxiphia lanceolata, assembly GCF_009829145.1. Classification (NCBI taxonomy): domain Eukaryota; kingdom Metazoa; phylum Chordata; class Aves; order Passeriformes; family Pipridae; genus Chiroxiphia; species Chiroxiphia lanceolata. The sequence goes on along the minus strand of NC_045671.1, from coordinate 1,555,514 downwards.
TGTCCTTTCCACGGAGTTAACTTGTTCACGGTGGGCAGGCTCAGCAAGGTGCTCGTGTTGTGGTTGTTCCCTTCCTAACAGCACGAGAGCGCAGACCTGCCAGCTGTGTCCTCAAAAGGGTACTGAGACACACATTTTTACAGCTGGGTTTTGGATAAATATACAAAGGAAACAGCCTGGGGAAAGTGGGTGGCTTGGGTGGACCAGAGTTGTGTGTAAAGTAGGTGAATTCCCTGTCGATGGTGTATACTTGGATTTGTACAGACATGATCCAGTTATTTGCCCCGTGTGGTTTCTCCCACGCAGAAACTGCAGGTAACTTCATTCCCTGCTCTTTGAGGGCCCTGAGAGGGTACAACAAGTCTGGGTTTTCCAGACCCGCTTTTGTATGGGCTGGGATGTTGTAAGGGTGTTTGGATGGGAACCGTTCCTTTTACCACGCTCACATGTGGGTGCACAGCTCTGCCCCACTCTGACCCCTTCCGTGCCGATGCCTCCTGTCTCTTGGGGCTGATTGCTGCTTTTCCCTCTGTTTTGCAGGGTTACCATCCGTTGCCTCATGAAGCTGAAATCGCACACACCAAAAAGCTGTTCAGAAGGAGGAGAAACGACCGGAGGTAGGTGAAACCTCTTTCATGTTTTTTTTAATCTTTTCTTCCTCGCGCACCTTCCTCCACTGTCTCATGGACTGTCTTGAGACAGGGCTGCTGTTGAGCGCTGGATTAATGTATAAACCCTTATTTGAGCACTGATATCCTGAAAATACAGTCTGTCCATCCCTCTGGTTTGTGTTTTAAATCTGGAATATGTCCTATATTGCTCCAGGAGTATCTTGAGGGCCTTCTCTTCCCCTTGTAATTACTCCAACATAGGCAGATTTCCTCACTTGTAAGAGGCATCTGGCAAGTTATTATCTGTTAAAGCTTGAGTCCTGGGGCTTTGCTTTCTCTTTTTTCTATTGAAAAGCAAAATTTGTTGACTTTCAGGGTCACCTGAAAAGTGGGGGTATGGTTTGGTTAAGAGGGGATTGCAGTGAGCCTCACGTGTCTGTCTGTGGGAAGGAGGGGATGTACTAAACAGGCAGCTGAATTCCTTTGGCACTGGTGATTTCAATCCATTGAGTTAACTTAATAGGGTCCATTGGATATTTAATTGTGTAAAATGCATATTTAATTATTTGAGGGCATCTAGAGTCCTTGATATGCATCGTGACTATGGTTAAATGTGAAAATAAGCAAGGAATGAGGGAGGTAGTTACTACATGTAGCTTTATTTCTGCTGACTTTTTCTGCCATGGCTGAGACAACACATCCAGGGTAATAAAGCATTTCTAAAACCAGGAGTTTGTTTGCAAGGTGATTCAACAGGAGGAAAAGTGGCCAACGTTTTCTCTGAGGATGAAATCTGTACCTGAGCTGTCACAAGGGAGGATTTTCGGTGATGTCCTACAGATACCTAATAGCAGTTGGAGTGTGTCCTCAGATCACCCCATGGCTTCTCGGAGCAGCCATGGTGCAGTTAACCCTATGCATGGTTTGTTTTTTCCAAATTTTACCAAGTGACCAATAAAAACAGCTGAATAGAGTTTTCTTAGGCATACTAGAAACATTCCTCTGTGGGGCAGGGAGGTTCACAAGCAGCAAACTGTTTTTCCTCTTCTCTTTGGGGCCCCTTCCTTTCTTCTTGTACGCAATTTAAAAGACAGTTTAGTCTTGTGATTTAGGGGGGGAGTGGGAAAGGTCTCATTTCATCTGGGTGGCAGCCCTGTGATCACCAAAACGTGGTTAAAATCAAGCTGAAGTCTGCTGTGTTGCGAGAGTGGGTTTACTTGAAGCACTAGGCTGAGCTCCCTGAAAATCACAGTGGAGGTTGGAGCATCCTGATCCCATCTCACCTCACTAGGTGGGTCTTCCTCTGCCATCCAAAGAGTGCATGATGCTTTGGGAGAGGAGACCTTCAGAGCCACGTGGTCTGCTGCCTGAAGTCCCATGACCAAAGCTGCAAGGAACATGGAACTGCGTGTTGGTTCTTCCCTCCCATCTAAAAAAACCAGCCACTTGGAGGGATCACTCCAGGTGTGCACTTTTTCTTTCTGGTCCCTTCAGATAAACCATCAGCAGACAAAAGCATTCAGCCCCTCAGGGCCTCCCTGCCTCTTACACAGATGGCAATGAGGGATAGCAAAAGAAACTGCCTTTGGCTGGGGTTGGAAGATCATGGGGTGAGATACAACCCAGACCGGGTAGCACTGGGATAATATCCCGGGATGAGAGGAAAAAAGCCTTAAAACCCGACTAATCCAGCATCATTCTGGAGGAGACCTGGGGTCATTTCAGCCCTAAGCAGTCACAAATGAAATGAAATGGAAAGAACATGCAGTCCTGCAGGAGTAGTCAGTGCTTAGACAGAAAAACATATTTATTTTAATTCCAAAATGGTAAGAAGCCTGTGTAGAGGAAGCCATAGTGAAAAAGCAGTCTTTTAAATAATTATTTGAAAGGATAAGGTATGATCCCTTCCCCTAGACTTCAGCTTGGAACCTCAGCAGTCTCATTCTCACCATGACACGTGGTTTGATGCTGGGGGTTTTCAGGGTCCCCTTGTCTCTGAGGTGCATTTGGGACTAGGAGTCCTTCTAGTGTCACTTGAGTTGCCTCAGAGAGGACTTGCTCCTTAAAATTGATTTCTAGAAGTAGGTTAGGTCTCAGAATGGTCATTTTATGTGAAAAACAGAATAGAAATAGGGGATGGTAAAGACTAGGAATAGAGGGACAGAAAAAAAGGGAATAGGAAAAAAACCAGACTGTATTGGAGCACAAACAGACTACAAAGCTGTTCACACTTCATTGCAATGCTATTATCTTAATGTCTGAGGTGTCATTCTCAGTAGGGGGCAAGGAGCAGGAGGAAAAGCTTAATTTCTGATCTGCTGGAGCCATACAGGTGGCATAAAAATCCCTCAGGGTGAGATGTTATGGCAGGAAAAACAGCCAGGAGACACAGGCTTTCTGTTTTAAATCTTACCTGGATATGGAGGCACTCAAAATTGCAAGATTGTGGGTTGGGCGTCAGAGGCAGTGAGGCTTGGGAGAGGCTGAGCAGGGCCATTTGGTGGTGGATGGGTTGGGAGGGGGTTTAGGAAGCAGCTTGGGATGCCTGGACCTAAGGGAAGAAAATCTGGTTTCTTAGGAAGGAGGAGAAGGTACCTTAGAAGGCACCTTCTTAGAAATGAGAGCAGCCAAGGGCAGGAGTGGGGTTGACTTGCAATGGATTTGCAAGAAGAGGTTGTCCTGCTAAATTGATGAAAAGCAAGTGTGGCCTCACTCAAAGTCCTGGCCACACCTGGGGCTGGTTTTCATCAGGCAGCTTTTCCCCTTCTCCTGAATGTGGTGAGCACCCCAGACCCCACCAGCAATGCCTTTATGTGATGCAAGGGCTCTCCCTGCCCAGGACTTGTGTCATCCAAGGCTGACAAATCCCAAGTGATGGATGCCATGGTTGGGCTCCTTCTATGAGCAGGAGTCACACTTACAAGTGTCCATCCAGCTTCGGGTTGAGGTGTCAACCCCCAGTTTGACCTCTGCTCAGCACACAGGTCCAGCTGGCCTTGCCTGGTTGTAGCTGACTTTCGAGTTGCCTGGATCTTTACATAAAACAGCTATTATAAAAAAAGCTGATAAAGCACATTAGTACCCAGAAATCTGTCTGGTTTTTTCCAACTGGTCTTATAAATGACACCAATTCCCTCCCAGAGCATGTGTGGGCTTCTCACTCCTCTGGCAGTGACATTCAGAAGGGGACATGTCTTGGACCAGTGAAACACCTTTTGTTCCTCATGCTGATGTCCGGCCCTGCTATAAATAACCCCTGTCCCTGCTTCCTTCACGTCACCTTTCCTCGGGAAATGCTGTCACTGCGTTGTGGAGGAGCACAGCTCACTTACCCTGAGGTCTCTATCATGCACCTTTCCCTCCCCTAGGGAGAAGCAACCCTATGGACATGCAGCCATAGCTCACTCCTTGCATATGTGCTGTTTTTACCTTCCACAAGTCATTTTTTCCCAGAGAAGCTGTGGATGCTGCATCCCTGGAAGTGTTCCAGGCCAGGTTGGATAGAGCCCTTGAGTAACCTGGTCTGGTCAAGGTGTCCCTGCTTATGGCAGGGGATGGAACTGGATGGTCTTAAAGGTCCCTTCCAACCCAAACCAAACCAATCTGGGATTCTGTGATTTTTCCCTGGATGCATACCTCATTTGTTGCATAAGACAGGGATGAAGAGGGAATTAGGTGTTATTTAAAAAACCTGGATGCATTTTCCATGACAGCAATCGACATCAGAGCCCCATCTGACAGAGGGTTTGGTTGCACAGGGCGTTGTAAAAGCTTACAGGAGGTGGTGAGGTCCTTGCTGCAAAGAGCTTATAATCAGGGCAGGAAACGAGGGAGAGGTGCTGCCCTCCCCACCTCTCCTGGCAGAAATCCCACACCTGGTGTGTTCTCTGTTGGCTTAGAGTCACGAGGTGTGACTGCCATCTCCTGATGAGGGTGATGGAGGGCATCACCACTTGCTGGGATCATGGAAGGAGAGCAGCAGGGGGAAGTTTTTTCATACATGTCCAAAGGCAGCAAAGGCCACTTGGTTTGACCTCCCATAGTGACCACCTCTAGGGAAGGAGGGAGTTTTCCTGAGTGGTGGTAGGATGTCTCCTGCAAGAAAAAAGTAAGCTGGGATATGGGGCACAACAGACCCATTTCTCAGGTCCTCTCCTCTGACCTTTCCCAGCCCAACGCCTCCCTGCTATCAGAGCACACAAGATGTGCTGGGATGTGGTCTCCTTGGGCCACTTAGGGCTTAGTTTGGCTCCTTATTGTTCAAAAAGTTCCCAAAGCCACCATTTCTTAAGCATCCGTTGAAGCATTGCAAGTCAACTTTGTGTTGTACAGGGCTCCTTCAGTTCCCATGACGTCCTGGTATGATGTGTTTTGGGATGGAGGGTCCAACTGGGTGAATCCTTTGGCCTGGAAATGCGCAAACAGAGGCTTGCACCAGCCTTATAGGAATGATAAAAAACATTGCTCAACTTAGATAGGATTTGCAGGGAATACATGGAGTTGCAACAGGTTAAGACAGGTGAGTTTGTACCTACATCTTGGTCTTCTGATTGAAGGTAGTGAAATGGTTCTGTGTCACCTGTGAAAGGGAGACAGTTTTTCTGAGGACCAGGAAAAGGTTGCTAGGGAAGTCCTAAAGAGTTTGTGCCGTCATAATCACATCTTGTGGGACTCAAAAGTCAAATCAGGCTGAATACCTTACAAAGAGGAGATCCTTGGGTGTGCCTACATACTGGCTGCTACCTCACAGGGCTCTTGGTGGTTGATGTCTATGGACAAGGACAGGAAAGGTTGGCAGAGGGAAGCACAGGATCTGTGAAAGGATGGAGTAAAAGCCTAAGAGTTAATCAATTCCCTCTCTGCAAAAGGCATCTGAATTCCTCTTTTCAGTAAAAAAAGTGGGAGTCCCTTGTGCTTCTTCTGTGTAGCTGGTGTGTCTGCAGGCTTTGGGGTGATTAGAGCCAATGAGGGGCTGCTCTGCCTATCCCAGCCAGACAGGTCATGCTGGGGACTGTGACCACCTCAGGTAAAGGACTGTGACTTCGTCACCCTTAACTGTGACTGAGTTTCGTGTCATCTCCTCCTTCTCCTGTTGGATGGGATTTTAAGAGGAGTGTTTCTTCACCTGGGAAATCCATCCTTCATAAAGCGCTTGCCTGGGGAGCTGGAGCAGAAGTCTGTGTGGGTTCTCCTGGCTGATGTATGGGGAGAGGGGTTGGGAGCAAAGAGGCTTATGAGCTCTCCCCATCTCCCTTCAGTGTGTGCCAAATACTTATAGCTTTCGACCACAGGATTACAGAAATGTCCCCAGGTTTCCTCTTGCATTGACTGAATTTATTTACTTCCTACCGTCAACTTGGCTTTACACTTAAACGATCAGGAAAAAACAGTCTGTATTACTGTTTTTTGTGTGTGTGTTACTTTCTGGACTTAATTAGATTCAGAGCTGGGGGAGGCAGAAATATCCTCCTTCCCCGGAGAGCCCCGGGTGGCAGCCAGGGACGGTTTCCTCTTCCTGAAGCAGGAGGGTTGTGTAAGCACCGCTGACCCTCCTGCTCACGCCCACGCCGAAAACTGGGTTATCTGGGGTGAGCACATGGGGTGGGCATCCCTGTCCTGACTGCCCAGTCAGAGTCTGAGCTGCTGAGAAACCTCCTGGGGCTCATCCCAGCCAAGCCATGTGGCCCTGGCCTGGGTCTTACACGGAGGTGAGTGTGGTCCTGCACAGGGACAGCCCAAAGGACGGTCGTGGCAGGCTCGGGGCCAGGCAGGGAACGTCCCATATCCGTTGGCGGCTCCACTGAGGAGTGTAGGCAAGCTGTGATATATTTCTTTTCCCATTATATTTAATTTTACAGACCCTCAGGGACACTCAACCACCTACAGTGATTAGTTCGACTGATTAAGCTGCTTTTCCTCTTGTGGCAAACTCCTTTTGTGAAGGGTTTTCAATAGCCATGCTGCTCGGGACATTGTTCCTGTACAATTTCCTTTCAAAACACCATAAAGGGCATTCTACCACTTCACCCTGTTGTAAAACATCACAGGAATCAGCTTGGCCCAGCTTGCTCCTTCGAGGGCAAGATCCCTCATTCAGGGAGAAGATACAGGGTCAGGTGGGAGCTGCAGCACCACATAACGCTGGAGGGAGGTGGAGCCATGAGCAAGGGGGATTTAAGATGAAATGAGATAGAAAGCAAAAGTTCGCTGCATTTTTTCTTTTTTTTACTTTATGTTTGTTAGTATGAGGATCCAGAGTCACCCAGGGAAGTGAAGGATAAATAAACTTGAAGGCTCAGAGAAGGAAATGCTGCTGAGGCTGAGGATACTCTCAAGGTACCCAAGGGGTGAAAGGTGCAGGGGGAGAAGGGCTGTTTCTGTTGAAGAAACATGCTGCTGTGAGCATCAAGCAGATAAAACAGGCCATTTAATTGAGACTGGAAGTCAGAGGAAGATCTACCTTGATTGCCACCAAGGGAGAAACAGAGGTAGGGAATTGAAGGGAGTTGCAGTGACACGAAGTCCTTCCTCCCTGTGTTTGTAGTTACTCACATACCCTCTCATGAGGCTATTGCGTAGGTCTGTATGAAGACCTGGTGTCATTTGGATCTGATTAGTCCATCAGCTGCTCTTTGGTTAAGGTGATGATGGAGCAGGGCAGAGATGGCATCAGGAGGGGTCAAGCAGGAGCCTTTCCGACCCGCAGAGCCGCGCTGGCCAGACGTGCTGGCATCGCCCTGCCCTGCTGCCCTTCCTTCCAGGCGTCGAGGAGAAGGCTCTGCCAGGGGTCACAGCACTGGGACTGCACTCCTGGGAGGCGGTTGTTCAGAACAAAGCCTGCACCAGGCTCCCCATTGAAGGAGCAGTCCTCAAATAATAAAAAGCCACCTCCTGACACCCCGTGGGCATGTGGCTGGAGTGACTCAGCCACAGGTGGAGCTGCTGGGTAGCACTGCAGCTTCTCGACAAGAGGGACCTCTTGGAGGTGAGGTCTGGAGGTTCTTTGGCTCCGTCAGCACCTTCTGCTGCCTTTGCACTGTGGCTCAGTAAACAGGACACAGCATGGCAAGGGATAATGACTTTAAACTGACAGAGGGCAGGTTTAAATTAGGCATTATGAAGAAATTCCTGGCTGTGAGGGTGATGAGGCCCTTGCACAGGTTGCCCAGAGAAGCTGTGGCCGCCCCATCCCTGGAAGTGTTGAAGGCTAGGTTGGACGGGGCTTGGAGCAACCTGGTCTAGTGGAAGGTGTTCCTTCCCATGGCAGGAGGGTTGGAACAGGCAGTCCAAGGGAAGCACCAGTAGCAGTGAGGTGGAGCAGTTGGTATTTATCATTCATTGGGGAGCTTGTTTTGCCTGTCACCCGTGTCTCAAGCTGTGGTGGGGTGAATAGAGGTTTTCCACCCAGCTGCTCTTGTTTCTGCCAGTGTGCAGAAAGCACTAAGCCCTTACAGACTTGAGGGTGTCAGTGAAAATATGCCCAGCCATGAGTCACCCCCAAAGGCAGATGGTTGCAGCTCCAATCCCGCTGGCAAAACACACCATGGAAGGCGATGACGTGTTTACAGCTCCTTTCTTGATGCTAGCAACAGCTAAAAGGATTTTACATTTCATGTCATGCAGGGAAAAGGTACTTCTGTAAACATCAGAGACCTCTGTGGCTCAACGCTAATGTAAAGAGAGAGAGATAAACTTTTGTGAGTTCAACAGGACATGCTCCACATGAGCAGGACTTGAGGACATGCATGTCTATTACCATTCTCCATATATGCTCGGTCTTCCTTGTGTGCCCAGCTAAAGACATGGTGCAGAAGGGTTAAAACATACTCATCTAAGCAAATTTAATCCTTTCCTTTCATTGTTCCTTTCTTTTTAATGCCAGGAGGCAGTGGCAGGAGCAAGCTGGGTGCGTTTCCCAGCTGCAGGGTTGCCACCTCTCTATTGAGAGTGGCTTTGTCATTACATAAAAACTCTGCAACACAAGACTTTTTATTCCCTATTTTTTCACAATCTTGGTGACCTCAGTGACCCCTGTCCTGCAGACTAAATTTAACCTGAATTGCCAAGCTGCCAGTAGACTTTATGGCATCAGGAGGCTTTTGCAGGTTGTTTTTCTCCATCTCTGCAGCTGATTGAAAGACTTTATGTACCACCGGCAAAACATGTTACTGTTATGAAACCTCAATAGAAACGTAATGGCCTGCTGGATAATCCCAGGGTCTTATGATGTTGCTTCACAAAAAGCAAAATAATTGGTCCAGCAAAAAAATCCAGGAGAACTTCAGTGTTCCCTTGTGGAGGGATACCTGATTTTGTCAGAACTCTGTATTTTTAGGTAACTTGTTCCTGTGTGGCACCGGGGGCTGATCTGGAGGTCAGTGAGTTGTTGTCATCAACGTCTCCTCACAAGTGTCCAAGGCCAGGTTGGACGGGTCTCGGAGCAACCAGGCCTAGTGGAAGGTGTCCCTGCCCGTGGCAGGGGGTTTGCAACAAGATGATCTTGAAGGTCCCTTCCAACCCAAAACATCATAGAATTCTGTGATTTTTGTGAGCATTAGGGAATGGGGAACAGGAGCTCATATTGCCTGACAACTAGAGGAGGTTAGGAGAGCAACCTACTCTTAAGTCACAGGCTTTGGGGGGGAACATGGGAGACCTCATTTCAGCTCTCACCTTTATCAAGGACTGCTGGGCTTCACCTCCATGATCACAGTTGCTATATCAGGTGCCCTAGCACATCTTGAAATCCATGTAAGGAGCTGGCAAACACCAGACCTCTTGAAACCAGCACCAGAATGGGCCAGAAGCCAAACGAGATGCTATAAAGTATCTTCAGTGTCACTACCATCTCGATCCTACCACGTGTCCATAGCTATGTTGACCATATATGGACTGGAGGCCAAAGTTCCTGTTATGCTCAGAGGGGATGTGTTCAGTGAAGTTTGGAGGATGCTTCACCCCCACATTAGTCTGACCATCTTATAGAGAACAGATTTCCTTGCTTTATTTTGCCTTCCCATGTTGACCAGAACCAAGGAAGTCTGAAAAACAAAGAGCTGTGGGAGGAGTTGAGCCAAACCACCTCACACTGGAGGAAACGCCGGGACAGGGATTTCTTTCTGGGCTCTCTTCAGCAGGAGCAAAAACTTCAGACTGGGGATTCTGATCTCAACTGATATTGAGACCTTCATTACAAGGGCATGTAGTGACAGGACAAGGGGGAATGGCTTCACACTGACAGAGGGCAGGGTTAGATTAGATATTAGAAATTCTTGGCTGTGAGGGTGGGAGGCCCTGGCACAGGTTGCCCAGAGAGGTTGTGGACTCCCCAACTCTGGAATTGTTCAAGGCCTGGTTGAACGGGGCTTGGAGCAACCTGGTCTAGTGGAAGGTGTTCCTGCCTGTGGTAGGAGATAGAAACAAGTGATATTTAAAGATGCCTTCCAACACAAACCGTTCAATCATTCTACAATTCCATGATCCCATTCTCTCCTGTCTCTTGAAGGGGAAAACCCTTCTCAGCCAAGGAAAGCAAGGGTATCTACCTAGACATTTTCATGCTCACAGAGAGTACTGTCTTGGTACTTCTTGAGAAGCTTTAGGGCAGCAGTCTCCACTTCAGACATTGCCATGCCATTCTGGTGCCTGTAGAAAATGTGCTTGTGTTTGTACCTGGGAGACACCCGTGGCTGATGAGATCCCTCACCCCTGCTTAGCTGAACCCCTTTCTGAGGCTGCCAGAACAAGCCCCTCTTACCTATCCCCTGGGGAGGCTGACCCCAACAAGGTCTAACAGCCAAGCTGGCTGGGTGCTGCTGATGAACAGGAGTTAGCACCAGTCACTGGTGTTTCAGCAGCCTGGTTGAGGTGTGTAGTAGCCTCTTTTTGCCCTTGTTTTTTCATAAACAGCTGTCAACAGAAGTGTTGTCATCACAAGTGGAAGGGTTTAGCCCTGAGCCCCTTAAAGTCTACTAATATTTTCATTCCAGTTAACAATTTGCACCTTCTAGAAGGTTTCTTCCAGAAGAGAGCTGGTGGGTGGATGTCCAGTTGATGCATCTGATACATCCTAAGGCAGGAACTGGCTGAACTGGAGGGGTCTGAGGAGATGATGGTATCAGGAGGTGCGTGATTGCAATGCTTTTGGCCCTTCCATTCAGAGAGAACATGAACTGACCCAAACCCTTGGGATTTAGTGGGATTTTGGCAATGTGGTTGATGAGCTGTACTCAGCCGTGCCTAAGCTGTATTGTGGATGTATATGTGCATAAATATTTATGCCTTGATGTGTTGTTGGCACATGGAGGATCATGGGAGGATCAAGACTGGACCCTAAAGTACTGTGGCTTGTAGTCCTATGAATTTTATTCTAGCTTATTCTAGTGTATTTAAAGGACACTATTACTTTAGTTTATCTGAAAATCTTCTCATCTGCATTCACTATTATCTAATTCTGAGTTCTCAGGCATAATCTTCTTGTCCACTGTTTCATGTCTTATCAAAAAAAAATGGTTTTACCTCTTGTTTACCTTCCTTAATCTTTGACTGTATGCTTAAAGATGCAGATATACACACATGTGATACCAGGATATACACACATATAACCAATCTGTCCTGACATCTTGTCTCAAAAAACGTTTTCTCAAGGGGACTTCACGAAAGGAAATCTCCACACGTCTTCCCACAAACATCCCATTGGCAAGTCAAGAGGCTGGGGTCACCTTCACGTGCATCCTCTTCAAGCCAGGTAGTTTTTGTGCTGGAAAGATTGTTAAGGGAATCCCAGCTCCATCACTCAGGAGCACACCATGCAAGGCATTTATTTGAAAGGTCTCTACAAGAAGCTGACAGCCCTCATTCACGCAATTTTCATGCTGTCTTGGAGGGGTTGCACTGTTTCCAGAGCCACTCCCTTGCCAATCTATTCATGGTCAGCACTAGGGCTACTTTCACAAATAAAAATAGTCACAGGGACGGCCCTCACCCTGGACTCAAGGATTGCAAGTTATTTTGGGTGAAGGCAAAGGTGAACGTGTTTTACGGCTGGCATGAGCGTGTCGGTTTTAAGGCTGTGAAATTTTGGAAGAGCCTTAGAAACCCATTCTCAGAGGTCAACAGGACAAAGCTCTCCTGCTGAGAGAGTGAATAGCAATGAGTTCATAATTACAGAGTATAGTAGCAACACGTTTGCTTTTTCACCGTTTTAATTGAGGTTTTTCAGAAAGGAAGAGAACTTAAAACAATACAGAAATGTCTTTTGTTCTTTCAGGGCCATTTACTGAGGGCTTTGCAGTGAGAGGAGAGGATGTTTATTAAAGAAAGCAACAATATTAAGACATTATTTTAGGGCCAAAGGGCCATTTCTAACTGGAACAAAACGAAATGTTTGACATAGACTGGATACTACTGACAATTAGCATTTAGCTAAATGGTTTGCAGTGTATTTACTGAACTTCTGTTGGAACAGAGGAAAGAGAGAGGAAGAGAAGGAGTTGAAGAAGTTGAAACACCCCTTTCCTTCTCAGTAGGATTTCCAAATCAAATTAATTAGATTTAACAGCACATGGTTCTGAACCCTTGAAACAGCATCTGGAAGTCAGGGGTTTATCCTCTTCCTTATGCTCCTGTCTTGTCCATGCCCTCCTGGGAGCTGATGGGGTTTACTGGAGCCACCACAGGGACTGTCTTTATGGGTGCAGAGGGAACATCCCAAACTCAGTGGGGATGTCACAACCACCCATGCTGAGCAGGTTGCAGAGGAGTTGAGCCAGCTTAGTGGTTGCTATGAAAATCTGCCTCTTCTCTTGAGCAGACTCAGGACCAGTAATTTTTTTCTTTTTAAGGACAGAAGTAAGTCTGGTGGTGTACTTGCCTGCAATGCTGAACAGCGATACTAGCATCTGGATAAATCGTAGTGTTTAGAGTGTAATGATCCAAAAAACTCTTCTAGGCAGCTGAAAGCACCTAAGCAAAGATGGTAAAATAATAGTTGCAGTTCTGCTTAAGATTCTGAAACTTTGCACTGGTAATGAAGGACAGGTCATGTTTTCAGGAACAACTGCACTAAAGGTGCATCTCAGAAAGAAATCATAGAATAGTTTGGGTTGGAAGGGACCTTGACAATCATCTCATTCCAAATCCCTGCCGTGAGAAGGGACACCTCCCACTAGACCAGGTTGCTCCAAGCCCCATCCAACCTGGCCTTGGATACTTCCAGGGATGGAGCAACCACAGCTTCTCTAGGCAACCCATGCCAGGGCCTCACCATCCTCACAGCCAAGAATTTCTCCCTAATATCTAATCTAAACCTGTGCTCCCGTAGTTTAGAACCATTCCCCTTTGTCCCAATCATAGAACACCTCCAAGTAGAAGGATCCCATAAGGATCAAGTCCAGCTCCCTGCTCCTCACAGGACTGCCTAAAACTAAACCATATGGCTAAGAAAGCTGTCCCAGCTGGAGCTGAGCATCCTCAAGAGCGAGGTGAAGATCTCCTTATTGGAATGCTGGTCCTTTACGATGAGTCTCCTCATGGGTTAAGCTTTCATAGCCATGACAGTCCCAGCAGCTGGTACTTGCTGCGCCTGCCTGAGCAGAGCCGGCGGCCTCAGGGCCCAGCCGAGGGGTTTGTTACCGGCAGACAGTTGAGAGACAGATCATCGTTTCGGTTTGATTGTCTCCAACATCACTGGGAGTTATTACACTAAATTAATTCTCCGGGCTGCAGGTCCCCAGGGGAAAATATCGTCTTGGCGGTTTGCTCCTAGAAGGGCTCAGCTGGGTGATTGTGTTACTGCGGCCTAATGAATTACGGCACGCGGGTAATTGCCCACGTGTGTGCGCTGCCGGCCGTGCACACAGCCCCTCCGCCCAGCCAGGAGATAACCCGCCTTACCTGGTGGTTGCCATGCTACCCTCCATCAGCAGAGGGGCAGGAGTTTTTAATTTGCACGCTAGGCGTGCTGGGGCTGGCTCGGGAGGTCCGTGAGAGAAAGAGGAGAGATGTGACGCCTTACGCGAGACCAGGTGACCCCAGGAGAAGTGTGAGAAGAAGAGGGTAGGCACGCAGTGCTGCTTCCCAGAAGTGCTCTCCTCTTCTTAATGGTTTAACTCAATGATCCTAACGTTTCTTTCCCCTTTAAGTGCTGAAACGCTGCAATAAGGTCTCTGCAGAGCCTTCCCCAGGCTGAAGAACCCCAGGTCTCTCAGCCTTTCCTCACAGGAGAGGTGCTTCAGCTCTCTGAGCAATTTTTTTTTTTGGCCCTCCACCCAGGTTTGCCATCTTTATAAAATCTGACCTTCATAAAATTTGACCTTTGTAATCTTTATAAAATCACAGAATTACAGAATGGTTTGTGTTGATAGGGACCCTAATGCTCATCTCATTTCAACCCTGTGCCACGGGGAGGGACACCTTCCACTAGACCAGGTTGCTCCGAGACCTTTCCAACCAGGCTTTGGACACTCCCAGGGATGGGGCAGCCACAGCTTCTCTGGGCAACCTGTACCAGGGCCTCACCACCCCCACAGGATGAATTTCTTGCTGACATTTAATCTAAATCTCTCCTCTTTAAATTTAGAACCATTTCCCCTTGTCCTATGACTATCTGCCTGTGTAAAAAGTCACTTTCTCTTTTTTTAGTAAGCCCTCTCTGGAAGGGAAAACTGAAAGGCTGCAGTAGGGTATCTCTGGGTCAGTTAGGTGTAGGGTGGGCCACAGGGAAGCAGTGCAAGAGCTGTCCCCAGGGCAGACAGCCAGAGATGAACAGTAGAACACCAGAGCAGTGTTTTATCCACCTCGAAACGTTTTTTGGCAGAGGACTGCTCTCAGCATCTCCCCTTTGCCTGCGAGGAAACCGAGGCGGAAGGGAGGAAAGGGGCTGTGTTTGGATCTTCCCCCGCTGCGGACCTTGTGTTGAACCTTGTGGCCACCAGATATGTGTGAACCCCAGCACCCATGAGACTGCCCCTCAGGGCTGCTCTCTCAGCGTCACACGGTGCAAAACACAAGTGACTACGTGATGCTATTTCAGCCGGCCAGAATTGAGGGAAGGAAATATAGCGGCAGGTTCCTCTGCACTAGGAAACCGATCTGTTATTGAAATGGCTTTCTCTTTGGTGGAGTGTTTCCGGCACGGCTCCTCGGCGCTGGAAATGGGTTTATCCATCTACACCTTGTTTTCCAGCACGGGTCCGTGGAGCTGTTGTCAGAAGTTGATTGCTGGAGTGAATATGAAGTGAAATAATCTTTTTCTTTCTCGCGCTTTCGGTCCTCAGATGTAAATGTGTTGTTGCTGGTGATGCCTTGGAATGAGCACTCAGGGCTTCCCACTGCCAAATTGCTCCCCGAAGTACATGGCAACTGAACTCAGAGATAAGGGCAAGCACATGTTGATGCTTTAGATGGATATAAGAAAAAGGCTTTATGGTATCCCCTGTGTCACATGATGTCTTTCCATGAGACCCGGCCCAGCTGAAGAAACCCAGTAGCACTTCAGTGGTGTGGTTGCACCGTTTGGGTGGTGATTTCCAGTTTTTGGCCATGACAAGTAGCCAGCCTCTCAGCAAAAGACCAGTTACCACCCACTCCTTCTCTCTCCAAGTCCAACTGGGGGACGTTGGCCCCGGAGACCTGGGAGGGAACAACGTGCTGAAGCTCTGCAGGGCCTCCTGGCATGGTCAGTGTGTGAAGAAGTTGCCAGCTCAAGTTGTTTGGGCTCTTGTTGCAGAAACAATTTTTCTGTCTGACCCCAGTTAGCAACTGATGTTTGCAAAATAAAGAAGTCAAGGCACTGGAAATACTTTCCATTCCGGCTCTTGTCTCAGCCCAAAATATTAGTATTAAAAATATTGCATCTATTATATGCAGCTAATGTCTTTGCTGGCACATAAATCACCCAGGGATTTTTCATCTCCATATTAAAAAAAAAAAAAAAAAAGCTAACTATGCTCTATTTTTGGATATTTGTTAACTGTTTTGTTTCCATTTATCCTGCTAAAGCCACAGCAGTCTGTCTCCAAGGGACCATCTGTGGGAAAGAGAGTCCCTAGATTGATTTGGAAGGTGTCAGGGTCATTGACAGGCATGAAGGCGCTGAGTCTCTGCTCTTTCTCTGATAATGTCTTTATTTAGCGTGACAGCCTCCGGGGCACGAGTGGACAACAGGCTTCTTTCTTTCGTTTAAACTAACATTGCTCCAGCCATTCCCAGCATTGTGCAGATGCTATGGATCATCCTAATTTCCTGATTAAAGCTGGGGGTGCTGGTCCCCAGGCAGCAAGGACCAACAGCTACGTGACACTGGAGCTGCAGAAGGTGACCCAGCTCTGTGCCTCGCCCCCAAGCAGTGTGTTCCCATGAAAACTGATGAGTGGAAGCTTATCCAAGAGAAAGTAAATTCTGTGAGTGAATCAGACCCTGACAGAGCTCAGCAAACCCATGAGAGCGTTAGGGATAGCATAAGGAAGGAGGCAGGATTTGGGTCAAGAGTAGACAACTCCTCCTGTTGAATATGACTCTGCTCATTGCCAGGAGCTAAAAGACCTGTAAAAGTCCCTTCCAACTCAAATCATCTAGGATTCTATGAACTCTTCTTCTGACAGTGGGACAGAGCATTTGGGAAACAGCTTAGGATTGTCACTGGGTTGCAGTAAATCGATTTCCAGATTAATCCTGGCTCCCAAAACTCCACACTAGATGTTATAGCCTGCCACATCATTTTTAAAGAATTTTATTCAATGTGTTTGACAAAGGCTTCTGACACACCTAAGTCCAAAGCATCTCTGCAGCTTGGGTTGGTGTTTTACTGGACCCCTGCGTCGGAAGTAATTGCTTGCCATTGACTTTGGGTCATCTCTGGACAGCTGTCAGGAGATCCTGTCAAATCTTGCCCTAGCTCCTACGGGAAAGACATTTATTTCTTCACTAGAAAGCACTGGTATAAATAGGATATGGAAAAAAAAAAAAAACAACTAGGATGTCTCCTTGCTGCAGGTCAAAGAGTCACAGAGGTCTGAAGGAGGACAGCTGAACACAAAAGGCAGCAGGTGGGGTCTCATGGTACTATTTAGGATGTGTCTTGAGGGTTAGGACCGTGGAGGGATGGTGGTGGGCTTTGTCTGTGCCTGGGTTTAAAGTTTATGTGCATCTTGTCTGTGCATCTTGGCATGGGTTTAAAGTTTATATCTCTTGGAGGATTATCAGATCTCAGGATAACTGATCAGCCTGGGTGTATTTTTAAAGGAGGCAGCCTGGAGTCTGAAGTATAAGCTCTTTTATTGCAAAGTAGTAAAAGATTAATCTATATTCATTCAAGTCACATTCTTACCAGTAGTCCAGGGTCCATTCGTGTTTGGGAAATGTTATATGCTGTGGTTGTGTCTTAATTTAAACTATTTCATCTAAACTGGATTCAGGTCTTTGTCACCGTCTTTTCCAATGGTTTTCATGTAGTTTTTGCAATCATGTTTACAGTACACTAAGAATGCAACAACATAATTCCAAGTAATGTAGTTTATGAAGAGAACCATTTCCAAACAACTTCTATGTGAAATCATTGCAGTGATTTCTACACCAGTCTGGGCATTCAGCCTTGAAGTCCAGGGGGTGCCTTCCTAGCTGGTTGCCCGCTCTATGCAACAAGGGCTTCCATCTGGACATCCCTAATGATTTGTGGGAGATCCAGCAAAGCATTAAAGAGCTGGTTTGGAGCTATCTCACATGCCATCTGTACTTGGGATGTCTTTCCCAAGCTGGTGTTGCGAAACAGCACTTAAATTCCTCCTGAAGATTCATTTCCATGAAGCTTAGAAGAAAATAGCTGACTCAGGCAGCCTGTGCAGCCAAGCATTTCAGCGTGTGAGGGCTTTCCATTGGACTTCAGCAGTAGACACAAGTTTGCTCTTCAACGCTTTTGAGTCTGTTCTGAGGGATGTTGTGCCATGTCCTTCAGCCCAGCAGTGCTGTCTCTGCTCCTGCAGCACAGCCTGGACTGGGTGTTCGTGTGCTGGTCCTGTGAATGTCTCACCCATCGCTGTGGTGGGAGAAGTTCTTCATTTATCCATTTGCTTGAGAGTCAATGGGGATTTTGGATGTACAAGACATAGAATAGTTTGGATTTGGAAAGACCTTTAAAGGTCATCTAATCCAATCCCCTTCCATGGGCAGGGTCACCTTCCACTAGACCAGGGTTGCTCAGAGCCCTGTCTAACCTGACGTTGAATGTTTCCAGGGATGGGGCACCCACCACCTCTCTGAGCTACTTGTGCCAGTGTTTTACAACCCTCATTGTAAAAATCAGTGCTCTTGGTTTATAGTGAGTCTAATTATGATGTAAAGGCCAAACAAAATCATCTTTAACAAACAAAGGTAGATGTGATGTCCAGGCACAAGGGAGAGCTGTCACCACCAAGAGACAAGAGAAGTTGTGCCCATGTAGGCAGCTCACATGAAGGTTTTGTAATGCTTTTCCCAGCAGCCAGAGGCTGTGAGCCTCATCAAAAACATCTCTACCCCCATAACGTTGTTTTTGTTGGCTGTGCTTGTCTTCTGGAGTTCACTGTATGTTTTCAAAGATGCACACATGTAAGACTTAAAGCATGCTCTTCATCTCAGCTGTTCAAAGGTGGTTCTAAATCTTGATCACCACCATTTTGGCAGGTGGATTTTCTACACTTCCAAAATGCTGTGTCTGTCCAGACAGCGTGGGCTTAGTCTAGCATTTGGGGTGGCCTTTAACCCTAGTGACAGAAAGGCATGAAAGAAGTGTGAATAATTTCATTTTTGTTCTCAGGAGTGGACATGACATCTTGTTCCCTTCTCATCTGGGAAAAATGCAAACAAAAATGAAAACTGGAGCCAAGTGAAACCAGTTTGAGAGAGAAAGCCGAAGGGAGAACACACACAAATCCTGTGTTCTTCATCCTTGGAGCTGTTGGTTGTTGCTTTCTGTGGGGTTTTGAGGTTTTTGATTAAATTGTGTGGAACTGTCAAGCTTATTTGAGTGTTTCCCACTCTCAGACACAGCAAGGATAGAAAATGGCCAGAGCTGGGCTGTGATGCACTAAAGCAACTAATAACAACTGAGTTATTATTATACATGCACGTGAAACATCAGAGCACCTTTGATGGAGGTAGGTTTGGTGAAGAATACCTTTGGGGGAAGTCAGGCCTTTTTCCTTGTTATATTAACAACAATATTCCCCAGACCTCCAGGACCAGTTTTAGATGTTATGAAATTTCACCAGCTCCTCACTGAGATCCTTTAGGCCATCCAGTTTGGACCACAACATCCCTTAGGTGCCCAAAGCCAGTGATGATGAGTGTTTTTGACCACAGCAGTACTGCCATGCCCAAACCTCTCCAGCAGCACCTGCCTGGGGGTGCCAGTGCAGTTATTTATGGAACTGCATCACACAGAGTGAAGCAGCTGGTCTGGCTGGAATATACTTAGTTCAGAAAGGCTGGGCCTGGACAAATTGGTTTATTCAGGGAATGTTTCAGAGGACTTTGCTTCTTCCTGCCCTTTCCCTGCTGAGGATGAGTATCCTGGGCAGCTAGCTATTACAGCTGGGAAGAAACCACTTGCTAAATTGTGAATTTGACTCAGTGGTGACTCTAAGGGGTTTCGTTTCTTTAATTTCCCTCCCTGAATGGAAAGTTGTGGTGGGATTTTCAGAAGGGAGGTAGAGAGCGGTGGCCTGTCATCCCACAGATCCAACCCCATCAGTTCTCCATTTTCAGATACAGCTGCTGAGTTCCTTGGGGATGCTCTGAAACCCCAGCTTTGAGGGGTATCATGAATAAGTGGGATCTGGTGCCCTCATGAGAGTGGAAGATCCCACACTGTCCATTTCTGCAGCAGATCCTGGAAGTGTTCAAGGCTGGGTTGGATGGGGTTTGAAGCAACCTGGTCTAGGGGAATGGAACTGAATGATCTTTAAGGTCCCTTCCAAATCTAACTAATCTATGATTCTGTGATCTTAATCTGTCCCTTATAACAGCAATTGCTGCTTAGTGTTAGGCAAGTGAATAGCAAAGCTGATCATGAGATACTTCCAACACTTAGCATTATATTCCTGTGCATCCTGGCACAGAGATGAGACCCTGTCTGGGCAGAGGAAAGGGTGGAGAGAAACTTATGATCTGCCAAATGCAGTGAGGAATGTTTTCTTTCAAGCTTCAGAGGGATGAAGGGGATAGAGAAGGTTTGACCTTGACCACATCACTGCTCTTCATTCTCAGCCTCTTGCCTAAGTGGCTGCAAGTCCACATTAGTTCGTAATTGTTGGATGGCCCTGGCCATGCCCAGCAAGTATCAAGCTTTGCACAAAAGCAGGACTAAATTAGAATTTCTCCTCTGCAAGGAGCTTATAGTGTCCTTGAAAGTTTGTCCCATGGGAGAGTTGCCTGGGATTGGGGGCAAGCATGGTGTTCAGACAGGTTCTTCAAAGGCAGGAACCAGCATGTCGAGAGCACCCAGTCCATAAGTCAAGGAACAGGATCTCAGTCTGTCTGGCCATACAAGGTGCTCTACATCATGGGGGAAGTGTCTCGAGCGCCACTGGAAATGTACAGAATCACAGAATTGTTGAGGTGGGAAAAGACCTCCAAGACCATGGAGTCCAACCATTCCCCCAGCACTGCCAAGGCCACCACTAACCCATGTCCCCAGGTGCTACATCTCCAAGGCTTTTGCATCCCTCCAGGGATGGGGACTCCACCATTGCCCTGGGCACCCTATGCCAGGGCTGCAGAACCTTTTCAGTGGAGAAATTTTCCCAGTATCCAAGATGAACCTTCCCTGGTGCAACTTGATGCCATTTCCCTTCATTGTGCCACTTGTTCTCTGGGAGCAGAGCCCAACTCCCCCCCCCCCCCCAGCTCCCCCCTCTTGTCAGGGAGTTGCAGAGCCAGAAGGTCCCCCCTGAGCCTCCTTTTCTCCAGGATGAGCCCCCCCAGCTCCCTCAGGCACTCCTCATCAGACCAGTGCTCTAATGTAACTCCTTACCTAGTGTTTGTAAGAATTGCCAAACCAAATGTCCATGCAACCACCAGGAGAATGTAACCCCGTGTTGTCCTCCAGCTCTCCACATGCCAGACAAATGGCTGGGGCTCTTGGAGGACTTGACTTGCTTGGAGGGGGGATACAGGCAGGGCTGACAGGACAGAGCAACTGTGTTTTAGACCACAGCTGTCCACGTGTCTGGAGTTATTTTCCCCAGCCTTGTGCCTTCCAGCTCCTTTCCTTGGGAGCAAACGATGTAGTAAAAACTTGCAGGAATCCTGTATTTCTGAGCATGTAGGCTGGTAATCACTGAGACAGCTGAAGCCTTAGATTTGTTCACATAGGCTTCTCCAACAGAGCAGACATTTGTCAGATCTAAATTCTGTTGAAAGGTATCTTGTTTAGTTAATTAAATAAAAAAATGGGTGGAGAAACAATAGCAGAAGCAATACCATCCTATTTCCAGCTTGGCAAACCTGTCTCCCCTTGGTTTTGACTACTTTTCCAATTTCTTTGTGTGTCTCAGTTTCTATGATGACTGATGGCCAAATCCTCAGTCCCACTGAAGTCGGGGGAGTTTTGAAATGAATTGGAATTTGGCCTTTGAAGTGAAAATAGCTATTTAGTGTTAAATGGAGTCAAGAGATAAGAGGCCTAGATTGTGCTGTGTAGATATTCTTTCTCATAGCTGAAGTAGGGCCCCCTGCAAGGCATGCACAGCTAAGGAGCAGAGAAGGGCAGGGGAAGGATTTCCCAGTAACTGCGGCATTTTTCTGGGGTGAATTCTTGCTTTTCTTGGAGATGTTGCTGTGTGATTCAGTCTTCAGCAGTTCCTCCCTTCAGCATCTCAGACCTAAAAGCCTGGGTTGGGAAGTGCCTTTGTGTTCCTACCTGGTCTGGTTCCCTTGACATATCACTCCAAGGCACCATCTTGGGACAACACCTCAAGCTGCCATCTGTGCACCTACATTCCTGCCCTTGGACAAGCACAAGGTTGTTTCCATCAACAACCCACAGTGGGTGCATGGTGGAGTGCCCAGGTCCCCCTCTTGCCCCTTCCTGGAGCCCTGTGTGTCCACAGCTCCTTGGTCACACCTGAGAGCAAGGACAGGTCATCCCAACCTCCCAGGCTTTGAGGTGCTGTGCAGTCAAAAAAACTTTTAAGGTCTGGGCCCCGTTCTCCCTGCTTTGGCTCTTCTTCCCCACAGATCCTATTTCTTCTTGGCTTTTCTTCTTCACTGGGGTGTTGGGAAGATAAAAGCACAGAACTAGTCTTTGCCTGAATGCTGGATGATCATCTACAGCCCTGCCTGCTGCCAAGTCACGGACATTGCTCCTTGTTTGCCATTCTCCTTCCTTTTATTTCTTGCATTTTTTTTTCCCCAGGCTTGTTTAACTCTGATATTTTCCATCCTGTGGTCAGTGACTGCAGAGCTTTGGTCTGTTTGCTCTGCCCCTTGCCATGGGGGTATCACCTCTTATCTGTCCTGTACAGGGATGGAGCTATCTGTCCTCCCCTGTCCTATTGCAGCAGCCCCAAACTGAACAATCTTGCACATTCCACATTGACTTAACTGGTTTGGGGTTTTTTTTTTTAATCTTAAACCTTTTTTTTCGTTCACGGCCCTTAAACACAAAGGGTTTGGCTTATAATATCGCTATGTCTTTAGGAAAAAAACTGTCCCTGCATGCATTTCTTGCAGGAATTTGCAGCAGCATTTTAGTTCCCAGCTCATTTTCCATGCATTTTACCTTACTTCTGCTGAAATTGAAGCCATGTCTGAGTGCAACTTTTATAATTTCTGTGCAATATTTACAAATTAAATACAGTAGCAGACTGTCTGGCTTATAACCCAAGACTTGAAGTGCAACCAAACAGTTAAACCTCAGATGTTTTGAGAGAAGAGCAAAACCGCAGAAAACAAAACTCTTGCACACTTAAGCTTGTGAGGGCTTAGTAACAGATAAGGGTTTTAACTAACTTTTATTTTGACATTCCCTTTTAATAAGCGTTGCTCTTTACAGAGTGGTTTATGTGATTGCATTACTGAGAGGAAACAAAGAAATGCCAGGAAAACTTGATGTGGAGGATCTGTACTCATAAAATGCTTGTAAGCTCCAGAAAACAGGAAAGCTTTTCCCATCTAATTTTCTTTTTTTGTTGGGGTTTTTATTTATTTATTTATTTGTTTGTTTGGGTTTTTTAATGCTCTGACATTCAGCTTGGAAAAAAAAAAAATCCAAAAAACCCACACACTGAATATCTCAGAAAACCGGATCTGGTGGTCTGAGACTAAACACAAATTCCTTCCACTGCCACGAACAAGCCTCCTCGTCCCATGTTTGCCAAACATGAGCCCTCATTCTTTATGGTTAAAAGCCAGTTGGCCTCAGAAAATAGGTTTTAACTCCTGGGGATGCCAAGGAATACAGATTCCTTGGGAGATGGCTTTGGCAGGCAGGGTTGGAGGCTGTTGAACCGCTGACCATTGAAATGTATTTGTGAATGGCTGCTTCCTTCATCCAAGCGCCCTGAGCCGAGCTGTGCCAGTGATGAAAATAAAGTTAATTGCTGTGGGATGGGTTTAAAATAAAAGCTGCTATTTATCTGAATGGAGGTGAGGGTTTGGGGTAAGGGATGAAGCTGAGCAGGGGTTTTATGGCTACAAAACCAGTACAGATGCAGACTGCTGTGGTCACCGCAGCACTCACAGTTGTTTCCCTGTTCCTGGGGATGATCCTGGGGACATGTCCTGTGCCACCCTCAAGCACTGCTACCAGCAGCCTTGTGAAGAGCCAGGCATTAAAACATCCCACGTGCTCCGAGAGCCAAGACTGAGTGTTAAAAAGGCCGCAAGCAGTCAGGGAGCTGCAGGTGTGCATAGGGTAACCCTGCATCGTCTCGGGGGAAGGCAGCCACTGCCAGGACCATCTCCATCTTAGCTGCATCCTTGATGATGGCATTTCAGCTCTGCCTTCTTCACTGGGGACAGCCACGCTGCAGCCTGTTTGGAAATCTGAGATGTCTGAGGCTGCCAAAGCATTTCTTCCATTTGACTGTTGTTTTTTTGGAGACCTGCCATCTCGGCTACTGGTTACAGCCAGCACATAGGGGCTTGCTCACTCCTTCTGAAACATTGCAGTCTCTCGAGTAAACCATTTTTTGGGCAGTTCCTCCTCTTTGTGGTTGTTGAATTTCCATGTTATCCATTTGGAGCTCTGTGCATGCAGCCCTCCATCTGGAGGTTGTGGTCCTGCCTCCCCGTGCTGCCAGAGCCAAACATGGCCCTCATCTTCTTCAGCCACGCATGTGTCCTGTCCCATTGTAGCAATGATGAAGGACAGGCATAAAGTAAGGCCAAACAAAACCATTTGGTGTGGGCAAATTACCAGTTTACTTTATAATTTGCTTTTTAGTTTATTTTTTCCCACCCAGAAATTTCAGATACACTTAAAATGTTTCCCTGCAAACCCATGCAGCAGTGTGCCGTGTTGGCAGGCAAGAGGAGCAGGTGACACTGGTGTATCCAGGTGTATCAGGAGCTCCTTAAGAATTCAGAAAAAAATAACTCCTGGTATTTCTAGCCTACCTGACTTCCTGCTGCTCAGCTGGGCTAACCAGTTTTTCCCTGGTTAGTGTGGAAGGAACACAGAAACCTGGGGAAGTTTTTCCTGGGAACCAAAGTCGTGTTATCTAACTCAAGAAAAACTTCCAGCTGAAATACGACTGTTGACTGAAAGAGGTTTAGAAGCATGAGTTGGTGGTAGATTGTCAGATGCCAAGAAATTGGCTCCCTCTTTGTGGTCCCCTGCCAAGGGCCGGGCTGTCTGGTGGGACAGATGTGATGACCAAGCAGAACCATGGAGGAATAGATGAACTAAAGACTTTCTTTGACTTTCCAGGCGACAGCAGAGACTTCCCAGCGGGAACAAGTCTCAGCAGCACGCGGATCATCAGCAAGGTGGCACCAAACATAACAGGGACCACCAGAAAGTCTACCAAGGAGGCCAGGCCCCCCACTCCTCAGGTAGGACGGGCCACCACGGCTACAGCCAGAACCGGAGATGGCACCACAACCAGAAGCACTCGCCCAACGACAAAGAAACGCACAGAAACGCCAAAGAGACTGAGAATCTGAAAATCGAGGACACCTCCGCCTGCACGGTGCACATCCCCACGGAGGCACCCCGAGGCCCAGAGGCTGTGGAGAAGCAGCCTCAGCAGTACACCCCGGAGTCGGAGACCAAGCGGAAGGACAGTATTCACGAGCGCATCGGGGAAAGACCCAAGATCAATCTGCTCCAGTCTTCCAAAGACAGGCTGCGGAGGAGACTAAAAGAAAAGGTATTATTTCTTAGGGGAACCTCGAGTTTCTGGTTTTTTTTGAGAGTCTGGCTGTTGGCCATTCTCCACACAAAGGGTGGGGTGGGCTCGAGGGACCGTCCCATCAATGCACCTGACTTGCCTTGATCTCCGGGTGTCAGCGCTTCTCATGAGGTGTCTTTGTGCTTCTTCAGGAGGCTTTTTATTGACACAATTAAGGCTCTGTGCTTGACTTCTTGGTTGAGGTTGCTGCCAGCTTGAGTTCTCCAAGGACTGGGAACTCTGCTCCTATCCATGAGGGAAGGCTTCCCCCTACCCTTGGGGAAGGGTGCACACACAAGTTCCCTCTTGGTCTGCAGAGCTCATCCACTTTGCAAAAAAACATCTAAAAAAGGCAATTTGTCTGTCTGCAAGTACAGAGCTAAATCCCAAGCTTTGCCTTTTGAGTGCTGAATAGTTAGTTGGGCTCCGGTACTTTAAAGTTGATATCCATTTATCTCTGCAATGAATTGAAATGCCCTTATCTTTTCCCCCTTCCTTCCAACAACCCAACAATAACAAAACTATTGCATGCAAGTGACGGAGGAGAAATCCTTTTTGGAAACAATATTCAACCACAGATTTCTGAGGAATTTGGAGATGATATCTCCATTTGCCCCCTGTGAAACTCAAATTCTTGAGATTCTTTTGCAAGGCTGGAAAATGCATCTGAGAGGGTATCTCTAATGAGATTTCCAAAATGCAGAGCAGAAATAACATGAACACATAGGATTCCATGGGAGTGCATGCTGGAAATTTATACCTTTGATGCATGAGGATTTACTATTTTTGTATGTGGCATGGGGAGGAGGAAGAGATTTTGTTAGTTATTTTTATGTTCTTTAAAGCAATGGGAGTATGGCAGAGACCTTCAGTGTATTCATATTAATGCTTTTCTTGGGAATTTAGAGTCTCATAAGAAACACACACATAAGCACCCACTCTTGGGTGGGTGTCATCAACACAACCAGCCTCCTGATGGGAGGTTTGGACAACTCCAACTGGTTGGTGTTGGTGTTGGTGTTGGTGTTGTCCAGAAAACTGCTACAAGTTTGTATTGCATAGCACATTGTAAGACTGAGGCGGAGGTGCAGAAGGGAGCAGGCCAGAACAAGTGGGATGCAATGCCTTACACTGGGGAGAAGGAGCAATGCATGATAAAATGTTGAAAAGAAGCAGTAATTTCTATGGTAATGATGTGAAGTGAAACGTGTAACAGCCAAGAGATGGAAAAGCTGAGAGTCTTTCGAATGCTGATGTGACATCTTTGATCTCAATTTACATTCTTAAATATATATTAAAAAGCAGGTATTTTTGCAGGATTGTTGTCTGAGAATTTTGCAAACATCAGTGCACTTTCTAAGTAGAGACACAAAAAATGTCCATTATCATGATGTCGTAGACACCAGAAGCTGGTCCAAGATGCCAAAGCCACTCAGGGCATGCTGGCTCAGGACCTTCAAGGACATCTTCTCCCTGAGGCAAGGGGGAGGACTTTGGGATGGAGTGCTGTGGGAAATGAAGAAAGAGAACATTTCTGGGGCAGGATTCATGCGCTTGTAGCTTTCAATGCTGAGATTATACCATCGTGCTGCTATAAGATGCTTTGTCTTTTCTCTTTTCTCTGTCTGTTTATATGTCTCCCCTATCCCCTTCCCCCTTTGCTGCTTGTGCAAGGACAAGGGCTGATATGTCTGTTTTTTCCTTGTGTAACAGACGCCTTGTCTTTCCCTTTTCACGGACCAGGACGAAGTTACGGTGGAAACCACCGACCCTGAAAAGAATAAAATGGACAAACTAATTGAAATTCTCAACAGCATGAGGAACAACAGCAGTGATGTTGACTCCAAGCTCACCACATTCATGGAGGAGGCCCAGAACTCCACCAACTCTGAGGAGATGCTGGGCGAGATAGTCAAGACCATCTACCAGAAAGCGGTGACGGACCGCAGCTTTGCTTCCACAGCAGCCAAGCTCTGTGACAAAATGGCCCTTTTCATGGTGGAAGGAACCAAGTTCCGGAGTCTGCTCCTCAATATGTTGCAGGTAATGAGAAAAAATTAGTTGGTTAGATGCCTGCAGCATCACCTCACCTGGTCTTAACCATCTGTTTGGAGCTGAGCTGTTTCCAAATTCCCTTTGAACCCAACTGATGAGAGGATGGAAGCGTACCTGCCATTTTGTCTGTGGTTACCATAGAAAATGTGGCACTGAGGGCATTGTGGAGTTGCTCTTTGTTCCTATTTCGTGAACTCTACGTGGAATTACAGAATCTCACGACAGGGCCCATCTGTGAAATGAGTCAGTTGCTTGAGGCAGCATCCCCATGGCATGAAGAGAAGTGAACTGGGAGGGTCTTACAATGTGGGCTGTTAGAGTGGAGGGTCCATCTCAGCACCAGCAATACCAAGTTAAGTCATGGTCCCTGAGTGGGCCATTGGTTGCATCACCTGGCTGAAGGGCTCGCTCTTGGTTTCTGGTTGCAAACAAAACTGGAGTAATTTGTGTCTTCACTCATTATTCTGTGTGGCTTGTTTACTGATGTCTGCAGAGCTGGTTGGTTGTTCTGCTCCTAAACCATCAGTGACAGCAAAGTTGCAAGGGGGCAGAAAAAAAGCAGTGGCTCTGATAGCTGGTCCATGAGGTTAATGGTTGGACCTGATGTTCTTGGAGGTCTTTTTCCAACCTAGATGATTCTCTGATAGTGGTGGATGATGGGGGAAAAAGGCTGTCTTCAACTGCCCCATGGTCTGCTGAGAAGAGCATTTTTTACTGTAGTACCACCATCAAAGTGGGGGTTGTTTTCTGGGAACCTCCAACTTTCTGCCTCTGGAGATAGAGTTGAAACCATGAATTTCCATCCTTAATTTAATGTGCATTTCCATTGGCCATTCCCCCATACACACACATCTCATCTGGGGGACATACAGAGCTCCAGTTTTTTGACTCATATTTCTTGCTGCTGTTGTTGGAGATCCTGTCTTGGATGCTGTACCTGGCTTTCTGTACACTGAGTTGGCCTTTGGGCATCACAGCAAGCAGGAAAATAAGGAACAAATTAAAATTATGAAAATCAATATTTAATGAAACCTAAGATAATTCTACAAAGTTTCTGCTCCAGTTTTGCTTCTGTCATTGCTCTGGGTGTGTATCACTCCCTATGCCCACTCCTTCTCTTCTCTGCCTTGCAAAGCCCTTGGGCAGCACACAAACCTGCCCATTGCCTGTACCAGGTGGTGATTTTCTCTAGATCACTTTATTTCCAAAGCTATTATAAATCAGAATGAGACAAATTGCAGTCAGAATCAGTCCCAGATTTAGCAGCAAAGAGGCTGGAGGGAGCTCTAAACCCTCTGTACATCCCACTCTTCCCATATCAGGTCGTTCCTGTGTCTCTTCCTGTTTGGTTGAGCGACCTAAGAAATCCAAAATAAAGTCCGAGAATGACGGCCAGGGGCAGCAGGGTGTTGGCAAAATATTGAGGCTGATGAGAGTCCTGGGTTAGGGAGGACTCTTCCAATTTGCTTTATTCTCTTGTCCCAGCATTTCCACCCATGCCAAAAGACTCAGTAAACTGATTTGTACTGCAGCATCATGGGCAAGAATGAGTGCATTCACATTCAACTCTTCACAGGATGAATGCAGGAGAATAAATAATATATCTCCTATCTCCAGAGAGTCCCAAAGTGCTTCTCGGGAACATGTAGCCAGTCACAGTGTGATTTGGAGCATGGTGTCTACTGGGGAGAGATGGGGAGAAATGGAGTGCAAAGAGTGAGCAGGGTGTGCGGGTGATCAAGTTCATGTGCTAAAGTAAGGAGAGAGATGCAAAAGGGATTTGTTCAGCCCCAAACTGCACATCTTTTATAAATGTCTTCATGGGGCAAAAGGTGACAGATCACTACAGGTCAAAAACAAAGTGCTATGTGAAATTAAATAATTTAACATTTCCTTTCTGATAGTAAAGGATTTTGACTTTCTCCAAGCACAGTTTCTCTTTCCAACCAAAACAATTGGATGCACTGACACAGATTCATTAAATACTTTGGTTAAGCCCTAAACCAGGAATTGTTTTATGTATTCAAGCTTGATAGCTCTGGCTGGAGACAGACTCAGGTATGAGGCACAAAAGTAGTTCCAAAGTTCCTACCTTGGTATAAAATAAGGGGGTTGATTATCAATATCAATATGGTATATTGGAATTGATATATTATGTATTATCAATATCAGTAAAGTATGAGGCACAAAAGTAGTTCCAAGTTCCTGCCTTGGTATAAAATAAGGGGGTTGATTATCAATATCAATATGGTATATTGGAATTGATATATTATGTATTATCAATATCAGTAAGGCATATTGGATATTATACCATATTATGGAGTAATGTGGATATCCTATTGATATAATAATACATTGATATCAATTATTATATACCCATATTTTATTTATTAATATATAAAAATAAATATTGATTTTTATATGTATTTATATAGATATAGATATAGATATATTATGATAGGTAGATAGATAGATAGATGAATGATGATTTAACATTACCCAGCTTCAGTCCTGACCCCACCAGCACATCAGATATTTTCCATCAGCCATTTCTAGATAATTTACCATTAATTGGAAAAAAAACCCAAAAACAAAAACACCAAAATAAAAACCCAACCCCAAAAAAACACTCCTTTAATAAAACGCCTGCTCCAGAGCAGGATTTGTGTCTCTCTAGCACCTTTCAGACTAATCTGATCCCCGGACGTAAGGAGCTCGGCTCGCTGGGCACTGGCGAGCTGGGGAATTACTCTGCTGGGGTGTGATAAATCGGGATCAACGTGATCCCCTCCCCGTGCTGCTGGCGCCTGGGGCTGGAGCGCTCACCCCCCCATCTGCTCCTGGCAGATGCTCCTGTTTTGTAGGGGCTTGTTTGTCCCTTTCTCTCAGGACTGTGAAGGCAACAGCTCTGCCCCACCAGAGGATCTCAGAAATTAATGCGTTAACCTGCTGAGATGCCCTACAGAATCCTGGTACCTATAGAGAGCGTCCTTGTACCTATGGACACTGTCCCTGTGCCCCACTGGACCTTAACACAAGCAACAAGGCCTTCTGCTGCAGAACAGGCAGGAAACTCTCCTTTTAACCTGGATCCTCTTATATTTTCACCTGTTGACAAGGCACTCATGCTCAAGGGTTGCACATGTTCACAGCTTATCTCAGGGGACTTGTTTTGATCCCAAAAGAGATGCCAGTGCTGCAGCACTGGAATGTTGTCACATCATCCCCCTTCCTGCCAGCAGCTCCTCTAAAAGCTTCCTCCCAGCCAGTGTTGGTACATTTCGTGCTCTAAGGGGATCTGTCAGGAAAACTCTGGGTTGAATTTATCCCTCAGTTTGTGTTTTGGTCCAAAATCTTGACTGAGTCTTGAGTTTGGGTGCTGTGAACCTTTCAGGAAAAGTGATGTGGAAAGGGGAGTTGTGGAGTAGAGAGGTGGTAAGCTTGGGGAGATGCTGCCGTGAGGGAGCTGGGCACTGCAGGGGTCATTTGGCATCTGGGTTGTCCAGCCTTGGCACTCCACAGTGGTGGAGGCACCATTCCTAGAAGGATTTAAAAAGCATGTGGATGTGACATCTGGGGATGTGGGTCAGTGGTGGACTTGGCAGTGCTGGAGGAATGGTTGGATTTGATGATCTTGGAGGGCTTTTCCAGCCTAAACAATTCAGTGATTCTGTGATTTGGGTTTGATTTTCTCCTCGTTGAGTTTGGTTTAGGGTTTTGGTAGCAGGAGTGATTTTGAGCTGTGTGAGCCCCTGGGACAGGCCTGAGTGACTTGGGCCTGGGGAGCTTGAATGGCTGGGGACATGCAAGAACATCTTAGTGGACACATATACAGTTTCTTCACGCCTCTAGAAATACCTTCTTAATTAATACATTAAAAGTAAGTCTCCTGTGAGAGGTTTTTGGTTGTCAGTTTCACTCACTGGCATGTCCAGGCTCTTTTTTTTTTTTTTTTCCGGTTGGGGGGTGTTAAGCAATGTGCCACAAACCCTTCACATGTAACATAAGTTGGAGTACTCCTCTGCTGGAACAACCGTGCTCTTTATAGCAGAGCTGTGTCTGCATCTGAGCTATGCAGAGCCAAGTGTATTATTAGAGTGGACATCACTGGGGCTGTAATTGTACACTGCTCCCCTTAGCAACCACGGCCAACAGCACATCAAACAGAAGGCTGATACCTTCTTTTAATAATAATAAAAAAAAAAAAAAGACAACCACCCATCATGAAATGAACATCCCAACACAGAGCAGCAGCAGAGCCCACTGCAGAGAGCCAGTGCCTGGTGGAAGTGCCTTGGTGCCAGTGGAGAGGGGCTGGTTCCGTTGCATACCCTGTGGCACATCCTGCTGCATGCCCTGTTGGGTAGGTACCCTGTGGCATACCCTAGGGCACACCCAAAATTCACACCCTAATGCATACTCAGTGGTGCACCCTAGTGCATATCCTGTTGGATACCCTATGGCATATCCTAATGCACTCCCTATGATATATCCCAATGCGTTCCCTATGAAGTACCCTGTGGTATACCCTAATACATACCCTAATGCATACCCTATTACATACCCTAATACACGTCCTATTGCACACCCTAATGCCTAGCCTATTGCACACCCAAATGCACACCCTATGGCTCACCTTATTGCCTACCCTACTGCATATCCTGTTGGATACCCTATGGCACACCCTAATGCTTTCCCTATGGTATATCCTAATTCTTTCCTATTGCATACTCTATTACATACCCTAATGCCTACCCTATGGTATATCCTAATGCATACCCTATTATATACCCTAATACACATCCTATTGCACATCCTAATGCCTCCCCTGTTGCACATCCAAGTGCAAACCCTATGGCTTGCCTTACTGCCTACCCTACTGCACCCCTGTCGCACACACTGCTGCACATCCTGCTACATTACCTGTGGCATACCCTGTTGCACACCCACACAGGGCTTCTTCACTGTCTTACTTTAACCTCTTGGTGACCCAGGAATGGCCCTTCCTTGGTCACTGCTGTGCTTGGTTCTGGTTGT
Organism: Chiroxiphia lanceolata; assembly: GCF_009829145.1. Classification (NCBI taxonomy): domain Eukaryota; kingdom Metazoa; phylum Chordata; class Aves; order Passeriformes; family Pipridae; genus Chiroxiphia; species Chiroxiphia lanceolata. The sequence goes on along the minus strand of NC_045671.1, from coordinate 1,523,440 downwards.
AGAAACTTCATAGAAACATCGAATATCCCGAGTTGGAAGGGACCTTCAAGGATTATCAAGTCCAACTCCTGGCCCTGTACAGACACCCCAGCAATCCCACCCTGTCCCTGAGAGTGTTGTCCAAATTCTCCTTCAGCTCTGTCAGCTTTGGGGCCGTGACCACTGCCCTGGGGAGCCTGGTCAGTGCCCAACCACCATCTGGAGGAAGAACCTTTCCCTGATATCCAGACTGTACATTCCCTGACACAGCTCCATGCTCTCCTGTCAGGTCTTGTTGCTGGTCACCAGAGAGAAGAGATCAGTGTCTCACCCTCCACCCCTCATGAGGAAGCTGCAGACCCTGATAAGATCTGACCTCAGTCTCCTCTTCTCCATGCTGAACAGGCCAAGTGACCTCAGCTGCTTCTTGTGTGGCTTCCCCTCTAGACCCATGAGATGAACTTAAGACAAATCCTGTGGGGTTTGGCAGAGGTTGCACTTGGGTTTCAGTGAACTCACCTGGATTTGAGATGGTCAATGTGAGCATTTCTGGAGAGGCTCCACCAGGAAGGTGGTCAAAAGTCCATTGCTGTCATCCCAGGTGGAGGACGGAAGAGGAGCATTTAGGATGAATCATTTCTTGGGATGTAGACATTGTGGCACGAGGTACTGGAGAATTTATGGATTCCCTTTAGTAAATGAGTGTGCAAAGTGAAGTGTTTACCATGCTAAGCATGAGGATTTGGGAGGAATGAGCTGAAATACTTCCTGTCCTGTAGGGTTCCTCTTCTTCTTTGAGCAAACAACCTCAAGTGATAGCATCTCTTTCTGCATCAAAGGGGTTCTAAGTTGTAACAATAGGCACTGGGGGAATTGGGACATGGAAGTCCCATTGGTTGGACTCAATGATCTTAGAAATCTTTTCCAACCTTAATGATTCTACGATATTCTATGTTATTTTAAGTAATACGCTAAGGGTTAATGCTGAAAGGCAGATTTTTTTTTCCCCCCCTTCAACATAATTAAGGTTTTGGTGAGGAACGGTTTGTGGTTTGGCAGAGCTGGAGGCAGAAGGATCCAAGCGCAGCTGGCGACCATCTGACCTGTACACCATGTCCAGCACTGACTGCAAAAACCCATCAGCCCTCTTTCCCGGGGTGTTTTTAATGCAATTTAATTACAGATGGTCCAGTTTATGCACACAAAACAGAGCGGTACTCCTTGTCTCTGGAAAGATATTGCCGAGCAGATGCCAGAGAGTTTATTTTGTTGAAAGACAGGGAGGAAAAAAGGTCCCAAGGTCCGTTTAGGGGACCCTTTAGGAGCAAATCCTGAAGATATAAAGGTGTGTTTCTCATGTGCCACAGGGTCCACTCACCCAGCTCCATGGAGCAGCACCACATCCATCTCTTCAAATAGTGTGTAAGCCCAATGTTGCAGCCTTTGGTTACTCTTCCAGAAGAGTTTGATGGGCTTTTCCCATGGTGAAGTGACGATTCAATGGGGAAAGCCTCCACAGCTCGATCTGCTCCCCACAGCTCTTCAAGGGCAGTGAGGAACATCTCGGTGGTGAACCTCAGGGTTGATGTGTGGGGGGGCTCTGCCAGCCCCCCAGGAGCCCAGCACAAGCAGAGAAATAGCAAATGATGCTGCCCTTGTGTAAACACCTTCATTTGAGGGTTTGCAGAAGCTTGTAGAGCTTGGAAACCTTTTTGCCTCACATGTCTGATACAGACAGCACTGTCCTGCTTGTGTAAGCCACTGTGAGACTCTGCCTGCTAAGTGCAGCTTTGCAGAGATTTATTTTCTATATGCTCAGGGAATTCAAAGGCAATTCTACATTCATGCACACACATATTTACGTAGTGCTTGGAGGGGGACTGGGGTTGATGGGAAGCCCCTGTGGGTGGCTCTGAGGAGCATCCCAGGCTGCTGCATCCTCCTACTCTCAAGCACAGAGAAAAAGAGTGGGAAGGAGAGAACATCCCCTGTTGTTTGCCCACACTTGTGTCTCTGCAGGTGTTCTGTAATTCTGTAATGGGGTATTTATTATTTTACTTATAGAATTGTAGAATAGAAACCTGAGCTGGAAAAGACCCACAGGGGATCATCCAGTCCAACTCCTCACCCTGCACAGGACACCCCAGCAATCCACCCTGTCCCTGAGAGCGTTGTCCAAACATTCCTTGAGCTCTGGAGGCTTTGGTCCATGACCACTGCCCTGGGGAGCCTGTTTGGTGCCCGACCACCCTCTGGGGGAAGAACCTTTTCTTCAACCTAAACCTGCCCTGACATACCTTAATAAAGAGCCCCTTATTGAACTTCCAAATAATTTAAGAGTAAACTCGTAAAAATGCCAGAGTACTTCTGAGTTCTTTTGAAGCCAATCTGGACCTCTCACTTTGTGGCATGACCTCCATGCATGAAATTCTACCAGCTTTATGAAAATACACCTTGCTTGCATCAAGCTTAGACAGTTACATTTTGATATCAGCAATCTCTCCCCTTCACTGATTACCTTCCTCTCTAAAAACTATTCTTGGTACTTCATTTTAAATATTATTTATTATTTTTATATTCGATCATTCCTTATTTCCCTTATGTGTTAGTATATATTCACTTATTACATATATTAACATCTATAACTTATAAGGTTAATTTTTTTTTTTTAATTCTTTTCTTTTTTCCTTTTTTTTTTTTTTTTTCCTTTTTGGTCTTCTTTTGCGTCGTCATCCGGGACTGAACCCGTGCAAGTGTCGGCATCAGGCAGGAGAGGGAGCCAGGGGAGCGGGCTTGGCTGCCTGCCCGCGCCGGCAGGTGAAGGGCAGAGCTGGGCATCACTCAGAGCTGTCCCTGCCGTCACCCCTGGGTCCGGCCAAGCTTCTGCTGTGTCTGCCCGTAGTAACAACGCCGGGCTTTGCCGTGGAGGTTACGGGAGCCGCTGGCAGACGGGTCCCGTGCGGGTCCGGGAGTTACTGGAGAGCCCTGGATTAAATATCGAGCTGCCTGCTTTAAACTCGCCGCTTTTCCCGGGCGGAACGGCGGCTGCAGGAGCCATTTGTAGCCTTTCCATGACGCAGGAAAGTGGTGGTGCCGGGCAGCACCTCCTCGGAGGCTGCTGGTGAGATGAGGGGGGTTAGCGGAGCACAGAAAGGGATATAGCCTGAGATCTAGGGGTTTAATGAAGGGGGGGGAAGGCAATTTCCCACTGGTAGGACAGAGGGAATGCAGACAGGAGCTGTGCCCACAAGCATTAGGAGGTCTCTGAGCTGGGAGTAGTTGAGCCAGACCCCAAATTAAACGAGCAGTGGGATTGCACTGCGTGTCAGCCCGAGCCCAGGGATGACTTTTGGGGATCACAGCCCTTTTGAGAAGAAGAGTTGCAGCTGGAGGTGACCACAGAGCCAGTGATGTAGCAGCGAGTGTGACAGGGGATGCCAAGGGGCTTGTCCCCACAGCCCTGCAGGTCACTGGGGTCAGGAGTCCATCTGATGCAGCTACAGTCATGGCTCTGCACGGAAAAGGTGTTTAGTTCGGGGTAGCAGTGCATCATGAAGTTGAGAGATTGATGGGAAGCAGGTCTAAGATTATAAAAAAAAATCTTTAGAATGTAAAGATTGGCATATTTGACTTTAATTCAGTGTCCTGGTAAGGTTTTTTATTGCAGTGCTCAGGTGTGTTGTGTGAAATAGCCATTAGCTGTACTCTGTAAATAAGCAATGTGTGGTTTCTCATGGATCCTTTACACCTTGGAGGGGCCAAGATTTCAAGGCCATTGTGGGGTCCAGCCCCTGCTCCAGCACGTAGTGTGACCTCAGGGATGGTACCTGGTGTCTGTCATCTCTGCTGGGCAGTGGATGCCCTATATGAGCATCTTCCAGTGGTGGTGGGACTCAGCAGAGGCTTCTTTTGGTCCTCTAGGCTGCTGGTGAGGAATGTCAGGAGCATCCCTGGCTGAGCTGCTGCTGCCTGCTAAAAGCACAGCCAAGTTCAGATCTGGGGGCTTAAGGTGGTGGGGCCTGTGCACACTTGTGTGTGGGGCTGCAGTGCAGAGCAGAGGCTCTGCTGGGCTCTAGGTGGAGACTGTAGACTGCTCAGCCTGCCTGCATCCTGCCTGAGTCCTGCCTGCAGTGCTGGGACAAAGCCAGGCAGCAGTCTGCCAGTGGGATGGGCTCCTAGCTGCCCCCAGCCATTGATGGTAGGTGAGGATGCTGGGGGTCCTGCTAGGAGAGGCAGGGATAAAAAAAAAAATGAACCTCAAAATTCATTTATGTATTGACTGAGAGGTGAGGAAAGGGAGGGGGACACTTCAGTGTTGGGACTCCTCCAGCTCAGGCTGAACTGGCATCAGCTCCTACTCTCTGTTTGGTCCTGAAAGGCTCAAATCCAAGCCCGGGCTGTGGGAGTATGTTCCTGCCAGCCCAGGGACTCAGCTGGCCTAAGGCACCCTCCTGACAGACCATCTGCTCCTGCCTGCACCGACATAAATCCGGCTCAGGCTGCTGCAGGCACCCCAAGGTGGGGATTTCAGGATGCTGCAGGGTTGGAAGACCCCTGCTGCCCATACCCACGGCCCCCTTGGGATTCCCAGCCCTAGTCTCAGGTGGTTCCCTTCTTCACCTCACCTGGGGAGAGGATTTTTGGAGGCTCACTGGGGACCCTGTGATGCATCACCCTGATTGGGACCCCTCCTGAAAACCCCCACATCCCCCAGTCACTTTGACAGTAAATGAAGCATCATCCTTCTGACACAGAAGGACACTGGAAAAGCACATGCCAGGGACATCACCTCCTGAGCCAAGGCCAGAGCAGACACACATGCCAGCATCAGCCCAGAGATGGAGTTTGGGTAGGAGGATACTGGAGAGGGCAGTGCTCTCTTTTTTTCCTGGGAAAGAGGGAAAATGAGATAACTTGTGCTTTGCCCATTCCCTGGCATCACTTGGACACAGGCCCATGACGTGCAGGGGATGCTCTTGTGCTCACCAGGAGGAAATCTCTTGGTTTAAGGTTTTCTAGCTGAATCACAGGAATTTGTACAAGATTCAGTTTCCAACCAGATGGACTTTATTACTGTGGTGGCAGCCAAAGGGATGGTCCTGTGCGACCTGCAGCATGAACACCCTCATCATCCCCCAGCCAGGCTTAGGCTCAGGGGGTTTTTCGCTGGTGGATATTTTTGTGTGTTGCTCTCTGTCAAAATCTGAGTTTGGAGGATCAATGCTTCCATGAAGTCCACATCCCTTTTACCTCCCCTGAGGGGGATCATTTTGCACAGCCTCATCTTTTCCTGCTGCTGACGTTTGAACAAGCAAATTGCAAAATGATGGTGGAAAGGGGCTTCAGCAGGATAAGTCCCAGGAGCAGAGGAGCCAGAAGATACTTGGGGTGTGAGGAATGAGACATCAGAATTATTTCAAGTCCCTGTCTTCCAGCTTGCCAGGCCTGATACTGATGCAAAACACAGCATCTAATTCTTGGGGACAGGAGCAAAGAATGTGAGGCTGGATGATGCTGCCCCATCTTGATACATTCTCTGGTCTCATCAGCTGTGCTGCCACCCATGGGGTCCCCCCATGCTCTCTGCCCTCACTGAGTATCCAAAAACAGAGCTTTCTTTTCCCCTCCCAGTGATGAATTCCTTCACTTTTCTTTCCTCTTTTTCTTTTTTAATAGCTATTGCTCTACGTATTAATTTTTTATTAAAGAGGGCCTAAGAGGCAGGGCTGGGAGTCCAAACCCAGCGATAAGGTTGGACTGGTCTTTGAGCAACCTGATCTAGTGGAAGGTGTCCTTCCTATCCAGGGGGGTTGGAACAGGATGATCTTTAAGGTCCCTTCCAACCCAAACTATTCTGTGATTCTGTGATAACACTTCCAGTCCAGGAGCAGCAGGAACTGAAAGTGAAGACGATGGGAGTGAAGTGCCCACCAGCTAAGGAAATAGTGTCAGGCTGGAAAAACAAAACCTTTCAATTTCTGCCCGGTTAATAAGAGTAAGGTGGGTTTCTTTGCATCTCTTTAATATTCCATCCCGTACCATACATTGATGCTCGAAGTCTGCTGATATGCTGCAAAATGAGTCATGGTAATCATGAGCATCCCTTTGGAGATACAAGGCATGGAGGGATCAAAGAGATGCAAAGTATGGAGGGATCGAAGGCTTTTGCTGGTTGATGTTGTTTTCTACAAGTCTTTTCTGTAATCTCAGCTTTCCCAGCATGGACAGGCAACTTCAGGGGCATCGTAGGGTGTTCCATACCTGCATGCTTCAAGGGATGAACAGAAAAGATTAATGCATCTTTTACCTCCCTTAAAAAAAAAAAAAAAAAGAAAGAAAGAAAACAACAACATTTCTTAAAGCAAAAGCTCCCTTGCTGCGTAGAATTTGTAAATATTAGCCCCCGAGGAAGATTTTTCTGAACTCCTTTGCGTAAATAACATTTTTTAGCAGACTGGTGCTTCACCTTCAGGTCTTGATTTTCAGTGGTCTCTTGCCCCCCATCCCAGACCTGTGTTTTCCAGCAAGGGGATCCAGCACTGGTACCCGATGGCCATCGGATGCCTGGCCATGGTGGTGGGAGGGACACGATGAAAAGCAGACGGAGGAGATAAGAGGGTTTTCAGCCTTTTTACTTTCCAGCGTGTTTGCTCAGCGACGTTGAGTGCTGGGCCAGAGCCACCACCTCCCTGCAGACTAAACAGTTGCAGTGTTTTCTCCCATGACCGAAAGAATTTAGTAAAGGGTCCCGGTATGAAACTTTACACGAACTCTGGGTGCCACAAATATCTCTGGCTGGGAGTCTGTTAACTCCTCCAGTTCCTTGATCATCCATGTGGTTCATTCTCTGGGCAGATGAAAGGAAAGCCCATCCCACAACAAATCTGGACAGCTGCCTGCCGGACCCCCGTGCTCTCCCACCCACTGAGTTTTTGTGCATCCATCTTTCTGGGTTTTTTGCTTTTTTGTAAAGGAGGGAGCCAAGAATTCTGGCCGTAATGGGGCACTGGAGTCCTCAGTTCAGGAAAGACCTGTTAGAATGGGTCCAGAGGAGGATACTCCAAGGACTGGAGCACTTCTGCTCTGGAAACGGGTTGGGAGAGCTGGAGGTGTTCAGCATGGAGAAGAGAAGGCTTCAGAGAGACCTGAGAGCCCCTTGCAGTGCCTAAAGGGGCTCCAGGAGAGCTGGAGAGGGACCTGGGACAAGGGATGGAGGGACAGGACACAGGGAATGGCTTCCCACTGTCAGAGGGCAGGGTTAGATGGGATATTGGGAAGGAATTGCTGCCTGTGAGAGTGGTGAGGCCCTGGCACAGGTTGCCCAGAGAAGCTGTGGCTGCCTCATCCCTGGAAGTGTCCAAGGCTGGGTTAGACAGGGCTTGGAGCAACCTGTTCTAGTGGAAGGTGTCCCTGCCCATGGCAGGGAGTTGGAATGAGATGGTCTTTAAAAGTCTTTTCCAACCCTGATTCTATAATGCCTCATACCTCTTGGACCTGTTTGTAGCCACCTCTGTGCACTGACATACATCCAAAAGTTGTCAGCTTTCCTGCATCGCAGAGTTTGAGGGCTTCCACTTCAGGGGCAGGATTTGGGGATGGGGAAAACCTGGGGGGTTTCATTCATCCATTGGTCCTGGCTTGAGGAGAAGCAGAGGCCAAGCCTCAGTGCCTTGCACTCCACAGCCAGCTCAGCAGATTGATGGTTCCAGTACCATCTCATGGTGAACACCACCAAGCATGTACTTCCTGGGAAGGTGTCAGCATCCCGCAGGAGAACATTCTGCTGCCAGCTGCCAGGCACCCAGGAAAATCCCTCCTCGGACTGAGCCAGTGTAAGCCAGGAGCGCCTGTGCGGAAAAGCTCCTGATGGCAAACAGGATTAGCTGCCTGCTTTTCCCCAGCTGGTTTCATTCATCCACAGACAGGCTGGCCTTTCAATGGACACAGCTTCAGTTCGAGTGCAGGAGGAATTCCTCCAGCCCTGGTGCCTGGACCAAGCAGCACCTGCTTCCACAGCCACTTTTCCTCCTCTTACATCCCTCTTTCCTGTCTTGGCCTGTCCCCATAGATCCCTTGTCACCTCCACCTTATAAAGAGGATGCATTGCTTGTGCAGAGCTTAGAATAAGAATGCATCCTGCTGGCAAAATCCAGCTGGTCCCTCCTGCATCCTCCCAGGCTGCAAGGCTGGGCACACATCTCAAGATGTGGCGTTTGCAAGCAGGATCCATCTGTCAGCCACAGCTGGTGTTCCCAGTCATCACCCCAAGTTGGTGTTGGGAGTGGGAAGGGCATTTTTTAGGCACAAAAGTGACCTCTGAACAGATGTGGGGATGGTGTTGAGACTCAGACCCTGCCCTAATGTGGGGAAGGGTTTGCTAACTGCCCACCAAACCATCCCCACCCATATAAAGTAGCCTCCAAATATTTTTTTCTGGGCTTTCTTCATACCATTATGGTTTTACACTTAGCTCCTGCCCGTGGGCTGAGAGATTTATATTAATATGTTTTTCCATGGAGCTGGGGTGTCAGTGCTGCTGCAGATTGATGGGATGAGTAGGGATCCACTGGGCTTGATCCCCTCTCTTCCTACCACCTCCATGGTAGTGGGGGAGGGAATTACTGGCTTAGGGTTGGGATGCTCTAAGGGACATGGATGCTTTGTCCCCATCGCAGGGGGGAGGACTCTTGTTGCCTCCCAACATCTGAAGGTAGCCCAGGGTTTCCCACACACACTCGTAAAGGCAAAGGGCACATCACTGCCTCGAGGTTCCCACAGTAGCAAGACTTACATGAGTAAAATGAATATAACAAGGATCTTCTGAAATGCTGCAGAGGAGCAAGGCTACTGAGTGACAGCTGCCTCCTCTGGGCATTACAGCCATGGGGTGTCTGCCGGCTGGGTCAAACGGTTGCCCCAGCTGCTCTGGTGACAACCCAACAAGGAAATTAATTTGCATTTCTTTGTGGTCTCTTGTCTCCTCTCCAGTCCCTCTTCACAGGACTGAGAGATTGGCTTCTGGTTCCCAAACACATCATTAGTTCCCTATCTGTGTGTCCTGCAGATTGCAGATCTGTCTGTGTCCCTCTGCTCACTGTAAGATCCAGCTGAGGCTGGTAATGATGTTTTGCTGTGTCTGGGTTCGTGGGATAACATGCCTTTAAAGTGGTGATAAACTGCTGTTATCCAGCTGAGCTGACACCCTGGCACGTGTTTGGGAATCCAGAAAGGTGTGAGATAGGAAGGGTGGCAATAAAAATTAAGTGACGAGGAAGACAACTCCGTCACCTGGGTAACGCTGGAGGAGGCGCTGGCAAACACCCAGGGCAAAGTGGTGTTTGCTGTTGGTAGTGCACAGACCATGCTGCTGAATTCACCCTCCTGGTCCGCTCAGAGCTTCCACCCAGACAGTCCTCCAGGATCTCTAGCAACTGCGAGGTTAACAGCAACATTTTTATTTGCACATCCGTCATTATGTCCCCACCAGGGTGATTTAAACCTGAGATAAATCAATAATTAACTGTTTGCACCCCCAAAGCCCCCAAGGACCTCACAGACATCACTAGCTCAAGCCATGAGACGCCCACGTTTGGTGGGTAATTGCTGCTGATCTCAGATTGGGAGCCAAATATAGAGAGGTCACGGTGAGACCAGGGGGCAGGAGGTTCAAGTGACCACTCGCTTGGTCACCTCAGGGTGTTTGTAGACACAGGAAGTGCCCACAGCTCCTGTTGGCTCTGATCATCAGCTGCCTCAGTTACCCAGACCTGGGAATTTAAAAATCATTGTGTTCCTAATCCTGGGAGTTTGCCTATCCTTTAGAAGAACCAGGAGTTTTCTGACCTTACTTTCCCCTTCCTGCCCGGATTCTTCTGAGAGAAATAAGCAGTTTGTGTCTGCCTGGTGGCTGAAGGATCTTTGGTGAGTTGTTCTTGTAGAATTGGAAGAATTCCACATCAATGGAAGTGTTGAAGGCCAGGTTGGACAGGGCTCGGAGCAACCTGGTCTAGTGGAAGGTGTCCCTGCCCATGGCAGGAGACTGGGACAAGATGAACCTTAAGGTCCCTTCCAACCCAAACGTTCTATGATTCTGTGATTCTATGAATTGGTCAGTGACATCTAATGGAAGTTACAAGTCATCTGGTGGTTAGCTGATGTGTGGTAGGTGTCCATGGGGTGGTGGTCACAGCCCTGGTAACCTGGACCTTCACTGTGCAAGGCATTTTGGAGACCTCTCAGATTAAAATCATTCACAGACCTGTGGCCGTTATGAAATCAGGTCCACGCCAAAGGCCACCAATGGGATTTCCTGCTCTTCCTAAAAGGGCCAAAACACCCCGAGAAGGAGCTGGTGCACGTTCATGGGGTGCAGATCCAGCCTGGAGGAAACGACGTGATGAAAGTCTGTGGGAGTGAAATGCCTCATAGCTGGGTGAAGCCAGGGCCTTTGCAAGGCTGGGCACAGGGTGTCATCTGTAATTTAAAAGCTTTATCTGCTTTAAATGTCAATAGCTCCTTTCTTGGAGTCATAATAATTGCCATGATTTGCATGTCTCAGTCACACGCCCCAGAGCGCTTTGCAGAGGGAGATGAGTAAATCATTCCCCTTTGCCGGATGGGAAATCAGAGTACAGAGGTGATGGGAGCCCACACAGGGCTGGAAATGAACCTCAGTCTCCTGTGCTGCTCTTTTCCAGGTCCTGCATGGAAGCTGTTGGCTCAAAGCAGGTTTTCTGTCATCATCTTCCTCTGCTTTGTCTTGTTGTCCCTGTACTGGCAGTGTGGTCAGAAATGGTGTGGTGGGATCTCGGTGTGGTTCTGTCCTTGAGTCAGACAGAGAGTCCTGGAGTGTTGCTGTGGGAGGCTGAAGGGAGAGCAGAGCCCATGGAAGAGCTGATGGTCCTGCCATGTCCCACCATCTCCAGCAAAGGAGTTTGTGTAGTGGTGTCCATGGAGTGAAATATTCCCAGTGAAGCTGTGAGTGGCACAGAGGAGCTCATTGATACCCTGACCATCCGTGGGCAGAGCTGTTTGATCACTCCCTGTACTGTCACAGGTTCTTCCAGCACCTCCTGAGCTTCTTCTGAATGCCAGTGCTACAAACTACTCATCTCACTGGGTTATACTCGTCAGAAAGCAAAGCTAAACTCCAGAACCTCCTCCTAACCAGGACCTAAATACAAGTAGAATTTAAATTGTAAGCAAGGAGCAATGCAGTGATGTTAACTGTGCAAAATATCATTTATGGAGTCTAGGAAGGTCTGGGGAGGGAGCGGGTGGAGGGTGTGCTTCTCCAGGACAGCAGCAAAGGACGGAGGCTGTCTCAACCTCTACCCACCAGCTCCCTCCTCCAACCCACTTGATTTATCTCAGGCCCCTTCCAAAGAGCCATTTAGGGCTCCAACCTTTTGCAGCACATTGCCAGGAAGATCAACTATTTAGCACAGCCTCTCTCAACTTTTTATATAGCTCCTAGCACGGATATCTAAGCATTATATATTTCTTTTTGTGCAGTATTTCTGACTCAGTATTTCCTGCCTCCTTGACAATGACTGAGTAAACAGCAGAGCTGCCAGAGGAAGAGCCCTGTGTTTACAGAGCAACAAGCCCAAATGTGTCTTTTTTTTTTTCCATCAGAAGGTGGCGATGCTTAAATTAACCCTCATTTTTATCCCACACTAAACTTTTGCCCTCGGTTGCTGCTGACAGAGTCAGCCATGAGTCGGTGGGCCGAGATCTGGGGAAAAGTTATTTGGAACTCGTCTTAAAAAAAGTGTGGCAAACTCCCAAGGGATGAATTTTCAGCTGCAGCTGTCTAGGCTGGCTTAGATCCGATGGCAAAATGCTGCTTCTCATCCCACTTGACTCTGCTGCCCACCAAAAATGTTAGAGGATGGGTCTGCGTCCTCTCCCATGGAGTGGCCATTCCTCTTGGCTCTTCTAGCTTGGTCCTAGGCTTGGAGAGGTCTCAGGATAGTGTTGCATGCCCTGCACCTACACTGGGATGAGCAGTGGGCTTTCACTTGGGTGCAGGAGTGGAGATGTCCAAGATAAAGGTGTTTTGAATTTCCATTGCTGGCAGGAACTTCAGCCAAGCTTACAAAGAGTCCAGCAGGGGATGTCAGAAGATGGGCTGAGCCATGGGCCATCTCTATAATGTGTGAATACAGGCCACCCTGACCTACTGATCACATATGTTGAGGCCCAACATGATGAACATGCTCAGCCTTCAGGTTTATGCCCCAAACTTGTCCTGTATGAGACCTCTTTAGAGGTCCCCTTGGCATCCTCCCACTTGCCACGTGGTTTCCCGATGAATTCTTCTCCCAAACCAGGCAGAGAAGGGTGGTCAACCCTGCTACCTGGTATAAATACATTTTATTTTAAACTATAGGCACTGAATGAAGGTCATCCCGTAAACACACCCAGATTATCTACAGGCCAGAGCACCCCCAAATTAGTAATACAATTCGTGTTTAAAAATACAGCCAAACTGATGAAAGATAATTTGCTTGCTGCCCTGACATCACCACCTAGGCACGGGGCAAGCCAATCCACAGGTTATTTTTATATAACTCCATGAGGCATTTCCAGAGCAAATAAAGTTCACTGGGCAGGGCAGTGACCCGGCAGTCTGGTTTCAGAGCTTTTCAGCCCCCTCAAGGCTTGTCACTGGTGTATGGAGGTCTGCAGGTCAGGGCATGGCTTCATCAGAAGTGCCCCGGGCATGCAGGACATGGGGGTTGTTCCCTGCTGAGCCGCTCTTCCCTGCTGGCCAACTCCTCAACTTTCCCCTGTGGTTGCTCTGCCTCATCCCTTTTGGTTGCACACCTTTTGATCGCCATGATCTCCAAGGGTCTCAGGTCCTGCTGGGAGCATGGCTGACCTGCAGCCTGGTGAATTGCCTGTGTAAATCCACAGATCAAACAACCTGGATGGTCTCCTCAGACATGGACACCCCAGGGGAGGTGAGACACCTCTGCATGGGTGGCATGCAGGTCGGCTTGCCCATCTGTACACTCTGTGGTACTGGTCAAACCTGCTGTCTGGAACCCAAATTTAAGGACAGAGCTCCCTGGACCACCTTCCTTGTGCACCCCTCATGCCAGATCTGAAGCAGATGGGTCTGTCAGGATGCTTCAGGATAGCCCTGACACTGCAAGTCCAGCTGCCATGGAGGTTCATGCCAGGGCCAGCTCTGGCCTGTAGGCGGGTGTGGCCTAGAAAGCCTCTAAGAAGGTTCTTTTCCTACTTTGTCAGAGGAATCCATATCACACCCTCCTTTTGCAGAGTGCATGCAAATCATCTCCTTTTTCAAAATTTGGCCCAAACTGAGTCTGCACATGGAGCAAAATTATTTCCACTGTGGCATCACATTCTGGGTGAAAGTGATCACACTGACTTGTGCATCCATCCCACATTCCATGCCCCTCTCCCATCCTTCATGGTGGTCCATCAAAGTCTGCACAAGCTTTTTTGTGACCCAAGTCCCTTTTCTTTTACAAGGGTCTTCTTCAGCTGCAAAGTTGGGGTCAGTGTTCATTCATGTCTCTGCTGAGTGGCATCACCCACAGGCTGCCACAGGATAATAAAAAGGGAGTGATGAGTGGTGACTTCCCTTCTTGCCCAGCTCCCATCCCAGGCCTGATGAGTTTGGTTTGTTTTGCTGGTTGTTTTATGGAATTTTTAGGGGGTTGTTTGGTTTGATTGTTTGGGGTTTTTTACAGAAAATATTTTTTTAAGAGAAAATGTTGAAGTCTCAGTTTTCTCTGTTGCAAGGTTGCAGAGCAGGGCACTGTGTTTGAAGCAGAAACAGGAGGGGGGAGAGTTTCCTGCAGTGGTTTTTATTCTTTCCCAGTAATCCAGGACCACAGAGCCCATGCAGTTATCCCAAGCTGCTAGGAATTTCCCAACGTGCCCCAAGGATCCCAAAATACAGTGCAGCTCCCCAGGTACATCAGTGTGGACTTTCCCAGGCAGGACAGGGAGTGTTGGGGGCAGGATGGGTTGGGGGCTGGAGCTGGGTGGAATGCTGCATGAGATGCAGGAAACAGTGCCAGGAGATGGAGAGGTCTCAGAGTATCAAGGACATGCTCCGGGGTTCAAAGGGAGCTTTTATCCTCCACTTTATTGGTGGACAAGGCAGATGAGGGGCATGGAATGCTCTCGCTTGGTTTTTTAATTTCGCAGTAATTCAGGGCATCATTTCTCTTTGACTTCTTTTTTGCATTAAAATTCAAGTGAAAACTCCAAAACGAGTAATTTGGTAGCTCTGGGATGATAACTTGAGCTGGCAAATAACTCCTCCGTCACTGCCCAGGGACTGGCTGGATAATGAAAGGATGAACTCTGCAAACTCCCCCAGAGAGTCTGGGAAGACCCAACAGGATTTGGCTGCAGGTTGACGCTGGAGTCGCAGACACAGTTGGGCAACTCACTTATGGAAATGGGTGTAGAGAGGAATTAGTCATCACTGTTTGGTTAATAAGTGCCTTCGTTATTTTACAAGTCTTTTTCCCTGCATATGCAAATACATATTTTATTTTTCCTTTTGTAATGAAATATATAAATAGCTCCTGCCTTGGATTTTCTGTTCATGAGGTTGTGTCATGAAAATAATCATTGTGCTTTTGCCTGGCTTTCTTTAGTAACTGCTTCACTTACCTTTGTTCTAAATGAAAGATCTCCTGTGTCTTGTCCAGGGCACGAGGGTGAACTTTGGTGTGGCGGCTTTTATATCTCCCCTGGCTTTGCAGAGAGCAGCAGCAAGGCCCTCTGTCTCAGGCAGGAGGAACAAACTCAGATGAAAAAGACAGAGGATGACTTATTTAGTTGCTGGATTTCAAATGTTGTGAAACCCACCCTGGGAACACACGGTGTGGAGAACAAACTTGTCCTCCGCTTTAATATTCCCCTGCTTAGTGTCTACTAATTTTTAGTACCAGGGAAAGGTCACTATGGAGACAGGCAAGCAAAGTCACGTGGGATGTCATGCAAGAAGCTCTGCGGCATCACTTAGAGCCAGGGAAACCTTCTTGACTCTGAGCACGATGCACTCCCTTGTGCCATCCTCAAGAAAGGTTTTTATTTGCTTTTCTGTGTTGTCCCGTGCTCTTTGCCACACATTCCCAACACAAACATCCCTTTTCACATCCTGCCTTTGGACAAACCCCTGTTTTCTCCCCAGCTGGAGGACTGATGGGTAGGCATCTATCTCCCTGCATGCTTCCTCCTGATGTTGATCCATAAATCACGTCACTGGGATAATCCTTAGTCATAGCAACCATCAGCTCAGGAGCAGGGTGACCTTTTAATGCCAAGCCCAGGCTGCCCTGATCTTCTGGTTGGGCAGGGAGCCAGTCTCTGCCATTATTTTGTGAGACACCAGCGAGCAGCCAGACCATTAGGATGTTCCTGGCCAGACACTGAGACTGCTGAAGATATTGGAATGAATGGGCTGGGTAGGTCCACCTGGATCACCAAGCCCAGCATGGCCACCAGTTTTTCCCCTGCATTTTATTTAAGGTCTTGGTTGTGCATATGGAAAAAAGTCCATGTATCTGTCCTAGAGGGACAGCAGGGCACAGGGGACACCGTCTCTAGTGCAAACCATGGCAGCTATTGCAGGAGCTGGTGGTATTTCTACAGTACCTGCCTTCTGGAGGCTTTACTGTGTTGAAACCCCGGCCACTCCACGTGCATTGAGTAATCTCCCCACTGTTACCAAAGAGTCAGTCTGTCTGTCTTCCTCCCCCCACCCTGAGTTTCAATTTCCTCCTGATTCTCTTTAGACAGCCGTTGCCTCTCCGTGGCGATGTGGTTTTGCTGATGCAGCCTCCTGTCTCTGTCCCTCTTGCAGAAGGATTTCACCATGCGGGAGGAGCTGCAGCAGCGGGACGTGGAGCGCTGGCTGGGCTTCATCACCTTCCTCTGTGAAGTCTTCGGGACCATGAGGAGCAGCACTGGAGAGCCCTTTCGAGTCCTGGTCTGCCCCATCTATACCTGCCTCAGGGAGGTAAATGCCTTCAGAGTTTGTCCTACTCCACCAAGCTGTTGCACTGCAGTTTGGAGATGCCCACAGTTCGTAGATGACAGTGGAAAGATTGTGGCTGCCCCATCCCTGGAAGTGTTCAAGGCCAGGTTGGACTGAGCAACCTGGTCTAGTGGGAGAAGTCCCCGCCCATGGCAGGGGGTTGGATCAAGATGATCCTTAAAATCACTTTCAACCCAAGCCATTCTAGGATCCCGTGTTTGCTTTATGATTCCTAGAGATTTGCCTCGCCAGCATCAACGCTTCTCACCTCAAAGGTACCTACATCTGCAGGGATGCTTGGCTCTTCCTGCATGTTGTGTTTCTGATCATTAAAGCACAATAATTAAAGCACGTGCTCCTTTTGTCCGAGGGTTTGCAAAGACCAACAGTTGGGATGGCAAACCCAGTGTTTGAGTTTGCAAATTTGTTTGCAAATCCCGAAGTTGTGAAAATCCCCACCTCCCCACCTAAGTGGCTTAAAAAGCTTCTTAAGGCAGGTGAAGCCACCTGAATGGATGAGGCAGACTGAGAGGTGAAAAGAGGGAGAGAAATTTCTTCTTCGCATGGCGAAGAAGAAACCCAGCCCTGTCAGCAGCATTGAGGGCATTTCAGACCCTGAGCTCCTGATGAGCTCAAGTCAGACCCTGAGCTTCCCCACAGCTCAGGGTGGTGGCAGAAACCTCAGTGAGTATGTTCAGAAGAGACAGCTTAAGTGTTAATGTTCAGTAGAGGAGGAGAGGGCTTCCCCCCATCCTGTTTTAAAGATGGTTTTGCCTCCTGCTGCTGCCTGTAGAAGGCTTTCTCAGAAAAACCCATCTCGTTCCCCAGGATTGGAGCTGTGAATCTCAAATTGTCAGTGGTGCTTCTGTCAGGCCATAAATAACTTGCTGTAAAATAAGTTCTCCGCTAGACCTCGGGCAAGGGGGTGATAAAGAAAGTGCTGGTGATGACTTTTTTACGTGCATGGGAAGTTTTCTCTGAATGCAAACACACCATAAACGTTTTGTCTTGTTGGTAATATTGTGGGTAGGGTTCACAGATGGTGACTGTAGCTGTGAGAAGGAACGCAGGCATCATGATGAGGCACACATATCCAGAGGAGGAGGTGGGACAGGAACACTAAGAATAGCCAAACTTCCCCAAAATCTCTGCCCACAGAGGTATGTGTCACCTTACAGGGAATATCTTGACGTCTAGCAAAGTCCCCGTTTCCCTCTGCTTCCCATCATAAAGGTGACACAACCCAGCCCTGATTCTGCCAGGATTTTTCCCTGCCCGCTCCTGTCTGCCCTTGCTATGCCGTCACAGTCCCTTTTGTCACCTTTCTGGCATGTGGGGACATGGTGGTGATCTAGAGGTGAGCAGAGGGATATGAATTTCATGTATCAGGGATATTTTTTGCTACAGGGCAGCTCCATAATAAGACTTTACTAATTATATCAAGATGTCATGCATAAATTTGCACTTAAAAATACATCTCTGTTCCTTAGCAGGACAGATCTGTCCCTGTGGTGTTGTTTTGTCATAGAAGATGACTTTCCTAGATGACCTTTAATAATAAGATCTTTAAGGTCCTTTCCAACCCAAGCCATTCTGTGATTCTAAGAAGACTCTCAGCTTAGCTGACATGGGTGAGCCTGACTCTCCCAGCACTCCTGCCCCAAAATGGTTGATCTGTGACTGCTCACTCTGCAGTGCTTTGACCTTGACTCATGCTATTCCTCTTCCATGGCTCTTGCCACTGTTTTTTGATGCTGTCAGCTAATCCTGGTGCACAAGGCCAGCCCAGGGGAACAGGATCACCTATTTATCAGCAGTGATAGGTGCCAGGCTCCAAGATGGTTGCCAGAACCAAAGCCAGGCTGTAGGCCCAGCTGAGGAGGTGGTGGGCTCTTCCAGCTGCACCCAGGAGAGGACAGGGGCATCTGCACAGGCTGGCCCTGCTGGGTGCTCCTTGAGGATGTGGAAAGTCCCTAATTGTGCAGAGTGGTCATCTCTTGGTGAGCTCCATGAACCACATGGCCGTTGTGCCAAGGGAGGAGAGGGTGTCACCATGGCCTGTAAGATATGGACCTCCACATACCTTGAGACAGATTCACAAGGTGCAGTAGCATGCACCATGGGTATTTTCTCCTTCTGCTGATCAACATATATGTCCCCATGTACAGTCTCAGCCCCTCATCCCTGACTCCTTCACTCTTGGGCATCCCCCAGCAAACCCCTTCTCTGTGCTGCCCACAATCCTGCACAGCTCCCTCTGCCTTCATCCACCCATCCTTTGACCAGAAATCATTAGCAGAGGCAAGATAACATCACTCCCTCTGCCTGTCCTTTCAGCTCCTCTTGCTTTTTAGTTTCTCTTTTTTTTTTTTTTTCCTTTTTCCCTTTTCCTTTATAGCTCTGGCAGACTCAGCCAAAGGTCAGTGAGGGAGTGAGCAAGAGGAAGGGGAAAGTTGCCTGATGACTGAGGCAGGAATGTCTCTTTCCTTCTCCCTGCAAAGCTTCCTCTCTCCAGCTCCTTTCCTCTCCCCCCGAATAAAAGTTCATTAACAGCATCATTAACTGAGAGGGAGGGAGTGAGGATGGCAGTGAGGACATCCTTGCTGGGTGAGGAGGAGCTGGGGACATGGCTGGGGCGTTGGGTGACAACACCAGTGCTATTTATTGAGTGATGTGGATCGGTTGGTTTTGTGAGTTGAAAAAGACCCCAAAAAATCAAAAGAGAAGTTCATTTGGAGTGAGGCTGGAGTGGTAAATGCTGGGGTTTGCTGGTTAATGGAACCAATGCTCGTCGCTGTACTCAGGGAAACAGGCAGACAACTGTGTTGGATGTCAGACACAGGAATGGGTCTCTGATGACAGCAAAAGAAATTTGACTAGAACTGCCACCTCACCCAGGCTGTGTTTCTCGAGCCAAGGGAGTGGCTGTGTCCCTTGATACCAGTATGGTCCACACCAAGCCCCCGTCCTGGAGGGCTCTGCCACATCCTCCTCTGGGCCCGAGAATCACTGGAGCCAACTGCTGGAAAACAGGGTAGGAGGAGAAGGAAGAGTCTGCCACGTCCAACACAGTGACTGCATCTCCTGAGAGCTCAATCCCCAAAGAAACAATAAGTTTAATTTTCAGAACTATTCTGAGGGTTGAGGGTGAGGTCTGTACAGGTGGAGAGTGTCTTCACAACAACGCCTGATGAGGTCAGCATTGGGATTTTAGGCAAAGAGATGGTTTACCAAGGGAAGTAAAAGGTGGGTCCATCCAAATGGTTTGATGGAGCACAGTGAATTTGAATGATGGTTTGGATCAAAACACGATTTTATTCTTGGAACAGTGTGTATTTTAGGTTGGAGAAGGGAAATGAATCCCCAAGGTGAACCCAAAGATCAGAACTGGAGACAATTGGGGAAAGCAGGAGGGCCCTTTGCAGATGAGAACAGGAGGACTATTGCAGCCATCAAATCTGGGAAGCCTGTGAAAAGAATAACAAAGCAGAGATGTTAAAAAGAAATAAAAGAGCTTTCCTCCTATTCTTCCCTCAGAGCTTCGGGGAATCGAGGGTGAGCTGGAAAAGGGCATTGTTCCTGGGATAAAGGCTTTCCCTGGGAATGGTGGTGCTGCAGTCAGGGCACTGTGGGCCTGGCCCTTGCCTGCCTCCCAACCTGGCTCTTCTTATTTGGGAGCAGTGGTGGCATCTTCCAGGATGATATTCCTTCATGGATCTTTTATCTGTCTGAAGGAAAACAGATTTAGCAGTTCTAGGAACTTGTCCTGGCTCCTGTGCATGATGGTCTCAGCAAGAGGGAGTTCTACTGTCTCCTCCCAGCTCTCCTATAGCCCTCTTTACTCAGGCCTCACTTTACTTCACAAAACCACTCTCAGTTTGTCCCTGTACATCTCATTCTGCCCTTCCAGGATGGGGAGGAGTGAACATGCTGACATCCTTGCCGCCCCAAAGCCTCTGCCCCATGTCCAAACCCTGAGGACCACATTCAGCCCTGCTCCAACACTGCTTCACATTGCATGTCCCCCAAAACCAACTAAAACCAGGAGAACAACCAAGGGACTTTGGTTCTTGCAGCCTGGTCATATTTCTTCTTTACCACGGCCTTTGGCAGTGTCAGCAAAATGTAGAAAAGGGGTTAACACAAGGGAGCAGCAAATGTCAGCTGAACCATCAGAGCCCTGTGCGTGGTGCAAGAAGTGCCCTGTGGCTACTGAAGATGTAGAGATAATAAATAATATTACTTGCCATCTATTGTTCACTGATTGTCACCACTTTTGCCTTCCCTAGCTCTTTACTAAGCAGAGTTGGAGCTGGCTGTTCTTCATCCAACTCTGTGCTGCTGTGGCTGCGTGTGTGTCAGTGGGGAGGGCATGGGCCACCCCAGCTCAGTGACCTCCCTGATTCATCCCTCACTGCTGCTGGGGAGGAGGAGAGTTAGCACTGGATCCTGAGAGACCCAGCCCAGTTCTTGGTGATTGCTGAAGTCTGCAGGGAAGGAGGGCTGGCAGCCAGCATGGAGCCACGGCCGCGCTCTGTAGGAGCCGGGACAAATGAGTGGTGTTGGGAGGTTTGGCTCCTCTTGTGTCTCAGTCTCATCCTCAGTGGATGCTGATGGGACTGACTCAGGAGGTGCCTCTGGGGCTGGGAGCTGCCACCTTCCTGCCAGCCCCCTGCCAGGGGCAGCCACTTCCAGCCAAGGTGGTTGGTGCTGAGTGCTGCTTTGGATGTATTTGTTTATTTTTATGACGCCATGTAGCAGCCACACCTGCCTTTACAACCAGGTAACCTGAGCAGTTGCCTATGGCAACAGAGCGAGGAGGTGGAAAAACTGGCTTGGGGGACTTAAGCTCAAGAAGATGCCAGGTGGCAATGCCACTATTGTCCCCTCAAGGCACCTCTCTGGCTGGTGTCCCACGGGCCGGCAACACAGGGTGGGCTCTGCCTGCTCTCACCTCCCATAATAATCCTATCCCACCCCTTTCCCATGTCCCTGTGCTCTTGTCCTGCACTGGCCTAATTTATTGTTGAATGTTTAAGTTTTGTCTTGACACTTTCCTCCACCCCACTGAGGTCCCTCTGGATGGCAGCTCCTTGAGCGCATTCAGGACATCCCCAAATCTCGAAATTCCCAACCCCTAAATCTCCAAACTTCACAAGATTGTACTCTTCTCCTCCTCCCTCCCACGGATAAGGATGCTAAATAGGGCAGGTCCCGGAATCACGCCTCAGTACTGCTCATCCCTGGCCCTCAGACAGAGTTGGGTTATAATCCAGTAGCTACAACCCTCTGAGCCCAACCATCCGGCCCAAATTTTTTCCCATCCTGTTGTCCACCCGTGCTGTCCTTGCTTGGATATAAGGGGATTGGATATCAGGGGTGACAGGAAGCAGCCCTGCTGTGGCACCATCCCACTCTCAGCCCCCCCAGGTGCATTGGACAGGGCTGTTGGGGCAGGTTCAGAGCAAACCCCAGGAAGCAGCTCATCAGAGAAAGACTAAGGAAGCTGCAGAACTCCTTCTTGCGGGAGGCTGTGGCGGCAGGATCAATTCACAGAGATCCCTCCAGCTTGAAGGGGTTATTGCTGCTGGGGCTACGTGGGTATGCAGGGGATATCCCCAAAAGATATCTTGGGTCAGTGACCTGACCCAAGACAGGCGCTTTTAAGGTCTTACTACCAACCCTGGGGACTGAGGGCAGCTCCCAGGAGCCGTGAAGCAGCAGGGATCAGAGCCGGCAGGCTGGCAGCAGGCAGGACAGTTGCTTCTCTGCAGGAGTTGTCTCCTACCTCCAGTCTGGTTGGCAGAGACAGTCCCATTTCAGCATCGTTTAAAATCTTGGCACACTCCCATCGCTTCCCTGGCTGGGTACATGCTGCTAACTGAAAGCCTCGGGGTGGTGGTGCAGGGAGGATAAATACTCCCAGTCTAATTGCCTTCCCCCCACGTCTGAGTCTGCGGTGCAGCATGTAGACGGGTATCCACTCCCCTCCCTTCTCTTAGTGCCTGTTATCTCCCGAGGCCATGCTGTGTAATTTAGCAAAGTATTCTAACACAGTAATTAACGTCTGAACTTCAAGAGGGCACTGCCTTTTCACTGTCTCCTTCAGAGGAAGAGAAAGGAAAACCTTCCTGGCTGCAGTCATGAGCGAGGAGGGTGGTGCTGTTTGGAAAAGAAAATTGTATCTTTTAACGTGGGTTGTGTTGGATTTTTTTAATCACTCTCACTTTTTAAAAAGTATCAGCCCTTTGAGTCGAAAAAAGGGTCTTTGATAGTATAATGAGATGCTAGGATTTTTAACATTGATTTCCTAGTCAGAGAATGAAGCAGAATTTTTGCTTTATCAAATGAGCAAAGACACCAAGGGGGCTGGATCTTGACCCCAGACTGTCATCCACCCAGGTAGCTCCATGAGGCCAGATCTGAAGAGAAAATAAGTCATTTATGGAGAAGGGGACTTATTTTCTCATAGAAGTGCCCTTCTGGTACCCCCTCAGTCTGGTTCTGCAAAAATCAGCTGTTCAGTCTCCAGTCCAGTGGGACTGGGACAAACTGGGAAGTGGTTTGTATGGGGAAAGAATGGAGGAGAGGGGATGTGGGGATGGGAGGGAAGGGATTTCATGGAGGAACAGAAAAAAAAGGAGACTAGGGGTCAGGGACACATGAAGGAAGAGGAGAGGAGAGCAGAGGAGAGCAACAAGTGGGGAAATATCTTGGGAATCCAGAAGATGAGGGTTGAAGACGTGGAAGAGCTTGGAGAAAAGTCTGGGATTTGGAGCAAGTGTAGCATGCTAATCTGTGGGTTAATGTGGACCTTCACAGCCATGACAGGAGGTAGAGTGCAGGAGCAGGGGTCTGCAAAGAGCAGAGATGGGTGACTCTCTGTAGGGCCATGCTCCAGGGTGGGCTGGATGTCCCTGAACCTCTGCACCTGCCTTGCCATAAGTACATAAGTAAATAACCATGCTAAAAGCTCCCACAGCCATAGACCCCCCATAGCTGTGCTGGCAAAAACACTCCTGTGAATGCAGCTTATTTGGGGAAGCACCAAATTTCCTTTAATCCTGGTCATTATGGTCAAAGGGCAGGGTTAAGGAGATTGGGTGTTATTTGGGAGCAGATGAGGGCAGGCCAAACCAAGGAGGGCTGCCCAAGGCCTTCGAGCCCAGCTGCCCTGTTGAGTATTTTATGTGCAGGAACATATTCTTGGAAGGCCACAGGACTTCTCTAGTCCCAGCATTAAAACCATGGTGGCGTATTTCAAATAGGGGAGGGGAAATGCCACCCTTTTCTCTCTGGGACCCACGGAGAAGGCAGCGGAAGCAATTTGGGCAGATAAAGAAACGAAGCTAGATACCATCTCACAGGATGGTCCCTCCTCCTCGCGTGGCTTTGTTTTTCTCCCTCACCCTCCATACCAGGCATTGTTAGTTCCCAAAAACCCTTTCAATGGGATGTAAACACAACTATTTGCGTCTGCCGCCATGCGCTCTCTCCCTCTGCAGAGCCAGGAAAGCGGAGAGCCTCCGGCCAGCCAGGGTGGAGCCCGCTGCAATCAAGCATGATGGTCTCGCCACTGTTTCTTTCCATGTTTTGTGTTTCCCCGGGACCCTTGGGATGAGATCACATCCTCCTCTCCCAGGGTTATTATGTCTTCGGCCAGGCAGGATGAAGCCGGTCGTCTGGGTGGCTCGAACTCCCCGTGCACCCAGACTGGGTGGCTCTGCTCGTCTGCCTCACTCACCTTCAGGTCCTGAAGGTCCACCTCCAGCCAGGGGATGTGTAACCACCAGGCTACTGTTGGATTGCAGTGTCTGGGTTGATGAGTGACCAGATTTTCTTCATCATTGTCTCCACTAATTGCCTCTTAATGGTTTCCATCTTCGCTGGAATCCCTTCTGCTGTTCCAGATCCCCAGATCCGGGGAGAGGGAGTCGTGTTTCATGGTTTCCCTTGTCTACAGTGGAAAGGAGTAGGAGGAGTTTCCCACGACTGGGTACAGGATTTTGTTCCTCTGGCCTTAATTCAATTTGCTGTTAAGTATCTCTGAGTTCCTCAGGAGCCTGACAAGGAGGATAACCAACATTTTGGTTTACTCGATGCGATAAACAAACTAATCTCTTCTTACCCTCCACCCAGGGAGTCCTGGTTGTGTAACAGGAGAACAGAAGTCTCCTCCTCAGCTGAGAGGAGCACATCACTGTAAAAGGAGTTGGTGCCACCAAAACTGCTTTAAGTTGTCCAAAATTTGTTAGGGAAAGTGCCTGTTATGGACACAGCTCTGAGGCAGCCATGCAGGCACAAGCAGCTCCAGTCCTTCCCCCCTGTGCCACCTCATTTGGGCAGCTGCTTAGGGGATCAGCAGTGACCTCTTCCTAACGGAGCAGCAAGAGTTGCTATCAGTGTGTTCTCACCCAGGCTGAGACCACAACACCTCAATCAGGCAGCTGGGAAGAAGGATCCCACCATGAGATGCATAGGCTGGTGGCACCTTGTGCATCATCCATAGGCTTGAAGACTTCTCAGATCCCCAGAGAGGCATGAGCAGAAGGGTGCATGGAGAGAAACACCATTGCTGGTGGAAGCAGCTGGACACAGACTGCCTCTCCCAGCTCAGCTGTGTTTTCAAATCCCAGCAAGTCACGTTTTGGAGCACAGCAGAGCCTGTACCTCATACAGGGACCAGCACAGACAGCTTCATAATGGAAAGATTTTATCCAAAACGTTGTATTAGGGCAACCTTAGCATCAAATGGATGAGCAGAGAAGATGTGACTTATGCCTGTGGACTTCCAAAGGTGCTCACTTGTTTCTTCTCTAGAAAAAGGTTCCATCTGGCTTCTCTTTCTCCTGGAGAGGGACTCGGTACCCCTTTCAAGAGGGTGGCACTGGCACAGCTTTTTGATGGGCACAGGATCAGCTCAGCTGACCTTCTGATGTCGTGGGTCAAGGAGCTGATATTCTGATGGGAGCAAATTGTAGAAATCCTGAAACTGACCTGTTGGTGGAGTGTTTTGTAACTGCTCATCCCCCACACCCATGTTTGCACTCTGTGTTTTCCTCAGTCTCCTGGCTGTTTTCACCACCCCCTGCCTTGTGACAGTAAGAAAAGCGGAGTTGTAGCATTGCCTGTAGCTCGGAGAAGTGCGTGACTCTCCCCATGCAGAGCCATTTAGTCCCGTGGATCTTATCTCAGGCATCTTCCTTAAAGACTTGCGACAGTAGGTCGATAAGGGGCCACTGGAAAAGCAGTAAATTGCTATTGATGTCTGTCTGCAGAGAACCCGTCAAGCACAGCAGAACTGGCTTGTGCTCCCAGGAGGACCCACCCAGCAGACTGTGGGGATTCCAGGAGGTTTTGGGGGCAGGAGTTCCCCAGCTGTGGTCCATTAGAGCACTAAGAGCGCCTGCAGAGCCGTGTTAGCAGCACAGCACACCCTACACCTTAACCACGCTGCTGGGGATAATCATAGAACCGTAGAACTGTTTGGGCTGGAAGGAACTTTTAAAGCCCATTTCATTCCAAACCCCTGCAACGGGCAGGGACACTTTCTACTAGACCAGGTTGCTCCAAGCCCCATCCAGCCTGGACTCACACACTTCCAGGGATGGGGCAGCCACAGCTTCTTTGGGCAGCCTGTGCCAGGCTCACCCTCATTGTAATTTCTTCTGTCTATCTAGTCCGAATCTCCCCTCTTTTGGTTTAAAACCATCACCCCTTGTCCTTTCATTATAGGCTGCACTAAAAGCTCTCTCCCCATCTTTCTTATAAGCCCTCTTAAAAGGGGGTCTCCACGATGATCCCAAACACAGAGCTGGAACAAATTCATCCTATTGAGGACAAAGTCCATCACTGCCCTTAACCAAGGGCACTTCTGTTTAAAAGCAGGACTGGGAAGCACCGTCTCTCCTGCACTTCCAATACAGTATGTCCGCTCTGCCTAACCTCCAAGTGGCACAAATAGCTGAATTTTTTTTTTCCTTCCCAGCCAAAACGTGTCTCCATTTTCACCCGTTTCCTCGTTTCGCATCTGTGAGCTGGTTACTACCCCCGAGTGATGCCTTCACAGCGCGCTGGTTGGTTCCCCTGTGGCCGTGGTCCACACTCCCAGGGGGAATACTGGCGGGCACCTCCTTGTGACCTGGGTGCAGATGAAAAGCATTCCTGTGGGCAGGGACCGTGGAGCGGTTGGGAGGCCGGAGCTCCTTGCCTGGGGCTGTCTGGGTGTCCGTGCGTGTTGCCACCTGGACGGATGAACCCGGGATGCCCGTCGGGGAGCCGGGGTGAGCAGCACATGGGCTGTGGTCAGTCCGGCGTTCCCCGAGTCTCTCCCCGGCCTCTCCATGGCTCTCAGTGGGTATTTCCAAGGTTTCCATGCTCTCACACTGTAGTCATCGCCGAAGCATCAGAAAACACGGCATTCTGAGGGGTAGTTAGTGGCAGGCATCACTTATGTGTCATTTTGCAAGCGATATCATACGCAGTAATTAGTGCTGTGCTGTGCGGGAGAAGTATCATTGCAGCTGGAAAGGGTAATGTATGCGTTGGGCTGCTCCCACCCCATCTCCTGGGGGGGAATTGCTGAAGAACACAGTTGAACCTGCGTGGTTTGCTGATAAGGGGCGGTGGGGCAGGTTCTCCTGTCCTCCTTGTGGTGTGGGCACCCCTGAGAACACCAGGTAAGCACTTCAGCTTCTCTGCAGCCCAGGTGATCTCAGAAAGCAGATAATAAACCCAAATATTTGGGGTGAGTCCCATCAGCTCAGCTCTCTGGTTTGCTCCTGGTAGTCTGCACCTCTTGCATATGCATCCATTGCTGTTCAGGAGGACCAAGCTGGTTCTGTCTGTGATGAGGCACAGCTGCAGTTTTGGGATTTCTTTGGTCCTTCAACTACCACTGCGCGCCCACCCCATGTGGCTTATGGTGCTTACCTCTGCAAAGATGTAAAGAGCAGGTTTTGAGTCCATGGAGGCCAGGGAAGGGGGGTCCCAGTAGCACGTCATGGAAACCAGTTACACTCAAGAGCCACCCTGCAAGGCACTGCAACTCCCCACCACACATAGCACTTCTAGGAGAAATTTATTTATGGGTTGCTTATGCAAATATTTAGTATCTTAAGCCCACTGCACTAACCCTGCAGAAGACCTTGCCCGATGCTCATCTCTCAGCATGACCCAGAAATTCAGAAGGGAAGGCACCCGATATCTTCCACCAGTCTGCAGAGCAGCCAGTCCAGCACCAGAAACAAAAGTGAGAAGCCTTTCGCAATCAAGGCTGGGTATTATATGACTGGCCAGGCAGATTCTGGCATGCAGCCTCTTCTCTTAGGAAATCAAGCAGACTCTTTGTCTGCTTTCCAGCAGGAACTGCTGCTTTCATTGCCCGGCTTTGCCCCGTAAGGGGGAAACCGGCTGGAGAGCAAAGGGAAGTTTTTCTCTCAGACAGCCCCAGCCCCCAGGGGATGATTACAGGTTAAACCGAGAAGCATGAGAGTCTCAGCTCACCTGTCCTGTTGTCTGCCTCATGCTCCTTTTTCAAATCCCTCATCCACGTTCAGTGACCGGTTTGAACCACGTGGGAGTCTGGTGGAGAGGGAAGGGATGGTGCCCATGGTGGGAGTTGGGCTGTGGCATGCAGCAGGGAGGAGCAGCTATAAATGGTTAAATAAATAATAATTCCAATGTGGGAGTGCTAATTTAATGGGTATAGCGTGTTTACCTTAAAATATTGTAAGTAAATATGAATTAGGTTGCGAACGATGGATGCAGTTGGCTGGGTGGTCACACAAGTGCCGGTACTTCAGGGCTGTGATTTCCCTGGACCTCTCAAACCATTTGCACCATTTTTTTCTTGCAGCCCCCATCAGGGCTGACTCAGGGGTCAGAGAGCTTTGGGAAATGCTGTGCTCCTGCTGAAGCAAGCTCCCAGGTGCTTTGGGGTGGCCTGATGCTCACATGGGGCACCGTGGGTGGGGATGGAACACCCTTTGAGAAATACATGCAAGTCATCATAGATGAGTGAAGAGGTTGATGGTGGCAACCCCAGGCAGCATGGTCCTTCCAGTCAGCAAGCTTCATTGCCTGTGCCAGGCTTCCTCCTGCCCCATCATGCAGGGGTCAGCAGCAGATAGTTAATGCCTGCACCCCAGCATGCTAGAAACATGATCAGGAACATGCAGAGAAACAGGGACACCTTTCTGATCCCCCACTCTTCGGTCCGTTGCACTGACAACTGTCAGCAGGTGGCTGACAACCATCTGTGGCCATGGATTTGGACTCTTGTTCCCCAGAGCACTACTAGATCTGAGTGGTGGGCCCTGCTCTGCTGCACTGGGCTTGGTGGGCAGGTTGTGGGCTGCCCCAGCCTACATGTCACAGGCAGGCTCACCTGTGGCGCTTGGGACTGGTATCTCTTGGTACCTGGGTGGAGCAGTGAAGCACATGGTGCCTTGGATGAATGAGGTGGGGCACATAATGCCTGAATGGAGCAATGGAGCACGTGGTACCTGGATGGGGCAGTGGAGGACATCCTGGATGGACAAGGTGGTGTACATGGTGTCTCCATGGACAAGGTAGAGTAAGTGGTGCCCTGACGGACGAGATGGAGCACGTGCATTCTCCCTGTTCAGCCGAGTCACATCAGGTGAGGTCCAGGAGGGCAAGGACGAAGTTAGAGGGTGCCTGCCCAGGGCTGGGGTTAGGATATATTCTGTTTCATCATAGGTAGGTAAGACTGTTATTCCCTAGCCAAATATCTGAATGCTTGACAGTGACATGTTCATCCTCACAAACACCTTTTGAGGTAGGGAAGTGTGTCTCAATCCTGCAGGTGGGAAGGTGGGGCAAGGAAAGCCCAAGTGAAGTTGCAGCTTTTCCACTGAGAGCAGGATCATTGCGGAGACCACAGCAGAGGATGGGCTGGAGCTGGACCTTCTTAATCAACCCTAACTCCATTTTCATGCTTGAATTTTCATGTTATGTTCTTTACTAAAGAACAGCAAAAATAAGAAAGGTGAATATGTATTTTATTTGTGGCCCTACTTCATCCCACGCTCATGAGCTAAATACCCCAGGAGGGAATTTATGGACTATTCCTGTTTATATTTTTCCCTAATTTGTTTTTCTTTTTTTTTTTTAACTTGATAGTGTTAGGTTTAAAATAATCTCATGGGTGGTTTTTTGTGAAGAATCTGTGAACTGTTTTTGAGAACTTATCTCAGAGCATGTGTCTTGGGCTTAACTAACAGTTTCCAACCAACTCAGCAGAAAGATAAACTGGGGTGGGGGGGAAGGAGGGGAGAAAACACTGTTGCACGACTCGAAAACCCTGGCTGAACCTTTGGCTAATGTGAGATAAAACCAGTGGACAACGTGCTCATGGAGATGCTGTAAACATCATCTTCAAAGTGAATGAACTGCTGTCTGCCAAGTACAGAAGAGGCTGAAGACAAAACTCTTGAGAGCAATGATAATTCCTTGCATTACCTCTTTTTTCCCGAGCTATTTTCCAACCGTTGTGGAACTGGTAAACAAACAGGCGTTTATTTGTAAAGGAAAGGAAACAAGGAAAAACAAGAGTGGGAAGGAGAGATGATAAGGCTGAGAATCACAATTCTGATTTTAGCTAAAGGATGTGACTTTGGAGGACATTCTGTTACGCTGAGCAACTTTTATAAGGGCAGTTTTAATCAGTTCAACTCCTTTTCCAAAGTTTGCCTTGCCCTAATGAATTTCATAAACTAATAAAGCCAGTTTTCCCATTTTTTTCTCCTTTTTTCTCAGTGGTTAGTGCATGCACTCAGCTCCCCACTGCATGCAGGGATTAGCTTGGGGCCATCAGGCGTTGTTCATCCCAAAGTGATGGGATGGAAGTGGCCATGGCCTTGAGCGTTGCCAGTACTTGTCATAAAGATGAAAACAAAGAAAAATGTGTATTTTTGGTCCCATTTCAAGAGTCCTTGCTCATGGTTTCAAGGTTTGTGGGGTGAGACATACTGAGGTCCCACACTTTGCTGCTGTCAGGTAGAGACATTGACCCTCACTGCATGACCTGAGTCAGAACCAAGTAGGATGAACATCTTCCTGCACCATCCCATACCATGCCCAGCAACATTTTGGGTCTTTCTTGAAAGTTGCTCCTGCTTGCAAGCTCATGTTTGTGACACAGAATTCACGGAGAGCAGGGTTGGAGTTGGTGCACCTGAGACTCCCTAGTTTCATTGGCACCCATTGCACCTGCACCACTGTATAATCAGCCTAGAAGGAACCGTATTAATTAGGGTTTATTGGATGTAAAACTTTCCCATCAGGTAATTTTTAGGCTCTCCAAAGTGTCCCTGTGGGGATGGGGAGGTTTGGTGGTGGGTGGCTGCCTCTTGGGCAGAGCCCTTCCCTCCCAAAGAGCTGCTCCCAGGTCTGTGCTGCTCCAGTGTTGTTGACTGATGGTTGCATTTAGTCACTGTGCGTGTGAAATGAGTGTGCTTTCTCGTTGCCTGCCGTGGGGTAAAACAAAGCATTGTTACCTGAACAAAATTTATTATGAAAGTTGTTAATCTAAATTTTACCTTGTATTTTGTTGCTATTTAGTTGAAAATTTTGCATGGACAATCTCTTTTCTTCCCTCTTTTTGATTTCCTATCCTTTCCTCCTGGAAGTGTCAAAAGCCAAGCTGCATGAAGAGAGATACAAGGAAGGTCATAAGGGAGGAGGAGGAAGAGGATGATGAGGTCATGGATTTCTCACTGCTTCTCTCTTCTCTCTTTTGCAGTTGTTGCAATCTCAGGATGTGAAGGAAGACGCCGTGCTCTGCTGCTCCATGGAGGTAGGGAGGCACCTGCACATCTGCCCTAATCCTCATTGCTTTGCCCCTTCTGTCCTTGGCCATGCATGTGTGACGTTTACAGACCCAAACAGCTGTGTTGCTTCTTTGAATTATGGAATGACAGAGTGGTTTGGAAGATATCTTTAAAGGTCATTTGGTCCAACACCCCTCTGCAAAGAGCAGGGACAACTTACTCTAGCAGGTCCATGTCCGTCCTGTGCTGAGGACTCCAGAGCTGGATTCAGGACTCTAACTGGGGTGTCACAAAAACAGAGTAGGTAGAAGACATCATGGTGAGATAAGAGGTGGCCCTTGAGACTCTGTCACTGGACTCCTGGTACTTGTAAATGGACTCAAGAAGTTTGGTAGCTGGGGTCCCACCACAAAATTATATCATCCTCCTTCCTTCAAATCTCTCCCTCCATTAATTTTTTAAGCACAGAAACACCTGTATTGGAGCAAAAGTTGTCCTGTGGCTCATATGAGAGGTTTGCACTGCTCAGCAGCAATTTCTCAGAGAAATGCTGGTACAAATATAGCTGAGTTTCATTAGTTACTTTTTTGGGAAGTGATTGGCCCATGGGGATAAATGCTTTCCTTGTAGAGAGCAGTTGAAATTGCAGCCTGAATGGTTAAAATTCAGCTAAGCAACAGGCAGCCTAGGAGAAGGGTTTGACTTTTTAAGGTGAAGACCTTGGGGAGCTCTGCTTTGGGGAACCTTCCATGCGGGGGGATTCACCACTGTCCACCCCAAGGTTGGACCTTCTCTGTGGAACCACCTAGGGCTTATGCTGCTCCATGGAGGCTCTTCAAGTAGTAATTGTTTCAGAAAAAGCCCTTGGCTGTGCTCAGCAAAGCTGCACAACAGGTATAAATGCAGATCTTGGCAGAGCAGGATTTGTTATGCACACAGGAGTGTTCTGCTTATTCCAGCTAATGACTGGGAGTCACTGGGAGCTGTGAATCAGCGAGTAAATGAAGGGCCAGGTAGAAGGCAGGAATACCACATCACAGCCTGCACTTTGTTTTAACAATAGCGTGATTTTTAGGTGGGATTTTTTTTCTTCTTCTTTTTTTTTTTTTTTTTCAAAAGAGATCCAGCGTTGCCGCCTTTGAAGTCAGTGGGAGCTGAACCATACGCTCCTCCAGCAGCCCAGCGCTGATGCTTTTGAAAACCTCGCCCTTCATGCTCAGCTCTTGGAGCCTGCTGCTGCTGCTGGGTGGTTTTGGTTTTCAGAAGCCACGACGCCTTTAACCTTGCCGGCACCACGCAGGGGAGAACTGGAGGGACGGGAGGTGTCTGTAAAAGGCAGTGGGGTGTTTTAATATTGATAGAGGGATAGAATCACAGACTGTCTCAAGTTGGAAGGGACTCGCAGGGATCAATAATCCACGACTGACCCCTTCTTCTCCCAACAGCTGCAGAGCACTGGCCGGCTGCTGGAGGAGCAGCTGCCCGAGATGATGACGGAGCTGTTGGCGATTGCACGCGACAAGATGCTGTGCCCCTCCGAGTCCATGCTGACGAGGTCCCTGCTGCTGGAGGTCATCGAGCTGCATGCCAACAACTGGAACCCCCTGACACCCACCATCACACAGTACTACAACAAGACCATCCAAAAACTGACGGCTTGAGGGGCAGGGCGAGGTGGGGTGGGAAGGGACGAGGAGAAGACACGCGCCTCGATGGGATCCGGCAAGAGCTTTTCTGATTTAAACCCCCCCAGCAGACCAAACCCCAGCATGCTCGAGAATACGTTCATGGGGTGGGGAGGGAGAAGCATGTTTCTTTTTCAGCCGCGCCGCCAAGTGCCACCCCTCCTCCCCGCCGTGGTTTTGTTTTAGGGGTTTCTTTTCTGAACTCATTGCTCAAGCGGCAGCAGCGCATCCCGCCGGGTTATTGTTTGGCTTTCGAAAGAAGACACAGAATTTGGAAAAGAAAAAAAAAAAAATATAATCCAAGTGGGGGCTAGCATTGTTTTCACGCCGTCCTCCTGCCTTGCCCTGGCCAACTGGCAGGAGACAGCAAGCAGCAGATGTCTCGGGAGGACAAAGCCAGACACACACTACACCAGACGCTCATAATTGATGGCTTTTGTCGAGCGGGGCTTGCGTTAGGTTCCCCCCCTCCTTCTCTTGTTTTCGACTTTCTGTGTGTCACCCCACCTACCCACCACCCCTTTGAGAGCAGATCGGAGAGCGGGACGACTTTCTTATTTGCACTGGCTTTTCTTTTTCTCGAGCATTTGTAATTTCTTCTTATTTTATTGTATCGTCGAACGGACAATTGCGAGCAGCTCGGAGGCGCGTCGAGCAATGCCTTCCCACAAGCTGGCTAATGGTTTATGTGAAGATGCTGAAGCAGAAGGAGTGTTTTAAATGAGTCCAAAAGCCACTGCAGAAGTTACATAGCCACTGTCATCTTGCCAGTAACCTCTTCGGTGGATTGAGAAACGTGTTCTCTGAGCTGGGGGCTCTAAAAAAAGGGGATTCTGCGGCTCTTGCTGTTCAAGTTGCCGTTATTCCTCAGCCACTATAACCCTTTTTTTTTTTTGTAATACTTTTTTTTTTCCATTGAAGGAGTGCTTTATTGTAATTACTGTCACGGTTGTAATTATGCATTTAAATCCAGGCCTGTTATAGTTGGGCCTAATGATGTACAGGATGAGGGAGAAATGAAGGTTTGATGTTCTTCTTTGGAGACTGGTCAAAGAGAAGACAAACAATGTATGGCAAAACAAAAGAGTGAAAAAAGAAGACGAAAAAAATAGATAAAGCCAAAAATAGAAGGTTTGAACCTGGCTTCTAACTAGCTGAATATGCTATCCAGTGTTTCTAGGTGTGCAGTGTGCAGGAGAAGCTGTGTCCCGTGGTCGGTGTAAGTGGCACCATGTCATTGAGGGATGGGTGACTGATTTTCAGAGAGGCAGAGTTTTCTCGGGGATCCCCAGGTTGCTCCAGGATCCTCTCGTTGCTCCGTGCTGGAGCATCCCAAGGGAGAGGGTGGCTGCAGGGGACGATGTTGAGATGCCACCTGGGTGAGGAAATGCCCAGAGGATGAGGAGGCTGGTCCGGAGGAACACCACGCCGTTGCATCGCTCCCCAAATTGTGAAGAAGATTTGATCATCTCCTTATTTATTCATCTGTCAACACTTTGACTTACTAAATCCCTCCAGGTGCTTATTTTAGTGAAGCCTAATGAGGGTGCAAGCTGCCCCGTCCCATCTGCACAGCAGATGAGGAGCCAAGGAAGGCACGATGCCGGGCAGCCCATCCTGTTTTTTCCCATTATTCAATTTACTTTCCTTTACTGTGATAAGAGAATTCATGCTGCGATGACGGCGCACTTGGACCCCGGACCAGGCAGGCTGGGTCTGAACACAGCAGCTTAAACCCATTTTTCCGAGGAAGATGTTGAATTTCTGGTGGCTTGTAGAGAAGAGAGATTTCACCCCGACCTCTTTGGATGTGCAGTATGTTCTTGGGTGCCTTATGAATGTGTTGGTCTGTACGTGATGGGGAGGAAGCTTTTGCTGCAAAATTTAAAGGGCAGAAGTTTTCAGCAGAAAATGCATTGCAAGAGGCAGGAGTCATGATGCTGGAGTTCAAAATTATTTGGATTCTCATCTGATTGTCTGCTGATCCAGTTTTTATTCCGCACACGGAGCAAGAGGAGCAAGCTGAAAACGGGAGCTTCAGTTTTCCTGTCTGCTCAGAAAGCAGCAAAATGATTTCTGAGTGCACCGGAAGTGTCTGGAAAAATGAATTTTTACTTCATGGATTTGAGCCCAGGAACTTTGCGTGGTGACAACGCCTTGCGTTGGGTCAGCTTCATTAGTAGCAATGGGGTTTGAGAGTATTAATGAGCAGATGAACTTCATTAAGGCAGCAAAGCCCATCAGTATTACAAGGCTCAGGGTTGTGCCCATTGCTCTTTGTTTTTTCCTGCTCCCTGAGTTCTCAGGGAGTGGAGTAGAAGGGGATATAACACCCATCGCAGTGCGCTCAGGCACAGCATCAGTCTTCTGGGAGAAGACCTGAAAACCAGTTTTGTCTTCATTTTTCTTTTTATTTTTTACGGAGCAGAAAAGTCCTATAACAGGGACGCAGCCTGATGGGTCGGGGTGCCAGGGATCCTGCCAGCAGCGATCCAGGCCACCACTCCGGCCCCTGCAGCTTCTCACATCCCCCAGAATTTTTTCTTGGGATGTAGCGAAAGAAAAAAAAAAAAAAAAAAATCCAGAAACTTGGGGATTTTGTTTCTAAAAACTTGAATTTTCATCAGTGCATCAGGAGGCATTCAGAGTCAAAGTGTAAGCCACAAGGCAGTCTTTCTGCTAAAGCGTTTCCCTAACCCTGCCTGCTGTGAGGGTTTATTCAATTTTCCCATTGCAGGGCAATCCTGCAACCCCCACTGGCCAGGCTTGGCCCATGACTTTCCCTTCCAACACTGGGATTTTTCCCAACGAAGAACTTTTATGTGGAGTCTGTTTGGTTTTGGTGTCTTGCCATTTATCTCTGCTATTAACATGGGTTCGTCCAGCCATTAACTGCTTTGGTACATCAGTCACTCTGTTGGATATCCGAGAATAAAAGTGTTGACCAAAAATGTTTTTTTTTTCCCCAAAATTACATGCTGCCAATAGTATCTTTCTGAAGGCCATCTGTAGGAAGCCGGCAGGCACGTGGCATCATGCACCAGGGTACCGTGTTGGGAGAAGAGGCACCACAAGGACATTTGATGAGGAGCAACGCTGGGGAATTTTTTTGGGATGCCTGGTGAGCACCTGGGGATCCTAGAGTGTTTTCTTCTCTTTTTTTTTTCCTTCTTTGTCTTTGTGTAGAAACGGTCGCCAAAGAGCGTAATTCTCTCCAATGTGTATTTTTAGGTGCAAAGCCACCAGCTACGTCTCCCCAGATTAGCCAGATTCCATCTTTGCTGCTCAGTAAAAATCATCTGTGTGGGGTTTTGCTACGTTGTCCCCATGTGGCTACATCAGCAAAGGGGGAAAATAACCTCCTCAGGCCAAATATGTGTGGGGCCAAACCTCGGGCTGGTGCAAGAGCGAGGGGCTGAAGCCTCTGCGAGGAGTGATGCTCCATACCATGGCCATGCCCCTTTCCCTCAGATGCAGGGCAGGTTTTCTGACTCCCTGCCAGATTCCCCAGCATCTAATTCACCTCATTCCTGGTGAAATTCTTTCCCAAACTGATGGTTTTTGCTACCCACAAAGTGACTTGCTTGGTTTCCCCATGAGGGATTTCACCCTTGTCTGGAGAAGTCTCATGTATAGGAAGGTGAAACAGAAGTGGGGGAAAAGAAAGGAAAAGTAAGTGATTTGCTTGGTTCCCCCCTTCCCTTGAAGGAGATTAATTAGTATCTATTCTTAGCATGATTGATGGCTTTGAAAGAAAACTTGTCAGAATAACTTATGATTTATTTTCATGCTTATTTTTATAACATCCCTCACTTGGAAATCACTCAAAATCTTAAATATGATTTTTTTTTTTTTTTTTTTTATTTCCCTGCTGGGTATTTTATGGCTTTACACTAATTTTACTCTTCTTGGCGTTAGCTATTAGACAGTCACGGTGATATTTTCAGTATTCTTTCAGGAGAAATTATACTAAGGGTTGCAAAGTCCACTGTCAATAGCCAGGGGAGCTGTGGTGTCCTGCAGAACACAGAGTTAACGCTAGCAATTTTTTTTTTTTAATGTATTTATTTGCATTTGAAAAAGCAACATTTTTAATTTAATCATATTTGTTAAACTAAGCGCTTTAAGGAAAAAAATTTTAAAAAAAAATTTAAAAAAAAGCAAAAAGGTTTTGGGGAGAATAAAGACTAGATATTCATACTAGAGAAATCACAAACTCATCGTTGTCAGCATTTCAGAGACTGTTAAAACAAGGGAGCTAATAACTCTTTGTGGCAATTCAGTCTTTGTTTATAGAACATCCAGACCCACTGTATGCTATAAAATGCATCATCTGAGTAATAAATGTTTTAAGCTTGACATTTCCCCATCTCTTTGTGGGTACACGCTATCGCTTCTGCTGGTCTGGGAGGGAACGTCCTTTTGTTCAGGATGGAGGAAAAGGAATATGGAGGGGGGAGGGGAGAGAAGATTATCCCTCATGGTGTCTGCTTGGAAATACAGCTTGGAAGTACTCTGTGGGGATGGCTCATCCTGTGCTCCTGATGCTGGGTCACATCCTGCTGCACATCTGGGTGGAGCTGGTCCCTCTTGCTCCCCATCACTTCTCACGGGGTTGAGGATGAAGCCCATGGGAGCAGTGCAAAGGGCTCAGAGGTCCATGGGTGATGGATTGGGCCACTCTCCTGTCTCTGCCTCCACAGCTGCCTGCTCCCATCTGTTTGTGCCCTACCTCAGCTGAGCCTGCAGGTCTGTTAGAGGACCCCCTCAATTTATGACATCGGTTTTACCCAACACTGGCAGTGAGGGCTTGCAAGCCACTGCTGCCTGTTAGAAAACAATCTTTTAAAAAGTTTTTATTCAGAGGTCTCCCCTGGAAAACCCTTCTCTAGCCCATGCCAGTTAATTATTGGCTAACTGAAGTATATGTATTGGCCTGAAACTTGTCCTGACCTGAGGATGGGAGAAAGAGGGGGAAAAGTGGTGGAAGGTGAAACAAGGAGTAACAACAACACCAGGATCCTGCAGGGAAATTCATGTTCCTCCCCAGCACTCTAATCCCCATGTTCTCTCTTCATTTCCCTAATGCCAGAGCATCTTCTCATTCAAATAATGGGCTCACAGGACACAACTAAGCATCTCAGATGTCCAAACTCCCCTGGGGGCCAGCCCCTCCTAGATCCAATATGTTTGCTCCAGAGAGCAGGGCTTTGGGGGAAATTCCTATCATTAGCCAACGTGTCTTGACTTCAGCATGGTACCCATTCACTGGAAACCTCACCTACTCCCACCTCTTTAAGGAATAGTGGGCTTGAAACTGAGCCTCAGAAAGTTGAATTTGGGACCATTCAGGATTTAAATGGGACATTGGGAAGAACCTCTTGGCTGTGAGTGTGGTGAGGCCCTGGCACAGGTTGCTCAGAGAAGCTGTGGTTGCCCCATCCCTGGAAGTGTTGAAGGCCAGGTTGGACGGGGCTTGGAGCAACCTGGGCTGGTGGAAGGTGTCCCTGCCCATGGCAGGGGGTGGAACTGGGTGAGTTTTGAGGTCCCTTCCAACCCCAACCATTCTATGACTCTATGACCTACCATAAATGACCATGTGCCACCCTTTCCAAGGAGCCATCCCTAAACATCCCTATCATGAGCCCCCACCTACAGCTCCAGGTTTTGCTGGAGCTGGAGTTTGACCTGTTCCACAAAATCAGGGTTTCAAGCATCTGGACCAGGTTTGGGAAGACTTTATCAGCAATGGAGTTGGGCTAAGAGCAGTGAAGCCAAGAGCAGAGATGATCCCTGGGCCCCTGGGACCACCAAGACACATTAAATGAGAAAATAACCTGCAGTAACAGAAAATTTGGAGCAGATGGATGGGCATCGGTACAGAGCTGAAGCTTTCAAGATGCAGGAATATTTCTGTGAATTCCTCATGACTGCCAAAATCCCAGACAGCAGCAAATAAAGAAACCCTATGGATCACAGTAAGTTTCTTTGGCTTTCCTAAAACATGGCAAACCTGCAAATAGCTGGGATGCAGGATGTTCTCTTCTTCCAGCAGCTCCTGTCCTGTACTGGATATTAAGGGGAGCTTTTAAATGCTTGTGCTGGTGGCAAAATGGGTAACAAAGATAAGTAAGCTTAGTGTAACAGCACTGCTGCTGTGCTTGCCAGCTGAACTGTAGCTTCAATGGTTATTGCTTGGGATCCAAGAAAAACACTGATAGTAAAACAATAAAGCACACTACAAGAATATATGGCCTCTTCCTTTTGGGTCCAGTGTTGTGATCCTTAGCTATGAAACTGGAGACTTGTGTGGCTGCATAAATATGACTACTGAGCTTAGCTTGATGTCTGTTCTACTCCTCAGGACTTCTCTGAATTCCTAGGGACAGATTTCTGCAAAAAATATCTCGTACTTAGATATTTGGGCTATATTTTATTGATTTTAACACTTACAGGATGCCTACACTGCCTATACCTCTTGGAGAGTCCTGTGGTTATCCTTTCTGTCACAGATTAGCATGAGGTCTTGAGGACAGAGGGTCCCAGAAATGGAGCCTTTATAGGGAGGTGGTTTGGCTTTCCCCCCTGTGCCAAGGCACTGCTCCCTTTGGAACTGCAGCCTCTGAGGGGAGTAAAGTGGTATTGCAAAGGACAAAGCCTTGGTGGATGGGATGCTCAGCTGATGCCTCATTCCATGCCAGATCAAAGCCATTTCCCACCAGTCATGGCCGTGCCACAGAGTTAATGGGAAAAAATACTAACTCCCTCTCAAGAGAAATACTGAGATTTCAGAATTCCATTCTGTCCTAAATCATCCCAGTTTTTTCACCAAACAAAGCGCTTTGTTTCGATGTATGTTATGTTGCTGTAGCAATAACATTTAAACAAATTGTTTGGATTTTATTAGCTCAGACCTTCTCAATAACTTCCCGTAGAGCTTTCCCGTCAGAAGTTTCCACTTTGGGGAAAGTGATGCCAGGAGATGGCAAAGGTCTGATGGGAGAAATCACCTCTACCATGTGCTGCATGGTCCTGGCCTGGCTTCAGCCTCTGCTCCTCTTCCTCCAGCCCTGCCAGAGGGAAAAGCATCAGCATTTCTGGCCCCACACATGTCATTCTTGATGTCCAAATACATGACATGTGGCCTCCTGTGAAGCCAAGACTTCAAGTTGAACATCAGGAGGAATTTCTCCCTGGGAAGGGTGGTCAGGCATTGGAAGGAGCTGCCCAGGGAGGTGATGGATCCCCATCCCTGGAAGTGTCCAAGGAACGACTGGACATGGCACTCAGCGCTCTGGGCTGGGGAACAAGGTGGGGATCGGACACAGGTTGGACTTCATGGTCTTGGGGGGCTTTTCCAACTTAAATGATTCTGTGATTCTGTGAAGCTGTGGGATGGGGCAGACAGACCCTGCTGACGGTACTGGTGACCCCACATCAGTCATCGGTGACAGAGCTGTGAGAAGAAACCAGGTCTTGGGGCACATCCCTGCCTTTGCAACTGGTGGAGGTGTGGTGGATACAGTTGCCCAAGGAACTGGGCTGCCATGAGGGTCTGCATGAGTGTGAGAGGTTATAGAATCATGGAATCCCAGAATGGGATTTGGGTTGGAGGGGACCTTAAAGATCATCTACTTCCATCTGCCTGCCATGGGCAGGTCAAGAAAATGGTCCATGAGGTTCCGTGGCATCAAGGGCCAGTGCAAAGTCCAAATGGGTGGTTATGGAGACCATTTCCACACTTCTACCAGCAGCACCAAGCCTGGGTTTTAATTGGGGGGTGCCTGAAGATATAGGTGGATGCCCCAGGTTCACCAATCCAAGGGACAAATCCTGTCTGCTCTTGCTTCATGCACGCACCAAGGAGAATTTCCTTCTGGCTGTTGTCCTGAGGGTGGAGGTGGGGAACAAGCTGTGCCCTCTTACCTTTAAAAATAATAATCATGAGCTCTGGAGGAGCCTTGGCTTTTTTGGCACAGTCCTATGCTCTGGCATCAGATGTGCAGGAGCTGGAGCCAAGCTGCCATGCACAGGTGAGTTGAGAGCAGCATCAACCTGGTGTGCCATGGTCAGGTATCAGCTGAGCTGGGGGTTCCCCAGGTCCCTTCTGTCAACCGCAGCCAAATTATCTGTCACTGGCACTTTCTTTTTCCATGTGGTAAAACCCAAAATAAATCCTGAGGAGCATTTACTACCCCCTGCCTTGATCATAAAATCATAGAATACTGGAATGGTTTAAGTTTGAAGGGACCTTAAAGTTCATCATATTCCACGCCCCTGCCATGGGCAGGGACACCTCCACTAGACCAGGTTGCTCCAAGCCCTGTCCAACCTGACCTTGAACAATTCCAAGGATTAGCACACTTCGAGCTCAGAAAACAATTTTAAACTGGCATTTTTTTCGATAATTTAAAATGTTGAGGTCCAGAAGAGGTCAAATTCAGCTTTCAAAGCAAGTCTGGAAGAGGCCAGATTGGGTAGGTTAGCAGCTGTGCAACATGAGGGTGGGAGGAAAAACTGCACATGGGGATGGGTTATCCAAAACCCGTCTGGTGGTAATTACACATGTCGGCTGATGAAAAACTGGTTTGAGGGCAAACACTGTAAAAATATTGCTGTGGGGAGAGAAAGACGACAGAGATTGTGAAATCCAGTCGGTGGATTGTTTTACGGCGAAGGTAACTTCTATCCCCGGGGCTGGATTTTACAACTCGTGGAAGAAACCAACCCCCTGTTAGCAGGACTGCTCTGCTCTTCTTTTCAAGCAGAAAAAAAATGCAGTGTCTTTGTTAGAAAACATGCTTTTGTGCTGATTTCCTGAAGATAAATGCAGTCCTGTTTTTTGGGGGGGCGATGAAGCGTTTGGGGGAGGAATAGAGTTGTATGTAGTGACTACAATTGGTTTTACAATTATATCCTCCTATATGTATTTTTATAAAAATCACATTTCTGCTGCTGCTTTTCTGAGCACTTAAAGGTGGTGCTGTGGGGGATCACTGCTCTCACAGGGGTTCTAAACCCAAATAACACAGTGCTGCTGCTTGGGTTCTGTTTTTCAGCCCATTTCACTCATTTTTTTTCCCCCATTTGCTCTCTGTCCTGTAATTTATATTTCCCTTTGCTCCTTCGTGTTTGCAGGGAGGGCTCCTTCCCCTCTCCAGCCCTATGCTGTCACGTTTGGGCACCTCAACTCCCTTTCCACAGCTGAGGATGTTGGGGATGAGTTGTCCTTGTGTCAGTCCTCACCTGCACTCGCCTTTTTAGGGACAGAGTCCTTGGTCCCTGCAGTTCACATGTAGGTTCCCAGAACCTTGCACAAGGGTGTTCTCCCTTTGTTAACACCTTCTGCAACACTTTAGATTTGTAAAATCATAGAATCAGAGAATGGTTTGGGATGGAAGGGACCTTAAAGCTCATCCAGTTCCACACCTCTGCCATGGGCAGGGACACCTTCCACTAGACCAGGTTGCTCCAAGCCCTGTCCAATCCAGCCTTGGACAGTTTCAGGAATGGGGAGTCCACAACCTCCACTTTTCCAGAGCTGTGTTGTACTTGCATCCCAAAATCTCCCCAGGAATCACCACCACCCACGTACCAATGTAAATGCTGCAAGGATGTTGCAGGGAGCCTCATCTCCCCTGTTCATCTCACCCCTCTGTCCACAACCCTTTGCCTCCCAGTTCCTCCCCTCGTTACCCTCTCCCCCACTTCTAATTGCTCCCGTGGTGCTGGATCAAAGTGGCACTGGATAAAAGTGACACTCCTAAGGGAAGCAATGGGGAAAAAAAACCAAAACAGGTCCAACAGGCAGTTGTCCCTTGGAGACCTGTCTCAGCTGGGGGTGGTCCTGGCTGGACACAGCCTGGGGACAGGCTGGACACAGCCTGGTCCTGGGGACAACCAGCCCCATGGGATGGTGATGCACCCTCAGCAAAAGGTCCCATGGGGTGTCTGGGAGATGTGGCCTTGTGCTCATTGTCCCGTGGGATGTGGGCAGGAGGTTTTGGGGACACCCAGGGGGGCTGGAGGAGGGGTAGGAGTCAGGGCTGGATTACCCCCAGGGCGCCGTGCCGGAGCCTATTTTCTGGTGGGAACTGTCAGGATAAAATTAGAAGTAGGTTGAACTTTATCTACAACTTGAACTGAGGCTGAACTCAGCCCTGTTTTGTTTTGGTTTTTCCAAGTTCAGTGGAGTTCGTAGGGAGGGAGGCAAGTGGGGGGGGCACTGGATTATTTTATTTTAACTTGCTCTTTCTGTGATTCCACTGGCGTTTGAGTGCCTCATCAGCTTGGAAAACCTCTTCTTGTGGTAGTATTCCCAGTTCAAGATGGTGATGTGGTGGTTCAAATACTGCCACGGGCATTTTTAACATGTCAGATATTCGGGTAGTGCAGGGCTGACCAAGCCTTCCCCTAGCTCAGCCCTGGGTCTGCCCCAGCCCAGCCCAGGGTGGGAAGACAAAGGGGAAAACTGGGAGTGAGTTTGGAAGGTGGCACTGTGCAGAAGGAACGCAGTAGTCTGAAATGGAAATTCTTCAAGGGATTTTTGGCACAGTTCTGTCCCATGTCAACCTTCCAGCATTGCCAGAACTACTCCTGATCCTCAGTTTTGTTGTGGCCACCCCATAGTGATGAATTTGCTTGCCTGGACACGCACCAAGGGACCTGGGAGCCAGAGCCATGCTCCACGTCCCTGACCCCCTGGGTTTTGCAAGCTTCTGGCATCCGTGCAGAGGTGTGTGGGTGGTGCAGAGAGCACGTATGGCACCGTGCACCTCTCTCTGGGGATGTGACAGTCCCCTCTGGGCCACAGGAGCTGGTGCAAGTAGCAGCACAAGGAGACGGTTGTGGGGATTTCACACAGAACTCATAGCAGAGCTGCAAAGGGACAAGTGGCACTGCATCACTCCAGGGCCAGTTGTGCTTCCCAGTGAGCCAACCATCTCTTCCCAGAATAGATAGGAGGCTTTTACCACATGATTATTTCACCTCCTAGATTACTCAAGAATGTGTAGAAAATTTACCGAAATTTTAATAGAGATGCCTCCTAGATCACTGACAAATTTAGGGAATGCACAGGGCAGACTCATTTCCTGGAATAAGACCTACTGGAGGAAAAGTCCCTCCAGGCTGGCTCCTAACTATGACACATTTGATAGCCATTCAAGGACTACTGGGAAACATGTGTCATTTGTCTCCACAAGGCTTCAGACAGTTTCATCATCACTTCTGACTGCTCTGTGAAATAAAACCAGCTAACATCTACTAGCAGCCATACAACCTCTGGGGCTTATGTAGTATGTGTCACAAGAATGTTTGGGGTTTTTTTTTTATCCCTCACGGTTTTACACCCGGTTGCAAAGTGGCTTTGTCCCTATTGCACCTTGTTTTCCTTCCTGCTGTCTGGGTGACCGGCGCTGTCCCATGGAGGGTGGCACAGGCTGTGGGTGTGCCCGAGCTGCCACCACTGTCAATGAACTTTGGCACCTTAAACCATGGAAAACCCGACGTGCAGGAGGGAGGGATAGGTGCCCGGCGTCCCGGAGATCGGATTGCCCCGGGGGATTTGCTGGGAGTCCCATGACGGGCCTGGAAGGGAGCCCAGACCGCCGGGCACCGCCGTGCTTTCCACCCAGGGCGCTCAGCCGGGGTCTCCAGAGGACAGCTGGTGGCCTTTGTCCCTTACTGTCACCCCAGTGCGTGCAAACCCCGATCTGGCACCAGCCCAAAGTCTTGCCAGGGGGTGAGTTGAACCCACCACATGGGGCCACCTCTGCATGGGATGGTGGCACACAGCAGAGGGGCAGCCCTGATGTGATTCCCTCCCGTGCCTGCATCGCTGGTCCCAAGGGGCCACACCCCTGCCTGCCTATGAGAGATATTTACCAGGGCTCACCCCATGGGCAGCTGCCTGAATTTGCACCTCAGGG
The DNA here is from genome assembly GCF_009829145.1 of Chiroxiphia lanceolata. Taxonomy (NCBI): domain Eukaryota; kingdom Metazoa; phylum Chordata; class Aves; order Passeriformes; family Pipridae; genus Chiroxiphia; species Chiroxiphia lanceolata. Next base: position 1,479,018 of record NC_045671.1, on the reverse strand, counting down.
TGTTTTTTAGGACAAGTCTGTATCTCCAGCCATGACCCACTTCCCTGTGCTGCTTCAGGTGCACGGGATGCTCCATTCAATCCCAGTTCATGGGAGCTGTAGCTTGGCTACCAGCATCGTCCATCCTCATCAGCCTTGTGGGGTCATCCCACGTCGTCAGGGGCTCTCACCACTCTGTTTCACCTCCAAGGTGTCCCATAGGATTTCAGCACCAGCTGTTTTGCAGGCAGATGAGGAACTCAGCACTGCAGAGGGGTTTTTTAATGTCACCCACCTCAGCCTCACCGTCCCTGGGAGCTGTTCCTAGGAGTTCTTGTCCAAGAGCTCAGCCTCCAGGAAATGCTGTTGTCAGCTGCCTCCATCGGCTGCTCCACTTGGAGCTCCCAGGGCGCCCGATCCCAATCCAATTTCTACTGGAAGGAGATAAGACAGAGAGAGGAGATAAGGGCCAGCCAGCAGCCTGGTCACCCTGACTCATAAGGGACAGATGTCAGCACAGGGGAGACATTGTCCCTTTAGGGCAGCTTGGTGGCACTGGGACTGAACCTCTTGGGGTAGATTTGTGGGATGAATTAACCCTCCTTCTGGGGTGTGCACAACCAAAACTGGGCATTCCCGATCATATATGGGGAGAGTGTTCAGGTTCAGGCAGAACTAAGGGGTCAGGACTAATGCTCAGTTCTCATCCCTGTGCACACTGCAGGGTGAGAGTTTTCCACCCTTTCCTCCCCAAAAGCTCCAGCACAGTCTCACACCTCTTTTCCTAAGCACTTCCTTTGCACCCATCTCATCCCCTTCCCTGCAATACCGAAAATGGCCAGATTAGTGGTAAACATAGGTCAACATGATGGTTAGGGACCACCTGTTTATCCTCCCAGCTGGTCAGTGACAGCTCACAGCAGTGAATGCCTTTAATTAAAACTAAATGGTTAATAGGAAGCTGAGCAAAGGTCTCCCTCCTGGCTCCTGGCACAGGTGCCAATGGAAATCGTGCCGGGGGCTGAAGTGCTCAGTGTTGTAACAACCAGCCTCCACCTTGTCTCTTTGCCAGGGCACTAACGTCACCACAAAATCCTACTCCCAAATGTTGCTGCCCTGGTGCAGATTAATCTGTGCCTCTCATGGGGGACAACCCCACAGGCATCCCTCTATCCACGGGCTCCTTCCCAAAAGGGTCTCTTGTCTCTGACTGGCAGTATGGTAGGAAATTTTTTTTTTTAAGCCCGGGGCAAGTTGTATTTTGACTGTTGCCCGTTTGAGGGGAGGGTATTAAAAAAAAAAAAGAGGAATTACCCAATACAGAGCAGTTTCCCAAGGTTGAGAAGCAGGAGGATGGAAGTAATAATTAATCGGCAGCGGCTGGTGGGGGCTTTGCTCACCTCAAACAACCCGGTTTAAGGGTCACTTCACACAGGTACCTGCAATACATAAAAGAAAAGATCTTGTCCTGGCCTGAGGATGGGAGAAAGAGGCGGAAAAAAGAGGTAGAAAGTGAAACAGTAAGTGACAACAACAGCAGGATCCTGCAGGGAAATTCATGTTCATCCCCAGCACTCTGCTCCCCATGTTCCCTCTCCATTTCCCCATCTTCTCCCTCTCAAGTAATGACCTAAAGGACTAAGCATCTCAGATGTCCAAACTCCCCTGGGGGCCAGCCCCTCCCAGATCCAATATGTTTGCTCCAGAGAGCAGGGCTTTGAAAGAATTCACTACCCTGCCCATCATTAGCCAACATGTCTTGACTCCAGCATGGTGCCCATTCCCTGGGCACCTCACCTTCTCCCACCTCTTTAAGGAATAGTGGGCTTGAAATTGAGCCTCAGAAAGTTGGTTTCAGGATCATTTAGAACTTAGATTAGATATTAAGAAGAACTTCTTGGCTGTGAGTGTGGTGAGGCCCTGGCACAGGTTGTCCAGAGAAGCTGTGGTTGCTCCATCCCTGGAAGTGCTGAAGGTCAGGTTGGATGGAGCTTAGAGCAACCTGGTCTAGTGGTCTAGTATCCCTACCCATGGCAAGGGGTGAAACTGGATGGTCTTTAAGGTCCCTTCCAACCCAAACCACTCTGTGTTTCTATGACCATCATCCTTGATAGAGCAGACATCATTAAACAGTCATAAAGACGAAGTTAGGCGTATTTTAATGTACATTTTATTCTCTAGTGGCTTGAATCAAAATATGCAGAAGAGTAAATGGAGCTCTCTGACCCAAACCTCTGCAACATGTGCAGACTTTTCAAGCAGAAAATAAGTGCACTGAGTCGTTCTTGCATTTAAAATACCCTTAGCAGACATGCAGTTCATGCACAGCAGTTCACTGCTTTGCTGTACGGATCCCAGTCTTCAACTGGAAAAAATATTCCTGTGTGTACTTGTGTAGGACTGTTGGGTTTTACTCTAGCTGGGGGTCTGATGTCCTCTGTCTGAAATGGAAACCCACTATGCACTGGCGATCCTGTTCCTGCAATTCCAAGGTCCTCCTTATCCTTCAGCAGAGTCAGCTGTATCCCCAGCGCTAATTGCAATAAATAACACAAAATACTTTTCCTTATCAAAATGTTTTCGTGCAGGAAAATATAATTTCAGAATGGATAGAAATGTGGTGATCTTGACCCATTTTCATTTAACACCGGGCTGGGCTGCTCCCTGCCCAGCAGAAATCCAGAGTCTTCACCCTGAATTTCCTTGGGATCCTGCGAGCTGCAGCAGTCCAGGGGTTCCCAAAATTATGTAGACCTCAGAGGACCCCCAAATTTCTGATGGGTGTTTCACACCTCTGTGAGAACAGGATCCCCGAACACATCTGAGTGATGGTTGGGAAGTTTGCAACCACTGAGCTGGTCCTTATTAAATCCCTCCAAGCTCTCCTATGGTCCTGTTGCAGTTTGGTGCTGAAAATAACTGCTCTTACACACCCATCCCTCACCTCTGCAAAGCTATAAAGAGCTGGCAGATGGCTGGATGACAGCTATTACAGTCCATAATAACGAGAACAAGGATATTGTAATAAATAACATTTACCCAAATAAGTGATGTCTACTGAATCCTGGGTAATTATTTAGTAATAAAGGTGGTAAACTAGTAACAGAGGGAGTCTGGAGGATGGTGTGTAAAGTTCTTAGAAAATTAAAAGATATCCCAAAAAAGGAAGGACCTGGAAGGACCTGGGGCTGTTTAGTCTAGAGAAGAAAAAAAAAGATAAGAGTGTATTGTAAATCACAAAATATGGCTGTTGAGAGAAAGGAAATAAACTCTTCATTATCACAAAAGGAGGGCTGAGAAGTCATGGGCTTAACCTGCAGGAAGGAAGATGCAGTCTGGGTGACAGAGGCCTGGAAAAAGTTGCCTGGAAAAAGTTGCCTGAAAAAACATTGTAGGGCCACACTAGAGATTTTTAAGAACATGTTGGAAAGTGGCTTAAGGATGTCGGGATTGTCCTTGGGATTAGCAGGAGGTTAGCTGATTTTCAGTGCTCTCTTCCAGCACCATTTTCTGTTATTCAGTTTATTTTCCTTCCTTGCATGGGTTGTGCTTTAAGGTTTAAAGAAATATCTCACTTTAGCATTTCTGCCACTATCTGCCGACCAGTCTTCCAGAGGGAAGATATCTTCTCCTCCAACAAGGACAACAAATCTCTAAAGGGGGCCAAAAAAACTGCAGCAGGGATTACTAATAGCAAACTCCAGGGATACAGTAAACATTACTCCAGATATTAAAGGTCCAATGCTGAACAGATGGGAGCTCAGTTTCTAAAATATCATCTTCCAGAGAGATATACCAACCTGGAGAAGATCTGTTTCCATGAGATGTTGTGTATCTGTTGATAGCATTCCTGGCAAAAACACCAGCATTAACATGATAAATCCTTTTGATGTTCCTCAAGCTTAAAGTCCAAGGACAGACAAAATGATAGGAAGATGGAGATGAAGAAAAAGCAGACAGGGCTTTACATCTCAGAGCTTATTTGCAGAGGAGGGATGTGGCATGGAGAAACACTCCAAATAAAGCTGGGTCTGGAGAGCCTCTGTTTGGGAAGGTCCCAAAAATGAATGAGGTTTTAAGGAGGGGTTACAAGAGGAGGCCGAACAGGGAGCGGTTAGGAGGAATTTTAATTAACATCAGCAATTGCGATGTTATTTAATAGGGTCCAAAAAAACATCTGAGAGCAATGAAAGCTGAAACCAGCATTTTCGGAGCAAACAGAGGCAAGTGTGGGGCTGAGGGAGCTGGAGGGCTGGCTTCCTGGGGGATGAGGGGCACCTGAGGAGGTGGAAGCTTCTGGGGTGAGAAAAGTTGGGTGATGGGTGTTCGGGGGAGTTGCTGGGTCAAACACCCCTGGTGGAGGAAGGACTGAGCATCCCTGGGATAGGAGATGCCCTGGCTCCTAGGGCTGTGCATGGTACAAGGGAAGCACCAGCCATCTGAGATGGTATTTAGGGAGGTAGGGAACCAGCAGCATCAGAAGCTGGGGCCCTTTTGGCACCCAGAGGCCCTCCAGGGTGCATTGAGGGGCTGCTGTCCGGGTTAAGCACCCTGAAGAGGCAGCTGAGTCCTGCATTCCCAAAGGGATGCCCATTCAGGCAAGAAATGAAAGAATCTGGCCTTGGTGAAGGCAGGGTGAAGGCACTGAAGATGGGCACCCAGATTCGTGCCACGAGGGTGGGGGCAACCACAGAACTGCAGCAGCAGGGACAGCGGCCACAGTGACCACACAGATCCATCACAGGCGGCTTTGCTCTCCTGGGAGCCTGGCACACATTTTGTCCCTGCTGGAGAGGGCACCACGGCCCACAGTGGGGTTTGCCAGCCCGGATAACCCCACGGTGAGTGCGGGAGAGGCGGCCAGGCTGGGCTGAGCACGGCACACCAGCCTCGGCAGCTCAGGCTCGTCCCGTGCCCGAACTTGTCGATGGGGCTGTTCAGAGCGATGACATAATTACAGTTTCAATCGCAGATTAATAAGAAGTGGGGTTTTTTTAGCAAACTGTGAGGCATGCCTGAACTGGAAGGGCATTTCAGCTCCCCGCTGCCTGGGAGCTGAGGGTGCCATGCCCTCTTTGATGTCTCCTGGCTCTTACAAACACCGGCAGCAGCACTCATGTCCCAGCTGCAAACACCCTTTCCGTGGTGTGTTCTCTGTCGGGAAGGATCACAGCTTTCATCTCCAGCACTCTGTTGGGCAACAGGTCTATAAATAGACTGGGGAGAAGCCATCTCCAGCCTCTAAAATAAACAAATTCTGCCGGTGGAGGAAAGTCATCCTAGATGCCACCCAATGCACAGGGTCTGATAACTGAGAGGGAGGGGAAAGTAAGGCAGAAGTACTTTGCCCGAGGTCACTCAGAGTGTTTCTGTGATGTGACAAGCTCAGGGATGCATCTGGAAGGCTGCAGCAGCAGGAGAAACTGGCAGAGTGAGGCCAGCATGGACTATGAACCACTGTGTAACTGTGAGATGCAGAAGAGAGATCACACCCATGGGCCAGATACCAAAAGCCAAGCTTAAAGTCCAGGTTTTAGGGTTCTGGGTCAGACTCTGAGACACAACCACTCAAAACAAAGCCACAGAGGAGCAGAAATTTGCTTCAGGGAATGATAGATATGGAAGGATATATCCATTTCCATCATGACTTCTTTTCTCTGTGCAAGGTCTGCCTTTTCCCTCTTCCCCCATCCTTCAATCCAGCACAGCTTTCTTGGAGCAGGTTTGGAGGTTTCAGTGCCTGATGGAGGAGCATTTGCACACCCCTGGGCATGACAAGCCTGAGACTGTCCTCAGCTGTTCCCAGTGAGAGTCCCAGAGCCCAGCCAAGCCCTGCCAATCCAACTATTAAAAAAAAATAAAAATAATTGCTCCCATCCTCAGGCTGATTTAAAACTCAGGATAGCCATTTTTTCCCTCCTCCCCCTCTGAATCTTCATCCTGCACTTCTAAAATTTCTTCTACATTTGGAGGACTGGAGAGTTGTGCTTTCCACTTTTTCGTGCCTACGTGGCTCCTGGAGCTCACAGATGCTTGTCAGCCTTTTGCAGCCACTCAGAAGACACCAAGCAGAGTCCACAAGTGGGAACCTTGCATGGAGCTTCAAAAAGCAGTTAAGACTTTGGCACAAAAATGTATAACCAAGATCTGCTGCACCTTATGCTTTCCTGCTCTTCATGTCGACCATCTCCACTTTCAGGTCCAGAATATTCATCATATTCTGCTTTATTATTATCTTGTGCACTTTATTGCTTCAGCTGAGGTAGTTCACTGGACCATGCATCTCTACTGGAAGGAGATGGGTGTATTAGAAGCTGCTGAGCTCTGAACATCAAAATCACCCTGGCTCCATCTTCCTGGAGCTTCCCAAGTTACAAGCAGGTCTGTATCTGGAGATCGGTTTCCTCTAGCAAAGCAGGTCCCTATCTAGGGATCTGTTTTCCTGCAACAAAAATATGCCCCAGGTGAGAAATTTGCCTCCTGAACTCAGCGTGACCTCCAAGAGCTGAAAGGCTTTGGATTAGGAACATCGGGGTTGACTGTGCTGAAAATCAATCCAACCCTGGAGCCACGCTGCTGCCAAGTGTGGTGATGCATCCCTGCAAAAAAAAAGTCCCAAGAAATGTTGTTTTGATAGTATGCACACTAAAACATCAGTGTTGGCCTGGTCCAGCAGTCCCTCTCAGGGGATAATCCCAGTTGTGGGTTCAGGTGCCACTGTCCTTCTCTCCAAGGGCAGCAGACGGAGCTGGCAGCACCTCCAACTCGGAAAGCTGCTGCATGGGCTTAATGCTTCAACTGCAGCCTTTTGTCCCAAAACAAAATCCCTTAAAAAAAGAAAAAAAAGGACCCTGAAGGGTTAAAGTAACAATGAAAGTTTTTACGAGTCCAGTCTGCAGATGTTGTAGGCGGGGAGATGAAAGCAAACCTCTCCGCCTGGTTGTGGAGGCTCTAAAGCCCTGAACAGTCCATCCGATGGAGGCGATTCCCTCCATTCCTGCTCCACTCTGTCTCCTGGCTGGAAGTGGTTCTGCCGGTGAGCCCATAAGCAGCACATCCCTGCACGAGGCCTTTCCATCCCCACTGCTCGCCCTTGATCAATTATTAAAAACAGAAAATTCTCCAACCATGAAATTCATCCCAGCTTCTCCACAGCATGCTGGGCTGGAAGAACCAAACCACAGGGCCAGAGCTCCCAGGGAAGGAGTAAATACCACTTCCAGCAGGGCCTTTTGGGGTGCTGGGGCATCTCCAGGGGTTTGGTTTTGTTTGCACCAGTGTTGCCCCTTGACTCCTGCAGCCAACTCAGGTGAGCACACTGCCCACCCACTGCTCTGCGGGATCCCACCACCCAGCTCCCATCAAGATCAGGAAGGTCGCTTTCCCTCCTGTCACCTCCATCAGGTCTGTTCCCGTTATCTTTCACTGGACCCCTTTTACATTCTCTTTATTTTCTAGTTTCTGCCTTTTGCAAGCTCTCAGCCTTGGCTTACCTTGCTGATGAGAGGCAAAACTAGTTTCCTGACCCGTTTTCCATTGGAGATTGGCTCTAAATTGAGCTGACAAGCTTTGGTAGGTGTGATACTGGTGCTGAAGGTTGGGACCCCAAGCTGTCCTACTCCTTCCTTTGCAGGGTGCTTTGTGCAAAACAGATACTTTTGGGGTTAGAATGTGATTTTTCCTATTTTAAGCATATTCAGATTGACATTCTCATCTGGGCAGCTGTAGGGAATAACAGGAGACCCCCTTAACTCTCACACAGCAACTCCCTGGAGGTCTCTGGTGGTCCAGCTCCAGACTTGGGTATGCACATGCTTGAGAATAACTTGCATATTTTCTACAGGGCAGGGGATATAAATACATCCATGGTAATGCCAGCCCTCTGTATCGCCACAACAGCAAAATTAGTAGTTAGTGCTTTGCAATATGTGGGATTTTTTTTCCCTTTTTCCCATGCGTGTTGTAACCCTGGTAACCGACAGCACCCGCACCGCCGTCTGACTCGCGCTGCTTTGTTCCCGTCTGGTACAAAAAAAGCCTGAAAACACTTCACCACACTGAAAGCTAATGAAACCACCCAGATTTGTCTCTCAGAGCTGATCCAACAACCCAGTGGGTCTTAGCCTCCCTCCCTTTAGCCCTAACCTTGCTCAAATGCAAGGGATGGAGCCACCATCTCTGAGCACCTGCCCACAGCATCAGGATCAGCTTTGCTCAGAGGGGCTCAATACCTCTTGGCTGAAGGAATTTAGAACACCCCCAAACTCTCCATGGTGCCTACAGACTGAGCTGTGTGTGGAGGGTACACAGCCTCCCTTAATCTCTTGTTTCAGCCCAAATGGGCTGAAGTAAATATGTCAGATGGTGTGAGGCACACGCCAGGGCTGGGGACAGGGACACCAACATTCCTTTGCACAGGGTGTCTTAGCCACTGAAGTAGAGTTGTGCTCCTGATCAGCACTTCTTTTCCTTGCTCCAATGAGCATCCCAAAAGCCCAGACCATCACTCCAGCCCAGACGGTGAAGCAGACCCTTGTTCCCACCACAGGGTCCCTCCAGGAGGATGAGTCACAGCATAGCTCAAGCTGCTTTGAGCACAGCTGCTGATTCAGGTCTTCTCCCTCCACACAACCTTTGTCATTCCTGGAAGCAGGAGATGAATTCACCCTCAGATTTCCATCGCTTTCAGACTTCATGAAGCTTGTCACAAGGTTCAGGAGTTATTCAGAATCACAGAATCATAAAATCATCAAGGTTGGAAAAGACCTCCAAGATCATCAAGTCCAACCATGTGTGCAGCTGACAGCCAGATGGATGTGTGAACATCAGAGCCTCTTGGCTTTCAGAAATCAGTGTGTCTAAAAAAACCCAAGAGGATGGTCAGATTCATCAGCAGGAGCAATTTGGCAGTTTATAAGGGTGATCCAGTAGCATGACGAAGAGGAAACATCCTGGGCTTTTCCACCAGAGTTGATGACAGGGACCTTGGCTGGTAAACATTACACAGCAGTAACTTCCCCGTTAACCACAAGAACCACCCAAGCCTCTCAAGTGTTTCGTTTTTTGTTTCATTTCATCTTTAAGCCACACAAAAATTTGTACAGTGACTTGCTGGAGAGTCTGGGGATGTTCCTCTGGCTCATCTGTACAAGGCTGAGAAGGCACTCCTCCTGCCAAAGTCTGGTCACACAGTGGGATCACAGGGGATGGACCTCTCCAACCAGTGTTGGGTGTTCAACCATGGGTGTTCAGGTCCAATCCTGGCCTTGCTGTCACCCCCACCACCTCACTTCTCACTGCTGCTTGTGCATAGATTGCTTTGGGCAAGGTCTTTGTAATGCCTGGCCCAAAAAAGCCCAGAACTCACCATGTGAGTCCATGATACCGTATGGTATGGGAGAAGCTCCATCCGTCACTTCTTGCTGTGAATATTTTTCCCAATTAGCTGTCCCAGCCCATTTTCATCTCCTCCCTTAAACCACCAGAAATTTGTCCCCACCTTGATATGTCTCCACTGTGTGCCCAGCAAACCAGGACGAATTTTAAAATGCACGTAGACAGCGCAAAGAAAATGCTGTTTCCATGTGTGGGGGGGTTTTACTAATTCCTCCTAAGCCAATTTTTCACCATTTTGCCTCCAGAAGGCCTTTCAGACCAGGGACATGGGCAGAAGGACCCATTCACCTCATGGGCTGGAAGACAACCTGCAAGACAAGAGCCCACAGATACCTTGGAGAGTCGGGGGAGTGAGTCAGATGCTGAGCATTACCTGAGATTGGGATCATGGCTCTGCACCACTTGCAAATGGTTTTCCTATGTGAAAAACCATGATCTCAAGAGGGTGGAATTTTACCACCTTCCCTTGCAGTACATCAGCAGCTGACATTTTGACAATATTTTATGTGTGATTTAGCACAATAACTGCATCGTTTGACCCCTCTTTATTGCACTCCTCAGTTACTGCTTGGCAACATTGGGGGGAAAAAAGCCCAGTCGTGCTGTAATTTACTTTGTTGCAGTATGTCATTAGAAGATTTAGCGCTGATGATCCTGGAGCCGTGGTCCAAAGCAAGAGCACAGTTAACAGGGACAGACTGATGTCAGACATCCCAAATTTCCGGAGAAATCCCTTTCTGAGGAAGAGAGGAGGGAGACATGTCCTGCCGTCTGCTGGAAAATCTGGACTTCAGACTGTCTCAACCACCTGATGTCTGAGCCTCTTAAGTGGATGAGATTTCCCTAAGGTGATTTCCAAGGAGGGAAGAGTGGAATCCACAGCTAAGCTGTACAGAGTACAAGGATAGGTGAGGTCCCAGGGCCTCCATTGTTCTGCTAGAAGATGTTCATGGAGTTGGAGAGTACCTGAATTTAGGTGCTGAGGGCATGAAGCAAGAAGGACATCATGTTGCTGTCCAGGGGCAACCCGTCAGCTGATGCATTTTCATTTGGGAAGGACCTGGCTCTGCTCTTGCCCGCAGATCCTCCACCCAAGGGCAGGTCGGGGCTGTGGTTCTGTTCACACCAGGTTTACTCCAGGTCAGCACTTTGCTTCCTGTAGCTGCAGTTTTTCTGAGGCCTAAAGATGGATTTACAGCATTGGCAAACCCCAGGCAAGGGGAAATTCTTCCTTGCTTAACCTCCAATCTCTATTTTAACCTTCAGACTACCTCCCACTCACCCCAAATCTACCAGTTCTAGGGCTGAGTGAGCTCTGGGTGAATTGGGACACATATGAACTGGTGTTCAGCATCCTTTTGTCACGTTCTTTTTTTTTTTTCGCTTTTTTTTTTGTTGCATTGAATGAGGGTTAAAATTAGCTCAGCAGGAGGTGAAGGCTGGAACATTTCAGCTAAAGCTGTCATAGCACTGGAAAGCCATAGTTTTGCTGATTATTTCTCAGCTTTCTTACTGCGAACAGCATCGCCGGGCTGTTTATTTTGACAGATGAATGCAAGCAAAGATCCCATAAAATAAAGTGATCCATGAGGCTTTTCAGGTCATTCTCCAGATGATTTAACATTTGACCTGGAAAGGCATGTCCAGCTGAAGGTCTGGACAGTCCAACGTGTCATAGCCATGGCCAGGAGTAGTCAGGTAAGGGGTGTGGAGGATGTCCCAGACCCTTCACTGCACCCTGCAAAAACAGACCCCTGGCACTGCACCCATCGTGGGAGCACCTCCATGGCCAAACTCTGGGCTTAGCTGGATCGTTTTTCCTCTTTGCACTGTCACAGAACAATAGAACAGTTTAAAGATCATCTCGTTCCACCCCCCCGCCATGTGCAGGAACACCTTCTACTATGCCAGGTTGCTCCAAGCCTCATCCAACCTGCCCTTGGACACTTCCAGGGACCCAGGGGCAACCACAGCTTCTCTGGGCAACCTGTGCCAGGGCCTCACCACCCTCACAGCCAGGAATTTCTTTCTAATAGTTTGAAGCCATTCCCCCTTGTCCTGTCCCTCCAGGCTCTTTTCCAAAGTCCCTCTTCGGCTCTCTTGCAGCCCCTTTAGGCACTGGAAGGAGTTCTAAGGTCTCCCTGGAATCTTCTCCAGGCTGACCACTCCCAGCTCTCCCAGCCATGTCACCTCTGTCTCCATGACAGAGCAGCTTCAGCCTCTGAGCATTATTGTGACCCTATATATTTGGGAAAGCTGTTGTGAAGAGTTCATTTAGGGGTACAGTATTTTTATCCTCTGCTTTCAGGATGAGCAATTTCGTGTAGTCTCTGTACCTCACAAGAGGAAATCCTGAAAGATAGGAAGGTTAAATTATTTGGTCACATCTCATGGGCTGATGAGTGAGAACAAGAACCAGATCTCAGTTCATGGGACCAACCTAGCTACGCTACAATTTGACTTCAGGGCTTTTACCACCAGGATACAGTACATACCTCATGGAACCAGGTGAAAACATCTGCAAAACATCTCTGCAATGCAGAGTTCTCTGGTGTGTCCATGTGGCTCAATGCTACTTCGGTGCCACACATCAGAGACAAAACTATCATCTCATCTCTTCTGACTTAAGGCCCACAGGCAGCTTTCAGAAGCACAGTTTGGAGGTGGGAGAAGTACAAGTTAACAAATATTCCCCATCTTTTGGTTAATCTAAGGCAAAAGCCATCCAGCTGTGGCAGCTCCATCCCTGGAAGTGTCCAAGGCAAGGTTGGATGGGGCTTGGAGCAACCTGGTCTAGCGGAAGGTGTCCCTGCCCATGGTAGAGAAGTGGTAGAGATGACCTCTAAAGCTCCTTCCAACCCAAACCATTCTGGGATTTTTCAGATTTCTGTGCTTCTCAGACAGCTGACTGTAACCCCAGAGTGGTCACTGATGTGGTGGCTCCCAGGTTTGGAATGATCTAACCCCAGGTCACTACTGCCCACACAGACCTGCTCACACAGATCAATGCTGCAAAAACTCACACGTAAGGAGTCAGCAACTGGCTTTGCAATGAAGTTGTCTGTTTCATCCTTCACCTGCAGAACCTTTGATAGTGTTCCTTGAGCTCCTGACACGTCATCACTGCCAGCTTGGCTGCTGGAGCACACAGGTGTCATGTGATTATTGGATATTTCAAGTTTGCTGGCCAAAGCCAAATTGTAGTGCAGATGGCATTGTTTCAAGATTTGTTCTTACAGCTGCATCTCAGTACACATCATGCAAGACAGAATGGCTGCATTCATCGTGCCCTCAGCTTTCCATGCTGATTCCCACCTGAAGGACAAGGTGAGAGCCTGGAAACTCCCACACAGACCTTGCACACAATGAAAAGCCATTTTGAAGCTGGTTCATGGGTTCAGTAACATGAATCCAGCTGAAGGCACAGTCCATTCAGAGACAACCAAATGCTGTATCTCAGTAAATCCCTGTGGGATGGGCACCTTTCCATTGAACAGAAGGCACAACACAGAGTCTGATCTGCTGCTACGTCCATCCACCACCCGAAGGACAGCAGAGGCTGAAGTCACACTCCACACTCCTGAGGTCCAGTCATTTTGGTGGGGTGGAATACAAACCTTTTACTTCTCCACATCCTCCAGTCTCCAGGACTCTGGCAGTTCCACTCAAGGTCCCTCTCCCCAAAAGGCAAGAACCAGCTATAGGGACCTTCTCCCTGGCAGAGCACGTGTGCAAGGGGGATGTGGGGCAGTGAATGCCCAAAGGAAGGGTGAAGAGGGGCAAAAGGAATAAAAACTTTTACTTCCAGAGGGGTGGGAGATAAAAGGGGTGGGAAATAATTGGGGAAACCCACGGAGGCTTCCTCCTCTTCTCAAATTTTCCTCCTCACTTGGTGGCACAGACACCTGTGTCCCAGCACAGAGCAGAAGTTTGACCTTCCCAGGTATTTCAGGGACAGGGACAGCATCTAATGTGAGCTTTGTCCTTAGCACTGGGGTTCTTCCAAGCTGAAATTATGAAAAACAGGAACAATAACCCAGCAGATTTTGGGCAGCCAGTCCCTCCACTCTTGGGGCTGACGGGGTGCACTCAAGCTGGGGAGCCCAAAGTCACGTGTACCAAATTGGCCCAACAGAGCCCAGATCTCAGGGTGATCCCACCCCGGTGCCACCCACGCCAGAGAAGCCCCACACAGGGCTGGAGTGGGTGCTTCCACCGCTGACCCCATGCAGAACCCACTTAGAGCAGCATCTCTCCTGCCTGCCTCCCCCCCACCACTAAAAAAGCCACTTGGTACAGCCTGGGATCAAGTGTACATTTTTATTTTTTAACAGAACATAAACTCCTTTAGAAAAAAAAAAACAACATTCAGCTGGATGATAACACCCATAGAAAAAACACCAATCTCGTGTTCTTTTTTTTTTTTTTTTTAATTTGGCATTTGTTATTTGCATTTATATTAAAGCAAAGTGCATCTTTCTTATTTTTTCTCGTTTATACACATTGCACAATACATAAATAATGATGCTTATAAAAGTCTTTATATTTACAAGTAATAATATATTTATATATAACATAAAATACATTTTTTTTCTTTAATAAATCTCAGGGTTTTTTAAGGAGTCTTTTTTTTTGTGTGTGTGTGTGTATTTCGAAAGCACTACAATGCTAAAGATCCAATGAGAATGCTCTCTTGTTCAATTAAACCTTTATATTTAGAAAAATAGCTTATGTTAAGGTCTAAACATGCTCATTGAGCTAAGAACAGTGTAAAAGTATCATACTCGTGTATGAATTCAAGAAGAAATGAAAGCACAACTGCATTTCCAGATAAGGTGGTACCTGGATAACCTGATCTAAGCAGGTTACAACAGACCAACTATGGTGAACACTTCGTCTTTTTGTTTTCCCCATTTGTTTTTTTCTTTTGTTTAGTTTTATGGTTGTTGTTTTTTTTTTTAGGCTTAGGCTTCTGTCGCTTCACATCTCAGCTGAAATTACCAAGCACGGGCCATGGGCGAAGCTCCTCCGCTGTTGTTTTCTCCCCTTGCATCAAATCCATGGCCGTAAAACACACGGAAAAAGCAGTGGAAGGATGAACACAGTGACAAGACACGAACCCAGCAACAAGAAAAATACAATAAAAATTCAAAAGGGTCGGTAAAAGACCCGGTTGGGAAAGTTTTGCACCATCCTCCGGCGGCAACGCAGGGTTAGCACCGCTGGGGAAGGGATCTCGGTGTCACCGTCACCAGGGTTGGGAAGGTGGTGCGTAAAAAATACAGGTATCTTGTTGATTTGTCCAAGAGAAGGAGCTGTAACATAGAGCAAGTGGCTTTCAAATCCGTCGATCCCCTTCAAAGGTGTGAAATAATTATCTTATGTGATTCTAGATATCCCCCTTGCACCCTTCTCTCACCCTTCTGAGTCATTGGTCATTCACACTTCTAAAAAATAGATATATTTATCAAAATACCCCCAAGGCAAGAAAAAAAAAAATATCTTTCCATAAGCTATTTCTCAAAACGAAGAGAGGGGTAACAAACAAAAACAAAACAAAACCAAAAAGTTTGCATGAAAAGCAAGCACTCAGAAGGAAATAGTAGCAGCAAAGTAGTATAAATGTCATGAGTCCACACTGTCTCGAGTCATCGGTTATTAAAAATAACCTCCAACCAGCACGGGCAACTGCTGATGAACTGTCTCGTGTAGCACTGGCCCCAGCCTTTCACAAAGCTGATCTGAACGGTAAATCCGGTCCACGGCTGCTGCATGAACTCGTGGTCGTTGGGTCTCTGCAGGCTGTACGCCTTCTCGTAGTCAAAAGCCTTGATGGAAAAACCCGGAAACACTTTGTGAACCAGCAACGTCCTGGAGTCGGGGTTGTCCAGTGTGGCCGACTTGATGAAGATGGGGTAACTGCTGCGGTTGTACACCCACACGCCGTCCACTTCCTTGGTGAGCTGGATGCCGTAGCCGATCTTGCTGCGGACCTTCTGCACCAGTTGGCTTTTGTTGTCTGAGTTGAGCTGTCCGAGGCAGAAACCATTCCCCTGAGGTAGATCATAGAAGATATCCAGGGAGGGCTCTTGGACAGAGTACAGCCGACCCACGCGCGTCTTCTCTTCCCAGTATGCCACCACACACCAGTGTGACCTATCCCCTGGCTCCTGAAGAACTTGAGAATCTACAGAACAACAGAAAATAAGAAAATAAAAAAAAAAAAAAAAGGAGAAATTTAGCACCAGTGGAGTTTATACGAACCAAAAGCGACGCAGAAACGGCAGGACATTGCCTTGCCCATGTCTTCATGATGTTCTCCATGCACAAACCAACATCCACAGCACACCCTCTGTTTCTGAAAGTCATGTTATCAAGAACATTTCCAGGTTTGGGGGACTCCTGTGCTGTTCCAGTGCCTAGTTCTAGCTGGATTTATGGGTCCTAAATCACCAGGTCCATCTCTAAAGGTGGCTTCAGACACACCAGCAGCCCCTGAGGCACAGTCACTCTCACCCACACCAACACCAGGACCATCTTCAGTGCCAAAAGGAGGGGAGATGCTCCAGCTAGCAGCATCCATCAAGAACAAACACACTATGGCTCCTTAATTTTACCCAACAAATGGTGGATTAATTTCCATAAATAATGATCCACCGTGCACAGGCACAGAAAAAACATGAGATGCTGCTAAGAAAACCACATTGATGTTCACTCCATGGGACCAGAGGGGATGGGAACTTGCCCCCAGTTCATGGGGCTTTTTCCTACCCATATATAGAGCCTGGGTGATGGAGAGGATGGACATGTCAGACAAAACCCTAACTCATAGGAAGCACCAAGAGATAGATGGAACCAAAAATCTCACATTTATTAACAAAAATGGCTTAAAAAACCTCAAAAAACCCCCCAGAACTAAATTCCCTTAGCCCTTCTTTCAACTTCCTTCCCGATAGCTACCCTGTGTGTGCAGCAAGGGGGGATGTAGGAAGAAAAAGCAAGGGAGGAGGAGGGAAAAAATGTGAGAAAGCAAGCCCCTTTTCCTTATGGAGGATCCCTAGCAGGCTGGCACTGCTCAGTGGGTAATTCCTTCCAGCCTCAGTAGGCATGTTAAGACCTGGGAACTATTCATCTCTATAATTGTATTTAAAAAAAAAAAAAAAAAACAACTAGCTGGGAATGCAAGTTAGTGAGCACTACCAAAATAACCCCCTGCACCATGGGAGATGGGATGGTGGGTGACCCAGCAACCCAAAGCCCTCCCTGCGGCTCCTCAATTCTCCCCCTCCCCATGGTAACATGCTGTTTTCTCAATTTTTTGCTATTAATAACCCATTTCCTCAGCGCAGGCGTTTTTCTCCCGTCTCAGAGTTGTGTTTGAAGCCCTGCACTGTGCTTTTAAGAAAGAAAGAAAGAAAAAAAAAAAACAAACAACCACACACTTTTAATTTCCTCATTTCTATGCCAGCAAGGAAAACATTTCTCCAGTCGCTAGAGGCAGCTACTAAAAATGGGCCTGGCCATGTATTGCCTCAAAATAGGGACCCTCACTCCCAGGTTAAACCAGGGTGAGGGTTCCAGTCATGGTGGGGCAGCCCCTGGGATAGCATCTGTCAAGGTGCATCTTGGTTTGTCCTCCCACCTCCCTTTTTTGGTGCCTCACAAGACTTTGTTGTAGATAACTTTATATCCTGCTGGAACCAGGGACAGAGGAGGAGGAGGGACAGGGTGGGCAGTTTGGGTTTCCTCCCCACTAACCCAAACAGGGTGCCCCCCACCCAAAGCTGCACTCAGAGGGGCAGGAAATACCCCCAAAGGTGGAGTTTCCACTACCTGCCTGGGAGATGGAGAAACTGGGGTGCGGGATGCCTGGGAGACAGAGGAATTTGGGGAGGACAATGCTGGATCCAGGGGAAGGATGCTTCTAGATCCATGAGGAGGATGGTCCTGCATCCAGGGGGATCTCCACTGACCACTCACCACCCTTCTCCCCACTGACTGCCTGCCAGTGATGTTCAGAGCCTCCTGGGTTTTGTTTTACAGCAGCTGAGGGAATTCTGGAGCAACAGCCATTGAATCCCTGCTGAAATTCCTACAGGTTTTTATCTATTTGAATATAAAAGCATCCCTTTCAGGAGGGAGCAGGGGGTGAAAAAAGGACTTTTTCACCTGTTGTTTGTGCTTGCATTGGTGAAGACCACTTAACAACCAGCCCGTTGCCACTTACAAAGAGTTAGTTAATTGCCAGAGCATTTAAGAAAAGAAAAAAAAAAAAGGAAAAAAAAAAAAAAAAAGAGGCAAACTGCCTTGGCGATGAATGAACAGGTCTTTATGGAGGGCTGGAAGTTCATGAATGAATCCCACTAGGTTTTTCAATGACATGGGGTAACCAGACCTCAAGGACGAATCTTAGGTAGTCTGGGATATTTTTTTTTTTTTTAAGGAGCTGATGCCAGCACACAGTATAAATATGCCAGAGCCTCTTCCATTTGCAGGCTTCGGCTGTTGACTGGATGTCTAGTCAAAAAGCCATGAGAATATAAGGGCTGAGCTCGGATAAACAGGCTCAGGCCTCCTTGCCAGCCGCCACCAAAGCTGCTTTTCACAGTTGTTGGGACCCCATCAGAGCCTCCTCACTCCCACCCACCTCCCCAGCTCTGGCATCCGCCAGGAAAAGGGGTGGGAAAAGCCAGTGGCATCACTCAGGCAGGAGAGAAGGAAAAAATGACTCAGAGATGCTTCCTACAGTGACAGACTTTTCTTTTTTTTCCCCCTAAAAGGCTTTTTTTGGTGGCAATGATGTGTGTAAATGAAGCAAATAGAAGGATTTTGCCCCAAAATGCAGTTCATCCCGTGGAACCTGGGGTCATGGCAGGGACCCACCATCCAACTCCCATCTCTGCTTTCTGCCAACTCACACAAAAACCCAGATCCCAGGAAATTCACAGCCGCATCATCCTCAAGACACCCTCGTGTGCGACAGCCCACAAACGGCTGCAAACGCTTTGGGATCCCTGTTTTGAGTTAAAAGCATGGTTTTTACAAGCAACTCGGAGCAAACACGTCCCTTTCTAAATGCCTGGAAAACTCCCAGCAAACTGGGAGCGTTCCCATATCCCAGCAAACAATGATAATGTTTAATGCTATAAACATCCGCGCTATTATTTCGTTATTAAGCACCCCTCCATTTGCTGCTATCAACCGGGTTTATTAGGATTTTCCATGGTTCCCACTGCAGCCTGTCTCGGGGCTCCGCCAGGCTCCCCCCACCCCACCCCGGCGCGTTGTGCAAGCTTATTGTGCAAAAATAATAGTATAGAAATAAATGAAAATGAAGTGAGTCCACCCTTGGGAATTTAGGGAATTAGTTTTATTGATCAACTCATAGTCAGGTCGACGGAGAACAACCACCCGCAACAGTACCTCGCAGGGGGGGGGACGTCAAGGCAGTAACTTGATACCCCAAAGTCCTTAGGGTGACACTTTTTGTAATTTTGACGCAGACAGTTCATCACCAGTGATGCGCCAGCACAGCCACATTATGCAGTATTTCAATCCCACTGGAAAACTCTTTTTTTTCCCGTATTTTTCACACCTCCCTGAATTTTCCTGAGGGGCTGCCCTGACTTTGCCAACGCAACCCTTGTCCTCCATAAAAGCATCATCCCAGCTACTTCCCAACAGGCCAATCAGCACAAGAGGCTGTGAGGTTCCCCACCGCTTGCCTTGACCCTCAGGGACACCAAATCCTACCCAAAATTGCTCAATAAAAGACCACAGTCAGGATGTCTCTACACTGGGGGTGTGCACATGCCACCTGTGGGCTCAGGGTATCATCCTACTCCAGGCAGGGATGCTGCTGAAAACGCTTCATCCGTACAGAAATCCTGGAGGACTGGATACCAAAGCAATAACTCCAAAAAATTAACAGCTGCTGAAACCAATGGGGTCCAAAGGACGGTGAGTATGGGAGATTCACACCATGGAAACACCTGAGTTTAAGAGAAAGGCCCCACACTTGATTCTTCCAAGCCGTGGCAGGAGGACTCACATCTCCCATCACTTGGAAGTGGTAGGAAATTTCTGGTGTGGCTTTTCTCCCCATCACATGAACACTTTTAAGATGATGAAACCATGTCATCCGCAGTTTTTCTTTCCAAGCTCCAGCAGTTTTATTAGGCATTTGGGAAGAAAAAGTGTTTTGTTGTTTTGGGTTTTTTTTAATTCACAAAGAACCAAAGCATTTTAGCAAAACTGAATTTAAAAAATAATAGTAATAAACTAAAACAATATAGCTCCTGTCCACCTTTTGGATCTCAGCCTTGTGCCAGGGCCAAGTTCATGGACACAGAGGGGAGGTGGGCTGGGGATTTTTTGTTTGTGTTTTGTTTTGTTTTGTTTTGTTTTTACATAGGTAAAAGTTTTCCTGTAATCAACTGACTTTGGAAGAAAACAGCAAGTTTAGCACACACTAAGCTATCTCACCCACCAAGACTGCCCCCAGCAGATCACGTCAAGAGCTGTCAAAATCATCACCAGTATCTGCAATAATAACAACTCACTGCTGAAAATGGGAATAAAATGGTGTTCCTGATGAGGTTTTTAAATGCCTGTAACTGGAACTTTCATCAATGATATTAGGATTAGAGGCCAATAAAATTATCCAACTGTAGAGTTGTTTCAAACTACGTATGAATGCTTTTTATAATACATATATATACTTACATATTTATTTTTTGAAAGGGCAGTTTTGATCCTGAGCATCTTCTCATGCTCTTCCTAAGCTACTCATCATCTCACCCCCTCCTCTCCCTCATTCCTCTGTGATCCCTGGGTCTGGCTTCCCCATCAAACATCAACCCTAACACAACACTCACCATGGTAGCATCTACCCTGAACTGCTAACAAAAGCCTTCTCATTTCCACAGAATCACAGAATGGTTTGGGTTGAAAAGGACTTTTAAAGACCATCTCATTCCAGCTCCCTGACATGGGCAGGGACACCTTCCACTAGACATGGTTGCTCCAAACCACGTCCAGCCTGGCCTTGGACACTTCCAGGGATGGGGCAGCCACAGCTTCTCTGGGACAACCTGTGCCAGGGCCTCACCACCCTCACAGACAACAATTCCTTCCCAATATCCCATCTAACCCTGCCCTCCGCCAGCGGGTCCCCCTTGTCCTGTCCCTCCATCCCTTGTCCCCAGTCCCTCTCCAGCTCTCCTGGAGCCCCTTTAGGCCCTGCAAGGGGCTCTCAGGTTTCCCTGGAGCCTTCTCTTCTGCAGGTGAACACCCCCAGTTCTCCCAGCCTGGCTCCAGAGGGGCTCCAGCCCTCGGAGCTTCTCCATGGCCTCCTCTGGACTCATTCCAGTAGCTCCATGTCCTTATCATGTTGAGGACCCCAGAGATCCAGAGAGATCCCTGTCAGGCTTTCCAAGAGACAGCTTTCTGCTGGAAAACAAGTGCTGTGGGTACCTGCTGAGGAGCAGATGAACACATTACAGTCCTTCCCCCTTTATCCACCTGCACATACGGAGGGCGATCTGTGCTTAAAAAAAAAAAACGGGCTGGACTGGTGTCAGCACAACGTGTCGTCTGGCTGGGCCAGGGCTGAGACCAAGCTCAGCACGTCTCGCACCCGGTAATCTCTCTTGGCTGACCTTAAGTGGCATCTGTGTGCCCGGGGCAGAGACGTGATCACTGTCTTCTCCTACTCTTTGAGATGGAGACACAAAACCTGGAATTTTTTATGGGTTTTGTTTTTGTCATGCTCTTCCAGAGGGTCTTCAGGACAGCTCGGGCACTCTGGTTGCCGCTTTGCCCCTCCTGTTACTGGAAAGTGCTGATTTTGTAGGATCTCAGGAAAAACACCCCCCCCCCCAGCCCTAACTCAAGAAGCGAAGTGGCACAACATCAAGGTGAGGAGAACGCAGAGCATGACATGCTCATCAAAAAACAAAATAATGGTCACCCAAAAGTTAAATCTCAGGTTATTTACAGGGTGAACGGACAACACAAAACAAAACAAAAAAAAAATGAAACCTCAAGAAAAATACTTAAAGCCAGATTTCCAAGTATGTTTCGCAAAAGCAAAGGGAAAAAAAAAATAAATACAAATTAAAGGATATAGCCTGCTGCAGAAAAGGGTCTTTGTGCCTTTAACGGAGTTTGTGGGCACTCTGGAGACACCACCCATGGCAATGTTTGCCCCAAACCTTTTATATCTCCCAGCACACAAGGGCTAGACAGCTTCACCTTCCTCACCACCCCCTGATTTTGATGGCTGGGATGGTTTCTGAAAGCCTAATTTAGGGGATGGTTATGTGTTAAGCTCCTGTTGTTTGCAGAGAAAATAAACCCTTACCTACTGCAGGGATGCCACCGCCCAAGGTGGTCTGTGGGGTCCATCCACCTCACTAGCACAAGAGCCCCCAAAGAGCTGAGACAGTCAGTCACGTACACACGTACTTAGGGAGCCTTTAATCTGTGGATTATTGACACGATAGACCATAACATCTCTTTAGGAGCCATTACAGCCCATCGTGTCAGTAGGTACTTATGCAGTCCTTAATCCACGGATTGACAGGTTAGACCATAAATTTGTGTCTATGCCTAATTAGGCAGCTCTTATTACTCAGCATATACAGTAGTCAGGCAGGCTAAAGAGCCTTAAGATTATTTCTTTAATTTATTAACAAGTTGTCCACCCAATCACTCAAATGTCTCCTTGCTCCTCGCAAAATCAGTCAACCTTGCATGAAAATAAACATCCACCTGAGTTTCCCCACAAGACTTCAGTTTGCTGATGTTGTCTAAGGGCGAGTTCAATGAGGACAAAGAGGATAAAACATGGCAGAAGCCACCAGGGGAAGGAGTCTCTTATTTCCCAATATTTCTGGGGCTTTGGCTCAGATTTGACTCAGTGGCCACCTACAAGTTTGGGAGTGCTCCACTCAGTCCCCAGGTGACCCAACCAAGAACTTCCATGACCTTCACTACAGCTGGGAAACCCCCTTGTGAAATCAGGACGAAAATGAGGTCAGGTGAGATGGTGGGTAGAGATGACTCACCCCTGAGGACATCCCCTCAGGCTCCCACCCCAGCTTGGTGGCATCTTGAGCCAACTTTCTCCCAGTCTGGAACCCAGCCCTGACCTTTTGAGGGTTAATTCAGGGATGGGACAATAAAATCAAGAAAGTAAAGTGAGAAAGGAGCCCTCTAAGAATGTTGCTGCAGGCCTACAGACTCCAGAGCACACACCAGTAAGGCAGACACCAAGGCTGAATCAAGAGAGGTGTTCAAGTTTGAAAAATATGGGGTGAACAATGTCTCCTGCATTGCAGAACAGCAAAGAAAGAACCCAAGTGAAACTGCTGAGTTCATGGAGTCCACCAAACCAGAAATTTGATTCATAAACATCCCATTAGTCACTGCTCCTGTCTAATTACGGTGATTAATTAATTACCACGGCTAAAAATGACTCCAGAAGAGAAGAACCCTTTTTTTGTGACCATTCTCTTTAAAAGCCAAGCAAGACTGGAGCTACAAGGAGGTGGGGCGGGGGGGTGGAAACACACAGGCACACACCAAAAATGCCTGTCTGCCTGTCTCCAGTGGTTAGAGGAGCCAGCTGATTCCAGTTTCCTCCGTACCAGGCTTCAGGCCTCATCAGCCATGCAAATTATAGAGTATCGTGCTGTCTGAAGGCCGAATTTCGACTCAGCTCAGAGAAAAGCCTTAGAGGAAGGGTGGGGATGAAGAAGCCAGCCAAATCCATTCATAATATTTACAGTAAATGGGCCTCTTTGCTGTTGTTTAGTATACAGTCAGCCTAATTATTTTTGAAGTTTTAATTTAAAGAACCGTCTTTATCTGCCTCTCCTTCTGCACCCCTCAAAGGTGTGGGAAAACTTTTCCCTTGTTTCAAAAAAGCAGTAGGACGGGAATCCCTTCCCCAAGCTCCAGCCCAACAGTTGGGTAGGACACAGGGATTCTTCAAGAGGGGAGACCCTTCCAGAGTGGTCCTGCCAACATCCATGGGGTTTTTAAGAAACCTAGACCATCCAAATAGCCACAAGGGCATGGAGATCCTTGTGGAAAACCCCCAGAAATGCTGCTTTTGCTGCATGTGTCCCTGTTGCTGTTCTCCCGTGCTGGTGGGAGGGCTTGCTGGCTCGGGAGGTGCTGCACGGTGCTTCACTGCCCTGTGCACCCTCCAACCTCCTCCCCTTCCTTGAGAGCAACCTGGAATAATCACACTTTCATAACAAATCAGACAAGAGGCTCCCCTGGAAAATACAGGAAGCCTGAGCCAGTGCTCATGAGATGATGCCATGGGAGCCCCAAGTGACTCAAGGATGGCACCAGCCCCAGCTCACAGAAAGGAGCAGCCACCTCCATGCTTCAGCCTCAGTAGCTACCAAAGACACACCTCTTCTCCACCCATACCCAACCCAGATCTCAACCAGAAAACTTCTGAGAAAGAGAAACCAGCACACAAAGGGATCCTGACTTACAGCGATGCAAAGCAGACGCGAGGTGAGCTTGCCAGAATCTCTTTCCCGGCTTGGGTTGTGCTGGAGGCTCCTGTGGCAGCATCCTGCCCATCACCTTTCCTGGATAAATCACTCCACAGACACTGAAGCCATCAGAGGCCACCAGTCCACGCCAGCCATGGCATCACTGACCCCCTCAAAGCAGCCACCAAGCTCGAGTTTAGAGGATGGCCTTAAAAAGCTTTGGCAATTTAAAAATAAAGCTCCACTGTTGCAAATAGGGTCACTTAGTATCTGGTGATGCCCTGGGGAGGGTAGGGATACAGTCACACCAAAGCCACAACCCTCCACTGACAACATGTAGCTATGTGGGTTACACGTTAAAAACCTTGTAAAGCCCTTAATAAAAACTGAAGTAGGGCAGTCTAGGATTTCCAAATGGGATACCTAATACACAGATGTGTGTTAGGATTCTTTTCTTTCCCCCCCCCAACTGCATTCCATACAGACACAGACACAGCATCGCTGCCATTCTCATTTCAGTATTGAAAAAAAAGCCCCTCCCTGCAGCACACCAACCCAGAATTCTCACCAAAGACTGAAAACAGACGTAAATATATGTTTCTCAGCCCGGCAGAAAAAAAAAAAAAAAGCCCACCTCCCCCAGCTCCTTTTCCCAGAGTAGCATCTCCCTCAGAGGGATGTAAACGCATGGAAAAAGCAGGGTAGGAACAAAAGTCCTTTTCACGCTTGTCGTGCCCTGCTCCATAACAATTATGAAAACTGTTTAGCTGGGCTGGCATTTGGAGCATTTACTGCATTCCTGCCAATAAATTCCAGTCCCGGATCCGATGGAAAAGGCTCCCTCCCTCCCCTTTCCCCTCCCTCACTTGCCTTCATTCCTCCTGGCTTTCTTTACAACCTAATACCCTGTCGACGCGGGGCCAGGGCCTACTTAGGGGGAAAAAAAAACACCCAGCGCCAGACTGGAGACAGCAGGCAGACTGAAAAAGTTAATCATTACTTCTGTCTGCCTTCATAATCTAATCACGCCTATTCCTAAGAGCAGGGGAAAAGCACGCTGGAGTACAGGCAGGGTCACCACCCAGGGACGGACAGACGGACAGCACCAGCCCCGACCCGCACAGGGGGCAAGCGCGGGATGGACGTGTGGGATGGACAGACGGGACGGACGGCGTTGGGACGGAGTTCACAAGCCTGGCCACGCACACACCCCTCCCCTCGCCTCTCACTTTGCTCTGGATTAATAACGCGTAGCAATTATAGAGAATATTATATTCATTAAGTAATTAACCCTCCCGGTGCTCTGGCAGAGCTGGCACCCCCTTCTTGCAGACGGAGGCCGGCAGAGGTTTGCTCCAGGCCATAAAATGGGGCAGGTTGGCAGCACCCAGATTAAAAAAAAAAAAAAATAAAAAACACCAAAAAGCTCCTTGTGGCTCATCTCACCCCAGTTTTGGTGGCAATAGCAGAGTAGGGTCCTAGGAGGGGACCATGTCGTCATCGGGGTGCCACCACCCAGAACCATCCTCCCATGGGGACAAAGCTCAGAGGATTTGGGCTGTCACCAGCACCCAGCAGCATCCACCCATGGGGACAAAGCCCAGGGAAGTTGGGCATCACCAACAACCAGCAGCATCCACCCATGGGGACAAAGCTCAGGGGATTTGGTGTGTCACCAGCATTCTCCCATGGGGACAAAACCCAAGGGATTTAGACATCACAGAGACCCAGGAAGCATCCTCCCATGGGGACAAAACCCAAGGGATTCAGGCATCACTGAGACCCAGCAGCACCTTCCCACAGGGATAAAGCTCAGGGGATCTGGGGCTTGGCAGACCCAGCACCACACCAGCTTCCCCAGAAAGCAACTGCAGTGCAACATCTCAGGTGAGCCAAGGCTTCTTGCTCTTGACACCCAGGATACATTTTTGATGCTTGGCTGTGACAAAGAACAGGAAAACTACAGGCCTCTGCCTATGATTTATGGGTTTGTTCCTTATCGTGAGCTAAGAAGTCTCAGCCTGGCTTCCAAAGCAAATGAATTCATCACTTCAAACGCAGTGATGTAACTTCAGGCTCCCAGCTCCTTTTCCAAATAAAACTCCTGTTATTTGATTCCTGCTCGAAGAATGACTTTATGGAGTTATTTACTCCGTCCGCTCTGCCTGGGAAGGTGCTGTCGGAACCCAGCCACAGGGTCACTGACAGCCATCCCACGTGGGCGAGCAGGACCTCATCTCTGGATTTAGTTTCTCGACTATTTTGCCATTTTCCCTGCTTTTCCACTCAAAACCCCACCTTGCACACCAGCGTGTGAACAGACACATAACACCTCTGGTATTATTTTGCATCACCCGCCATGGAGGGACCTACTCCTCACCAGTGATGCCTGGTAATTTTTATCATCCCTAAATTCAACCCATAGGTTTCCATCAGCAAAGATTATTGGATCCAGAGCCAACTTCACCACTTTCAAAAGCCACAGATGTTTGAGCTTCCACCACCTTCCCAACCGCCCCGTTTCTCCAACACAAAATCAGCACTTATTGATGCAGGTCTGGTTCTAACAAACAAAATCTATTTAACCTATATATGTATAATATAGAATTCTACACAAATATGGAATCTGTCCAACATACAATGAATATATTGAATATATTCATTATATACTGAATATATCCTGTATAATTATACATATAGTATATTGACTATATTATCTCCATATATGTTAACCTATACAAACAGGCTGAATAGATTTTGCTGAATATTTAACCATCTACAGTCTCTCTTACGATGTATATCTATAGCTACATATTTGCAAAAAGGGTTAAAAGCCCCTAGCTGTTCTGAATTATTCGTGATGGCAAAATTTGCCTTTCCACCTGCCCAGGTATTCAAGGAAAAGCCAGGAAAGCCCACGGGAGCCAGGACTTCACCCCAAAGGTGGCTTGCCAAACCTCAGCACCCCACCAGGGATCTCACTTCATCCCTGAGGGAGGATGAGGAAGGACCACAGAGCCAGGTAGCAGCCATCACACACAGAGAAGCATCACAAGAGCATCACCAGGACCTCCTGCAACCATCCCACGGTGCTTCAGCACTGCCAGTACAATCCAGCCAGGGAGGCTGAAGCCAGTATGGTTTTTTTATTCAGTGAGGTTAAAAGGGTAGAGAAGGGCTGAGCCAGCTCTTACAGGGTGGTTTTTTTATTTTTTTCTTTTCCCCTTGCAAGTTAAAACCAAGATAATGACACTGGGTGGGGACCAATTTGAAGGGCTGAGCAGCCAAACCAAAATTAGTCTCCCAGCCAAGAGCTTCCTAGGCCTCACAGTTTGGGGAAGGAAGCTGAGAAAAAGTATGAAAATAAAAAAAAAAAGATTCCTCGGGAAGCCAGAGTGTCGCACTCAAGCAAAGGTGACCCTTCTAGTCAAATATTTTTCAATATAATAAAAATAAAATCAAGTGCTGGAGCAGCTTCCCTTGGAAAAGCAGAGCCCATGGGATGGTGTTTTTTCCTCACTTTTTTTCTCCTTCTTTCTCCTCCTCCCCTGGCACTTTCTTTCCTTTCACTAATAACTATGTTTTCTTGCTTTTTTTTTTTTCTTGGCTCTTTCCTCATAAAAGACTGATGTAATTTCCTGTCTTGTCCCAATGTTTCCTGTTAATTAACAGGGTGAAAGTTATCATCACGCATTTGAATGGTAACCCAAAAGAGGGGAGAGGAAAAAAACCAAGAGAAAAATTAATAAAAAAGAAAAGCAAAAAGAAAGAAGAGAGTAGGGCCGTCTGCTAGCAAACACCACATCACATCCCCAACAGCACAAAACCCCCTGGAAAAAGCTTTTTGGAACCGATGACTTGAGACCATGGGCAAAGATCCCCCCCAAGGGTGGCTCTCACAGCAGGTTTGTGCACAGGGGATCCAAGCCCTCATCCTTCCCTGGATGGGGATGGAAAATCCCTGCAATGCCTGCCCAGAAAAGTTTTTTTTTCCTGCATTACAAAGGAATAAAAAGAAGGAAAACGAGAATAAGAGGAAAAACAGGAAGAAGGAGGAAAACAAGTATAAGAAGAAAAAGAAGAAGGAAGAAGGAGGAAAGAAAAAAAGTAGGAGAAAATGAAGGAGAAAAAGAAGGAGAAAAAGAAGAAGAAAAAGAAGGAAAACAGAAGGAAAAAGAAGAAAAAAGAAATAGAAGTAGAAACAAAAAGCAACAAAATAATAAAAGAGAACAGACGTAGAATAAAATAACTTTCAGAGGAAGAAGCAGATGGCAACACCCAAGACGTTGCCTTTATTAAAAGAAGAAGTTGATAAATAAAAAAAAAAAAAAAAAAAGAGAGAGAGGGAGAGAGAGAGAGAAAACCCAGGGGCTAATCCAAAGACAGCAGGCGGAAATCCTGCGAGCCGCCGAGAGCTCCTTCCCTCGCCCGACCTCAGCCCCGAGCAGGATCAGGCCTCCCGCTCCTCCGTGCCCTCTGTTCCTCAACAGCAGCCGTGACGCAGCCGGTACCCCGGCGGCACCGGGGCCGCGCCGGCACCCCGAGGCGGGGGGTGAAAACAAAGCGATTCAGGCAAAAAGCAAGGGCGGCTAGAGCAGAGACCATGCCTCGGCGGTTAATAATATCTCGGCGCTGAAAATAAACTGGAAAGGAAGCTCCTTTGTGACAGTAGGCAGGCGGCCAGGCTGCGGCGTGGGTCATTCACGCCGGCGGGGGACGGCGGTGGGGCTGGCACCCACCCACCTGCCCAGCCTGTGGCCCTGCCGGAGCACAGCTAGGGCTGGGGAGCGGGTCCTTGCACACAGTGTTCTTCCTGTGCGCCCTAAAATGGGGTGTACCCCCTTTTCAGCCAGCATGGAGGTTTACGGTCTTGGCCGCCGCGGTTCGAAACAGGCATCCCCCCATGCCGGTGGCGGGGAAATGCATGTGGATAATGTTACTGGTTCCTCTAGTGTAAGTGATACCCACTGGCAGACAGCAGGGATGGAAACGATGCAGCCCGAATCCCTGCCAGCCCGGGGCTGCTCCTCTACGAGTGTTTTTGTCCCATCGAGTTTTAAATGTCCCCAATGATCAAGTTGCCGGCGCTCATCAGGGCGGCCACTGCGAGCAGGGCACGGTTTGGATTGACACCTAACTTCCAAAATTCTCCTTTGCACCCTCGTTACTCCCTAAAAAGTGCCACGTACAGGGATTAAAATGCGACTGTTCCCCTCACAGTCCCCATCATTGGTCCACACCACCATCCCCCACCATGGTGGATTCTGGTTGCGGGGTCTTCTTCTGCATTTTATCATCAGCTGTTCCAAAGGTTGGGAAAATCAATCGGCATCTGGAAAAATGGATTTAATGGAGCTGTACAGGTATGGACTGAAATAACCAGTACCTAATGGGGGGAGCACCTCTGCCACCATGTTTTTATAAAACACATCATAGAAGAGTATCTAGGAAAGGCTCAAGAGGCTCTGGAGCACTTAAAAGTAATTATTAAATGGATTCTATTTGCTTCGGAAGGATTTTGTCCAGCGAAACGCCCGGAGCTGCGAGGAGGGTGCCCCCTGCATCCCCATGGCAGCACAGGGACTATCCTGGCCGTGTCCCAGGGGGGTCCCCACAGGGTGAGAACCCCCTTTAAAAAAAAAAAAAAAAAAAAAAGAGCCCTCACGGGGCTCAAGGAACCAGAGCGGGTGGCCAAGCCAAGAGCCCGGGGCCGATGCCAAGCGCCGGCTCCCTCCTCCCAGTCGGCCACGGTCAGATGATGTGCGAGGCGAGCCGGGAGGCTCCTAGTCTGGCAGGCAGCCTGCTCTGCTCCAGAGGCTCCAGTGCTGTCATCCTGGCGTTAACCCCTGATAACCTTGTCCTTTCCAGGACAGGACGGTGGTTTTTAGGTAGGCAAGGGGGTGTGGGGGAGGGGGGAGCCGTGTCTCCAACGAGGCTGGGAAGGAAAGGGTGCAACGCCCCAAGAAGCTCAAAGCAAATAAAAAAAAAAAATATATTAAAAGGACACAAGCTCAAAAATAAACCAAAAATAAGTGACTTAAAGAAAAAAAAATTCCCAAGCAATTGTTTATCCCTGGGACAAATATACAATCCTAGTTCCACAGGAAGAAGTCTCAATTTCAGATTATAATAGGATGCCAATTTGTAAATAAAGGCATTTCACAGGAGGTTATAAACTCTGTAGGAGAGGGAGGTGGAAGTAGGGGGAACGGGAAAACACAGGCAGGACTCTGGCAGAGGAACAGCTCAGGATCCTGTTTACATGGGCGGGGGGAAAGCAGTGGGGAGCCGCTTCGGGGGGCAAATAGCTCCGGATTTGGACAAGGTGCTTCTTCCCTGGTGAGCAGATACCAGCAGGGATCAGAGGCATAGTGAAACATTCCCGGCCTGTCCGCAATTTTGGAATGAAATGTCAATCAGCCAAGAGGTCCCTTAAACCAGACAAGGTCCCACAGCAGGGAGCGATGCTGATGCTTTTCCAACCTATGGAGGTCTTTTCCCCATCTTTTTGGTGTGGAGTTGGGAGGGAGAAACTGAGTCTGTGCCTGCTGCAGAAGCACCCTGCAGGTCTCCCAGCCCCAAGCCTTGCAGAGCCTTGATCCAGCGTTCACCAAGCATCATCACTCACATATACTGGCTCTTGGAAACCCTGGGGCAGTTCCAGAGTCTGGGCAAGTGAACAGGATTGGGCCAAAATCTGGGTAAACTCTCGGGTTTGGTATTTTAGGAACAACCTCTATAAATAAAAGAGCAGTGGAGGCGGTGAGGACACAAGCCAGCTCATCTTGCTTTCCCTCTCTGATGACAAGCTCTGAGCTTCTTGGAGAGCTTTGCTTTGCCAGCAGATCCAGCACTATTCACCTGTCCTGCTGGAGAGTCACCCTCTCGCCCACCATGGACACCACAACCTCCCATCACCCAAGAGCCACTAGTCCCACACCACACAGGGGTCAAGACAGACATGTCCAGGGCTGGGGGATCACACTTCACGGAGACCCAGCACCAACACCATCAAACACTATCTGCTCACTTCTACCCTTAGAGCAGAGCTTCTCCATGGGTCCCACAGGAATTTTGCTCCCACAAATCCAATGCCACTGGACCACAGGCCAGCCACCTCCAGGCTCTCCAAGCATGGCTTTGCTTGTTTGAAAGAAGTCATAACCAAACACATCTGCTGAGAACAAGTCAGCTCAAAATACAGGAAAACCACCCTCTGTCTCACATTTACAGGAATTATTTTTATCTCAAATAGGATATTTTCGCTCTTTAACCACACTGAGGACAGAAAGGATCTGGCTGGTAATACCTGAGCACAGCCATGTCAGTGGGAGATAACGTGAGCGAGGAGTCCTGCCCTACCCACAGACTGACCACCGACAAAAATAAAGATGATATAAGAAAATAAATAAAGGCAAGAACAGATAAGTGAGATTCAGTGCCTCAGGGAAAGCGCGGGGTCCATCAGCTGGAGAAGGGGATGGCTGGGGAAGAGAGAGCAGAGGTGGGATGAGAAGAAGACACCAAGCACGGTGTGAAGGACTGCCCAATATTGAATTCCTGGGTCAGGAAGGAGAACAGAGAGAAGAAGGAGGGAGGAAAGGAGCAGCTCAGATCAGTTATCACAAAGGGGAAACACTCCCCGTACATCTCCCCGGCCACGCCGCTCCCCTTCCCCCCCCACATCCTCCAGCGCCTCTGGTATCCATCAACAAAACTGCCTTCAGCCTCCAGAAAGAGACAGACCCTGGTGGGGGCTGGATCTGAGGCTCCTCATCATCAAAGGATCCTCATAGAGAGCTGCAAGGGGCACTTGCTTTTAGCCCCTTTAATGCTCCCCTTGCCACCACTCCCTCAACCACCTCCTGTGGTTTCCCTGCCAGAGGGGCTGCAAACCCCTGGCTGTCCCCATTTCTAAATTCTCAGGGCTGAGAGCAGTCTTCCTTGCTATATCCTGCTCTTCCAACTTCAAGACATCAGAGCAGGTCTACTGACCTTGATCTCCACTGCTACAGCAGCATCCACAGCCCACCACTGATGGCCAAGGCCTGCAGTGCTACAGGAACCCACCACCACCCACCATGATGTCTTTCTCCTCAGCCACCCAGTCCAGCTTCCAAACTACCAACATGTTTGGGGTTTTTTTTTTCTTTTCTTAAGCCATCCTTTCATCAAAGAGCTGCAAATCCAACCTGTGCAGGTCTGGAGGGGATGAGGGATGCTGAACTCTCCACCCAGCGTCACCCATCCCCATCTGCCCAAACATAGGTAAGACCAAGTCGAAGAGCGGGCCGTGTACCCTGCCAATAACTCATTAAAGCCCCCTTCAAACACGCTCTCCTGCTAACTAAAATATGCAGGAGGGGGTAGGAAAAAAAAAGGAGGAGAAAGTGAGCTTTGGAGGATTGTTGCAAAGTGCGTTTATTTTCCTTTCTTGACTCGGTCCCTCCAGTTGGGAATTTTCAGCGCTGCACTTCTGCACGCGGAAGGGAGATGCCAGTAAATCAGAGCAAATTCAAAACAAATGCTCTTTCATGTGGAGGCATTCGGCTTTGTTTCAGGGCTTGGGTAGCTAACCGAATCCCTTCATGAGCCAACTCTCCTATCAGCTCCTCATTAAACTAAATGGCTACAATTACATTTGGGGAGGAAAAAAGAGCGGTTAATGATCGTAAAAGGTTCTGTTTCCAGGCTTGGGGAGAGGGGGGAACGTTTGATAAGAGAGACAAAAAAAAAAAAAAAAAGAAAATCCAGTGAAATAATAACAATATAATAAAGTAAGTAAAAAATGTATTTTCAGGTGGAAATGTGCTTTCACTGGGGGAAGAAGCTCAATTAAGGAGCTAGAGGTCCCCTTCCATGGCCCTTTAGGAGGCACCAGGAACGAGCCATGTTATTTCCTGCAGTCCAAGCCCCCACCTCCCGCCTTCCCTTCGGGAGCAGAGCAGCCAGACGAGATGTTATCAAAAGGCTGAACCTTACAGAAAGCCCCCTTTTAAAAGCGAGTACTTCCTCTGCTTATTTCATGTGGTATCCTGTGGAACTGAACTCTCTCCTCCCCTCTGCAATGGGTGTATTTCAGGAGGAAAAAGGAAAAAAAAAAGATCTAACAACATCCTTATTTATTGTGTTGTTTTGCTTCTTGTCTTTTCTTTCCATGGTCTCTTTTTTTTTTAATTCCCTGAAGCTATAGGGTCCAATAGCAAAAAAATAAAAACCCCAAAGTCTTCTGAATTTAAAAAAAAAACCAAAACAAAACAGCAACAAGCTTCTCTGTTCCCTCTCCCCCTTCGTTTGATTAATTCTCATTAGGGCCTTTGAACAAACAATATGCTCCCCTCTCAAATAACAGACAGGGTATATATTACACCCAAAGAAAAACAAACAAGGCTCACTTAAAGACATCCACACCAAACGCAATTCCTGGAGAGAGGCAGGGGCAGATGCACGCGCGCGTGCGGCCGCCGCCGACCTACTTCTGAATTCCAGTTTCAGGGCGATGAATAAATCATAAATCAAGGAGACATCACCACAAAAGGAAGCACCTTCAAACATCAGCAAGTACTTGCAGGTACAGGGTTTCAGACACTTTAATGCTGGTAGAGACAGAGCCCAGCCACGAAGCTGTCCAGTCCGGAATGGGACATGCAGCACTGGAGATATCACACCTTGGAAAAGCGGTTGGGAGTTGGACTAGATGACCTTTATAAGGTCCTTTCCAACCCAAACCATTCTGTATTTCTATGAAAAGCCCAAGAAGAGCGAGGAAAGAGGGGTGCCTTCCAGCCCTGCACTGTGTAACAGCACCTGCAGGCTGAAGGAGATGGCAAATGGGTGATCATAGAATATATCAAGTTGGAAGGGATCCATAAGGATCACCGACTCCCTCTGCAATAATCTCTGCATGAAACAGGACCACCTTTTCTCCCCGGGCACTATGACTCTTGTGCATCAGATGCAAGGTGCTAGTGGCCTTACCTGGAGCAAAGTCCAAGCATGGCTCTCATCCCAGAGACAAGAGATGTCACCACCACCAAGTCAAGGAGCCCCTGACATTGAATCCTTCCTAAAAGTACAAGTACATCTACTCCCATAATCCACATATCCAAATGAACATTCAGTCAACATCACTTAGCCTTCCCCAGCACACCTCCTCCTGCCTCAGTCCGAAAATGAATGGAGCCATAAGGCTGGAATTCAAAGGAGAACCTCACCTGGAATTTCAACACATCCTCTGCACAAGATGTACACAGCTGCCACCAAAGCGAAACCCAGCTTCCCCTTCGAGCACACGTTTCTCAGTGACACGCATTCCCAAACCCCCCCAGCATCATTTCGCCTTCCCTCGGGACCCCCGGTCAACGCAACCCACAGCCAAGATCAAGGACAAGAGATGTCTTACCTGAAAGCCCCCCAGGGGCTAGACAATTAGTTCCCCCTGTTTCAGTGGAGGAAGGCACAGAGTCTGGACAATCTGCTGGAGCAAAGGAAAAGGAAAAAAAAAAAGAAAAGAATAATCAGTATATAGGTGGTTCTTTGAAGGCTCCCAGCATCGCCGCAAGCAGAACACACATTCCAAAGGGCTTAGCAGGAAGCGATTACTAATTGTCCGCGCAGAGACAGTAGTTCACCAAGAAGCATCCACCCTAACTCGTTGTCTCAGTTAAGGCTGCGCTTCATCGCCAGCCAACGCTGATTATAGACCGGCAGAAATTACAGGCTGGCTGCCACCTCTCCAGCCCCGTCACCGGGTAAGGAGATCAGGGTTGTCACCGTCCTGATGTAAGCGAGCTTCCAAAAATGCTTAAATCATGGCTTTATGCACCCGATTTAGTCGACACCTGTAACTCACCAAAACGGGAACCGAAAGGGAAACGTCTCATCGCCGCCTTTTTGCGGCAAACGGGCTAAGTTTGCGTTCCCATGCTCACTTTGTCACCACCAGCTCTGACAGATCTTGCTGTCAACTCCTGGGACAGGTGGGCAACTGGACCTACTCCACTCACAGTCAGAGGGCAGGGTAAGATTGGCTGCTCCTTTAGAGGTTTCTCTTGATGTGTGGAGCTGTTGGAGCTCAAGGTCTGGACCTTTCCATCCCAAGCCTGCTCCGCCAGGTGACAAGTCAGAAGACAACACTGATCTCCTGGTCTTACATGCAAATTCCAGCTTCTTGGTCACTACCATGCAGAACTACAAGTTCAAGCCTGAGAAGACATGTAAAGTTCATGCAACTTTCTGGTCCTCAGGGGCTTTAGGTTTCATCAAATTTGGGCTCCCTAATGACATCATTTCGCTCACATCTGTATCTCAAAGCGAGGGCCACCACCAGGAGAGCAGAGATGATTTTCTCCCTACTGATAAAGCAATTCTTCCAGATCCCATCCCTGAAATCCCAATGAATAAGAAATTCCTGTCTGCATAACCTCATTTTATCAGAGTGAAGTAGAAGCCCTAACAGGAATATACAGTTTAACAGGATATACTTAATCAAACCGAAAACAATAGGGGAGACAGGAAATAGACTTACTTGTGAAACACTGTATACCATACGCTCTCTAAATGCCTTGGCTCCCTAAATGCCTTGTCCTGCTTTCTATGCTTTAAAGAAACAAGTTTTCCACTTCTTTTAACCCTTTCTAGTCTAGATAGAAGATTCCCCCCACCATTACTTTGGGATAGCTTCAACCTGCTTGGACTAAAGATGCTTTCTTAAATGCAGGCTGGACCACCCTGCCTTGCCCTGGGCTCCCTCTGCTCCCAGCTACAGCTCCCCGAGGAGTTCCTGCAGATAAGGAACATAATTGGCCCTTTGCACATTCTCTTGCTGTAGGGATCAGACACGACCAGGTCCTCTGTTAGCACATCAGACAGGACTTGCAGGACAGAATCCTATCCCAGCTTAAAACGCACAACACTAGCAATAGGGGCATGTGCTTTCATGACTTCATCAGCTCCCTTCCTGTGTCCCACCATCCAACAGGCAGTTTCCCTCATCCATGAACCACCCTCTGAAGTCTCTTTACAAAACACAGAGCTAGTGCACCTTAACTCTAGACCAACCATGACAGTCAGGTATGGGATAAGTCCAAAGGCAGGACTCTCATGGCTGAATTCATCCTGGCACTCTTCCCATCACCTTCAGAGCTGCCCAGAGCTCTTGTTAGTAAGGGGTACTAGGGCTCATTTTATCCCATACAGGTCATAGGATCAGAGGTTTATCCAAGCCTGCTGCACATCAATCTCCTCCCAATGCTGCCTTCCCAGAGTATGAAACCATTGCAGAGACGTACAATTATTCCTGGTGGCCACCAGCCCAACCTTGTAAGGTCTCAAATAGCTCCTGGAAGCTGCCAAACCTCCAGCTCCCCTGAAAGTTGATGCCACAGGAGGGCATTTGGCTCTGCAAAGACGTCTCAGCGAGTCTCCTGCACTCTCATACTCCAGCACCACCATGACCAGTCACGCAGGGGCACAATGGAACCACTTGCAGCCCCTTGTCTCACTTAATGATGAATCAAAAATCTGCCTGAATTATTTGAGGGCACTACTGTCCATCTTGCTTTCAACACAGCTGCAAGTGGCAGCTCCTGTAGGGACATCAGGAATGCTGAGCAGCCCCACACCTCCAGAGCAAGCCATCATCATCCATCCCTGCAAACATCCTCTCAAGGAAGAGGAAAAGTCCTCTCCTTGATGAAAGCCCTCCCCGATCCCCAGCAAGTTCAAGGCCAGGCTGGACGGGGCTTGGAGCAACCTGGTGTAGTGGAAGTTGTCCACATGTGGAAGAAGGTGAGCTTTAAGGTCCCTTCCAACCCAAACCATTCTGGGACTCTATGGCCAAGCCTGACCTTCAGCCTTCTCACAGGTAACCCAACCATCAAGGGCAGATCTTTCCAGTCTACAAGGACACAAACACTAAGTCTATCCTACCAGCACACAATCTGACGTGGCATTTCATTGCCTGCAACAGACTCCAAGCTCCCTGTCCATCCCTGCTTTCCTCCAGCCTGTGACACAGCCTGTCTCAGCCCCCAGCACCCAAAAAACCCCCAATTTAATCCCCATCATAAGGATTTTTAACTAAAAGAGGAGATATTTAGAGGAGACAGAAGGAAGAAACTGTTTATCACGAGGGTGGTGAGGCACTGGCACAGGTTGCCCACAAAGGTGGGAGACCCCCTATCCCTGGTAACCTTCAAGGTCAGGCTGGATAGGACTGTGAGCAACCTGTTCTAGTCGAAGATGTCCCTGATCACTGCAGGAGGGCTGGACCAGATGGCTTTTAGGGTCTCTCCCAACACAAACTACTATTTGATTCTATGATCACTAGTTCAGGTGTTACATGCCTGTCTGCCCATATGAATCACTTACAAGGCTTAGCACTAAACATTTAAAAACTTTTATCACCACTACCACGCTTGATGGAAAAGCAGAAGTTTCCTCCTGGATGAACATCCCCAGCCCCGCTGCCAGAGTCTAAATGTAGGGCTGTTCCCACACAAGATCTCCGTGGAGAAGACAGCTGATGTGCATCGGCCAGGCAAAAATCCTCACACCTTCCCACGGTCACCTACTGTTCCCCATCCCATCCAACCAGCCCATGACGAGCAATCCTCAACAGCAGCTGGGGAACCGTCGCAGGAGACGGCACCAATGCTGGGACGGGAAACCCTCCGCAGAGGAAACACTGAGAAACCCTGAGCTTGCAAAACCCACCTGCCACAACAGACTTCCAGGCTCCGCTTGCGCCTGTCGCAGCCCCGTTAGTCAGACCTCAGCTGCCAAAGGGATTTTTCTTTCAAAAAGGGGGAAAAAAAGGACTTTTTGGTGAGTAACCCAGTTGTTTCTGTGCTTCCGATGGGCAGCGTTAATCACTTCCTATTGGCCGATAGGAATAACTTTTCCTTTCGAAATGGCACATTCATGTTCTGCGGCTTTTCTGTTTACACACATTTTGCTACCTTATGTCAACACTTGCTAATGAATAAATATATCATTCGGCTAACTGAAAATAAGATCCTGGCAGAGGCAGATTGGATGTTTAAATGCTGCTAATAGATTTATCCTAACATCTTCACCGGGAAACCAAAACCAAGCTTTAACCCTTCACTCCTGCAGCTCCAAACCCCTTTGCACCCCATGCCAGGATCATCAATGGGTGAAAAGAAAGGCCATGAAGGCAGAAATAAGGAAATTTTGGGGGAGCACTGCAGGGATGCAGTCAAAATGATGCCAACTCCCACAAAACTTTGTGACCCAGCAGACCCTCAGAGTCTCTTACAGAACAACCCTTCTGCACCCCGGCACATGCTCGGCACATGCTCGGAGTGCTGAACCTACTCCCAGTATCCCTCTTCCATTCATAAGCTTTTATCTCCTGTTTTTTCCCTCTTCCATTCATAAGCTTTTATCTCCTGTTTTTTACACCAAGGCAAAATATCTCATGCCTTGTAACCCGATTGTTTGTTAAACAGCTCTGCTTATTTCCAGGAGGCACAGCAACACTTATCTAACACTTAACTTACAACTAACACAGTAACTTACTTAAGTAACACTTAAGAACACTTATCTGTGTTCTTAAGGAGTTTGCAGAGGGGGAAAAAGAACAGTACAGCCTCCAAGGGAGCAGTGGGCAGGACGGGACCCCACAAAGGTAGCAAAGCAGCTTCAAGGTTGGGGTTTCTTTTAGTCGCAAGAAACTGAAGAGAGGTAATTTTATAAAAGCCGTTTCTTTGGCCCAAAAAACCCCAAAACAAATAACCTGATATTGGTCTTCACAAATACCTCTACCTTTGCCTCCCTGCACCGCCGTGCCTCTCCTGTCTGCCATGACCACAGAGACCACCGTGCTCCAGCCAGCACTCCAGATCCACTAATCCTCAGGGAGCCAGGAGCTGCTCCTCCCGAGCTCCCCCCCCTCCCCCCCTCCCCCCGTTTCCGATTCTCCCCACCTCTCCTCCTTCCAGCCTGATTTATCTCACACTCGGTGAGCTCCCTGCCAACCAAGAGTTTATGCAGACAACCGCAAAAGAGCTGGTGCCAGCCTCAAATGGGCTTCTCCCCTGGCACCCTGACATTCAATTACAAGCAACAGGCATGCAGAGTGGTGCTAAAAATTAAAAAAAAAAAAAAAAAAACAAAAAAAAACCCAAAACTTTTCAACCTCTTTTCCTGGGTTTCTTTTTTTTTAACCTGATGAGGCAGGATTAAGCTTCTATAAAACTCAAGAAAGATTTCTAACAAGTCTGTCAAGGTTCATTGAGATTCCCAGGCATCAGGGAGATGCTGTGCTGGATCCCAACCTAAATCCCTAAAAATTCGCCCAGGGGTGCGGGAGCATTGCCATTTTCAACTGGAGCCCACGGTTTTCCTGGCTGACTCAAGCAGCACAGGCCTGTGCTGCATTGCAATCCCTCTTGGAGTTTCCTGCCAGAGTTTTAAAATCCTACTTTGTGCACAGGGTGGCTTAGATAAATTATATGTTAATTCTTCCAGGGGTAGCAAGAGGCACAGAAGCACTAAAGCGGCCAAAAACGAAATGCATGACAAAGTCAGGACACTGTTTTCCCTGAGAAAGGGTCTGTTTTCCCTTTTTTTATCTCTTTTTTATCTGTATTGAAAAAAAGTCCACTTACCAGTTGGTTTGAGAAAATCCATTGGATATCTGGAGTAGGGTGGAGGGGGAGACTCTGGAATTAGAAAAGTACAGAGAAAATAAAGGCAGAGCCATGAGAAAGAAAAAAAAAAAGGAAAAAAGATAGGAACTTATGATAACAGTGGCATTCTTTTAGCAAAACTGTTTGTCTTAGCTCTGGGGGTTGGAGGCAGGGCAGCGAGGCGGTGATTGCCTTGATATTTAGCTGTCAGATAAACAAAAGGGTCCGTCTGGCGCCAGTCTCCCTGCTATCTGCCGCTCGGGCTGTCTGATCGGGGCCTCCTTGGCTCGGCGGAGCCGCGGCAGCGCCGGGGCCGCCCGGCCCCTAATCCCCCGGCACCGCGCGGGGACGGCGGGGAGGCAGCGCCGGGGCCCCCGGGAGGGGAGGGGGGCGCCGATGGGGAAGGGGGGGGGGTCACCCCCTCCCCTAAATACAGAAGAAACACATAAGCCACGGCAGTGGAAAGGTTTTGTGCTTGTGCGATGGGCTTTGTCGTTTGTTGTGGGTTGTTTTGGGGTTTTTGATTGGTTTTTGTTTGTTTGTTCGTTTGTTTTTCCAGAAGGAAAAAAAAAATGTTTAGTGGGCTGGGAGGTGAGTGGGGCTGCACCCATGCGTTCCTGTATCCCCTTCACACATGCATCCCCTGCAACCCCTCCATCTCCTGCACAGCTCTAGTCCCTGCACCCCTGTATGCCCTCCATCCCCTGTATCCCTGCATCCCGTCCCTCCCCTGAAACCCTGTACCCCTAAATCCCTGAATCCCCTCCATCCCCTGCACCCCTATAGCTCTGCATCACCTCCATCCCCTGCAACCCTGTATTCCCTATATCCCTGCATTCCATGCATCCCTGTATCCCCTGTATTCCCGCAATCCCTCCATCACCTGCACACCTCTAGCCCCCGCACCCCTGCATTCTCTCCATCCCCTGCACCTTTATGCTCTCCATCCCTTGCACCCCCCTATATTCCTGCATACCCTTACACCCCTAGCACCTCTGCAGCCCCTCCATCCCCCCCCTGCATCCCTCCCCGCCTCCCGTACCTAGCTCGCAGAGCCGGCTGAGGTGGTGCGGGTTGCAGCAGACGAGCTCGGGGTGAGCCTTGCCGTAGGATTCACAGCAACATAACCGCTTCACTTCTGAGCAGTGGCGGAGGTCGGGCCAGCGGAACACCTTGCAGAGCAGCACCGGCAGCGGGTACCAGTGCTGCCCCAGCCGCGAGTCGGCCTTGGCGGGCAGCAGCAGGCAGGGGGTCCGCGCCCCGCCGCGGGACTCCACGGCGTGCAGCAGCCCCTCCAGCTGCCGCTCCTTCAGCCGCTTCAGCACGGCGTGGGTCAGCGCCTTCAGTTCCGCCTCCGCGCCCGCCGCCGCCCGCCCGCCGCGGGCCGCCTTGCCCGGGCAGCACCCGCGACCCCCGCCCAGGTGCGCCCGGGGCTCGGCCCCCGCCGCCGCCGCGCCGGGCTCGCCCGCCGCCGCCTCCTCCTCCTCCTCGCCGCCGGGCGCGCGGCTCCGCCAGAGCCGCCGGACGAGCACCGAGCGTTTGGTCCTGAACATGCGGGACGAGAGGAGGGGCCCCCGGCTACAAAACGGGCATGTCGTCCGCCGAGCATGAAGGGGCCGGCAGCCGGGGTGCGGCGGCGGCGGGGGGCAGCGGCGAGGGGCAGCGGGGCCGAGGCGGGTCGTGGCATGCGCCAGTCTCCGCGCTGGGGCCGCGGGTCCCGCCGCCTCCCGCGGGGGGATGCGCCGGCCGCGCCTCCGCCCGCTGCGAGAAAATTAAAATTAAAAAAATTGCACCCCCCAAAAAAAAATTAAAAATTAAAGGACGGGGAGGGGGGGAAGAAAAAAATAAAGGGAGGAGGTGCCGGGGGGGGGAAGGAGGGAGGGAGGGTAAGAGCCGCCGCTCGCTCCGGCTTTGCCCAAAAAAGCGAAGAAAAAATAAAATTTAAAAAAAAAAAAAAAAAATCCCCGTCTAGAGCCCGCGGCGCCCGGCGCGGGGGGAGGCGGGCGGGGGCTGCCGGCGCCGCGCCGCCCTGCGCGGGTGCGGAGCGCGGCCCGAGACGCGGGGGAGCCTCGGGCGCCCGGGGGCCGCGGCGCCCATCAACCCGCCACGCCGGGAAAGGGGCGCGGGGGCAGGGATGCGGCGCACGGCAGAATCGGGAGGCGAAACTGAAAAACGCGAGCCAAACCGGCGTCTTATTTATTAAAAAAAAAAAAAAAAATTATTAAAAAAATTAATAAAATTTAAAAACCAACCCTAAGGTCTGGACGTCGGTTTAAGCATCTGTCACAAAAGAGGCGGACGAGCGCAACCAGAGTGTTGTATCCCTTTTTTAAAGCCCAGGTCGTCCTGATGCGGGGTTTCGGGGCGGGTTTTTTTTGGTTTTTGGTTGGTTTTGGTTTGGTTTTTTTTTTCCTCCTTCTTCCCAATGGTTTTAATCCACACGGAGTCTTGATCCGGCTGCTACGAAGAGAAAGAAAGGAAATAAAAAAAAAAAAAAAAAAAAAAGAGAAGAAGAAGAAGAAGGCGAAAAGTGGGGCTGCGTCCCTCTTCTTCCTGCCTGCCTTGCCCAGCAGCCGCGCCGGGCCGAGCCGGGCCCGCCGCTCCCGGCGGTGCTTACATGGGTGCGGGGGTGCCCGCCGGCCGCCGACCCTTCTCCGCGCTGCCGGCGCCTCTGCCGCGGTGCCTTTTTTTCCCCTCCTCTCTCCTCCTTCCTGCCTTCCCCTCCTCCTCCTCCTCCTCCTTTCTCCTCCTCCTCCACCTCCTCCTCCTTTCTCGGCTTGGCCGCTTTTTTTTTTTTTTTTCCCCTCCTCCTCCCCCCTTTTTCTTTTTCTTTTTTTTTTTTTGTTCCCCCTTTCCCCCCTCCCCTCTCTCCTCAGCCTCCCTCCCTCCCTCCCTCGCTCGCTCGCTCGCTGCCCGCACCTCGGTGTGTGCCGTGCTGCGGGCGCGGGGCGCGGCGGGAGCGGAGCCGGCGCGGTGCCTGCGCCCTCCCCCGGTCCCCCCCGCCCCGGCGGCGGCTTCGCAGTGCGCAGCGGCCCGGCCCGGCCCGGCCCCGGCCCCGTCACGTGGGCGTCTAGACACCGTGTCGCTCCGGGGAGAAAAAAAAAAAAATAAATATATCTATATATTATATTTATCTCCAACCGCCCTTTTGCGCAAGAGGCGGCTTCGGGTTGCGGGGAGGTTGTGGGTCCGTGACACCCCCCCCCCACCCCCACCCCTGTCCACCTTCATCCCTGCTCCTGGATGGGGGTGCGGAGATGTTGGAGGGGGTGTATGTGTGTTCCCCCCACCACACCCCAACCCCGCACCCAGTGGGGAGCCCCCGGGGCTGAAGGGGTGCCCGTGCTCAGTCTTTAGGTATTGCAATATTAAAGCAAATCAACCTTAAAAAAAAAAAAATTAAAAATATTTATATGGTTCTGCGTGTCGAACAAGGGCACGGCACAAAAAGTAGTAGTAATAATAATAATAACAGTAATAGTAATTTGTATTTTCGCAGCACCTGTCACCAAAGGACGGGAAAATATCCCGTGGGGGCTCGTTACACCCCGGTTCTCACCGAACGCAAAGCAAAACTGATGAGCACGCGGCGCTCTGATATTCTACTACTAGTGGTAACAATCCCTGGCACCCTGAGCGCTCCACAGATCCCCCATTCCAATTCTGGACCTGCAGAGGGCTGGGAAACTGAGCCACCAAGAGGCTGCGCTCTTGGGCCAGCCCCGCGGCGCTCTGTGGCCGAGCTGGGAAGTCCGGCCAGACTTCCTAGCGCCAGGCTTGGCAGGGCAGGAGAACTCCCCAGGGGTCCCCATCCCGCACGCACTCCCACGGAGGAGTAGCTCCTTTTTCACAGAATAACTGCAGGCGGATAAGTTGCTTTAAGGTCACTAAGTCAGTTATCGTGTCGGAAGGAAGAGCCAAGGCTCTTAAATCACTGCTGCTACAAGCAAATACAGTTCAAATCCAAACCTGAAACGAATGGACCCAACTAAGCACCACACCAGCCATAAACCACATAAAACCTGTGCCGTGCAGGCAGGGCATCCCCGGGGGTGCCTGTCCTGGACCCCTGCCTTTGGTGTAGGCAGGAGGGCAGGGATAATTTTAGTGCTCAGTTGTGCAAATATTCACGTGAGTTGGTTAGGGATGCTCCAAACAGGCCTGGTATTTGCAGAATCTGGATCTAAATTAGCTAGAAAGGGGCTAGTTTCGGAAGCAGCCCGGTTAAATCTTAATGAGACTAAACCCACCCGGGCACAAATCTGCTCAATATCTTGATAAATAGTAGGGGAAAAATTGACGAGGGGAAGAACATTATTTCCTTGCATCAG
Source organism: Chiroxiphia lanceolata (assembly GCF_009829145.1). Classification (NCBI taxonomy): domain Eukaryota; kingdom Metazoa; phylum Chordata; class Aves; order Passeriformes; family Pipridae; genus Chiroxiphia; species Chiroxiphia lanceolata. The sequence continues at coordinate 1,435,137 of NC_045671.1, read as the reverse complement.
AAAGGACAATTTAGGAAGGCTTGCTATACAGTTGGAGTCTGAGGAAGGGGATGGACTCCTCACTGCACCTCCAAATAATTAAAGGCAAAAGTAAAAAATGCTCATTAAGCAGCTCCTTGAATTCTGCAGTGGCTGATGCTGTAGCCAAGGTGGAGTAAGAGCAGGAGTGAGCTGTGGGGAGTCCAGGGCACAGCCCTCAGGCCTCAGGGTGACAGCAGGGACCAAATCAGAACAGCATCAGTGTCTGGGTCTGCTGCATGTGCAAAAAAAAAAAAATCCCATTGCATGTAAAATGGTCACTTCTGCAGCCTGAAAAGTGGAATTTGGGTAATGTTTTCAGTTCAATGTCTTGTTCAGCAGCCTCTGAAGTGACCTCGTGTACACCAAGGCTGATTTCCTCACTTCCTCAGAGAACCTCAATCCCTTTTTTCTGTGATGCATATGGTGAATTGAGAGGACGAAAAAAAAAGACCTCATTCTCATGTTTGCTGGTGAAAGACCATTAATGGACACGTCCATTAATCCATGCATTATGCTTCTTAATTTTTTAAAACTTCCCAGACTGTCATAAAAGAGATCAAAATTTTCTTTCTTTTTTCCCCCCTTGTGGTTCCTCTTGCTTCACCACTGAGGACTACAATTACTTTCTTGTCATCAAGGAAGTGAAAAAAGTATAACATGGCATATACTGCAAAGAGATAGAGAACAAGAATGGAGTCCAGAAGTTAATATAATTTTTTGGCCCTGCTATAGGTTCTCCAGGTGACCTTGGGTACATCCCTTTCCCTGTGAGTAGGGACCTGGGTTTTGGCACCTCTGGTTGCCCATTGATGCACCTGGGCCATCAGCGCTTGCCTAGTTTTGTGATCTCTGCAAGTGAAAATTACCCCAGAAGTGCTAAATATTAAATAAGTGATAAAGAACTGCTTTCTAATTAACCCTGCAAGCTTGTTTAAATAGACCATATGTATGTGCCCATATGGAAAATACAGAAATAAGCATAATGAAGCTGATAAGTATGGGCATGGCTTGGGGGGATGCTCAGAAAGGAGGTTATACCCACAGCCTGAACTGCTCTGGATGTGTTGCTCAAATGTCAACCTGTGCCAGAAACCTGTTCCAAAATGTACAAGGGACACTATTAATCCCTGAGAAGGAAAAAAATCTGAGTCATAGAATCCCAGAATCCTTTGGACTGGAAGGGATCTATCTTACAAGCTCATCTCGTTCCAACCCCCTTACCAGAGCAGGAACACCTTCCACTAGACCAGTTTGCTCTGGTCCCATACAACCTGGCCTTGGACACTTCCAAGGATGAGGCAGCCACAGCTTCTCTGGGCAACGTGTGCCAGGGCCCCACAGATGAGAATTTCTCCTTTCTGTGTAGCCTGAATGTTCCCTCTTTTAGTTTAGAACCATCACCCCTAGTCCTGTCACTCCAAACCCGACTAAAAAGTCTGTCCCCATCTGTCTTCTAAGCCCCTCTCAAGTACTGAAAGGATTTATATGAGTTACTGCATTTTTGGGATATGTTTTTACAACGTACTGCATCCCTCTTGCCAAACACATTAGGTCCTGGATGTAAAATCCCACGGAGCCCACCCTCCCCAGCCCTAAACCTTCATTCTCACGGGGGTTTCTGGGGACCTTTCTTGAACCCAGCTGGCTTTGAAGAGCTAAAGCCGAGTTAATTTGCATTGCAATTCAGCCTTTGACAGACAGTTGGAGCCAAGGCACTGTTAACCTAATTGTTTTGCTAACAGCACCAGGGTGTGAGACTCACCAAAGGCACTTCCAACAAAGGGGATAAAACCAGACTTGGGGAAAAAAAAAAACCCTTTTCCTGACATCATTACCGGGTACAAACAAACAGAGCTGATCCCTGTTCATACACTTTCCAGGCGAGGGTCAATAACAAACACACTTTGCTCTTTTGGGGGTATGTCTCTCCTTTTCACAGCAGTGAAAAGCCATTCAGGGGAGGTAGGAGAGAACAAGCCAGGCTGAAGGCAGGGCAGAGGCAGGGCAGGCTGGCTCCTGGCACTCTCCCATCCTTTTGTGCACATTACGAATAGCTAAGCCTGTGGCCCTGCTTCTATTTTTATGAATTATTTTGAGAGCAGAGCTCTCAAGCAATGTTCAAAGTCTAGGTTATGATGCCATTTTGACTGTAGCCAAAGTCTCCTTCCACTTCAGCAGCTCGTGTCGAGACAGCAAATTCAAGCTACAAGAGTTCAGGTCTGCAAAGAAAAGTATTCTCCAGGCAACCTTCCTCTGTGCTGAGTGGCAGATCACAGGGAGACAGGGACCTCATGCTCTTGTCACGCAGCACTGCAGGCTGAAATCATTTCAGTGTGGGTGCTCCTGGGTGTAAGCAGCCATTCCAACACTGGCATTTTGGAAATAGATTCAGTGCAAGTGTGAGCAAGGGGAGATTCACTGCTTCCAACTCTGGGGTCTCCAGCGTAAGAAGGACATGGAGCTGTTGGATCAAGTCCAGAGGAGGTCACAGAGATGCTCCAAGGGCTGAAGCCCCTCTGCTCTGGAGCCAGGCTGGGAGAGCTGGAGGGGTTCACCTGCAGAAGAGAAGGATCCAGGGAGACCTGAGAGCCCCTTCCAGTACCTAAAGGGGCTCCAGGAGAGCTGGAGAGGGACCTGGGACAAGGGACAGGACAAGGGGGAATGGCTTCCCACTGCCAGAGGGCAGGGTTAGATGGGATATTGAGAAGGAATTCCTGTCTGTGAGGGTGGTGAGGCCCTCGCACAAGTTTCCCAGAGAAGCTGTGTCTGCCCTCGGATCCCTGGAAGTGTTGAAGTCCACGTTGGACATGGCTTGGAGCAACTTGATCTAGTGGAAGGTGTCCCTGCCCATGGCTGGAACGTGGAGGAAGGTGAGCTTTAATGTCCCTTCCAAGCCAAACCATTCCGTGAGTCTAAAAATAAGAAGAAAAGGCCTGGTGAGACAGAACCTTGCCTGTGCTTAACAGGCATGTGGAAAACCACTCCTTTCTCAAGCCTTGGTCCTTGATCCATCCAAATCCAGCACCCAGCAGTAGCTATGGCAGGCACCAGTGCTGGCTCTGGGGGGCTCATGTGGACGTGGTAATACTTTGACTCATCAGAGCACTCACACATGCCTGACCTTGGGTATGTGCTTTGTTAGCTGAAATTTTGTTAGCTTTACAGTTCAGCTGCACGAATGTTGTATTGCTTAGAGGAGTTAAACACAAGGCACTCTCCTTACCAGAACTCCCTTATGGCAACGTAAAGGAAATTATAAATATAAATATGTATTAAATCTATAGAATGTCTCCCTAATGCTAGTGGAAGAACTTGCTGTTTGGAATGTAAGGTGCCAGTATAACGATGCCCATCAAAGTGGAACGTTCATGGTTTAGGGATCAGGCTGGAGGGAAAGAAAGAACTGACTTGGTCTGGTGTCGGAGGGTGAGTGCTGCTGCTGCCAGGGAGGATCTGGTGTCCCACAGCCACGACACAAACCAAGCTGGACAGCAGGAGCAGTGCCTGCCCTTCGTGGCCTCTCTGGTGGCCACTCACAGCCACACAGTGTCCACTGAGCTGTGTCACACCCCTGTCCCTCAAATGACTCGTGGCAGCAGTGCTGTGTCTCCAGTGGGGCCGAGGTTCAGCCCAGCTCCTGGCGAGTGTCACCAGTGGGATTTATGACCAGGAGGTGAGAGGGATTTAGGTCAGACAGTCTGGGAGGGGATGATGCTGGAGCTGGGCACTGCAGCACACGAGAACACGATGTCATTTGGGAGCCAGCAGCCAGGCAGAGGAGACACAGGGCTGTTGAAGGGGAGGTATAAAGGGAAGGATTGGAGACAGGTGGAATATTTTACTTTAGGGATACGGGAAAACCTTCAAAAACCTTTGGCAGGGACATATTATGCTGAGAAAGAGGGTGGCTTCTTCCTCCAGCAGTCCAACCTGGAGATCCTAATGCCTTGGAGCTCCTTAGGATCTAGCAAGGTGGGAATCCCAATATTAGTATAAAAATACAGCCTTAATGCACCACCTTATGTGTTACTCTTCATCTGTACTTCTGTGTTTCAGACACCTGAAATAGTAAACACATTTGTTCAGGTTTGTTTTGGTGTCTAAGCTCTCAAAAAGGGATTTTTTTTTTTTAATAAGGAAATAGCAAAGTGGCTCTGCTGGAGCATTTTGAAGGTAAGCACATGTGGAGAGTATAGCTGACACGCTCCTTTCAACATTTCAATTTCAGTGATGGAAATCAAAATCCTCTTTATTTCAATTAAGTACATTTTCCAGGTGCATGAACTGCCTGTATGTTTTATTTGTAGTTACCTATAGTTACCCATGGCAAGCTCTGGACCAGATAGGGGGATGTATGGAAAGAGCTGGGACTGACATGAGAACTAGGAGTGTTTGTAACCCTATAATTCCTTTTCCTGACACCTCCAGGGCTCAGAGGAGATGGAGACTTTATGGTTTCAATTAGGTTTGCCAGTAGACCTACCCATGGCAGGGGGGTTGAAACTAGATGATCTCTAGGGTCCTTTCCAACCCAAACCACACTGTGTTTCCATGATTCTAGGACACCAGGGTACATCCCATGTGAGGATGCACTACCACCTAGACTCTGAATACATGGCACACAACATTGCAACACCCATGCCCAGGAGCACTGGGAAAGGGTGGGGTGTCCATCACTTAAAAGCAGCATTTTAGTCTTAACCTTATCAAGCCAATCCCTTAATTCTGGCTTTAGGGAGATTTATCAGATTGTGAAAGATGGGCTTCTTGGATGCAGCCACAAGGCAGGGCTGTGCCCTCCTTCTTACCCAGAACAGAGGACTGAGGTGCCACTGCTCAGTAGATCAGTTTACCAGCGGGAGGAGCCCACAATCCCCTTCTTAAATATAAACAAAAACATGCCAAACCCTTTTTGTCAGAAGGCAATAGCTGTAAAAGGGATGGCAGAGTAGCAGGCAAAGCAAGAGGAAAAACTCCAGCTTCTGTATTTCCTATTGCTGGCAGGTAGGGGTGTAATTTTGGAGTTCCTTCCTTTTTAATGAGATAGGTCATAACCTTACCATCATTTGTGTGTCTTTCTGTGTTTATTGCAGTGGCCTGGCCAGATGCACTGTGGAGCTGATTCCTCTCCCTCAGACATTAGTCATGTCCTCACGGATGGCAATATACCAGCCTATGCTTTCTACTGACATTTCCAAGGAAAATTCCCACTGATGCTAGCAGGACTTTTGTCCAGTCAGAGCTGGACAATCAGCCTGGTTGCAAAAAGAGAATTCTCATGTTTATGGAGGGTTGTTTGGGATCAGTGTGCCTCACCCTGACCTACAGCTTGACAAAAAAAAAAATAATCCAGTGTTCAGACATCCGCGATCAAGGACTTTATAAAGCGCTGACCTTTTCCCTGTGGAGTATTGCAGTTACACTGTGCAAATCTGCTTCAAGGAACAGGGTTTGGATTTCTCATCCTCAAATCCAACACAAATTCTTGCTTAAAATAACAAGTTGTTGGATGCTCCTCTATCTTCTGGCTCTCTGGGAGCATTTTAGCTCTAGATGACAATATTTTAGACTTAAGTATGGTACACGTCTGTGATGCACATGAGAGAGAGTGGAGAAGTGCATGCAAATAGTTATGAGATGCCCCAAAATCCTAACAACTGAGACAAATTGTGTCTTTTAACTACGATGACTTAGTCGAGAAATACCTGCATCGGTGGAAAAAACAAAACAAAACAAAACAAAACAAATGTTTTGATAACAGTGCATTGAGTCTCTCAAAGACTGAGGACAACCAAAACCAAGATGCTCTGCTAGGAGGATACAAGTGAGAAGTGAAGCATCGTTTTTCAATGGTAATGATCCAGGTGGAGCAAACCACTGTTTGTGGTGGATGCTTCGTCAATAGTAATTGTGAAGTGAGGTTTTGGTGGTATTCAGGCGATGAGCTCCAGCTGGTTCAAACCTGCACGGGTGCAGGGAGCCTTTCTGCCCCGAGTTACTCAGGTGGGTCGTCTAGACAGCAGGCATAACCCTTCGTACCGGATAATTTATGAATTAGTAGAGACAGTGTATTAAAACAGATAATTGAAAAGTCCTCATTTGTCTAAATGTAGGGCTGGGATTCTTTAATAGCTTTTTACAGATATTAAACCCAACTGAAATGCTTTCATGACAGTCTTGCACATGGCTCGGTTCCAGGAAAAGCAACCTGCTGGGAATTGATTTTTTTTTTTTTCCTCTAAAATATCCAAGCGATGGAAATTGCTTGAGAACTGGAGAGTGGCACTGAAATAAAACTGGAACTCTACCTGATAGTCACTACCACCAGGATGAGAAAATTCCTTTCAACCTGAAATAAGGGAGTTTCAGGTAAACAAGAAATATAGGATTGGACGGGACCTGACTATCCTGATTTCACAATCCAAATTGCATAAACTGAAGAAAAAAGAAGTATTAGTAGTGAAGTGTAATTTAAAGATTGGATTTTCAAAAGCACATTACCCAAACCTGCACATTCATTTCATCTGGAGGGAGGAAGGCACGCCATCTGATACCAATGATTAATCCAAAGGAGGCCCAGACATGTTCTCCTCATTTAAGAGGAAAAATTACATATTCTGTGAGAAGGTAAAAGCAGCTGTACTGGCTGAGATACCTGTGGGTCCTCTAGAGACTGCAGAACACAGCCCACCTTTTCCCACATGTATTAATACTTGGGTTTTTTTCAAAGACATAAAAGTACGTTTGGGTCTGAAACATCCAAAGTATATTAGAGGCACTCTTTTTTTTTTTTTGACCCTCCATTTTATGTTTTTGTGAGCATTTGCTGCCATAATTTAATGGCACAAAGTTGAACCACCCAACACCATATATGGAACAGAGTAGAAAACTGAATTAAAGCAAAGAGAGAAAGTGCACTCTAATGGATCCTATGCTAACTGTACCTTCAAGTTCTGAGAAAGACCATAGATGTTAAAGTGTATCACTACAATCAGCAAAATTAAAAAGGTGGGGTTTTTTGTTTGCTAGCCCTAGTGATGATATTTAGCTGTAACCTCCCCCCACTGCCTTCTAGTATTCACCCCCTCAAATCACAGAGATGGTGAAGAGCACTTCACAAAGAATTAAAGCATGAGTTTATAACCATTGTTTAAAAACATAATTAAGACGGTGTTTCAAGCAAAAGTGAGACAATTACCACCTCCTAAAGCCCTTAAGAAATCTGAGCAGCAGACCTCCTGCCAGACTGCTGATATCACCGGCACCATAAACAGAGCTGTGCAAGAACCATCCCATTCACAGCCCCAACAGATACTGTCCTTACGTGCTAAGTATTATTGTTATTACTATTACTCTCTCTGTTTATGGTGATGTGCTAGGACGTCTGCAACTCAGGTTTCTCAAGATCACACTGACTCCTACTGGGAGCAGCCTCACCTCCAAAGGGTGTCAATTGGAGTTCAGGGCTCTCAGGACTTTTCCAGCACCACTTGGTCCCTTGGGAAGGTCACAGAACCCGGGAGTGGTTTGGGTTGGAAGTGACCTTAAAGACCACCTCATTCTAACCCCCTGCCATGGGGATGGTTGCTCCAAGCCCTGTCTGACCTGGCCTTAAATGCTTCCTACGGTAGAAAGAAGGGAGAGCAAAGTTTCATCTTCTCAGGTCAGAGCTAGAAACACTATGACACACTGTCCTGATACCTCTGGTGAGTCCTAAGGTGAGTCTAAGTGCATCATCTTCCTCCATCTCACCTCTGTTTGCAGAACATCAGGTAACCTAAACTGGCACTGCTCTGAAGGTTCATTTCCTTTGGACTAGCAACATATTCATTACTTTGCAACATATTCATTACAGAAAAATGTGATAAATTAGATTAAGTAAAGCCAGAAAGCCCTCTTAATTTGCTCTGAACAGAGAACTACACAATCTCAGAAGCAAGGATGCGTTTCCATACACCTGAGCTGTTTTAAGCACTACCTCCCTGACTGCAGAGTCCTGTCCCCACCAAGGCTCTCACATAGCACCAGCTGGGATGCAGCCCTGGGATAAAGGATGTAAGACAGCTTCTGAGTACCTTTCAGTTGAATGAATGGGAGATATTTGGTGACAGTAAAATATTAAAATTATTTTTAGAAACACAGAATTGTTTAGATTGGAAAAGCCCCCCAATTGTTCCTCCAGCACTGCCAAGGCCACCACTAACCCATGTCCCCAAGTGCCACATCCACACAGCTCTTAAATCCCTCCAGGGATGAGGAGCTGTGCCAGGGCTGGACAACCCCTTCTGTGATGAAATTTTCCCTAATATCCAACCTAAACCTCTCATGGTGCCACTTGAGGCCATTTCTTCTCATCCTGTCCCTTGTTCCCTGGCAGTAGAGCCCTATCTTCCCTCGGCTCCCCCCTCCTGTCAGGGAGTTGCAGAGCCAGAAGGTCCCCCCTGAGCCTCCTTTTCTCCAGGATGAGCCCCCCCAGCTCCCTCAGCCCCTCCTGCTGCTCCAGACCCTTCCCCAGCTCCATTCCCTTCCCTGCACACGCTCCAGCCCCTCAATGTCTCTCTTGTCTGAGGGCCCAGAACTGCCCCAGCACTGGAGGGGCCTCAGCAGTGACAGCTCAGGAACATTACACAACACACAATTACACCTCAGCCCATGGAGCTGCCCTGCTCAGCCCCCACCAGTCTCCCTGGGGCTGGGGATTCCCTGCCACCTTCTCCTCTTTCTTATTCTCTTCTTCTTCTTCCTCCTCCTCCCACCGCCCTTCACCCTCAGCAGCCCCACCCGATGCCACCACTCCACTTTGCCAGATCCTGTGCCCACCCTGTTCCATGACACCCTTTTTCACCAGGGCCACCCCCCTGCCTCAGTCTACCCAGCATGACTGTTACTAACAGGTTACTCACTGAGTAATTACTCCAAGGCAAATCAACTACTCACAGTCAGAAGGCACACAGTTACTCCCCTCCCAGACTCCAAAGGGTGAAGTTCTGCTTTGCAGAACTTATTTTACTATTTTTTTTTAATTCACAGTGAACACGTATTCCATGGTCTGTCTGGAAACTAAACCAAGAAGTAGCAGAGGGAAAAAAAGCCATAAAACAAACCTAATTCTCTATCCCTTCCCCCCCCAAAAAAAGAGAAGAAAGTCTGTCATTAGATGACATGGTGTTAAAGGAATGCTGTAACGTACAGAAATCCCATGCCATTATATGCACCCCTGAGGGCAGTGTGGATTTCTTTTCCAGCATCTGCCAAGGCACTTCATCTCTGTTCACTAGACTGGATAGGAAAAACTCAATTAGCTCATACATCATTTGACATTGATTGAAATAATTAATGTCACTATTGGTACTTACCTGGCTGGGCCATTTATAAGACAGTGTTCATCTTGCGTAAATTCAGAGAGAAGAAAGTTAAATTTCTGGTGTAATGTTGTTTAGGATCTCCTCAGGATCTTTGAGAGAGACAAATCCCTACAGATTGCAATTCCTCTCCCTTCTCCTCAACACCCATCACAGTGTGGCTGTGACACCCTTGGTGTTTGCTCCCAGAAGATGCCCAGGGAGCTGTGTGGTCCCAGTGACACACAGGGTAAGGCACAGGTGAGTGATGTGCTGCAGCCCAGGCAGGTTTGATCTGGGGGCTGCTGCCTTGTGTCTCAACAAATGATTGCTTCCCAAGAAGTCTGCATCAGTTCTGGGGGGAGATGGTGCCACTGCCCAGCTGGGAGCAGCTGGTCTCATAGAATCATAGAATGGTTTGGGTTGGAAGGGACATTAAAGTTCACCTCATTTCAATGCCTCTTCCATGGGCAGGGACACCTTCCACTAGAACAGATTGCTCCAAGCCACGTCCAACCTGGACTTCAACACTTCCAGGGATCCAGGGGCAGACACAGCTTCTCTGGGAAACTTGTGCCAGGACCTCACCACCCTCACAGACAACAATTCCTTCCCAATATCCCATCTAACCCTGCCCTCTGACAGTGGGAAGCCATTGCCCCTTGTCCTGTCCCTCCGTCCCTTATCCCAGGTCCCTCTCCAGCTCTCCTGGAGCCCCTTTAGGCACTGGAAGGGGCTCTCAGGTCTCCCTGGATCCTTCTCTTCTGCAGGTGAACCCCTCCAGCTCTCCCAGCCTGGCTCCAGAGCAGAGGAGCTCCTCCTCTGGACTTGATCCAATATGTCCATGTCCTTCTGATGTTGGTGTCCCAGCAGTGTGAAGGCAGCATTGCAGGTGGGGTCTCACCTCAGTGAAGCAGAGGGGCAGAATCCCCTCCTCACCTGCTGCCCACAGTCTGGGCTGTACCCAGCCCACACTCCTGGCCACAGCTGCCACTGAGTGTCTGCAGGCAGTCAGAAAACAGCAATTTCCTTAAAATAGTGAGGGCATGACCTTGTCTGATAGAAAGCAAGCAATGATGTGGCATTTCACCATGTAATCCTGCTGAACTCAGGGCCCCTGAGTGCTGGAGAAGTAGGGTTGCCCCCTTGCAAAAGCATGTGTGTCCTGTTGCCGTCTCCCTCTGTGTGGGTGCAAGCCCCAGGAATCCTGACTCCTGGCCTCGCTGCCAACTTATTTTCATGCAATGGCAGAGGTATTGCAAAAAGTCTGTGTTTTTCCTGCTTTCTGGTTCAAGAGTTTTATCAATAGGAATAAGGGAGGCAGTGAGTGGGGGAGGCTGAAAGGACTGATCCGCTGAGGGGAGGCAAAGAAGAAGGGTAGAAACAAAATGACAGGTAATACTCAAACACCAAAAGCTCCGAGAGAACTGTTCCCTTCTTTCTCCAGATTTGGATGCCCAAGTTTCCTGCCTGTGAGCGATTCCCCGTGCTCCACTCTCTTTCACATCTGTCTGCTCCCTCGATACCACCATCTCCATTACTTGTCTGGAGATAAATCTTTCAGTCGCACTCAGGTGTCTGGGTGAGCCATGGTGGTGTCATGCTGGCAGGTGTCAGAGGGAGTCACCAGCCTCGTGTCTGATCTGCAGACAATTACAAAGGCATTTGAAACCATTTTTGCTTCCCCGTTGCTTCCTCTTCCCTATTTCTACTTCCCTCTTCCTGCAGTTAATTGAGTTTTGCTCACCGAGAGCTGAACTTTGCGAACCAACCCATCCTTAATATTTAAGTGACTGCGTTGCAGGTAGCAGGCAGCTCCAGATGGCACCAAGAGGCATCCACCTCTCGACCCACGGCACAGCCTGACACTGCAGGTGGAGAGGTGAGGCTGAAGAGACACAGTGTCCCAGAGACACGGAGGGAGGATTGTCCTTGAGAGCAAAACAACTTGTGTCAGCCAGGACGCCCGGTGCTTTGGGCTCAGTGATACGGGGTCATTAAAAAACAGGAGGGAGAGATAGGGTATAGAAGGATCATGCAGCTACGTTATAACCCTCCGTTGTATTGCACAAACTTTTATGTGAAATAGTCCCCCGACAGCCTCCTTGAGAAATAGTGTTGCCTGCTAATATGAAAACACTAAAGAAAAAGGTCATTTTTGTGAATGAAGTCTTTGGAAATAGAAAAGTACTCTTCCCTCTTGAGTATGGTACATCGAAGAACGCACGCATGTGACTATAAAAGCCAAAATAAATTCCTTTGGTGCATACTTGATAACAGTGTAGGGTCACGTTTGCACTTCTGTATGTACATACTTAAGTGAGGTGTCCCTTCTTTGTAATTCCCCAACATCTCTTCTTGAGCCAACGTTTGTAAAATGATATTTCTATATTTACTTAAGCATCTATTTAAAGAGGAACCCCTTACAATTACTCACCACACAGATAGATGACACTGTTTGGCTGTGTTTATTTAGTTTCTATTAGTGATTGGCAAAAAGTCTATTGTGGCTTCAAAGCAGATATAGATGAGTGACCCACTGATCATAAAATAAAGTATGATGATGCCTTCAAGGCGTTGTGGGAAATGGCATGTAGAGAGACACGTATCACTATCTCATCCTGCCACTTTGTGATATAATATTAAACCCAGTCATTCTGGTAGGGTTGGCTCAAGATAAGATGTCCGTAAAGTAATGGCAGTCTGTGGTATGGAATAACGAGAGGAATTCAAGGGAAGCTGTTAACTTCAAAACATGAGTTCGTTTGTCACTGCAGGCGAGACATCTGTCTCCAAGTCCTCTGTCAGCGATGATGGACAAAATATGAGCCACCAGAATGTTAATCCCACATTGCTGGCTTACTGTTACCTGCTGGTACATGGTTCATCCTCAGGAACCCAAGCACAGGCCGTCCTTCACTGTTTCACTCATCCAGAGCTTGGTCATGGAGTGATGTGGATGACACAGGCAGAACAGCATCTGGACCGGGATCAAAGGACTTACAAAAATTTACTGCTTGTCATCATGTATTTCACTGCTCTGGGTAGCTCTGCTCATGGAGAACTTGCAGAGTGCCTAGTCTGCCCTTTATTTGGCTTGGTCATTGGTGCAAACACTTACCAACTCTGGCTCCAGGTGAATAGTTCTTAATTAATACCTTTTCAGCAGACTTAGCCTTCCAGGTGAGGTTGGTTAGGACAGGAACTGGTCTTGTCTGTGCTCAGAGGAGTTAGCAGCAGAATTGTACCATTGCACCCAGATACTTCTCGCTCAGGAAATACATCTCATACCAACTTCTAAACCCTTCCTGTAAGGTGTTGCTTAAAGTCCTCCCCCAAATAGCATGAGCTGGAAGAGCAGAAGGACCTGTCTGTGTTGATCATCAAAGTCTACACTTCTGGGAGGATATTTTTGCTGATACTCATTGGTCCTGCCAGTCAAACCTCAAGTCTGGCCATTTTCTTTCTTTTCATTTTCAGGGTGTAGGTTCGTGTCCCTCTGTTAACCTGTCCACTCGCTTGGATGCTGAGCCATTTATGGAGCAGGAACTGCTCCCTCTCAAGAAAAAAGAAATCCTCCAGGATTGTGAGGGTGCTGGCACTGAGAGATAATAAATAACACAAATTATGGTTTTCTTGTAAATTTTCAAATATTACAGGTGAGATGAAGATAGAAGCAAAGGACTGAGTTATTCAGTCCTCATGCTGTAGTCCCATGTCTTGTGGAATGCTGGGCAAACATAGTCAATGCAAACAAGTCAATGCAAGAGTCCAGTGGGGTTTATTTCGAATGAGACACCAAAATAACCTAAAGAAATTTTAGTATGCCTGGAAACAAAATTTGCTCCCATGGAAGGTAGAGCATCCTCAATTATTACTGATACCAGGGAGAGCTTGAAAGTGTTTACAACTTTTGCTGGGGGTAAAATACTTTTAAAGGTAGAGGTGTCTGTGTCTGGGAAGCTGGGTTTGGTCAACACAGAAGCACCTTATTTTCCTGATGTTGACCTTACTGGCAGATGGGTAATGAGTGAAATGAGCAACAGAGGTGAGAGATCCAATGAAGAAGGTCCTAGGAAAAAAGAGAGATGTGTCTACAGCCCAGTGTCTGTCCCAGTGCATACCTCATGCATAGCACTTGGAGTTATGGACTTTAATAAAAGACTAACTTATCAAAAATCTTTTCAGGTGGTTGCATGTGATTGTAGGATGTGCACAACAAACAAACCCTTTCTGAGGGGTGAGCTTGTCTCTCCTGGACAAAGTGAACCCGGAGTTTTTTGGCCTGAGAGTCCCAGTTTAGACTGTAGGATATTTTTATTTTAAATTTGGGAATAGGCTTCTGTATCATCCTGACACCTTTTGTTAATTTTACCCCAGGTCTGTGATTTCATTCTCCTGAAGTGTTGTATGTTATTTCAGATTTATATATATATATACATACATATATATATATATGTATATACACATAAATATATTTTTATATATACTAATACTGTCAATCTAATATCTACCAATCTTTCCTTATACTCACTAAGACAGCACCTTGTAGACCTGGCTTTGCTGAAGGCAATTCATCTCCAGCTGGAACTTATTGACTTTAAACAGTTAGATATTGGATGAATTTCATCGTTTATCCTTGCCTTTTGATGATGCTGCTGTCTGAAGGTTATCTACTACGGTGGTTTCATAATCCTTTTGGGTCTCTTTCATATCTTCAAAAGGCAGGAAATATTTTTTTTAGCTGTTCAAGAGCCACTTGTCTGCAGGTAAAGAATTTAACAGCTTGTGGGAGTGCTACTTACTGCCAGCAATAATGTGATTGATCTTTCCTGGAACTGAAAAAATGTTTCTTAGAAGTGACATTGTGAGAGGCAAAAATTGAGATATTTTCTTTCACTTGTCTACTAGGAACACTTAATACAAGAAAGTAAATACCTAGTATTAAAAGGGGACATATCTGCTTGGACTTCCGTGGCAAAATTCAGTTGTTAACTTTTTTTTGGGAGGGGGGAGATTGTCGCTTTTATTTGTTTTAAGATTTGGAATAAAAAACGAACAGTTTGCTCAAGGATTTTCCAATTAAGATATTTGTGGTAGAACAACTGTGTCCCCCCCCCCAACAATGTGTTCATAGTTAACTTCATTTTCTTTTTTTGGTACAGGAGGATTAAGAAGAAAAAACCTAAATTGCATAAGCTATTGTATGACATATGTATCCAGCTGGTTACGCTGTGTTATCTTTATTCTGGGATTTGTATGTACTGAGCCCCAGTAGATCATTTTGGCGTGTATCTCACTGTTTCTTCGTTCAGATTTACCTGACGAACTCTTCCTTGTGTAAGCAGTGACAGTTGTTTCTCTCGTGCTTCAGGAGCTGTACTGTTTTATCTCAAGGCCACGGTGCTGCCTTCCCATCCCAGGCACAAAAAAGTAGGCAGAAACACGGGGCCAAAATGTTCCAAAATATTCAGATGAAAGAACAGACACAGTCTTCACTGAGCAGAATCATGGCTTTGAGCAACCTGGTCTAGTGAAAAGTGTCCCTGCCCATGGCAGTGTGTCAGAACTAGGTGATATTTAAGGTCCCTTTCAACCCAAACCATTCTGGAATTCTAATTATCACATAAGAACACTTGAATAAGTTGCTTAACTGGCTTTCGGTCTCCCACTGTAGAAGGTTTTGCATTCTGGAGTTGATTTTGTCTGGCAAATGACTACTTACTTAATGTCCCATCTTCCCACACCACAGAAAAATAAATAAATGCCTTCTGTAAGTCAGGAGCCTTTTTATGGCTAAACATGTCTACTTACCATACATGGAATACGGACTTTCCCTCAAGAGGAAATACAAAGGGGTGGGAGCACACTGGGATGGGGTTTTTATGCCAGGGCTAGCTTATGAAGAGTTTTCTACCACACTCTCCCTGATGGAAAAGGTTCCTTCAGGATTCATGTGCGCTGTGGGTAACCCTCTCGTGGAGCTGGGTGACAGATTAGCCGACTTCATGAGCTTCTTTCCAAGCCTCATGTCTCAGTTAGTTTCCTAAGAGGAAATGACACTCCCGTTATCTTGGTCTGATGCTCTCATCGGCATGAAAATTATGATGTGAAAATATTTACTAAAGTTTTTCTTTTACTTAAAACAAACAACAGAAGAAATTACATAGAGTCACAGAGTGGTTTGGTTTGGACCTTAAAGCTCATCAGGTTCCAAGCCCCCCACTGCCATGGGCAGGGACACCTTCCACTAGACCAGGTTGCTCCAAGCCTCATCCAACACAGCCTTCAACACTTCCAGGGATCTGGAGGCAGACACAGCTTCTTTGGGCAACCTGGGCCAGGGCCTCACCACCCTCACAGACAAAAATTTCTTCCCAATATTTAACCTAACCCTGCTCTCTGTGATTTTGAAGTTATTCCCCTTGTCTTGTGCCTCCATTCCTTGTCCCAAGTCCCTCTCCAGCTCTCCTGGAGCCCCTTTAGGCACTGGAAGGGACTCTGAGGTGTCCCTGGATCCTTCTCTTCTCCAGTTGAACACCCCCAGTTCTCCCAGCCTGGCTCCAGAGCAGAGGGGCTCCAGCCCATGGAGCATCTTCATGGCTCTTTTTTTCTGTTGTTGTTGTTGTATTTTGTTTGTTCTGGGACATGTGGCCTGGATTTCCTTCCACTTGCCGATGTGTCCCAACTCCTGTCGGTAATTTGGACAGGATTCCAGAAAAGAGCCTTTGACAGGCCAGTTGCAGGTACCCACTTACTGGCACGGCTTTTCCTAACAGTTATCCACTACCCATTGGTTTATACATCAAAGCTTGGGGTTATCTGTGCATATAAACATTTATTTTAGCAAGTATATCTGGGTGGTATTTTGAGTAGACATAATAGTAAGTAGTATTTTCATACTAAAGCCTGCGGTTCATCAGACTTTTCTGCCACGTATCTTATCTCTGCAATATAACCGTCTGCGAGGGATATTGTGTACAATGTAGCCTTCCTTGTGCACCACTTAATCTACACATGATTTATTTGCTTTAGAAAATAGAGGAAGCAAATAACCCCCTGGTGTCTCGCTTCAAAGAACTCCACTTAATGCAGTGTGACAGTATCACTCTGTTTAGGATGCTTTTTATCCTTCAAAAAAACCTCCAAAGCATACAAAACCCCCGAACAGAAGTAAAAACGCATAGCCCCAGGCAGTGTATTAAATGAGGCTCTCTGGCCTGACCTATCCAGGTAGCTGGCATGGTAGAGGGCAGTTAGAAAGCTCTTCAGCAACCAAAGAGAAAATGCCAAAGTCCTTACTAAAACATCCTCTTCCAAACCACTAGCACCACTTGCTTTACACAGTGAAGCTGGAGAGATGTCCCCCACTTCAGTGTTTATTTTTGCTGGCGTAATTAGCTGATTTTTTAACTAGTAATAGTGCTTGGAAGTGGCTTCCTTTTAAAAATTGTTTTAAGCTGTGCAGATCTTCTTGGCTCTGTGTGCGTACAATGCCTCGAACTGGTAGGACCTCAGTGTACTAAGGCAGTGCTGCTAATTAATTCTTGGCTGCAGAAGTCCTGATAAGAGTAAACAAAGAGTGAAATTAGCTCAGGAGAAGACACAGGAATTTGCAGGCAAACCCACATCCTTCCATGATATCATTGGGAATCCACCCATACTCCACCCATACATTCAGCTGAGCCCTGGCTGAAGGCAAAAGAGCTGATTTTTGGGAGGGTGAGTCTGTAGATCCTAGAGAGACTCAGTGTAATTTACAGCCTGTAAGGATTTTATTCCCATTAGCTTGGAGAGCAAGATAATTTACATTTACTTTCAAAGGGTGAAGCCAAAAGCCTGAGCCCCCACACCCACACTGGTCATCACTGCACCACCCAGCAAAGCCCCTTGAAGCCCTTGGTCGTGTGAGATGGCTGCAAAGGTACACAAAAGGTTGGTCCTGTGCTCTTGCAGAGGCTGCTCTACTGAAAAGCCCCGTGCATGCCTGGGGGAGGATTCTAACAGCAGACAGGGAGGTGCTGTTGAACGCCTGCCGATGGTAATCCTGGGCTGGGCAGAGGCAGCTGCCTGAAGGATGCTCAAAATGGGGCTGGTGGAGATGCTCCCCCAAATCCAGCAGACATGGTAGCACGGGTGATGCATCCCCAGGAAACCTCAGTGCTAAACTGCTGCCAAAAAGATGTTTTCCCCCGCCCCCCCCCCCCCCCCCAAGGGAGGACTGCAATGAGGAGACGCGTGGAGCCTCACAGTGCTGCCATGTGTTGCCATGACATTGAAGTAATTGCTGTTACTTTCTCTCAGTCTTTCAGAATCAAGTGACCAATTTTGCCCACACTCATCTGCGGGAGGAAAGGAATTTTCTGTAATTCAGTAAATAGATACATTATACCTACGCTTTCACAACAGCAGTGAAGTGTTTTTACTGTTTCTACTGTTTGCTAACACGTTGCAGGTTGTGTGAGCACAGTTCTGAGCTGATGGTAGAACACAACGAAATGCAACCTCAGGATTTTCCCCAAGGGGCAATAAGAGAAGAGAGGAATAAGGGGAGAATATGAAGGTGGAAGGTGGTAAAATTATGTCTAGACCAGCTACCTTGAAAAACAAATCCAGTTCCCTCCGGATGGCTGCCTCTGTGTTTTGAGTTGCAGCTCCTTTACGTGGTGGACGCTGTGGATGCTCAGATTTACCATTTTTTTACAACTTTCTTGACCACACTCTTGGCAGGGCCACCTAAGTACCAAACTACTTGACCCCAGGCTCCATCTCTCGTGCTTTTCTTCTCAGCAAGAGCTGTTACATAAAAACTTTGTTGTAGGTAATCCAAGGTGAAAAACAATTAACTAAAAACCAGACTGGATCAGGAAAGGCTATACTCTAATAAAGAGATGGAGTGAGCCCTGGCTTAGTGAGCACTGGGAAACTTGATCAGGTCTAATAAGCATCCTGAAGTCTGGCTGCCCCTTGCAGGTCATGGTGTTCCTGTTGTAAAGCCTGGGTATCCAAGGTGGGATGAGATGTTTTCAGATAGTTCCTGACAGTCCCCTTTCTATAGGCAGCAGATTATCAGTCTGCTGATGGAAGGAAAGCTTCTGCCCCACTTCTCCAGTTTGGAAGGAATCCCATTCAGGGTCTGGCAATTTTTGTCCGTCTCCTCTCATGGATCCCCACTATCTTAGAAAAATCTCTGTGATAAGTAAGGCTAAAAGGACTCCTCACCCAAGAAGCTTTGGCCTTTGCCATGTAACAAATAGCAGCAACAACTCAGACTTCTCCAGCACTTGTTAATTGTTTTACATTTATTTTGGATTTTGACATTTATTAAAGGGGGTAAGGGAACATATGATTTTCCTTCCCATCTTGCAGATAGAGAAACTGAGGTTAAAGAGATTTAACCCACAGCAAGACCACCCAGCCAGCCCTCGAGGGAACTGGCAGATGAACAAAGACCTCTTGATTTATTAGGAAGCATTCATCCTAGAATATATTTCTCTTTCCTCCCAATGGACTCAGCACTGTCCTTGCAGTGTTCCTCTGCCTCCAGCACTTCCCAGTGCCGACGCACTCGGAGCCTTCCCGTGTGAAACAGGGAGTCATTTTGCTGAGGCATGTTTTAAAACCAGGTCTGGATGTGACCAAATGAGCACCTCGAATGTTTCCTTGAAACCCCTTCACATCCGAGTCATCAGGATGACTTTGGAAAGCAACCAGAGCAAACAATTCCCATTCTCTCAGAGAAATGGCAGTCCTGGCTCCCTGCTGGGTGGCATCAGCTTGTCGTGCCTCCACCCTGTTTCCGGACAGAAGCCCTTGTCCATTTGCCAAATCCAGAAGTGGGTTGTTATTTCCGCTGCTGCGTCTCCAGGTTTCACTCATTTTCCTTGAAGCCTGTCCTATATGTGCAAGACTCTTGAGCGTCTTTGGATGATGGCAGGATCTCTGTGAAGCACAGCTGGAAGTTGCACCCGTTGTACTTCAGTGAGAAAATCCCCCGAAAAAAAGATCTTTGCATTAGGGCTGGAGCCCCTCTGCTCTGGAGCCAGGCTGGGACAGCTGGGGGTGTTCACCTGGAGAAGAGAAGGATCCAGGGAGACCTGAGAGCCCCTTCCAGTGCCTAAAGGGGCTCCAGGAGAGCTGGAGAGGGGCCTGAGACAAGGGATGGAGGGACGGGACTCAGGGAATGGCTTCCCACTGTCAGAGGGCAGGGTTGGATGGGATACTGGGAAGGAATTGTTGTCTGTGAGGCTGGTGAGGCCCTGTCAAGGTTGGCCAGAGCAGCTGTGTTTGCCCCTGGATCCCTGGAAGTGTTGAAGTTCAGGTTGGACGTGGCTTGGAGCAACCTGGTCTAGTAGAAGGTGTCCCTGCCCGTGGCAGGGGGTGAAAGTGGATGAGCTCTAAAATCCCTTCTGACCCACAGCAGTCTGATTCCATGATTCTGTGATATACCCAGGTGCTTATATTCCCCCTTCCTGAGAGAAAAGCTGTGTGGCTTCTCATCCTCTCACAAAACCCCAAAATAAGTGTGGTGGCTGCTCAGTGAACCACAGATAAGGAGAAAATGGGGACTGGTGCCCTGAGGATAAGGTCATCTCTGCTGCTCAGAGTGGCCTGACCAGTACATGTGTCTGCTTTACTGAATGGTGAATTGTAAAGGCTCTTTCCAGCTTTTATTAAAATACAAACATCAATGCGTGAGAACAGCAGACTGAGTACTAAAATGGATCTCACAATTAGACAGTAAAATATTATATACAGCTTCTCCTTTTCTGAGAATGGCTGACAAATAAGATCAGGCCAATAATCAGTGTGTGTTACCGAAACAGGCACAACCTTTTCAAAGTGTAACAACTGTGACTTAAGAGCAAGAGGAGGATCTTGATATTTGGTCCATACTAGGTAACCCATAAAATAATGGGTTAGAATTGCAATTGAATTACAATTCTAACTATTGTCAGAAATTATTTGCACTAAATACCCTTTGAATTATCTTCTCAGTCAAGTCACCAGGCAAAGAAGCAAAAAGAATCTATGTGTGACTATATGCAACTGGAGAAACCACCCTGTGTTAAAAACACTGGGACCATTCCTTTGGGGTTACATTTTGAGTACCCATGGCTGTTTGTGAAGTGAAATTATTTTGCTTTGCACAGTGAAAAATCCCTGACCTTCCCTAACATCACAGAATTTGCTATTCTCATTCAAAAACGAAATAGGAAATAGGTCTTAAATTAAACGTCAGGGAACAAGGCACATGCTAGGGCTTGTTTTTAAGGGGAAATTGACTGGCACAGCCTGTACAGTCATTTTTATTATTATGGCATAACTCCTCCATCTTCCAGCATGTGAGTGATTTTATTGTGCCTCCAAAGAATACAAAAATGTCGCTGTTGTCTGCGTGTGGCTGGTTGAGGTTAAGCAATGAAGACATAGACACTTTGACCCACAAAAATTCAAACCACTGGCCCCAGTCCATGCACCATGTACTTCACTTGGCTTTTGGAAACATCAATACCCATCTCTGCCATTGGCTTGTATCATTTCAAAGTATAGCAAAATCAATTTTTAAAGAGCTTGTCAGTGTGTTGAAGGTGTCCTTACTCATTGCAGGAGGGTTGGAGTGGATGCCCTTTAAAAGACCCTTCCAACCCAAACCATTCCATGATTCTGTGATTCTAATGTGTCCATGTGTTCTTGCTTTCTCCTTAACTAGTTGGATTTGCAAAGGTAAGTAAAACCAGCACATGAAGAATAAAGTTATCTGTGGTAACTCATAAGTAGAACAGCAAAATCCTCCTCTTTGTTGTCTGCAGAACCCACTTTTCACCTTCTCCTCCCTCTATCAGTATCCACCAAATGCTGTCCAAAGTCTGACACAGCCATCAAGTGACCAGAGGTGGTGGTTTTCCATGGGACTTGGCATGGGAGGGATGACGAAGGCAGGCTGAGCCTGAGCCCCTGGACATCACAGTGGCATGTGTGTGCTTCTCCCCTGCCTCCAGGCACCGTCTCCTGGCACGAACTTTGCGTGAGACACATTGTTAATTCCACCTGGTGGTGCATACTGGGAGTGGCCCTCATGTTGTAGGCCAGCCCTGGGTGTCCTGCTGAGCCGCAGACCAGAGTATGAATTATGCTTAATTAGCATTTACTCATCAGTGCCTCAGCTACTCCTTTGGCCTCAAACCCTGCTGTGGCCAGCAAGAGCTGCAGCACCCCTTGAAGAGCCCAGTTGCCCTTAGATCTGTATACAGAGGGGGAACTCGTACAAGGGGACACGAGCCGTGGCAGGCAGCACCATCCCAGTACTGCTGAGGACCTGGCATGGAAATGCAGGCTCTGACTGGAGACGAGCTGATCCATTCTATGAGAGGAGCAGTGATGGAAGGATGATGAGGATGCTGCCTGCTCCATTCCCCAACAAAACATGAACACCCCGTCATCTGATGATGATGATTTTAATGTTCTTCTCACAGAAGAACAACCCCTCTGATGTCGGAGCACACTTGGATACCTTCCAAATACAGGATCACTCGACCCCACCAATTATTATGTATCATAGAATCAGAGACAGTTTCAGTTGCAAGGGACTTTCAAGGTCATCTCATTCTGCCCCCTGCCATGTGCAGGGACACCTTCCACTAGACCAGGTTGCTCCAAGTCCCATCCAACCTGGTCTTCAACACTTCCAAGTATTCAGGGGCAGCCATAGCTTCCCTGGACAGCCTGTGCCCGGGGCTCATCACCCTCACAGCCAGGAATTTCTTCCCATCTAACCCTGCCCTGTGGCAGTTTCAAGCCATTCCCACTTATCCTGTTGCTCCAGACCCTTGTAAACAGTCTTCATCTTTTTTGTCAACTCCCCTCAAGTACTGAAAGGTTGCAGTTAGCCTTCTTCTTCTCCAGGCTGAACAATCCCAAGTCTCTCAGCCTTTCCTCTTACCAGAGTTGCTCCATTCCTCTGATCATCTTGGTGCCTCTTCTGGACTTGCTTCAGCAGCTCCATGTCCTTCCTGTGCTGGGCCCCCAGGGCTGGAGGCAGCTCTGCAGGTGGGGTCTCACCTGAGCAGGGCAGAGGGGCAGAATCACTCAGAGAACCTGGACAGGTGAATGGGGCCAGACAAGTCCCTTCCCTGGGAGGTTTCAAGTTTAAAGGCAACACAGGTTCAACAGCCCCGGTGCCCTGACCAACTGGTTTGAATAAGTTATGGGCTGAAAACCTGGAACATTTGTTCTTGTGAATATGAACGGTGATCCCTGGGTGCTGATGTTTATCTGACGAGGCCATCTGAATCATTGGAAAGTACATGCATGAGTTCAAAGCCGTCAGCTAAGCTGCCTTGCCTCCGTCTGTCCTTAGTGTCAAGCGAGGCAATCTCCGTCAGCCTGATGTTTTGTGTTTGGGTGGCTTCAAAGACCCCTGTGAATGGATGCAAGGTGCTGTGCTCAGAAACGTCCCTGCCCACAGAAACGAGAGGGAAATAATTGTATAAAGCTGTTTTCTTTTGTTTGTTTTGTTGGTTGGTTTTTTTAAAAAAAAAAAAAAGAAAAGAATTGCCATTTCCTTAACGAGCGCTGGTGGGCCCCAGGCAAATCCTTCCTTCATTCCCTGCAGCCATGTGGCTGCTGCAACGGTACTGATAATTTAAACACTTCACACTTCAGACAGGCCCCTGATGGCAAAAAAAAAAATAATATTTTAATTAAAGTGCTTCAGACAGTCTCTCTCACTTGCTCCTTAGATGCCGGTTTTACAAAGGACATTTGTTTATAAGGCTCAGCTGGATTTTCCTTAAGAAGTTCCCTAAGCATTCCAGCTGCCATCTGTGCACCTTTGTTGTTCGAGTGCATTAGCAGAACTTCCCCAGTTCCATCTAAATTGATAAATTCATCCAGTCTCCATTTGATATCACCACAGAGCAGCTGCTTGTGGAGTTGCTTAATCTCCACTAGGACACTGGCTAAAATCCGAGCTCGCATCCATATGAACGTGTGACACAAGCAGGACACTCTGCCTCTGCAGGGCTTTCCAGGCCAGAGGTGTCTGAGGCCGTTCAGAGCTGAATATTTAACAGTTCCCTGAAAACCAGGCTGGCTGCAGGTCTCCCTGGAGACCTTTTGCTGCCTAAGCAGAAGATCCTCTTACCTTGGTGCGTTTTGCACCCCACAGTTTGGGTTTTTTCCCCACCCAAAATTCATTTCGGGAGATGCTGGGATCACTGTGGTGGGGTATCTGGGGCCAAAGCTGGGAAGAAGACTGCTGTTTATTCAAGGAAATATGTTCTGTGAAAGCCTTTCTCTTAATCACCTCTTAATCATCTGAAGGGATCAATGTTACACTGTGTTTTGTCTGCAGGCAATGAGATGTGGATGGTTAGGCTCTCTTTAAATTACATCTGATAGAGAAACAGAATCTACATTATTTTTAAGTCTCCTTATTTTCCTTCTACATCTCCTCATGCATCTTTCTCAGCTGACAGCTGGGGTGAAATGTCTGCCACAGAAGTTTCTCCCCAAGGTTTATTACAGGGAAGAGAAATTATTTTCTCTAACATTTACATAGTAGAGAAAATAAGAACCACTTTTCCCGTTTGTGCCCTGATAATTTTTCATCAAACAAATAAACTAGACATGAAGTATCAAGCTTCCTCGGTATTAGTGTCTCAGTTCTCTCTCTGAGTGCACTACTGTTGGGATCACAGCCAGAAATCACTCTTCTAAGTGACCTGCTGCTTTAGTAGAACTATTTCTCCCTGCAGCACAGCTGGGTTTGTCTTTCTGCTCTGGTCCCACTGAAGACAACTGCAGTTTTATCATCGATCTTGAAGGATTCAAGCCTCAAGCTCCTGTATTTCCATCATGCCAGGGTTTGTTCCCAACAGCTCTTAAATTTAAAGAACTCAGTTTTAACCACCAACTAGAATTGTCCCACCTTGAGAAAGTCCGTCCTTATCGAGCAATGTGCCTCATGCAGAAAGGGCAAGGAAGCAGCTCATGGCTTCAGGATGTTGTCATGCAGCCAAGGACAAAGCCAGCACAACCTTGGGCATCCACATCCAGGACCATACCCTCAGCCAACATCACATTCCTCTCCACATCCCTGCCACGGGTGCAGGGAGCCCCCGCACAGCCCAGCACGCACCACTGGGGCAGAGGTGGCTGTGCTCTCCTGCCTCCTCCACCTCCTCTGCAGTGACCAGTCAACATTAAAACCCTTTGATGAGCAAAGGGGATCAACTCAGAATAGTTTGGACCATGCTGCAAAACATCAGCATCCCTCCTGCCACCCTGCCTAGGAGCAGGTTCTGTGCCTGGGCATCACCATCAGCACCAGCATATTTGTCCTCATTTCACTGAGCAGCTCCTCTGTGTGCCCAGAACCTCCTATCCTGATTGAGGCACTTGATGTTTGAAGGACAGAATGGTTTGGGCTTAAAGGTCATCTCATTCTGCCCCCCTGGCATGGGCAGGGACACCTTCCACTAGACAAAGTTGCTCCAAGCCCCCTCCAATCTGGCCTTCCACACTTCCAGGGATCCAGGGGCAGACACAGCTGCTCTGGGCAATCTGGGCCAGGGCCTCACCAGCCTCACAGACAGCAATTCCTTCCCAATATCCCATCTAACTCTGCCCTCTGGCAGTGGGAAGCCATTTCTCTTGTCCTGTCCCTCCATCCCTTGTCCCAAGTCCCTCTCCAGCTCTCCTGGAGCCCCTTTAGGCACTGGAAGGGGCTCTTAGGTCTCCCTGGATCCTTCTCTTCTGCAGCTGAACACCCTCAGCTGTCCCAGCCTGGCTCCAGAGAGAGGGGCTCCAGCTCTTGGAGCATCTCTGTGGCCTCCTCTGGACCTGCTCCAGCACGTCCATGTCTTTCCCATGCTGAGTTATTTCTCATGTAAACTCTCCATAATTATTTGGTACCCAGCGCTGTTATGGCCCATCCTTGCTCAAACCCCACAGCACCCCAGCAGCTGCACTGAGGGACGACGGGAAGGACCTTCCTCTGCTGCCTCCTTTAAGGTTTTGTTGATTTCTCTTCCCCCACAGCTGACTTCCTGAGTGCATTACCCACATTAAGAGGCTCCCCCCCTCAAACCGCACACTGCAGCGCCCGGCCCTGCGTCACAGTGCGCCCTGAGAAAGAGCAGGAGCCTGGAGCAAGTGGGAAGCCATCCATATGATCCCACAGGCTGGCCTCCAAGCATTAATGTTATCAAATTACAGCCAACGGGAGCAGATTAATGCACAGCGTGCCCCACGCTGCTGGAGGAATTACCGCGCTGATCAATGCGGTGCTGAGAGGGCAGCCCCGGCTCCCCCAGACAGTGCAGGCTGGGGCTGTTAGAGGAGAAAAGCATGGACACAGCTATGGGATCAGCTGTTATGATCTCAGGGATGTAACAAAAAAGTTGTGGAGCGTGGTGTCTTCCACCCCCCTCCCCGCCCCCCACAAATGGGCAAAATGAAATGGAAACACAACCCCAAAAAATATTTGTTGTCCCAGCGGTGGGTTTTCAGCAAAAATTCAGCATCACACTTGCCGACACACTTCATGAAGGGTGAAACACAGGAAAATGGAGCAGCTCAGACCAGCTTTCCCTGTCCAAGATGTTGATGGGGGAGTCCCATCTGCTGGTTTTCTACAGGGCCATTGAAGACTGATCCTCGCACGGCAGCAGCTGTGTGGTGTCCCACCCCTGAGGGGAAGGGAGCACCCGGGGTTTGTAGATGCTCATGATCAAAAGGAACAATCTGAGGGTCTGCAAAAACTCACAAAGCTTTTTTAGTAAGTTAGACACCTGGCCTGTAAACTGGTGTGTTAGTGCCTGACCTCCCAATGTAAGTACACATCAGTGGGGTTTGGATATAGGGGTGGGGTGAAAGGGAAAAGAGAGAGGGATGAATTAAAGAGGGGGAAAGAGGAAGAAAGGAAGGAAGGGAGAAGGAGAGATCACCAGTCCTGGTGCTAGAGTTGGTCCAGCTGATGGGATGTCCAGGATCCTTGAAGTGGCACGTGGGCTTCGTGGGGGTACCTTTATAGGTAAGTTTTCACCACCCTGGAGAGAAGTTTCTCACTTTCTATGGAAATTAGTTTTCATGCATAGTCCTTTCTTCCAGACCTTTCTGGAGGCTTCAGAAGTCTCAGGTGGTCTCAATCCCCCTCTACAGCCACAGAATCACAGAATCCTTTAATCCGAGTCCAACCTGTGCCCAGCCCCCACCTTGTCCCCCAGCCCAGAGCACTGGGGGATGGGCTGTGTGCGATGTCCAGTCCTTCCTTGGACACCTCCAGGGATGGGGATCCACCACCTCCCTGAGCAGCCTGTTCCAACCTTTTCCATGAAGAAATTCCTCCTGATGTCCAACCTGAACATCTCCTGCTGCCATTGAGGCCGTTTCCTCTCCTGTTGTCCCTTGTTCCCCGGCAGTAAAACCCGATCCCCCTCTGGCTCCCCCATCCTGTCAGGGAGTTGCAGAGCCAGAAGGTCCCCCCTGAGCCTCCTTTTCTCCAGGATGAGCCCCCCCAGCTCCCTCAGACGCTCCTGCTGCTCCAGCCCCTTCCCCAGCTCCGTTCCCTTCCCTGCACACGCTCCAGCCCCTCAATGTCTCTCTTGTCTGAGGGCCCAGAACTGCCCCAGCACTGGAGGGGCCTCAGCAGGGCCAGCACAGGGAACTTTCCAGTTCCGCTGTCCCAGCCTGGAGCTGCAGGAGGTTGGTGTGACCCAAGGGCAGGACACGGTACTTGCCCTTGCTGACTCTCACACCTTTGGCCTCAGCCCATGAATCCAGCCTGTCCAGATCCCTCTGCAGAGCCTTCTGTCCTCCAGCACACCAACACTCCCACCCAACTGGATGTTATCCACAAACTTACTGAGGGTGCCCTTGATCTGCTCATCCAGATCATTGATAAGGACATTAAACAGGACTGGCCCCCATCCTGAGCCCTGGGCAAAACCAGCCGGGATTGAACTGGGTGTAGTACCATTTCCCACCACTCTCTGGGCCCAGCCATCAGCCAGTTCTTAACCCAGCAAAGAGAGCACCTGTCCGAGCCGTGGGCTGCAGCTTCTCCAAGAGAATGCCATGAGAGAGAGTATCAAAGGGTTTCCTGGCCCCCATGCGTGCTTCCTGACCTCCTGTGCTGGTTTGTCCCCAGAAAAGTGCTGCTTTACCCCTGCATGGCCCCTTCTCCAGCCACATCCTGGTCTTTCTCATGCGTGATATCACCAACAAGGTTTGTCTGTTATTCACAAAAATCCTTGGTTGGCCCCACAGCCACCCAGCTATTGGTGTTGGAGACACACACACCAGCCCCTTATCTTCTGGGACTCCACGAGCTACTGCAGGCAGGGGGTCAGCAACGGGCAGAAATCCAAGCTTTGCAATGAGAAATTATGGGGAGACTCAAAAACTGGGGCTGTGCCCAGCTAGCCAGGCACCATCGTGGGCGCTCTGTACGTCAGGGCAGGAGACGGGATTGTTCAAATGTAATGAGAGGATGTTTGCTTCGCTTGCAGTGAGCATTTGTCAGGCTTAAGGGCATTGCTCAAGGGGAGTGTTGACAACAAAAATATGACTATTCAGCATTTCTGTGTCATTTTACATTTTCAAGATGCCTTTCACTAAAGACATTAAACATGAGCTAATCTTTTGTTATAGATCCTCCGCAGCCGTTGAGATGGGATTAGGGTTCAAATTGGGTGGGTATTGAAAAAAAAAAAAAAGGAAATAAATTAAAAATATTTGTGTTTGTTTAATGAATTTAAAAGGGTTCATACCATGGTCCATTTGTTATGGACAATAATGAGCACCCACACATCTCATATCAGGCCTGTAAAGAACATCTTGGGCAATGCTGAGCCAGTGCAGTTCCAAACTAGACAAAACGGTGACAAAAATCACAGAATCCCAGAATGGTTTGGGTTGAAAGGGAAATCAAAGCTCATCTCATTCCAAACTCCTGAGATCTTGGTTCACCATCTGCAGTGTGTGGATGAAAGGACTTCCACAGCACCCAGAGATGCTGGAAAACATCCAGATTCGACAACGAGGATTATATACAAGGCCCTAGCTAAGGAGTGATGAGGTTAATTGCCACTGCCTTGGTTGAAGATTGGGTTTTTGTGGTGCCCTTAGTGGGTTCCTGTGTAAATGGCACTGGGCAGCTGGGTGGCCTCGCCCGTGGGTGATCCTGGAGGGGACAGCTGCAGGGTGGCCACTCTACAGGGTAGCTTTCCCATGAGATAATTCCCACTGTTCCAGGGTATCAGCCAGTTTCAGTGTCTCTCTGGAGCACGTGCCAGCCTGGATGCTCCCCAAGCATCTCTAACAGGAAGGGGAAGGTTGCCCCCAACTCGAGCAGCCCTGGGAAGGTTCTCAGCAGCTTTGGGAAGCTGTTGTTTCTTCGATGACTAATGGTTCAAGGAACTTCACTTTTAGGTTCAGTGTTTTCAAACCAGGAGAAGTCAAAGGCCTTGAGTAACTTCCCCCAAACCAGAGTACAACCCTGTGCTGCCACACAGTTGACCACAGAAGGGCTTTAAAAGGTTGGAGCCAGAGACACTGAGGGTGAGGCAACTTGCCCGAGGTGACATGGACATTGGTGACACACTGGGAGCTGACTCAGGAGATCTGGGCACAGAGTCCAATCCCTGAACCACAACCCTCTCTGTCCTCTGACTCCTTCCACAGTGCAGCTGCAAGGGAAGCTCTGGGCAGATGCTCTGGGAAGCAGAGTAGCTCTGGGGTGCTCTTGGTGACCGTAACCACAGAAATGATGGTCACCACTGACTCCAAGAACAGCATGGGACGGGGTTCCTCAGCACCACGGGGCTGCTCAGTGTCCTCAGACCCACAGCAGACCTCATCAGGGGTTGGGGCATCACTTCCACGGGGGTTCCACTGACCAGCATGGTCCTTCACACACATTACAGGCACCCCAGCACACACATCTCTCCATGGCCCTGCTTGGCTGGAAGATGCTGGTCCCCCCGGTGCTGGTGATGAAGTGGATGGAGGGGAGAGCTGCACACTCAATAATTCCCAGCCAGAAGACTGCCAAGAGGAAATGCATTTCCCGTAAAGCAGGCGCTGTTACCGACTTGTTTGCTGGAACTGCTTGAGTGGTAATTACGCTCCCTTAATATTGACATATTTAAATAGTTTCCAAGCACAATAAAAGTCCTACCCCGGTCCTGCCGCCTCTTTTTCCAAATTTCTGTGGCGAGCTCTCACTTTGAACAACGGATTATCTGGAGGGGCGTGACTTGCCCACGTCTTGTTTATCGAGCAGCAGTCCAGATGTTCTGCTCTCATTTGGATGCGCCGAGTGCCTGGTGGTGCCCTGCCCCGTGAAGGAGTCACGGACGTCCCCCACGGTGAAAAATGTGTCTCTGTCCCCAGCGTGCTGCCCTGTGTGTGTGAGTGTGCTGGTCACGACCCCCGGCGCACGCCGGGGTCCCGGCAGGGTAACACACGGCGGCGTCAGCAGGGAAACACCCTGCATTGGTGTTTCATTCATTACTTGTCACCAGTTCAGAGACATTCTGTCCTGAGCACAACAACAAAAAAAAAAGACCATCCCCTCTTACGTCGTTGTTCCGTGCGTGGGCCACTCTCATGAATGCTGCGAAAGAAGGTTCAATTTTCCCAGAAAGAAAAAAAAACCAACCCATCTCACGCTAAAAACGTGGTGGGAATCTGGGTTACTCAATGCCCCGAGTGGTCCCTTGGGTTCCTCTGTCTGCAGGACACCCCATGCACAAATCTGTCTTGGGCAGACCCCCAAATTTGGTACCTTTCCCCTGAAAAAATAAGTTCCCTTTTCTCCTCGACTGCATTGCTGCGGTTGTTGGTCCCTCTGAGCATCCACACAGAAAAACGTCCAGGCACGGCTTAGACAGACTCCTGCTCCTCCCAGTCCTAGGCAGCCTCTGGGTGGTCTGGTCTTGGCAAACACCTCCTTGTGTTTTCCTCTCCACCCCAATATGGGATTTTTCACAGAATCAGAAAAATCCCAGAATGGTTTGGGTGGGAAGAGACCTTAAAGATCATCTTGTTCCATCCCCCTGCCACGGGCAGGGACACCCTCCACTAGACCAAGTTGCTCCAAGCCCTATCCAACCTGTTCTTGGGCTCTTCCAAGAATGAGGAGTCCTC
The DNA here is from genome assembly GCF_009829145.1 of Chiroxiphia lanceolata. Lineage (NCBI taxonomy): Eukaryota > Metazoa > Chordata > Aves > Passeriformes > Pipridae > Chiroxiphia > Chiroxiphia lanceolata. The sequence goes on along the minus strand of NC_045671.1, from coordinate 1,404,619 downwards.
AATCTCTCTGGGAAACAATTTTTTTATTGTCACTGAGTTGGTCAATTTACTACATTGCCTTGAGGCTAAAGGAAGGAAGACATTCTCACCCTTGTGTGGTGAAAGTCAAACCAGGAAAAACTCTCATGGAGGCCACGAACCACCATGGAAATTGCTCAGAATCACTCAAAAGTGAGAAATTTCCCTGGGAATCTCTGTAAAGGATGGAGGGGAGACTGCTCGTCCTTCCAGGGCACTGGTTGGGTGTCAGCTGCTTGCACAGAAGGCAGTGTGTGTGTATTTTAAGTACGCCAGAGGGATGAGAAAGAAAAGGAAAAGCCAGTAAAGAGCCAGGGAGGTTCCAAAGAGGGAGCTGGGGAAGTGCAACGCGAGGAGGGGGAGCAGGGAGGCACACGGGGTGTGCAGGAGTGGCTCCAGGCAGGCTCGGGCTTGGGCCCAGGGCTGTTGCAGCCTCCTCGGTCCCGTGGTGTTCGGGGAAATGGGACTCCACGTACTTTCCTGATTAATACACAGAGTTGCAGCAAAGAAATACCTGGCTGTCATCATCAGTGTATCCTCCCAGAGAAAACGATGTTGGCAGGACCTCGAGCAGGCCCAGCGTCGCAGGCCTGGAGCCAACAGTGTGTTCAGTACAAGTTTCTGCATCTCCCTGTCTTTCATCATCTCCCACACGCACCCCTACCAACCCACCATCCCAAGGGTTACTGTCGAGGTAGGAGAAAGCTGCTAAGTGAAGACACTCTTAAAACTTGAAGGGGTAGTACTGCAAAGGCATCAATACAAATCTCAGCTCCTATCCATCTGCCCTGAGCCTAGTCCCTCTCCCTCTGCCCTTAAACTGGGAGTGCAGGGTGCCAAATCCTCTTCTACATCTCTTAAATCAAGAGGATTCAATGGACAGCTTCTGGTCCATCACAGGGCTGGGGGCACTGCCTGGGAAGAAGGTGTAACAGGCCACTATTCCCAACCTCACGAGCCCCAGATCTGAGCTCCAGACTTAAAGAAAAAGCCCTGGGTCCATCAGCCAGGTCTGAGGAAAAAGCCCTGGGTCCATCAGCCAGGTCTGAGGAAAAAGCCCTGGGTCCATCAGCCAGGTCTCTGCAGGCTGTGATTTGAAATGTTTCAGAGATGCTCTTCATACTACTCTATCTTTTTTGAGGGATAAGGGAGGATAAGGGTCTGCCATGGCAGGAACAGCTGCTGCCCTTGCCAATATCTCCTGGGGGTGCACATCAGAGATGTGAATCAAAGGCTTTCCAGGACCAGGTCCTAAATTGTTTTGACCTGAAGATGGCTGTCAGTCCTTGAAGCTTATCAGAGACAGATGTGATGCTGAAACTCATCGGCACAAACAGGGGTTTGGCTTTCTGTTGACTACAGATCAGCCCAAGGCCATGAGCTAGACATGAGATTTCAGGTGTAGGCTGGAGGGAAGGCCTTGGGACTTGATACTGACGGTTAGGGGATAAGCTGCCCTGCCAGCCTGGGCATGAGATACCGGGGAAGGAGGGGATTTCTTCCCCGCTCTTGATTTCATCAGGAGCAGAGGGTTATACAACAGCGAGGCAGATGGAAATGTCACAACAGCGAGCTTGGCAGCTGCACAAACACAACTAATCTGCCCTCGCTTAATGCTCGTAGCCACAACATAAACACACGTGGGGATGAGGTGAATCCATCAACGGCAGCCTTGGTGCACGGGGCGCGCTGCCCTGCGCCCTCCCAGAGCCCTCCCAGAGCCCCAGCTCCCCAGGGAGGGCTGGAACCAGCCTGGGAAAAGCCTGGTGTCTCCTGAAGTCCTGCCCCAAGTGCAGCTGAGATGTCACCTGTAGTCACTGCACTCATCCATCGCCTCTTGGGGGACGAGGAGTTCTGCAGGGCACCCTCCTAAACCCGACCAGTGCTGTGCTTCCTCTCGTGGCCCTTCGCCAGACAGGGTGGTGCTGAGAAAAGGAGTCACTTTATGGGTAATGACAATATTATAATTAATAATGATGTGCCTTTTTGACACACATATACATATGTGAATGCCATATATATATACACATACCATAGATACACACATGCACACTATACACATACATCCAAGCTACCTATCTGGGCTCAGTAACTTCCCAATCAGTTTACTTTCTTGCTAATTACTCACTCTTTGGGTCAGCACAATGGCTTCTGGCTTGTTCTCTAGCACTGCTCATCTGGATACTCGATGGACTTTCATTTGGCTCCACAGTCACTAACAACAAGCATGAAGGTATCGACTGAAAATGGCTGTTTCTTCCCCAAAATAATCGAGAATGGCCTCTGCCATCTGCCTCCAGTACACACCAGTGGGGAAGCTGGAAGGAGGGAAGGAAGGGAGGGGAGAAAGGAAGGAAGGAGGGAAAGAAGGAGAGAAGGAGGGAAGGAAGGAAGGAGAGAAGGAAGGAGGGAAGGAAGGAAGACAGAAAGGAAGAAAAGAAGGAAGGAAGGAAGAAAGGAAGGAAGGAAGGAAGGATGGAAGGAAGGAAGGAGGGAAGGATGGAAGGAAGGAAGGAAGGAAGGAAGGAAGGAAGGGAGGAAGGAAGGAAGGAAGGATGGATGGATGGATTCCTCTGGTCCTGCTGTGGATGTGCGATTTTATGAGCTCTCTCCATCTCACCTTCATCAGGAGCTCCCACTTCCCTGGCCCAAACGTGCTCTATCAGGAAGGAGGAGAAGCCAAGCAAGGAGACAAAGGGAGCCCGAAGTTTATGGCTATTGTTTAGGTCAATAATGTATCGATTACAATTTCGTGTGCTAAAAGCTTGACCTTTTAAAGGGCAATTGGCGCCTGTGAGATTTGATTTAGGAGAAAGAAAAGAATTTAAATTTAATTTTCACTTCGTATTTCAGTTGGGAGAAACTTGCAAGACAGGAGACGCCACAGCTGGGTTTTTTTGGGGCAAGGAAGAGGGTGAGGGTTTTTTTCTGGAGCCATCATAAAGAGCTGCATTCCAGGGTGAAAGTGGCTCTGTTGCTTCTCTACTCCACAGCTCAGCACTGCAGGGACACAGACAAGACACAAGGCACTAAGCAGAACATTTAAACTGAAGCCCAGACAAGTAAATACTGGATACTGAATATCCCACATCCAGGGATGACAGTGGGCTTTCCCCCTGTAGGAAGCAGCAGGAGCAACAAAACTACACACAAGGCTGTTTTGGGAAAAAACCTCACAATTTTGGGTCCTCAAGCACCTGTTTTGGGAGAGGTTTTGAATTTCCAGGTACAGGTTTGCCCCTGTATGGTTTATCCCCATTACACCCTAGTTGATACAGTCCTTAAATAGTGACAGACAGCTCTGGTGGGGCTGAGCACCCCAGGTCTGCTGTGCCTCAAGCACCCACACCCAGCAGGATTCATGGAAGGTGGGGGCACTGCAGGCTGGGACACAGGAGCTGTGCTGGGAGAAGGGATGGACCCTGACAACGGCTTCAGGGACAAAAATAGAAGCAGCAGGGCGAGGACAGCTGTTCCTAGTTTAAATTGCCAGTTTTTAATAAGCTGTTTTGCTCTTTGAAAAGCATTTGTTTCATCATTTCATAAACAGGAGGAGGGGCCGGGGCAGCATCATCGAGGACGTCACCTACTTTGTCACTGTTCCTCTCCAGATCCTCAAAGGCCTCCAATTTTCTCCCAGTGCCATCAGATTCAAAGCCATCAGGGCTTTCAGCAGCACAAAGTGACTATAAGGAAGACTGAAGTCTGCCATTCAGTTTGCCAAGACATCTGGCAAAAGCATTATGTACAGCTGAACATTTCATCACGTCTGCCAAGACACAGTCATTTTGGATTAATTTTAAGACAGTTTTTAAAGTGATGATGAAGGATTGTGCCGTGTGTTTCAGCAGCATTTAAAAAAAAAATAAAATTAAAAAAACCCCCACCAACCTCTCTCTTCTTTAAACCTCTCATTCAAATTGTCCCAGTTTGGCAGCTCTGGGGTGCATTTGATTCGTGATTTGGAGGGATTCACCGATAGTGACACTTCCATTTATCTGAGCTCATGTAAGTGCTGGCACAGCCCATGGGTGGTAGCAGTGCCTTCAATATCAAACATGGCCACTTGGAGCAATTCATTTACAAACAGGCAGCATAGCCTGTAACATCCTAAATGCATCCACCCAGCAATAACCAGCATCTATGATTAAATGCTTACAAGCTGTAATCTCAGCTGGAGCCCTGCAGTTTGGGGTTAACTACCCTCCAAGAGCAAAAGCATTTACAGCGCTGTCACTCCAGAGCAGTCCCCGGTATTCCCACTGAAGGGGTGCCAAAATCTGTAGTCAGTGACATGCAAAGGAGAGATGTAGCTCATGGGTTGCTGCTTGTGAGATCCCAGCTCATGCAAGCCTGCAGCCATTTCCATGGCCCCATCAACTTCCCTGGGCAACCTGTGCCAGGACCTTACCACCCTCACAGACAGCAATTCCTTCCCAATATCCCATCTAACCCTTCCCACTGGCAGTGGGAAGCCATTCCCCCTTGTTCTGTCCCTCCAGCCCTTGTCCCAGGTCCCTCTCCAGCTCTCCTGGAGCCCCTTTAGGCCCTGGAAGGGGCTCCAAGTTCTCCCTGGATCCTTCTCCAGGCTGAACACCCCCAGCTGTCCCAGCCTGGCTCCAGAGCAGAGGGGCTCCAGCCCTCAGATCCTTAAGGTCCCTTCCAACCCAAACCATTCTATGATTACCTTAAATCCTCATGTCCACAGCCCACAGCACCTCCCTGCCCTGCTCCCGATGAGTCGCTGTTCCCAAAGTCACAGCAGGAAGTGCAGCTCTGCTGTCCAGGTCAGTGGAGGTTGTAACAGTTGCCCTTTTGTCTTTGAAACACCATTATCTCCCTTTAGCAGAACTGTTATCAGCGCCATGGGCGATGCTGGTGACGTGTGTTGGTGTCTCATGCAGAAGAAGGATGGCCCCAGAGCACTTGTCTGGTGATGTCACAGCCCGGGGATGTCCTGCCAACAGGATCCTTTCCTGAAAGGGAAAAAACCAGGCAAACTCCCTGTATGCATGACCCTTTCCCTGAGCCCTTCACACACATCTGGATGTCATGAATGACCCGTGAATGACCATGAATGAATAATTCTCAGAGTTTAGGTTCTGCCTTCTAACCAAGCCCCAACTAATATCCAGCCACCTCCATCCTAGCCCAGACAACCAACTTTGTGACACCCAGGACATCATTCCCCACAGAAGTCAGTCTCAAGGGAATATCTGCACCATACTGAGAGCCCACAGCCACCAAAGCTGCTTCCAGAAGGTGTCCAGGAGCTGATGCTTCATCCTCCAGGTGCTCAGGATGAGGTTGCTGTTGTCATCAGACGTGCAGCTGTTACCTTAAACTGCTAGTTGTGAGTCAGTAGAGTCTGTTATAATAACAGATAATAAATATTATAATAACTCCCCCGAAAATCCCCAAATTCAGAGTAAACCAAACATGAAAGCAGCTGCGACCCTGAATTTTATGGCATTACTGGTACCAATGGTACCTATTTTTAGGTGAGGTGGCCAAAGCCTCGCTAATGGGAAGAAATGGGAAAGGATTTACAGGGGTCAGGTGATTCTAGAAGTGCAGTTGTATAGAAAACTCCTGCTCTTCCAGGATTTACACACACTGAGATTTACACACACTGAGCCCAATCCATCAGGAGAGACCTCGGGGTTGACTAAACGTAAGATGGCATTTGACCTTTAGTTGGCTGAATTAGACAACGTACACGAGAATGAAACCGGTAGAAAAGGTTGTACAAAAAGCTTTAGAGTTTCCAAAGAAGGGAGGGGGGTTGTTTGCTTCTTCCTTTCCTGTTTAACTGGTAGATCAACAATCTAGAGGGACACAGGGAACTGTTTGGGGAATTTTTTTCCCGTAACTTGCCTAATACTCTTCGGTTTTAGGTTAGTAGGGTCAAGAAAAGCCAGGACACCTGGCAAAGGCAGCCCAAAAACCTTCCAGAGTGAGTGATTCCCAGCTCATTCATAGCTTTCCACCCACCACCTCAGTTTCAGAGTGAGATCAGAGTTTCACTCTGAGGAAGGAGAATTTCTCCCTCGACAGGGATATGTGCATCAGGCTCCACAGGCACAACCCACAACAGACAGCAACTGGGTTTCCTGCCTGTTATCCTCAAAGCTTGGTCTTCTGGAAGGGATGGTCTTCTCAGAACTGACCTCTCTTCTCCTCCCCACCCCTGAAGTGATGGATTTCCCTCTCCAGAGGTACTCAAGGAGCCCAAGCAGGTGGTGTCACAGGTGACCAGCACTCAGCAAGAACAGAATAGAATCTCAGAACGGTTTGGGTTGGAAAGGACCTTAAAGACCATCTTGTTCCACCTTCTGCTGTGGGCAGGGACACCTTCCACTAGACCAAGTTGCTCCAAACCCCATCCAACCTGACCTTGGACACTTCCAGGGATCCAAGGGCAGCCACAGCTTCTCTGGCCTCCCCACCCTCCCAGCCAGGAATTCCTTCCCAAGATCCCATCTAACCCTGCCATCTGGCAGTTTGAAGCCATTTCCCCTTGTCCTGTCATTCCAGGCCTCCCCAAATCCCCTCTCCATCTTTCTTGTTGGCTCTCTTCAGGCACTGCAAGGCCACAGTTAGATCACCCCAAATGAGTGTGGTCAGGTGAAGGACCCTGTGACACACTCATCCTGTCTCCCCAAAAAACAGAGACACAACATTGGCTTACATGGCGTGGCCAGAACAACAGGAAAGAGAAGCTGAGGGTGCAGCAACACATCACATCTGGTCTGGTGTGGACAATCCAGTCCCTCCTCTGTTTCCCCCACGACCGTCGAGGTTGAGTTGTCAGGAGGTGGGATTCCATATGACACTTCCCTTCTTTCACCAAGCACTGATTTAAACAATTATTTACTTTACACAATAAATAAAATAACATCCTTCTTACTGCACATCCTGGAGGATGTTATAAAGCCTTGTGCACGTTAGGCCTGATGACCACCCCAAGACTCGTCCCATGGCAGCTATCACAGAAAACAGAACAACACCCTGTATGTACTGTTTTATTTTTTTTTTTTTATTATGCATAATAAATCTTTCACACAAAGTAATGAAAAGGATCCCTAAGGTGAAGGAAAACAAGAGTATTTGTGACCGTACCAGAGTGCAGACATCAGGGCACTGCCAGACCCACATCACGCTCCAACTCTTGGAAGAGCCAATGGATTTTAGTGTAAATCTTGGTCTGGCTCTGCTGTTCCAGCTTTAGGTGGTAACCCCAGCTGTTCCAAACCAGGTGGGATCTGGGAGCACAGCATATTATTAAACATACAAGGAAATTATGCCATTGGAACAAATCTGTTCCTTCTGTACTTCAGTGTCCCCACAACAAGAGGACAGTGAGAGATAATTTGCTGTGGGACTCTCACGCTGGTTCAGCAGCTGGTTTGACCTATTCTGTCAGACTGCTGCTTTATGTACCCTTCTCTTTGTAAAAAGCCCTGTCACAGAAGAAATCAGGCTCTCTGCAGTCTGGCACCTGGCTGAGTTGTCTGCTCTGGTGAGGCCTCTCTCGCCCCGGGGTGGAGGGTGCTCCCCTTGGGCAGGTTCAAGTTCTGCTTAAAACAGATGAACACTGAGCCATCCCAGTAGCTTCAGAATCCCCAGTTTAAAAGTGCATCTTCAGACTGACCTCTCCAAAGCTGGGCAGCCCTGCTGACTCACAAACACTCTTAGTCTTTTAATAAAGACAAAATTACGAATCACTACAGTAAGTAAGAAAAGTCATCCCCTTTTGACGTTTGCTCAAAGAACAAAACAAAACAGAATAAGTTCAAAAACACAGCATCAACTTATGTGCAGCTCAGTCATGGTTCATTCATTTCTCCTATTTGCCTAAGAAAACACTGCATCCCCAGTCTTAACATTGCCTTTTCTCAAAAGCTTCTGCCATTTTAAAGTCCTAAATGCTCCAGGGCTGTAGATATATATATATATCCCTTTGTAGCTATATTTTAATAAATCTGGAAAGCTTTTTTTTTTTTTTTAAGCCAGCAACTCCATTTGTGTAGGACTCAAATGGACTTCCACCTCTAAACAAGCAGATAAAAGGAAAGTACAATCTTAACACATCCTTTAGGGGGACCAAACAGTGCAAGAAATTCTATTTAAAGCCACTTGAAGGACTGTTTGAAAACAAATGCACCTGATTCCTCAGGTCAACAAACAGAACATGCTGGAGCAGGCAGTGAATACAGAGGGTTGCCACATATGTTTAGGAACTGATTCCTTGAAATTGGAAGTTTTGGCATGCAATGCACTGGTGACAGTCCCCCCACACAGCAGCACGTGGGATGGGGAGAGTGTGCACACGTGTGTGCAACGGGCATCGTTGGGAGTCTCTCCCAAAAAAATATCCCCACTTTGATACATGAGATGTTCTTTCAAAATCACACCACATTTCTTCTGCTTTTCCCACTGCTGAAACAGGTGTATCAGGAAAGGGCACTTGAAAACAACAACAGAAAGAAAAAGAAGTACTCTACATTCAGATAAATTTATACTTCTGCCATAAAACCTTCAATACCAAAAAGAGGGGTTTCAACACAGAGCTTTGTCAAGGATCCCCAGGACACACTGTCACCATTACGCACATTACAGGACACTGGTCTACTTTACAATCTTATAATTATTTTCTTTGGACTTTTTCCAACTCCCCCCTTCCCTACACCTTCAATTTCCAGGAACAACTTTTGTACAGGAGCACAGAAAAACAAGTCTGTAAGGGACTTGACCCCGAAAGCTGGTGTTTCTAGCCCTATGTAGAGTATTTGCCAGTCAAAAAAACAACAACAACAAAACCAGACTTGCTATTGAAAATCCTCCCACAAACATCTAAATCAAGTGTTTTGAATCTGCCTGGGAGCTAATCTGATTAAGATGCTGCTTGCTTAGTTCCCTTGGATGACAGTGTAGACACCAATTTCAGGACTGCAGCCCTGACAGTGCCACGGAAACGGAGGGCTGTGAGTGAAAACATGGGATTAGGTAACAATCAACCCACGGCAGAATCCAACAGACCATAAAAAGCTTGACCCAACGAAGCTGCCTCGCCTGAAAGAAACAAAAACACAAACACTGCTTCCAAACCAAAGCCTCTTTCCTCATTTACCCCGTTAAGTTAAAAGAAAAATCAGGTTTGTGGTTGGTAGTAACATCACCCCCCATGTGTAAGGCCTCATTTTCATCAAACAAGCTCTAGGTTATGGGTATAAATACAAGGTTGCCTACAAGTCCCTCACACCACAGCCTGTCACCAGCGTGTCGGTGGCAATCTGCTTCCAAAAATGGGCTGTACAGTGGTGGCAACTTCATTCTCTGTAAGCTTTGGGGTCAGAGGGTGCACGTTGGAAGGGGTCACGTATCAACACGCGGTGCAGAGGTTCGTTTTCTGTAAGAAGACAGAGTTGGGTTGGGTTGGGTTGGGTGTCCTTCAGCCAGAGTCCATGGTGAAGAGCTGGATGTCGTGGGGGTTCCAGTACAGGGCCACGGCAGAGTTGTAGACCAAGGACCACACGTAGGGGATGAAGAACTCCTCAGGCTGCTCCTCCTCCACATACTTGAACTTCAGCTCGGGGAACTTCTGCAACAAGAAACCAAAGTCCAGTGAGGGGAGGTTTGCATGTCTGTTTGCAAACACACAGCCCACGTAAACACTGAAGAAACAGGTCTGGTCAACAAAATAATGGGAGGAACTAAACCATTAGACCCAAAGGAAAATATTTACAGGATAAAGAGATCATTTATAATTTCTTCTTTGAATGAGTGCTACATTAGCATATTGTATTCAACCTCTTTACTGTTGGTCACAATCCATTTGCATGTTAACAGACTGAACACGTGAATCCTTCACAAAACACAAAGGTCCTAAGGAAAACTGTCATTTTCAACAGCTTCACAAAGGCCTTCTTGCTTTTGCACATACAGACCTGTTTATTGCAGTTTTCCCTAGAAAGCATTTTGCTGTTAATTTTACTTGGCTCTTTAGCAGGAGAATCCTTTGGAAAGGCTGTAAGAATAAACACAGCCTGTGATATCACAGAATATCCTGAGCTGGAACAGACCCATGGGATCATCAAGTCCAACCCCTGGCCCTGCACAGGACACCTCAACAATCCCACCCTGGCCCTGAGAGCATTGTCCAAACGCTCCTTGAGCTCTGTCAGGCTTCTTGCTGTGCCCACTGCCCTGGGGAGCCTGGTCAGTGCCCAACCACCCTCTGGGGGAAGAACTTTTTCCTGAGATCCAACCCAATCCCCCCCTGACACAGCTCTGGCCATTTCTTCGGGTCCTGTCTCTCACCAGAGAGCAGAGACAGACATACTGCGACCTTAGTTTCCTAATCCTCTCATTCTCCTCCCTCCCAAAGCAACACACACTGAAAACCCACTGTGTTCACTCTCAGTGTGTTTTTGGAAGGGCTGAGTCTACTTTTGTACTCTGGTCTTCACTTTATCCACTTCTAAATGTTGCCTGTGCCTGATCTTGGCAGAGTCTCAGACAAAAGCCGCATTGCAATGATCACTGGGGTAAGATAAAACACGATGCATTTTATTATTTATAAGGCTGTGGCTAAGACTAAGAATAAACTCAACGGTGTGACATGATCAGAACAAGCACAGCAGTGGCTAAGGAGCCTCTTTGCCCATTAATAATGAAGGGATTCCCTATCCTATTTCTTGAGCTCACAGTGTCCTGTTTCCTTGCCTTAGGGTACAGGACTTCTGGCTTGATCAGTCTCCTTTAAAGGAGCCTTTCTTGGCTGAAAACCTCTTGGTTTTCAGGGTTATGTATTTAACTTCTGTGCACTCAGGTTATTTGTATTCTTGGGGCCAGAAAACATGAAAATCTGCAGAAGAGTTGTAGAAAACATGTAGATGTGGCACCTGGGGACGTGGGTTAGTGGTGGGCTTGCCAGTGCTGGGGTAACATTTGGACTCGATGATCTTGGAGGGTTTTTCCACCTCAAGGATTCTGTGACTCTATGTTTCTACTCCTTCCTTGTGCTGCTGCTGCTGCCACTGGAGCAGTTTGGTGCAAGTGCTGAGCACACAATTACACCGAGACACAAAGGTGCCACCTGTGCTGTGCTTTACAAGGAGGATGTCTCCATGGACAGCTTCTTCCAACCCTCCCAGGTGACAATGTGCCACCTCCTACATGTCTCCATGGACAGCTTGTCCAGCTTGGCTCAACCACAGCCTTGGGTTACAACGTGACATCTCCTCCATCACTGAGGATGTCACTGCCACCTTCCAAGTGCTCTCACATTCTGGAGCTGCCATGGTTTGTCTCATTTTGGGGTCAGGCCCTCGACCACAGCTCTACTTAGCTGGCTGACAATGTGGAGCCTGGGAGGAACCATTTTGACTGTCATTATTGTACTTCATGACTTTGGAAGGAGTGGGGAGCTCAGCCTCAGAGCAATGAGGGAGGGAAGGAGGACACCACTATCTCTGTTCAAGGAAATAAGGCACATAAAAGACCAGGTTGTTAAAGGCACTTCTGCACTTAACTCCTGTTGAGTTCAAAGCTCAGAACCTCAAAGGTACATCAGCAAGTTTAATTTCCTGTGTCAGACATGCAGTTTGTGGTAGAGAAGCTCTACGACAGCTTTTTCGCGCACTCATCCCACTTTCTACCACCTCTCTTCCCCAGGTCTGTTTTGATGAGCCTGTTTAATGTTCTGCATCACTTTATTTTCTCACTCTCGGGCACCTTGCACCCATACTCACCCCCATCTCTCATTTCCTGCCTCCTATCCTACTCCCACCCCAACTCCCTTCCACTGCATCCTTATCCTCTCTCTTTAATGTATCTTTCTATTTTGAACTTGCCCAAGCAAGTTTTCTTTTTTCTCATCAGCCTCAAGAGATCCTCCTTTTCATTAATATCCTCTATCCCTTCCCACCACATCTCCAAGTTTTCAAACTGTCCCTGCCTTCCTCTTCTGCCACCCTACCCCTCCTCTCAGGACACTGTAATTCTTTTGGAAGGTTAAACCTCACTCCAATCAAGTCCTCATGTATATTTTCATTACTATTTATTTTTTTTAAAAAAACCCTGATATTCTACTCTGCTTATCCTCAGCGCAGTCTTCCCCACTTCCCTCCAAAACATCCTGACTTGTGGTCAGTGTTGACAGCAGCACATTCCCTTCAGCACTGCATCAGCAGAATGAATGGTTAAACCTCATGGTTACACCATGGAAACGTTTCAAGGCAGAGAAAAGCCTTAAACAGCTGCCACTCTTCACCCCAGGGGCGGCTGCACGCCAGGACTACAGCCTGGAGTAGTCCTTCTGGGAGTGAAGGGGGGAAAAAAGATACTAATTTCAGTTGAATTAAACACAGATAACTTTTTTTTCCCCCCACGTTCAGGGTCACAGATACAGCTACTGATTTTGCAAACACTTGTGGCAGTAAGCTGGGAGCATTCTGGGCTCTTGTGAAGCCTAACAAACATCTCCAGCCTTAAAGCTGTAGGTAAAATTGTATTAGAAGTTCCAATAGCTCCATCTGAGATGTTCAGGTCTTACTATCCCATTATCTCTCAGCTGGAAGAGCAGCATAAAATAAATCAGATAGCATTCATATTTTCAGGCAATAAGCCATGCATTGATTTTATTATTAAGCTTTTCTTCAGGATGATCAATATTGCCATCGATTGCAATCGTACTGCAGCAATTTAATAATCAATTTCAGATTAAAGGCTATAACTCACTGCAGTCAGTCTGCACTCTCTCACACTCAACACATGCCTTGAACAGTCTGCACTGTATCTTGGAAATGTAGAAAAGGAAAATGAGACTTTTAAGCAGAGGGATCATACAAGTCACCATTACATACACACAATTTCGAATGCATTTGTATAAAAATAATGTAGGTAATGGCAGGAGTGACGGATTTGTGACGGTCCACCTGAACAGTGGGCCCAGGACAGCTCAATGCACTGTTAATGACTCACAGAGAATCTGAATTGCAGGTCAGCAATTCAAACCCACCTTCTTTAGATGGCTGCAGTGATGCCTGGCTGTGTGCTGGCCACAGTTTCTCATTCATTAAAAATGAGAAATCCTAGAGGCCCAGCATGGAGAGAACTGCACCAGCATCTTTGGGATGTGGATGTGGCACTTGGGAATATGGTTTAGTGGTGAACACAGTGGTGCTGGGTTAATGGTTGAACTTGATCTTAGAGGGTTTTTCTAACCTCAATGATTTTGTGATCTACCTTGCAAGATTAACCATGGCAGTCATCCACTGCTAAGATGAAAAACTACCCATACTGTCTCACTATAAGGGTGTTCACTGAAAACAGAATTTATTAACAAACAAAACCACCAAATTTAAGCCACCTCAAAAAGTTTCTTTCTTATCAGACTGACTTTAAAACTATTTGTAACAGCCAGAATTAGAAAACACATAAGAAGCCTTACTGAGGCCAAAAAGCCGTAAGATTTTCAATGGGTTCAAGGAATGGTTCAATTCAGATCTGTGCCATTTGCCTCCTGCATGTACTGCTTCCAAATGAGTGATCAGGAGCCTTAGCCATGTGTTGCAGACAGGAGGTGACACTGAATGAGTGTTTCTGCAGAGTTGTAAAACAACCAGGCCACAGGAGTCTCAGGGCACTCCCAGCAATGTCCCAGTCAGCTGGGACTGTTGAGTTAGATAGAAACTGTTGAGTTTCTATCATGGTTAACAAAATTCCCAAAGTGGCACATCAAACCAGCAGTGCACAAAACCATTTTCTTCTGCTTTGCTGCTGTTGTGTCCAACTTACTCCTGGAAAGACATTTGCTCCCCAGCTGGTGACACTCCAATGAACCTCTTTTGAAAAGAGGGACCGTCCTAAGGCATCTTAAACAGTAGTCTTAATAACAGAGGACAAGCCCTGGCACGGGATTAATCATCCCTTTTCCTCCTTCACAGTCCTGTTTGTGACGGTGTCGAAAGATGGAGCCCCTCTGCTCTGGGGCCAGGCTGGGAGAGCTGGGGGTGTTCAGCCTGGAGAAGAGAAGACCCTGGGAAGACCTGAGAGCCCCTTCCAGTGCCTAAAGGGGCTCCAGGAGAGCTGGAGAGGGACTTGGGAAGGCCTGGAGTGACAAAACAAGGGTTTCCCGCTGCCAGAAGGTAGAGTTAGATGGGATACTGGGAAGGAATTGCTGTCTGTGAGGGTGGTGAGGCCCTGGTACAGGTTGCCCAGAGAAGCTGTAGCTGTCCCTGGATTCCTGCAAGTGTCCAAGGTCAGGATGGGCATGGCTTGGAGCAACCTGGGCTAGTGGAGGTGTCCCTGCCCATGGCAGGGGTTGGAACTGGATAATCTTTAAGGTCCCTCCCAACACAAAACCCTCTGTGATCCTATATACTATGCTGTTCACTATTTAAGTTTTTGAACACAAATGGGTCCACTGGAGCCATTATTTGCATTTCTCTCCAGCCCTTATAGAGGATGAACAACCCCAGATAGTTTAAAACAAACCAACCTGAGACAGTCCCTGAAAACCCGAGAGCCGGAGGTAACGCTACGGTTTGAGCGGCACAAGTTAAGCAGAGACATCACTTATCAGCTCCGGTGAATCACTCCACCACTGCACCCTATCTTGTTTTCTTCTGCCAGACAAAGCAGAAGTCAGATTTAGTGGTTGGGACGAGGGTACAAACGAGACAGACTGAGAACTTCGCAGACTGTCTGCGTTGTCAATCATATGATTCGATGAAAAACCACAAGAAGTCCGATGAACAGATGAAGAACTGAACTGCAATAACTCCCCCACCGCAGAAGTTCAACAACATCGGGGTGTTTTGGTTTCTTTTTGGTCTTTTTTTTCTCTTTTTTCAGTTAACGTTGAGGAAGAGAACACCACGGCCAGCCAGCAGCACCTGGTCCCGCTCCAGGCAACGCAGTGGCATCTGCACTGCAAGGCTTGAGCTGTATGTTAAATAAAATAGCCTTTCCCTTCAAATCAACCCTTGGAGCTGCTCCTAGGCTACTGTGTTATGTCAGTGGATGATCTCCACGAAGATAATATAAGCAAGGGCATATGGAGATGCTTTAAGAGCGATGTCTTTGCTTTATTCCCTGATCTAGATGTTTTACTGGATGAAAAGCAGCACTCGCCAAAGAAATGGGGCAGTCACTGTGGAAAATAAAGAAATTAAAGAACCGGATTAATAAAAATGTGGAGAATCCTCTTTTCCTCTAGTTGTGGTTAGAAACTCTGGTTTCTGAAACAGTAATCAAGTGCAGGTCACTGTTTTCAAAACCAGGTGACTCTTCGAGGAGGAAAGTACCATTTCCAAAAGAGCCTGAACACATTTGAGAGTCAAATTCATGGGGACTTTCCATCAATCCAAACCTTTAAAGTCTTTCTGAAAGTGGGATTTGTGTGTGTTTGAAAAGCTTACTCTGAGTCCTGTTTGGTAACCTAATGACATGCTGGCAAATTATGTGTTTCATATTGTTTCAGCTAAATATAGCAGTATTGCCTGTAGAGCGTCTGTAGGATTGGACTTTATTAGCAAAATACATCAAACGACAAAGAAAAAAAGAGACAGGGCTCAGATTCAGCATCGTACCAAGTCTCTATTATAGGGTCTATAATGAATATTTACTCTAGCCATGACTGCCCCTACAACCTGCCTTGCACCAAACACACCAACCTGTAAGGAGTTTGGGCAAAGGAAGTACACTTGTTATTGTCTGCAAAATCCACAATGCCACCTTGAAATCTGGTCCCCAAAACAGCAATCCTGGAAAAAAACCTCAACAGTCATGCCTGGTACACTGTGCACGGTATCGATACCCAGGTACATATGTAAGCATTGATATATTTGGTTTTTATATAAATACAAGCACTTGAGTTCTTTAATGGAGCACAATTCGTGGATGCAAACATCTCAGTGCTTGGTTTAAGACACTGATAGACTGAATTTTTGCAATTATTTAATTCTTTTGAGGTGATAAGGCCCTTTCATCTTCCTCTGGTTCTGTTCGTGTCTGCGGTGCTTCTCTTTGACTTCAGACAGAAAGCCGGTGTGGCTTTGGCGAAATATCTGTATGGGCTACACCACACCTGCCTGATACCATCTTTTTCTCCTTCTCAGGCCTGCAGCACAGACAACCCAGCAGAGGATGGTGGTGGGGAGATGAGGGAAGCAAACAGGAAACGTGCTAGACTAGGTGTGAGCCGCACGTCTTGTTCAGAGATCTGCGTGAGGAATAGGTGCAAACTGAAAGATGGTGAAGAAAACTGGGGCTCAGAACACGCCAGGAGGGTTGAGAAAGAAACAGAAAACTCAGGGTGACAAGAGGTTCAAAACCATCTATGCACAAGCTAAATATGTTAAATATAATAAATATAGCATTATGTGTAATAAAAGAAATGTAAAAGTTTAAGGAATTACACGAGCTGTAGTAGACGACAACATTTTACCCAGGGAGTAAAATTCCATAAGACAGGTAACCCATACTCTCCTATTGGGACACAGTCTTCCTGGTTCAGCAGGGCAGGTAAGTTAATCTATAGAGAGACAGCTGTTTAGAAAGTTAGGATCATTGATACGTGACTTCTGTCTTCAGGTTACTTTGAGTAAAGGTTTGTACAACCAAAGCAGCAGGAAAATAAATGCTCAGCAGTGAATTTTTCAGTGTTGGATGTGAACCATCACCAGAAAAGCAGACGTGCCTCTGGTCAGAGTTCAGCAATTACCATTTTATTTTAACAGAGTACTGAGAAGCCAGGTCATTTAGGGAAAAATTAGCCAAACAGCTCTGTCTAGATGTTTATTGGTAAAAACACAATGATTTAAATGAGTTAAATAGTTGTGGTAAACCTGCCAGGGCACAAAGCTTTGCAGGGTACCATAAGAAGAAGACTGCATTTCTTTCTGGGATAGAATGGCAAATACTGACAGCTTTAAAGCCCCAGAAATTCCGGGATGCAAATACATCCACACTTTTTTCTTTTCTACCCAGCTAAGTAATATTGCTGATAAAGGTCAGTAGTTCCAAACTGTGCCATAGAAATGATTTTTGTCTTCATACTGAGTTATTAATCTATACAGATTCCAAAAGCACTGTATCTGAACACAAGACGAGGCCAGATACCCAATTCAGGCTCTCCTGAGTCCACTTCAGAAACACCTGGACTCTGGGCTACTTCTAGACAGGACAGTAAATAAACTAAAACACTGGTCAGCAGCTGTAAGGACAGGCTGGGAGGGTTCACCTGGAGAAGAGAAGGATCCAGGGAGACCTGAAAGTCCCTTTCAATGCCTAAAAGGGCTCCAGGAGAGCTGGAGAGGGACTTGGGACAAGGGATGGAGGGACAGGACACAGGGAATGGCTTCCCACTGGCAGAGGGCAGGGTTAGATGGGATATTGGGAAGGAATTGCTGTCTGTGAGGGTGGGAAGGCCCTGGCACAGGTTTCCCAGAGCAGCTGTGTCTGCCCCTGGATCCCTGGAAATATCCAAGGCCAGGTTGGGCGGGGCTTGGAACAACCTGGTCTGGTCTAGTGGAAGGTGTCCCTACCCATGGCAGGGGGTGGAATGAGATGAGCCTTATGGTTCCTTCCAACACAAACTGTTCTGGGATTCTCTGAAAATCCCTTAGAGCACTTAGTTTGAGAAAAAATGGGGATCCCTGCTCAGCTTCAGAAATACTGTGTCTACATGGAGAAATTTTGGAACGGGAAGAAAAGATCAAGAAGATGAAAGGCCAAGGAAAAACTCACATATTATACACTCTAAGCATCATTAACCTCTAGAAAACATTGTACGTATTATACATACATAGTCCCAACTCAAGGATTTAGAGCTGTAATTACAGTTTGCTTGCCCTGTCAGGATTGTTCTCTATGCCATGTTCTCTAGACAGACACACATTTTTCCAGAACAATTCCAAGAAGACAGCTCAACACCTAGGAGTCAGACTGAGCTTTGACTTGCTGCCTGAACAGGGAAAGACAGGGAACTGCAACAGGAACACTATGAGGAATTTGCAACACTCCAGAATACACAGTATATGTTGGTTTTACCAAATAATAAGAAAAAAATGGACTAGAGATTGATATATGTAATTAAACTTTAAGTTCAAGGATGAAGGCGTGACGTGTAAACGAGGTACTATCAACAAAAAAGACTACTTTCATTCACTCCAGGGCTTAACCCAAAACAATAATTCTTTGAAAATACAGAGGCCTTTTAGAAGAAAGAATATAGATTTGAGCAAAAAGTAAAGAACCTCGAAATGACAACAGTTAAAAACAAAGAGTGTTTTTAAAATTGAAGTAAAACTAAAAAAGATTTAAACATGTGGAATGAAGAAAGCTACTGACTCGACTGACGAAAATGGTTCTAGGTCCTGACCCCGCTCAAGCACTCATGACCCACACATCAACTACTCAGATAAATAAATAAAATCCTTTGTGTGCTTCTGAATTTAGGGAATTAAAATCTGAAAACCAGAATAATCCCTGGACCCATTTCTCAGTGGCATTCAAGGGCAGCACAGCACAAACGGGGATGAGCCTGTCAACTCAGAAAACTTCTATTGATGTGAAGTGGAGGTATAAGCCCTTCCTACCATGGGATTTGCAGAAAATGTACATTTCATAACAGCAGTCCCTATTTTTACCAGTGCTAAGGAAGATGCAAATGAGTTTAAGCCCTGGCTTCCTGTGCTTCACCTCACAACCCATCTGCCTCTAGACTGATGTGCAGAACTTTATGTGGCCATGAAAAACAGCAGGTTTGCAGCAAACATCTCTGTTAAAACTGAAATGAGTTTAGAAATCACTCATTCACTGATACTTTTATACAGAAGACTTGTACAGCTGCTAACAAAAGGTCACAAGATTAGCAGCAGAATTCAGACGCTTCACTCTGCTACAACTCACAATTAAGACCATGATGCTTTAGCAGAACCCTCAAAGAAGGGCTTAGACATCCAGAAATTTTTTAAGTCTCAAAATTAAACCTTGCAACCTTATAAAGACTTTCCAAACACCAAAATACCATTTGCCCTTTTCAAGGGTGCAAAAGGTAAAGTTTAAGAAACTGGCTGTCATAACTCAGTTGGGAACATCTCACTTTCATGTATTGTGTAAATTGGTAGCAGGGGGAGGAACAACTCTTTGAAGGTCTCATATTGGGCATAAACTCAAGCTGTCCTAAATCCATACATGTACTGTTTGGATCACTCTGCCAAAGACAGAAAATATAAAGTTCAGCAAGCAAGTGAAGGCAGAGCAGGATCAGTTCTGCAGTCAACCAGCAGATCTGGAGCAAATCACCATCCCTGGAGGGACTTAAAAGCCATGTGGATGTGGCACTTGGGAATATGGGTTAGTGGTGGACTTGGCAGTGATGGGGGAATGGTTGGACTTGATAATCTCAGAGGGCTTTTCCAACCCAGACAATTCTGCAATTTTGTGACCTGTGCGAGACTGAGGTGCTTGATCAGTCCATAAAAAGCTCACGGTGCCTTCAAGGGCCTTCATCAGCTGGTCAGTGGGGAAACCCTTACATAAAACAAAAGGGGCTTTTTATGGTTCAGGACTCACCAAAGATAAGAATAATTTTTGCCATGCAATTTGATTACTTGCAACAGTGTGAAGGAACTCAAAGGAGGGTAAAGTAGGGGTGAAAAAAGCAAAGTCTCCTATTGGAGGTACTTGAAGGAGAAGGCAGCAAAGAAGAATTAACTGCATAACTGGCTACAAAGTCTGTTCTGACTTTTGGATAAAAATGAGAGATCTATATTGCCCTCATCAACTTTTTTTTAAAAACGAAGCCAATGCTATAAATGTCAAACAATATTCCAGTTCTCATGCCAGAGACAATCACCTCCTAATTATTTTCTGAAAATTGAGTTCCACACTTTTAGTCCAATAGATATAATTTATTAAACTTTCTTTTACCAGTAAAGAAAAACTCACTGGAAAAAGGCCTACGAAATGTATGAAAGACGGAAGCTTTGGAGAAAATAACCCTGCTGAATAATGAATGATATGTGTAGCTATATACTCAAAGACATGGCAAAACTACTCTTGACAAATCTTGGAGTCAACTATGTATTTTAAAAATTTTGAGCAGTGAGTGCTACTGTCTAAGTCAGAGCAGTTGTTTTGACTTTGATAGCAGACTACTCTAAAATACAAGGAATGTTGTTTATCATGGAAATGCTTTGTGCTCCAGATAACATCACGGATGACTGCCCCACCTAGGCTAAGGCACCATCCCATCATCCCAAAACAAACCCCAGATAAACCTCTCACTGCTGCCCGGCTCCTACTTCCACCAAAAACTCAGCTATTGTGCAAATAAAACTCTTGCCATGGTGTGTGCCATGCAGAGGGTGTTGGACACACATGTGACAACGAAGGAAACAACTGAACTTCAAGAACTTAACCCACATTTCTGTGTTTCAGTAAGACACCTGAGCAAACGCTGTGCCTTGCTGCCAGAGGGATGTACCTTAGGAACCTGTCTGGATTATGTACAAATTCTGGCCCAGTAATATGTAAACACTGCTCTTTTCTCTTTTTTTTTTTTTTTTCTTTAAATATGGATTGTAATGCCCAGGGTTAGATTCTTCTTCACCCACCCTGGAAAAGGAGATGGAGATTTTTGCCATCTGACTTGATCCCACCTTGTGCTTGGTGGTGGAGCTGGTGATCACCTATGGAGTGCTGACCTCCTTGCTCTTCAGGATCTGAGCTGGGAAGAGACTGAAGCATAACAACTGCATAAACCACACTAATTTCATAGTTTAAGGATTTTTCCTTTTGCAAACCACCTACATGACCCCTCTCTGCTCTAATACAGTTTTGGGATTATCCAGAAGAACTACAAAGCATCGAGAGGTCAAAAATGCTGTTGTCACCTGCCTGTTTCTTTCACCCCAAATCCAGAGTTACTGCAATGTCAGTTTTGTTTTCTCATTTAGTTGCATAGAATATATTCCCCCAACACAAAAGGTGGCAGGAGAAGAGCAGAGTGATTCAGTTTGCATATTTTTCCAGTGACGAGGTCCCAGACATGCTTTCACTGGATATTGGTGCAATGCTGCATCCAAAACATCCCACCAAGCCAAAAAGAACATTCCTTTGGACAACTGGGACCACGCTCCTCTCCATTATCACTGCACAGGGGTCCAAACCGCCGCCCAGACCTTGGCTTTGCACACCAACCAGAGAGATAAGACCCCTTCTCCCAGCTGAGCTTTGATTTGCCCCTGGGAGGCTGACATTTGCAGCACATTTCCTCGTGTGGAGGGCTCCTCACGGGTCGCTTTACGAGGTTAGACGTTTACTTAACAGCAGCCACAGAGACGAAGCCCAAGCCCGACATCCTCCTCCGGTCCCTCCCACCCAGCACGGCGGCGGGGCTGCACGCCAAGCCCAAACATCCTCTCCCCCCACCCCCACGGAGGAAGACCTCCTTTTGATTTTGTACTTTTTAATCTGAGAGAGCCAGGCCTGTAAATATTACAAAAAAATGATAACAATGACTTAAGAACAGAGACAGACTCGCTGTCACCAACTGTTAACTCTCAGATCAGGGCAGCCTAGGAAGTGGACCCTTATCTGCCTGAGGCTCAGGACACACTGACTAACACCCTATTGAGTCTGCAGACCTTTGGCTCCCTAATCTCCCCAAACTGGAAAACGTACACCCCAACGGACATACTCCCTTCTTAAGTATTTCAAGCCTCTGCAAAGAGACAACCAGTGCCGTGGGATGAGCAGCGCTGCCCCGCTGCATGCCAGGAAATCTCATTTATTTGTCTCAAGGAGCGAAAGGTGAAATGACAGTAAGGCCTCTCCAGCTACAGCACACGGTGCCAGACTGCAGCCTTATCTCTGCTGGGACTGCCAGACGAGGAATCAGTGCCAAATGTGGACGTTTACGCAGTTATTTTCCGGATGTGGACCTTCACAGCTTTTTTTAAAAAAAAAAAATTTGCCCTAACGTTAAGACTCCGGTGAAGACAAACCCAAGGTTTGCAAGGGGAGGGGTTAACCTGACCTCAAAAAATAACTAGGGTGCCTTTTCTAAAAACGGATTTTTAGATTGTTCATTCTATTCTGTATTTTATTCTATATTCTATTATATTCATGAAGGTTGTGATAAAAAGTTCAAATTAGGTACTGGAAACACGCCTTTATCAGTGATAGAGGAAAGTAGTGGGTAGAAGGGAGAAAGGGAGAGCTACTGCTGAGTATGACAAGGATTGTTTCAAGGTGGAGAGCATTTTTAGGAGTCTTCAGGCTGGGCAACTGTATCTCCTTGACTGCCTGAGCAGAGGGAGTCAGGAGCTGACTGTGTCCAAAAAGGATGTTTGCTTGGTGTCTTCCTGAAGCCACCAGTTTAAAAAGTAGCACACTCTTAGAGTGAAACTGCTTCTTCTTCTAATGCAAACAACCACCCTGATCTGAAGAAGGGCCCCAAGTGAGCTGCTTTTCCAATAACAAATGAAAATTACTTGTATTTTCTGTTTCACTATGCTATAGACACAGCATTTCCAGATTTGTTTGCCTTCAATGACCTCAACTGTATTAAGACTTATTCTGGTAAAGACTGTCCTCAGGACACGAATCAAACATTTCTAGAGAACTCCCCAGCTCAGGCCGGGGAATTTTCAAAGTCATTTATTCATAAATGCTATTATGTCCCTTCGTTATCAAACACAACTGCCCCCTTCCTCCCTGTGCATTCAGGCCAGGATTGTTTACCCTAGTGGCAACAATCAGGGTTTGCTGGTCTTAGCTCAGGAGGATGGAGCTTGGCAAAATCTGACGGGACAGATAAGCATGAGGAATTCAAATAAAGTTTTGCTGCCTGACTCTGAGCTCAGAGCTACAGGCACCACTAGAGTCTCACGGGTCCCACATTTGAGGACAACACCTAAGTTTAGGGTATGAGCTCTCCTCCCACTCTACTGCACAGGCACAGAATTTCCTGCTCTTATTTGGAGCTGCCAGTTGCTCATACCACCTAGGAGACCTTCCTTCAGTGAGATATCTGATAACAAGCCTCAGGTTTCCTATCTGTAAAAAACAATCCTTGCTGTGGACAGCTCACGTGCTGTGGTGAAGGAGGGGAAATCTTCCTCCTGGAGCTTCTGGATGCTGCTGCTGCAGCAGCAGCATCAGAGTGGGAAACTGTCACCCCACCCCACTGCTACACTGTCTGTCCTCGAGCTGAACTCAGCTCATGAGCCACAGCTCCCACTGCCAGAGGGTAGGGTTAGATGGGATGTTTGGAAGGAATTCCTGGCTAGGAGGGTGGGGAGGCCCTGGCACAGGTTGCCCAGAGATACTGTGGCTGCCCCATCCCTGGAAATGTCCAAGGCCAGGTTGGACGGGGCTTGGAGCAACCTGGGATAGTGGAAGGTGTCCCTGCCCATGGCAGGTGGTCGGAATGAGATGGTCTTTCAGGTCTTTAAACCATTCTGTGACTCTGGGATCTTTTGTGACAGAGAACTAGTACAAATCACCTAGCTGGCATGCAAGGAGTAAATGCAGGACTCTCTATCTCTTATGTCCTGTGCTCTAAAAGCCCACAGTGACTGAAGACACTTCACACCTGCCTGTCCCTGCTCCCAGGGAACAAGTGACAGGATGGGAGGAAACAGCCTCAAGTTGTGCCAGGGGAGGTTTGGGTTGGATATTAGGGAAAACTTCTTCATGGAAAGGATTGTCCAGCCCTGGCACAGCTGCCCAGGGCAGTGGTGGAGTCCCCATCCCTGAAGGGATTTAAAAGCCGTGTGGATGTGGCACTTGGGGACATGGGTTTGTGGTGACCTTGGAAGTGCTGGAGAACAGTTGGACTTGATGGTCTGGGAGGGCTTTTCCAACCTACAGGGCAAAGAGAAAAGCTGGGTAGAAGGGAGCATAGTAGGGTTTTTAGGGTACAGAGTCAGCATGAGAACATGGTCAAGGAAAATCAGTTTTTCTTTGCAGGTTCAACAGACTGTGGGTTGAGTGCCACAACCTCAGGAACCACAAATCCAGCCTAAATCCACACGGATTTAAGATTCAGTGCCATCATCTGATACTACTGAACAACCAGAGCTACAAGAAAGGCATGGTGACCTAAATCAGCTGCCCTCCAAATCCCAACAGCAGAGCCCTCAGCAGTGATGCTGGCAGACATGAGAAATCCCCTGCTTGGCCAGGAAAAAGCCATCTCCAACACTAATCATCCTCAGCAGGAACAAACAGCCCGTAAATCAACTAGAGAGAAGCTCTGCAACTTGCACCAAAGGTTGTGACAAAATTAAACTCAGTATGGCAATGCAGTGGAGGCAGCCATCAGTTGACAAAGTACATCTCTTCCTCATTCTCACTTCTTGTTGCAGTTGCTGTAAACATTCAAGATATTTCTCTGATTTATGCATTTAATTAGAAGATATCTATAACATTCCTGCTGTTTACATTTAACCCAACGCTGCAATGAAAGCTGTAATTTTGTCTAGGATTTATATTCTGTACTCAAAATTATTTTGATTCCTTGATTTAAACATACACACAGAAGTGAAAATGTGTCAAAATCATGAAAATGGAAGAGATTATACTCCATTATCTAGTTCATCTGTCATCCAGGGCAGCAATTTTCTGAGGACTGTTTTTCTCAATCTGCCACATGTTATGGAAACTTAATTCAAAAGACTAATTCAGAAAAGACAGCTAAACCTTAAAAGTGAAAGAGCAATTGGATCAGTATAATTGGAAGTTGGTTACATGATTTTTTTTCTCCCTCTATCTTGTATTCAGTTGTCACAATTCAACAAATCTTGCACCTTCTGCGATAAAGTTATTGGCCTCTGCCTCACTGATTTGTATTTTATTTAAAAAGTGGTTAATACTTTTTTTTTTGATGGAATCAGAAAAAATGTGGACTTTTATTAATCAAAGAAACTAATAAATTAATTTTAAATGCAACTTTTTTTTTTTTTACTTTTCAGCTACTCTGCCTATACCGAAGGTTTGCAGTAGGAAATGAACACAGGGGTTGGAAACAGTTTTCAATTGAGGAGGGGGGGGGAATAAAAGGTCAGAGCATTTCAGTGTAATTTTACTTTGCTTTGACCAAAGTCACAAGATATTTGGAAACAACACGTCATGCACATGCAGCGCACTTGGCACTGGACTCTTCATTGGACTCACAACATATGCAGCAGAGGGAGGGAAGAACTGCACAACACATGTGAGGCAGATTCAGTCACAGCAAAAAACGTAATGAAAGTATAGGGAGGCTTTCTAGGGAGGGGAACTTGGGGAATGTTATTTAGCTCGAGCAACTGCACAGCTCTGAAGTGAAGATGGGCTGGGCTCTGGCCAGGAGCCCTCCTGTAAGATGTGCTGGACAGGGAGTGATGGGCTGCTCATGAGCACTGGGCTCCTGCCAAGCTGCTGCGAAGCCAGAGCTCTGCAGCTCTGGGCAGGGAAGCTCCTCTGTGCTCCCTTTCAAAAAAAAGGATCATCCTTGAAGGTTAACAGAGTTCAAATGATGTGGCAGGCCAGCAGAATGGAAGTAGCTTTGAGAAACGTACACGTGCAGAATGTTGTTTACCAGGGTCAGAGCTCTGTTACCATGGGGAGCGACTTGGAAAGTCTCACTGCTTTCCCATCATCTCATTTCTCCAGTGCTTGCTTTCTGCCTTGTATTTGGTGTCTCTTTCTTGTAGTAGCTTCCTTAAACCAATGAAATCAACCAATTTAATGTATCTGGTGTCAAACAACAGATACACAGACTGTTTCATGTTAGAATCTGTGCAAAGTTTAAATTCTTCTGCTCAAAATCTCTACTTGTGTTCTTCCTTCTGATAAAGTAAGAGAATCATAGAATTCTAGAATGGTTTGGATTGGAAGGGACCTTAAAGATGATCTCATTCTACCCCCCTGTCATGGGCAGGGACACTTTCCACTAGACCAGGTTGCTCCAACGTGGCCTTGGACAGTTTCAGGGATCCAGGGGCAGCCAAGTTTCTCTGGGCAACCTGTGCCAGGGCGTCATGACCCTCACAGCCAAGAATTTTTTCTCAATACCTAATCTAAGCATCCTTCTTCCCATTTAAATGACCCTATCTTTCTAAATGCCACTGAAAAATTAAATTTAGGGACTATTTCTTTATTTTTAAATTGCACATTTAAGTCAAAGCAGACTCACAGACAATGCAGTGCCTCAAGAACTCACACGGAAAATCAGATCCTGTTGCTACACTCACTTCCAGTCTCCTTGAGTATTTCGCAGTACAACGGAAGGCCAAGACCAGGCTTCACTTGTGCATAAAGAAGTATTTGATTGATCTCTTTTGCCAACCCATGTTCCCTTTAGTGACTGGAGTTTGTGTGCCATGTCCTGACCCTTCCCCTCCACGAAGTTTGCAGAGTACCTAACGTCACCTAACACCAGCTCCCCCAGCTATTACCTCTGGCAATGCCCTGAGCTAGGATGTTCTGCCACAGGCAGAGCAGCTTGGAAAACATTCCTCATCACGGGTGACAGCAGGAAAATGCCACCAGTTACCCCATTTTTGTCCTCCAAGACATTACTCCTCACAGCAATGGCTGCTGCTCCTCGCTGCCCAACAGCATCCTCCTGGGTAAGAACCAGCAGGGGCACCTTTCACTGGACACGAGATGAAGATGCTGAGAGGTCCCTCTCATGCTGCCTCTGTTACCAGTAGAGCACAACCAGACTATTCTGATTCAAGGAAGGAGAAGATCTTTGCAGTGGACTTCTCTTGTGTTCCTTAGAGAAATATTTTTCTGCTCCCTACAGGTAGCATAAAGAATTACACATTTACAATTACACATTTATTTCATAGCATCATAGACTTATGGAATGGTTTGGGTTGGAAGGGACCTTTACAGATCATCCAGTTCCAACCCCCTGCCACAGTCAGGGATGCCTTCTGTTATCCCAGGTTGCTCCAAGCCCCATCCAACCTGGCCTTGAACAATTCCAGGGATGGAGCATTCAACACCTCCCTGGTCAACCTGTGCCAGTCTTTCACCACCCTCACCATAAAAAGTTTCTTCCTTATATCTAAGTCTGAATCTATCTTTTTTTAGTTTAAAACCTTTCCCCTTCGTCTTGAGTGAAAAAAAAGAAATAAAACCCCCTTTAATAACTGTTGTTACAGGACACTATTCCATCTTCTAAAGCCTCTGCATGTAACTGCATGAATTCTCATCTGAGAAGTAGATAATTACAACCCACAGGCTGCCACAGGCAAGGCTGAGACATTAATCAGCTTGGCTGGGTACAGGGCTGTGACTGCAGTTACAGCTCTGCAGAGCAGCAAAGGTGATGGCAAAGTGAAGACAACCACAGAAGATAAACAGCAAACTCCTGCACCGCTGATCACCCTGCTCCTAGAAGCGTTTTATTTTCCTTTTTTCCATTTTTATTGGTTCAGTCTCAGAATTAAGCCTCAGAACGACAACACATATTACTGTATTTATATAATATTACTATATTTGCATTTATACAGTTCAATTTTTTACTTTTACCTAGCGCATGTCTCCTGGCTGAGCAGGTAGGACCTTGTCATCTAAACTTCTCAGTTTATTCCCAAAACTAGTTTGGGATAGTGAAAACACTGTCCAGACCTCTGCAGAAGACTGACCTGCATAACAGTATTATACAATAGCTCTTCAGAAGCAGCTATGGTAACTCCAGAATAAGGTGATTTCATTCCACTGTAATTGTTGAGCTTTGTAAAGAAAGCAATGACTTGGGAATGAAGTGACTGAATCCAGAATGCAGCTTCCAGAAGGTAACTGGAATAGTTTTCAGGGGTGGAGGGGACAGACATTAAGCCTCCATGTAAATATTAGTCTCCATGTAGACAGCAGCTTGGGAATAGGAGTGTCCAGTGCAAGCCCACCCTTCATCCTCATCTTGGCCAATGCACCTCATTCCTGAACTGCAGAATCACTGTTACTCAAGTCACTCACCCAAGCACCACCCTCCCACAAGCTACCTTGGCTTCTTGTGCAATACCCAGCTCTGATGCACTCCGTCATCCTGGGATGAAATGTGCTTCCCTGGATTTCAGTACGA
The DNA here is from genome assembly GCF_009829145.1 of Chiroxiphia lanceolata. Classification (NCBI taxonomy): domain Eukaryota; kingdom Metazoa; phylum Chordata; class Aves; order Passeriformes; family Pipridae; genus Chiroxiphia; species Chiroxiphia lanceolata. Next base: position 1,376,499 of record NC_045671.1, on the reverse strand, counting down.
TAAACAAAGCCCTCTTTATGAGCAGGATGCAAATCTTCTAGAGAACTATAACTGAACTACAAGTAGGACATGAAGGAGAAAATAAAAATACACAAGATACTGGATTTAAAAACTACTGTTGTCACTATAACCCTGAAGCCAATGAACCCCCCACCAGTGTGTCTGAGAATCCTACATGTAAGGTCTTCCTACGTGCATTTATACAATTCAGTTTTACTATCTAGCACCTTGAAATAGTCTATTTTCAGCCAGTCCTTTATCCTGCATGTATTAATGAAAATTAGGATCTTAAGAAAGTGTTGGAGAAAGGTGAGACCCTGGCACAGGTTGCCCAGAGAAGCTGTGGCTGCCCCATCCCTGGAAGTTTTCAAGGCCAGGTTGGACAGGGCTTGGAGCTACATGGGACAGTGGAAGGTGTCCTGCTTATGGCAGGGGGGTGGGAACAAGATGAGCTTTAAGGTCCCTTCCAACCCAAACTACTGGTATGGTTCTAAACCCAAACCATGGTTCTAAACTGTTTGGAGCTTCCCCGGATCACAATAAAGGTCTTTTTGGGACCATGACAAGTTCACTCATTTTTCAACATATTATAAAGCAAATGGATTTGAGTGTTAGTGCTACTTTGGCCTTGATCATCAACAACCTCTCACTGACAGACATGAGGGATCTCCAAGCATGCACAGCCCTCAGCCATCTTCTGGCTTCCCTGGCATATAATGGAAAGAACCAGCGTTCTGAGATTCTCAGGAACATACCTGATGGACTGTTTTAAAACGGAAAATCATGTTTATGTGAGGAATGCTACGTTTGTAGTATTTTTTAGTTAACTTGTGCTGCAGACACAGTTTTGAAAACATCTGATTTTTCCCAAGTCTCAGTTGTGCCAGCAACGAGGCCAAGTCACCCACTTACCCTCTCCTGCAGTGGCTCATCCTTGCAGGATGCAGGCTGTGAACAGGGTCCCTGTGGCTGGCACCAGCCACAAGGCTGATCCTGCAACTCCAACCATGTCCCAGTGAGTAGCAGATGAGACAAAGCACTTTCACAGGTTGTGGACAAGCTGTTTTGAGCCACTTTTTGTCTATAGACAAAAAATGTCACAACGCTAAATAAGCTATGAGAGCTCTAAATATTCTCATGTTTAAAAAACTCTGATGTACTAGACTGCAAAAATTCTGTTTACAGGATCTTGGTATAAGAAGCAGTGGAATTAAGTGAGGCTGTATTACTTGCTGCTGCTATCAATTGATGCAGCAAGCACTTCCAGACATAATAATTACCATATGCGTGCCGTGCTTTACCTCTGGGCTTATTAATTTCATACATGGGAGGTTACAACTATTGATTGCATTAAAACATACTGATGTGTTACAACAGAAATGCTCCTGCTGCAACACATCGTTGCACAAACTAGAATGATCCAAGTGATACAGGAGCAGCCACCTGCACCCACCAGTGGACAACTTGCAAATGGTCATTTGTACATCCCCTCCTAAACACACAAACACAGTATTGAAAGAGGAGAACGACAGCAGTGAGCTCAGATGCCCAGGGAGAAAATTAGGGGGTCTTAAGAGACAGGATCATCTGGAGAGATGAAAAATCCCTAGGAGAATGTCCTACCAACAAAAATAAATTAATAAAAATAAAGTGGCTCTTTTATTTCTCACTACAATCTGCCCCACTGAGAATTTGCTAACATTTAGGTTGGATATTAGGAAAATTTCTTCACCAAAAGGGCTGTCCAGCCCTGGCACAGCTGCCCAGGGTAGTGGTGGAGTCCCCATCCCTGGAGGGATTTAAAAGCTGTGTGGATGTGGCACCTTGGGATGTGAGTTAGTGCTGGGCTTAGGTGAACAGTTGGACTGGATGATCTCAGAGGGCTTTTCCAACCCAAATGATTCTACGATTGCCAACCAGCTCTGCCCTACAAACTTTGGAGCAACCTGAAGTTTGGTGAGTCTCAAAAAAAAAAAAGCACCTGGATTTCTAAAAGTGCATTTGTTTTTTGAAGTTTGCTGAAAACTTGATCTACAATGAAAGATGATGACATCCAAATAGCATCTAAAAAGAGTGGTGTCTACCTTGCCATTAGACGACTGGCTTTCTAACTACCTGCAAAACCAGCAATACACTCAGAAACAACTGCACTTGTTTTTTTTGTTGTCATCCTATCTGCATAATTAAAGACATATTTCTACTCAATTCTGGTTAAGCTTCTAAAAATTATATATAACCTGCTTTAAAGACTCCCTGTAAACAACAAGACAATGTTTACATTTTTAATAAATTTTAATTTACACTCCTCTACTTTAGAATCATATTTCAAACAAGAATACAATGAATTCAATAGGCAAATCTCATATTAGCATAATTTAACTGCCCTAAAATCATTCAATTGTCCTAAAATAATATTTATAAAGACAGTGGCAACTGTGATGCAAAGGAGCAAGTACAACAACAGGCAAAATTATCCTGCATTAGTAGCATATTCATACAGGGTGAAAGTGTGTCAGCAATTTCCAGAAACCTTTAAAAGTGGGAAGGAGCCTGGCTTTTTTTTTTTTTTTTTCCCCCTCAGCAAAAGCACTATAAACAAGGCACAAAGAGTTAATACATCCTTCCTACTTCTGAGAGCAGGAACGGGCCCGATTTCGTCAGTGAGGTTTGGCAACGTGTGAAATCCTGTAACCAATTCCATTTCCTGATAAATGAACGGTCCACAGGGGAAAGTCAGCCAGAGGCTTTGGGAACTGCCGAGTGCTCAGACATGACCGAGAGGCTCCTGGAAGGAGCCAGACTGTCTCTTTGCTTATCGCCGCCCAGCCGAGCGGCACCAGCGGAGCGCTGGCGCTGCCAGGCTCCATCCCGGGCCGGATGGAGGCACAGGGCGATGGCGCTTCATCGGCACGTGGGATCCCCCCCAAAAAACAAACCAGCACACCCCTCACATCAGACTTTAGGGACAGGGCTGGGAACACGTGGTTGTGCAAAACAGGCGTTGGGATGTGGCTTGTGACGGGTCCGTGTTGTTTATGTGTTTCGGAGTCAAACGCTAGGAGTGACTCGGTATTCTGGAGTTTAGAATCTTCCCCCCTGGCCCTTCCAACAGGAAAAAGCCAAATACAGGATGATAAATCATTCATTATTGGGTAGATTCTGGCATTAGTGAGGCTTTGAAGGAGGGGTTTTCAGTTGGAGCTGTAGGGTGTGTTGTGTTGAGAGCTGAACGTCACTCTCAAGTTTTAAAACCGCTCTTGGTTTTAAACTATAAATGGATTTTTTGCGAACTTATCCTCACAAATGTGACTGATAGACTTACTGAATGTTAACATCAAATATCAGCTCTAATTGCAAAATGACAAATGTGCCTCAACCCAAGCTCAGCCCTGAGTTTCTGAGCTATTTAAATAATTTTTCAGACAGAGTTAATCTGGATGTTTGTTCACTTTTATATTATTACAAATCAATTCACAACTCACAACACTTTTACAGGAAATTCGAGTAGCTTGACACAAACAGATTTGAACTTCCAAAAGTCTAAAATTTGAGCTTGTAAAAAAAGAATAAAACATTGCCAGTCTGATGACCCCTGAAGGGAAGTTAAAACAAAGAAAGAAAAAAAAAAAGCTCAAATAATAACTTCAGGCCCTACATTACCAAAATCCTGGGTAACTTTTCAAGTGGCTTGCAGGCTTATAATAGCAACAACGTCTGCAATTGATTAGCTCCCCCAGCACAACCAGATGTCTCGGGGACAGGGAGAAAGTACTGTGGGTTTGGAGTTTCCTGGGATGCAGAACATCTTATCACTGAAAGACAAAACATCTGAAATGGAAGGTGAGGAAGCTAAAGAAATATTATGTTTGTTCTCAAAGTGTCTGAATCCAGTTTTACTGCATTTCCTAGTTCTTTGGAAAGCCCAGGATAAATTCTTTCTTGCTCCCAAGGAAACTGCTACTCACTTGACTCAGTCTGCCCCCTTATCACACCCACCACCATCCATGGATCTGCTGGGATCTTGGGTGCTTTCTGCTCAAGGCTGTGACAAAAGCCAATAACATTAAAAAAAGACAGTTCTCTATATTCACTATCTACCCAGGTCTGCAAAAATGGTACCTGGTCTTGGAGGAACATCAAAGCAGGACTTGAGACATAATACTCACTTAGCAAACAAACTCCCCACTCCCACTTCTCCTTCCATGACTTAACTCATGTTAATTATTGCACCCTTTAGCCCTCAGATGAGAAAAGCAAAGGGAATAGCCGAAAGGGATACAAGAAGGATCTGGTCTTCTTTGGAGCATTTGGATATTCACAACTCTGGTGCCTTTAAAGGATCCTTGATCCTTTTTGAGCTACTGCTCTGCTTCAACCAAATACTGAGATAACTCCACATAGAACATTGCATAACAAGCAAGAAACACTACAGCAGGAAAACAAGTAGTATTCTTCCTCCTCTCTTCAGGCTGTGGCTTTAAACTGGGGGATAACACTGCAGGGTATGGAGTGCCATGGACTGGTTGACACAAGTAAAATGTAGCACTGCAACATTAGCATTTCTATCACAGAACGACCGAATGGTTTGGCTTAGAAGGGACCTTTAAGTTCAGTTTGTTCCAACTCCACAGGCAGGGACATCTATCACTATCCCAGGTTGCTCCAAGCCCCATCCCACCTGGCCTTGAACACTTCCAGGGATGAGGCAGCCACAGCTTCTCTGGTCAATCTATGCCAGAGCCTCATCACCCTCACAGCCAGGAATTTCTTCCCAATATCTAATTTAAACCTACAACAAGTAGCCAAAACACATCGAAGGGATTTAGGCATCAGTGTCTTATTTCAGTTATAACCTGTAAGATAAATTGCTCATCAAAAAGGATGGTTAAAATGTAAACTATTCAACATGGGAGCTTGCAACAGCTGAATGGGTTTGGTGTGGGCAACCAAGACCTGCTCCCAGCTCCTCCAAACCGCCCATTCACTGGTTAACGGGCCTCCATCGCCACTTCAGCCCGGGTGGTAAAGCTCAGGAGTTCACAGACTCAGTTTTCCTACTCTGTTCACACACAGCACAGGAAGAAACACAAGGACCTCATGCCATGAGACCCTGACCAGGCTGCTGACCATCGCAACAGCTCAACTTTCTGAGTTACCACGCAATCAATGCGACGTCTACAAAACAGCAGACAGGGAAATACAGGAGAGGGCAGGGAAAAGTGAAGCGCAGTCCTTCTTCCCTCCTAATTAATACCAGTCACTGTGAGCCACATGCTCCCCACCACGGGACACGCAGAAGTCTTGGGTCCTGCCTGGTGTCCTGCTCACATCATGCCTGGTGGCATCTCGTAAGCGTGAAGAGACAGCTTGACAAACTTAAGAATGTTGGAGCCAACAGCAAAACTATCCAGTGAAAGCAGGATTTTCCCCATGGAAATGAATGCTTCAGTGACTAGGAAGAAAACAAGGCTGAAGTTCTCAGTTTATTCTTAAATCTGAGAAGAAAAGCTTTATACAGCGCTCTAAGTCGAAAGCATGATTATTTTCTGTTTGAAGGGATTTTTGGCTGTTTTACAGTAAGAAACTGATATTACATGAGAAACAGTTTAAAGATCAGAGATTCAAGAGTTTGCTAATGCATATTTTCCTATGTTGATGCTGCAATGATGTTTATGTTACTCTTCAATAGGGAGGTGTCAGAAAAGCATTAATATGTTTTTAACTGTGTGCCAGGCAGACAAGCAAAATAAAATAGCTGGGTTTTTTTTTTTCTTGTTCTAGTCAACAATGCCAAAAGTTACTGTTTATTTTTCTCCGCCCCCATGGAAGAATTTATAACCACTGAAGTAAACTGAAGTTAAAAAGCTGTTTTTAATCCCAAAATTGAATGACAGCCGCTGTGTAAAAGCAAACCTATCTTGTCTGGGTTCTCAGGAACTTTCAGATTTGAAAAATTAAGTTTCCTGGATTCATTTGAGGGGTGGGGATTTTTTTTTTCTTTTTTGGGTCGCTTTTCTCCATAATGCTAGGGAAAAAAAAAATTAAAAACTGTGATACTGTATAATTTTCACATCTGTAAGAAAACTGGGGAAAGTTGGAGGGCACATCCCCTTTTCAAGCAGTCTTGAGAGTAACATGTAAATACGGTGTCGGTTCCAGCGTGAGTGAACTCTCTTTGGGAGTGCCAAAGAGAGGTTGTGAATGCCACAGTGCACACCACTGATGTTGGACCTGGCAGCACTCAAACAGATAAAATACTCAGCTGTAACCCAGACCTTGTGTGCAAAAGGACTCCTCTTACACCACACCAAAGAAACTCAAACCTTGACCTGCATGTCAGTCAAAATCCATGCAAACACTTACGGGAATAGGTATCCATATGAAGCGTTCAGGTTGGGGTTTTTTTTTCACACGAAAGCATTAAAGCAAACTTTAAAAAGTAAATAAATAAGCTTTCTAAGTGACTCACCAACACTATCAGCCTATGCCAACATTTCAAACATCTCGAGTCCAGCAATATGAAGCACCCTGGATTGTAAATTTCAAGGCAAACTACATTTCGAAGGACTGAAGCATAATTTATTTCTCCTTCCCAAAAGCATCTAAGTTAATTGATTTCTTCCATCTTACCTGAAGGATGCTTCTGAAAATGAAGTGTTGTTAGTATTCAACCCAACTCATCAGCTGTATTTGCATTACACGTAGCTACAAACAAGGCTCTCTAAAGACTGCTGAAACCCACTTCTAACCAAGGAACAACAGGATTCACCACATTTTAAAAGACTTTTGAACAAATAAGCGTTCAAAAGCCTTGTAGATGTGACACCTGGGGACATGGGTTAGTGGCGGCCTCTGTACTGCTGGGGGAACAGCTGGACTTGATTATTTTAGAGGGCTTTTCCAACCTAAGCGATTCTGTGATTCTATGACTTTAAACCCACAGATGTCAAAGCAAATTTACTTTGGCCCTCGGCATTTTCAGCGTTAAAGGAAAGCAATCAGGTATACAAGTAAGTTTTTTTGTTGCCATGCCACACGTTTTAAGTAGCTACTCAGGTCTACCTCCTACCAAAGACACATTTCCGTTGATTATCATACTAATGTTTAAAAGTGAGGGAGGTATTTATTTCTGAACTAAAAACCCAAAGCTTTCGTTCCCTTTTGGGATAACGCAACTATTTTTCTTTCTGTAAGTTTTTAAAACGCACAGTCAAGAGTTCCCATACTATGCATTATGTCAGCAAGTATCTAACTCCAAGCACTATAATAATCACAGTTTTTCCATAACATTTTTCACGTACTTTAGATCTTGCCTACACACAAGTTTGCACCATTTAATTAAATAGATTTAGATGATATAAACTCTTGCTTGGACGCACCTATTATAAAGTGGTGTCATTCAGTTTAGTTTCAGCTCATTCTCAACAATTTAAGTAGTCAGGCTTACATTAATAGAAAAGCACCTGCATGAGGGTTTTCCCTGGCTCAGACAGACAGACAGGTTTATAATCCCACTGTAAGATCAGGCAGAGTCAGCTGAGTGCAGACATGTCTTCGGCTGCTCACAGTTTCACGATGATAAGTTGTTTTCTGACCACAAAGCCCATCAAAACTTTCAAGATGATTTTTTTTTCCCCCTGGAATTTTGATTACCCAAAGTAATATTTCTCAAGGGACAAGGAGCATATTCTTTTCTACTCGAGATCTCTGAGAACAAATGCCTTCAAACGAAATGTGAGTTATTGTCCATCACTTACAGGTCAGCTCACGGAAGCAGGGAAGTCTGACATCTTAATTGAGGGTATAAACTGTCAGAAGGAAATATACAATCCATAAATATTCTTATTCTTAGCATATGGTTGGTGTTTTGGAAAGGCCCAAAAAGCACTCTGTTTAAAAGTTTCTTACACTTCTCTCACTAATCTGATCTTCTTCAGGTTAAGGGTTAACAGCAGCTGAGGGTCAGCAAGAGGAAGTCTGTGTTATAGGCGCCTGCCTAGCGTCAGACCTAAGGATGTATTAGACACAATCAGCTTCCACTATAATAAGATCTTTGACCTTTCAGTCAGATGGGAAAAAAAAAAAAAGATAAATATCAGGAAGAACTGTATGAATTTATTTTTAAAGGAAGTTTTCTGTCTCTCTTGCTTACTGCTGTGACCTGGAGATCTGTAAAGGAGTTGCTGGTCTCTGTAACTCCTCTGTCCCTACCTCTTTATGGTGTCACACAGAGTTAATTTTTGCACTATTTCACACAAACCCAGGCAGCAAGGAACTGTTACAGCAGTAAAACAAATACAAGAAAGCTGTATGCAGTTTTTAGAGCAATTACAGATCCGCCCCAAGGTTTAATTTAGATCATTAAAGACCATTGGTCTGCATCGTGAATCCATTACCTGGCCATGGACAAATAACAACCACTCAGGACTATGGACAGCAGGACTCCAGGAAAAAAATATCATCAGGAGCAATCCTAATAAAAGATGAGGCAATGGGTGGTCTCCTGGGATCAACAGGGTGCATATAAAGGAAACTTTAACCATTTCCTTTGCAATCTGTGATGCTGTGTGAGTGCTGCCCATGTCCTGCCCCTCTTCATGGTGTGATGGCACAACTGACTGTTGAACAGATGTCCGTTCTCCTCCCTGGGAGGAGCATCTGCAGAAGCAGGAAAACCATTCCAGAGACAGCTCAGTACCCAAACCAAGAAATTTCTTAGGCTCCTTCAGTAGCGGGGACTCCACATGTGCTTTCTTTTATGGCTACTCCTCTTTCCAGATTTTCCATGAGCACAAGTCTGAGGAGGAGTGGCTGAGTGAGCTGGGAGGGCTCAGCCTGGAGAAAAAGAGGCTCAGGGGAAACTTCTCCCTCTCTCCAATTCCCTGACAGGAGGGTGGAGCCAGGTGGGGGTCAGGATCTGCTCCCAGGGAACAAGGGACGTGACAAGGAGAAACAGCCTCAAGGTGTGGTAGGGGAGGCTTAGATTGGGTAATAGGGAAAATTTCTCCATGGAAAGGGCTGTTGTGCCCAGGGCAGCGGTGGAGTCTGCACCCCTGGAGAGATTGAAAAGCTGTGTGGATGTGGCACTTGGGGACATGGGTTAGTGGTGGCCTTGGCAGTGCTGTGGGATGGTTGGACTCAAAGGTCTTGGAGGCATTTTCCAACCTAAATGATATTCTATGAAAATACCTAAGCTTGAAATCCCCTATTGAATTCCCTGCCACCTCAGTCAACAGCCACATTATTTTTATGACACTTTTGGTAGCTGAACTTTTGGTGCTGGTGCTGCTTCCCAGGGTGATGCACTCGGGACACAAAGGTGCTCTGGTCCAGGTCCCAGGCAGTATCTGCTATAACTCTGATGACAATTTACTCTTGCCCTGTGCTCTGCTGCCTCAGTGATTAGGAGCTTTCTCCAGTGAAAGAGATGGAAGCTGATGGAGTTGGAAGTACACTGTTAATAGAAGGGGAAACATATGAGAAGTGCTTTTAACACCTAAAGCGAACCGTGTTCTGTCAAGAGACTGAAGGCTTTTACCTCTGCTCCTTTTACATATTATGTGAAATTTTAATGCCCATTGAACTCAAATGCACTTTAATAAATATTGAATTTTGTACCATACCAAAAAGGTGCAAGTTGATGGCATAATGGTACGTCTGCATAGCACATGAAGAACATCTGACAGAGCACACACTGATGACAAAATACTCATTGACATGGAGAGAAAAGGCATAGGAGAAAAACACAAGTAGCTCAGAAAATGCTCATGAAAATCAAATCTCTACCTTAAGTGGCTTAGCTAATGGGAACTTTTCTTTTATAAAGCATTAAACGTGGCCTCCCAAGTGTGATCATTCCATGAACCCAAATGTCAGCTTCCAGTCACTAGCTGGCATTTGAAACAAGTTTTCCCACTTATTGCAAAAGAGTGATTATCTGCTGGCTAACTCCCCTTGAAACCCTGAGATAACTCACAGGCTCCAGACATGGTCCCACTTCTCTCACGCTCCTAATCCAGAAAGTACAGATAGTTCACCAAAAGGGAAGAGAGGCAGCCTGAGAACTTAAAAAAAATAAATAAAAAAAAAAGGAACGAATGAGGCCAATTTTCACCTATCACTGTGATCTCTAAATTGCCTTTAATAAGCTTCTGCAATATACCAGGGAGCCTGGATTGTGGGCTGCTCGTCTGCGAAGGAGACAGCTCTATCTCCACGCCGTAGCTTCTGCCTCCATCCTGGGCATATTAACTTCATTTATCTCCTCCCACAGACTGAGGGAGAAATAACCAGCTCTTGATTTCAGCACCTGCCCTTTATCTCTCTGTTCGTGCAGAAGTCTTCTAAAAGGCTAATTACTCAGCTTGGACTTTCTCTGCCTTCCACAGTGCACGGCTAAAAGCATACACTTAAAATAATGTTAATTGTATTATTTGACTACAGTCAGACTGCTCCAGGACTGGAAGGAAAATCTGAGTTAGATTTCCCATTTCCCAACAATTATTTGCTAAGAAAATTCAAGATATCTTTCCTAACACAGACACACACACACACACATAATATATATTTATCCATGACCTACTCCTACCACACATGCTCACTTTGCACCCCGTGTTGCTTCCCACAGTGAAAAGGGAGCAGGAGCACCAGGGTGTGCTACAAAACTGATAAGCTCCATTATGCAGATCAGGATCGTGGCTCTAAGTGCTGTTATTTTTAGTTGACTGTTGATTCATGTTTGAACTATGGGCTAAGCAACAGACTCCAGACCCGAGTGCATGTAACACCTCTTGAATGCTCACTTCCTCGACAAAGGCCAAGACAAGCAACTTGAAAACATTCATTTGAAAACATCCGTGCATACATTAGGTACTTCACATAAGAAAAAACCCATCAGTGTCTGAGCTGCAAGGAAACGAGTGCTTTACTCCTCTTTTTTCCAAATCATACCCATGTTTCAAATGCCTCCCCCAAGTGCTTCAGCTGAAGATGGTTATTTCTAGGAGGTAGGAATAATGTCTCTGCAGGGTCTCTTGTACTTTAGAGCACTTCAGTATTGCTGTGGCAAAAGGCAAAGACGGTTTGAAAATTAATTAGCAATTAATTGCAAAGCTGATCCATAAATTCTCAGGGTTGAACTCCACAGCTTTGCACACTGTAATTACATGTTGGTTGTGTCAACACAGATGCAACAGATTTGTAATTCCTCCAGACATTGTCCAAGCTGGCTGGGCACAAGTCCTATCCTATATGCACCTTGAATCCCGGGGTCAGTTCTGGGCCCCTCACAAGAAGGACACTGAGGGGCTGGAGCATGTGCAGGGAAGGGAACGGAGCTGGGGAAGGGTCTGGAGCAGCAGGAACAGCTGAGGGAGCTGGGGGGGCTCATCCTGGAGAAAAGGAGGCTCAGGGGGGACCTTCTTGCTCTCTGCAACTCCCTGAAAGGTGTCATCAAAGAGAGTGTGGGTAGGGCTGCTCCCACCCATCCAGACTTGCCCAGAGAGTGTCATTAAAGACATGTGGATTAAAGCTTTCTCCTTTATTTAGCTGCTGAAAATTCCTCAGAGTTGCCAGAGTTATTGTGTAACTATATCTTCAGTCTGATCTTAATATGAGTTTGTCAAGCTTTAGAATAGCTTCCCCTGAAAACCTCAGAGACTGAAGTGGGAAGGCCAGAGGAACTGTGAGACTCTCCTGTGAGAGAGGTACAAGGACAGAGGCTACCCAGACTCACAAGGTCATTTCTACAGGAGGGAAACACATGCTGCTCATCATCACTGCCTGTGCAAAGGAAGGATGTTATTTGCATGTACAAATATATGCATGACTACATATATATATATATATATACACACACACATACACACACCCCCCAAGGTCAATGTCATCAACTTTTCTTCATGGAGGACTAACTTGCTCTGGCCAAACTGCTGCTCAGCAGAATTATTTAAAAAAAAAAAAAAGACAAAACCCCTTCAGTGTAAGTGGGCAGTATAGAAGAATTACGTGCCAGGCTGGCTGTGTTCACTTGGTAACTCTGTCCCCAAACTCAAGTCCTCCAGAGGAAAGGGAATTTCTCCAAGCCACACTAAGCATCCCTAAAACTGGAAGTACTCGACTGCTTGGTGAGGACTTTCAGAGCTTGGCACGTCACAAACTGTTGGTTTGTTGCTTTAAGTGGCAATATATAATTTTGAATACTGTATATCATTAACGCAGAAAATTTAAACTTGATGGGATTTCACTCCAGAAACAGCATTTCTGTAAATTGTGGCCTGACATGTGAGTCGATGTGGCACACTAAGGAACTGACAAAACCTTAATTTTTTTGTAAGCAGTGAATTTATTTGGTGATGGCTCTTTGTCAAGAAGGAATCACTGCAGCCTCAGCTTAAGAGCTTTTAATTATCTGCACATAAGTACAAGTTGTCATAGACAAAGCCAAAGTTCCAGTGTTCCTCTGTGTTCACAGCATCACAGTGTAGCAAGGACACAACCTGAAGGGCTGGGTTTGGATACACCAACTCCTCTGGTGTTACTTAGGCTATTCCTGTACTGCGGCTCAGGACTTGGACCATGGACCAACCTCTCCCAAAGTAATTCAGTCTGAGTGACTAAATACGTGCCATCTCAGGGACACAGGGAACTGCAGGAAAGACATTAGTGTACGCAGCCAGCTAGACAATTCCCACTGGGTGTTTTAAAATTACCAGGGTATAAATAAATTACCAGCCATCGCCAATGGCCGTGTGGACTCAGTGTGCCTTATCAGATGATATTTTCCTAAAGTTACCACGAAAGAAATGGGTCTTGAGAAGACACTCTCACTCTCTTATCACAAAGCAGGAACAAAAATAGTTCTGCCAAGAGCAGACCATATTTAAAATATACTTGGCATAACAGAGAGGCAAAATTCATTGTGTTTAAAAAACTCCCATTTACTTATTTACCTACTTACACAGATTTCCTTATTGTAGTATTCAAACATCACACAGCCATTAATGGATTTTAGCTTCACAAAACCTGTCAAGTTGGTAAATCCCTCAAGAGATCTGAGAGATTCTCAGAAGAGAATAGAGAGGGCTGCTCAGGATTATACAGAAAGCTCATCATCATGTTGACCAGTCTTACAGGTCCTGAACTGATTTTCACTAGGTTGGGTAAGTCTTAACCAGAGCCCCAGAAATTTATCTTTATAGCATTTGATATAGACCCAGAAGGAGGTGTAGAACACTAAAGAAAGAAGAATAAATTAACTGAAAAAAAAAAAGAATGATCAAAATTTGGTTACAACATAACTAAACAACAGATGGAGAGGTGAGGCTGCTTCTCCAAGATGCGAAGAAGAACACCTTAGCTTCAGCAGATTTTAATTCCTCCACATGCTTCAATTTAATAACTAATCATGAAAACTCACCCAAACATTTAGCAGAAATTAGGAATTTAAATATAAACATATACATACGGCAATCAACAGCGTAATCACTTTTCAGTCCCTATTGATAGGAGAAATGATGCTTTGACATTACGGATATAAAGGACAAATATGAGTAATTGATTGGAACAGTACACTTTAATTGATGAGGTCTTGAGCACTTACTCTTAGCCTGTCTTTGGGCAAAGCAACAGCTCCCTGCTTGATGATTTCCAGAACTCGCTCCACTGACAGCTCAGCTCCAGCTTGCTCTAATCGGGAGCTGAAAAAGCTGATCACCTGGAATGAAACATCAGAGCACATAAATAAATAGAAATGAAGAGACCTTCGTATCAATTTACACAAGAAGCTGTCATCTTCTTTCTCAGCATTGTGTATCTGTGCTTCTTCCTTGTTACTGCTTGTGCCACAGCCAGGGAGACTTTGTTAATGTCAAGTTAGTGCAATTCTCAGCATCCTCCCGCAGTCATTTTTAACAGACAGATGATTTTACAGTTTAACACACACAGTCGAATTAATAAATTTACATTTTCAAGTACTGTGCACTGACATATGCCTATATTTCTATCTGTCAGTTCTGCACGTCAGGATTTTTTAGGTCTTCCTTTCTATAATTTGAGCTAGAAATTTACTCTGACTGTCGAGCATCAAAGTAAAATCATTATAGTTTCAATGACTCCTGGACAACAGGCTTTATGACAAGTACAAAATATCTCAGTATGAAAGTCTACATGATTTCCTGGGGTTTTTTGTAGCATTCAAAGCCACAGCAAGTGGATGGGGAAAAAAAAGTCCACAAAGTTCCCCTTCTCCCCAGATTAATAATCTGAAGTGCCCCAGGTACCTTCCCCATTACAGACTCCAGGCCCAAGGACCTGCACGTTCTCTCTCAATGCTCACATCCCCCAGTCACCTCCTCGGTGAGGCTGAGCTGATTTTCCCCATATTTCCCTCCCCACCCCCTTTTCTGTGACCCAGCTGGTCCTTGTTAGCTAGAACTCAAACTCAGTTAGGTCAGGCTTTAACTTTTATCCCTCTCCAAGCTCAGTAGGTCACACCAGAAGCAGACATCCCACCGGCAGTTCTCCATGTGGGACATCAGAAAACCTCCATTTCTATTGCTCCTTTCATCCAAAAAGAACACACTTTGCAAACCCCATCCCTTATCCCAGAGGAACTCCGCAGTCACGCAGGGGATCCAGAACTCAAAACAACACAAAAAGAGTCCAGGGAAAAATTTCAACACCTACTTAAGAGTCCTCTGGAAGTACCACACGAGCCACTTGGTAGAACCTGTCTACGCTTGAGCACCTGGGCACCCTTGGGCTGGAGGCAAGCACAGCTTTCCCTCATGGCAATGCTGACGGTAGTTCCCCAAAATCCCATCAGCTTCAGACACACTCTCCATGGAGAAATACTCATGTCCACTTGTAACTGAATCACAGCCTCAGTCCATCGAGTAATCTTTGTTAATTCTCCCAAGTAGAAGGGGGGAAAAGTGTATTATACTACAAAATCTCTGCTGAGCTCTCTTTGTTCTGTAGTGAGACACAGCTGGAGCCAGAAACCATTACCCTAATTATGCCTCCCAGCTCAGCTGCTGTTCATAAAACAAAGACAGCTGATGGCTCGATTACTGTGAGATTCAAATTTGTTGTTCCTTTTTGCGACCCTCTGAGCTGGGAGACTTGCTGGGATCTCTAGAAACTTACACCGAGTGAGACAGAGGCAGGTTAAAGTTGCTGGAAGTTGCTTTTTGAGGTTGTTATGAGGTTTTGGTCTTTTTTTTTTTTTTTTCTGTTTTGTTTTAAACAACAGAAGTATGGAAATTAGTCAAGAGAAAATTCAGGTTTAACCTTGTGTGTTGTCCCTACTATTATCTCCATAGTTGAAGAGAAAGGGAGAATTTCACTGCCTCTGGCAGACGCTGCAGGTAGGTTTTTACATTCTTACAGATAAGGACCTGTTGGATCTCTGTGATCTCTGATCCTTGGAAAAAAAAAAAAAAACAGGAGTAGGAAGACATGCTGAGTTCATAAGCAAAGGAGCTGGAAGGAGGGACCAGAAATAACAGAGGAAAATGGCAAGAAAGAGCTTGTGCAAAGAGCGTGAGGACCTCGGAGCGAGGCTGACATGGTTTTGGCAAAGAGTCTGGGACAAATTGCTGGTGGAGGATACACAGCTCACAGAGGAATGAGCAAGTTGCCCGCAAACTTCGAAAGAAAAAAACATCTTCCTGCATTTCAACACTCCTCTATTGTCAGTAATCACTGGTGAAACCCATCCTCGCCCAGGGCAGGCTTCTGCAGGGAATCCATCCCACTGGCGCTGCCTTGTTAGCTCAAGTTGTGCTAAACCACAACAAAAGCAAAATTTAGTATTTAGCTTTTAATTAAAAGGATAAAATACTATCATAATGCAAACGTAAAAAACCTGAATGAAGCTCACAGATACTACCTGAATTCTGACGTTTCCTATTTTGGAAAGTCAAACCCTTCAATCTTAACGTGTTTTTAAAAGACTTACGTTTTTGTGGTAAAGGTACTAATCTTGGCCAGGTAATATTTCACAAAGAACAAAAGCAAGACAGGCTTCCAGTATTTTCAGGCTATGTCAGCATTTCACAAAACTTTGAATGGCTATTTTTGATACACAGCTGATGACTGAAATTAAAAATACCGACTTTACAATACACCTGTAGGTGTTATTTGTCTTACTACTTCACACAGTATAGAATTGGAGTAACTCTCTTTTGGACCTTGAGAGCACAATACCCCAAGGAGATACTCAGGTACCCAATGAGTACCCCAATCAAATAAGAAAAAAGAAAAATAAAAATTAAAAAGAAGAAGATGAGTTATACAGAGAAGATCCTAAAAGAGGCATTTGCTTATTACCACTGTATCAGGAATAAAACTAAAAAGCATCCAGCATCACAGCCCTACTGCCCAAGCTCCCTCTGTAGCAGAGGGTCTAACACTTTACCTACTGATCTGGCCAAATGTAAAAATATAAAAGCTTAAAATTTAAGGAAGAGCAGCCTTTTCCTTTGAAAGTGCTTTAATTATCTTCTACCATTAAGTAACAGCTGCATTTAAAATAATAATGAAAATTAACAGATTTCAACTCTTTATCCAATTAAAAAGAAAATGAACCAGAAAAAACAAACTGGGTGAATAATAATAAATGAGTTTCAGGTTTTAGCACATGTTTTAAAGCTCAATGCTGAGCATATGACTGTAATGCATAAAAAAACACCCCCAGATCTTAGGGCAAATAAACAAGGCTGAGAGAGGGTGTCTTTTTGATATTCTGAAAATTAGTTTTCTCATTATTGAGGCAACTGGGCTAAGAAAATAGAAAACAAAGAAAAGGAATAAGAAGAAACTCCAGAAGTTGCTGTGAATTACTTGTATCCAAGCCCTGCTGAGTGCTGAAAGGCCTCTCCATGCAAGGAACATTACCCGTTCTGAAGAGCTCTCCCTCCAGTCTGGCTTCCATATTAACAGAGATTAAAAGGCACGTCTAATCCTGGGTTAGACAACCCCTCATCAGGAATATCTGATCACTGTCCAGATAAAACAATGCACTGAAAGCGACTGGCACAGTGCAGGGTCTAATCCTGGCTGTGCAAGGTACCCAGACCTGTGGTGTGATGGGCACGAGGGACGTGGCCTGGTCACCACTGGCTTGGGAATCTCCAGGCTTTGTATTAAAATACTGCTAATGTTTAGAAACAAAAACTGGTTTCTATAGTGATTTCCAAAATTGGTTTGAACCACAGACTCATGGAATGGTTTGGGTTGGAAGCGACCTGGAAGACCTTCCAGTTCCAAGCCCCCTGCCATGGGCAGGGACACCTTCCACTAGCCCAAGTTGCTCCAAGCCCCATCCAGTCTGGCCTTGGACACTTCCAGGGATCCAGGGGCAGCCACAGCTGCTCTGGGCAACCTGTGCCAGGGCCTCACCACCCTCACAGGGAAGAATTCCTTCCTAGAGGTCAATGAGAAACTCATCTTTAGTCCTTTTGTTTTCTAAATAATAAACTCAAATGTATTGTTGGAGATTAAAAGCACTACAAGAAAAAGATTAGCATGATTTTGAGGCGTTTTTCGTTCAAAAGCAATATTTTATGTTTTGGAGATTTATTTTTTTTTTTAATTCTGAGGGAACAACCAAAGTGTCTATTAATTTCACTCAACTGTTGTTTTCAATTGGGCTGCAAGGCTGAAGAAAAGAAGTATTTCTCTTTCCTACAGCATGCACCAAAGCAGCAGAGGTATCAGGGGCAAGATGTTTTCTCCACCTGGATTCTGTCAGTGGATGGTGAAGTGCTGTGAGGCCCGTGGCAGCCCAGGCAGTGGCACTGCCTAACTAACACTACAGCTACTCTCTTTCTCCTCCAGCTAAAAATAACAGCACAAAGCGCTGCTGCCTCCTCTGCCTGCAACTGTAAAGGTCAGCTCTGAAAGAGAGAGGAAGAAAATCACTCAGCACAAAATGAAAACATTTTGAACCTGTTTTTGTCAATTTTTAATTTTTCCCCCCCCCTTCAGAAAGCAATTGAAAGAGAAAAACACGCATTTTGACACTGGGTATTTTTATTTCCAGCCATGCTCACCACTTCGGGAGTGATATGATGTACTGATGGCGCACTGAAAGGAGACGAAAAGAAGAAAACAAACCTCTTGTCATAAAGCACCACAGGATTAGCACTTCAGCTAAGTAGGAAAACATAAATCACAGCTACATTCAGTTGCCAACAGTCATACCTGGAGCAAAAGGGAGGCAAAGCCAACCCTCTCTGATCTAAGAAGGGATGAAACAGCTCCAGGTGATTCAACAGCAGGAGAAACACAAGAGGTTTATCAGCGAACTTGAAGTACTGAAGCTTTACAGGTTCATCTTGAAAAGAGGAGCATGTTCAAAGACATGTGAACTTTTCAAGATGCTCTGCTCTTCTCTCCTCACTATTAGCAAAGCAAGTGGGGAGGAGTGGGGAGGAAAAAAGCCAGACAAAAAAGACCTAAACGAAAAAAACCCCTTAGAATGTTTAACCAGGCTCTGGTAATCAGCAGGATCAAGATTTTCCGACAGACATTTTAAGGAAAACCATGAAAAGTTAGTTCTCAAGTCCTGCAGGTCTTGCAATAGGAGTTGCTATGCCAGAGCCAAACCAACCCAACTGAGTTTAAAATCTAGCAGGGAAATGCCTTCAGAGAATTAAATTCCTAGTAGGAAATTGCACCAATCGAGTTCTTTGCAACACTAAGCCATTGCCCCCGACCTCCTGATTCCTATCAGACTATTTTGCAAACAAAATTCCAGCAGCTCCTAGTCAAGCCTGTCCAACCACACGGTATCTGTCACTCGCTCATAGGAAATACGAGAGCAGTGAAAGCCAAGGAGTTCTCGTCGTGGCCATGAACCAAATGCATCCATAGGAATGACGAGCGAAGATTCCCCACCAAATTCCTGACACATCTGAGGTTGCTGACCAAGCTACAGACCACCGCTGAAGCAGAGGCATACAGACAGTTCCCAGCTGAAATATTTCTGCACAAGGCCAGAAGAGGAACCATAACATTCCTCTCTGGTCACCATCCAGAAGAAGAATATCCCATTTAGCTAAACAAGATGCACAATATCCTATTAAGATGGCTTTATAAAATGAAAAGTAAATTAATAGGAAACAGAAGGTATTTTGATTTCAGTTTCTTCTCTACAGTATTAATGGTTCCCATATGTCCCCAATCAGCTGGCAATGGTGATTTTTAGATCCTTTATAAAAATCCAGGGACAAATAAGTAGTTTTCAATAACTGATGACCCTTAGACTTTTACCCATTCTTGCCTCAGTGATGATGCACACAGCGGTTACGTGTTATCTCCAGAGTAAATGGAATGGCACAAATCCTGAGGTGCAATCCAGAGTTACTGTGGCTAGGTCTGTACCACAGGTAACCCTGGCAATTCCTGCTGTGGCCAGAGCTCTGGAGGAGCTGCAGGGCCCCTTCTATATCCATCTGTGCCTACAGATCTGTTCTGGTCTGTCCTCTGCCCCAGCGTCATCCTGTCAAATGTCTGCTATCCAGAGGTCTCCAATGCTGAAGTCCCTGGAAACCTACCACAGTGCTTCATTATTATTAACCTTGGAAAGTGTTTCCTTATGACCTGCAAACCCACAAGTATGTGAAAAAGATTATTCCACTTCCTTTCAGAGCAATATTTTATTTGAAAAATGTCACATCACTTTCACCTTCCTTTGGCAAATCAGCACCTTCAGAGGTCCTGTTTTCTACAGCTCTTATTTCTCCCTGAAAGAAAGACTTTGAGGTTCTGGAGCGTGTCCAGAGAAGAGAATGGAGCTGGGAAAGGGTCTGGAGCAGCAGGAGCAGCTGAGGGAGCTGGGGGGGCTCATCCTGGAGAAAAGGAGGCTCAGGGGGGACCTTCTGGCTCTGCAACTCCCTGACAGGAGGGGGGAGCCAGGTGGGGGTCAGGCTCTGCTCCCAGGAAACAAGAGACAGGGTGAGAGGAAACAGAATCAAGCTGTGCCAGGAGATGTTAAAGGCTGGATATTGGGAAAATTTCTTCCTGGAAAGGGCTGTCAGGCATTGGCACAGGCTGCCCAGGGCATTGGTGGAGTCCCCGTCCCCGGAGGGATTTAAAAGCCGTGTGGATGTGGCACTTGGGGACATGGGTCAGTGATGCCCTTGGCAGTGCTGGGGGAACAGCTGGACTCCACAGTCTTGGAGGGCTTTTCCAACCTATATGATTCTGTGATTCGAAACCCAGCTAAGATGTCACCAGCATGAGTAGGCTTAGAGGACACCTCCAGGCTGTTCTCCATTTCCATACCCACACAGAACAACAGCAGATGCCTCTTTCTATTTGCACCATCAAGTACTCATTACTACTTCCTCAGAATATTTTCCAGCTAATTCTCCATCAAATTTTTAGCCTTTTCACCTCTTCTGTGCTTCCTGTTGGTTGATGAGAACATTATGCGCAACAGAGTAAAAACAGTAAGTATTAAAGTCAATATATGTCATATCTATTTTATATATTCTTGACAAGGCAAGCTGGCAACTGTTCTGGTGTCCAAAACTCATTACAGACGTCACATATTCTGTATTTTGGTCATATTTCTTCAATATGGAACATTACCATACTGTCTGTTAGTTTTTCTGCATGAAATACAAATCTGGACTACAGTTTAGGATCAGAGAATCTCATACCAATTGGTGGGTGGAATTTGCTGGAGCAGAGGGATGTCAAAGTGACCAGAGTGTAACATGCACCTTCTGCTCAGGTGGATCTCTAGTGCCATCTGATGATGGGAATCACAGAATCCCAGAATGGCTGGGGTTGGAAGGGACCATAAAGATCATCTCATTCCACTCTCTGCCATGGGCAGGGACACCTTCCACTAGAACAGGTTGCTCCAAGCCCTGTCCAACCTGGACTTCAACACTTCCAGGGAGGGGGCAGCCACAGCTTCTCTGGGCAACCTGTGCCAGGGCCTCCCCACCCTCACAGCCAGGAATTCCTTCCCAATATCTCATCTAACCCTGCCCTCTGGCAGTGGGAAGCCATTCCCCCTTGTCCTGCCACTCCATGCCATTGTCAAAAACTACACTCATGGTTCCACCATAGCACAGGTGTGGATAATCCAAACCCCCTCTGCTGTTTAATGACCAGAGAAAGTACCAAGAGAGGGTTGTAGCACAGCCTCTGTAGACATACTTGGGGGCTTCAGAATGGTAATTTCTCTTCCCCAGTCTTTCATTACCAAAAGCTGCAACAGCTTCTATTTCCACCTACAATTTACACAATTTGTGCTACAAAATTCCATTGATCACAACAGCCTGAAACCCAACACAGCTCCCCAATACATGGGAAGTTGCTGGATCCATCCTCTTCTGAATAACCAGCCTTGGCCACACGAAAAGCCTGGTCAGCTCACTATTCTGTTTGAAAGCAGATGCTTGGGATGGATGCTTAAATGAGAGCAGGAGAAGAATACGGAGATCCTCCCCATGAATACATCCTCTCAGCCTCCAGCAACATACAGTTTAGAAATTTATTGAGCCAAATCTTAAAATTTTTCTTTTATGACTCCTTTTAGAGCACATCTACATTTCAGACATCCACAATGTCCCACACAGCCATGAGGGTGGCGTTCCCAGCTCTACCACTGCAGAGAAAAGCCTGACAAGTTCTCAGAGAGAGAAACTCATTTTTGTTTTTCTCAGACCCTGCCCACATGGTCCCAGGCAAGCTCCCTGCAGTGTGTACAGTAAAACTAACACGATTTGCCACTTTTTCAAGGGATAGTAAGACCAGTTAGAACGTTTTGGCTGTAGCACACAAGACAAAGATTGGTTCTGTAAAGGATGGTAGTGCTGCCAATACTGTGTATGAAGTGCAGGACGTGACAGGGTAGACGAAGAGTCAGCTGAATCTCATCTTTTATTCAGATCTACAAGCCTGACAGCTCTCACCACTTGCCAGCTGGTGACAGGTACATTTTAAAAAAAAACAATTTTAAAAAATCTTTTTTTTGACATCCTTGCTTCTCTAACAAAGGAGCTATTTTAAAATTCAACATGCTCCCTTGGAAAGCCTTAAACAGTTTCTGAATGCAACTGGCATTATGCTGTAAGCCAATATTAAATAGTTTTGGGGAGGAATTGTTTAAATTTTTGAGGAAAACCAACATGTAAGTGTTACAAAGGAAAGGACATCCTGCTATCTGTGGGAGGCACGGGGCTGCACGCAGAAGGATCTGGACACCACCAGTTACCCTGAATTTGGATGAGTAACCAGAGAAGGTCCCTATCTCAGTCGAGAATGAAGGCTACTGTTATCTTCACTGCACCATATCCTCTTTACACAAGCTGAAAACACCTTGTCCTAATCATCCAGGCAGTATCACGGCGGCTGTAGTCTGCAGCTGCTGAAAGTTTGGAGAGTTTTGAGCTTCAAATTCTCCTCTCTCCAAGCTCTTGCAAGACCAGAAAAATATGAAGTGGGAAGAGAAGAGGAGGGGATAGGTACAGAGCAGGATTTCAGTTCCACTTTTAAAATTACCCTCCTTTATGGACCAGCAGATTTTTAGCCACACTAAATGTGTTATTCATTGCAGCAAGAGATTTAGCACCCTGCTCAGCCCTCCCTTTCAGTATTTTGCATCTAGTGTGGCTTCATGCATTGCTCAGCTCTGCAAATACTGACTGGAAGAAATGGAAATGTTTTTTACACATAAAATTTTTCTAGTAGGAATCGTTTTTCAAGTTCTCAATATGAGCATTAAAGCCACTATCAGATGCAGCAATAATTAACAACTGATTCCCAAAGTCACACACCATAGAGAGCCACAGTGGTTGCAGTTTCTCATCCACAGCTATTTTCTTTTGGGTTTTTTTTCTAAAATGTTTCCTTATCCAATGGGAAGATTGTTGTTTGTAGGTGAAAACAACACACAGCCCAGAGAATATGGCAGCTGAAGCCTGCTCTTAGCTATTGAAAAATAATTCCCTGTGATCATTAATAAGTTGGTGATGGGAGTAAGAGAAAAGAAAAGGATTGTTTGATGATGAAAATCTGCTTTTGCTCTCCTGACAGACCCGTTTCTATCAAGCGGCAGTAAAGAGAAGCTGATGCTGTCCTCTCTTTGGAGGGGTGAAAGATGTGTCAAAGCTTGGGAATTCCTTACCAGAGGCAACTCAAAATCCCCCTGGCTCTGCTGAGTTAAAGATATGGGAAAAGGTTGTTAAAGAAATTAGAGGGTTGGAACTAGCTGGTCTTCAAGGACTCTTCCAACCCAAACCATTCTGTGTTTCCGTGTTGCCCCGAAGTTGTTACAGCGGAGAACCCAGAAAATAGGAAAGAGAAACTCAAACTCAACACGTTAAAACAAACTGACGAAAGTGATGAATATTTCCACCTCTCAAAGGAGATCAAATAACCACGTGCAAACCACCCCTGGTATCACATGCCACTCACCAGATCTATGTTTTGCATGATGTCCTGGAAGGAAGGGTGAGTCCGGAACTGCTCGAAGAGATCCCGCTTGTAGAGCAGCGCGTACACCAGGTTCGGGTTGTGATGGAGGGAATTTGTCAGGCAGGAGTTGATGATCTCCAGCATCATTCTGATCACCTCCTCGATCACGTTCAGGTCTTGCGCCTTTAAGAAAGGAATAAAAGGTTAGTGTGCCCTTTTCCGCTGTAAAATACACTGAGTAATAAAGGCACCGCACATGTAATTATTATTAATGGAGCTATTAGATGGTTAATGTCTCTGTGGTGAGCAAATCTGGCACCCCAGTATCTGAAAAGAGATATGTTTTCTCCTTTAATCACCAAAATTTTAATTGAAATGCATCACACACTATAGTATTCAGCCTCACAGCTTGATTCTCTCAACAGGAGCCATCTCCTCATGACATAAAGCATTATCTTATAGCAATCAGCCAAATTCACCAAGGGTTAAATGAACTTAGTCTTCTCAACCTTTCCTATGCTAAGTAAAAGTGCTTCAGTTTATATTTAATTTAACACATTTTCTGTCGAGCCCCTGCTTGGGGGAGGAGGGAGAGAGAGAAGAGAGAAAAAATATCAGAAAAATAAAAAATGGCTGGTGAAAGAGAAAAGCAAAGACAGCAGAAGTAAAACTGACTGGATCAAACCCCACTGCACCTTGAACATCCATCACTGTTACCAGACTTTGTCCTTCTGAGCTTTTTTTTTAAAACTGTTTTTCTGGCATTGAAGAATACTTGTAATAAATGAAAAAGAAGAAGTCTCCTTTTGTAGTGCACTAAGCTTTAACACTCAAGATAAACTTGTAGAGCTTTTCATCTTGTCAGTGCCTTTGACAAACCATTCCTGATGATTCTGAAACTCAAAACTTTCTAAGCTGAACAAGCCGGCATATGAACTCCTGCCAGCCTTCTGAATTTCTCTCCCTGAGCTTCACATCACGATATTTCCAATATGATCATTCAGACTGGAGAGCTGTCTGTCCTCCCTTGGAATAGAGTTAAAAAAGGCAATTCTACCTTGCTTGTACCGTTTGGTCTCTCCATCACATCAAACACAGGACTGGGAGACTTTACAGGTCTGGCAAGAATGTGAATCACATTAAACCAGCCTGAGTTTTTCTGCTGGGTACAAAACCACTGAAATCACCAATATTTCCCTTTACCAACTGCCCACAAAGCTCATTTTCTGAGTTACCACATGGTACTTAAATTCTTCATAATAAGGCAGTACTTGTAACAGCACTTTGTTGGACTGCCATTCAACCTGTACATAGTTACTTTCTACTATAACGTAGCACTGTAGGAATTGTTACTTGCCAGATGTACATTCTTACCAAGGCAGAAGACAACACAGGAAGTTTTCGCTGTCCTGTTTAGACTCACGAAGAGCAAAATTCTTTGCTACCACTCTGGCTGCTTTCAATGCAAAGCAAAGGTGCATTTCTTCCTGAAACTGTAGATCACAGAATCCCAGAACAGTTTGGGTTGGAAGGGACCTGAAAGACCATCTCTTTCTACCCCCTGCCATGGGCAGGGACTCCTTCCCCTATCCCAGGTTGCTCCAAGCCACATCCAACCTGGCCTTGGACACTTCCAGGGATCCAGGGGCAGACACAGCTTCTCTGGACAACCTCTGCCAGGGCCTCAGAACCCTCACAGCCAGGAATTCCTTCCCAATATCCCATCTAACCCTGCCCTCCGGCAGTGGGAATGAAATAACTCCTTCAGCTGCAATCTGAAGAAAAATCCACACCTAACTTATCTTGGTAGTGATGCTTGCCTATCAACTTGGATTTATTTCAGAATATACTGGATTATGGCGTGTTTTTAAAAGCTCTGAGCACTGGCATAATTCACTCCCCCATGCAGCAAGGTGAGCTGGTGACCAAGACACTATCCTAAAATACATATTACATGACTTTTACAGAACATTATGATTCAGAATCAAGTGAGATCTATCCAGTTACCAGAAAGGTAAGAAAATGCACAACTACTTTTCAAAAATTAAATGCTTTTTAATAAAATATGTTCACCTTAAACCCCAGACACACAGCTAGTTGAAGCATAAAGCATTGCTAACTATCTTCAGCTAGGTTGGAGACTGCTGGTGGTCAGCTTCAATCAATGAAAAGTTGCAGAACTTATTGCTCAGTAGTTAAATATAAAGTTTTTAGGAGCTGATGGACAGAACCAACCATCTGTTTTTCAGCTGCCATGTTCCAGGTGAAGAATCTGGGACTCTAGTGAAGGAAAACAGGAGATACATTGAAGATTTTTACCCACAACTGACTAGATCAAAAACGAATAAGTTATAAAAAGAATGACCTCCATGAAAGATAGAGAAGTGGGACTGAATCCTGGTATTGCATATACGTTATCAGAAGAACTGTACTCTCCTATAATTAGTGATAGAAGCATTTCTAAAGGCTTAGAAGTCTTCAAAACAAAGGAAAAAACAAGCCAAGAGCCAAGGGCAGCAAGCATCTGGACGAGATAATGGAGAAATGCTGTAGGAGCTGATAAAATGACACGTGATTTTTCTGCTCTGTATCACCAGTATCAGGGTACAGCCCCTCTGCACCCAGACATGGCATCAAGACAGGTATAAACAAGGCTACAAAAATGTTTTGCCGTTGAAGTTTATCACCCTGAGTATTATTTTCGGAGTAGCTGAACACATCTGAAACGCTGCATGTGCATGGCCAAGTCAAGGACTACCCCACCATCCTCAGCAGCAGTGTAAGACTGTGGTGTTTTTGACTGGATTAGCTGTTAAACGGAAAGAAAAGCCAGATACTGATTTGCAGGGGATGAAGAGACACGTTTCAATCTATTAAACAGTACGTTTAACTGAGAGGAGTTCAAAGTAACAGCATTTTCCTATGCTTCCAATTGACAAATTCAATGTGGTATTCACATTTAAAATTATTACAGTATTCCTTTACAAAACAGGGCTCAGAAAATGGCTCTGTTGACACTGATGTGTACCAAACCTCCCCCACCTTTTTTTTGCTTTTTCGTTTATACCCCTGGAAATAATTATACCAATAATTAAAAGAAAGGTGGCAACTAAAAGCTTGGTACTGACTCTGTGAGACTGAAATTAAAACAGCAAAAGGGATGGGAATGCAGTCACAGCATCAAAGGGTAATCCTAGGGAACCAGCTCATGTTCCTTCTCCAGAGAGGAATTAAATGTGGTGCTTTTCTTGCAAAGATTCTAATTTTTAAGGCAAAAAGCCAGATGCTTGGTCATGTTCTAGCTGCACAAGGAATAAACCAGACAGCGACAGCTACAAGAAGCCAGGTAGAGTTCTGGGTAGTCTGGGTCTCTTTTGTTAAAAGAAAAAGGAAAAAACAAGTGATCACGCCAGAGGAAAGAGAATGGAAATAATTTGAGAGGATGTAGGGGAAAATACAACAAATGAGAACGTTATCTGGAGAAAAACAATTTGAGTTTGATACACACTACGAAGGAAGACACAAAAGTGCAAAAGCAAGGCACATGATGGGCAGAGTTGGATGTTCTTGGATCTGACCAGGCTGGAATACTTTTGCTTTCCTTACTGCAATACAATTGCTAATTAGCATGTCATCCTCCTGGGCAAAGAGTTCCGGATTCAATACTTACACGCTGATGCGTAAAACCAGTTGAAAAGTATATGGCTTATAAAAAAATCAAAGAAGTCAAGCAGCCTAACAGCAAACCCCAGGCATGTGCTCCTAGTTTGGGTCCTTACAGACATATTTACCCACCAAACACTGTCAGTGGAGGCTGCAAAAATTCAGTGTCACCAAAAACCTGTTTAATTTAGGGTACCCATAGAACATTCTGAGTGTTCATCTTTCTAATTCAGTTTGACATCAAATTAATTTTAATTTTTGTAATAATAAAGAACTGGTAAATAAAGTTCTGTTATGAGTTAATGCAAATCTCCAGCCTCTAAATGTCAACAATTCTCAGGACATAAAGGGAGGCACGTCCTTGTATGATTCAGCTTAAGTTTTATATAAGCATACCTCATGGGGATGGCCTCACAACCTGAGCTGGGGTAACACTTCAACTGCCCGTTACCAGCAGTGACAGCACAGCTGTATCCAAGGAAATGTTGGGAGTCTTAATTTCAGGCTGAAATGATGAATGAAATAATTATTTTCTTTAGGTTAAAAATTTAGACTTTCAATATGTAAAGGGGGCTTATAAGAAAGATGGGGGCAGAGTTCTTTGTAGGGTCTGTAGCAGTAAGAAAAGGGGTGATGGTTTTAAACTGGAAGAGGGGAGATTCAGACCAGATGTAAGAAGAAATTGTTTGCAATGATAGAGGTAAAACACTGGAACAGCCTGCCCAGAGAAGCTGTGGCTGTCCCATGCCTGGAAGTGTCCCAGGCCAGGTTGGATGGGGCTTGGAACAACCTGGAATAGTGGAAGGTGTCCCTGCCCATGGCAGGGGGTGGGAATGAGATGATCTTTAAGATCCCTTCCAATCCAAACCATTCTGGGATTCTATTCCATGATTCTAAAAACTACTGGTGCACAAACTTAAGTCTCATATCATGTCCACATGACAACTACATATTTCAGATTATATATTATTTGTATATTATTATCTATTATTATGTATTTATTTATTGCAAACTAGAATTCACTTAAATGCAACAATTTTTTTCCCCCCTGTTTTACCTGGATGTATAGTAATCCCCAGTCCAAAGTAACAAATAATTTTAAGCCTAAACAGGTCTATTTTGCAACTTTTTTTACAACTCTGAGATCTAACAGAGCACCCTTTCCTTTGTGGCAAGATCCATATGAATGGTGTTATGCACCACACGACAACAGGTATATAGATCCAGGTTGCTGCTGCCTGCTAAAGAAGCTCCATTTTTCATTGTGCACCCATATTGCAGTCATTTTCCAGACAAATAATGCTTTCAGCTAAACAACTACTAAATGTACAATTAGCACAAAAAAGCAGGAAGAAGCTAATCTGCCTCAAAAAACAAAACCTGAGCAGGGATGGGTAAGGCAATACCCTACAACTCTAAAATGTAAACAGGGTAAAAAATCAACACAACAGGAAAGGCACATGGTACTGAAGTCTTAATCCAAAGAAACCTGATAAAGTAAAGTCAGTGTGTCACATGTAATAGCAAAAGAAACACGCGATGGAAATGCAGGCTGACAAAAAAAAACACGTCCAAACACAGTCCTGAAGTTATTGCTTATGACAATAAATGGCTTTCAGCAAGTGGGATCTTGCTGCCAGTAATAGGATGCTTTGACATATGAATTTTCAAAAGGGCAAGTTTCTTTATGTCACAGCTTGGTGGCTTTAGTTCACAACAACTGACACTGCAGGTCCCTCTCCAGCAGAGCAAGGAGTGCACATAGTATGAAAAAGCTGTGAAGAAGCTACTTAAAACAGCTGGAGATGCTGTAACAGTTCCCTTCCCAGGAACTCCACAATTCACATCAGCAAAACCACCTTGGACTCACAACTCACCCAGGTGGTTCTGAGTGATCCCTTAAAGGGCATCTTCTCCCTTTGCCTCTCTAAGTCAGAGAATCCCAGAATGGTTTGGGTTAGAAGGAAACTTAAAGCTCATCTCATTCCACCCCACTGCCATGGGCAGGGACACCTTCCAGTAGAACAGGCCCCATCCAACCTGGACTTCAACACTTCCAGGGATCCAGGGGTAGACACAGCTTCTCTGGGAAACCTGGGCCAGGATCTCACCATCCTCCCAGCCAGGAATTCCTTCCCAATAGCCCATCTAACCCTGCCCTCTGGCAAGGAGAAGCCATTGCCCCTTGTCCTGTCCCTCCATCCCTTGTCCCAAGTCCCTCTCCAGGCACTGGAAGGGGCTCTTAGGTCTCCCTGGATCCTTCTCTTCTCCAGGTGAAACCCCCCCCCAGCTCTCCCAGCCTGGCTCCAGAGCAGAGGGGCTCCAGCCCTTGGAGCATCTCTGTGGCCTCCTCTGGACTCGCTCCAACAGCTCCATGTCCTTCTGCTGTTGTGGACCCCAGAGCTGGAGGTAGCTCTGCAGGTGGGGTCAAGTCCTCCTCTCCCAGCCAGGTAGGATGCAGGAAGAGGAGTCAGAGGAAGGTGCAGCAAGCACCAGGTACAGCACTCCATATATCAGGGAGGGCTGCACCATGTCTGTGTTGCTGCACCCACAGTGGGACCCACTCATCATCCTCAGCTCCGGGGCTGAAAGCTTCCATATGGATGCAGGGTTAGAAGAAAGGTGAGGGTGGACGCTGCTCAGGCAGCATTAATTATGGCTTTTCTCCATTCTGAGCCCCTATTCACGATGACTCACTATAATTTTTCATCAGTGAGATTCCATAATTTGCAAACATAAATCATAAAAATTTCTAGTCATAAATGACTACTTCCTCCATGACGCAGACATGACTATAAAGGCAATTTTGTCAGCAATGGAAAACAAAAGGACACACATCCCGAATATTTAACAGATACCAAAAAGACTAAGAATGCCAAATTAACCCCAAACAGCTCCTGCCATTCCTTTTACCAGGGAGAAACAAGGAGGCAAAATTTGGTAAACTGTTCCAGATCCATAAGCTGCACCCACAAAATGTATAGCTGAATGAACAGTTCAGTTCATTTTCCGTCACACTTTTTTTTCATCTGGCTTTGTACATGCTAAGGAATACTTCAAATAATTATGGTTTTGGACATTCAGTAGTTAGTTCTTCCATGCCTGCCTGAAAGCCACCTATTACAGACTCAAGGGTGGTTTTCCACACTCTTCTGTGTGGAATAGACAAGTGGCACTTCAGGGAATTTCACCTTGATAACATAATTTAACAGCATCCACAATTATAAATTATGTAAACTTCCCCTTCCTTTTTAAAGAGGAATATCTACAGTTAAATAGTTTCAAATAATTTATTTTTAGTTGCTTTAAGAGAAGCATATGTATCTTGTTTGTATTAGCTTTGGGGAGATTCCAAGAGAGCTGTCTGAATTTCCTGCATTTTCAGCAGAAAATAAAACCTTCAACAAAATAAACTCGCTCTGCCAAAGGAGTGGAAGAGCAGAGGGGAAAGAAGGAAGCTCACAAGAAAGCTGTTCTTACCCTCACTGAGCAAAGGAACTTCAAAGCCAAGCCTTTGGTGACCGGAATCTTATCTTCATCTCTTTTACTGGCAATACACTTCAGCTGTTCTATGTCAAACCCAGACAACTTTTGGTCAAGGAGGTATTAAGTGAAAAAATGCAGGGCCTATGGTGATTATAGCCTCAAAAAGTAACTCTGGCATCTCTGCTCACTGCTTAGAAAAGAAAGCAGAGCTGTCACACCAGAGCAAAGTTTGTTGCCAGACACTTTACTAAACAAACTGTCCATCCTGACACTCCTTCATTGCCCTCCTGAATAACTGAGCAAGCTAAAAGGGCGGGTTTTCACCCATGTCCAGCCAGCCCATGTAGTAACACATTTCCAATGAGGAACACAGTGATTCCAGCCTGTACCACGATGCCAAAGCTCACCACAGCCCACAACAAGGCTACGCTGCAGGAGATGCCGTGGTGGTGTGTCCTGTCCCAGGGAAAAAGGCCCAGGAGCTGCTGCTCCAAGAGAAAACACACTAAACAACACCCGCCAAGGCAGCAAACCCAACTGCTTGGAAGAAACCCTGTCTGCCACAGGGTTGGGCTTCCATAGCCACTGGCCAAGGAAAGACAAAGCTGTTTCTGAGAGCACGTGTATATGTGAGTGAAGGTGTAGGTGCTTTATTGGTACTTCTTATGTGACTTCATTGTGTTTGTTTATCCAGCTGACCTGCAGCTAATGCACAGCTCATCTCCTGGCCACACCTTCACTTTCATCTCTTCTTCCATCCATGCCCTTGCTACCTTGGAAATTCCAATCCTAAAACACTTCACGTTGAAATAACTTAATTTAGCCTTTACCTCTCTCAAAGTCCAAAATCAATCAAAAATACTATAAAATGGCCCAAATTCCCTCAGTGCTTTACTGATTCTTGGTGTTGCTTCACCATCCTAGACCTCTGCCCATTTTACCTGTTTACTGAGGACTTTACAGTTCAAAGAATCTCAGAATGGTTTGGCTTGGAAGGGACCTTAAAGCTCATCTTGTTCCATTGGCAGGGACACCTTCCACTAGACCAGGGTGCTCAAAGCCCCCATGATCAATCAATCAATCAAATCAAATTATTTTCATCCCAACTACCTTAGAAAAAGTAAATTACTATGCTAGGCATCTCTTCAAGAGGCAAGTTTAAGTTCACTAAGAAGCTCAAGGGGGTCCACCCCAGTGCCCCAAAAACCTGACAGTCACCAGCTAGGGGCTCCAACATTGCACACGAAAGAAGACAGCATTTCCAAACCACATTCAACAATGACAACAAAATGTCTGGCTTAGTAGAACTAAACCCAATCATTGCCTAAGGTCCCACAAGACTGGGGAAGCAACTGCTGCTAGGAAAATGACAGCATTCCTGCTAAGAAAATTAAAGTTAAAACTGTGAATTTGTATTTTTGTCAAATCATACTCGAAATACTAATGAGGTTCTCTTGTTGTTGAAAGGAAATGGAGATTTCTCCACTTCTCCTTGAAACTAAGCGGTATTCCCTAGAGGTATGGGAAGATTTTGTTTGGTTTGACTGGTAGAACAGGAAAGGACAAGTTCCCTGTGCAACCCCAACTCCACCATACAAAGGTAAATAGATCATTATGATACAGGCTTTAATTAACAGAACCCATCTACCTTGAGAAGAGTTCAAGGACTTTAAAGACATTCCTCAAGTGAAAAATTTCTGATTCCAGTCCTACACACTCAGCTTAGCTGCAAAATGTCACCAACAAATTAGTTTGGAGGAGTCATTCAGCAATTATTGCTGTGGGAACTGAAATCGTGATACTCATCATGGAATTAAGAATGGTTTGGGTTGGAAAGGACCTTGAAGACCATCTCATTCCAATCCCAATTCCACTGGTAGGGACACCTTCCCCTATTCCAGGTTGCTCCAAGCCACATCCAACCCGGCCTTCAACACTTCCAGGGATCCGGGGGTAGACACAGCTTCTCTGGGAAACTTGTGCCGGGGCCTCAGAACCCTCCCAGTCAGCAATTCCTCCCCAGTATCCCATCTAATCCTGCCCTCTGGCAGTGGGAAGCCATTCCCCCTTGTCCTGCCACTCCGTGATCCAGTAAAAAGTCCCTCTCCATTTTCTTGTAGGTTCCCTTCAGGTACTTCCTAATTCAATTTTTTTCAATTGCATGGCAGGTGTTATACACCACAAAGTTTCCCATTTATGTGTTTGATGTATAATGGTACTTACTGAAATCTGTAGACTTACAAGTATATTTCTTAAAGACAATTTCTGAAGAACCTCTTTGAAGGAAGCAAGTGGTCTTCCAAGAAGGAACAAACGTAACAATTGCGTAGGTTGGTACAGTCACCACATACACACTCATTTTTGTGTTTCAGTATCTACCTAAGACCAGATTTAATCATCCTTGTCATATCCTTATTGCTGCTTCAGAATGGGTTCTTAACCTTTTCATCCTATGTGATGTTTTGAAGTAGAGGAAGCCTTATTTCTATCATGAAGAAGAATAAGATGGAAAAATACGACATCTTGCAAACAACCAGGAAAAAAGACCAATTAGCAATTTAAACCAAACAGTTTTCTTCACATTTTTCCTTCACACCTCCCAAACTTTCCTCTATACAGTACACCACATTTACAGGATTTATCCACTTGTTCTTTATAGCCCCAACATCATCTCTGGCTATATTATCAACTGTATTCTTCACCCTCGGTATTATGTTTAGCAGTAACAACTATGATACTCATTGCAAAAATTATATATACACATATATTAGCATATTTCCCATGAATCAACAGCTGTCATTCAAGAAAAACACTCAGTGCCACAGATTACTCAAATCTTGGGCTCAGTTCTGGGCTTCTTCATGACAAGAGAGACCTTGAGGGGCTGGAGCGTGTGCAGGGAAGGGAACGGAGCTGGGGAAGGGTCTGGAGCAGCAGGAGCAGCTGAGGGAGTTGGGGAGGTTCATCCTGGAGAAAAGGAGGCTCAGGGGGGACCTTCTGGCTCCTACAACTCCCTGATGGATCCGGGGAGGGGGGTAGCTGGGGTCTTCTCCCAAGGAACAAGGGAAGGGATGAAAGCAAACAGAATCAAGCTGTCCCAGGGGATGTTAAAGGTTGGATATAGGGAAAATTTCCTCATGGAAAGGGCTGTCAGGCATTAGCACAGGCTGCCCAGGGCAGTGGTGGAGTCCCCATCCCTGGAGGGATTTAAAAGCCGTGTGGATGCGGCATTTGGGGACGTGGGTTAGTGGTGGCCTTGGCAGTGCTGGGGGAAAACCTGGACTTGATTATTTTAGAAGGCTTCTCCAACATAAACCTGTGATTCCATGATTTTGCAGACCTACCTTTAGTGTCTAAGCAATTTTAATTGGGAAGATATCAAACCAACCTGAACATACAGCAATCCCTGACTAAAGCTGTGAATTGCACAGAAGGTGAATTCCTAAGTTCTCCTCTGGTTCCACACTGATTAGATGCTGTGGTTCAGCATCTCTGCTGTGAGATTTCAAAACCATTACTGACTTGGAACTATGACAGTTGTCTCCCACTGAAAGTACCACTCTGAATAATTTTGACTCTGTCTAAGGGAAGAAACATGACAAGCAAGACTGTGTAATCCAAGTTCTCAATAACAAACACAGCCTGTGTGGAGTTTCCATAATTTCCATACTATCCAAGCAGAAGATCTTCTGGTCCTGATGACACACAGGATGTCAGTGGGAAAAGTCAGTGCTGCTCTCTACCCAGCAGCTAACAGATTGTGTATTCCTGCCCTTGGGGTGAAAATTGCTATTGAAATTTCTGTGGGAGGCATAAAAAAGTCAAGAAGGCATTTGCAGAGCAGACATATCCATCATTACAACGTGGGGAATGCCAAGGAGGCAAGCGAAGGGGTGTTACTGCTGAGGCCACACTGCCCCTGCTTCCTCAGTGCAAGACTCCTGCTCTGCTCAGACACCAACAATCACTGCAAAGGTAAACCAAGGTGGGCAGCACATTGATAGAAAATCACAACAAAATGCAAAAAACCCCTGCTGACGGCCTCATGACAATATCAGGTAAAAAAGGTTGATTCAACATGTTGCTGTTCACGTAGACGGTGACTGTGTGCGCACAGAAAACTTCTTATGTTGGTTCAGTATGAAGCACCAGCAGTGCATGACAAAAAATGTCAGGTATCAGGTGAGAGACACTTGATAAGGGGATATGGTAGCAGATTCCCAAACTGCTGTGAGCAGTAATATGCTGCTTTACAGCCATCATCTTATACCAAAGTTGAAGATAAATCATGGAGAGGGCTTTTATTACTCATGATATATTAAGAGATAGCAGCATGGTTAGGAAAGTAATTCAGAAATACAACTCTTTATGAGACCACTTGGCATACATACATATTCATTCTTTCAGTGGTGGTAAATATTTTGAAAATTAAAGGGGATAGATTAACAAAGGTGTGAGAAATCAATCACATTAAAAGGAAAAATTGCATTACTGATCTTTGAAGTGGTGTGCAGTATAAAGGATCTATAGATAAGTCCTTTTAAAATATTACAAAGTATAAGAAAATGTTTTTATTTGTTTTCCTCTTACCTTACCAACTCTTCAAAACGAGTCACTGCCGGTAAAAGTATCATTTAATCAATTAAGATTGGCCCAAAAAACCTCCATGAATGAATTTCAGTACTCACTTTCTCCAGCTGAATAAACTGCAAATCATAAGGAGATAAGAAACAGCCCTTCCGAGGGCTGATAGCAGACAAACCAAATAAATGGGGTAACTTTCAGATTGAATGCTGGTTTTACTACATTCCATCTTACTTTTCAAGGACACTTGGACACAAGGACACTGTATCAGTTCTGAAAAACACAGGCAGATGACCACTGCTCTGCTTCCTGCTCAATGCTCTGGAAGCACAAAGCAGCTGTGGCCTGAAGGCCAAAAACCAATCCTTTAACTGAGATTTGGAAACCCCAAAACTCACATGAAATAATTGTGGAAGTCTGTGTACACAGGCACGTGTTCCCAAATGAACTACAAGCAACAGATGACATTTTGTCAAATGTTGAAGCAAAACGCTCTTGATAGAAATATGTAAAAACTGCATTATCCAGCTAAATAAAATTTCCTGGAATATTTATGAAGCCTCATCTATTTTGGGACCAAATTTAATTTTGTGCAGCCTGGTTCATCAAGTGCAGCAGTGACAGACAGGGACAAGATGAAAGATTACTGCTGAAAGGCAGAGAAGCACCTGGGTATGTTGTATATCCATCTGGAGTCAGTCGACTCTTCCTCAGCAAAATCTTGTACAGGATTATGATTGTTTACCTATAGTTTACACTAAGTTTTCTAATGAATTTTAAATAACATAGTCTACCACAAGGTCAGATGGCTAATTTTTTGCAGAAAAATGATTTTATATTTCAGAAAAAGTCCGTGAAGCCTTTTTCCATAGGAACGTAACATGACTCTTCCTATTGACTTGATATATCAAAATCTAAAAGATCAGTGTGGGAATGGGAAAACTTATCATTATTTGTTCTGGTAACTCTTTTGTGGCTGCACTGAGTAAACATCTAATTTTTCTGCAAGTGCCACAGATTAGTTGCTGGTGAATGGCCGAAAGACCCGCTTTTAGGAACTGCAACATCCATTTTCCCAGTTTATTTAGGGAGAAGAGATACACTTGAGATAATGATTCTGATTGCAGTGAACAAAACAAATTGAACCTGCAATGTTACAATAAATCCTCTTTTCTCTAGAACAGGACGGTTGTTTTTTGTTATTAGCAAACATTATCTTTGAGGTCAAGAGTTTGGGTTAGTACACACACAAATGATGGAGTGGAACAGGCTCTGTACACATTGTACCAGCTTGATGGCAACAAAAATGCATCAGAACACAGTGTATTTGATGAACATGTCATATATTCAGTAGCAGGACACAGCTCACTCAGCTTGGGCTCCAGCCTAAATAAGTACAAGAGCATCTGTAGAAGAGCTCCACTACATTCCAGAAACATATCTGAATGACAATTTTAAAAAGAAAAGGTATTTTAATTGTCCCAACTTTGTTTCAGACAAATGAAGGCAATCAGACATCTCCCAACAGTGCTGGGGACAAGAAGTACAGGAGTATTAAATAACAGAAATATATTAGAGACTTTTCTCTTCATGAATGTTTTAAAAGATACTTCCCTGACATGGCTTTATATTTGGTATTTCACTGGCAGAAAACAGATGTTGAGTATGACTATCAGCTTCTTGCTTTGGTTTTCTATTTTGTTTTGTTATGTTTTTCTGGTTTGAGTCTTTGTTTTGTGTTTTTAAAATGTCTTTTCCCCTTATTTTCCCCTAAAACATGAGAAAAATTTATGTTGGCATAAATTAGGAAAGAAAAAAAAAGAGTATTTTTCATATGTGTTATTCCAAACCTTCTCCTGCTGTTGCTGTAGTTAAACCCTAGGAAGCCAGACATCAGACTGAAAGCAGCACACCAGGTTGCTCCAAGCTCTGTCCAACCTGGCCTTCCAGGCATCCAGGGGCAGCCACAGCTTCTCTGGGAAACCTGGGCCAGGGCCTCACCATCCTCACAGATAACAATTCCTTCCCAATATCCCATCTAACCCTGCCCTCTGACAGTGGGAAGCCATTCCCCTTGGCCTGCCCCTCCATCCCTTGTCCCAAGTCCCTCTCCAGCTCTCCTGGAGCCCCTTTAGGCACTGGAAGGGGCTTTCAGGTCCCCCTGCAGCCTTCTCTTCTCCAGGTGAACACCCCCAGCTCTCTTTATCTAACTCAGACCTTGTTAAGAATTGCTGCTTTTTGTCCAAATTCTGTGTTATTGCTTCTGTAATTAACCAATTCTGTGGAATAACTCCAATTTATAAAAACTGATCCAACATATGAAATGTACAGTGTATTCCTCTAATTCACTTAGTTCCTGATCCACAAAAAATTGAAACATTTCAAAGAAATTGCTGGTTACATGTAAGAGAATTAAAAGTTTATCTTTCCAATTGCACCCGTGAAATACATTAGGGTGTCTCTGTACAATGCAATAAAGATGAATAAGAGAGATTCTTATAAATTTCTATTTCTTCTAAATACACTCTTCACATGTTTTGAGAGGTTTCCTGTGGGAGTTGAGGACCACAAAGAAGACCAGTATCAGAGATGGAAGAAAGCACTACAAGAATCCATGGAAGAGGAAGATGAAGTTTGAACATAATGGACTCTCAGCAAATACAATGGAATGAGTGGCTTTTGATGTTTGTTATATTTTCCTGCTTTGTACTCCCACATTTTTATGAAGAATCCCCTCACGTCGTTTATTCCTTTTATCCCCATGTTCTGATTGGTTGTGTAGCTGCCGCAACGCAGATGTTCCATACAAGGTTATGCCTCTCCCCTTTAACCCTTATAGAGATGTAACCCTTCCTTATTTTCCCTATTAAGGCAAGTTCCCTCCTTCTCTTTCCCTAAACGTCATGTTCACATCCCCAGTTCCAGAATGTTCCTTTCTTCCCCTATATAAAGGGGAAGCCATGTTAATAAAGGGCTTACTTACTTGCTCATCCACCTACATACCTACAACAAACCCTGAGTAAGCGTCCCTTATTTCCCCGCCGGGCCGTAACAAACGGCACCCAAGGCATGAGGCAGGTTTTGTAGGTCCTTCACATTGAAGGAACTCGCCTGCCCACCTAGGCACAAGTATCGCCGAAGAGAGAGGCGTACTCCGACGGCCTCTCCCAGCTGAACGGCGGATACGCGCTACGAGCGGGCTGATCCACGCACCCAAAAAGAAAGAGGTGAGC
Source organism: Chiroxiphia lanceolata (assembly GCF_009829145.1). Classification (NCBI taxonomy): domain Eukaryota; kingdom Metazoa; phylum Chordata; class Aves; order Passeriformes; family Pipridae; genus Chiroxiphia; species Chiroxiphia lanceolata. The sequence continues at coordinate 1,338,091 of NC_045671.1, read as the reverse complement.
AGCTGCGGGTAACACATCTTTTCCTGTGATTTCCCCTACCCGTTCCAATCAAAAATTTAATCATGGGAGCTCAGCTATCAAGGAGCGAAAATGAAGTATATCGCAATTTAAAAATATTAATTGATCAACATGGCCATACTTACGATAAAAATTCGTTAAAGTCACTAGCCAAATGGATAGAAAAAAGAAAAGAACCAGTCTCTGAAATTCTAAACTATGAGGAATGGGACAAAATTGGAGAAAAATTGTGGAAAGCAAGCGATAGGGGAGACAAACTTGCAACTAAATCGCTAATAGCCTGGCGAATGATTTTACTCGTAGTAAAACAACAGAGAAAGACAAGACAAAAAAGTCCTTGGAGAGATTCAATGCCTCAAAATGGTAGCTCTCCTGTCTCCTCAAAGAAAGGTGGGAGCTTCACAGATGGCAAGCAAAGGGGTGGTGACCGAAATGGCGCAAAAAGTAATCCTCAAGATGGCGTTGCGGCAATGGGCTGGAAAACTAACCTACAAAATGGCGACATAACAACTAACACCTTAGCAACGCCAGAACATAACAACACACAAGACACGCCCATATCCTCTAACCCTGTAATGACATCATCACCCCGGAAATTAGAAGGTGAAGGGAGTCATCAAAATGGCGGCGCCCATGATACTTCCGGTGTAAACTTCCGGAAAGATGGTGCCATCCATGATACACTATCAGACACAGACCCAATAAACCTCAACAGTAGATGGGCCATTCCACGCAAACAAGTGGAGGAAGCAGGAGACCTAGAATTTATAAAAGCTTTTCCTGTTTACACGGAAGAGGGCCACCCACCAACATGGCAACCGCTTTCATACCCTGTTCTCAAAGATATAAAAAAGGCAATACATGAATATGGACTTAATGCTCCATTCACAATAGGATTATTAGAATCATTATTTTACGCGTATACGTTAACACCAAATGACATAAGAACATTAACAAAAGCAATCCTTACCACCATGCAGTATTACATGTTCGAGAACGAATGGAAAGCCTCGATAAGGAAATATGTTGATGAGACTTTTGCATATAGAAGAATACCTATTAATGACACCATTAATCGCCTTTACGGCGAAGGGCCATATGCCTCAAATAGCCAACAAGCGAGAATCAACATCGAAGAACTAGACCGCACAAAAAATTTTGCCTTAGTTGCAATTAAATCAGTAGCTGATGCCTCCACTCCTAGTCAATCATTCACCACCATTCACCAAGGAGTGAAAGAACCATTTTTTGAATTTGCTACCAGATTGAGAGAGGCAATCTCAAGACAAATTTCTCATAAGGAAGCCCAAGAAGCCCTATTTCAAAAATTAGCTGTTGAAAAAGCTAATGAAGATTGCCGAGAAATACTAAAACATTTAAAAAATCCTACGTTAATGGAAATGGTAGAGGCATGTCGTCATGTTGGCTCACTTAACTATAAAACAAAATTACTTGCAACAGCAATGAAAGAGCCACAAAAATGTTTTAATTGCAGAGAAAGCGGTCACTTAAAAAAGGCTTGTCCAAAAATTAAAACTCTGCCTCCTCCTCTTCCACCTTATCCATGCAAGAATTGCGGGAAGGGCAGACATTGGACTCACACTTGTAGATCTAAATACGACATTTCAGGAAGACCTTTACCACCTAAAACACCACCACAAAACAGGAAAGGGCCAGTACAGGGAAACGGGGTGAAGAGCGCCAGAGGGAGCGCGCAGACACAAAAGACCCTCCCGTACTGTTAACACTGCCAAACACTACCCTCAGCACCAGAAGACACAGAAATGTAAACCTACAGTGGATAGATTTATCTCCTATTATACCATCAACAATTTAAAATAGTGATTTTCATATAATTCCTGTAGCAGCATCAAAAGAAGTTTTCGTTGAAGACACACACCTTTTGACAAACTCTGCTTCAGCAGCCAAAAAAGGCATCGTAATTGTACCACAAGTAGTAAAGAATTTAAAGACTAATTCCTTCAACCTTAAAGTAAATGTCGCTTTTTCACCAGTGACAGTTTCAGATGAATCACCAATAGCGTGTTTACTGTCTTTGTCTCAACTATCCACATTTTCAACTGAAGAACCCTTAGAAGTGAACTGGGCACAATCAATTAGTAGTGAAAGATCAATAATAACTTGTTCTGTCTATTCTCCCATAGTAGGTCAAACAGTTTCCACCGTTGGATTAACAGACACAGGAGCTGATATTACAATTATAGCAGAAGAAGACTGGTCTCGACACTGGACGCTGATTTCATCATTCATTCACATCAATGGGGTAGGTGGTTCCCAATCACCCAATCAGAGCGCAAACATCTTGACAATTATCGGACTGGAAGAGAGGACAGCAACTGTCCAACCTTTTGTTTTGCAGTTACGTCTGACCCTTTGAGGAAGGGATGTTTTATTTCAGTGGGGAGTCTTAAGTTCATCAAATTTATAATAGCGGCCACTGGCGCATAGCAGCTACCCCATCCACAGGGGAAATCAGAAAAACCAATATAAACCAGTGACTATTAAAAGGGGAAAAGCTGTGCATCCTTTATCAATTAGTAGAAGAACACTTAAAACAAAAATCATATTGAACCTTCCGCTAGTGCTTGGAACTCACCAGTTTTTGTTATAAAAAAGTCTTCAGGACAGTGGAGACTTTTACAAGACCTTAGGAAGATCAACGAGGTCATAGAGCTGATGGGAGCACTGAAACCAGGCATGCCATCGCCTGCAATGTTGCCAGAAAAATGGCCCTCAGTTATAATCGACATTAGAGATTGCTTTTTTCATATCTTACTTAACCCTAAAGATTGTTTTAAGTTTGCTTTTTCAGTTCGCTCATCGAATGTTGCTGAACCACACCAGAGGTACCAGTGGAGAGTTCTCCCACAAGGAATGAGAAATTCACCAACGCTGTGTCAGCAGTACATTGCAGATATTTTGTCTTCAATCAAAAAAAGGTACCCTCAAACCATTTTGTTCCATTATATGGATGATATTTTGTGATCAAAATTACTCTGTGGTGCAGTAAGTTTTACAAACAACAGTTAACACCCTAAAACCACCTGATTTGCAAATTTCAGAAGACAAAACACAGTGAGAATCTCCCTGGAAATACGTGGGATGGAAATCACAGAATCCTCCATCATCCCACAACAAGTAACTATTAACACAAAGATTTCTACTCTAAATGACTTGCAAAAGCTTTTAGGTCAGATCAACTGGGTCTGTCCCGTGTTAGGTATAACCACAGATGAATTACATCCTCTTTTCTCTCTTCCAAAAAGAAATCCAAATCTTACCTCTACCAGAACTCTCACCCCATAAGCCACACAAGCCGTGAGAACAGTAGAACAGAAGTTAGATAATCAACAAGGACACAGAAAGAGAGAAAGTGAACCTCCTGTATTAATAATCTTAAAAGGTCAAATGCAACCATTTGGGTTGCTGGGACAGTTGTACCATCAAGGAATTGAATTTTGTCTATGGGAATGGTTGTTGGGAATGGTTGTTTCTATCTCATCAATTTTCTAAAACACTAGTAACCTTTCCAGAAATGTTGAGTCAATTATGTTTCAAAGGCAGGACAAGGTGCTGGGAGCTCTCAGGCACAGATCCACAAACAGTGTATCTGCCCCTGACCTCCGAGTAGCTTGAACAGCTGCAGACAACGAGCCACAACTTTCAAATTGCCATGTCAAATTTTACGAGCCACAACTTTCAAATTGCCATGTCAAAATTCACCTTCCTGCTTGCAACTTTGTTCAGAGATTAAACCAAATTCCACTTCAACTGAATCAAATTTATCAAAAACTCCAATAAAAGGTGTGAAAACAGTATTTACAGATGGATCAGGGAGAGTTAGAAATGCGGTAATGATTTGGAAAGAAAAGGATAATTGGCATCAAGATAACCATAAACTGAAAGGTCCTCCTCAAATAATTGAGTTGTCTGCAGTTGTTCGTGCCCTGACCTTGTTTTCATCCCGAAGTATAAACACAGTCTCCAACTCCCAATATGTTGCTGGGATTGTACGAAGGGCTGAAAATTCTTACTTATGTGATATAAACAATCAAACCTTATTTAACTTATTTAAACAATTGTTATTTCTTATTCAGAATCCCAACTTCCCATTTTTCATAATGCACCTCTAATTGTACACCTTCTTGCCTGGTCCTGTAGTGGAAGGGAATTGCCTCACAGACCAACCAGCAGGTTTGACAGTAGTCCCACAGCGCTTGGAGCAAGCCAAACTGTCACATGAATTTTTTCACCAGAATGCAAAATCGTTGCAAAAACAATTCGGTGTAACCCAAAATCAAGCAAAAATAATAATACAAACATGTCCAGATTGTCAATTAGTGTCTCCACTAAAACCAGAAGGAATTAATCCCTGAGGGTTGGAACCCCTCCAAATTTGGCAAAGTGATATAACTCATGTTTCTTCATTTGGTAAATTAAAGCATGTACATGTTTTGATTGATACGTTTTCAAAATACATTGTGGTAACCACACATTCTAGTGAAAAGAGTAAAGACGTGAAAAAACACCTTAAGACAGCATTTACGCACACGGGAGTGTAAAACAGATAATGACCCCACATACATCTGAAAAACAACACAAGAATTCCTAGCACTGTGTGGCATCGAACACAAGACAGGCATTCCTCATAACCCTACAGGACAGGCAGTCGTAGAACGTGCACACCAAACAATTAAAAACATGCTAATAAAACAAAAAAGGGGGAGTATGGGACTAACTCCCCAAGAACAACTCCAGAAAGTCATGTGTGTTTTAAATTTTTTAAATCAAATAGAAAATGAAATCACTCCAGTACAGAAACACTTTCTCTCTTGAGACAGTCCCCAAACATCAAAAGCAAAAATTATCTATAAAGATCTAATTACAGGTGAATGGGTGGGTCCTTTCCCTCTAATTACATGGGGGAGAGGACACACCTGTGTCTTAACAGATAAAGGTCCCACGTGGATTCCATCAAGATGGACCAAGCCATATCACCATTTTTATCACCTCCATCCTCATCATTACCTACGGATTCGTGATCTGCCATCGAGTACAGGCAACTACCCTTCTTTCCTGGACCCACTAAACAGAAGAAAACGTTTGGGTGAAGTTGGCAAATGCAACCGGGTCAGATACTTCATGTTTATCTATTTCAAATTTGAAAAAGCTGTTTAAAAGTTGTTTAGTGGGTATGCTCTCAGAACAAGAGTTTAACGAATTTCTATGTAGTCATTCGTTCACTGATACTGAACCTCAAGAGATAAACCTCTTAGGTTCAATAAAGACTAACCATTGCCTTGTGTTTGAAAAAATCACCACTACATGAAAAATTACAGAAAATGTAACACCTAGAAAAAACATATATACCAATACTTCTATTTGGTGCAATGGAAAAAAAAATAAAAAGATTGCTACAGAAACAATTGCTAAACCAATGGCTTTTCCACAAGGCAATTTTCTGATCTGTGGAGAAAGAGCCTGGGCAGGAGTTCCCACCTGGTAGGAGAGTCTTGTTCAGTTGGGAAATTGGCATTATTCAATCCAGGGAAAACCTTTCTCCCAAGTCAGAAACCATCTACTTTAATTCGGCCACCAAAAATTAAAAGATCATTTATTGCATATAAGGTGCTGCCCACCACTAAAGCTCCACAAAAACTTGATTGGAGATTCCCAAAAGGAACTCCATTTCCTACCTCTATTTCAAAAGTACTAAGAAAAAAACAAACCACAATAAGCCCGACCACTCTTCCCCCAGGCTATACACTGCCCAATCCGGGTCTCTTTCCATTTACAGAAAACCTACCATTTACAGAAGACTGTGACCCTAATATCTATATTTGGTAAGAATTAAAAATTTCTGGAGTAGCTTTATTTTACCAGGGATCGGAACTGCACATGCTTTGTCACTTCTGACACATATAGGGTGTTGGTTGGCCAAGGAGGCCAACACCACCAGCATAGCCATTGAAGGCCTCTTAGCCGACACCCAAAAATTAAAAGAAGTTACCTTACAAAACAGAGCAGCCATAGACTTTCTACTACTTGGTCATGGTCATGGCTGCCAAGAATTCAAAGGAATGCATGCTCTCAATTTTTCTGATCATTCTCAATCGATTAGTAGTAGCTTCTCCAAGTTAAGAAACTTAATAAAAGAGATACATGGATCTCCCAAGTATAGCTCCAACGATCTTTTTGATTGGTTTCAACTTCCAAATGCCCCCAATTGGTTCAAACAAATAATTATAATTTGTTTTTCAATTCTGTTTTCTCTAGTTAAAACTTTATTAATCCTACCTTGCCTTTTTGCTTATCTCAAAAGATTTATTATCAAGAATGTTTCCTCAGCGTTCTTTTTAGAAAACAAAACAGATGTGGGAGTTGGACCATGAAGAAGAACAGTATCAGAGATGGAAGAAAGCATTACAAAAATCCATAGAAGAGGAAGATGAAGTTTGAACATAATGGACTTTCAGCAAATACAATGGACTATTGCATGAATGCACGGGTTTTGATGTTTGTTATATTTTCCTGCTTTGTACTCCCACATTTTTATGGAAAATCCCCTCACGTCGTTTATTCCTTTTATCCCCATGTTCTGATTGGTTGTGTAGCTGCCGCAGTGCAGATGTTCCACACAAGGTTATGCCTCTCCCCTTTATCCCTTATAGAGATGTAACCCCTCCTTATTCTCCCTATTAAGGCAAGTTCCCTCCTTCTCTTTCCCTAAATGTCATGTTCACATCCCCAGTTCCAGAATGTTCCTTTCTTCCCCTACATAAAGGGGAAGCCATGTTAATAAAGGGCTTACTTACTTGCTCATCCACCTACATACCTACAACAAACCCTGAGTAAGCATCCCTTATTTCCCTGCTGGGTCATAACAGTTTCCCACATGAAATTTTACAGAGAACAAGCAACTACTACTGTCAGTAGGGATAAACAAAATGAAAATACTCCCTTATACATTTCTTTAATGCTGCTTTTAAGGCCAGGTGATGAGGAAATCAGTTTTCAGCAAGTGGCTTATTTTGCTGCATGTGATACTTCATATGAGCAGCACAGAGGAACCAACACTTTTTCAAAACCCACTTTTGGTTTTGAATTTCTGCCTATATTAATAATTATTCTTCTCCAAACCTCTCTCTTATTCACTTCATACCAAGACTGTCTTTCAATCTTGCTTGACTCATACCCTTTAAAATATTCCCCTTTCCTTCATCCCATCATTTCAGTCTCCTGGCCACCCACACTGCCAATTAGCAGCAGCTGCATAACATTATAGGTAATATTAACAATAGGCATTAGTGGGAGAATTGCCCTCAGCGAGACAGTGGGAAATGCTGTTCAGGGGGATAATACCTCTCCAAAAGATAAACTGTGAGTTGATGTCTCTTATCATGTCTCTCAAAATCACTGAGTCTTGATTTACCTTCATTTCTACTATATTCTCTCTCTTTCTTTCCAATTCCAAATCACAGATAACTGCAATGAAAGAATCTAAAGAACTTTGTTATGTTTCCTTTTAAAATAACTCCTTACTACTCTTTGATAGAAATGGATTGCTCTTTATAAACAACCAGAACTGTTTAAAAAACTCATTGGTTTGTCCGTAAGTGTCCCTGTAAAGTATGAAGAGAAAAAGTTGGAAATGGAAGGTACAGCATGTTCCACCGCTGCCTCACAAAGCAGTGCAAAAATAAAAATTCCAATTCCAATTAGGTATTTAGTACCAAATAGCCTAAAAGGTTCTGTACAGACTTCCTTCCACATCCATTTCCATTAGTCTACATGGCTGCATGTTTAAAAAAGCAATTACTGAGATGTTCATAACATATGGTCACATATTTATGGTTTTGAAGCACTGCATTTTTCAATCAAAACCTTGCTTTAGGAACACTAGAAATTGTTTTCCTGCATTGTTGAAATACATTGCCGTTACAGAAATAAATCCTGCTCTTTGGAGAGCTGCTGCATTAGGCTGTTCTGTTTGTCTGGTGGAGCTATGACGAAGATGAACCATCCAGAACAATCGATTTCCGAGAAGCCCTGAACAACCCACTCCCGTGCGGGAGGCAGCACAAACAGTATCTAAAGGCCAAACCTAGTAAGAAGGACGCCTTGGAGATCAGTACTGTCCCTTTTTTTCACCCAGGCACTTCAAAATTTGTCATTTGTCTGAACTGAGCTTCACGGCACTTGGCTTCATGACAGTAATAAACTGTGTTTATAGACAGGCTTGTGAGTACTTTCTCTTATCAATGTATCACATTTTCTACATACAGCTATGCCTCAGACCCTTCTAGAATCCTAGTATTCCATCAGGCTTCCAGTTCCCTCCAATGCAGCTCAATTAGCTGTGCAGGAGAAAAATTAGCGTACAAAATTCCACTGCTCAATATATGGAGATGTGAAGGAACCCCAAGATCTCATGCATTTCTAACACAAGCTCTCACAACTTCTTTAGCTTAATCATCTTCTAAGGACACTCATTTGAGCAGTCTTATCAAAAGCACGTCCTTTGAGTTCAAAAATGCAAACAAATGCCATAATTTATACCCTCTCCTGCAAAACAATGACAATGCCCTAAACCTCTAGAACTATTAAAGGAGGAAAAGCAATTTTCCTCCTTTAATAAATAAAAAATTACAAAGTTCATGTTTGGCTTGCTTCAAATGTGTCTAACATGCACAACAGCAGGTTTTTAAAATTAGTTCAGCTTGTGTTTGTATTGCTACTGTCTGTAGTTCTACTTCTTCCAATTTGTTCTCGTCTCATAGATCTGAAGAACTAAAGATTTTCAATCAGATGGTCATGAGATGCTACTGCCACAGAAAATGTTCTTTAAAAAAAAAAGTAGTTTTCATCCTTATTTTGCAAAATATTGAGAATTTTCAAGTGAAACAAGGTTTAACAACACCTATATAACACAAATACCAGACACCAATGACACTTCTGTGGAACTCCTGAGTGATGAAAGAACATCGCCTTTTTGAAGAACATCATCTTCATGTTCTTCAGTATATTTGCTCAAAAATTCTTCAACCACAACCAGTGTATCATTAAAGACACAATAATGCAAAGACCAACTGTAAATAACTATAAGAACTTCATAGTAATATGGAGAAGTTTAAAGAGACTGAAATCCATCAACATCTCAAGGACATTAGGATAGTTCTTCTGCTTAAGGATAATTTATGCAGCACTTTCACAAGAAAGTTTCCAATTCATTTGAAGGAAAGTACTGATTAAGAATTCAGACAGAACTGCAGAATTCAGTTATTACTCAATACAAAAGCTCACTTTAGATTTGGGTTAGGTTGGTTATTTCAGTCTATTCTGAAATAGCTATTTTTTAGCGATACAAAAATAGGGGGATTAGGTAGGAGTAATAGTCTTTAAAATATAATTCATCTGAAGGAGGGTATGACTAATATTTAGAAAATGTATTTATAGGCCTCCTGCTCTAAACTGGAGACAGGCAAACCCAAGAATAACCTGACATTGAAAATGTTACTTCATGAGCCATCAACTCAGAGTAATCAAAAAGAAGGTAAAATAGTGTAAAACAAGGTCCCATTAAATGCAACTTAAATTGCTAGAATCCACCTACCATATAAAACCCACTAAAACATTATATTGGTTTGCCATATCCTGCTTTCAGTAAACAACACACTAGTAAAAATGTTCTTGTATAATCATATTTTAAGTTTATTCCACTAGACAACAAAAGGATCTAAAAATTGACACACAAAACCGAAGGTTTTTTAGGCCATTAACAATGCCTGGCCAATGCAATCAAAAAAACCTACAGAGTTACTTGGCGACATATAAAATTGGAATAAAATAGAGGCAAAAAGGATATTGAAGAGACCTGGGCAGTGCTTTGGGTGAAAAGTAGGGGTTTACTGAATTTTAAAGAAAGATTATGACAAAAAAAACTACCTTAGCTTTTTTTCCTCGCCCCCGTATTCGACAAATATGGACATATCTCAATTAGGAGTCTTGATTTAATTTGTAAAAGTTTCCCGTTCTGCCAACAGTGTATTCAATTTTACATATTTTGTGTGTTCTCAGCAGTTACCACTAAGCAGTATTTTTACAGACTACCAGCTAAACAACGTTAATTGCATCACACTAACTCTATTATGCTTGACCAGTTTATTTGGAAGTGGGTTTAATTTCATTTCTGCATCATTACTGGAGTCATCAGATGATCGCAGGGAAGACTTTCTACTTCTTCACGACAGCACATGTTTATAGGAAAACACCTCTGTGTGATGGCAGAGTTCTACACTGAACTGTTCTTAAGATAATAAAAAAACCCCAAATAAATAGAGCTGCAGGATATCTAATGCAGTATTACATATGCAAGCACAGAAGATATTATAGGACCTAACAACCTTAGAGGTCTTTTCCACTCCAAATGATTCTATGACTCATAGAATTCATAGAATCCCAGGGTGGTTTGGGTTGGAAGGGACCTTAAATATCATCTCGTTCCAACTCCCAAAACATCACAACGCTTATGTAAAGGTCAAATATTGTTCACATCAATAGTGAATGAATTAATTGTTTGCTAAAGGCTGGATAAGCTAAAAATAATTAACTTCTTTGCACGTAACCGAATCTAGAACATTTATGGATTTTAGATCTGTTTCATTATGTTTAAGAGGCAGCAAATACTGCAGTTCATAGAACTGATTTCACCTACTCTTTAGCAATACCAAATTTCCAAGATAAATAGGGTGCCCTTAATTATAAAAGACAATTTCTTCCCGGGGAGTAAATGAAACAGGGAACCTTTTAACATCCATTGACGTGCAGAGGGGAGATTATGTTGGTTCTCTGTTGTAGAAATAAAATGAAGGACTATTTATGAAGTACTTGGAGCTTCGAATATAATCAACTGTAATAACAAGATACAAGTTTACCCCCAAAAATATTCCTTTTTTGTTGAAACCACTTTTGTAATACTGCTTTTTAATAACCCTCATAATGGCCGAATTAGAGGGACCCCAACTGAAGTCATTCATCCCACATAAAACAAACATTGCTTTTTCTTCTTAGCTTTGTTTTACAAGCTACATTACTTCCAGATGACGCTCGAGGGGCCTAGGAGTTTCAAGAGTTAGATGGTTAAACAGACAGCTGCTTTCTATTTACCATATAAATCAGGGAAAAATCAAAGAAGAATCTAAATATTGAAATTCATTTGGCCCATTATGGAGCACAAACTGAGAGGGAAAAGAAAAAAAAACGTAGAAATCGCATCACCCAAATGCAAAGCTTAATTCTGGTTATCAAGATGAGAGAGAAACTCATCGGCATTTGCAGAATTCCAGGCCTCCATGTAACACCAGCTGTGCACAGCAGGTAAATTTAAGGAGTCAGGAAAAGTCAGCTCTGATTGGGAACTCCCCTGGTATAACCAGGCTTTGCTACTGTAGACTTCATATACATAAATAGATATTAAAATATATATTTTTATATATACACACACACACAGATCACTACATTCAGATTTTCATATTTTTCCCTTCGGATTGCCAACATGCATTTATTTCTATGCTAGCTAACCCAAAAAAAACCAACAGATTTTGGACAAGGGATTAAAAGATGGCTCTTCATATATTGACAGGAGTACATCTATAAATATGAAAATCTAACATTACATACATTGCTTCTACCCTCGACGAATTTCATCCACCATCGAAGTGCTGCTTAAATGATAGTCCTATATATGAAATAATGGAAGATATTGGCACTAAGTGAGATTATTTTTAGAATTTTTCCTAACACATTTAAGCTTCATCTGGGTAGAACGATGTATCTTTTTTTTAAACCAAAATTTAGAAGGAAGGACTCAAGTGACGATGCGTGCCAAACTATTTGAATCTAAAACTATTCCTGTATTTGATTTTTATTTTACTCAATTTTTTGTATTAAGCAAATTCTTTTCTTTTTTTTTTAATATCAGCAAGAAAATTCTGAACCCCTGACAAAAGCTTGCCAAAATTCAAAACTTACTCCCTCCTTCTCCATCCCCTCTCTCCCCAGAAAGAGTTAAGGAGAATCTCTCGTTACCAGCTGTAGTATAACAAGCACTGAAGGGCTCAAAAATCATAAGCAACGCCATGAAATCCTTAAAAAGCAATTACTTGGGTAGATGGTAGCTCCAACAACACGTCTGACGTGCTACTTCCCAAGGGAAGTTAGCGTGTCTCCAGTTGTGCTGTTAAGTACCTCTGATTTAATAAATTACATTAGGCTGTAATCAAATTACCAAGAAAATCATTGATATGTTTACTTAAGTAATTTGTCTTGATTTGAACTGAAAGAAGCAAAAATCCTCAATTATTTTATTACCAGTTTTCTTCTTTGCTGAGAATTTTAGAAAATGTGCTTTCATTGAATGCGAGAAAGCAATAAAGATAAACTTCACCGGATTTTTCCCATTTCTTCAAGCCTGGAGACAAGGACAAGGGGATCAAAGTGTGGTATTTCAAAACAGGTCAGTGCTACTATGAAAATGATGAAAAATAAACTTACGAAATAATCAGTAAACAAAGCAGCATGAGAATTAGTCTGACCAAGGATCCTGTCTTTGAGGTAATGGTTTAATGACAGGGGGTGGTTCTCTCTTCCCTGCTGGCTTCTTCATCCTGCTCCCGAATCCCATCACACTGACAGGAGTTTATCAGCAAAGGATGAGGAAACTGGTCCAGTCTTAATAAATGAAACAACTTGTTCTTTTTTTTTTTTAAAGACCAGAAAAACCTCAACAAGAACAATGTGGAAAAGACCTTAAAGCTCATCTCATTCCATTCCCTGCCACGGACAGGGACAACTTCCACTACAACAGGTTGCTCCAAACCCTGTCCAACCTGGTCTTGGACACTTCCAGGGATTCAGGGGCAGACACAGCTTCTCTGGGAAATCTGTGCCAGGGCCTCACCACCCTCACAGCCAGGAATTTCTTCCCAACCCTGCTCTCTGTGAGTTTGAAGCCATTCCCCCTTTCCTGTCCCTCCATCCCTTGTCCAAAGTTCCTTTCCAGCTCTCTTGGAGTGAGTCCCTTTAGGCCCTGGAAGGGGCTTTCAGGTCTCCCCAGACTTCTCCTCTCCCGAAACCTGTGCAGAGCAGGTAATGTGGGAATCATCCCTTTCTTTATCAGAAACACAGAGGTACAACAGGTTTCAGAACTTCAGACATTTCAGCTACCTCAGCTCCTACAATCTTCCTCATTCTTACAGACAACATAAACATGAACTTTCAGAAGCAGAATACGCTGAAGTGATGAAACCTGGTCCAAACTTTTATTTAGTCAACTGACTATGGCTCAGATTAAGTAGGAACACAAGCAATTGGAGAGGGGAAAAAAAAAAGACCAGAAAGCCATCCACCACAGTTTACCTTATCCTTTCAAAACACAGGTCATGAACTTATTTCACTCTCTCCTGCACCAATCTTTCCAACTGCTCTTTCTTTCCTCTACCCCTACGTCATACCAACCATAGGAGACAAGAAATTCAGTGAAGTGTCTAAACCTCCTGGCTGTACTCCAGAGTATAAAAACTACAAAATATTTTTCAGCACCAAATTCTTACACAGCCCCAAAATATATGTACATATATATATATATATCTTCACACACCTAAGTGTGCATGAACATACATATATATATACATATATTTATGTATATGTGCTCTTATACAAACACATGTATGTATCATGCTGTTTGCTTTTCTCTGAACAGTGGGGATGGTATTTTAGGAAGAAAATGTAAGGATCTTTCTTCATAAAATCAGTATCTTCCTGACAAGAGGCTCCTATTCCTCAGAAGCAAACCCATGGAAAAAAGACAGGAAAAGGCCAAGGGGTCTAAAGTCTTGGAGGTTTTCAGTTGTTCATGCCCATGCAGATGAAAGAGCTTTATCCAGCCTGTGTATCACCTCACAAGGCAAACAGGAGTGGGACCTCCTGCTCTTCAACCACAGACTAATTTGAGGGTGTTCTTGCTGAAATGTTTCAAGTTCCGAAAATTAAAGGTCTGAGAGCAATTTCTGGGAGGGAAATCAGAGGGTCTAAACCACGGGTGCTGTTAGGAGTTTCACGTGACTTAGGGCATGGTAAGGCGGCAGAAATATACAGGAAAACCCTGCAAGTGATTAATTTGCTTTACAAACCCACATGTCTCTGAATAAAAAAGTGCCTCTAGTTTGTAGGGTACATGTCAGAGATAACTAAAAGACGCAGGTTAAGAAACCTGGTTAGTTGTATGAGACTTAAGTCATCAAACTATTATATCAAATTATTTCTTCAGGTATTTTTATACTTAATGTTAGAGTAATATGATATGTAAAGTCTCAAGCAGGCATGTCCCGGACCTTGTATTAACCCTGAAAATAAAACAGTTGTTACATTTTCATCCTCAAAAATCCAAAACAACTGATAAATCAAGTATTTTTTTTTTTTTCTTCACACAGTATTGCAGCAAGAGTTCAAATGAGTACAAACCAAAGATACTTCAGCAGCACAAAGATATTATTCAAGTCCTTGCAAGACGTCTCCTTCTTGTACTGAAACTAGAGATTTTCCAACAAGCCGTGCAATTAAATTACAAAATTGTTGCCTATTTGTGGGCATTGGCTCAGGAAACTGAAGAGAAATGTAAGTATCCATGTGCTCATAACATACCAATTTGCCCCATGACTACAGTAGTCCCCCAAAGGCTCACTGGGAATTGTTTCCAATCATTTTTTAGGTATTTTAACATAATGTGGATGCCAAAGCCCCGTTCTTAAAAATAACATTTTCTACTGTGTCATTTAAATATCCTGAATTACAAATGGCTCGAAAATCATGAGTTGACAGTAAGTTTCTTCACTCTGAATCACTGTGGGTTTGCTCTGCCATTTTTAAGTGTAATTCTTGCGTTTTTTAAAGACATCTCAGACATGACATCATTCATACAGGTTCCTGTATTTTGATGTCGGTGATTGCTCAGCTGTCACACTTCGAGAATTCTTTGCAGATTTAGGAATGTGCCACTTGTTTTTGAATCACCCACTGTGACATTCAGTTTGATACTCACATAATCAGGACATGGAGAGTCGCTTGAACCCAGGGAACCTCTTAAGGACTGTGTGGCTTGTTCCAGCACTTTGTTGTGCTTTTTAGACAACAGAGAAAATAAACTGGAAAAAAAAAAAGGATAAAAAAAAAATCAAAATAATTTCACAATAATGTCCTGAAATAGTTATTAGACCATTCAGTCAGAAGAAATGTTTTATTATATACGTAAGATCTTTAGAATGCAATGCACGATAGTTATATAATTTATTTATTTATTTCACACCTTGGTAAGTAACAGCAGTTTGAATCAGAAATATTCTATACAATAAATGACGGGAAGAACATTTTATGTTCATGATTAAATTCTTAAAAGTCAAAATGTAACAGAAGGAACGGTATACATGCATTTTTAGTTCATAACTAGTTTGTGTTCACTAAAACGCAAATTTTAAGTGCAGCACCTCATGCAATACACTGCAATATATCCTTAAGCATCTCGTGTATTATTCATTGCAATAACCTAATTCCTTAGACAGGAGAAATCCAAGTACATGACAAAAGCTTTGGGTGTTTGGACACTGAGTTACTGCATTTACTAGCATATACTATTTTCAAATTTATTTTAGCTTAAGTTAAGGAAAAAAGGATTATCTTAGTGCTTATAAGTAATGTGTGAAATCAGAGGTCCACACACATATGGAAAAATAAACCTATTTTCCTTTTGTTTTGAAAAAAAGTACAGCAGTGGCACTCATAGAGGGTGGTATAACCTGATATATGAGGAGAATGGTGGAAGCAGCAGCAGCGGGCAAAGGCCACCAGACAGTGCCCAGCAGCTCCAAGGAGTCAGATACTTCTCTAAAGCCCTGTCTACCTCAAACACAGCTTTCAACTCACAGATAACCCCATCCCAATCTTAGAGCTGTTTTGATTGCAGAAGAGCTTCTAAGATCATCAAGTCCAGCCATTCCCCCAGCACTGCCAAGGCCACCACTAACCCATGTTCCCAAGTGCCACATCCACATGGCTTTTAAATCCCTCCAGGGATGGGGACTCCACCCTGGGCAGCCTGTGAAAGTCAACCCTTCCCACAGAGAAATTTTCCCAAATATCTAATCTGAACTTCCCCTGGTGCAACTTGGGGCCATTTAATCTTGTTATAGCTCAGATGTTTTAAGACTTTCTGTCTTTAAAAACATTACTTGGGCTTCTTTTTGGACCATTAGAGGACTCCTATCAGGCTTTCCTAGGATGACTATGTGTGTCCTTAGAGGGTGGAAAGGCTGCCACGACCAATAAGCATGAATAAGGGTGATGGTGGTGAGGCCCTGGCACAGGTTGCCCAGAGAAGCTGTGGCTGCCCCATCCCTGGGAGTTTCCAAGGCAAGGTTGGATGGGGCTTGGAGCAACCTGGGGCAGTGGAAGGAGTCCCTGCCCGTGGCAGGGGGTAGAATGAGATGAGCTTTGAGGTCTCTTCCAACCCAAACCAGTCTGGGGCTCTACGAACAAAATTCACTTATAAGTGGCAAAAAACTCCCTCATTGTTCTGCTCTGGATAACCTCTACTTCTTGGAACTGCAGGACAGTTTCGCTGCTTGGAGGCATGTAATTGGAAAGCTTTTCTGCCTCAGGAAATGATGCTCAGCACTTTGAAGTAGTTCTCTGAATTTTTCAAATTTAGAATGTATCATTTTTTGATGAGATCTTCACAAGGCGTACATTTCTCAGAGTATTGGTGCTCGTCCCCACGTTGCTAGTCAAGAGCCTCAGGAGAAGGCTCTTCCAAACAACTCTCACTGCCATGACAAATTAGTTATGCTTCTCAAGTTCAAATCTCAGCTCTTGAGAGCAAACTCAGTAAATTCCACCACCAGACACAGCTGTGGTTTTCCACCTTTTTCGCCTCCCATAGTCCATGATTGCATTCACAGTCTGAAGTGTTTTTTTCCCAATTCAGTATATTTGGATGTGCAAACTTGTTGTCCTTGGTTGGAAACAGCAGCACTACTTTTCCAATTTTTGAAGGCTTGGATTTCAGAGATACTGTCATCAGCACCATCTAGTGCTGTGGAGACAGAATAATCAGCTAAAACCAGTCTGGTGATGCTTATGGGAGGGTGCAGCAAGAACAGGTTAAATCTGGTGTCTGAATGCTTCTGAAGATACAGACTATTTCACAAAGAGGAAGAATTTGGAATAAAAAGGATTTCCAACTCGTAGATTCTTCTCCAAAATACATAAAGCATTTCTGGCTCAAAAGGAAATTTAAATATAAACAAAGCAGAGGGATCAAGATTTTGGAAACTGCATTTATTCAATATATGTGAAGAGGAAAATGCACATACACTGGTATGCCACATGGAATTGGAATAGCAAAAAGCAAATTTATTTTCTCTGGCAGAAACGTAAAGAACTGAGAAAAAGAAGGGTAAAGGAAAAGTACAGAGGATTATTTCTTCAGATCCTATTTTTGCTTCCTTAAATACTTTTTTTTTTTAATTTAAGTGTACTACAACTAAACTAGAGTTTATGGCATAAGCAAGCCCTTGGTGGCTGATCTCTAGTTCCAAAGGAGCAGTGAGGGGCTGTTATACATTGTCTTTGGCACAGGGGCTTCCCCTCGCAAAATTCTGCATTCCTGCCACAAGCTCATGTCCCTCACACCATGCTGAGACAATTCTTTGTGGGACCACTGCCCAGGACACAGATATTCAGGTTAAAAAAAAACACCTCAACACAAATTCTTTTCTTCGTAAATCCACTATCCTTCTCAAAGGACCACCCCTTAGAAGAGCAGAAGGGCAGGGACACATAGGCAGGAATTTTTGATACTAAATTTTTCATAATAAAAATACATAGAACTGCAAACTTAACTGGAACACTACAGCTAAACAGAAAAAAAAAATAAGACCAGATATGTGATTTACGGATGAAACTGGAGCTCCCACAGAAGTACTGTTGCCTCCTGAAATGGTGCAAAAATTAGACACCAAGTCATGCACTTATTATCACACCTCTGACTCCAACTCTGAAAAACACCTTGATAAATATCAGATTAATTTTTAAAATCTCAGTACAGACTTAGCTGCAATCATTGAAAGGCATTTGTATGAACTTTAGCTCATAAATATCTTTCACCATCAAACAAATTCTGCCTTCTACAGGAGGTGCTTGATTTTGCAGAAGTCACATCTGCAGTGTCTGTAAAACACTGGGCTTGATTTTGACTTTTAAGGCACAAATAATGCAACTTAAAAAAGGCAAAAATGCTTTACTACAAGCCTATTCTCCTCCCCACAACAAGGTAAAAGTGCCAATTCATGGACAAGTGGAAATTAAGACTGTTTCCCAAGTTTGCCTCACGTGTCCTAGTCACACTTCTATTTTTGCCCCAGTAAAAGTCAAGTTGAAATTGAACAGAAAAATACATATACTGTGTGGTCACCGAGGGCAGCCTGCACAGGCTGACAAGAATATGGATTTTTCTACCAGAATAATTCCCCTCTTTCATCCCTTCTTCTCCATCGGCTGTCAGACAGGCTGTGGAGCTCTACAGCCCTTTCACCTTCCCCATCATGGACATTTTATAATAATAACAAAAAATCATGTTCAGAGCAGTGAAAACGTCTTGGTACCTCAACCCATCCCTCACTCACAGAAGTACTTACAGGCCAATGCTTAGCAAACAAAATAAAATGCTGGAATAATAGCAAGATGAGATAACAGCTGGCATCTGTTATGAAGATTATGAACTATCATCTTGGCATCACTGGGAAGAAATTCTTGGCTGTGAGGGTGGTGAGGCCCTGGCACAGGTTGCCCAGAGAAGCTGTGGCTGCCCCATCCCTGGAAGTGCACAAGACCAGGTAGGATGGGGCTTGGAGCAACCTGGGATAGAGGAAGGTGTCCCTGCCCGTGGCAGAGGGTGGGAACAAGATGATCCTCAAGGTCCTTTCCAATGCAAACCATTCCAGGATAATATGATCTGTTACAGATCACACCATCGATGAGCTCAGCCAACAAGGAACAACAATCTCAAGGTCTCATGTTTCTGATTTTAAGGAATTAAAAACAACATTGGTTTCTTGTCTCCCCCTATGGAGAAGTTGTTTTTAATTTATCACAACGCTGAACTTCGATAAGTAAAAAAAAAATATTACAGACTAAAGAGCAATGGTTGCTTAAACACCAGTGATTTGATTAAGTGCTACTTGCACATACAATAAAATTCAAACCTATAATATATGAACTTAACACTTTCAAAAAGTCAACTCCACAAAGACTGCAGATCCAAAAAAAAAAAGAAAAAAAGGAGCCAATAGGGAGACTCATTTAACAAGTTCCTCAGAAAGTCTGATTTACATCAGCTCAAAACAGCTCATAAAGTACACTTCTCACATCAGAAAATAAATGTATAAAATGGAAGTTTTATAACAAAAAAATTGGAAAAAAAAAGATATGGGAATTAAAATTAAAAGTTGAAAGGAAATCCAAAGTTAGATTTCGCCAAAAACCGGAGCTTTCTGAAAGTTTTGCACAACTTTGCACAGGAAAGGTACCAGTGTGCTTTATTTTAAGAAAATAAATAGGATGCCCCAAGGAAATTACATGTCAGTTTATCCCGAGCATAATAATGGAACTGTGATTGCAAGACTCATTCCAAGGAGGATATCACTGGCATTGAAAAATACACGTTGTCAATTTTTTTCAATGAGACTAGCAATCAAATAAAGCACAATAGCACCCCTGTTGCAACAGGCTTGTACATGTCATTCATATGACTTTGTACCACATGGGATTTTTTTTTTTTTTATTAAGACAGTTGAATGATAAAAAGCAACACAGGATGCGTTCTATGAACTGAAAATCTCAACACCCTGAAAAATCTTCACATTTGAATTCAAATAAATTTTCTCAATAGGGCCAAAAAGGAATATATTCTTGGTCCGTCTAAACACCTAAAGCTACTAAACACTTGCTAAAGCTAAAAAAATACTTTCAACATACAGGATATATAAGGTGACAGATATCATTGATACACATCAACGATAAAGAAATGCCAGTGGCTGGAGCTGTGCCAGGAGAGGCTTGGGTTGGATCTCGGGAGAAGGCTCTTCCCCCAGAGGGTGGTTGGGCACTGAACAGGCTCCCCAGGGCAGTGGGCACAGCACCAAGGCTGCCAGAGCTCCAGGAGGGTTTGGACAACACACTCGGGGACAAGGTGGGATTGTTGGGGTGTCTTGTGCAGGGTCAGGGGTTGGACTGGATGATCCCTGTGGGTCCTTTCCAAATCAGGATGTTCTACGATTCTATAAAACGTTATGTGCAAATGGCAGAGTTGTTACAGGAGTGGCACATAAAGAGAAAAGGCATTTTGATTAGATTTTTCTTTACCTTTCAAAAAATTGGACGCAAGATCAACTTGCAGAGATGTAATCCAGCCAAACTTGAAAGGCACAAATGGAGCAGCAAAGAATCCAATCTGCTCCCTAAGTGTGAAGGATGTCACTCTGTGTGCTGACCAGCACACAGCAAACAGTTGCCCACAGTGCATCAAAGCTGCTGGAAGAGCAACTGACTTCGTTTCTAACTAAAATATTTCCCCTCACAACAGGAGAGACACTGAGGGGTTGGAGCATGTGCAGGGAAGGGAATGGAGCTGGGGAAGGGTCTGGAGCAGCAGGAGTGTCTGAGGGAGCTGGGGGTGCTCATCCTGGAGAAAAGGAGGCTCAGGGGGGACCTTCTGGCTCTGCAACTCCCTGAGAGCAGGGGGGAGCTGGGGAAGAGGGGGGTCGGGCTCTGTTGCCAGGGAACAAGGGACAGGACAAGGAAAAATGGCCTCAAGTTATACCAGGGGAGGCTTAGACTGGATATTAGGGAAAATTTCTCCATGGAAAGGGCTGTCCTGTCCAGGACAGTGTTGGAGCCCCCATCCCTGGAGGGATTGAAAAGCCCTGTGGATGTGGCACTTGGGGACATGGGTTAGTGGTGGCCTTGGCAGTGCTGGGGGAATGTTCAGACTCGGGTTTAGATGTCTTTTCCAGCCAAAAGATTTCAGAAGAAAAAAAAGTTACTGCAACAGAAAGTTAAGCACCATTACAGAATCACAGATCTCTTTTACAAAGGAGGGTGAAACCAGCCTAGAGGTGCAATAAATTCCTATTTACAGTGTCATAGCAATGGCAGAAAGAAGTAAAAAATCTTGGAGGAAACAGAATCTCAATACCAAGCATACGAGATAAGCTCAGACTGATGCCATGATACAGAGAAAGAGATGGAAGCCTTAAAAATAGGGTCATGGACAGAGAGTGGGAGACAGACTGAGGACATCAGCAGAGGAAGGTCAGATTGAGTTATACGACAGGAAAAAGGGATAAGACTTGGATTTCTCCCAATCCAAATCACTAACGAGCTCCTGAATTTTCATTTATCTGAATATTTAGAAATATTCTATATGCGCTGAATGGAGAGTTACTTGAGGACTAAAGTACTGTTCCACAGAATTTATTTGAAGCTTGGAATTCAGAAGTTCCGAATCTTTTCTCCTCACTCTCCCAGTTCAAAAGTGCTGCAAGCAAACTGCACAGCACACAGAAACACTAACCACTATCTGGTGACGGAAAAAAACCAGTTCCACGGATCAAAAAATTCTATGACGAATGTTCTCAAACAATTCAGCAACACTCCGAGCTGTTTATTCTCTCTGCTCCCATATACATGCCAAATGTACTATTGTTCTTCATTTTAAAAAATTAAATGTAAGCCCTAAAAACCAAAACCACGTTACGCAAATACTCCCTAAACAATAGGGTTTTACAATGCCACAATCACATCAGAAAAAAGCTCCTTTCTACAGCAAGCTCTAAAAATATCTCATTTTTGAAATCTGACATCTGAAAGTTAAAACCATACCTTGATTCCCATATATGTAAGGAACACTTCTTTGGTTTGACTTAATTTTTTTAATGAATTACAGGAAAAAAAGAGTGTGCTATGAACACAAGAACTCTGAACACAAGGGCTGAATAAAGTTTCATGGATGGTCACACACGACGTCATAACAAAACAAATGCCCTGTGCTGTTTCATTTCAAACACAATAAATGCATTGTCCTAAAGTCATGTACAGGGGACAGATTGTAAGCAAGTGCAGCCTTTCTGTGGGTGATGGAGAAGTGCCCTGTGAGCACTTAAGGATCCCAGCCCTGGGAGAAATCCACGTAGCACAAATAAATGCAGAAAAAAAATCACTAAGTCCCCAAAGCCCTATGTGTACTAAAGAGCCCCTGAGGCATTTTACATTTGAATTATCCAAGCTGTAATGGTATATAAATAGAAATATGGAGAGAATAGCCACGGAGAACTCCAGGGGCCTTGCAGGGCAGTTTATTCCATGGAGGGACACTGATCTTATTTATTTGAGCACAACTCTAATGCCTGGGAGATATTTAGGATCCCAGGAAAGGGAATTTAACCAATTAAGATATCAAATTGCTAACCAGAAAGTAAGAACACACTTTATACCTTTCTTCCTAATCTTGTAAAGTGAAGCATGACTAACTTCTCCTGAATAAAGTTTTGCCATACTTCCTATTAGGTCCACATGGCTTGTGGAGATGATATGAAACCAAGAGACTCACAGTGCCCAGACTCCACAAATGTCATGTACACAAATAACATCATTTGTATGGGCACCACTGATGGACAAAGGGGGGGATCAGGGGATTAAAAGATCTTCTCCCAGGGAGTAAAAAGTCCTCATGAAGCTGGAATTCCCGTGTCCTGACTTTGCTGGACAGTGATCTGACTTTTTTTGGCTTTTCTTGTCTAGTGCCTTCTCAAAAATATGTTTGCGTCGCCTTGGAAACAGGCTGTGTGCCTCAGCTGCTGGATATTACAGGGCAAATCCTGAAGCATAGAATCATAGAATCCTAGAATGGCTTAGGTTGGAAGGAACATTAAAGATCATCTTGTTCCACCCCTGCCACGGGCAGGGACTCCTTCCACTAGAACAGGTTGCTCCAAGCCATGTCCAATCTGGCCTTGGACACTTCCAGGGATTCAGGGGCAGCCACAGTTTCTCTGGGCAACCTGTGCCAGGGCCTCCCCACCCTCTGAGTAAAGAATTTCTTCCCAATATCCAATTTAAATCTCCCCTCTGCCAGTTTAAGACCGTTCCCCCTTGTCCTGTCACTACACGCCCATTTAGAGAATCGCTCTCCCAAGCCACCCTCACACATCACAGAGGATTTTAATGCAGCCTGGGTAAGCAAATGATTTCTGTCCCATCTGCCTGTTAAACAGCAAGCATTAAGGACCACTCTTTCAGTTCTCCAATCCTAAACTTCATCATAATAAATTATGTACTTTGAGATATCTTTATTCCTGACAAAAGCAACCCATTAATTTTAAAGAGTATCCTTTTATCTGCCACTGCTTACATATCAAGTCATGTGATATGTATGTTATCTAGAAGCCATGTGCTATAAAGCCATACCACATTCTGTCTCATAGAGGACAATATTATTAATTAGAATATTATTATAATAAGTAGAAAAAACATGCAGTCACCACACACTGGTATGTATACAAGCAAATTGAGAAACAACTTAGAACAATTAAGGGAGGCTTTTCATTAATGAACAGGATTTCCTGCTAAAATGGAGTTTAAAAGACAATGACAGCAGTAAAAGCAAGAAAGAAAGGAATTTGATGTGGCAAGACTAAAGTAAATATTTACAAAATAAGCCAAGAGTTTAATTTGCAGGGACCAGGAAATGTATTTTTCAACCCAAGGCATAAACTGTTCGGCAGCTCGTGGCCTCTTTCCAGCCAATGTTGGGAAACTGATGCTCCTATCGCTAGAGAAGCAAAAGGAACAGAAAGCAGTAAAATACTTCCCCTGTATCTTGGTACAGATCGTTTTATTCCCCTTTAGTCTGGCATGCCAAATAACATCCTTGAAATTCCACTCGAAGGGCAGGGTCAGGCGAGGATGAGGAGCACAGATTAGGAACACCATCTTCCCAACTCCCCGTTGTGTTAAAGCATAAACTGAACAACCAGACTGGGGTCTTCCATGGACTGAATTCCCCCAGGCAAATCCTACAGAACACGGTGATTTGGCAGGGCACTTTGCTGAGCACCCTCTCTCTCCTGTATTTTTCTGTAATCAAGAGAGTGGCAAGTTGGAAACTGAATTCTGGAAGGCTGAAAGCTAAGGGAGGAAAATGTGTGCAGTCCAGTACAAACAGAGTACATGTTTTCAAAGCTCAGATTAAATATAAAGTTTATTCTGAGCTTAATATCCCCAAACCTGTCTTAGGTGTCTCAAGGCATGAATGCAATTCCTTTCAATGATCCCTGTGTTTGCCCTGTTATTATTTTGTAAGAATATTGAACGGGCAGAGCCCACAATATCTCTATTTCATCTACTTGCTCTTCATTCAACAGGGTGTCTCATAGCTGCTGAGAGATGACATTTGCCTTGAATTAGGACAAAACTCTGTGGGTGAGAATAAGAGGAAATTGCTGGAGAAAGCAGCCTGAGCAAAACTCCCACCCAAAAACCCAAAGACAGACTCTGAACAAAGAAACAACAACATGCAAATTAAAAAGACACCAGTGCCATGTAACCTAAGGTCCAAGTCCCTGCCCTTTGAGCAGCTTTTATTTGACACAGCTTTGCTCAAACACACTGGGTGTGCATGCACACATGTATTTATATGTATTTGGGCCCTTGCTATACTTACAAAGAAAATTTCTGTGCCTCTCTGAACTCGCTCTGACGGGAAGGAATCTGGATCCACTTTAGGAATTAACAGACTTGTTTCATAGGCAGAAGGTCACAGGGTATGTGCATTGCTAACAGCCCTCTTTAGGATAAGACTTAAGCAGAATATGAGTCTGGATCCTGCTTCTGTAACTCAGAGTCCTCATGGACCCTGCCCTCTGGCAGTGGGAAGCCATCCCCCTTGTCCTGTCCCTCCATCCCTTGTCTCAAGTCCCTCTCCAGCTCTCCTGGAGCCCCTTTAGGCCCTGAAAGGGGTTCTAAGGTCTCCCTGGAGCCTTCTCTTCTCCAGGTTTTGACCTAACTTCATAAAATTTTCAATTTTCAATACTGAAGCAGTAGAACAAGAAACAAGCTGCTGTGAGGACACATCATCGTCCTGTAGACAGACAATATTATTTCTGTCTAATGCCTTAATTTCCTTTCCCCCTGCCTTTCTTCTGAAAGGTCTCTTCACCCTTCTTGCTCCACAGGAAGGAGTTTACTGTTTTCCTCATAGACTGACCTTCTCTTTGGTCAAAAAGAAATAAAGAAAATAAGTTAGACTGAACAGTATTGTACTTATATCAATTTTTAATCTTTTGTTTAAACGTATTTCATATATCAGTATTGCATTTATTTACAACAAAACCATTCCTAAGGACCCTATAGAAACGACCAAAAATTCAAACCTGATATAGGTCTCACTGCTAAGGTGTTCTCTGAAACATAATTTTGGATGCAAGGACTGTTTCTGGTATAACAGTGAGGCCATTTCTAAACTTCCAGAACCCCATAAGGGAAGAAATTGAAAGATAACACATTTATATCTGTGAATATCTTCCACAACTGTTCATGATCATTAGATTTTATTTTTTTTTTTGTTTTCTCAATTCCCTGTATTTTCACTGTGAGTATTTGTGAACCGCTGAAAAACTGTTATGAATACCACGGGCTCTAAAAAGATCAGTAATTAAGGAAATGAGTATTTTTTGTCTTCCGGATAAAGTTTAGATGGCATGTGTTCAGTGTGCCTGAGGCCACACGGGGAATAAAGACAATGTAAAAAAACCCAAAGCAGTGAATAATGCTACATTCAGAACAAAGTACAATGCACAATCACTTAATTAAACACTGTATTTTGCTTTTGAAACAAAGATAATGAATTAAAATTTCTCAAACAACCTTAATCTATTATTTCCTGAACTTTGAGTGAAATTTCAACGTTGATTAGGACAATTTTTAGGCAGCAAGTGCAAAAAACATAATACATTGAGTGTATTACCACCTCATTCAGCAGAGTAGCACCACCATACTGTGATTTTGGCTCAAACATCTAGTTTTACTGTATTTCCAGACATGAAAAAAAAAACCATATTTTGAGTGGCACTACTAAAAAGCCAAGGTCAGAGCAGAATTTTGTTCATTCCCCCTACAACTTCACCAGAAAGTTCTTCAGCAGGATGTTCCTTCTTGGTGCACAAACTGCAATTCCCAAGGCACGTGTTCTCAAACCAGCACATACAGAATTTCTAGGCAATTTTCAAATTTAGCTTATGCATTCTTTTCTGAATAAATCATGTCAGACATGAAATGCCTTGGAAGGAACAGAGAAGAGGACTTTATAACTTTATAACTCAAAATTCACAATACAATACGTGGTATGATATCGCCCAGACCAGCTCAAGAAAAGGGCCCATGGGAACCTCACGAGGTTCAACGAGATCGAGTGCTGGTGCTGCTCCTGGGCCAGGGCAGTCCCTGGATCAATCCAGGCCAGGGATGAACAGCTGGAGCAGCCCTGGGGAGAAGGTCCTGGGGGCTGGTGGGGGAGAGGCTGGACATGGCCCAGCCCAGAAACCCCCATGCCCTGGGCTGATCCCACAGCAGGGGCAACAGGGGAGGGGGGATTCTGCCCCTCTGCCCCTTCAGGTGAGACCCACCTGCAGAGCTGCCTCCAGCCCTGGGGAACAACAGCACAGGGACGTGGAGCTGCTGGAGAGAGTCCAGAGGAGGCCACAGAGATGCTGCAAGGGCTGGAACCCCTCTGCTCTGGAGCCAGGCTGGGAGAGCTGGGGGGGTTCAGCTGGAGAAGAGAAGGATCCAGGGAGAGCTGAGAGCATCTTCCAGTGCCTAAAGGGGCTCCAGGAGAGCTGGAGAGGGACCTGAGACAAGGAATGGAGGAACAAGGGGAATGGCTTCCCACTGTCAGAGGGCAGGATTAGATGGGATATTGGGAAGGAATTGCTGGCTGGGAGAGTTCTGAGGCCCTGGCAGAGGTTGCCCAGAGAAGCTGTGGTTGCTCCTGGATTCCTGGAAGTTTCCAAGGCCAGGTTGGATGGGGCTTGGAACAACCTGTTCTAGTGGAAGGTGTTCCTGGTCCATGGCAGGGGGTGGAACTGGATGACCCTGAAGGTCTCTTCCAACCCAAACCACTCTGTGATTCCATGATAAATGGATGCACCTACATACAGACACACACACTTTCCCCAGAGAGAGAGATTTGTTGGAAATATCACCTTCTCTGCAAATAGCACTGATCTGCAGAAGCACATACTTTGGAAGAGATGAAATGCTTAAAAATTTTCAGAGGCACATGGACGTACTAGTACTTGGAAAAAAAAGCAAAAGTGTAGGAAAAAGACAGGATAATGTTTTTCAATACCAAGACCAAGATTAACTTTAATTTCTATTAGTAAACCTATCCTGTAATATCATAACAACATGGTACCTGAAGAATAAGTACCACAAATAAAAATGGTCTACATCCTTCGTTGTAATGTCAACATCCATCTCCTTTGTTGCATTTCTGTGAATTTCTCTGCTTAGATATAAACCTGCAAAATGTAGCCTGTCATAAATAAACCTCTTTCCAAAGGACAATTCATGTCTAAATAGATGAGAAATAACAATAGGTGTTTTCATCCTGAAAAATATCTGCGTCATTGAAAGAAAACATTTATCAAGAATATTAAATTTTTTGCAAGGGATGTTAATATTCAGTCAAAATCTAACAGCAGTGAATGCTGAACAAAACAAGTGATAATGAAGCATTCCATATGGAAAAAGCTACAGTTAATGATCCACACAGAGGTTACATTGGCTTTAGGAAGCCCCAGCCTGCCTTTGCCCAGTTCAGTGTAAGTGCTGTGCCAACATCCTGGGAAGTCAGCCCACGGCATTTTCTTAATTCCTGTTATTTAACATTTTTGATTTATTTTCTTTATTTCTTTCTTCTTAGGAGCTACAGCCTCTCAGCAGCACCCATGCCCTTTCCTATGTATGTCTTAGAGATAACGCCAGGGCCTTTCATCTGCTTCATTTTCTGTGTATTTCTATTATGAACGGTAAAGCTGACCTTCCTAACATCACATCATAAATTCAGAGCTTTTGGTGATTTTCTCTCCCTTGTTCTACAGCTCATAAAAAAAAAAAAAAAGCATAAAAGGGGAAAAAACAACCTGTGAAACAACCCTCCATCCCTGAAGGGACTTAAAAGCTGTGTGGATGTGGCACTTGGGGACAGGGGTTAGTGGTGGCCCTGGCAGTGCTGGGGAATGGTTGGTCTTAAAAAGCTTTTCCAATCTAAACAATTCCTTGAAATGCAGAGCAAAGACCTGGGAAGGTTAAAAACACAACTCCTGGGTAGAGCATATACATATCAAGAACATACCACGCTCTTCACCATGCACAGAACCCTTCCAGAAGTACCCTACAGGGAGTTTGAAAGGCTCTAAACTGCTCATCGTTGCAGGAAGATGACAGTTTTGGAACAGATCATCTGGAAGGCTTTAAGGAAGTAAAAATGTTTGGAGCACTGAGTTCACCCAGCTTTTGTCTCCATCACCAGCGCTGCTCTCCCAAACGACAAACACGTGCGACCCAAATCACGGCGGCTCGCAGCAGGAAAAGGCTTGTCAGCATCCTGAAGGAGCCCGGGCTTGGACCTGCCCTTCATCTTTTATAAAAATACCTTCCTTATTTAGCAAAAGCCACATCTTACCCAAGTTTCATAATCCAGCCTTGACAGAGCTGAAATGTAACCACGTTTCCTCACTCTGGTCTGCCTGCCAGTGTTTTTAATTTTATTCTCCAGCGAAAAAGGTGTTACAGACATTACTGGTGAGATTTAGAAATGTTAAATGGGCATGAACAGCCCTTATGTAAGAGAAGGCAGGTTTTATTTTAGGTAACATTTTAAAGCTATTGTTCATTACTTTTCAGCAGGAAAAAGGTCATTATTTCCCACATAGACTGTCATCCAAAATTACCTTACCCACTACTGAACATGTCATTCTGAAGAGAGATTATTTTATTGCCTTCACACAATCACACTCAAGCCTCAGGATTGGTGGGAAAACTAATACAGATTTGATTTAATGATTCATTTCAGCATTCTTGCTGTTGTGCAATATTTTTCCATCTTAAAAACTAACATGATAGCTTTTAAGTCCCAGTCCCTCAAGCTGCACAGTAATTAAATTTACATTGTCTTCAATTTATTTGGAAATTAACCTCCTTCCCACAGAGAAAAGAGGTTGTGCTTTACCTCCCACTCAGTTTTATAATCTTATTCCCCTGTGTAATTCTTTCTGCCTCTATCAATCCAGAAATCCTCCTAAATTCCAAAACAATGCCCTCCCCAAAATGTACTTTTTAAAAGACACATTTCTGTGATGTTCCAGTTCATTCTGTCTTTTCCAAAGCAAAGACAACACTTCCAAGAACGGAATTCATGATGATAAAGCAAACACTAACGATTTTATATTCTATACTGTACAAGAAGCAAATACAACCCTCATGGGTTGGGATGTTAATTCCCCACCACCTTGGGAAACAAACACTCAACCACTGGACCAAATATAAACTGTATTTCAACAGAATATTCAGAAGAGGCTTAACAAGGCTTTCTAGACACATACAAATATATTTCTGAAATTCAATTTATCCAGTTGACTGAACCACAGAATCACAGACCATTTAGGCTGGAAAAGCCCTCCAAGGTCATCAAGTCCAACCTGTGCCCGGTGCCTCATCCCCACCTTGTCCCCCAGCCCAGAGCACTGAGTGCCACATCCAGTCCTTCCCTGGATACCTCCAGGGATGGGGATCCACCACCTCCCTGGGCAGCCCCTTCCAATGCCTGACCAGCCTTTCCAGGGAGAAATTCCTCCTGATGTCCAGCCTGACCCTCCCCTGGCACAGCTTGAGGCCGTTTCCTCTCCTCCTGTCCCTTGTTCCCTGGGAGCAGAGCCCAACTCCCACCTTGCTCCCCCCTCCTGTCACAGAGTTGCAGAGCCAGAAAGTCCCCCTTGAGCCTCCTTTTCTTCAGGCTGAGCCCCCCCAGCTCCCTCAGTTGCTCCTGCTGCTCCAGACCCTTCCCCAGCTCCATTCCCTTCCCTGCACACATTCCAGCCCCTCAATGTCTTTTCTTGTGAGGGGCCCAGAACTGAATACAGGACCTGGGGCACCTCAGCAGTGCCCAGCAGAGATCACAGTGATGACCAAACCCATGCATATGAGTTTTCCCAACCCTGATGGTGTAATCTGGATTAATGCAAGGCCAAAACTATCCTGGATAATAAAACAATTTGTAAATGTGAACAACTATACAAACATTACAAAGGATCTCAAAGACACAATCAAGATAATCGTGGTATTCTCAAATTAAGCCAAGTTGTGACAAACTGATGCAGTTGAGGCTAGATAAATGGACAGGGAGGTGGACAGAAACCTGGCTGAACACATGGGGTCAGAGAGCTAAGACAGCAGCACAAAGTCCAGCTGGAGCCCAACCATGCATCCCATGTACTGATTACAAAGGAGGCCACAGAGATGTGCCAAGGGCTGGAGCCCCTCTGCTCTAGAGACAGGTTAGGACAGCTGGGGTGTTCACTTGGAGAAGAGAAGGCTCCAGGGAGATCTGAAAGCTCATTCCAGGGCCTAAAGGGGCTCCAAGAGAGCTGGAGAGGGACTCGGGACAAGGGATGGAGAGACAGGATGAGGGGGAATGGCTTCCCACTGGCAGAGGGCAGGGTTAGATGGGATATTGGGAAGGAATTTCTAGCTGGGAGGGTGGGGAGGCCCTGGTACACGTTTCCCAGAGAAGCTGTGGCTGCCCTTGGATCTCTGGAAGTGTTGAAGTCAAGGTTGGATGTGGCTTGGAGCAACCTGGGATAGTGAAAAGTGTCCCTGCCCTCAGTTGGAACAAGACGGGCTTTAAAGATCACCTTCAACCATCCATCACTCTGAGACCAATGCTTTCTAACATCTCCACTGATGACCAGCTGGTGGGGCTGACTGCAGCTGTGGCAAGTTTGCAGGTGATAAAGAACTGGGAGGAGAAGGGATACAGCCGGGGGGACCAGGACAGGGTGGAGAGACACACCAAGAGAAACCTTGCTTAAATCAGATCCTGGATACTGAGGGTCGACCAGAAACAAAGCAGCTTTGCAGCAAGGTACCCAAGGCTCCCGGGGAACACGGAATCGAACACACTCCAGAAATGGATCCCTACAGTAAACACAGCCACAGGCACCACAGGCTGCATTAGGCAAAGCACTGCCAGCACATCAAAGGAGGGGATCCCTCCTCTCTGCTCAGCACTGGGAAGCTCCCCTGGAGCGCTGGGCTCTCCAGCAGCAGAGACATGTATGTAGTGCAGCAAGTCCAGCAAACTGCCACAAAGGTGGCAAAGAGAAAGCTGAGAGACCTGTGATTAGCCCGGGGAAGAAAAGGCTCGAGGGGATCTCAGTATGCACAAATATCTGATGGGAAGGTGTAGAGATGATGAAGCCAGACTCAGTGGTGCCAGAGAAAGGGCAAGAGGAAATGGGCCCAAATTGAAATATAGGAAATCGTATTTAATCATAAGAGAAGAACCACAAGTTACTCTGAGAGAATTGTAGTGTGACCATCCTTGGAGATATTAAAAATCACCTGGGGAAAATGGCTCTACATGACCCTGCCCTTGGATTTGACAGTCTCCATGGGTGCTTCCCAACCTCGGGCACTTTGGTGACCCACTGAAATCACCACGAGTATGGCTAAACACTGAGCTCAGATCAATAACCAACAAAGTGCAAGGACCATTGCCTGTTGGGAATCAACACCAAGTCAAAGCAGAGCTACAACTGCACTAAAAAGCACTCTAGGAAATATGGAAAATATCCTTTAGGGCAAAATTCTGCAGTAGCAAGAGGACGGTTTGCTGATTAATTACAAGGATGCAGCACCAGAAAGACCTGATTTTATTTATTAGGTTGGGGGTTTTTTATAATCACCAATTTTTAATTTCTGCTGGGTGAATGTCACACTAAAAGCAAGGACTTGAAACTTTTGGACTGTGGTAAAAAGGAAAACATCTCTGTTGAATTCTTGTAAAACTCTTCTGCAAAACTGAGGAGCAATCACTGAATTTTCACCAGCTGGAAGTCAAAAACCCTGCCATACTATTGCTGACAGATCGCTTCCCTTAGAGTTACCTTATTGTATCTCACCCATAAAACTAGACTTTTCTTGCTTATAAAATATTCTGATAAGTAAAATGGAACATAGGTGAGACGTGATGCTGCACCTCATGCACCCAAAAGCATTTGAAGTAACCAAGCGCGTGAGGCAGGAACATTAAGTGGAAACTTTAAAATCTTGTTTTATTAGTTACATGCATTGAACCAGTTTTCATCCAGGCTGACGCCCCAGAAAACTCTTCCAGCATTCAGAAGAAAAGCCAAACGCTAATCACTGTCCTGGAGGTTACACCGGGGCTGCAGCATTAGTCATCTTTGGAAACCAGTTGTGGTTGTTCTTATTTTCCTCTCCCACTGCTTTTTCTGATCTGTGGCTGGTGCAGTGGGAGCATTCTCATCAATGTTTTCTCATAAATTCAGCTTACAAACACGAAAGAACAAAACCACTTAAGAATAGCTCACAGCTCTCACCCCCTACATCCTGCTGTAGAGTGGGGATCCAAAAACTCCTTACACAACTTAAATCAATCCTTCGGAGGATTGGAATAAAAAGCTGACTAATTCCTCCCCCCGCTCCTTTTTTTTTTTTCCACGTCTGAATTTCTTGGTCAAATAGGCCAAAATGTGAGAAGACACGACAGTTCTTGTAGTTGGATGTTCTCAATAGAAGTTGCAAATGAAAAGAACAGAAGAAATCGTTCTTATAGTGTTATTAATTCTGCAAATCTGGAATGGTTTGGGTCATTTAGATCAGCGCGAATGGATCTGGATGCCCATTTTCCATTTTTTAGCAGTTACACCTTCAATAAGCAGGTCAGTAATATTCCCTGTTCCCTCCATTCAGCTCTTTTCCTCCCCGTCCTGTCCCAGCCACACAGGACCCAGAAGCTCGGGGGCTCTGCCTCCGTTGTAATGTGCTTGTGACACCTCCCTGGTGGCACCTGCCTCTTTGATGGAGAATCCCTGATTTAAACTGAGCAGCTGGACAGCTGAGCGACCACCCAGAACTACTCCAGAAGGAGAACCATGAGGACGACACCCCTAATCACTTGTATCGTTAATCAAATATTAAATAAAGAAGATTTTATTTTCCTGCTAAAAGAAACCCAAACAAACCAACTTTTCCATACTTGTGCTAACCAGAGCTGCAGTTAACAGGAGAAGGGAAACTCTCAGGTATTTCCACTGAGCAGTTCTGCCCTGTGACTCCTGTGCAGAATATCTCTGCAGCAGATATCACAACATCTGTTTTGAGACAGTCTGGGCTTACTGAGAAAAAAAACCCTTGGATTTTACTATATAAGGTTTATCTCCCAGACTCATCACTTTTAAACTAACATACCAGCCCCAAATCAGCAGACCACTCAGCCATACATCTTATGCACATCTCACTAATCAAATTACATTTCAAGTGAAAGCCACCTACAAAGCTACAAGTATGTTGTGAGGTTTTCTCTTTCATTTTCAACTGCACTCTTGATTCTTGGGTTTATTGACTAAAAATTACTGCTGCACTAAAATTCCATATATTTTATGAAGTGGGACATTTTGCATCCAACTGTAAAAGCCTAAAACCTTAAAACTCTTTTCTCTTACATTAACAAAACAAATTCCTTGCTGCTTCTGTTCTTCAGAGTCCTTTACCAAAATTTAAAAGTTCATTCATCATCACTGTTCATATGCATGATTTGAATCCCTTAATCACCTACATCCCTGTCTCCAAGAGACACCTGCAAAGGTTTTTGCTCCACTGTTCTTACAGTGTACTTGTGAATCATTTGTTAGTCAAGGTTTGCAAAGTTCTTCAAAATGTTTTAGTACTGAAAGCACTGCCCAGTGCCAGGTAGAACATCGACATCTCTCTCAAGAGATCCATGTATATGGATTAAACATTTAGTTCTCAATTGATATCAAGATGTAGATATCCCTCACCATTTAGAAGGAGTGAAAACGGCATATATTTTGATGCTTCAGGCATTCTGGTTGGAACATCTTAATCAAAATTACCAATTGTGATAATTCTAGCTGCAGTTAGTGCTTTCCACTAGTTCCATCCCAACAAAAGGAGCGCTGGAATCACAGCTACAGTCATGAGAGCTCATGATGAAGAGGGCTTCTGCATAAGCCAAAATGTAGCTTTGGTGAGAATCCATGCTCTAATTCGACAAATGGGAAGACGTTTTGAATCAGTAACATATGTCTGTTATTCTCTTAGGGAATAATTTTCTATATTTAGACAATAATTACACATTTCACGAAGTTGCCTTCCCTAGTCAAAGTTCGTGCAATGCTGTTTGGAAAACCAAAACAGACACCAGTGCATCACCTGGAGGGACAAAGCAAAGGACACCCGCAGGCACTCCATGCTGCCAGTGACAGTCATTTAAGGAAGCTGCTGGAGAGGTGACATCCTGCCCCTGAGGAAAGTCAGCAGATACAACAGAGGGGCTGCACCTCAGCCAGGCTATTTGGTCCCAGCAGAACACCGGCTTAGGTGAGCATAAATCACTTCTCCTTCCAGTTACAAACTATTACACTATGTTCAGTCTGATGTGCACTTTACTAGTGTTCTCCTGAACTCTTCAGGCAGGCTATAGAATTTTCCTCCTTTTAGTCCCAAAACAATAGCTTATTTACATACTTATAAAAGAATAAGGCACCCTCCCCAACGCTGATTAATTGCCAAACATTACGTAGGAACGCAAAACCCCCAGCCTCTGAACATTCTGCTACAATGGAAATGTGTGAAAGTAATTTTGTTCCAACTTGATCTCATGGGAATGTGGGCTCATAAGCATCCAATTAAAAATAATTCTGACCGACCAAGATGTGTTTTAGCTTCACATGCTCATGTGGTAGAACGCATCTAGCTCATGTCTGTGATGAATTTTTACCAGGGTGGGAGAAACAAAGGTTATCACATAGAAAGAATATTGCTCTTGCAGGTTTTCCCTTTAAATTTCGCTTTTTGTGCATGACAATGTAGGGTTTTGGCAATCTGTGCTGTTTTGTACTGTTCGGGTCAGATCACCTGGGGAACCTGAGAAGACAACACTTGCAATGGGAAAATTGCAAATCAAAACGCAGCCTGTTAAAGAAATCTGCAAGGCAAACAAACCAACAAAATCTTGCACGGCAATCTGCCCATAACTTCCATTTTTCATGCCAAAAGAAGCCACTTTGATCAGCTTGTCTGACACAAGCCATAGGAATTCCCTCAGCTACTTCCTCCTTCAAGTCCAATAGCTTTGGCTGGACCTGGACATATCTTTTAGGAAAACTTCCAATCTCATTTAAAAATTCCAATTTTGGGAAATCCAGAGCCTTTGTTAAACTATTCCAGTGACTCATTCACCATGTAAAAAAAAGATGGATCAATCTCAGCTGGGTTTGCTTCAATTTCCAGATACTGGAGTGCATTATATTTTGCAGAGAATCATAGAATGTCCTGAGTTGGAAAGGACCCACAGGGATCATCCAGTCCAGCTCCTGGCCATGCCCAAGATACCCCAACAATCCCACCCTGTCCCTGAGATCACTGTCCAAACACTCCTGGAGCTCTGTCAGCTCTGGTGCTGCACCCATTGCCCCTGGGGAGCCTGTTCAGTGCCCAACCACCCTCTGGGGGAAGAATCTCTTTCTAATATCCAACCTAAACCTCCCCTGATATATCTTAATAAAAAGAGCCCCTTGCTGAAGGATTTACCCTTAAACTTCCAAATAATTTAAGAGTAAACTCATAAAAATGCCACAGAGCACTTCTGAGTTCTTTTGAAGCCAGTCTGGACCTCTCACCTCGTGGCATGACCTACACACATGAAATTCTACCAGCTTTATGAAAATACACCTTGCTTGCATCAAGCTTGGACAGTTACATTTTGATATCAGCAATCTCTCCCCTTCACTGATCACCTTCCTCCCTAAGAACTATCCTTGATACTTTATTTTAAATAGGGCAGGAGTTAATGAACCAAAGCAGTGGGTTTCCACGAGACATGCACACACTTGATAAGCATCCAGTTAAACCGCATTTGAGACTTGCAAGCCAGACAATTCTTCACCCATTGAATACCCACAGCATTGATTTTATATCTCACTGGTTTCTTAATCATTATGCTGTGCAGTACGAAGATAAATAATCTGTAATAGAATTATTTATAAACAATTCAGCTCTGCCAAGTCACTCAATGTTGAGTGTAAAGTGATCCTTCCATAATAAACAACTCCAATCCTTCAATAAAATTATCAGCAGCTGACTAAAAATCACAATCTAAAAGCCATAAAATATTAAATTATGTTCATTCAACAGATCTCTGACCATTTTTTTTAATTCTCTTTATTTTCCCCCAAAGGAAAATCTTGTTCCACATCATCACAGCAGCCAAAGAAAAAGCCTCATCTCCTGACCTGTGCTCCCAGCTCAGGAACTCAGAAACTGAGTTTCCATAAAAATTTGCAGGCTGCTCTACAGAAATCTCAGCATATGGGTATTTACAAACCAGCCTGCATCCTTGAAGAAATACTAATGCAGCTTGATTGTCTCTTTTTTCTCCCCTTGTCAATTTTCACTTATTCTTACTTCCACTTACTTCTTAAGTGACCTAATTAAATTCTGTCAGCTGTTCTATGGTCTACCTAAGACTGAACTTTAAAATACACGTTCCATAACCACTGAAATCAATGACTATTACAACAACTCACAGCACTGGGTTGGCATTGAAAATAAAACGTAAAACTGTGAATATTAAACCCAGTCAGGAAGAGACCACCTTTGAGTCTTTAGGTTAAGCACCAGTAAGGGCAGCAGCCGGAATTTGTCGGTGGCACAGGTTATCCCAATAAGTCAAGTAAATCTGCTCATTGTCAAAAAACTGTACAATGTCCAACTCTGACATTAAAGGGTGCAGGAATGACGCCATATGTCTCA
This sequence comes from Chiroxiphia lanceolata, assembly GCF_009829145.1. Lineage (NCBI taxonomy): Eukaryota > Metazoa > Chordata > Aves > Passeriformes > Pipridae > Chiroxiphia > Chiroxiphia lanceolata. Next base: position 1,300,810 of record NC_045671.1, on the reverse strand, counting down.
AAAACAAGAAAAATTTCACATATCACTCTGTGATAATGCAATGATACTGCAATCCCTGACTGGGTACCAATCCTCTTCCCATCAGCCTTCCGGCTTGGCAGGATGCTGAGCAGAGATCACTGAATACTGCTTGTGGGGTTAAAAACACCCACAGGTCATTTGTCAGACGTCAGTTTTGGAGGCAAAGTGCAGAATCTTACTAAAATACTCCGCAGAAAAAATGTTTTTAGTCAGCACAGTCAAAAAGAGAAACAAGTCTGTTTATTCCTTAAAAGCGTTGAAATCTACCAAGGTTTTTAGATCTTTTTATCAGAGAAATATTGGGGGGGGGGGAAATATTTTAAACTAAGTTGTCTGACATTCCAAAACTAGTTTTTTTAGTAATAGATGAAGTGAAGCCGTTTCTTGCCTGTGACAGATCCAGATTCTGCCATTTTCATTATTCTACTTCTTTTCCTGTGACGTAAGTGGAGCTATTCATAAAACTTCTGACAGGTTAAGCTCACAACGAAGTAAGGATCAGTATTTTTCCCATCCCTGGAAGTGTTCCAGACCAGGCTGGATCGGGCTTGGAGCAACCTGGTCTAGTGGAAGGTGTCCCTGCCCATGGCAGGGGGTGGAACTGGATGAGCTCTAAGGTCCTTTCCAATCCAAACAATTTGATGACTCTAAGCCAGGCTGATGTACTGACTATTTCACTTGCACTAACTCAGATTTTTATACTAACTGCCTAAAAACTGAATGTAAACAAACACTCAAGATGAGCTACAGAATCAGAGAAAAAGAATTCACTTTTGTCAAAACCCATTTGAAAGAATATTAATTGATGTACATCTCCATTTCCACTAATTCACACAAAAATCATTTAAGTTTCAATAATAAATGTATTTGCCTTACATTTTTCCCCACCTTTCCTTCACAGACTAAAGTCAAAGAAAACACGTCAGAATTGCAAATGTTTTATCTGTTTTTGAGGAGGATACCCTGACACCTCTCCTGTTTGTACTCAAGGACAGGCCAGTAACCCACACGAGGACAAAGGACTGGGATCCAGGCCCTCCCTATGCCCCAGCACAGCTCACACTCCAAGGAAAAAGGAGCTGGCAGCTGGAGAATGAGTTCAAGCTGGCTTTAAGCAGCACTTCAGCATCACTTTGCAGCACCAGAACCATTTCTAGCAATTAGCAGTATTTCTTAGAGCTAACCTCCAAGGCCCTGATCCCACAAAGGCTGCACATTCTTAAATTAGTGTAATTGCATAATTCTCTTGACTCTGATGGCATTGGAGGAGGATGGCTGCAAAGCTTATCCTCTGTACACTTGAGACAATATGCCAGAACATTTCTGAAAGGGAGTATTAAAATCTTATTAGATACATTTTGCTGTTTAAACAAACCTAGCATTAAGCAATAAAAGATATGCAAAATAGGTAAACTGTGTGCCAAGTTGACATTGTATTTGTTGGTCTTTTTTCTCTGGGGAAAAAAAAACCAACTTAATTCAAATTAGTCCATAATAATTTTTACCTCTACTACATTAAGAATATGTTTACTCAATTTACAAGGCTCAGCAAAACCATATTTCCTTTCACACACAATGTCAAGCTTGCTATGAAAATAAAACTGTCCTTAATTTGTTCAGCGTCCCAGAACTAATCATTTCTTGTCAGCTGCCTCTCTACTAGTACATGCACTAAGACAGTTCATCTTCAAAAGCAATTTTCCTGAGCTTGACTGCAAGCCAAAGAGTTTTAAAACAAAAAGGGAACACACACGAGCATTAAAACATCACACGATGAACATGCAATGCAAAGGGAAACCACAACGGTAAGAGGGGGAGAACATATTTCACATGACAAAGCACAGTTATTGCAGTAATCAATATATAGCACAGCCCCAGCAGAATTATTACCCTTTTGAAATGACAGATTACAATCCCAGGCTCACTATTTGTGCAACCTAATGCAGTGCATAATAAAACAGGTATTGTATCTCCTATGATTGCAGAATTTGGAAAAGAAATCGAAGCGACACTGGTACTAAATCCCAGTTAAAGTTGCCTGGAGAATTGGTGTTGTGGGCCTACTCCCCATGGGATAGCAAAACATGTACTATTTTCCTTTCCCTATCCCCCACTTTACCCATAGCTGTTCAGGAAGTGTGGGATGTGGTGTGCCTATGGCTGCGACACATCACCGCCACTATCTTACACACATCCACAGAAGCTTGAAAAACTTAGAATAACAGATTGGTTTAGGCTGGAAGGAGCCTTAAAGCTCATCCAGTTCCACACTCTGCCATGGGTAGGGACACCTTCCACTAGCCCAGGTTGCTCCAAGTCCCATCCAACCTGGACTTCAACACTTCCAGGGATCCAGAAGCAGACACAGCTTCTCTGGGAAACTGTGCCAGGGCCTCACCACCCTCACAGACAACAATTCCTGCCCAATATCCCATCTAACCCTCCCCTCTAGCAGCAAGAAGCCATTCCCCCTCATCCTGACCCTCCATCCCTTGTCCCAAGTCCCTTTCCAGCTCTCTTGGAGCCCCTTTAGGCACTGGAAGATGCTCTCAGCTCTCCCTGGATCCTTCTCTTCTCCAGCTGAACCCCCCCAGCTCTCCCAGCCTGGCTCCAGAGCAGAGGGGCTCCAGCCCTTGGAGCATCTCTGTGGCCTCCTCTGAACTCTCTCCAGCAGCTCCACGTCCCTGTGCTGTTGTTCCCCAGGGCTGGAGGCAGCTCTGCAGGTGGAGTCTCAGCAGAGGGGGCAGAGTCCTCCCCTTCCCTGCTGCCCACGTTGCTTTTGAATATGTTTCATTCAAAAATAAATATATTTGCACACAAAATGATTCAAAATAGTAATAAAAACCTTAATTCTATGGGATGTACAAAGACAGGCAACACCATCTGGGGGTATCAGTTAATTATCCTCTCCCTTTAGTAATTTATAAATTCCATCTCTTCTCTAACCAGGCTGTTCAGTATGTAATACAGAAGGGGTGCATGGATTCATACAAAAAACTTTTGGCAACTCAGTTATGCTGCTGCATTTGATGCTGCTTACAGACCCAGGCAGGTAGGTTTCCTGAGAATCCACTTTTCTAATCATACAGTACCAGAACAACAGAGATTTAGCCATTAAAAGCTGCTACCTCTATATTTCTCCAGCAGCAATTTCTATTCCAAATCCTCTATTCTCCTCCTGCCTCAGAAAAGGACACCCTGCAATGAAAACCTGTGATTTTACAATCTCCCAGACTGATGTATTCTAATGTACCTCAACTGATGCATAAGTCCCATTTCTGAAAGTGATATCAGTAAACTATTTCTCCATCAGTTTCAGTTCGGGGAATAACTAGATGAACTTTTCGCTCTAAAAAATTCACAAGCCTGTTACGTGAGAGAGCATGTAGTGCTATCAGTTCTTATTTTCACACATAAAACACCTGAAAGATGCAATATCCATGGAACAGCACTTAGTCTCCCAAGGACGATTCTGTCATCTTAACCTTGTAGTGTTGCCACTGTACAGAATTACCAAAATTTCACGGAAACAAGCTGGGAGAATTATGCTATTTCTTTTATGTTTTCAGGACATCATTCCTACATGTAAAACAGTACATCTTAAACGAGATTCTGCCGTGGAGTCCCCTCGTTATTAGTATTCATTTTTAAATAAGCCTTTGAAATCTTAGGCTTTTGACTACTTTAATACCATATTCCTGCTCCAAATTAATCCGGAGAATGCCCCTGGGACAGCTAGATTTTCATCTCCTGTTGAGATCCTTCAGTGTAACTCTCCATCATTATGTACTACTATAAAATTTTTTCTTCTGTACAAAAAAGAGCTATTTCAGCTTGCATGCTGTATTTTCTTCCCTTGACAATCAAGCTGGTTTTACTTATGTTTACTGTGTGGTCTCTTGCTATTGTACGCTGGCTTAGCTGGGAAGCTGCATTTCCACCCTGGATGCTTTCCATGTTCTGATCAATTTTGTCACGCAATTTTTTCCTTGTTTTCCTAAAGCTTCTAGGATCTTGGTTAACGTATTCAATTATCCGCAGCATCAACAGTGAAATGGTAAAACTTAAATTTTTACTTGGAGTAAACAGCTTAGAGAAATCTTTTGGTATTTCAAGCAGAACTTATTTTTAAACTCACCCCCTTTACAGTTTCTTTATAGTTTTTGTAGAACACCTATAATTCTACACCATGAACAAGGATTACATATTGTCATTTTCAGCTGATGGATTCTCATAATTCTTATTCCATACAATCAAAACTGATCAGCCATATCAAAAAAGACACATCTTTCTTAACTGTCAGTCTCTTCTCCCAAATAACTAGTGACAGAACAAGAAGAAATGGACTCAAGTTGTCCCAGGGGAGGTTTAGGTTCTATACCAGAAAAAATTTCTTCACTGTGTTGTCCATCCCTGGTACAGCTGCCCAGGGCAGTGGTGGAGTCCCTGTCCCTAGGGGGATTTAAAAGCTGTGTGGATGTGGCACTTGGGTAGTGCTGGGGAATGGTTGGACTTGATGATCTTGGAAGGCTTCTCCAACATAAATGATCCTATGATTAACTGTCATGAAAATTTACTGAACTTGAGGGAAAAGCTCAATGATTTCCATTCTTGAAAAGCAATTTATATAGACAATATTACCAAAACAGTGGGTGTCAAGGAAGTGTTAGACACTTACATGTAAGACAACTTATATCTCTGCACTAATTCCAAACACACTATGCAACTGTATGAAAGGTTTGTGAATTACAGCTCATGATTCTTATGTCATAGCTTTGGAAAAGGACTAAAATACTTCAACATAAAAAGCATTTAAAACTTCCAAAGGTCACAGAATTTGTATTCTGAAGTTAAAAAGACAAAACCAAACCATTACTAGACTCCCATTTCTACCACACTTTTTAGGATACACATCAAGGATGCCATCAAGACACAAACCATCCCCTTAGAAATTAAAATTATTCATCAGTTAACTGAAAACATGCACAGATCAGGCACAGAGCATGCAGCATGCAGTAAATGGAGAGCAGAGGTTAATAACCTGGAAGCATAGGATCTGAGAATGTGAGAACAAGTTAAAGACAAGAGTTCCTCTCCATTGTCACTGAGGGTCGAGAAGCAATGCTGCAGCGTAGAGCAGTGGGAGTGGGGGAAATACAGTTTGTCCAAGACATACACATATCTCCGCAAGTGGCGGCAGGTATAACTGAAAGACAAGGGCAGAGGGAGACAAAACAGAAAAAAGAGGTATTTTCCTTTAAGAAAGCTAAGTCATGGTTTAACATCCTTGGTTTTTGTGCCAAGAGTCAATGGAAGATGCCAAGAAAGCAATGGGGCGGTTTGACATAAAACAGTTTTGAGAGACGGAGGGATCCGTTCGCCTGCGCCCACACGCTGGTTCTGTCACTACTGCAAGGGGAACCTGCCAGGTCTCAGGCACTGGAGACACAAGAATTTGGGCCTTTTTTGGGTGTGTTCCCCTCTTTTTTTTTTTTTTTTTTTTTTTTTTTGGAGACGATACTATCTTAAGAAAAGTCTTATGCCTCTCTGCACCTGCCCTAAAATTGTAAGTGCAGAGGACTGGCCCTGGTTTACAAAGTTTACTTTTTTAAAAAATCTGAGAGTATTCACAATATTTAACTTATTTTCATGAAAACTGACACCTGACTCGAGGGAAAAAGTTCCCACAGAATTATGGATCACTGTGAACTGGCCTTGCAGCCTGGGATTCCAGTGGTAAACCACTCACTCCTGTATTTAATTCTAGTTCCTCAAACACGGTGCTTTATCATAATCGAGTTACACAATTAAGACCTGGTCAGCTTTTCCACGAAAAACTACAATCACTTCCATGAAGTAACTATAGAGCAAGCAACAGAACATTTAATATTCACATTAAGCAACTCTGAATGCTCTTGAATAATAGATATATAACCTATGCCTATGTACAGGATATCCTCCCACTCATAATGGAAAGGAAAATAAATTCATTAGAGCAGTTCACCTGCAACAAACTGCATCACTGGTAAACTCTGAAGCACATACAAAATAAAACCTCGACCATCTTCTGTTATAGGGTTTGCACAGAAAATGCTTCACTGCATAATGGTGCTCAGCCCAGAGCATGGCAAGTGTGATGATGTGACGTGATGATGTGACTCAGTGATCTTAAAGCTGGACCTGGTAATCCTGGAAGTCCTTTCCAACCTAAATGATTCCATGATTCTAAGTCCTCCAGCAAGCCTTAACTAGCCTAATGTATCGTGAGATAAAAAAGTCAGTTCATGATGGTTCTACCAAGCTATCCCCACTGGAACCTGGTATCTCTCCAGGAGAAACGTACCCCTGGAGTGCTAAACTGGAAAAGCTTCCAGTGAAGATTTACAAAATTAAATCTCCTTTGCTGACTTTGGCAAGAATCAACAGACACATGAACTCTAGGCTACAACACCCCCACCAAATCAAAAAACCTCATCATTTTATGGCTTCATAGGTGAAAACTTGGCCAGGGGGTTTCGTACCCAAACACTCGCGTTTGGTACCTCTCTACAATACCTGTTGGACAAAGTCAAGTGTGGCTAAAGCACTGTTTCTAGAGACAAAATTATTTGTGTACCTTGGGCAAAGAACAGGACAGAGAAGAGTGACACCAGCAGCTGACCCCTGGGTATAACCAGTGGGGCTCTAAGTCCAAGACTTTATCAAACCCAACAGCTCCCATTGCTTTGCTTTAAACAACATTTGCAACCCAGTTAAATCAGTCACCTACCTTTGCTCTGGAAGTTGAGAAACACACAGTCCCTTTCGGCACTTCATTTGCAGATATAATTTTCAGGAAGGGAAGTAGCTGCAAGGAGGCAATATCCTAAGCTTTCACGCCTTTTTTTTTTCCTGACCACAGCATGTTTTGAGCAACATGGGCTGTTCCCTTTGCTCCACAGGCCAGGAATGGAGAAGATAAAGAATTTACAGGATCCCATACTGAAGAAAACCCTCAACCCACAGGCCTGCCCTTCCAGATACGCACAGAGGCCACAGACCTTTTTTTCTAAACCAAATTAAAGAGTATATTTTAGAATGACAATGTTTAGAAGATCTAAATGCTTGTAAGTCCACTGTTCCCATTTAGTATATTTTACCAGTCTTGTTACCAGAACGCTGTACCTTATGTCAAGCCTCTATAGGTCTCACTCCGGCCATTCAATTTGGTTAGACTAGTCAAGAAATTGAAAGGACCTTCAGCTGTAGAATCACAGAATTGTTTGGGTTGGAAAGGATCTTCAAGACCATCTACTTCCACCCCACTGCGATGGGCAGGGACACCTTCCACTAGACATGGTTGCTTCAAGCCCCATCCAACTTGGCCTTGGACACTTCCAGGTGATCCAGGGGCAGCCAGGGACAGCTTCTCTGGGAAACCTGTGCCAGGGCCTCACCACCCTCACAGACACTGATTCCTTCCCAATATCCCATCTAACCCTGCCCTCTGACAGTGGGAAGCCATTCCCCCTTGTCCTGTCCCTCCATCCCTTGTCTCAAGACCCTCTCCAGCTCTCCTGGAGCCCCTTCAGGCACTGGAAGGGGCTCTCAGGTCTCCCTGGAGCCTTCTCTTCTCCAGGTGAACCCCCCCAGCTCTCCCAGCCTGGCTCCATAAGGGAAGTGATATCACTTTATCTTTGACTCCTGCCAACATTCTCCATGGACAGGAACAACAAGACACTCAGTCACAACCATCACATTTAGGCTTAACTGATCAACTGGATGAGACCATAGCATGTGGTAACGAAGAGAAGAAATTTATTAGGCTGTTCCCATTTTCAAAGCTGAACTTGTTTATTGAAAAGTCTGATTTTAAACCCATACCAAGAGCAATGCAATCCCACAAACCTGTGGTTTTTTAACAGTCTCTTTAGTCACCAGAGTTTGCATCACATTGAAGATTAAGCTTCTCCATCATTAAATCCTCCAAGGTAAACCTGAATAAAATCAAGGCTTAGTTCCTTTAAGAGCATGTACATTAAGAAAAGTTGACACTGAATTTTCACTGACTAATCATGTGTTTGAAACCAGCTTACTTGATCCACCAGAAATCAGATGTCCAGCTACAGCTACAGTTACATGTTACTGACATTTTTGTTTTCTTTATGTTCCATGGGGCACATTTCTTCTACTTTGTAGCAAAAGGCAATCTTCAACTACAATATAGTACTGAGACAATTTGAAAAAGCACTACTGCAGAAAATAAAGGCCATCATATTTGATTTATGGTGTTTGTGTGTATGTGTATTATTCACGTATTCTGTTTACTTTGAGGGCAAAACTGTAGCTTACACTGTACTAAAATCCCACTCCAAATGATTGTAATCCCCTCTTATAAAGAGCCATCTGATCGATATTTTGAATTCTGATAACACAGTAGGACAGTGCCAACTTCTAATAGCTAAAAAGTAAAGTGTCCTATAACATAACTATATGTTTATGAATATGTATATGAACATGTTTCCTTTCCTGATCCTGGCACTGTCTAATCTTGCCCAGTAGCTGGTGTAAGTTGAGTAGGCAGGGAAGAAGCTGCATTATTGGCTGGCAAATAAGATCCAAAAAAAAAAAAACCCCTCAAAAATCCCGATAGGAAAAAAAGAAAGGAGAAAACCTCCCAAACTAACCACAACAGTCAGCTATATCGACCTTCCAGAAAAATGAAAAAAAAAAAAAAAAAAAAAAGGTGAATTTGTTCAAGTGGATAATTGCTCCTGCTTGTAACTCTCTCCAGCTTCTGGAGCTGTCCTTCCCTCTTCTACCCTGCAAGGACAGCCTGTTCTCATCAATATTCTGAGAGGTGAACACCTTCGTCTGACTGCTGTGAGAATACTCTCACCTGCTTATCCCAATCTCCTCCAATCTTGGAGGCTCTGGTCCTCCTTGAGAGCTTTTTAGATTTGTCTGAACCAGCAGCAGTTAAAATGAAGGCTTGAGACCCTCCCTGCACACACTCTTCACTGCCTGACACCCAGGCACATGTAGGGGAAACGTGATTTTTATATACATATAAAAATTAACCCAATACATCTATATTTATTTGTAATTTCATGCAGGTTTGATGAAAAGTTTTCTTTCCACAGAGTTTGGCCAACCCCAATCAATAACGATATTCTGATGACAGCAGTTAAACAAGGACATCAAAGACACACTTCAAAATCAATGGGAGTGTCATGTGGACAGCTAGAGGGAAGGTGGAGGTTCCCATGTGAATAGAAGAGAGTATTTCCAGTAGGAAGGGACTTATAATGACTATCTAGTCCAACTGCCTGACCAATTCAGGGCTGACCAAGTTAAAGCATGTTACAGCAGTGGCACACGTTTCCCGGAGAAGCTGTGGCTGCCCCTGGATCCCTGGAAGTGTTGAAAGCCAGGCTGGATGGGGCTTGGAGCAGCCTGGTCTGGTGGAAGGTGTCCCTGCCCATGGCAGGGGGTGGAATGAGATGGGCTTTAAGATCTCTTCGAAACCAAGCCATTCTATGGTTCTGTGACTGATGACCTCTCTAAGAAGTCTGTTCCAGGGTTTGACCACTCTCCTGGTAAAGAAATGCCTCCTAATGTCCAGCCTGAACCACCCCTGTTCAGTTTTGAACCATTCTCACACATCCTGTAAGTAGATCCTGAGGAAGCTGCAGGGAGTAAGTCATCCCTCAGCCTCTTCCACTCCAAATTAGAGAAGCTTAGGCTCCTCAGCCCCTCCTCACAGGACATGCCTCCCAGCCTTTCCTCCAGTTTTGTTGCCGCCCTCTGGATGCACCCAAGGGCCTTCACATCCTTCTCAAATGGTGTGTCCAGAACCGCACACGGTGCCCGAGGTGAGACAGCACCAACGCTGAATAAACTGGGACAATCCCCTCCCTTGGCCCATTGGTTTTGCTGTGTTTGGTATGCCCCAGGATGTGGTTTTCCCCCTGGGCTGTCTTGGGTTCCCGCAGCTTTACTGAGCCTCCCTGATCATCTGAATGCCCTCCAAGGATCATGTGTGAAACACACAGATTATCAAAATCAGCAAACAAATGGGACTTTCCTGAAGACTCTTCCAAACCTGCTGTTTCTCTGAAAAAAACTCAACATCCTAAATGGCCACTGCAATTGTTTTGGTTTAGGTGATCATATCACTTCCAATTTTTAACTCAAACTCAAAATTAATTCAAGAAGTGTACACAAGACTACAGCCACAGACTAAACACCTAGCAAAAACAAGAGTTTGAAAATAAGAAGTGCTGAAATTCATGATATGTTTACATTTATTTTTTCATCCAAAATTTAAGACTTGAACAAGACAACAGCACTAAGCAAAACATTCAAAGCCATTTACATCCTTATTTGTTTAAACTAGAGATCTGATATTTTCTCTAGTGAAGTCAACTGCAATTTTAAAATAAATACATCAAAGGCAAAAATGTCAACAGCACCAAGCCAACATCTTAACAACACAGAAATGAAGCAAATTGGGCAGGGTATAGAAAAATGGTATAAAACCAGTATTCACTAACCCCTCTATAAATACAACCTAGGCTGAAACATCATATACAGAATTCAAAAGAAAAATTCCCAGTGCTAATGTTTAAGTAATTGTAATTCATAATCTTCCCCTTGGCGCATGCCAGATTTTATGAGGGCTATAAATCTTTAACGTTATTGAGAAAAAGAAAGGTCCTGAAGACATACATGCCATGTGTATTAGCTCAGAGAAACTAGATTAATCTGCAGCAATAAAAAAAAAAAAAAAAAAAAAAAGCCAATTCTGCTAAGCCTGATTAAATATTTAGGTCATATTGTTTCTGCGGCAGCATTTGAAAAATGCACAGCAAATAACATCTTCGGCAGAGTCTGAAGACTCAATCACTGTATTTTCAAAAGGTAGCTATGTTACAACATGACTCTATGGGAAAGCCAATATGAAAGTCTTTAAAAGAAAAATAAATGAAAGTATAAGCTAATTAAACTAGTATGCTCTAGTCCCCACACCGAACTATCTCTGTACACGTGGGCAGAATGTCATGACGCGCGATGAACATTCCGCTATTGTTCATGTTTGATAACCTGTGCTCTAGGAAGTCCTATTAGTCACTGCTCTTCTGTTCCCAAAGACAAAGCCAACTGAAACACATTCTGTACTAAAATACTACGCAGATGATAACAACAACTTATTAGATCATCCACTCCATGAGAACTGCTGATTTATTTGCTGCCTAAAATATCACCTATTGATGTTATTTCATATGGTATAAACAGCTGAAAGGCAAACCATCTACCTGCCTATCTCTAAGGCCAGTCTGGGTGGGGTTTGGAGCAACCAGGTCTCGTGGAAGGTGTCCCTGCCCATGGTAGGGGGCTGGAACAAGATGATTTTTAAGATCCCTTCCAACCCAAACCATTCCAGGATTCTGTGATTCTTGCTAACAGCAAAATACATCATAGACATCACGTAAAATTAGAATTTTGGATTACACTTTTCATATTTGTTTATTATACTGCCACTGAGGATGTGATGAACTGTGGTACTGATGAACCACAGCAGAAATACTACTGTGTATTTGGTTTTCAGTGCCAAGACTGCTATTAAAGATTGACGTGCTGTGTTCACAGAAAGGTGGTTTGGGTTTCTTTGGGATGAGTTTCTGCCACTGTGGTGTTAGAATAGTTAAGCTTCTTAAAAAATTCCTCATTTTTCATTCAGTTTTCTTAAAAATTATTATTCTTATCTTAGAGTCATAATTACAACGAAAGAGACCTTAGGAGGTTTGTAGCCCAACCTCCTGCTCAAAGCAGGGTTAAAACTGAATCCACACCTGAGCAGGGGTTTATCCAGTGGGGCAGACTCTACAACTTCTCTGTGCTATTGTGCCAATACTTTCTTGACCATGAAAAATTGCCTTCTTCCCCCAGCCTGGAACCTCCTGACCATTCTCTCTCATCTTTCTGTCACAGACTTCCATATAAAGAAGCTGGCACCCTCTCCTCAGTAACCTTCTCCTAGACTTGGGAATGCTGCTCACTCCTTCTCCGACCCTCCTTGCCCTCAAGCCTTTTCTCCTGCAGGCTAAACAAGGCTGGTTCTCTCAGACCACTTTCCTACACCAGCACCCAACCACCACAGAGCCCTCCACTGAACTTGCTCCAGGCTGGGCAACCCCTCTCCTGTGTCTAGGGGCCCAAAACCTGGGTGGAAGATGTGGTTTTCCCGACATCTTCCAGTGCTCTTGCATTGTCATGAGTCAGCTTCCATGGGGCTCCCAGGTGCTTTTCACCAGGTCCCATGGATATGGATGTGTCAGTTCTCCAGTAATCCCTGATTTGATCCTTTTCCACTGCTGGCACTTTCCTTCTGCCTCGACCCCCACCTAACTTCCTCATCTAAGCAACATTCTCATAGCTTTCTAAAAATACTTCATCCCTGCAGGCCTTCTTTTCAGATACAAGCATCCCTCAATTTATATCTTATAGCATAGAGTGATGACAGGATTGTAAATTACATTATTGCAAAACAGCAGTTTGGGGGTGAGGGGTCATTATAGGGTTAAAGGTGCCATAACAACACAGAAAAGGATGAAAATTATTTAAATACTTAAGAAGCGATTATTTGTGATAATGTGTCACAGACATAAGTTCCCATGCCCTGAAGCAGCACTCTGTCACAGTACTGGCCAAATGCACAAAACAGGCTTATAAGGGGAGAATTATCTCTATGTATGAAAGTATTTATAGGAGGGCAAGGAAATGAAAACCAAACAAGTTCTGGAGATGTCTGATAGACTGAAAACAAAAGGAGAAATATATGAGATTCTTCTATAGAAAGGCCAAATTACTTCTGTACAGATGAAGTTCCATCAAAAAGAACAAAAGGATTTGTATATTAAAAGCAGACACAAGCAACTGATGACCCGTAAGCAAAAAAAGATATGAAAGAGCTTGGAGGAAATGTCTATTCAGTTCTGATGTTTCAGACAAAGGGCGAAGGCTTTAATCACCCAGATGCACTGGTTACTTGGAAGGCACATATCCCTGGCAGCTTAAGAGATGCTACTATGGGAATGTTGTTTTGGAAACCTCCTGCGCTTTTATCCCTTGGCTAGACACTTGTGATAATTCACAGGCTCTGCACGGGATTACAGGGATGCTACGACACCCTCATTAAAGGGGACATTTGCATCTCCCTCATTAAAGGGGACATTTGCATCTCCGTCTGCCTGGGCCTGGAAAATCCTCCCTCGGGAGTCGGGAGCACTGCAAGAGAGGGCACCACGTCAGCCTCTGCCCTGCTCCCCAGCAGGGTTCACCCACCTCAGCCCCTGCAAACTGGGGTTCTTGGAGAAACACCCACTTGCAGACCGAGCACACAAATAATGAGTTACAGAAGCATGTCTCTACACAACTTCACAGCAAATTTATCTATTCACTGCAGAACTAAGTGTATTTACTTTCCCTAAAAGCCTGTTCTTTCCTTAACTTGCTGAAGGCCATTTCCATTAAAAAGGTTGAGTCATTCAATGGTTATAAAGTTGTTAAATCCTGATTCTCCTGTACCTATAGTTTCACCCTCCATTTACACGTGTCAGATGATTCAAAGTGCAATATTCTCCTTGCAAACTACAGTGAGAGTACAATGTGGTGGTAAATACCTTGGTTTGAGTACTTAAGAGCCTTAGAAATTTCATAAACTGTTATTTTGTATTCCTAAAATCCATTAGAAAGCCTGTTTGAAAATCCTCACTGAAGTGTGAGGTCTGAACTAACCGAAAATTTCCACGTGTGGTGGAAAGTTTTCAGGAGCAATTTGGAGGGCACAGACACAGGTTAGTTGAATGTTAAACTGATCTGCTCCTCTCCCTGCAGGCACTCTTACCTATTCTGGCTTCACACACTAGACATTTATAATGACATCAGTTAAAATGTGAAATAAGCAGCAGCCAGACAAGGAAAAGGAAAGAAAATATTTATAATCAATCCTATATTTTTTGCTATATTTTTGTTTCATTCTGATGTTTACTTAGAGCCATAACACTATTTCAGTTTGTCAGATAAATCTCTGTAAGTTCATTAGTCACTTATTTCTTTAGATTCCCAGTGAACTGTTTTTTCCAAAGAGAAAATTTCTAAAAAGGAAAGAGTACATGCTGTATCTGAATAAACCATTAATGAGCCAAATACCCTGCAACTGAGGATAAACGACAGGTTCAAGCAAGTCATTATCCTGAATCACCTCTACTTCTGTTAAGGAACACTGTCCCATAAATATGCACCATTCAAAACAAACTAAGACAAGACTGCAGTTTCTAGGATTCTAGACAAGACTGCAGTTTCTAGGATTCTACGGGAATGGCAAATAATAGTTTCTAAAAGACTAATAGAAATCCCTTGGTTTTTTAAATCTCAGAAAAATCTTCTGCAGGATTCATTACTAGTAATTCGAACAGACATTTTATAATACAAAAGCTGTAAGTATCACATCCAGATGATCTTTAAGGTCTCTTCCAACCCAAAGCACTCTACGATCCTCGCTGTACACTGGACACGCAAAACCCAAATAATATAGCTGGGTACAACCCAGTAAACATTTTAGTGGCTTTAACCCTTTTTCCAGGGCATCTAAAAGAAATCAAAATTGTACTAGCAGGACTGGAATAATGTTCCCGGCTTCTCATTTTTGCTTCCTTGAGCTGTTAAAAGTGCAGGAAACTTAAGTGATGCAACTCAGAACAACCTCAGTCTCTGCAAATTCATCTGTAAAACAACACTGGAAGTGTATCAGAAAAATAGTAATTTCTCTCAGTAATTTCCTCAGATATTTCTTCCTCTTCCTCAGAAGAGATTCACAAGATCAACAGTTTTAAGGTTCCACCGAAGAAGAAAAGTTTAATTCCCCAATTTGAAGACTACTATCAAATCATAGTGTTTCCAAAGAGCTTATGTGGCACAGTAACTATGAATGGGCCGTTCACAATAATTAAAGATGGCACTATGGGGGCCTTTTCCCTCAGAACTCCAGCTCTCTGTGACATGTGTGATGGTCTAGATCCTGTGAAATAGGGATCAAGATTCAACAAACCTCAGTTCCACGCTGATTTGCAACACGTTCATGTAATCTCACATCCTGCCAAGCAATGGCTTGCAGTTTGTAAGACACTGAAGTGCCATGTGATTTTCTGGATGGCAGAAGACAAATGAGTTGTATCAGTGCCTTGCCCCCCCCCAAAAAAAATGACAAAATTAGAAAATTATCCCACTGGATGTGGCCCACAAGTCAGCAGAGACACAAAAAGTGGTTGAGGGAAGAGCAGACTACCTTGTCCAAAGGTGAGCTCTCAGACTGGTGCATATTTAGGTACTAAATTCCTTTTTAAGCCAGGTCAGCAATCAACAAAGTCCTTTTTAAGGAGTCCTGTGCCATTACCTGCAGAGCAGAAAACAGTTCAGCCACTCTGCTCCACGTGAGGAGACCCTGAGACAGAGAAAAGCAACCTTTCCCCAAGACCCCTTTGTGGTTCACCCTGATCCAATCTATCCGTAAATAAAGCTGGGAGTCTGTCCATCTGGGAAGTCTCCATGACCTGTGAGCTGGGGGGGTTCTGGGCTGCAAAAACACTTCCAATGGCACGCAGGGCACTCGGCTGCCCACAACAGATGGGGGACCAGGGTATTACTGTCCCATCAGGCGCCCACTCAGAATCCCCAGCAGGTTCAACCAGGCTTAAACTGAGTTCAATGATATTTCCATGTTGGAAACAGCTGATATCAGCCTAAAACCTCGCCTCCATATGTTACACAAAGGCACAAACAGGCGAGCCCACATGGAGTACTCCTCTTGTTGTTGACACAGCAAAAGCAGCGTTTTAGTACATCTGACCACAACTACACTCAATTCTAAGTAACAAAGGATGCTTCTTTCCTTTTAAAAACTAACTTCATTCTATTTGCATCGCTAAGTCATACCAGCAACAGCACATTTGCTACCAATATTCTCTTTTCCCTTGTCTGAACAATTGTTGTCTTCCCTTTTGTCACAGCCTTTCCTACTAATTGCAATGACACCTCCCAATTTTGGAAGGGCTGATCAGCTTATAAGCTTCCCCACAGCTAATCTAAGTCAACAAGCTACTAATAAGGCCAGCATATGTTTCTTTTATTTAACGCTATTGAGATCTTCATAAATCACTTCTGTCTCCCAACAAAAGCCACTCCATAGATTCGACAACCTCTGTATGTTTAAGCAGTAACAGTAACAGAACAGAACAAACAGTGTAAGAACCTGTACACAGAGCACTGTGTCCGTGAACAGCTCAATGAAGAGCAAGGCAAAGCTGCCCAAGGTTGACCAGGTGACTCAAAAGCTCTCTCCAGGTACCCTGCTGTGCACTCAACTGACAGTCCACAGGTGAAAAGCAAAGTTCAGGCCCAGTGGCTCGAAGCTGCTTGATTTTCCACTTCCACAATGTCCTCGTTCAAACACAGCCTGAGCATGGGAATATCATGAAGGCCCTTTTTCTGAGAAGACATCAGTTTCCAAATGGGATTATCATTTCGCAACACACCACACTGCATGGGGGTTAAAAAAAATCTCATTATAAAGCAGTTTATTATAAATAGAATATCACTTTATCATAGAGACATGGAATGTTTTGGGTTGGAAGGGACTTCAAAGACCATCTGCCAAGGGCAGGGACACCTTCCACTAGACCACGTTGCTCCAAGCCCTGTCCAACCTGGTCTTGGGCAGTTCCAGGCACCCAGGGGCAGCCACAGCTTCTCTGGGCAACCTGTGCCAGGGCCTCACAGACAGGAATTCCTTCCCAGTACCACCCCTCCATCTCTGTGAAGCCATTTTATAACCCGGCTAGACAATAAATGCTTTCTCCTCTAAACTAAAATCCTGCAAAACTATTTCAAAGTTAAGAAGCACTAAATTGGTCTTTGAGGATTTTAATTCTCACTTTTGAGGCAACACCAACCAGTCAGTTCTGTATCCCTCCATACTGAGGAGAATTTATTGCTAAAATCTCTGCCTTACAGCACATGGAAAATGCCACCAAAGTGAAGGACACAGTGGGAAAAAAAATCAACACAAATTTTGCAAAGCAACAAATTTACCAGGCAGAGTATTGTATGGCAATTTAAGTTTGCTGGGATAAACAGGTCATCTGCTTTAAAGCAAACACAGAAGACCAAACAACTGCCTGAGCTGCAGATAAATAACCCGAAGCTGTATCCACAGAACGATTGTCTCTGCCTGTTTATCTCAGTGGCATGATGTCTGCATGAGAATATTTGGGGACAGAAATTAACAAAAGCCACTGTTGGTATGAACAGGTCCCCCCAAAGCACGAAACTGGAGAGCAGGGCTGCAGGGTATCCTGCACCATCACTGAAAACCAACCTAACCCTAAGGTTAAAAACCTCTTTTAGGAAATTTAGAAAACAGTCATACTGTTGCCATAACCTTCACAGAGGTAATTTCTTCCTAGCACAGCTACTGTGTGATGTAAAAGAGAAGGAAAAGTTACCCGTTACTCTTGAACAGCTCAGGCTGCCGATATTTACATTTCACTATCAGAAACAAGGGATTTATGACTATTCCCCCCCGATATACATAGAGGCAGATTTCACTGCTTCAGTGAAACTGTTCATTACCCTCAATTCCTCCTTCTCTTCTTTTTTTTTTCGTTATAAAAAAGGAATTGGAAAGCTGATGCTCAGAGGGTTCAGTATTTAACAGCTCTGGCCACAGAGCATTAATTCCAAGAAGCCCTTTCCGAGTTTGATCTTTTATTATGGTATAGTTCAACCTGTGAAGCCTCTCAATCTCTGCTGCTGTGGGAGCAGAGTCTCTTTTCTCTAGGGTTTGCCATTACAAACGCTTCTCTATTATAATCAGTAAACTGAGATCTAATTTAATGGCCCAATTAAGAGACGAAGGTTTGAACCCAGAACACGAAGACCTTGTCTATTGATCATTCCTACAGTGTCATCACAGCCCAGGCCCCCTGCGTGTGTGGTGTGACACAAACCTGTGTGTTTCAAAGATTCCCAGAGCTGTGCAGCTCTAGGCAGCACAAATCCCTTGTTCCAACAGTACCAACTGTTGCAGAAGGAAAAAAGGAGGGAGGAACTAATGCTCATGTTATCTGTTCATAAAGATAGAGGTCGGTGATTGTGCTGTAAATCCATCACTGACATCTTACTCATGTTATCTTGCTTTTTGATTACTGAAAACTGACACTGCTGAAATTAGACTTTTTCAAAATTATTTTTCCTGGGGTCAACAGGTTCCAACTCACAAATCTAGAACAATTTCAGGAGGTTTTCTATCTGAAAAATGGCTCTAATTTGACACCATTCACTCCCCTGCTCAAAGAAAAAAGCCAGAATGATGAGTTTAACAGAACTGCTGAATACCTTATTCACCTGATTTGATTTGCTCAATTTAGACATCTCCATTAGAGTCTGAAATGACTAACTAGCTCGAATCTTACAATTTACAAATCACGACTCCTGTATGAGAAGAAACACTTATGTTCCATACCCAGGTTTCCAAACAAGAATTAAATCAGAAAGCAAACAACTTTGAAGCATTCATGCAGCAACCTGGCTTTTTCTTCCAAGTTTTTCTTCTTAAGAAGCATCTTTGAATTGGGTAACTCCATCTCACTAGTTCTCTGCTCCAGCTATCCCATCACTATTCTCCAGTGAAAGAGGAAGCTCTGTGTTAAAGAGCTTCCTGAAAACATTGTTGACATCAAAGAAAAAAAGGCAGGAAAACCAGAATGCTCACAGAGTTTAAAGCTGTGTGGGAGAGAAATTTGTTTATCTTCCTCTGTGAGCAGCCTAGTGAGTTTTGAGCCAGCAATTACATCTCATTATTGGCACTGCTAAAAACTATTATTAAGCAATTTGTAATTTCTGATTTCATCACATTCACACACTTAACAATTTCAGATTTTTGAGTTCAGTGTGGCCCCCAAAATGCAGGTCAGATCACATATGTCCTGTTGCTCCACAAGCATTTTTCTTCTTTGCTGAACACACAGGGATTCACACACATTTCTCTGGGCAGAGAGCAGCCCTGAGGAGAAGGGGGTGTTGGTGAACAAGAAATTTATTTACAGTAAGGAAAATATTCAAGGATAGGTTGCACAGGGCTTGGAGCAACTTGGTCCAGTGGAATGTGTCCTATCCCATGGTAGGAGGTGGCACTGGATGGGCTTTAAGGTCCCTTCCAATCCAAACCATTCTGAGATTCTATGAAATATACTGCAATCACAATACAATTTTTCTACAGAAACTCACACACTACAAGCTAAAGACAATTTTTAGTCCAACATAAGCCAAGCTAAAAAAGCGCAGCTTAAAGTAACATCAGGTACTCATTCCTAAACAACTGCCAAACACAATTTCACCCAAGAAAATCCCATCAGACTCATATAGGAGAAAACCACACCAGAGAAGTTAAATTACTAATGCAGCAAACCACAAACCAAATGTTTTTGGGGGGCAGCTGAAAATTCTCAAATACAGCAGCACATATCAGAATGGACAGCAATTTTTCACAGTAGCTTATGAATCACAATTGACTCCACAAAATGATGAAGACTTTGTTGAAGAGTGAAAAGGGAATGCAGGGCTTCATCCTTCTCTCAGGTGAGAGACTTGATGAACCCCAGCAATGCAGTCAGACTTCACAAGCATGGATACTTAAGCACTTACAACTGTATTTAAAAGAAACCTACACCAACTTTTACAGCCTCAGGCTTTGCTCTCACAGCAGGCACAGCAGGGCTGTGATGACACTCGGGTACAACCCACTGCATCCCATAGCACACACAAGCTAAAGTCTCTGATCTGTATCCTTTTTAAGCACACCTTCTCTAATTCCACCTGACTCCTACAAGCATCGGGAACATTGTCACAAACCTCTTTCCTCTTCCCTGAATCTCACTGAGCCCTCTATGACAGCCAAAGAAACCAACAAAATATGACACTGATACAATTACAGGCCACCTTTTGATATTTAAGTTCTTTAAGTCATCCAACAGGGAGAAGTGCAGCCAATAAAGTGCTCTTAGGGGCTCACACAGCCCTGTACATGAACAGCTGTGGTGATAATACAGAAAAAAAGGAAAACTGGGTGGTGTTTCCAGCACTATAAAGTCACTTAACGTTAAAAGTGCACATCTAATTAGTGAGGTGTATGGCAACCTCTAGTGGCATATGCCTGCTTAGAAAACAGCAAACATTCCAACATATGAAGCCATACAAAAAGTATTTGCCTTAAGTGATCAGCTGTCTTCTTGTCACTGACTTTATCCAAATGACATGGTGATGAGATGACAGAACACACCGGATCCGAGGAAGACCCTTCAAGTGTTCAATATCCTAGGGCAGGCAGGCCAAGTTGCAGGAAAGCCAAGTATCGTGGAATTTGCTTCCAAATACATTAAAGAAATTAATGCCAGATGACAAACTGAATACCTGCACCACTATGTAGGTATATTTAAATATAACTTAAAGATATTACAAATACCAGCACTCCACAGAGCAGTGCAGTGTCACTATGCTGATAAAACAGCTCTGTGTAATTAAACACAAATCTCTGATAACAGCAGATAGAGAAGAGAAGGATCTCAAAGTCAGGGCAATCTGCAACAGAGAACATCCAGCCTAAAGTAATATTGCCCTGGATTTTACTACGAAACATCTCTTACTTCTATTTTTACTTCCAGCAGCTGCTTGTGCAAAATTTATACTTGTGATAGATTTATACAAATCTGACAATTTTCATGCTTGCTGGAACGTGGTACAAATTACCCAGCATTATGAAGCCATATTTTACTGAGGTCTTAAGTGCAGTACACTGAATATTCCCAGCTCATTCTTTCATAGAAAATAGTCTTCAGAATTTAAAACAATTGGCTGTCTCTGCTCAGAATGGGATTAGGAAAAAGCCTGCGTGGAAACGGAATTACTTCTCACATTAAGGAAGGAGTCATTAGAGCATCTGGTAAGGCTTAAATTATGACTGCCTATTCAGTTGTATTGCTAAGCAGTTTTTAAGTTAAGTGTTTCACAGCTACTTAATTTAGAAACCTATACCCTGAAGTACTTCATGTAATATAAAGTACTATTTTCTTTTCAGGTTTTTCCTTCACACAAAACACCTTCTCTTTATGGATACTGTGCTTTCTGCTCTCAGAGATGCTTGTACTCTGATGGCAGAAGCAGAACAGGAGTATAAATATAAATATTCTGCTTTGGCATCATGGAACATCACTGCTAGTTAAATTTAATAACTGTGGGTAACAGACTTCCTAAGGTAGAAGAAGGAAGGAGCATATATGACTCAAACATCAATCTCTTAAGAAATACGTGTATTTCTTATTACTTTTCTTGATAACCGAAACTTTATAACAAATCTGTGTATTTTGAGAGGGAATCAGGTTAAAATACCTTCTTTATGGTGCTTAAACCCAACAAGGAACCCAAGGCTGTAAGCTCCAGAGAAGAAAACACAGTGAAGTCCTACAGGCAACAGGCTGCCCCCAGAACCAGCTCTTCCTTCCAGCCTGCCCATGTCCTGGTCCCACTGGACATTTTAGAACGGATTTTAATACATTTTTATACTGGGATCCTTTTATTTATAAGCAACCATGATCACAGTGACAAATTAAATCCCAGTCTTGGTGGTCACAGTGACAAATCAAATCCCAGTCTTGGTGATCATTTTTGTTTATTGTCCAGGTGTACAGTTTTATAACTCCAGAATATAACTCCAGTCTTCTCTCCCTAATACTCTTTTGTTTATTTAAAGTCACCCCCTTCATTACAATTTCCACTATATAATAATATGGAGCATCTGGCTATGAAAGGCAGAAGCTTAAAAGTAACAACATGGAATATTTATGAATTACGTAAGAATATCATATTATATAATATAGATTCCATTGCCATTTTGTTTTGTTTCTTCAGCTGATGAGTATGACCATTTTCTCTATCAATCCTTACATTATTTCCAAACGGAAAAATAAACTCCAACCCTCATGGCACCCAATGGTTGGGATAACCAACATCCTTCTCAAACCGCTATCCTATGAGACTAAAACCTCTACAACCCTCCAAACACACTGAGGTCTCAGACTAATTTATAGAATCAAAGAACAGAACTGTAGAATTGTTCAGGTTGGAAAAGCCCTCCAGGGTCATGGAGTCCAACCACTCCCCAGCACTGCCAAGGCCACCACTAACCCATGTCCCCAAGTGCCACATCCACAGGGCTTTTAAATCCGTCCAGGGACAGGGACTCCAACAGTAGAACTCAACAATCTTTCACTGTGACAGAATTTCCTTTCCCTGTTTTCTGCCATCCACCCCACTGCCTTCTTTCCACATGCACCACTGTCAAGCACCAGTGGAAGTCTGTCTGCCTTCGGTGAGAATGTCAGCACAGTCATTTTGCATGTAAAATCAAGAAAGTCATATTGTAACTGGGCATGTCAAGAGATACGGGGAATAAGGATCCCAAACGTCAGAGCATCCTACTGAAACACACAAGGAATGCAAGAGAAATTCTTGGGTCTTGAGACTAGCAAGATAACCTCTCCCTCTCCCACCTCTTACTCTGGGCTGCAGAAACAGTATTAGAATAAAATGGAACAAAATCAGAACCCGGGATCATGGGAAGAAGTTCAGAAGTGGCAAACGAAGCATCACAGTAAAAACCAGGCCAAGTTTTTGGGAACCAAGGAAGTGTATCTCACACCATGCCAGCATCTGTGATTTCAGGATGTTGCAAATGCTTGGAAAACTCGGTTCCATGTCTATGAGTTTTGAGAAATGAAGACAGGAGGCATTTAAGACAACGCCTGCAATAAGAAAGGGGAAAGTAGCTCCTGTTCAAACTCTGAACCCTCATCACCACTGCCAAGGGTATGAAAAGAGCGTGAGTATCAAGCAGGGAAAAGGCAACAACAGAATGCATTCATCCTGGTTACCTGTCTACACTTTTACAAACAACCACTTCCAAAAGAGAAGTGGCTTGGAGAGAATTAAATCCTTAACAACAAGCTGTTATCTCATGTTAACCCAGTCCTCCACAAAGTGCACAGGCACGCAGTCATAATTTCCGTATTTTTGGCACACTGTCTGTACCTGACAAGCACCATAACAGCTTATTCCAGATCACATTAACAAGGACCTTCCCAGTTTCCCTTGGAGCGTGGAGCAGGGCTGGCTGCCAAGATGAGAAGGATGCCTGATGCAGGATTATCTGCCCTTACAAAGTGCTCTGCAGCACGGAAACAAAATAGGAATGACCCACTTCAATATCTACTTCTTTAAAGTTATGGCCCTGTTTTAGAACCACAGCAGATATTGACTATTTATTACATTTGTTACTATTTCCTATACAGGAAAATAAGCTTTATCCATTGAAAAGCACGGATTTAGGTTTTATTGCCCATATTTGCAGGGTGCTGTCACAAAATGACCATTCCGTTACGTCTGATTTAACAGAGACCTTTAGCCAAATATGCAGGAAGAAGTAAGTTGCAAATCCATCCTGCATAGTAGTTGAGAACCACCATTCAGTGCATTTTCATAATAACATGATACATGACCGAAAAAAACCGTAATTCACAAAAATCCCTGAAAACCTTGTGGTTTGAAAGCAGCTACTGAGCTGTTCTGTTAAGAGAACCAAAAGGCAGAAGTTTCTCAGACAGACAAGACAGTGGGGTTTTTGTCCATTCAGAGCAGATTCAAGTATAAAGCAAGTTAAGATTTATTCTGGGATTATTTACTCAGTTATCATTTCTGCTGCTTAGTTCATTGGTATCAATTAAGTCACATGAAATCCAAGTTTCTCCACTCCTGAGTTTCAGCAAAGATGACTTTCAGAGAAGTCTGCATATTTACCTGATGATCCTCTGAGCAGCATACTGATGAAGGGAGCGGAACTGGGCTGACATGTTTGCTAAGGCTGCCAGACAATTTGTATGAAGGTATTTGTCCTGTCAGAAAGAAGAGGAAAGACAAAAAAACCAACACATCAAACTGTTCTTTTGATAGACACTGACACCTCCTGTAGGAGTCACTCAAAAGGCTGAGTAATGTATGTTGTTTTAAAGGACAGGGTCAAAAGCACAGAGTGATTCCATACAGATTTCAGAGTGTATATATCTATATGTACAGACTTGCACGTGTATGTCTTCGTACCTTTAGCAATGTTGACTTACAATGGCATCACAGATGTAAAAAATACACAGAGTCATCTTCCTCTTCTCTCCCTTCCTCTCTCCCTTCTATAGTCTTATCCTGAAACTTTCTACTTCATAACTCATCTCCTTATTAACTCTTTCACAGCATTCCACATATCCCAGAACTATAACCACACTACACTTCATGATCCTCATTTCAGCATCCCTGAAACCACTTGACCAGATAAGCAACTAACTGATTGCTCTGCCAAAGTCAAGGGTTTTTCACAGAAAAAAACCTGCCCACTTATCCAATCCAAAAGGGATTAGTTTCCCTATTCAAGTCTAAAATATTCATTTGCATAACATAACAGATTCTAAACACGACAAATATATGCCAAAATTGTCCTCCTTCCTTTCAATTCTTTTGATCATAAGAGCAAAATCTTTAATTCTTCCAATTTAAAACACAATTAATTTTTTTGGCTACTTTTTAATGCAAAAAATTCTGTGCTTTTAACTGCTGAAAATATTCAGAAGTGCATGATACTACGCTTATATGTTTGAAAAAAAGTATAAAACCAAATTCTTGAAAAATGCACAAAACCCACCTGATATGAGCCTATAAAGGTGAAGAAGTAAAATTGCTAACAATAAGTAGAGCTGAAATTCCCTCTTTTAAGTCATTTAAGAGGGGCAAACAATCTACAATGATTTATTTCTTGTCTTGAATCTAAGGAACTCTTTCTTCTTGTTTGAAGATGGTTTTGGTGCCTGACTTAAGGTCTTTAGAGAATCCTACTCGACGAACTGGAGGACAATACAGAAATCGCGTTACAAGTTCAGAAACACCAAACAGTTAATGTACCTGATTTGTCCATTTTCTGCTGCAAATCCAGATGCCACCTGGCTGCAACAGAATGAATAAAATTCCACACCCTGTTTGAAGTTGGGAGCGCGTAACTCACCCTTGTCCGTGTCATGTTGTACTGGATGGTTCTTATCACCACCAGTATCAGGAGACTCCCAAGTGAGATCTCTGTTAGGACACGCTCAGCATACCAAGTGATGTTTTTCAGTATCTGTGAGGGGGAAAAAAAAAAAAAAAGAACAAGGTTCTTCAGCACCAATGTTTGAATAAAGAACGTAGGAAGCTGTCTGGAATCTCATGCTCCTTAAGACTAATTCCTTAAATTACCTTCCAGACTCAAATGTGATTTAATTTTTGTATTCCAAAGCATGAGCAATAAAATTAAAAAAAAAAAAAAAAAAGTCAGACCTTTGCAGCATTATCACCTAGGAGATCTCACCAACTTTAAGACCTGTGGAAACACACCAGCTGCAGAAAGGTCACTACATTTAGCAATTCCCTATTTTCTATGCCCTGTGCCACCACACTCCTATATTCTTTTTGATTTTAACCCTTTTCACCTTATAAAGACTCCATTTCCACCCTAGACACGTGAATACTGCTGCCAACTCCTTCCCATTTTCCCTCACCACAGGCTGGGCAAGAGGCAGCATGCAGGAGGAGCTCTGACTGATGGGCAAGAGCTCACACGCTGAGGGTCACGGGGCAGATCCACAGGCCAAGTGTTGACTCCACACTGACGCCTTTCTCTTGCCAGACACAAGGCCTCTTCCCTTAACACTTAAACAAAGTCCTCAGCTAGGTTAAGGCTTTCGTATCTTTCAGTGCTCTCCACTATCAGGGTGGATGAAGTTTACCACCATTTCCAAACTTACTGCAGGAGGAGAATCACTCCATTCTTTCCTTGTACTCCGCCAACCAACACGGAGGAAACATGTGCACAAAACACCATGACTTAAAAGACTGGTAAAAATGAGTCAACAGGAACTGTCCTAAAAACATGGAAAAGATCCTCTATAAATTCAGGGTTATTCTGGGTCAAAACTTAAATATGTTTAACAAGGACTATTGCACACAAAGCTGCTGCTCTGTATAACTTCATCTTGGAGATACTTAAGTGTGTTTTACTGAAACTTCAGATACAATGAAAATAATACGGATGTCTTAAAAATTCCAAACCCCATCAAATCTCAACTATCAACCTCTATTTAACCTCTTCTCTACAGAAGTTATATGCAAACATTTCTGACTATATCAAGTGCCTCAACACAAGAAGGACGTGAACCTGTTGGAGCAGGTCCAGAGGAGGCCATGGAGACGCTCCAAGGGCTGGAGTTCCTCTGCTGTGGAGCCAGGTTGGGAGAGCTGGGGGGGTTCAGCTGGAGAAGAGAAGGATCCAGGGAGACCTGAGAGCCCTTCTAGTGTCAGAAGGGGCTCCAGGAGACCTGGAGAGGGACTTGGGACAAGAACATGGAGGGACAGGACAAGGGGCAATGGCTTCCCACTGGCAGAGGGCAGGGTTAGATGGGATATGGGGAAGGAATTCCTGGCTGGGAGGGTGGTGAGGCCCTGGTACAGGTTGCCCAGAGAAGCTGTGGCTGCCCCTGGATCCCTGGAAGTGTCCAAGGCCAGGTTGGATGGGGCTTGGAGCAACCATGTCTAGTGGAAGGTGTCCCTGCCCATGGCAGGGGGTGGAACTGGATGAACTTGAATGTCTCTCCAAACCCAAGACATTCTGGCATTCCATGATTCTCTGTCTCTTGAAGCTCTTTCACAGTACAAGAGTCAGTTGAAATAGTATTTTGGTTATGACTCCTATTAGTTGGTAAGCTGATGCAGTTTGAGATACAGAAGTCCTTTCTTTACTACATATGAAGAGACAAAAGTTCAGAACATTGAAATAAAATCAATTTTAAAAAGGTATGTCCATTATCACACACTGCACGGTACCTCACTCTTTGTCAGCACCTTCCTATTTCCCACATGGAAGCTAAAATGAAGCCAATGACTGCAACCCATAGATGGGAAAACCACTAATTAATGGCGAAGGTGATAAACAACCCCAGCTGCAGGCTCAGGTGTGGTGGGCTCTGGTACCTTTTGCTAAAAGGATCACAAAATCAGAATAGGGGGGAGAGGGGAAGACTTGAGAGGTATTTAAGGGAAGAATGGTCAAGGCTGAGGAACAGATAGGAAACATGAAATCACTACAAGAAAGGCTTCCACAAATAGCAGGTGATGAGTGGATGCGGAAGCCAGTATAATTTCTGGTTATAACAAGTCACTAATACTATTTTAAGACAAGGTGGTGATGGTATAAATGAAAGCAAGTCATCCAAGGAGTTTCAGTAAACAAGGACAACTAGTTGGTATGAACAACACAGATGATTAACGGGAAACGCCTGAAAGACAAAGCAAAATCCACACCTATTTTAACCAAAAAAAGGCAACCGAAAAGTTAAAAAGCTGTTAGTTGGATAATTAAAGGATTACACATATATGAACTTCACTGCTAGAGGAAAACTTGATCATCCCAACGCTGCTAAGCATAAACCTATGATCAGATATAGCAAGTTCTTGGGTTACTTCCCAGCTGCAAAATCATAAAATAAGTGTAGACAGTCATTCTGGTTGCCATTAATTGTGATTTTTTTAATAATAGCTTATTTATGACTATGTGAATATACCTGTTTTCAAGAGAGGATTTTATATATGAAAATTAATTAACTACTTTGACAAAAAAAATATCTCAAGCTCAGCATTGGAACCTTCCAGAACAAAAGTATACTGTTATTTGAAGAATATATTATATGATCATTAAGTAATGGTTACACTCTGTAACACATAAATATAAGAGGGCTAAGCTGTGGTTCCACATTTCATTTCCTGACTTTTAAAACCTTATTGAAAATCTAACCTACTCCTTGTAAAACACAATATAGCTATGAAAATGGGAGGTAGAAAATATTATTTGTTTTGACATGACGCACAATGCAAATCCAAACACATTTCCAGAAGATTATTGAAAAGACATAATTGCACTTGATTTGCTCTAAAATAATACCCAAGGGCTGGGTTGTTTTTTTTTTTTCTCTCTGAGACAAAATACACTTAGTCCAACACAAAAATATCAACTTGAATCACTAAATCTCTAATAAAGTATTTCTTGTAGTCTCTCATTTCTGAGTGAAATAGCACAGCAACCTCCTCCCACAAACAAAATCAGTCCATGTTTCCTCCCACTCCCTTTAGTGCTATTTTGTGGGGCACATCCCTGTACTTTATGAAGCGAAGTGGAAGCTCCTGATTCACACTAAGCTGGGACTCAGAAGCAGGTCCCATCAAATCCTCTCTCCAAAAAGGTGCCCCAGTGGGACAAGAGGAATAGGACTGGGACAAGTTAGGTAACCTCAAGCAGGACCTTGAGCCCTCCATCCACATCTTTCTCATCCACCCATGGCTCCCTGTCCTATATACAAGCCATCGTCCTTCCAGTTTTCCCTCCCTGTAATTCATTCCCAACTCTTTGCCCCCACAGACCCCATTCCTTCTCAGTTCTTTTTTTTATCAGCTTCCATTCCCCCATGCACACCTTATCATCATGGCATCACAGAATGGTTTGGGCCCAAAGGGACCTGAAAGCTCACTCAGTCCCACCCCTGTGCCATGGGCAGGGACATCTTCCACTAGACCACGTGGCTCCAAGCCACATCCAACCTGGCCTTGGACACTTGCAGGGATCCAGGAGCAGCCACAGCTTCTCTGGGAAACCAGTGCCAAGGCCAGGGCCTTCCCAATATCCCACCTAGCCCTGCCCTCTGGCAGTGGGAAGCCATTCCTCCTTGTCCTACCTTGCCCATTCCAATCTCTCATCAAAAAGAAGGCTGCCTCCATCTTCCTCAGCATTTTGTCACTCTGTTCCTGTCCTGCCTCTTTACTCATTTCTTTGTTCAGCAGTCCCAAATCTTACTTGTTTCTTGTTTAATTCTTATCTCTCTCCCCCACTACACCATCCCATGTTCCTTGTACAGCCAGCCACAGCCTGTTTCCAATTCCTCCTTTCACATCAGGGCTCCTGTTCCTACACACTTTCAACATGTGGATGTGGTACTTGGGGACACAGGTTAGGTGGTGGCCTTGGTAGTGCTGGGAGAACTGCTGGACTTGACGGTCTTAAAGGACTTTTCCCAACCTAAACGATTCTGTGTGGTTTCAACCACTGCCAAGCAGCAACAGAACCACCACTGGGAGCAGAGTGCCATCCCAGAGGAGCTGGAAGCAGCACTTACATAAGCTTCGGCTTGTCCCTATGGATTTCACCTGACAACATGACCCCTGTGCAGGGGAGGATGCAAACAGCCCAGCTGGCTCTGGGAACAGCAAAATGAGAATATTCAGTCACCACGGACGTCAGGGCACCTCCGGTTACATACGTGCTGCGCAGATGGAAACAGACTCCCCGTGCCCCCGGGACTGGTAATTTGGTCACAATTAGTCACATTATCAGCAACAGAGCCCTGGCACAAAGGCCACCTGACAAAGTTTCAAATGCCTAATGCAAAACATGAAGTTACCAGAGATTGTTAAAAAAACATGCTGACAGCTGTAAGCACAGACAAAGATGTGTTCGTGCCCCGGTCTCGCTCCAGAAATGGCAAATGGTTCTCCCTGAAACTCTAAAAACATCAACCTGGGAAAAGGCCAGTCACTGAGACAACTATTCCTTGAAATAATATACTTACTCCTAAAAAAATAAATAAATTCAAGGTTAAAAAGTTACCTCTGAGAACCTGTTACCTCTCCTCTCCTCCACAATGAAGAAAGCAACCACAGCTGGTAGGCAATGAAACAACTATTTGAAAAACAACAACAGCAACCACCACCATCCCTCACACAGCTTCAGGTTTCAGAAGCATGAACCATGAAAATATTCTAAATTTCAAAATCATGTACCTGAAAACAGTGCCATAATTGACCAATCTCACTGATTTGCAGGTAACATTAAAAAGCAGAAGGAAAAAGGAAAAGGCTCAGTCCTGGGGTGGTCTTGCAAGAATAATTAAAGAAAAAAAAAATTAAATGTTTTGATGAGTTACTCTTTTTAACACCAGGCTCCTGGACACCTACAACTCAGGGAGCACAAACTGCAGATGCAAAGAGCAGGAGCTCAGATCTACATATATACCAAGCAGCAAGATTCTCAGTTTCCCATAACTTTCCTCATGAGATATTTTTTAACACACTAAAAATAAACAGTTAAGTCGTGATTTACAGTCTATCACCATTTACTACAGCATGCAGTGCTGTAGTAGTACTAAGAGGTTACTGCTACATAACATTTTGTATTATGTTATTTTGACATCTGGTGTAATTTTATTTACAGTTTCATAAATCAGAGACCAAAAATCACCAATATATGTCTCCTTTGGGGAATTCCTGTATTTATTCACTTACTCTGGTAGCAGTAGTAGTAGTAGTAGTAGTGGTAGTAGTAGTAGTAGTGAAAGCAGTTGAGCTCTATGTGGTTACAGTGACCCAGCTGCATTCAACCAATTGCAGGAACAGGACCTATGCTTTTGATCATATTTTCCAGGCAGTTAAGACCACATTCATTTTAAATAAAAAAATCCTTCAGCATCCTACAGCAGTCAAAAAGAGTTTTTGTGGTTTCCTGAGCTCTTTACCAGCTGGTATAATCACCAGATTTATAAAACTTTGCTTACTAAAATTAATCTTAAAAATCAATAAATAAATGTGGGTAAAATGCCACAAAGGAAAATAGCCCATAAATGGACTGTACAGTCATGCTTCTTATAAGAACAGTACACAGGATATAGAGCAGCAGAGAGAAAAACAGGTTGATTTAAAATACATCTTTATTTCTTCACAGTGACGGAGGAAAAAAATAGTCCTGCCATAACGGCTAAAATCTGGTAGGTATTTGTGGTGAATTAAGGTTTTGTGAAACTGATGCTAAATGCTCACATTTTACAGAAAGACCCACACAGATTTTCTGAGCCCCCCAATTTCGCAGCCCTATAATATCCTCTCAGCCTTTAGGAGACAGGGAGTTAATATTTAAGAAACTATGAGACAAATTTCTTACTTTTTGTTGTAGTTTTTGAACCGTAACTTGCTCATTCATACCTGAAAACATCCACTTAAACAACCCAAAAAGATGGGTGAGGGGAAGTGATTTATCAGTATGATTTTGAAACCTTTTTCCCCCTTCACTTACTCCCCATCGTAGGACCTGTAGGAATCCACTACCCATACCTGTATCCACCACCCAGAGTTCACAAGAGAAGACGTGATGTTCACATTTGTACTTTCACATCCACATTCCTCAGTAAATGGAGTGGCACAGAAGATGTAGATCACGAAGATAACTTTATAAGTAAGGAATCCTTTCTGTAAGGAACACCTAAGGGTTGGTATCACAGTTACCAACTCGTCTATGTCACAGTTCATTCAGGTGGCTTTCAGAGCACACAGTTTAAAGTTTGAACAAGGACAGACCTCCACTTTCTCCTTCACTGCATCCAATCCATCCATGTGACACTCAGATTAAGAGAAGGGGGCAAGAAAAAGCCTTTAAGTTCAATAAAAAAGGCACTGCAAAGCTGCTTTGCCTCCAAATTTGCTCTCTCCTTTGGCATCAAACATGCCCCATCCAGCTGAGAATGGAGAAAAGGGTAAAAGAAAGAATAGTAAGGAACAGAGGACGACAGGAGGAGGAATTAAGACTATTCCACACCTGTTCTCTGCAGTGCCTTAGCACTGCTTTGGCTTTTGAGGGCAAAAGTTTGCATTTTCACAGCTTTTTCTGCAGTGTGGCTGTCAGGAGAAGCTCACACAGACAGCGTTGCAGGCTCAGGTATCTCACAGCCACCTCTCGTTATCCACCTAAGAGGCAAATCCAGCAAAACTCTGGCCACACTCTGTTAATGAACAGATGCTTCTCACCAGGCACAGAGGGGAGGAAAGAAGCAATTAGTGAAAATCTGAAGTAAAATCAAAGATTAAATTCAGAAGAAAATGGAAGAAGCAAAGGCATGACTGAAAAAAAAGAAATCAGTGCAGGGTAGAAGGAACAAGGTGGGGGTTGTGTTTTTATTAAGATGGAAGTAGTAAACCAATCCACACTGCACAGCAAACACTACAACTCTGCTGGCAGGGTGAGCTGAAAGGCAAGAATAAACCGGACAAGAAAACTTGATCTATGTTTTCATTTCACAGCTGGATCCTCATTAAGAAATTTTAGGGAAATCTTCCACTTTTACTCATCCAGTAAGGAATTTATTAAAAGACTGCGTGTAAAGCCTTCAAACTGAATGAAGAATGATGGGGGAAGAGACTGAGGCAGGAATGAAGCCTTGTCTGCTGTGCTCTGACCCTCAAGAAGCTCAGTTTATGGGAGAGGTTAAATGACTTAGTGACACAGAACCCAAAAATACACATCACACACGTACACCTCTGGTGCACATTTACAGGTTCAAGGCACACGAAGTTGGAGGCAGGAGAAAAAAAGCTTCAGGAAAATATTTCAGTCATCTTCATGGTTACTGTAGGTGCTCCTACTAAAAGCTGCTTCCTAAAAGGTATTGCCAGGAAATTGCATATAAATCATCTCTTCTTGCTTTCTACTCTCAGAGTTACAGTAAATAATCTGAAATTTCAGAAAATAAATGCTGTAACCAAAAAAAAATTGCCTCTCCTTCCAAAACAGGCTGGAAATTTACCTGGGAAGAGTTCTGTTTAGAAACTTTGAAACTAGCTTCCAGCTTTTTTGCCATTTCAATAATTTCACATAAACCCAAGAGAGTTTCTGTGTCCCAGTCTAAAAATGAAATTAAAACAGTGCAGATATCTCATGCATTATCACAGCTTTAGAAGCTGGGAAACTACAACATAGTTGTCCAAGGTATTGTCCAGCACAGATGGTCAAGGTCCACCAAAGGTAGCCAAAATTTGGATTCTATTATATGGACAACATAAAATAGAAACAAATCTAGCAGAATGACACAAAAAGAAATGCCAAGTAAGGAAGCAACAGTCAGTCTGGAAAATAAAACACCAGCTAAAAGCTAAAAGCTGCATCAAACCAGTTAAGCAAAGATTTTAATTAGAAATAAAAAAAGGCTTCCTGTTTTTTTCCCCTCTCCTCTAGGCCCTCCACTTCCACAGCAAACATTCAGCATCTTTGAGGCAGCCTGCCTGGCTATTACCACGTTACTTTGTAACAGGAACACCAAAAAAAGACAAAAAAAAGAGGTACATGCAGCGCTTCTTCTACAAGAGGGAGAGGAAAAGTTTTGAAATTGCTCTTCAGGTTACCCATCCTTACAAAAGAAATATGTATCTGTCATCAAATTTGGATGAGCCCATTCAGCCTCCTCTGAGGAAACATATCTGCCAATGTATCTTCATACAAGTAAATACTGAAATAATGAAGGATTATTTACCAAAACAGCAACTCACCACTTCGTGAATGGATCGGTTGAAGCCATCGTCCTCTGTGAGGATCAGCAAAATGATAAGAGCCATGTAAACATGGTGTGAGTTCCTTTCCTCAACGTGGTACAGAATTTCAAGAATTGGTAGAACCTTTAGAGAAGGAAAAACGTGCCTATTAGTTTATTCTTCAAATACTTCAGACAATAAACAGAGGAGGTTCTAAAGCTCCCATGTCCTTCTCAATATCATACCAGTTCCTCCCTCTTGAAATAACCACCCCTAAGCAGTGATTTTGTCTCTGCAAGAGAGTCTAAAAAAATGCTTTTGTGTGGTCAGACATGGAATTTCAATCCCTAATAAATGAGATTCCCAGCCATGCCTACCATAGGCCCCTCACACTGAATTCAGTTCTCCTCTCTACACTACAGGGAAAATCAAATTGCTAAACAAGATTCTCACCAGTTCAAGCAGGAAAACAGTTGTTTCTAACCATCTGTGCTACCACATGCCTGGTGTGAAAGAACTTTCCTCATCAAATCTAGCCATGCAAATTGGAGCTGAGGTGAACAGAGGCATTTTGAGTCAAATCCCATTTTGGTGTGCGAGGATGATCCCAGAAAGGAACCAGTTTTGGTTGGGTTAAGACTAGAAAAGGCCTGTTTTTCCAATTTTAGATAATATGCAGCCAAAGAGAACTGACATTATGACGAGAGTTCAGCCCAAGTTCTTGCAACATTTCCACCAGGATGAACAGTTTAAGCCAAAGTCTTGCAATAATAATGAAAATGAGATTTCATTGCAACAGCAAGTATACCTGAATGCTAGTCTAAAGTTAATCCAGATGCAAACGCTGTCCCTCTACCAACTGAAAATTAGCTTTCCACTGGCTCAGTACGACGTGGCTTCCCCAGGCTGCAGAAATAGGCCTAAATCACAAAATACCCTGGAAAAAGGAACTAGAGAAAACTCTCAGTTCCAAGAAGCTTCTAAACACCTAAAGGTTTGCTGTTTTTCAAAACAGGCCAAGTGCAGCAGGATGAATCATGTGAAACCTATTCTGGTGAGCAGCCAGGACACCGAGTGCTTCACAAGCCTCTGAAGTTACCAAAATGTTCTCTTACAGTCAACCGTCCTCAAAACAGCTGGAACGTACTAAAACAGTTTCTATTAAAATGAAATGAGACTGATCTAAATGCTGCAGGCCACAAAACCTTTTGACAGATGCTTTTGGTCAGGGTCAAGACAAGACCGCAACAGAAGCTGAGGGACAATATATTTACAATAATATTTTTATTACTATTAAATAAATATGAAAATAAAAAACATTCCATAAAAATATTTATACATTGCAATCATGCTTCCTTTGCCATTTTAAAGGATCCTTCACAAACTTCTCTCTCCAGTAGAAACTTGAGTCAACATCTTTGTGTTTTCTGAATATCGGTCTTGACTAAAGACCAGGTTTTCCCTAGAACATGTAACTGATGTATGGCCAAAAAACATTAGCCCTTTTCCTTGGGTGGGGGAAAAGGGAGACAAACATTTAGTCCACTGTTTAAATTATTTTAACTTTAGTCTACTGTTCAAATTATTTCTACCTCCAACACTTGCATGCAGCTTTGACTGCACAAGCTCTAAGTCCTTTTCCAGTCCAAGAGTTAGGATAATAAGCTGCATAGAGCTGGAAGTAACATAAAACCAACCAAGAATTGCATTTACAACTGGACTTTGCAGGGAGAACAACAAAAGCCTTGCTGAAGACAACCAGTGGAACAACTTCTTGGTTTTCTAGGCAGATCCCAAGTAGAATCATTGAATGGTTTGGCTTGGAAGAGTCCTTTAAAGGTAACTGAGATCCAGTGTGGTTAGTGTTAAATAATTCCACACAAAGCACTCTGGCAAAGCAAACAGCTTTGCTTTCCAGCTTTCTTCCAAACAGCTCAGAATATCTTCTTTTTCTATGTACATTAATATTAGTTCAAATTGTAGCTGAAAAAGTTCATCCATGCTCCTCAAGTGCTCCGAGTCCTACCAGTGTGTGGCTACCAACTACATTTAAAAAGTATGCCTTGATATTAGGACATCAGAGACATTTCCCTATGAGCCAATATGTCAAAGTCCTACTAAAATTTCATACTAGCTACTGAACAGTGGACTGGCTTTCCAAATTACTGCAATCAATTCTCCTGCCCCAAACAAACCTCTGTTCTTTAAAAACCTCTTCCCACCTCCACTGCCCTGGCCACGATTCCCTTTCCACTCCTCTTTTAGGCTTCTCTCCATCTACACACCAGATGAAGCTCAGGGAGGCAAATGGCAACTCTTACCTGCCATTTCCATATGAAAACAGAAACAATTCACACACTTTCTATAACTCTTCCTCCTTCCAACACTTTTTCCTTTATAGTGATTGCAAGGTGCACACACCTTTAGGACAAGCATTACTGTGCTCAGAACAAAAGCTGTTTGACAAGCCACAACTTAAATAAAAAAGTTAGGATGTAAGATTCAATTAAAATTGTA
The DNA here is from genome assembly GCF_009829145.1 of Chiroxiphia lanceolata. NCBI lineage: Eukaryota > Metazoa > Chordata > Aves > Passeriformes > Pipridae > Chiroxiphia > Chiroxiphia lanceolata. The sequence goes on along the minus strand of NC_045671.1, from coordinate 1,264,711 downwards.
ATTATATTAAAACAGAAAAGTGAAAAGACTTTGAGAGATGCCAGTTGGAATCTGGAGGAGACAGTTTTCTCCAAAAGAGGAAAATCATCTCAGGGAGCTTCCTTCTTGTGCGATGGCTTTGTCCACCCATGCACTGACAAGACAACAACCACCTATTTTTGTATTACTGGACCTTACAGTCAGTAAACCACCACTACTGCTGACACTCCCCCATCAGGAGCAGCTTTTAACTGGTAAGACACAGCTACCATTAAAAAGTTACTTTTAATCCCCAAAACAAGTGGCAGGTAAAAACAGACACTGAAAATTGCAGGTGCTATATTCAGTCCCAGGCTGGTTTCCCTAATAAAGAGTTTTAAAATAGCTTGTCTTTAGACATCAACAAAACACAAGCAGTAACCTGCTTAAGCCAAATTTATAGCACAGGCAAAAATATTGCTGTACCATCAACTGATATAAATACATCATTATATACATTATTTCAGTCCAGTCATGTCGAGCAGCAACAAAAGCTCAACTCAGCAGCCAAAGCAAACACATTGAATAGCTCATTTCTTATAAGCAGAAATCTCACTGGCATTTTTAGTTGCAATATTGGTGTTAATTGCGCTTTCAAACAGGAAAAGGCTTAACATTCTCTCATCCACAGACCACGATGCTATGCCTATCAAATATTTGTTAACTGCATCCCATTTCAACTGTCCCTCCACTTTCTGGAAGTTCCTCGCCAAATCCCAGATGTGAACATCCCAAACAGCATCAGATATTTAATCCATATTATAATTCTACAAAATTATACAAAGTGATGTAAGTTTTGAAAGACACACAAAGATCCTATTCATTCCTGCCAAACAGATTCATTGTAAGAGCAAAAAAGTTGATTTACTAACAATAAAACACGAATCTCAACAGAAGGTGAAGGTATTTACCTATAACCTATTTACCTATATACCAGTTATAGATAAATGAATCATATACAAATGAATCACCACCCCTCTCTGCAAGCAGGGAGTCCTCTCTGTTCAAGGATTCCCCCTTATGGGCACATACACGTCCTGATGCTTCTCAAGCTCTTTTCTGACATATCATGTAAGATTCCTAAGCCTCTCACAGTTTTATTGGTAATTTTAAGGCAAACAAAAATTAAAATTCTCTACACTGTCTCCATTTTTCAACAGCTTGTAACTACTTTATGAAGTATGGTAGTACACCACCAGAAGACTACACAGGAAGGAATAACCAGCTCCAATATTCAAGGCCCTTCATCTCATTTACAAGCCCAAGACTGAATTAGCTTTTTTTTCACTGCAGGGTTGTAATTAGGAGATAATGATTTCTTTCTCCAGTAATCCTCCTACTCCCCCAGTTCTTTTTGGGTCTGTGTTACTGAGCAATTACAATTGCTCTTCTCAGTTGGTTGCTGCTCATTCTTACCTACTGGCCCCATAAAAACAAGAGGATTGGACAAAGATGTCAGTAACTTGTCAGTACAGATCACAAAAAAGCAGCAGTATGCAGGAAGAGCAAAATAAGAGCAGGCAGTTTCAAATGTTGGTATCCAAAAAAAACCAAACCACCCCCCAAAAACATACTGTTGACTTGTCAATGATGCTTGTCTGAATTCTCTCAGATTTTCCCACATGGTGTTAAATGCTGATGATGATTTCTGGGATTTCCTGATCTTTTTATTTTTCTTTTTAGGTGATAATATATGAAAATATCCCACATTGCAGAGCATCTGAGTACCTGCATCTGGAGTTGTTTTGACACATGCACCTCATGGTTTTTCTGGAAGTTTTACAGTATATCAGACAACATGATTCTAAAACAAAGCACACACCTAACCTTTTCTTCTCCAAAGCAACCTGGTCTAGTGGAAGGTGTCCCTGCCCATGGTAGAGGGTTGGAACAAGATGAGCTCTAAGGTCCCTTCCAATCTAAACCATTCTGGGATTCTATCTGATAACTCTACAGATACAGCAAATTGTTAAGGTTAGCAGCTGTTAAACTTCTCATATCACACACTAACTGCCCCAAAAATTATACTTTGCCATTTGTTCACAGAACTCATGCAAAATGACTCAGCCCCTGCCCAGATAATCCGCAGCAGATGACACAGGAGTTCAGTCTTGAATCAGTTCAATACCAACCATCTCACCCCCGTTTGCCAACAGTGGCGTCTATCAACTCTGATTTTAGCAATGCATCTGCTGGAACTTGGACTGAAACCAAACTCACTCCATATCTGCCATCAAACAGGCAAGGGATCTAATTACCTGGCAAGATTTCAAATATTAAAATGGAAAGGGTTCTCTATTCCGTTACCAATCCCCCTAGACAGCCATTATCTTATTAAAGGAATGCTTTTTAATAAGTAAGATTTGCTAAAGTGGTTTGTGACATGACTAAAGTGGGGAGCATAAGCTAATTTATAACCTACAAAAACCATACCAGGTGTCTGTTATATTGCCCATTAACCACAATCCCATTTAAGTGGCTAAAAACTCACTACAGCTGTATTTCTATAAAACCTGTGAGCTGCTCCATGAGGAGTTTCAGTCTCAGGTCAACCCTGTAAGACATTTGGCATGTTAGTCAAGTTACAGCTCATTATGTTAACTATTATTCCTGAATGTACACAGTAAGCTCGTGCAACTTTTTAGCCCAAATATCTAAAAGAGATAAATAAAATAATGAATAGAATATTTGCCACCAGTTTCTTTACACTATGATCACAGAAGTGAGCAGGTTTGACCTGGATCATAACAGTGGCACAGAGAAAGAGGGAAAGAGACAGCCTTGTAGCTTTACCAGTACTACCCTTTACTGCAGTGACATGTTCTGCATCACACTCCTGAGATGACGTAACAAAAATGAATAAGTGAGCTAGAACTGGTGAAAAAGTGAGACAGGACCTACTGCTCCCACTGCAGAACAGGGACCACTGGCAGCTGGTGACACTCAGGTCCAGCCCCTTGTGAGGAAAATCAGGCAGGCAGAGAAAGACTTACCAGATTTTCTATGTCTGTCCGTGCCAACACGTACGTCCGCACGTTGCTGTTCTGGTGCAGAAGCATGTACAGAAGGAGAGTGGCCTGATCAGACTTCTGCTGCTCACACAAAGCTGTGTATAAGCTGTTAAAGTTAATCTGGAAAGCGTGTGGATTTGACGATGAAAAAGCAGTGTTATCTGAAATAAAGAAATAAGAGTAAATCTTGAACAAATACACATCATTCAGATAAAAATCTCTTGGTGAAATATTTTATACAGCCACCACAGTGAGGAGGAAATAAAAATCATCCATAACTCCTATCACCAATGGTCATAGGTTGTCCTCCCATGTGAGTTCCAGTTAGACTCCTCTACCTGCACAAAACACTCTTCTTTTTTCATAAAGCTATTCTTTTTGTCCAAATGGCTTTCACTGCTAAGAAGGAATGTGGTCCCAGGAGCTGCTGCAAGTAGAACAGCTACAATATCTTCTCAGGAATGAATATGCTGACAATTCATGTGTTTCCAAACCCTGCACCCCACACTTCCAGGTTTAGTTCCCTGGCATCAATATGGAGTATCTTGGCATGAAGGGGATATGTGCATAGGTCAAGACTATTGTGGTATCTCAGTGAAACACAGATACTGTCAGGACCTTAGATGTGTGTGGTGGGGAATTTCATGGGTTAAGTGGTGTAAAACACGACATCACATCGTCTGACATCCCTCAAAGTAACAGCAGTTTGTTGATATTCACAATACACTCTGTGCCAGAGCTGGAAGTGAAAATAGAACAGATTTCTGTTCACAGAACCTTTACCAGTTTCAACAAAAACTGGTAAACATCTGCACAGATCTCTGTGGTCTAGGAATTCCCAGTGGAAACAGAAAAGGCTAGAACTCAAAGGGGGCTTTTAAAAAAGATGGAGAGTGACTTTTTACATGGGTAAATAGTGACAGGACAAGGGGGAGTGGTTTTAAACCGAAAGAGGAGACATTTAGATAACAGATTACGAAGAAATTCTTTACACTGAAGGTGGTGAGGCCCTGGCACAAGTCGCCCAGAGAAGCGTGGCTGCCCCATCCCTGGGAGTGTCCAAGGCCAGGTTGGATGTGGCTTGGAGCAACCTGGGGCAGTGGAAGGAGTACCTGCCCATGGCAGGGGGTGGATGGAACTGAGCAATCTTGAGGGTCCCTTCCAACCCAAGCTACACTGTGGTTCTCTGATTTGTAGCCCGTATTCTTGGCAAAGTTCCTAAACAGCTTTCAGCACAGAAGAATGCGATGGTCGTCACTTATTTTGAACAACACTTCCACCCCTTGGGCAGGAGAAAGTGCTTGGAGGCCCTGTGGGAGCCCCCCAGGAGCCCTGGCTCCCCTCAGTTTTCTGGGGGCCGGGCGGAGACAACATGCTGGGGAGCCGCCGCTTCCCTTGGCCTGGGTGAGGGGTGGCAGCTCCAGCCATTCAGCTGGAGTCAGCAGGAGCCCTGGAGCAAACCCTCCTCCTGCCTGCGGGAGCCGGGAAGCGCTGCCACGCACATGGAGGCGAGACACAGCCCCACTGCCTGTCCCAAACCAACTACCCACAGGCACCACAGAGACCCAAACCTGCCCTTTCTGAACTACTGACCACGCTTGTGGACCAACTGGCGTAAAACCTCCTGCTTTGGGTGAAAATTCCTCTCCACAACAGGAGGTTTGGACGTAGACAGCAAAATCAGAGCAATTCCATCCTTGATGCCACAGTTCATTAGCTGAGAAGTGTCCATTGACTTTCCAGCTTCACCTCGGTGGATGTTTAAACTGTGCCACTTGGATTTATAGCCTTTCACTATCAGCAGTAAAAATCTAAATAGTATTAAAGAAACTTACAGCAACAGCAGCACAATCCTGTATTATTCTGTAGAACATTAGGCTGATCAACAGAAAAACTAAACTATTCTAGACCATGTAGAATAAAGAAAACTACCCTGAATTCTACTAATGTTGTCACAATTAAATTATATAAATTACTTAAAAAAAAAAAACAAACAAAAAAACCAAAAAAACCAGTTTTCTTTTTATAGTCACATGCTATAGATCATTGTGACAGCAACCAGCTTTCTTTTTTCATCTCACTTTCCTCATACTAAGCCCTCAGAATGTTTACAAGAATCAAATTTAAGCTCGATTATGAGTATCACAAGTGGAAACAAGTTTCTGGGAAATCATAAGTCATTCTATAACCATACACATCTACAGAAAATACAGCTTCTTATGCTACTTTTGACATAGAAGAAGTTCTTTTAAAATTTTATAATGATAAGTGTATAACACTTCTCAACAAAATTTACTGGCTACTAGTGAATTTAATCAAAGTCAACCAAAATAAAACATTAATGGAAGTTTGCAGTTTAAAAACTAGAGCAAAACAAAAACTTTATCAACAATTTGATCTCAACCACCTGTAAATGGCATACAGTAAATCCAAGGAGTATGTTAGGATTCAGAATTCTTCTAATGAGAACAAATCTGCATCCTCATGATCTAACAAAATTTCCTAGGTAAAGGTAAATAATTTAGAGCTCAACCTGCTAAATACTTAATGGTTAAAGGAATACAAAAACTGTCTGAAAGTGAGTAACTCAGAGAGATTGTTGTGGCTTCATAGGTTGTCACATTCCTCCTGAACTCTGTGCATGCTGTCAACCTGCACAAAGCCAATGAAAGGCAAAACCCTATGGCTCAAACTTAGAGATTTAAGTCCATAAAACATATATGGGAAGTGTTGGGAGTCCCCATCTCTGCAGGGATTTAAAAGCCCTGTGGATGTGGCACTTGGGGACATGGGTTGGTGGTGGACTTGGCAGTGTGGGGGAATTGTTGGACTCAATGACCTTAGAGGGCTTTTCCAACCCAAACAATGCTGTGATTCTATGAAAAGCAGCACAGCTGCTCATTGAGCTGCCCAGACAGTCCAGGCTGTGTCAAGGAATCACTGTGTCCCAAACAAGACCCTCTGAGAGTCAGTGCAGCACAGCACCTGCGGTTACCGGATACAGAGACTGGAACCAGCCTTCTCAAAAACCAGACAAGCACTGAAACAACTCTGAAGCCTTCCACACACGCAAAACTCATGAAAGTGCTTATACTAACCTTATTAAAATTATTAAAATTAATCTTATTAAAATTATTTTTTTTCCTCACACGTGCAACAGAAGAATATAGTCAGCAAATCCATCCAGGTAGTAATTCAATTGGTTATCTTCACTCTAAGGAACATGACTCCAGCTAAACAGGATTCCTCTGTAAAGTTTTAGGTGACTCCAGCAGACTCTTGGACGGCCTACCTACTTATAGGTCAGTTTTATCTATATTTTATGAAATTATGGAGTCACAGAACCATCAAGGTTGGAAGAACCCTTCAAGATCACCTTGTCCAACTGTAAACAGGACTAGAATCACAAAGTTTTCTAATCTTTCTCAAGTCTGAAGGACAAAGTATCCTCCATCTGTCCCTACCATTAAGTTCCAGCAGCTGAGGAACGTCACCTCAAAACTCCCAGAAGAAAAGGTACAATTACTGCTCTTCCACGGGCTTGCTGGAAGAACAACAATTTTTGGAAAGAGAACCTCTAAGAAATCACAGCAACTTAAAATTCACTTTCAACAGCTCGTGCTTACAGGTAAGAACAGATACGAACCTTGTGTGTTCTTGAAGGACATAATAGCTTGCCTGTAGGGGTTGGGCATGTCTGGGGCATCAGTCAGGTTGGCCAAGACCAGCAGCAGCAGCAGGCTCTGGCTGGCGAGCGGGGAGCACTGCTCCAGCTGCGGCGACGCTTTGCTGCCCACCCCGCCGAGTGTGAACACTGTCCACAGGCCAGCTGCAGAGGAAAGCACAAAACAGTATGTTAATGTTTCAATAAACAAAACTCCTTTAGAGGCCAGAGTTAGACTAGTTGTGAGGGAGAAATTCTTCTCTGTGAGGGTGGTTAGGCCCTGGCACAGGTTGCCCAGAGAAGCTGTGGCTGCCCCAGCCCTGGGAGTGTCCAAGGCCAGGTTGGACGGGGCTTGGAGCAACCTGGGCTAGTGGAAGGTGTCCCTGCCTATGGCAGGAGGGAATGAAGTGAGCTTTAAGGTCCCTTGCAACCCAAACCATTGTGTGATTCTACATGGTGCATGTACCGGTCCAGTATTAAAGGCATAATGTACAAAGTCAAAACAATGTCCCCAAATGCTGCTCTACAAAACTCAGTATCACAGAGCTTAAAGTTTGATGTTTGAGCCTGAAACACAGAGTCATTTTCATACTTACAGCACTAAAAAAAAAAAAATAAACTCCAACACTAACTGCATTTGAAATTCCTATTCCTAATTACAGCAGCCTTGGTGAACCAACCTGACCAGCGACGTGCCTAAGTACCAATCAGAGGAGAAGGAGCATCAGAGGACTCTCCTTATCCCTCTCCAGAAACTCCATTAGTCCTTATTTCCTTACCACTGCTCATGGCACTCTCTTACACCACTGAAAAAAAAAGAAGGAAAGCAGTAAAACTGAAAGAGAGATGCTGTAAACTCAGTATTACTGGGGGACAAAACCAAGAAGAAGGACAAACCCCCTGTGTTTATCACATCTGAGCCCCTGATACATTCCCAGGGGAATAAGAAGCAGCCTCTCTCAATCACAGTGTATTGCATTCCTCCCCAGATGCCTGCCTAGCAGCTCATTTTTTTGAGTGTATCTTCAAATTTTATGGCACAGACTGAGCATTTCATCAAATTATTCATTTAATAGGTCAAAGTCCTGAATTATACAGAAAAAAAAAAAAAGCTCAACTAAAAAAAAAAAATAGAAAATTCTTATTTCCTCTTTTAATTAATGCCTAAACTGAAAATTAATTACAATTTTCCCCACTTCTTAAAGAAGACAGAAAAAATTAAGGAAGTTTAGTTTTCAATCTTCTAGTCTGAGAGATTCAAGGTGCAAATGATAAAATCCTGTAAGCCATGTGAACACAAAGCATTAAGTGTAGTGTAACCAACTGAAAAGAATTTCAAGTACTCTTAGCCCTACAAAATTTCAAGTCATTCCAAAGAGCTTTTTTTCTTCAAATGTAATTATACAGTCAGATTATGTAATAAACCAGTGCTCCCTCATCAGCACAATTGCAGGGCAATTACTGCCATGTCAAGGGCAAGGGAACTAATGCCACTCAGTGTTAAGCAGCTTGAGGGAGTTCTTATAATAAAAAGCACTATAATTACAGCCTTCTTAGCAAAAATCTAATGTTCCATTAATAAACCTTTATCACCATGGTTTCAATCCACTGTCCTTTAAATTGGAATGAATGATGCTGACCATGAAGTTAGTTTTTGAACTCTCATGAGTTATCCAGAGGGGTAATGTGCAGAGAAAGTACTGTAAGAAAACTGAAACAACCATACATTTATCATACATTAAATAAATTTAAATTCGGCACATTGTCTTTCTTAAACTTCAGCTTAGTTCTCATTTTTTATTTTCCACCACCCCACCCTTCTGTGGCTGGCATCTGCCACTGCTACACCTTTCCTCAACAGTCAGGAAAGGAGGGATGTGGCCAAAATGCTGTCGATTAATCTGAATCTTCCACCAGGGAGAACAAGGTCATCATGTGCGAGAGAAATCTGCACATTTATATATGACCCAAGTAACCTCCTGAAGTCCTGGTTGTTGCACCCAGTGTACTCAAGAGACATCTCTAAGGAAAATCATAAACGGAAGATTGAAGTGCTAACAGATAAACAGCTTGGGAGGACAGAGAGATAGGGTTTCTACTTCTATGTAATACATTCCCAATATTTGAAATATCACTTTGCTAAACCTAGTTTTATATTTATGCATATTTCGAAGTTACAAGGCTATATAATATATATGTAATTCTGCTACATGGAAAACAAAGCAACTTATGCTGCAAACCCTTAGGAGCTCTGCTCACTATGTTCTTCTAAGGTCTGAAGTTAACAGAAAACATAGGAACAATATATACACTGATACAGCATGGCCAGAATCATATTTCAGATTCTGCTTCTTCAGAACATCACAGAAACAAAAACAAAACAAAGCAACAACAACAACAACAACAACAACAAAACAACAACAATGAAAAAAACACAAATAAAAACCAAAACAAACCAAAACAAACAAAAAACCAAACACCAAAAAAAAAACACACCACCAAAAAAATCCCACAGAATAAAAGGAAGATAATGCCATATTTAAAAGGGATGAAGGCCAGGTTGGATGGGGCTTGGAGCAACCTGATCTAGTGGAATGTGTCCCTGCCCACGGCAGGGAGGTGGAATGAGATGAGCTTTGAGGTCCCTTCCAACCCAAACCATTCTGGGATTCCACAATTCTATGAAAATTCCTATATAAGCCAATAGGATAGCCATAGGTGGCTGTAACAGTACTAGTTTTGCCTGGCACCACTACAAGCACGGAGAGAAATTTGGCCTAGACATCAACATACACTTCAACATACAGAGCTTGGATTTCTTTCATGTTGAATTTTCACTTTAAATTTAATTTACTCCTATTCTCTTGTCATTTTTGCATATATCCCAAGGGAAATGCAAATTCACAAAGTTTTCTTACAGCTTTCTAGATCTCTGGGAGGCGGCCAAGTCAGGATAGGGTTCTCAAAACTAAACCACTGAACTGTGAAACGGAAGGAGGAGTAGATTACCTGAAATAGCATTGTGAGCCAAAGTGCTTCTGAAGATTTATAAACTCTTGAAAAGCCTCTACATTACCAAATACTACCTCTCTGGTCCTAATTATAAGCCTGATGAAGTTAATAATCCATAACCCTAAAACAGCCTCTTCAATGTTGTTGTGGTTTAACACCACACAGCCAATCATTCGCTCCTCCCTGGTGGGATGGAGGAGAGAACTGGAAAAAAAGAACTGGAAAACTCATGGGCTGAGAGTTTTTCTGTTCATTAGGACAGAAAAGGATGGGAAAATGATGATGATGATGGTGATGATAATAATAGCAATAATAATAGTAATAACAGAATATACGGAAGAGTCTTCCTCTCTGGGGATATTCCAGAACCATCTGGATACAATTCTGTGCCACGTGCTCTGGGACAGGTGGGACCAGATGACCCACTGTGGTCCCTTCCAGCCTGAACCACTCTGGAATTCTCTAATATAACTTTATTTCTTGACTCAGTTCCACATGGAACCACATTGCTAGAATGTTTGTCAATTTGAGAAATATAAAATCCTGCCAGCTATTTCTGTCAAATACCCAGATACTTTGATACGGGTACTGTCTGCTTTCACCTTTAAAACTAAATTATAGATATATTTTTGTCCTTCTCTTCCACCAAACTACCCATCACAGATTTTTTTCCCCCACTCAAACAATGTAAGGCAGAGCAAGAAATGCAGATCTTAAGAGCAAGGTATGTTTTTTTGCAACAGAGAACCTGAGGCCTTCTGTAAGATGGCTGGAAACACAGTTCACAGCCATGAAAACAAACCCAGGACCTTAATGTAGTTTGACAGTCTGTGAAACAACACTTAATGGCAAAATGAAGTTATGACACATTCATCAAAATAGAACTTTCTTTCACCTGACTGTTATTTAACACAAACACAATTCTGCAGAAATCTCACCCCAACGCCTGGTCTCTGTTACACAACGAGATACAAATAAGGTTCATGTTTGTACCTCCTCAGAGAAAAGTTTAAACCCACTTATTTATAGTTTCATGTGACTAAGCAAATTTTAAGAGTTTGAATCTGAATACATTTTAAAACCAACAGACAGGTAGGAATGCAGAGGGTATTTTAAAAACTCATTATACTCATATAAAGCATTGCAGTTTATAGTCAACAACTTCTAGCAGTGTCTACCATTATTTTAAGTCAGTATATCAACTGACTGTGAGGTATAATTGATTTGTGAGCTCTCTTGGGGTAGTTATTGAACTACTTGCAATCCTTCCACAAAATGTGTTATTTACCTTCCAATCTTCAGTATAAAGGCTTCAGTACAAATTCTCTGAGCTTTCCCCTGGACAGAGTATTAAACTAATGCTGAGGAAATTGGTATTACTTATTTCCAAGCATCTTTCTACGAAATGAAGATTTAAAATTTTTTTAAAATATAACAGCAGCTGCAAAATGCAATCACAGTAATAACTGAACTTCAAGCTTTCCTTTGAACAGCCTATTCTTCATTAAGTTTAAATATAGGCATTAAATTTGAATTCATACAGGCAAAGCCTTTTTGAGTATGCTCGTGCCTCTCCTCAGTGGAGCTTGGTAACAAAGCAGATCCTTGCCTCTTCTCTCATCTCACAGCCCAAGTCCCCTCATACATCATCAGCATTTTCCCAATGAGTTTTATTGCTTTTGAAATTATTTTTCTGAGGGCACAAGGTTGAGGTGCAGCCTCAGGCTGCTTTCAAGACTGAAAAGGATGAAACGAGTTTTAGTAGATATGAATATCTTCAAAAGAGATCTTCATCTTGATCCCTCCCTGTCATTTTAACATTTCCAGAACAACAATCCGGCTCCCCCGTTGCAAAAATGGAAAGAACACAAAGAGATGAGGCTATAGAAGTTGGTAAAAAAACTGCCAAACACCAGGAAGAAAACCCAACCACAAAGAAAAAAAAACGAAACAGTTCTAACTTATGTTTAGCAATCTGTCCAAATCAAGTCCTAGCTCCACACTCTGATTTCCTATTTCTGAAACTTTCAGCATCCAAAAGATTGTCCAGTGCTGCAATAAAATCTAAGGCATCAGTAAATACAGATGATGAACTAAAGCAAAAGTGATTTTCGTTGCATCTAATTGATACCATCCTGTACTTCCTCCACTAAAACCAGTGAATAACGTATTATTAAAAAACATTACAGTTACTATTTAATTCTTATTACATTCAAGCAGCAGCTTTGGGAACTTGAGGGGTTGGGGTTTTTTTTGCTTAATGCTTATTATGTGTGTCACATTTCTTAAGTCAATTCAATGGTTCTCACACTGTGGTCTGGTGAACACTTTCTGGTGGCCCGTGGAGAGCTGGCAGATCACGTTGTGCTGGCTCTTGTCCTCATTTCCAGCTGCTACATTGTGTTAGAAGAAAGCTAAAAATACATAAATACTTTCCTACGGTTACTTTTCCATGTAAGCAATTTCTCAAGTTGCCACAGGGATGTTATGTGATAATGAATGGGAGAGGAAAAAGTGGTCCATGGAATGATGAACAGGGATCAGTGAGGCAGCTGTTGTATCAAAGGCATTTTACACTCTATGAGCACATCCTCAACATCTCAGATCTTTAGTTAGGCAACTTAAAACTGCAGATTGTGAGGAATACTTGCTTAAAAGACCACAAAAACAGCAGCTACGTTCATTTTAGGAAAGTCCCATTGCAGGTTCAGGAAGATTCATTACAGTAAGAAATGAGCAAAGCTGAAGTATAGGAAATACGGAGTAATTTTTCTGTGTTTTATGAACCTGCATGTTAAATATTCCATCCTCAGGCAAGATTAAGCTCATCTGTAGCATAAACACACAAAACTACGACCACTGACTGAAAAAGTGCATCTGATCAGAGCATAAATATTTTAGGTAGGGAAATTACAAAACTCAGAAGCACAAAAATGGCTGTCCTAAATACTGCAGTAACTTTTTGTTTGCAGTTACTCCTTAATTGCAGTAACTTTTTCAGTTTACAAAAGATCTCATAAATTATACATTTTTGCAACATTATACCTGGGCATAGTAATAGAAATGACAGAAGTAAAAGTTTTTTAATTTTCAGCAGTATTTTTCATGCTCTCCACTGCCTGACATTGGAGTAACAGAATTAACCCAAGCAAGTTTGAGACACAGAAGGAAAAAAGTTTTACAAACAGCTATAAATGAATAGTTTCTGGGTGACACACAGTCTAGCAAAATGAATTCACATTTTATATACTGGTAGGCTAGCTGCTCTCTAAGTCATTAGCAGGCTGCAGCAAGACTTCACACGTGGGAGATACTGAATTTAAAAGCATTTTGACACAACAGCTGTGTACCAGCCCATCTTGACTCTACCTTTCTGGAATACAGGAAAGGCACATGATGAGTACCAGAATCAATTTGTGATCACTTGTAAACTGCATATCCAGGCTTAAAATCCTATCAAACTACCACTTAGTCCTTAGTGTGAGGTCAAAGTCACACATTTCAACCATCTACACAGTGGACTGCCATGGGCTTTATATCACATGCTTCATTATATTTCAGGTGCTTTGTTATATTTCAGGTGCTTTCCTCTATTTCAGGTGCTTTATTATAATACTTTATTTTCAGTATTTAGTTCCTAAATACTACAGAAAAGTGACTGAAATGCTATAGAAAGATTAAGAGCATGTTTCAGATTACTTCTTTAAATGTTAAAGAAAAAAAAAGTATAGAACAAATGTTTTAAAAACCAAGTTACTTTCTTCTTGTCAAATCAGTGAGACAGAACGACTGTTCTGTATTTCATATATTTCAACTGGCTCATTGAAATATATGACTGAGTATGACTTAATTGTTTGAGGTTTTTCACACTTAATAACACTATTGTAAAGGCGACCAGTATTTCATCCCACTTGCCAAGAACAGCAGAAGGTAGTTATTTCTGTGAAGCCAAGCTCTGCAACACCAATTCCCTGCCTGCTCCACTCCTGGTCACTGGGAACAGCCCAGTTCATGTCTGTGTAGCCACATTTTTGAAGCACACCCCAGGCATTGTTCCCAATGCTGCAGCAGGACAGGGAAGCCGCAGGGAATGGCCGGGATGCAGGAGCCGCTGGGGAAAAGGTAGCCCAGGAAATCTCCACATAAGCCCTCCAAAGCTGGAGGAGTTCCGACGGGCCTGAGGCTGCCGGGGCCGTGATGTCATTAACACATTCTGGAAGCAGCTTTTCAGGAAATGAATCATGGAAGCAAGCGAAATGCAAAGATGTATTAGGTAACTGTGTCCATCCCCTACCCATGCAACAGTGTTCCCTCCAGTTTGTTATTCTATCCAGTCTAATTTTAAGGAACTAGTAATGGAGCTTGAACCACATCCTTTGGGAAGAGTGTTCCATAATCTAATAAACCTCAGTGCTGAGATTTTTTTCCTAATATTCAGCCTAAGCATTACTTTGTTCAGCTTCATCTCCTTATTCCTGTAAGTGGTTCTACGAAATGCCATAAAACATTTCTTCCCCAGTTCAGTGTTTACAGCCTTTAAATAAAAGGCACAGTCAGGTCTCCTTTGTTGCCCAGCCAAATTACATACACAGATTTTTCTTTCCTTTCTTTGAAAGTCTTTTCCATTTTGCTTCCTGTGATTAATCGCAGCTCCAATACTTTGCACAACCTTTCAAATGTCATGGAACTGAAAAGCATTACAAACACTAAACTTTGTAGATTTACTATAATAAACAAGCATGTTCCTCATTTCACTGTGAAAACAGTGTTTCTTTCATTTTAAAATTTTCATATTATTTTTTATCTCTAGATTTCAGGAGATGTTCACTGTAACATACAAAATGCGACAGACTCTCCTCAGGGGCAGGAACCCCATCTATTCCACCATAACTCTTCTTCTGGTTTTGAACTTCAAAATAAAGAGACAACCCCCTTCTCCCACGACCATGAAGCTCGGTTGTGGACTTGCAAACCCATCAAAGCTTTTGACACCGCAGCTCCATCAGTAATGTATAAAGACACCCCCAAGAAAGTATTTCATCCGAAAAACTACAGAAACATTTAAAAGCAAAGTCAACACCTGCAAACTCACTGAAATTATACTGCATATAATTATATGTATTATTTACGGTTGGAATCGGTAACCTTAGAGGTCTTTTCCAACCTTAATGATTCCATGAGTCTATGATAAATTTAACATTTGCAGATGGGGTCTGCTTCTCTTAGTTGTACAGAGATGCTGAAGCATGGAATGGTTTTGTTAGCTGGAAACCCCTGATGACATCTTTATTATCTGTAATTGGAATATGAGTAGCAGACATACCCAGACACGTTGAAGAATTAAGTAAAGCAAGTTACACATCACGTTCCTGAATCAAAAGGCTACCAAGTCTTCAGTAAGGCTGGAAATAACTTTAATAAACCACTAATTCACTTCTAGAAATATATTAAAAGAACTATAGGAAGGGAACATCCTAAATCAAGAATCTTCACATTTTTATTAGCTCCAGTCCTGGCCTGTTGCTGGCAACACCTATTTCAACTCCTTTGGACACAAGTGATAAAATTTTTGAGACGGAATGAAATTCCTGCTGCACATTTGAAGACTCTCCAGTAGAACTGAAGCTGCAAATGTGACCACAATATCAAGAAAAAATAAATAAAGGTTTTATGGTATTATACAAGAGCACAATATCACAGTATTATGACTACTTGAAACCTGGGAAACTAAGTGCAAGCTCGAAGAGGGTGAGAGAGAGGAAAACGAATGAGAAATGTGGGAAAAACTGCAAATCCACCCAGTGTTGGATTGAATTTTAGAGGAACTGTCTGACTCAATCATCCTTCAGCCTTGGAACAGCAAACCTCACGACAACAGCAAGTTCACATAGTGAGACATTAAAAGGGACTTGTTGGATGGTGGGGTTTTGGGGCTTTTTTTGGTTTGGGTCGTTTTGGTAGGATTTTGGGGAGGAGCAGTTAAGTTTTCGGGAGTTTTTTTGTTTGGTTTTATTGGTTGGGGGTTTTTTTAAACTTTTTTATTTATTTTATTTTATTTTTTTTATTTTTTTTACTTTATTTTATTTATTTATTTTTGTCTTTAATAGAAGACTCCTCTGGCTTTTGCCCAGGGCATCATCCCTGTACTTTATTGTTGTGGTCAGAATGGGAGGGAACACAGTGAACATTTATAATCCAACCAATACAGGGATTTTCAGTAACATTTTTTTGTCGACTCAATCAGACAAAATGCGAGAGAGAAACAAATGTGGAAATGCTTAAAAAAATCAAACCCTGGCAGTATTATTTTTAAATAGTGTTAATCAGGGCATCGATATTAACTAATGCTCTTGACACAAGACCCTCAGAAGAACTTTATCCCCACACAGAAGGGGAAGGGGGAAGAAGAAATCCAGACATCCATTGACAGAAGTGACCTGTAATGTTGCTAGACAGATCAAGGCATCCAACAAATGACTTTTCCAGAGCAGTTAGCATTTTATATCAGTTAGTCAGTTTAGCACACTGCTCCTGTTGGCTTGTTGTGATGCCAGGCACTTAATTCAAAATGAACCTGTTTCTTCAGACATGAGAACATGAGGAACATGAACAAGTGGCTTCTGGGAAAGTCTCCCTCTAAAGAATTCTGCTTAACAGCCTAAAAAAAAAAACAACAAAGTATAATAAAAATGCAAAGAGGCAAGGGAGATCTAATGTTTTTCTGAACTCAACTGCCTAAACCACAAGATAATTTTCACCCTTCTATTCCCTTTACTTGTTAAATGTATGCAGCTCAATTTCCATGGCAAATATCATGACAAGGCTTATCCCAGTTCCATGAGAAGATACATCCCTTGGCGGACTTCAGAGATCATTCCTGCCATCAGTCATGGGGTCAAATCCAGACTCAGTTCAAGTCTCTTGCAGAGCCACTCTGGGAGAGCTGGGGGTGTTCAGTCTGTTCAGCCTGGAGAAAACAAGGCTCTGGGGAGACCTGAGAGCCCCTTCCAGTGCCTAAAGGGGCTCCAGGAGAGCTGGAGAGAGACTTGAGACAAGGGATGGAGGGACAGGACACAGGGAATGGCTTCCCACTGGCAGAGGGCAGGGTTAGATGGGATATGGGGAAGGAATTCCTGGTTGGGAGGGTGGTGAGGCCCTGGCACAGGTTGCCCAGAGAAGCAGTGGCTGCCCCTGGATCCCTGGAAGTGTCCAAGGCCAGGTTGGATGGGGCTTGGAGCAACCATGTCTAGTGGAAGGTGTCCCTGCCCATGGCAGGGGGTGGGACTGGGGGAGCTTTGAAGTCCCTTCCAACCCAAACCATTCTGTGATTCTACGAACTTCAGTATTCAGGAAAGAACAAAGATCAGCTTTACCATGGCAAAAAACTGAGCTCCTCTCTGTGTTTAATCAGGCAAGAATTAAGCAGCTCCAATAGAGTAGGATGAGATAAGGGGGTAAATTCACTGCCTAAATTCTAAAAGGACTGATCAGCAGAACTGCTGGACTCAGCTCTGCCAGGATGAATCTCTCCTCCTGGTCACAGTTTTCATTATTCCCTCCAACCCACCACTGAATTCTGTCTCAATAGCTATAACTTGGCACCTTCCCAACCTCATCATGACCTTCCTTCCACTGAAACAGATTGTTTTGGAACGAACTGCCCGGGGAGTCCCCATCCCTGGAGGTGCTCAAGGAATGACTGGATGTGGCTCTCAGTGTTCTAGGCTGACCAGGTGGGGATCGGGCACAGGTTGGACTCAATGATCTTGGAGGGCTTTTCCAACTTAAAGGATTCTGAGATTCTGTCAAATAAATCCCTGCTTGCTCCTTTCTCCAGTCTACTGCCCATAAGCCAGAAAAAGATCCCATACAAAACTAAGAAGCAACAGCCAGGACAGCAAAGTCAGCACAGACCTCCTGATTTCCTCCTAGGCCTCACTTTCCCTCCTCCAAACTTGTGAAGCACCTGAGCACTGGTACCTGCAGCAATTCCAACTGGTTTCTCTTAACAGAGCCTTCAGGAGAGCATTTAAAAACAACTAAATTAAAATTCCTAATGTAACTAGGGCTGGAAAACTCAGAGTTACACAGTTTGGGAGTGACTTGCTCACACTCCTTGGAGCCTGTCTCCCCAGTGCAATGGGTATGTTGTTGTTTAATGCACCCTATCCCATCCCATCCCACCCCTATTTTCCCTCTAAATGGTAACATTCTGTCAAATAGTGAGATAACTTCTTCCTCTACTCTACCTGCTGCACCAAGGAAGAGGAAATCCCCGAGTGTTAACTCTCTTGCTTGAAACCTGGTCCACCAACAACTGGAAGAAGCAACTGCAGGGAAAGTCCCCCCTGGATGCTGGAACGGGCTCACAGACTTCACAAGGGGTGCTGTGTCCCAAGCCCCACTGGCACGACGCTCTGTGGAACACACTTCACGAAAGCTCAACGTTCAGACAGTTTTGCTGCCAGTTTTTCAGCAAGTTTCTGCTCCATGTATGCAAACGGCAAGTTTTGGGACCTTGTAAATTGGCCAGATTTAGTAAACTTTAAGAGGGACTGTAAATGGCACATCTCTATCCCCAGCTTCACTCCCCTAAGCCCCCCTCCCCAAATCTCAAGAGCCTGTTCCAAGGCATGAAGGCTCTAAAACTCCTCAATAAAACAGATGTAAGAATTCAGCATTGGTTAAGTAACATTTTTCCCTAACCTCATTCTCAGGAACAGAAGAACTGTTTTCAATTAAAGCAGTGCCAAAAAAAAAAAAAAAAAAAAAAAACCTTAAAAAAAAAAAAAGAGCCTAAGGAAGACGCTCAGCATGAAAAGTTTCATCACAAACAACTGAAGTTTGGGAAAAAAAAAATTATGAGCCATTGAAAATTGGATTTCACTACAGAAAGTGCTATATAAGCTTATCTTGAGGCATCAATACCAGCTCCAGCCATATGCACATTATTAAAATGGCAGTTTTAACAATGAAGCGCTGAGGAAAACGGCAGTGCTGAAGAATGAAGTCCTATCTCCAGAACAAGCGTGCCACAGGCAACATTTTTCATTATCTTGACTAGCAGAAAATGCCTCCTCAGCTGAAAGAACCCTGCGTCCCTGCTCACCACTAAGGGCAGGACGTGAGTTACTGCCAAGGCTGATGAGCTGTTTTATGTCAGCACCTGCCCTTTGGCTCCGCTCTCTGAACTGACATCAACTCCAGAGGCATCAGACAGGAACACATTTCTGTCACCAGACACCACGGCTGGATCCAGACCAACAAAACAGAGCTGCAGCACACGAGATCCTGTTTGAAGTCTTCCTATGGATCTAATACCGATTAAATTCCAGTGTCTTTCGGGTAGATGGCCAGCGTGGAGGGAATCGTGTTGGGAAGGGTTTTGGTGTATCAAATTTGCTGACTATAAAAACACAACACTATGGGGGGACAAAAAGGCTGACTAAGTATTACTGACTCTGCCTCTATATTTTTTCCCAGCAAAAAATTGATAGTTAACATTGAAATTATATAGAAACATGTGCTAACACTCCCCAACTTTACTATTAAAGACTAAAATTACATATAATGTATTGAGAAAGTTTTGGTTCCAAAAACTGATTCACCAGTTTATGGAATGAATTACATAAAGATTTGCATTTATATGAAAAATTATATTTAGAGGCAGTTTATTTTGTCTCTAGCATGCATGTTCAGTTCCAAAATGTTTTATCTTCAGTACCCAAAATTTTTACCACAGGGTGAGGGATTCCTCTGGGCTTTTCCTGTTCCTAAGGATTTTGCAATAATGCCAAGCCATGAAGGGGAAAGAGTATGCTCTCTGGGGGGCACAGTTAGGAAATACTGTGGACAACCCATGACTGTCTCTCTGCCATCACCCACAACAGGGCTATGCCCAGGCCTGAGAAGGAGAAGCTCACATAACTTTTTAATATAACATTCGACACAATTCTCATTGTGCATGAGATCAATCTGGAAGTCAAAAAGCCGATCTGGGAAGATGACTGCCCTCGAGGGCGACACATGATATCAATGCCTCCAGATTTCCACGCAGATCTCACTCCTATGGAAGCCACTTGGCCATCCCAATGTACCCCAGGCAAGCCCTACCTTGTGGTCAAACTTTGTAGGCCTTTAGCATCAGCAGCTGTCCCTTGTGTAGAGTCACCTTTTCAGGTTTTTTAGCTTTTGAGCAGATAATTTGAATATTGTTATATTTGAATATTGTAACATTTCTGCTATCCCAAATGTTCACAGAACTGCAGAATGGTTTAGGTTGGAAGGAATCTTAAAGCTCATCCGGTTCCATCCCCTGCCATGGACAGGGACACCTTCCACTATCCTAGGCTGCTCCAAGCCCTGTCCAACCTGGCCTTTAACACTTGCAGGGATCCAGGGGCAGACACAGCTGTTCTGGGCAACCTGTGCCAGGGCCTCACCACCCTCCCAGCTAGGAATTCCTTTCCCATATCCCATCTAACCCTGCCCTCTGCCAGTGAGAAGCCATTGCCCCTTGTCCTGTCCCTCCATCCCTTGTCCAAAGTCGCTTTCCAGCTCTCCTGGAGCCCCTTTAGGCACTGGAAGGGGCTCTCAGGTCTCCTCAGACACTTCTCAGGATGGAACTCACCCCACATTCTCACACCCATTATCAGATAACTTTGTGCAAAGTCACAAATGCTGCCAACCTGTCTGGTAGGAAGTGACAGCAGGGCCTCGTGACCAGGCCCTTCTCAAAACCATTACAACTGTCTGTACAAGAACAGACAATGAGAAACCCCTACATGCTGTGCATACACCTTGCAAAATCACCTGACATTGTTTGGTAAGAGGGACTCCTACACACGTTATCACAACCAAACAGCATGTTTCATTAACCTTGAAGCGAGGCCCAGCAGTTAAAACATGAGGATAAAGATCAGGACGCTGGAATTTTATTCCTATCTGCAATGTCAAATGATTACATAATTTTAGCCAAGCTTCAAGGATGTTATTTCCTCTATTTCCCCTATCTGTAAAAATGAGAATTTTATACTTAAAATGGGCATTTAACCCCTGGTTCCCTTGGCCTGAGTGTGAGCTGTTCCAGAGCTAATGCCCCAATCTTCTAAAGATCTCTGAGCCACCAAAGAGAGTCAGAGCAGATTATATGTACACTGGAATAGATTATACACACAATGTGTATATACATGCACATATATATATATATACATACAGCTATCTAATTATATAGAATAGATCTAATTACACAGATATAGTTATTCAGATATACAGAAAGGCAGATCTTGACAGACATCCTGACAATGACAACTGCTGAGAGAATTAATTCCATAAATATAACATATAGAGGCTCAACTCAGAAGCCAGTAGTGAGTTAGATGGATAAACCTGAAGCCAAACTTGAAATTATGCAAGCCATAAAATTTTTCCTGTCATTATTTTCATATTCTGTATTATCTACGTTTCATATATATATTTAATATATTTACATATGTTATATTTATGTGCTGATATACATCTTACAAAACCACCTGAAACTGTTTAAGTGGGAATCTTACACACTGTCACATGCAAACAGCATGACTGCTAAATATATGTTATATTCATATAATGTATTCTATATTTATGCAACAACTCATTCCTGTATACAATTTATGCATGGTTTATTTTTATATTTCTATGTATTTTGATAATTGAATAGTATATTTTTGTATATACATACTAAATATATAGATATAGTATACTGGGTCATATATATTTATATTATTTAATGTATTTATGCTTATATATTTTCTGTATAGTCACTATATTTTATTTGTATTATACAGTTTTTATATTATAAACACACACATGCACACACAGAACTAGTGAGTACCAAACAACTGTCAACTGCTGTGGTGCCCAAAAACATCTCCCATTCTTGGTGGAATTAATTTGATCCAGATTTTCCTTCCAGCTGAGAGTAAATTCTGCTGAAACCTCCCACATATCTACTTTTCCTTCTTTTGCAGATAAGGAAAAAAATTTTTGCTCAAGGACATGATGTAGCTGCCCCATTCCTAGAAGTGTCCAAGGCCAAGTTGGACGGGGCTTGGAGCAACCTGGTCTGGTGGAAGGTGTCCCTGCCCATGGCAGGGCCGTGGAACTGGATGATCCTTAAGGCCCCTTCCAGCCCAAACCATTCCAGGATCCCATGATCTGATTTTTTTTCCTAAAAACCAAAACTCCCACTAGTGTCTCATACAGGTATGTCCATAATTCGTAAGTCAAGTCCATTAACTACAAAACGTTCAGAAAGATTAAGAAATAGGTAAGAAAACAGGCTCAGTTTATGAATTGCTGGATGGCAATAAAACAACTTAAAGTCACTACATGAGGGCTCAGAGAGGATGTGGATCAGGTATTAGAGACCCCAAACAGAAAAAAAAAAAGGGCCATGACACAACTGCAGAGAAAGGAGACTATTAAATTTAAAAAGATTAAGTCTTTTCCAAATCAGGAAAGAAAAAGGTACATAAGCTTTGGCAAGTTCAGTGCTAAACCAGATTGAGTCAAGCCAAAAATAACCTGGGAACAGCTTGCTAAAGGTACGAAATCAACAGTAAGAGCTTTTTTGAAGAATCTGAAGTAGACAGGTCCTCAGAGAAGCCAAGAAGCCATGGAGGTGTTAAGGGAGCACCTCGAGAAGGTCAGGCTCTGGCTAATTAACTACGCTGGATCGACACTGGAAACAGGACTGGTGATCTCTCCTTCTTCCTTTCTTTCTCCCTCTCTTTAATCTCTCTCTCTTTTTCTCTTCCCTTTCACCCTACCCCTCTCATCAAACCCCACTGCTGTGTGCTCATATAGTAGGTCAGGGACTAACACACTGACTTCCAGGCCAAGTGTGTAATTTACTAATAAAACCTCATAAACTTTTGTGGACCCTCTGACTTTTGCCATTCCTTTTGATCACGAGCATCCACGAGCCCTGGGTGCTCCCTTACCTTTAAGGGTGGGAGATCACAGGCTCAAGGGGAGGCTGCCTTTGGAGTACCAGCCTTCAAATGAAGGGTCAGCAGAAGATTTAGAGGAAATTCTGGACTTTTTAAGAAACGCAGCATTTTCAGATTGCCTCACAAGACTCAATACCCACATCAGAGCTTCAGCTGTGTCCCTGAAGTGATGCATGCCTTTACTTTTTACTGTTTACATTAATTTCACCACCTAGGAATCCTCACTGCAGACACAATTACAGCTACGCCAAGCTCCTCTTGCTTGGGTTTAAGTAATTAAAAAAAGCACAGCAGTTATGGAAACACCTGCCTCCACAATAAGGAATGTCCCGATGTAGTTACGGCAGTAAAAGCTTCAGTTCTAACTCAAATACCTAAAATCAGTATGAATTTGAGTAAACATGCCTTACAAACTCAAGCAGAGGCCATGGACCTTGTTAGCTAGTTATTAATCACTATTTGAAACAAGCCCAAAAGAAAAAAAAAAAAAACAAAAACCACAAAACAAAAGAAGATGCTGCTTAATTAATATACTTTTAAGCGAACACAGCATTAATTTGTTTGAGGAAGGCGTGAATTAAAGGACTCCAAAATACATTCAGAACAAAATTGGAAAAACAAAATGTACAACATAATCCACTATTACATCCCAAGCTTTTATTTCCTCCCACACCTCTCATGCAGACATAAGAGTTTAATGATAAGACACCCACACCCACACATGATTATAATTTATGGATCATGGACCACTTTTAATTCTAGTTAAAAGCATCTGGCATTCCAGCAGATTATAAAATCCCTTCCTACGCTTGGGAAAGCACACAATGACGATCCCATAACGGACACCACACTCCATAAGGAATGCTGTCTAGCACAACACCCACACTAACCAGACAGAACTGTACATTTTAATTTATACAGTCATTACTCCTTTTCAAAGCTTGCCTCCTAAGGAGGATACAGGGACAGGGAAAGAGTCAGTTCTACACAACAAAGGGATTTATTTGTATGTAAGGTGCAACAATTATTTAGTATTTATTTTCCATCTTTAGGAGTTGCATTGTGCTTGTTTCAAGTATGTGCCAAACCACAGTGAAAATCTAATTTAAAATTAATTAACTGGGGAGCTCTAAATATGTGTCGAAGCAAACTTTTACACAGTTTATATGCTTTACAAATTGACTTCTGCAATTTGCAAATATGCCAGTTCTTGACATACCAATGAGATGCTGAAATGACTTAAAAAACGACTCCAAATATCTGAGCATGCCATGAGTTTGAGTAGACTGGTGGTGTCTGTGGCGGGGAGAGAGAGTGCAAAACACAGAGGGGAAAAAAAGATGCTATTAAAAAGACAGGAAGAGAAACACTGTAAGAGTGATTGAGAACACATTATTTTCCAATACACAAACAGCAAAAGCTCACAAGGTTATTTTTTCTTCTTCCAGTGAAAATACTAGGAAGCCAAATGGCAAAGACAAACATTTTCTATTTAGCAAGGGCAAAAATTCCACAAGTAGCCACACATTGAGGGACAAATCATTAACCTGACTAGACAAGCTACATAGGATTACGTTTAAAACACTTTAGTTGAGTACTCTAGAAAATACTACATTTTATTCTCTCTATACTGTTCAAAGTAAGTTGCCTTCAGTTCTGAAAGGCTTTTACAAGCTGACAGAGTGCACCAAGGAAACAGGAAAACCATGGAGGAAGAGACAAGAGTAACAGTCTACTACTTGTTTTCTTCATATCACTTGATGCACTGGTTTCGTAAATTTCCACAGCCCCAGGAGAGCCCATATTAAACATAACACATTTTCTACTCATAAAGCAGCACCAGCACAAATGGTAAACACACCCAGACCAGCCACACAATAGTTTTCTCTGCGTTTGTTCATTTTAATGCTGCAATTAAATCACTCGGCTGCACCAAGTGCTGTCACCAGGGCTTTGTTTTGTGACTGCTACAGCAGTTCAAAATTGTTTGCTTGGGAAACAGTACAACTTCTGCAAAGCTTCAGAGTGTTTTAGAAATTGGGATAGGGAAAGTAAATATATCTCAGAAAGGGAAAAATTTACATAAATCTTCATTAATAAGCAATTTGAATCAATACAGTAATTATAACAAAAAAAAATGCAGTGACAGCAGCCACAGCAAGTTAAAAGGTTACAGAAAAATTAAACAGAACATTGGGCAAGAATAGGAACGTGTCTAATGAGCACATTTTCCATCTAGGCTAAGACTATTTCAGGACAACCTTCTTAATTGCAAAAATGTAAAATGTTGCACTTCCAATTGCATAAAGCCTTTACATAACAAGCAGTTCTCTAACCTAGATTACATGTGATTCCTGTCCAAGAACAACTGTGACAAAAATCAGAGCCTCTATAGCTTCTGTCCATCTCCTGGGCTGCTTGGACCTAGAAACAACAAACACCACCTCGAGGATGATGTTGTGTGGCAAATCCCTAATTTAACATTTAAAAGAAAAGACAGCACACAATATCCCCGAACTGAACAACAGGAGAGGAACTCACGAAGTACAAAGAAGCCTGAAACCAGTAAAGATTTATCCATAATAAAGTGGATTTTATGTTTAAGCATGCTGACAAACTCCACTCAATGATCACTAAACTACTCCTGAGATTAGCTGAAACAGCAGACCTGCCACTAGACGTTGCTATGTGCAAATCTTAGATTTAATTTTGGGAGAAGATGCTCCAGGTGCTGTTTGAGAGAGACCTTGGAAGACCAACACTGCTTCCAAAAATGCCAATGGAAGAACACTTTGCTTCCTCTACCCTCTTGGTCAGAGGCAAGACAATTTGAAGAGGCTGAATAAAAGTCATCCCAAAAGCTTTCTCATTGCAGTCATCTGATTCATTCCACCAAATGTTTGGCAACAGGAAAACCCATGGAGAACCACAAGTAAGGTCAGACTTGGTAGCAACGAAATCCCCTACCTATTCAAGAAAGGGAGGCGTAGTCCCAGGCTCACCATTATTCTGTTAAAGATTCTGCTTGATTGGGTAGGTTTTTTTAATTCCAAAAAACTACTTCAGGTTTCACAGAGCCACAGAACCGTTACGGTTGGAAAGACCTCCAAGATCATCAAGTCCAACCATAAATTTGTTGCTGTTCATTTGTTTTCTTGAGACTAAACAACTAGATCACTGAGGAAACTTAGAGATAACATATTTTACAGAATGCAGATACAGAAAGAATTCCAGAGTGGTGTGGGCTGGAAGGGACCTTAAAGACTGCCTCATCCCACCCCCTGCCATGGGCAGGGACCTTTCCACTGGACCAGGTTGCTCCAAGCCCCGTCCAACCCAGCCTTGGACACTTCCAGGGTTTCTAAAGGTTAAATTTCTCTAATGTAAAACCAGTGCTTACACACTGACAACACACTCTGAGTGGCAGAGCAAAGCAAATTTGGTTACTTCAGATGGAGCAGGTGAGGGTGCTGACAGTCCCCCAGGAAATGCAAGACTGAAGTTTCCTACTCCCTAATTCTCCAAAAGAAGAGAAAGAAGGGGAAAAAAACAAAACCACAAAGAAAATGAAAAGCAAACTCCTGTGCAAGGTATGGCTGCTGTGCCCTTCCTAAAACCCTTCAGCCACAACACCAGCTGTGAGCATCCACCAGGACATCTCACCTGTGCAGACTGCCTGTGATGGACAGAAGTGACACAGGACAGTGATTACAGTCTCAGGGTGGAAAGACACTGGGTCTGATGCAGAACAGCCCTGTGCATCCCATTATAACCACTGTGTGTTCTAGGAATGGGGTTACTGATGAATTCTGCACGTTTTAGGTGTACCCTCCTCAGGATCTGAAGTGCAAAGTAAATCCAGGAAGCCAACCTCAGATACCTGATTGAAGCCTGATCAGAAAATGCCAGCTGAAGCCAATCTGAGAAAGTCTACTGATAAAGTCTTTCACCTTTCAGCACCCTGAAGACTTGCACATTGCTCCAGATGCCTATTAAAACCCAAAGTCCTGTAACAGCTATTTAAAACAGAACCCACGTATGTGCATGGCAGAAATAAATGGACTTATGCTGGCTGTGGATGTTACCTGCAGAATAAAATCAACTCAGTGTGAGGGGTTTGTGTGAACTAAGACCAAAAGGAAAGTAAAAATTCTCAGTTCAGACTAAAACTACAGGTCTGTGTATTTATCAGCTATAGTATCTCATAATGCCGAGCAAAAATCCAAAATATTAACAGGAATGCTAAGAAATTCAGTCTTTTAACAAATAAGGAATTATTCCAGAGTTAGACTCATTCTAAAATTTTTCATTTAGACAGAAAACCTTGTCCAAACCTTGTCCTGTTCCTGACCACAATTCTCTTATGAAACTTATTTTTAAATTTATTACCTACCCAATTCAGCAGAAGAGTGACAAGGTCTCAACTCTGTCATTTTTAATATCCACAAAAGGAAGACAAGGTTTGGATCTCAGCCAAGAAAAATTTGTCCATTGAACTGCAGTATTTCCAGCAACAACAATCTAATTCAAACCTCACAAAATGCTCCAAAAGGAGTGGGAAAGAAGGCAATGCTTGGCACAAGGGAAGAAATACTGTCTAGAGACCAATCTGGAAAGGCCAAACATGAAAGCATTTGCTTAACATGCTAAATAAAAATAATGTGCAGGAGCCTGTCAGACCAACATGCTCTCCCCTCTGGCACGAGCAAGGCCCTAGTGATACTCCAATGAAGGAAGTTTTTTTACCATTACCCTCTGGATATACACTCACATCAGGAATGGGTTTACATCCACAGCTGTAAATTAGGCAGGAGACTTCATGTCAGGCAGCCAAATCATACCTGGGTTAGAGATATCATCCTCCTCCTTACATCTACTCTGCCTTCCCAGCTCCATGACATCCCCATTCTTTCTGCTTGACAAGAGCAGAAGACAATATGGGAAACTCATGCAATAAGGGATTTCCTTCTGTGCCTTCCTCTCCAGCCTGTCACCTCTCTAGTCCTTCCCCTTACTTTAAATGGCAAAAGAGATTCAGCTCTCAAGTTTGCAATGCTTTGTTTTATTAAACTGAAATATTTGTTGAAAAAAGATTAAATGAATAAAGCTGTATTCCAGGTATGGTGCTAGTAATAGAATTTGTGGTCTAGGATCCCACTGCTGTTCCGGTAAAATGGTTAGAGAAAGCTTCCTGTGGGTGCCTAATTCCAAGTCTTTAAGCTCTCTCTTAAGATTAAATCCTTGGATGGTTTGGGTAGCACGTGGAAGGTGCCACACTGCATACACATCCTTGTGTTATTCCTTGTGTATTAACTGCACTAACTGGTATAATGCAAAATTATAAAAAACCCTCATCATCACTATAACACCACTACAACTTTACAGCTACTCCTGTGAGACTCAGAGACCACCTCTTTTGGGCACCTCCAGGAATGGCACCATATAACACTGTCATCAGCAGAGCATCCTTAGCACAGCAGAATCCAGCAAAATGCCATTTCTCCCCACTTGCTGCAGCCCCTGCCCCTGAGTCAGCAGCTGAGTATGCCCAAAGCAGCACCTCACTTGAGTCTGAGACACGTCCCCTCACCTGTGACAGTCACCATCAACCAGACACCAAGTGACAGGGCTTGGCAGCAGCTCTGGGCTTGGTGTACATTCAAAATACGAGTAAAAATCAAATTACTGAGAAGCAAGCAAAAACTCACACTTTCCTCTAAGGATAATAATTGAATTTCCATGTAATGCAGAAATTTATTTTTCAATAATGGAAATCCATTCTTTTCAACTAGGATGTCTATTCCTAGGTGCCACATTCTTTTCCTGTTAATAGTATTTTTCTTTCCCCAAAGTGACTCACTCTGGAAAATGCCACTCTCTTGAAAGAGAAAAATTGACAAACAAACCCAAGTGTCACAAAAATGAATGTTCATGCTCGATGCCACAACTACCACATACTGATGATAACTTAAAACCTCAATCACAAAAGTTCCAAATTACTCAACAATAGTAACTGGCTTCAGGACAAGGAAATAAAACTTAAATCTGCAACTGTGAAAATAGTTTCTACTAATACACTGCTAAGCACATGATCTGCTTGGCTTTGCTCTGCTTTGGCTGGGAAGTCTTTCGCAGAAAGACGGAAAAAGTTTTTGATGGCTTAATCAAAAGGAAAAATAGCCATTTATCAGGTTATGTAAAAATCTCATACTTGTGTTGGAAACTACAAATTGGCAGAACACATTTAATTACCACTGGCTCTTCTAGAACATTAGGTAAAAAATAACGATGGTATAATCGCATTAAGGGTTTGTCTTTGTTGGTTTAAGACAAAGATTTTAGTCAAAGGCCTCATTAAATCTTAGATCATTCTGTGCAGAGCTTAGCTCCTCCGTGGGTCTACAAAAACAAGGAAGTACAACTATAATCCCAAGAAATAAAAGAAAGATGGAGACACTTCCAAATTTTTTAGGCTTAAACATAGAGGAACATTTTCCCCTCTTGAACAAAAATTGTTCATTAGAAACTATTGCTCTTGAAATTAAATTATTTCTGAAATCAACCCTCAAAATCAGGACTTCAGTCCATACAGGCAATACTGTAAATATGTGCTCATAAGCACATTCTCAACGAGGCTCAAGAGAAAACATACTCTGAGCCACAAACAGATAGAGTGTGGCTCCATCAAGGTTGCAGTACCTCAAAATTACAAAATTAATTATAGCCAAGACTTTCGTGGTATGTCCACTTATCACAGAATGGTTTGGATTGGAAGGGACCTTAAAGCCCATCTCATTCCAACATCCTGCCACGGTCAGGGACACTTTCCACTATACCAGGTTGCTCCAAGCCCCATCCAACCTGGCCTTGAACACTTCCAGGGATCATGGTGCTTCTCTTATCCTCCAAAATATTTTTGTCTCTCACTCTGCAAATTCAACACACTCCTTGCATTCCGACCACTATTAGAAAAATGCACACAACTGAATTAAAAACAATGCTGCATAGGAAAATAAAAACTATGATACGGGTCAAGGACGAAAGTTTCTGTACAAATCTGCAAGACCACGATTTAGAACTGCAAACGTCCTAATGCATACAAATATTTTCATTACAGATTAATCAGATTCAAGTGTTCCTCTGATTCTGAGTTTTGGTGCCAGTGGAAGTTTTGCTTTCGTAACACATTTATGTTTTCCTTCATATCCCTTAGAGACACAGCAAAAACCTACCACAGCCATCATCTCCTGAAAGCACAGCATTCCTTTGCACCATGTACATTAAACAGCCAGTTATACATCTTTCTACTCGTGTTAACAACTTGGTTATCAAGGTGGTTAATTATCCACCAACTTCTGGACAGGTACTTCACATTGGCAAGACAGGTACCATTTCCTGCAAGGAGAATTCTTGTCTCACAAGTACAGTGTTAAATAAGAGTTCATCTCCAAGCTCCTTATACAAACTATTCTTTATATCTAAGCATTGCAGTTGAGTAAACTGACATCACAGATCAAGGCTAGATTTGCACACTAGATCTGAGCTGTTACGCAAATTAAAATATCTACTGATAATTGGAAAACCGTAAGCTCTGCTGCAGGTGCAACGAGTATATTTGGGAAGTTCTCATGCGTCAATTTAAGGATTTAAGGATTTAATGCAATTAACAGGTAAGCAAACTCACTGCTCCTCTTGTCCACTGAAGTGGTAGACGTTGCCTCCCTCTCCCAACCACAACGGATTGTATCCCCAACTGTGGAAAGGTACTCTTCAGTTTTGCATTTTCAAAGGCTGCTTCAATTTATTTGAAGCTTTGAAGTAATTACTCTTCCTCCCTGATAAAATCATTGAAAGGAGAATAAAACTGTTTCAGAACTTGACCTAATTTGATCATGACACAAAACTTCCACGACTGAAAGGTGCTGCTCCCATCAGTAGTTCTTTCTGTGCCCAACATAATAGATGTCATACAAATAAACTTCTCTTTCACTTTGTACGTGTCAAAAGATCTACCAGACTTCAGGAGTTAATTGAGGAATGGGTGAAAATACAGATTTTCCTTGCAGATGCACTAAAAAAAAAATCCATCATCATTTATTTTGGGAAAGGAGCAGAAAGCTAAAAGTAAAAGAGAACAGGGAACAGAAAGCACACAGACACACTTTGATCTACCCCCCTTTCACCTATAATATATAAACAGTAAAAATAAAATCATAAAGAAAAAATGCAAAATAATAGGCCACCTTCACAGAACTGGTACTCCAGCAGCCTACTGGAGGAAAACAAAACAAAACACCTAGAAAATGTAGATAGCTAATCAATATTTCCAGACAGGCAGTGCACAGCATTGCCTTTTCATTTCTTTAGTCTTTACACACAACAACCAATAGACAAAACCACAAAATTTAACTATTAAAAGGTGTCTCACACACCAGGCAAAGCAGCTCCCCTGCCCTGCTGAACATGGGCGATGGTTAATCTGAATGATCTGATGTCTGAACACTCCCACCCCAAAAAAGATGGCACAGACATCTGGCAGGACAATGAAGGGAAAACAGTTAATGTGTAATTTAATAACATGTAATTTATTAACAAATGCAGCTTTGGATGGATTTAACCCATTAGCAAACCTTAAAAACACACTGTAACAAAGAACAGAAAGAATAGAATTTGTTGTGCTTTATCAGTGTTCCTCACCACAGCCTGAAATGCAGCTCAGTTTCTCTTGTCCCTTCACTTTCCAGGCCATCCAGGGGACCTGCCAGTAACCAGACATCAAGTGTAAACCATTCATAATGTGGCATCAGTGCATCTGGAACCCGACAGATCATCCTTTTTCCTGAACTACTGAACCATTTTCATGAGAAGATATGTAGCAGAACACCCCAGCCTGAGCAGCTCACCGCAGATACTTTTAAAATTATGAAGAATAAATCCCTTACAGAGTTGTAACTCATAAGTGTTACTTTAATATCCCATATTACTGAAAAAAAACCTCATCCTTTGACTCCTGTATTAACTCTACATACTCTGTATGTGCCATTCAGAAGGATGGCCACCAAAAACTCTAGCCTTAGTCATTGCAAGACACCAAGTTTTAAAATTTTATTTAATACATCAGCTTGCTTCTAAGTTTCCTTTAACAAGCAATTTCCCCTGAAGAATTAAAGAAAAATCATCTTTGAGCCAATAGGCTTTCTTTTTTTTCTTTTATAATGGGTTATTTGAAGCCGTTCAGGTTTTGGAATATCAGGATAAATGTCAGGGAGATAAATCACCAACACACCTCGTGAAACTTGCTGCAGCACTCCCAGTAAACAAGCTGGAGCATATGGTTACAATTAGGATTTGTATGACCACAGAAATCAGAAGCTCTAGTCATGAACCACAGCCTCACTGTGCTGTGTACTGACGGTCCCTACTCCAAGCAGCTGACAGGAGACATACAGCAAAAGCAGAGCTCCCAACACTCCACAAGCCTGGGCAGTGTGGGGTAGACATCACAGAAAAGAGGCTTTACTGACTTTAAAAACACATAAGACTTGAGAATGTTTAGTATGAAATATTCAGACACTGTCATAAGGGTGGAGTGGTGGCAGCCAAGGGTCCCCAGCAGCATCAGCCTCTCCAAAGAAAAAAACCCCTACGGATTCACAGAATCCCAGAGTGGTTCAGGCTGGAAGGGACCACAGTGGGTCACCTGGTCCCATCTCACTGCTTGAGCAGGGCCATCCCAGAGCATGTGGCACAGGATTGTGCTCAGAAGGTTCTGGAATATCCCCACTGAGGGAGACTCCACATCCTCTTTGGGCAACCTGTTCAGTGTTTGGTCACTGCACAGCAAAGCAGTTCTTCCTCATGTTCAGATAGAACTTCCTGGGCATCAGTTCCTGCCCATTCCTCTTGTTCCATTGCTGAGCATCCCAGAGCAGAGCCTGGTCCATCCTCTGACCCCTCTATTCAGGTACCTACAAGTTCACTGGAGACAATGGAAGACTTCCATGACCTGTCAAGCCCAGGAACATACAGTATAAACTGCTCTTCTGAGAAAGAATGCTTTGTTATCACTGTCACCAATGCCTATGAAAAGAGCAGAGTTCACAGAGGAAAAAGTCTCTGCTACCTGTTCAGCTGGTTCTAATTAATGGTGGCTTACTATCAAAAACATGCTGGTGGAGCTTGCAACACTGATCAACCATTTTATGTAATCCCAGAATGGTTTGGGTTGGAAGCGACTTTAAAGCTCATCCAGTTCCACCCTCTGCCATGGGCAGGACACCTTACACTATCCCAGGTTACTCCAAGCCACATTCAGCCTGGACTTCAACACTTCCAGGGATTCAGGGGCAGACACAGCTGCTCTGGAAAACCTGTGCCAGGGCCTCGTCACCCTCACAGACACCAATTCCTGCCCAACATCACATCCAACCCTGCCCTCTGGCAGTGGGAAGCCATTCCCTCTTGTCCTGTTGTTCCAGGCCCTTGTCCCAAGTCCCTCTCCAGCTCTTCTGGAGCCCCTTTGGGCCCTGGAAGGGGCTCTCAGGTCTCCCTGGATCCTTCTCTTCTCCAGGTGAACCTCCTTAGCTCTCCCAGCCTGGCTCCAGAGCTCTGGAGGGCTCCAACCCTCAGAACATCATTATTTCTTATATAATTATACTACAACTCTTCTGGTTTCAGATCTTTGCAGTTGAAAAGCCCCAAGAGGTTGATGGAGCTGGAGCCAAGTGCTACCCAAACTGCTGTTGCTGTATAACCATTCTATTTCCTCACATCATTCATAAACACAAAGACACATTAGATTTCAAAAAATCCAAAAAACACAATAGAGTGTACATCAAAGGAAGTATCTAAGTGCTTCATAGTGAACACATCTACGGCCTGGAGGGATTTATACCAGAGGCAAGGTTTTTCTGTACTACTGTGGTTAAAGCAGAAGATGAGTTTTTCTCATGAAAACATGAATACTCTCCAAGGGGACACTGAGGCACTGCTCTGGAAGCAGTTCAACCCAACTCCAAACCAGTTGATGTGGCACTCATAGCACCCAAGGCACAGATTCTGGTCAGGATGGAGCTGTTCTGGTACTCAATTTGCTGGGCAGCTTTTTCAGACCAACCCTGACACAGCTACACAACTATTAACACTCAACCACTTATCCTCAAAGAACGTGTGCTTGAACCGACGCCACTTGTTTTGTTCTGGGTCAGGCACATCTTCAGAGAACTAAGAGAAAGGTTAAAGGTCTGGAAACTATCTAAATCCTCCCATCCAGGGAGGCAGAAATATCACAGGTACAGTGTCAAGAGGATGACGCTGTTAGAGACTGTGAGAACAAGCAAGGATGAAGATGAACAGACAGAAGTGGGACAGAAAGCTCAGATCCACGTTTCCATTGTGGTGAGCATGAACAGACAATTAAACACTGACTAAGCACCAGAGACAGACAGGGCTGTAGCTATGGAGCAGATCATACACCCGATCTGTGGCACATCATGAAAAGGCTCTGGAAGGTACAAACAACCAGCCTGAAGTATCTGTTAGCAGAAAAAAAGGTTGGTGGAATCACAAGAAATAACAGACACGTTGCTAGTAGCTTTTTGTGTCTCTCTACTTTGATGTATTTTAATCTAGATACTACAAATTAGGCTACATAAAATTGAAGGGGAAAAAAAAGAACATAAAACACTAAATATTAATAAATAGTTTTCTTGTAAAGTTAATCTGCAAGTGCTCCTATTAACCAGAAAGTAGCACCAACAAAAACAGGAATAAGCTACAGTATATTTAAATCACAGATGTACAACACAGGTCAGATGGCTTCAAGTAGCCTAATGCTGAATAGCATAATGTAGAATAAAGCATATCCTTGCATGATATAAAGCCATTAATGGCCAGGAATGTTTGTCTGGTTTCAACCAAAGACTACAGACATGAGAAAACAAGTCATTATTGATCACTACACACTGAATTCTGCAATTTACATTAATGCTACAACAGTATATTTGTGTGCAGGTTAGTTATGATGAAGACTTAGGTGATTAATGAAGATGAATCTGGTTACTGCGTCTTCTTTAGTTCCTTACAGATTTAACATTGTGCCCATTACATCTATAAAAACCCAAACAGCACAAACCAAGTCAATTAGATCTTACTGTTGCAGTAACTCCTTAATCCTGCAAGACGAATTGAAGTGTTTGGGGTATTTTTAATAGCAAAGTATAAACTGGATCAACTATTTAAAAGGAAACCATTTAAATTGACTTCTTTTCCAATAGTCTTGGGCAGCATTAACATTTCCCTGTCTTAGCACATCATCTGTTTGGCAGTTCCTTGCTGTAACAAGGATTTTATTTTGCAAGCAATAAAATGACTAATTAAAAAAAATTTGCTTGTCCACAAAAAGTCAAGTTGGTTGACTGCAGACCATGAACTGGCATATGCTAATATTATTCAAGAAAGAAAAAAGAGGGCACTTAAAGCCAACAAAAATACTTTTTTCGACAGTAAGTTGGTTCAATGTATGTTGTGAACCACAAAACGTGAATTTCTGGTTTCCAATAAATGAGTTTCTAATATCTAACCTCACTAGCATTCATGTTGATGTCATTTATGCCTTCACTATACTGTACCACATCTAGTACTTTACAATTATTTTCACACCCAGAGAAAGACTGCAAAGACAAAACAAAGCTGACTCAGTATAGAAGAATGTCCTCCAAGAAGTTACAAAAATTATATTCATTATTTTCCCCCTCCTTCTAAGCCCACAACTGTTCCTTTAACCACTGGAGGGCCATGGAACTGGCAACACGATTCTAACCCAGGTATTTTATACCCAGGACGGAGAAAGGTGCTTGCACACAGATAACCTGGACACAGTCAGTGGCCAAACCCAGGAGTAACTGGTGTGAGGATGTTGCTGTGTGGTTTCAGACTGAAGGAGGCTCATGAGAGGAAAAAAAACAAGCTACAAAGGATGAGAAGCAGGAGAAGGTTAACTGTGGGAAAGGATAAACTTCTGCTCATATTGTGCATAATTATCACTCCTGCTGAATCACAAGGAAGGAAAAGGGGGGTGGATTTAAAATACAGTGCTTATAAGTTTGTTGATCTCCTGCTGCTGTGTAAGCGACTACAAAACAGTCATAACTTAATACATGGTCACGCAGATGACTCTAGTATCAAGTTAAACAATGTAAAAGTACAATAATTATTTTAGGCCTCAAATTTCCATATGAAAAATGAATGTTTTTTAAAACCAGTCTCCCAGCTTCTTTCATCCTAAGTAGATTTCAGTTAGGCTACTTCAGCAAACTTATTTTAAGCATTATGTGGTATTTAAAAAGCACTGAGCAACATAAAAGTGAATTTTCAATTCTTCCCTTCTTCTTTCAATCCTTATTCTGTAAAGACTACAAAACACACAAAAGTAACACAATACAGAAATTACACTGAAGTTTTCCACAGCTGTTCATTGCTCAAAACTTGCCTCTGTTCCATAGCAGACTACAAATTTGCTCTATTCTGATTTGTACAGCACTCTATCCACGTAGCTCCATCCTACATTATCCAGAGGATTGACTTGATATCATTCAGGGATTAGACGGGCAAATATGCCATTTACTCTACCAACTCTGCTGTGTTGAAGTTTCACCTATAGTCCAACTTCATATACAGGCAAATAATATTTAAAAAAAATAAAAAATAATCAACTGACTGTTTGGGCACAGATAGAAAAAAAAAAAAAAAACAACTCTATTTTCTAACAGGATGTGGTACTTATTTTTTCCCCTTTCCCAGGCAGGAAATTAGAAAGCTTTTCATAAAAGGCTGCTCCTCTCAAAGCTTTAAATGACTATACTTAATTTACTGGGAGATGAGATGGCACTTCAGGTACTGCTGAAAGAAGCAAGAAAACAAGTGTAGGCGTACGCTGAGGGAGTTGTTAAGGGAATGGTTCAGGAGTGAAGGGGCTGGAAGTGTAGGAAGAGACAAGAACAGACGTAGGCTGAAACCTTAAGAGTGTGCATTAAGAAATGGAAACTTGAAATACAGCAAGTAAAAAGTTATGGGTGATATGAAACCAGAGGTGTCACAGAGGGAGGCTGGAGTCTGGCAGTATGGATGGACTTTACAAATCAATCAAGTAACCAGAAGAGGGGAAGGAAGCTGTTCCGCCTGTGGCAGCACTAAGGCAGAAAGACACTCAAGAGATCAGAATAATAACGACATGATCAGGTAGTAAGTAACAGGCATCAAAACACAGAGCAAGAACTGCAAAACTAC
Organism: Chiroxiphia lanceolata; assembly: GCF_009829145.1. Lineage (NCBI taxonomy): Eukaryota > Metazoa > Chordata > Aves > Passeriformes > Pipridae > Chiroxiphia > Chiroxiphia lanceolata. Next base: position 1,227,725 of record NC_045671.1, on the reverse strand, counting down.
AAACCAGACACTGAGAACTGCTGCAGAAAAACAAGTTCAGTGCCATTTTCTCTTGCAATTGAAACGAAGGAAAAGAATGTACCTGACGGAATGTACCTGGAATGAAACACTGTAAGGAACAACTTAATTAATTTCGTTGTCGATTAAGCACACTGCAAACCACGCCACCGCTTTCTGACGCGTTTATGTTACAAAGGCAACCCAAACACGCAGTGGTCTGCCCTGGAGACCAGGATATGGTGCTCCAGCAGCACCGGGAGCTGCGTGTGACAGACGTGCTCTTTTACTGCCTCCGTGAGGAGAGCCCCGAGCACTGCCACGGACGGGGAAGCATTTTCTGGCAGACCACTTGCGGCCTGAACTTTAATATTCCCTCGGGACACTGCCAGTGAATGGATTTCACAAAAGAGCAAAATAAATAGTATCGTTTTTAACAGCAGCTGACTTGCAAAGCGTTATTTAGTTTATCGGGGAGAAGGAAAATAACGTCTACCTTTACTGTTAGCACTGTATTATGTTTTATTCTTACTAGGTGGAAACAAAAAACCTTCAGGAATAATTTTTATGTGTAATGCACACACCAGTAAAACACATCTGGTGTGGGGAAGAGAGCAACCACCAACCAAACACGAGAAACTTTTTTCTGAACAAAGAATGGCATCCAGTCTCTCCTATTTTTCAGGTAGTATTTCTCTACAGCAAACAGTCCACACGTGAAAGGTCAGAACTAATCAGTAGTCATACTAATCAGGAAAAAATATTAGTCAACTTACTGGGAAAGGAATTCACTAAAACGTGTTACAAAAATTCCTATCTGGGTCACTCCCTTACATCACAGGACCCCTCTTGGAGGGACTCCTTGAGACCACCTAGTCCAAGCAGAGCCACAGAGCAGGTCACCTCGTCCACTGAGTAATTATAAAAAACAAAGCAAGCACATAAAACTATTTCTTCCAACATTTTAATTAATTATAATCATGTGATTTATCAAATAGGGCACTACTCTGTTGGTTGAGGCTTTTCTAATATGTCAGTAAAAAAAACAAACAGGGACTAAGTGATCCTTTCACCGTCTGCTGTCCTGCAGGTATAATTGCTTCAGATTCTAACACATCCTGAGATGGCCCATGAAGGATTACAATCCAAGCAGGCCTGTGGACAGCTTTTCTACACTGGCACCACTTGCTGAAAAAGAAATGGGCTACAGGTGTGTTTGCAAGAGAGGTCACATAGAAGGCAATACTTCATATGGTCTGAAGCACAATTTATAGAAAATCAGACTCACTTGCCACCCCAGATGCAATTCCATAAAGCAATCCTCCTCCATCTGTTTGCTGCTGAAAGACGTGGGTCCCTGGAGGAGGGCTTCTCTCTTGTCTAATGAAATTATACAGCAAAGTTTTCACAAGTCTGCTGGTGTATGGGAGACTGGAAAGAGAAGGAAAAATAGCTTTAGTTGACTCACAACTGACAAAGCTCAGGCAGGGTGCAAAGGCTGGAGTTTTGGTATTAAAGACAGTCAGTAACTCTCCCCCTGCACTGACCAGACTGGAAAGGAAAGAACACCAAGGTTTTGCCCATGCAAAGCTGCCCAGACTCCAGCAGGGTCATGGAAACCACCTTTTGTTTTCTTTTTTCAATACTACTTTAAAATAAACCATTTAGTTTGTTGAATCATTGTATTCACTTACCTCAAAACACAACCGGAAAAATATTTATGCAAGGGAAAGAAACATTGTATTTGTTCAGTTTTCACTCCATACTTTGGTTGCACAGAACAGGTAACAACAGCATTTCTCCATGCCCACAATATTTCTGTCTCTGTGTGCAACTTGGACCAGTTTTAAAGATCTTCTCCAATCTAAAGGATTCTACAATTCTATGAATTTGCAAAGACCAATGAAACAACCGACTTCATATCAGTGAATTTGACAAATGCACGTAAAATTTGTTGGGTTTAAGTAAAAGTTCATAATATTTCCTAACAGAGGAGGATTTCCACAGAAGCAAACAGATGGTGTGATTTAGAGGTGAAAAGATAAGAGCTGTGTTAGGATGAACCCTCTAAACATCTGCAGAAGCCCAGAAGATAAGGGGTTAATGTGTATGTCCCAGACACCAATAGCTGGCTGTTGAACCAACCACGGCTTTCTGGGAATCCCAGCCAAGGATTGTTGGTAACAACCCTCGTGAGAAAGACCAGGATGTGGCTGGAGAAGGGGCCCTGTGGAGGGAGGGCAGCACACATGTCCCTGTCCTGGCTCCTGGAGATCAGCACAACACAGGGGCAGGAATGAGGTTGAGAAACGGGCACGGACTGTAGGGGGGGATCAAGACCACCCAAAGCCTCCAGCCCATTCCCAGAAAGGTCTGGAAGAACAGACTGCACATGAGAATTAATTTGCATGGAAAGCGAGAAACTTCCCTCTAGGGAAGGTAAAACTTAAAAGGTGCCACCAGGAAGTCCGGGTGGTGCCCCAGGACCTGGACATGTCATCAGCTGAATAGACACTGGAGCCAGGACTGGTGAACTCTCTTTCTCCCTTCCTTTCTCTCTCCCCCTCTTTGATCCATCTCCCTCTCTGTCTCTCTCTGCCTCTCTGTCTCTCTTCCCTCTCACCCCATCCCTTTATCCAAACCCACTGCCATGTGTTCATACCAGGAGACCAGGGACTAAGCTTTGTGAGTTTCTGCAGACCCTCTGACTTTTGCTGTTCCTTTTGCCTATGAGCATCTACAAACCCTGGGTGCTCCCGTCTCCTCAGGGGTGGGACACCACACCAGTACCCCTCCAACTTTTCACATTGCTCTGGGCTCCCAGGAACTGAATTCCCACTTCCTAGGGGCCAGGTACCTGCTAATCCCAAACCAGATCTCTCACGCCACACACTAACTCTTCTCCCAAACATTCCCCATTTCCCCCCAAACCCTCAATTCCTTCAGTCCAGAGACTTAAGTATCACCAGACCCCACACATCCTGAGGCTCTGCCTCTACCCTGCTGATGTTTCATGTTTGTCTGCCCTGTGCTCCAAGCTGAGCCCCCTTCCTTTCATGACACCCCAGAGCAGTATCTCCCTTTTACGTGTAGTAGTGACTTCAGAAAATAAGATTAACAAATATATTCATCAAAAATCTGCCCACATGGAACTTAAAGTTGAAAGAGGATGAATGGGAGCCTAAAACGCATATAAGTCACTGTGACAAAGCATTTAAACACAACCACCAACTTGCCAGAATAAGTGGTATTACTCACATAACTGAGTTTACCACCTGCTAAGTATTTCCTTCAGCTTAGCATAGCACATATTCGCATCTTTCCAAGGACTGTCTTTTTATTTGTATGGCAAGAAGGCTCTAGCACTTCTGAGGTATGTGGGTTCTTCTAGGCTGCAGTGTTACGGGAAAAGCCCCAGAGCTGAATCAAAAAAAAGAACCATCCTGAAAAGGAAATGCTGTTTTAAGTTAATGAAATTACCCTCAAAAATAGAAATTATTTCCAAAATAGTTTTACTGAAGTCTGGGCTGCGAGATTTAAACCTGAAACCCTCCAACAGCCTTTACAAGTGTTTGCTTTCGTGTTCTCTTTCTTTTGAGCAGAACAAGTCTTCTATCAAAATGTACTTTTGCTGCCTTTTGTTTCCAGGTACAAACAACCTAAACAAGTGATTAGAAGCATTTGCTCTGCCATCAGGCACCACACCAGAGCAGGACATACCATCGACCACGCATCAGGTATCTGTGGATGATGCTCTCTCGCAGAATCTCTTTGTGGAATAACTGGCAGGAGAGGAACACGATGAGAGTTGTCACAGCTTCCAAAGAAATACTGTATGTAATATCTCTGCAGGAAAAAGGGAAAATTTGCAGAGATTAGCCTGTTGGGTTTGTTTACAAGCTGACTTCCAAGAACACTTGGTAGCTTCACCTGAAGTTATAGACTGTGTAGCACAGAGAGTGTCAATTGGGAACACGTAAACAACAAATTCAAGAAACCCAGAACAGCTTCATACCAAAACAGGGTTGTTTTTCTCAGATATAAGTATTTTTTTTTTATACACCAAAAGAAAAAACAACGTAAAAACACTGAGGTATTGCCCAGAACACTAGAGTTGCAATTTTCAGAGTACGTTTCTTCCTAAAAATAATAAATATCTCTCAAGAGTGCATCCTTTGTCCTGTTAAATAAAATTGTCACAAAACCATTATGCAAAGTCAGGGAATGTCCATCTAGCCAAACAGAGCTCCATCTCCCAGGAAAAGTGGACTCTTATAAAAGGAATATAATACACAAATGCTAGTTCAAGTGTACAAAAAGCTCAGGGTATCACATACATTGTTCAGTTTTAAATTATATTTTCGAGGTAATAGTGAAGTAGAAAGTCTCAAGATATTACACACAATCCCAAAGAATGTGCTGCAATGGTTAAATACTGACAGCAGACAGTTCAGCAAAGCTCATTAAGGTTGATTAGGAAAGGCTGTGCAGCAAAATTCAGGAGAGACCCACTATTTAGGATATCTTGTGCTTTCTGTTCCCACCTCTGCCTATAATGACTTTGCTAGAGGTCTTATTTTTAAAAGGGATAGGAAAATGGCATTTGCTACTGCAATCAATAACAAACTGCAGGCTGCAAAAAACCTTTTAAAACACAATGAAGTAAAGGACTTGAAGTGAAGGACTTGAATCAGTATCATCCTTGCACCAAACACCAAACAACAAATCAGCATCCATGTGTGTTTAATCAGTGATGAAGTTTTTCTTTGTTACGTCTCCTTCCAAAAATTTTATTCTCAGCAGTTAAAACAGGTATAAACATAAAACCAAGTGCCCTTCCAAACGATGATGACTTAAAAACTACAGTGCAACCTCCTCAACCAAAATAAATTAAATGCAGACAAGTCTAGATTTTCATTAGTCTCAGGATGGGAACTGGTGTGGTCCCTATCAGAACAAAAAGGGTTTCATTTAGAAGAAATCAATCTGATTTTTAACACATTCAAATATTTTAATATTCTCTAGTGTGCTGCCAGATGCACTGTAAATACCATGCATTACTGTGAAGTGTAAAAAGAAGTTTCTGGGTGCCAGAGAGTGCAGTTATTTACTCAAAGTCAACGGCAAACTGGAATCACAATTTCCAAGATCACTATCCATAGAACTGCAGCACCTCTTGATACAAAAATGTTTTTGAAAGTGAGGGTTATGCAAACTCACTGTTTTTATTTCCTCTCACCTGATTTGAGTATTTGAACCCCTAACATCTCAAATTATAGGTCAGGAAGAGACATACTGCTCGAGTAACACGCTCCTTGAAAATCATGAAGTCCATTCTAATTACATTTTGTTTCTGTGAGTTACCTGACTTTTTACCCACTCCTGAGGAAGTCTGCCAGTGTAAATGATGATAATTAGATCAGGCCAGAGGTTACACTCTGATCTGATTCCACTGCAAATTCACCTCAGCCAGAAGCAAGGCTGTGCCGGGAGCGGCGCCCGCTCCCTCTCCAAACCAGGGATGCTGTGAAATCCACCACCCATGCTCACCCCAAGCAAAGAAAGGAAGACATACATATACATAAAAAAAATTATCAGAGCTTTAGCCACCAGCAAAAAAAAAAAAAAAAAAAAAAAAAAAAAAAGAAATGTTTTTCTATCAAAGTAAAAAGAACGGCTTGGAAAAATACTTTTTAGTTATTAAAAAAAAAATAAAATTCAGAAGCTCATCATTATTTACCAAGGCTGAGAATACAAGAACGATGTCTCCCACCCCAAGCTGATGAATGAAAAGGGTAATTTCATGACACACTCACACTACAATATGTACTGGGGGACACTGCAGAGAGGAAACAAACTTTGGAGTCTATCATACTTTTTCTCCATTTCAGTCATTCATTCCTTTATTTTTCTGATAAGTCATACAAGTGTAATAGCAAATCTGAGGAAATGTTATAAAATTATTTTCTGTTTTGATAAGAATCAGCATTAAAAAAATAAGCAAAGAGATTACTGTAATGCACTAAGTAAATTTTTTGGGGGAAAAAAATCTGCTTTCAATATCCTTACAGAACTCTGAAAGAAAAAACAAACAGAAAGCTGAATTCATGCAGCCAGAGTTAGTGAGTTATTCTAATTTTCTCCCCATTCAAAACTCAGACAGGGCACATCTAACTGCAGAAAAATTCCACTCAACCTGTAGAATCTGTTCAAATTAAATCTGCTCTGACATAAACACAACCAGGGCCCTGATATCTGGGGTAACCCCTCAGCTACAGTCACCCTTAATTTATCAGCACAAGGATAAAGCTTCAGAGCAAACTTATTTTCTCCACTAAGGGTCAGATGTATGGTTTTCTGAAACTCAAGCATTTCTAAAGGGTCACAAGAACCACCAGGAACCTCTTTTAACTTCAAAGAAAATATACTGTTTATTTATATTTAGAGACTATAGAATAGGGGGTCCTGTTCTTGATTTTATTTTTTTTTTTGTTCAAAGCTATCGGTCATACAGAATGCCTTTACATGGAATTTATGCTGATCTTCAACTTCCTCTTAAAACTGATTGCAGATAAGAAGGAAACTAGAAAAAATGAACTCATGTATCAATTACATGTCAAAATTATTTAGCTATTTATTTCAGAAAACCAGAACAACTGCATGTTGTTTTGAGCTTCTGAGGTTTGGTTTTTTTTTTCCTCCCCTTCTCAAGTGTCATATAAAACAAACTCAGATAAAGCTCATGTTCTGGGTAAATGGACTTCATAGAGCAGTGCACCAAAGCATACACAGGTTTTTTCTTCTGCTGCTTCTAGATTTTCTCTTTCAGAGATTCAACAGTTATCCTCAATTTTTTCCTCTTTCTCACCTTTCCACTGGAGGATATATTTGCATATGAGGTGGGAAAGCTATCAGATATTATTCTTTTGTCCCTCAAGATGTTCATCTCTCACGAGGAAAGAATCTGGTACAGACTGAACTCTAGAAATGGTGGCAATCATTTCTCTCTTTGGGTTCTCTCCTTATTGCAGGTAGCTGTCCTTCTACTGCATATTTTACTCAGTGACACAAAGCAAGTGCCTGTTCCTTGAACCAGATGGAACAGGTCCAGGTTCTTGCACATGACACCCACGTTAAAACTGATTTCTGGCAACAAACCTTACGTATAAACATTTACTCTCTAAAGAGAAGACATGTCATATATATATCTGAGATTATCTTAAATTATGGATTCTTCACAGAATGCCAACTTGAGCTCCAAGACACAATATTCCCCCGTACTGACACAATAAACTTGTGCATGTATTTAACACGTGTTCAGTATCTACATTTCGGTGAGAAACTGATACATCAATGAACTCCTTCCAAAAGCAAATGATGCCAGATCAGTTCAACGAACACTTTTAAATTAAACAACCACATACAGTTTGAATTGTAGCAATCTTTAGATAATAACTCATTAAATCAAAAGACAAAAATTAGAATAATAGAATCACAGAGTGGTTTGGGTTGGAAGGGACCTTAAAGCTCATTCAGGTCCACCCCCTGCCTTGGGCAGGGACACCTTCCACTAGTCCAGGTTGCTCCAAGCCCCATCCAACCTTAGCCTAACTTCTGCTTCCAAATAGAACAGAACAAGAACTATGGTCCTGTTAAAACCTCAGCTCCCCAGTACCCGTGGCATCTGCTTTTTCCATTCAAAACCATGTGGATGACCTTCTATCAGCATCACCTACCAAGAACCTCAACAATCTCCCTATGTGTCACCATCCTGCTGCTGCTGGCTTCTCTCCAAGGCCAAGCACAGCTCACAAGTGCTTTCTGTGCTCCCAATCATTCAAGCTTTGTTCCCTGCCTGCGAGAGAGAGGTCTGTGACAGAGGAACCAAGGTGAAGCACAGAGGCACCATAGAGGAAAATCTCAGCTAGGAACTCCAATTAACACTCTGAAGGCACATGCTGCTGTAAACACTTTAATTACTCAGTGAAATGCAGCTCTTTCTATATCAGCACAGAGAGGCTGAGACCTCGTAAATGATTTCACACCTACAGAGCAAACAGCCAGAACAGTCAGAAACCCAACTCCGAATTTCAACTCCCACCCCTAGACCAAGCCCCCTCCCTGTTCAAATATTTTGCTGAACTTTCACCCAGCCAGAGCTGTCTACTCCGAGTATTAAAAGGTTAAAAGGTAACCCATTTTCTAATTTAGGAGAGTTGCCAAAAGGGCTGATTCATACAAAAACTCTCAAATCATACAGGAACCAGGTTTCATTTCCCTGCTTCCTGAGGGCCCATCAGAAAGGTGAAAGAGGAGTCACCACAGAGAATAGGATCAGTTTTGAAAACTGAAAAGCAAGTCGAGTATCTGGTTATCAGTCTCAGGATACAAGTACAACAACTCAAAGAGAACATAATCTTTCCTCTTGGAGTCACTCCTAATTTTACACTCACTGATGGCACATAGGCACCGTGGCAGCTGATAATGCACTACACTCATTACAGCTGACTCCAAACATTTGGGAGCTGTCCCAAAGGGGCACTCAACAAACACTGACTGGAAGCAGAAAGTACCTCTGACACTTCCTACTGCATCTCCCCACACTGGGTGTTCTCAACTGGGAGAAGAATGAGAGTGAGGAAACAAAACCTCCCAGAATGGTTTGGGTTTGAAGGGACCTTAAATATCATCGGGTTCCACCCCCTGCCATGGGCAGGGACACCTTCCCTTAGAACAGGTTACTCCAAATCCCATCCAACCTGGACTTCAACACTTCCAGGGATCCAGGGGCAGACACAGCTGCTCTGGACAACCTGTGCCAGGGCCTCACCACCCTCACAGGCAACAATTCCTGCCCAATATCCCATCTAACCCTGCCCTCTGCCAAGGGGAAGCCATTCCCCCTTGTCCTGTCCCTCCATCTCCTGTTCCAAGTCCCTCTCCAGCTCTCCTGGAGCCCCTTTAGGCACTGGAAGGGGCTCTCAGGTCTCCCTGGATCCTTCTCTTCTGCAGGTGAATACCCCCAGCTGTCCCAGCCTGGCTCCAGAGCAGAGGGGCTCCAGCTCTCTGATCATCAAAAGTATGGAAACACTCTCAAGGCAGTACCTAAAGGATTAATATAACAGTTGGATTCAAGAGCCTTTATTCCCAGACCTGTTCCTAAACCACCTGAGACTACGTGACTTTGTCCATTTTCACCTCATCAGCATTCAGTTCTTCCCTCTACAGACTAAAAATACTAAAAAAAGTTTTGGACTCTTAAACATTGCACAGAGAATCCATATTCTTCTGTATTTACTTTTCATATCAATAAGTCTTGTTAGCTATATCCACTAAATCTAATCAAAAGAAATTACTTTCCAAACACCAGAACACAGAAGAGCAGTCCAAATTCCCATAAAAATGGACAGCTGCAGTGACTCCCAGGTGTGGCTTCCAACCCACAGGGAAGAGGCAGCCACAGAGAAGAAGATGACACAGGTGATCAAAAAGCTACAGGCTTCTGGACAGAGCCAGACCACAGGAATCATGTCCTGCATTCCACCCAGGCAGCCTAAGTGAAAGGCAGACCTGCTCCACAGTCTCTCCTTGCCTTTGCTGCTGAGACCCAAATACCTGCAGCCGGGGTTTTTCAAGATCACCTTTTACAAAAAAAGCGCTGAAAACCATAGCAGAAAGCAGATTATTAGGAATTTGAATACACAGCACAACGTATGATGAACTGTACAGACCCCTGATAGTATGCTCGGCGGTTAGAAAGTTTGTTGCAAGTTGAACTTTGGTTAAAACTTCTGTAGTGAAAAGACTGATCATGGAGAAACAGCGATCGAACTCTATAATAAAAACTAAATTAGAACAGAACAAAGAATATGTGATACAGATAAAGGTTTTCCTATTCAGGACCTTTAGACACTTAAGACACCACACATCTGCCATCAGAAATAAGGATACGAGTGAGTAAGAAAATCTTCCAAATACATAAATATGTTCTATTTGCTCCACCCCAAGGTGCAGCAGCAAATGAAACTCCCTTTGTATGAATCAGACTCCTCCTAAACAGAGCACAACAGTCTCAAACTTTGAGGCTCTTCAAAGTGAAGCAACACAAATCTCTCTGAGTTTCAGTATTTTCGGTACCTTCCACCTCAGTTTCAGCAGATGGAAGTTTGCCTTTGGTGATTAGACAAAGTCACCAAAAATGCAAAAGGCAAATAGCTTTTCAAACAATGGAGCCCCCACAATCTTGGTAAAAGTTCCCTGAAGAGACCTTCTTTAAAAAGCAGCATTCTGACCTATTCTTTCAAAAATAACAAAAAAGGCATTAAAATATGACGCTCCTGAAGTAGGACAAAAACAGTTCTTATCCTTTTCTCTGCTCACAACTAGCAAGGAAAAAGGGCTGAACATTTCCCTGTTTCTGCAAGCAGCACCGTTTCTATGCTGCAGCGATTCTGTAGAGCTTTTTAATCAATTATATTGCCCTTCTTCCCTCCTACGTTCGACTTTCAAGTTCCCACGAAACACAGCAAGCATCCTTAAATGAGTCAAAACATTAACATTTAAACTTGCAAACAACTAAGACCGCCACCTAAAACAGCTGTAACTACAGAAAATACTGGAATGTAATAGGAATACAACTAACTTGTACTGGCACCACAGGGTGCTACTAAGGAGTGATGTAACTAGATCACAGTATTTCATTTTTCCCCCATATGCATTTATAGTTTTTAATGAAGTGAAAATGCACTGATAACAACCAGATGTTCAGCTATGGATACCAGCTCTTAACAAGCTGCTGAAAGAAGCCTTTATAATTCAAAGCTTTGGGAGCTCTATCCTGCAACAAAACGTTAGCAACAGTTTCTACATAAAAGTCATACAATTAAATTAAATACTAATGTTGCATCTTTTTGCCAACTATGCAGTTTTAATCATTAGTGTACACTCTTGAGTGCTAAGATTAACAAAACCAAAGAAAAAGCAGAGTATCCATAACATTCCCAAGGGAATCATAAATCAAACATCGACACACGGTAACACAAATGTTACAAGGGACTGTATAAGTCTAATTCTTGAAAAGCAATAATGCTGTATTTTCTATAAAATTAAACCTGAAACCTTGTTCCCTGGCATTCTGTACAAAGCAGTACAGCCTGTTTTTCAAAAAGGTAATTCAAGATCTTTTTAATACCTCTCAGACACAGCACTAAAATGTTGCACAGTCCCAGAGTCCCTTCTGCAACCTATTTCTGCCTTAAAGCATATTTGCCTTTTCCAGTACAAGCTAACTTTGAGAAATACTTCAATTCATTGTAGAAAACTGAGACACTCCTAAATGTGCTCTGCTGTACATCTCTGCAGCCTTTCCCAACAAAAACCAATTACGTTTCATAATAAGGGATACAGAGAGGTGGGTTACACATTTGCCATTTATCTAGTTCCCCATCCCCCACCTTCCTTATCAGCTCTGAGCTAGGCTGCCCACCTGCAATTTCCAAGTATGTCCGTAGGTTGTTTTGTACTCAGAAATGAGCTTATTCTGCCAGGGTTGCTACTAGAGCAAGCTGAGAGGTGAGCAAGCTCTGCCCATGCTTGGGAAGGACTTGAGCCTTCATGAATTCAGTGTCCCTGCCAAGGCCAAACTCTTACACTTAGAATCCTGGAATGGTTTGAGTTGGGGGGAAACTTAAAGCAGGGACATCTTCCATTAGAACAGGTTACTCCAAATCCCACCCAACCTGGCCTTGGTCACTTCCAGGGATACAGGGGCAGACACAGTTTCTCTGGGAAACCTGTGCCAGGGCCTCCCCACCCTCACAGACAACAATTCCTGCCCAGTATCCCATCTAATCCTGCCCTCAGGCAGTGGGAAGCCATTCCCCTTGTCCTTGTCCCTCCATCCCTTGTCCCCAGTCCCTCTCCAGCTCTCCTGGAGCCCCTTTAGGCCCTGCAAGGGGCTCTCAGGTCTCCCTGGATCCTTCTCTTCTCCAGCTGAACCCCCCCAGCTCTCCCAGCCTGGCTCCAGAGCAGAGGGGCTCCAGCCCTCAGAGCATCTCTGTGGCCTCCTCTGGACTCTCTCCAGCAGCTCCACGTCCCTGTGCTGTTGTTCCCCAGGGCTGGAGGCAGCTCTGCAGGGAGGTCTCACCTGAGGGGGCAGAGGGGCAGAATCCCCCCTCCCCTGTTGCCCCTGCTGTGGGATCAGCCCAGGGCATGGGGGTTTCTGGGCTGGGCCATGTCCAGCCTCTCCCTCACCAGCCCCCAGGACCTTCTCCCCAGGGCTGCCCTCCCTGGAAAATACCACACACGGGTATCCCAAGCACCTGATGTGACACTCAGAACCAGTCCAAAAGCAAGGAGTGCTGTTGCACAGGTACCTCTCCTCCTGCATTCTGGGCACGGAGATGGGTCTTCCCCGCTTTAGAAATAATGTTAAAGTTTCGATGAAGGACAAAAACAGAAGCTTAAACTGGGGTGCAGAGAAGCAATATAATAAGACAGCAGCTGCCAGCTGTATCCACTCCTTCACCAAACTGGATCTACAGAGCCCAAGGGACACACTAATTGTGACAATCCTGTTAAGGCTATTGAATGGTCCTAACAAAATCTTTGCTATTCTGAACGACACTTCAAAGACAGGCTCAGCACAGAGATTTTAATGGTCTGCCACAACAAAAATTCATCTTTAATAGCAGCTTTACAGACACACGCTCTTTTACAGTGCCACTGTAAGCTCCCAAAGCTGCCTGTCCTCTAGCAGGTGATCCTAAGTCTGACACAGAAATTATTACAAGTTTGAATATTTCATGTATTCCACTCAGTCTATTCCTTCCCCAAATTCACATACTAGGCTTGTAATTCTCTTGATTTATTCCAGCTAAAGACAGAAATTATCTATCCCCTTGACACAAAGTTGGAAAAGAATCTACAGTGATTCAGGGAGAGCGAGGTAAGGAAAAGGTAAACTCACTACTAAAACGATCCTGACCATTTTCCTGAAAAAAATCAGTATTGCAGTAATATCTTAAAACATCTTTATGAAAAAAAAATTTGGATTGTCTATTAGAGAAACAAAGGTTTTTCCATATCTCCTTTCCCCTACCCTACCTCCCCTTTGATGATATAGGAATAAAATTTTTAGTTAAGGCCATATCACATTGTTAAACATATTCTAATGGTAAACAAGGCAATAATATATGCTTTTTAAACTGTTAGTATCTTATTAATAATTCAGCAGCATGCTACTTCGGGAAAAAATTAGCTAAGAAAACAAAACAAAACAAAAATCTTCCACATCTGTCTTTTATGAAAAGTTTTTGATATAGATGAATATTAAAGATTATGGACAGGCTTTATAACTTTTCTTTCTTTAATAAGCCATTATTATCACTAGATTATACAGCAAACCAAGTGCTTTCAACAGCTGCTTCCACTCCCAGCAACTTCATTAACACAGGAACAGAGATGCTGGCAGGTTCAGCTGCTGAAAGGGGTGAAGAACAATCACGCCAGTAAATCTTCTTCTGTCAGAAAAGGCAGAATAAATGATATTGGGCTCCACGCACACATTGGTACTTCCAAGAAAGACAAATAAAACCCTGAAGGATTTATGAACTTGCCCGTGTATCACAGTCCTTTCAGCCCTTTGTACTTCCTCTAATCTGCTCCGAACAAAGAGTGTATCTGTTCCAGGAAGTCCTGACAAGCTCTGCGGAACGACACTGAATCATACCACTAACTCATTACACACTACCTACACAAAACCCTCCTGTGATGTTGACAGAGCCGTATTTAATGAGAGGAATGCTTCAAAAAGCATTGCATCTTTGTCAGTTCTCCAGCCAAAAGAACAATTCCAAGTACAAAACCAGCAGAGATTGTAACACACAATCTGAAACTCTTTCAGAGCTGAGAATCTTCAACTGGGGCACTGCATTTTAGGCACAGACTATATTGCAATTTAACACTAAAGACACTGCTAACACTATCTTTAGTAAAGTCTATCCTGGGGAAAAAGGAGGTGAAAACTCATCAGAACAGGTATGGAAGAACACTTATTTTCGAAGAACAAAGTAAGCTCCCCTGCATATAACACTCAAGTATGGTTTATGTCACATATCCCAGAGAGATGTGGAATCAACATCTCTCAAATACAGCAGATGCCTGAAAAAAAGAGCCATGTAAACAAATCTGCAGATCTACAGAAACATTCCACTTACTCATTTCTCTTCCTCAGACATCAATTCACTGGTATTTCAGAAATCAGTACCAAATAAGTGGCATGATTTATTTTTGCCATTTAAAACCTCACTCAACTGCAGAAGAACTTTAGTTTTCACCTCTCTGCATCCCCCAGAGATGAAGTGACACCTCCAATGTACCATCAGCACAACCCCTTCCACCAGTAGCTGGCTGTGTCCTGACAGAGGTACCCGAAACAAATGTCAAAACTCCTGCAAAACTATATGGAATAACTTCTGTTGATGGTGTGAAGTGTGTGTGAGATGCTCACCGTGTACTTCTGCCAACAGAACATTCAGGGCTGGCACTGCCAGCAGGGTATCATTATCAGTACTGCACCATCATGTGGAACATTCACATGCAAGTATTTAAACACTATGAACCCATCACTACAAGTTTCATATTGTCTCAAATGATCAGTTTATACAAGAAGGCTGAAAAAAAATTAAAGAAGCCAACTTACAAGAGTGGAATTTCAACAATAAGCTGGATGAGGCAACACAGCAACTCTTCTATGAGGTCTTCACACTCTGCTCCTGAAAACAATCACATCAAAAGATTTCTTGATTTTCAAATACCAAAAGAAAACAAAGCTTTAAAAACGCAGATTCACATAGTCAATATTTAAATTAAGGAACAAACACTAGAAGAGAAGTTCTACCTGTTAAAGGAGATGGGATTTTTATCCTGAAATAGAAGGCACTTGGGATTATCACCAGAGAAAATGGTGATGTCTTCACTTTTTTACATAAAACAAACAACCAATAACACGTGCATGAATTAAATGAGATGTTGGTATTGCAGGAGTATGCTAATATTTAGCACATCAAGCCTTACTTTACTACTTGCATAAGGTCATATTAAACAGTATTATTACTAACAGTTTTATAATCACTACTGACTTCTCACTGGTCCACAGTCAAATCTCTCAAAGTTCCCATCACTTCACACATTTTCCTCCCCCCTTGTGCTAAATCAAGTGGAGAATAATCAGAGACAGATAGAAAACACTTTCATTTTTCTAACACACACTGAATATTCTAAATTGTGACTTGTCAAAAGAATGCAGCTACAGAGCACATCACTGCTGCTCTTGAGTAATGTACATACAGGTTTTTTCATGAATATATCTTTATTTATTGAAGAGGTTTTACACATATCAATGACAAGTAAGTGCATTTTAAGGGAACAGAAATTATTCTCTAGTCATACACAATGCGGCAAAATGCATGAAATGATTCAAAATTATTTTAAAACATTCAGCTGTTCTAAGCAATAAAACTGGTGGTATTTTACATCAGCACTGCAATTTTTAAAAGCAACAGCAAAAAAAGGACTTGTAGGACTCACTGAGGAAAAAGCTTATTAAACCATCTGAAGTTTTCACATAATACTAAAAAAAACCCAGAAGATAAATCTCTTGGCTCATCAGGATTTTTTTCTGCTTTCAAAAATAAAATTATGAAGAGAAACTCACAGCACCATAAAGAAGTGGAGGGGTTTATGGTGGCAAATGGCTTAAGAGCAGGCATAGTTTATCCCCTGCATTACAGCACTGCAGCAAAATAATTACCCAAATGCCTGTTTATTTTGTATTTTCCAATAAATAAGTCTTGCCATAAACACAACATTATAGTCAGGTTACAACAGTTCTACTCTGTTTAACCCAAGTTTGTTCTTGAGCCCGGGACTCAATTTTAAGAAGCACACCGGGGGGAATATTCACAACAAAGCAAAATTATTTCTTTCCACAACTGATTTATTAAAAACACATTAAAAATTGTCACCCAGTGAACTGCACATTCTAAAGGAAATCAGTTTTTTATCACGGAAACGTGGTTTCCTTTATATAGAATCCCTCATGAGTAACACAATGCAGCTCCTGTTAGTAAAAACCGAGAACTGCTCGGAGTATTTAACCTTGGACAGAAACCACAGCCAAGAATGGAGCCCAGATAATGTATTCTAAAGTAACTTGAATGTGACATTTTCCTGAGGCTTTCTGAATCTAGAAAATGCTTATAAAGCAAAACTTCTGCTAGTTCCCAGCAGGTACCTAATTTTTTTCTCTTGACAACAGAGTAAAGGGAATTGAGAAAAAAGGATGAAAAAAGCAAAGTGAATGAGTTTTTAAGATATTGTTTCTTCCATCATACTACACACACAACTCATCTGAAGAGAGAATAATGTTATTTGAATACGAAAAAAGGCTTTTCTCCCAAGACTATATTCAAAATGAAGGAAGAAAATACTGGGTTAGCACAGTCACACAGAATAGACGATGTCTGGTTTGTTTTTTTTAAAAAAAGCTTAATTGCTGTAATCAATGTCATTCAGCTACAATAATTAATGTGTCCTTTTCCCCATTGGGGCACAGCATTCTTGTTTAATTTTCATCTTGCCAAGACAATGAGGAGGATACAAGCCAAATCTATAACGTGAGAGAGAGCCATAAACATGGAACACTCTGTGTTTTGACAAACAATGCCTCTTTCAATAGCAGGATAAAGACAATACACACAAGACTCATTCACATTAATAGATCACATACTTGGATCAAAGACACATGTAAAAGCCTTGGGGGAAATAAGTAAAGGGTGAACCTGTCCAGATAAGATTAGAGCAGACTCACAGAGGGAGGAATCATAGGTGCATCTTCCAAACTCCACTGCAGAACTGCAAACACACACGGGTTTTAAAATGTTCAGTTATGCTAAAGTACCATTTTTACATCAGCTATGTTTAAGTCCTCAAACACATGGATTATTTAAATTCGCAGGTAATTTGCTAGATTTTTACTTTTTCGTGGGGTTTGTTTGGTTTGGTTTATATATTTTATATATATATACATATAATATGTTATATATTTATATATAATTAATTATATATTATATATCTAATTATAAAAATATATAATATATATTTTATATAAATATATATATTTTTATATATATATATAATTTTTTTTATACACACACACACACACTTTTCCAAAGGTACACACCTTTCAGACACTGGATTAGCACACAGTGCACAGGCAAAACGGCTTATCCAGAAGAAACTATACATGCCAGGAGGTTCCACTTCTAGCAAAACCAGCTCCATCCTTGGCCATGACACAGACTCCAACATCATAACAGTCTTTCTTCTCAAGTACCAAACCACTACATTGCCAAGACCTGATCTGAGCTGCTGTAGCAGCTGGATGTGCCTAATATTAGTAAGATATTCAGGCATAGCAAGGTATATCCTCACCTTAGATGCCATTTGTTTTCTGCCCTGTTGCTCATACAGATAGTACAGAACTTGGACACAACTAATGAGATAAATCATTTGTTGCAGAACAGAATTAAGGCTTCCTTGGGTTTTGTGGGTTGATCTTCAGCTCTGAGGACTCTCAGGAACTCCCAACTTCCATTTAAGAGTCCTAATAATAAGTACATAAATTAATTCCCATCCCTCATTTCCTTTATGTGACAGCTGAACACTTGCAAAATCATTTAAGGGTTGCAGTAAATGTGTTGTTATTTATTCCCTCCTCTAAGTCCTCTTACTTGCTTTAATACACCAGGAACAGCCCACAGCAGCCTTGTGATTAAAAAACTTCTTCACAGAGAGTGGATAAAGCTTCCTACTACAGCTCAGGGAATAGGTTAAATGAATTGGTGGTCTGATTCAGAATACAATACCCAGCATGTGCTCTCTTACACCTCTGAATCACAACACAGCTAAAGACTGTGCAGCAATAATGGGATGCAGACAGTGGAAAGATGAATGATTTGCGTTGGTGAGACTAACTCCAGCTTCAGATCAATAGATGCCAAGTCCAGTTTGGGATTTATTATTATCGGGATTTTTTAGCTGAATCTTAAAAGAATATAGTTTAAGTCTCAGTAAGAATTTTCATGCAATCAAAATTATGCAATATCCTCCAAAATTATAAGCAAATTCCCAATTATGGATGAAGAGGCAAAGGCTGTACTTCCCGGGATAAAGAATCGTGTGAAAACTGTCAAAAGGAAGAAATTTCTACTCATGGTATGACTCTTCTGAAGTAAATTAAAAAACAGTGCTGCTAATGGGGACTCAATGCTGTGCAATTTCTTCACTACAACTTTATAATGGTCAGCTACAACACATCCATGCGCTCAAACATCAAAAAAACCCACATTTTATAACACAAAACACAATTGCACAGCTTTCTTCTGAGTTTAAAACACAGTCTAGCAGGGAAGAGCACAAACAGGACATTCAGAAACAGGCAAAGCATATGAACTGCAAAATCTGGGAGGAGATCAAATATCCCAAGCAGGTGCTGATGCTCTGACTGCAGCGTGAGCATCCCAACGTGCTCTGAGCAACCAGGTGCTGTATTTAAACTCAGGGAACACGGCACTGAATATATTATCCAACTAGGAGGATAAAAATGTGATGCTCACAGTTTAAGCAGGCAAACAAACACCATCACAGTGTGACTTCCGAAGGAGTTTTGATGATCCTGAGAAGAACAGTTACCTTTTCTCAGAAAGCTGAGAGACTGAACAAAACATGAAAACGGATCACAGGAATAGAGGTTGTTTGTGTTGTTGGGTGGTTGTGCTGTTCTTTTCAGTACCTACTCACCAGGCACTAAGGAAATAAGGAAATTTCAAAATTCAGACACTGTATTAAAGCTTTTATCTATATGGGCATTTTATTTACATTATCTAGTAGATATAATAACGTCTTTTATAAGGCTTGTTTTAGCATGCTTGCAATCAAAGAATTATAAATAACGTCAAGCTCCAGTGAACAAAAAACCAGCAAGGATGACTAAGAATGTAATTTTTAAAAAGCATGTTTGCCAAATACGGTAAAACCTCAGTAAAACTACTTGTGAATCTACATCAACTTTGCAATAACAGGTATGGTCTAAGCTTCCAAAAAGTAAAAAAATAAAACTTAAAAAAAGCTACACTTGACTTCATTATAGGAAGGTAGTCACCTTATTCCCTATCAAAATATCTACAGATATTTTGAAAAACCTGTGTGAAAATTTTTAGGAGCCAAACCCAGTGGCTGCGTAAACTCATCCCATTAGGAACCTCAATACCCTGAGGAAGGACAAGAGAACCATCCCCAGCTGGAAACACGAGGAGGAGCCGAGGAGCGGCTCATTTCCTGCCTCCCCAGCAGACCACACACAATTACCTTCCTAATCAACAACATCCCATGAACAATCTGCTCGGAGATAATTGCTAAGTACATTTGCCACCAATATGCACAAAATTATCGCTAATAAATGTCACTGTGAATTACAGTCAAGTGCTACTAGACACAGTATAAACACGGATCTACCCCAGTGACAAGAATCACTTTCCATACCACGCTGCGAGGAACTCCCAGGGCAAGGAATAAAGATCACAGGGGTTCAAGCTAACAAAAGTATCAGCTTTTCCACCCATCCCACTGGGTTATGCTGTACACTGCAGCAAGAAGTGGGCCATTTTTCCAGTCCAGGAACTAACCCACAGCAGTCTGCGGGAACAGCTTATTACAAGCAGGTTTTCCTTTCTAATGCATCAGCGAGCTGACTTCATTCCTGGAGATCACTCATCACAATTTAAATACATTAAACCATTTCAACATGCAGCACTTAATCTTTTGGCACCAGAATTCTGATTTCCCCAGAGCAGTGGCGGGTGCCAAGGAGTTAAACAGACTTCAACGAGTAGTTTTCACTGCTCAGTGAGCAAGCAGCCATTCGGGGTCCTCAACGTGCATCCCCCTTGCAGGAAATCCACAGTGAGATCCTTCTGGTTGTCCTCCCACAATCCACTCACACTGTATCAGCACTCTGAGATGTTCTTGCCTTTATGGGGTAAACAGCATGCATTTGCAAACTGAACAGTGCCTGGACTCGGCCCTGGCAGTGCTGGGTTAGCGGCTGGACTCGATGACCGTAGAGGGCTTTTCCAACCTGCATGATTCCAGGACTCACAAAAAAGAGATGGAAACCGAGGCTCCTGTGCCAGCGTTATCCATCCTGTGCTTTGCAACTCTGTAAGAGCATCCTGATACAGTGCTACACAAAGGTTTGTGGCAGGCAGTGTTAACACTGTCTTTTTGCTGTAATCTGATTTTGAATGCATTCGTATTATACTTATTCAAAAAGAAAGAACAGGAAAAAAACAGCTGGATTACTCGAGCATCTTCCCTGCCATCTTCCATCTTGTGTAATACATGCTCCATTTCCTGGAGATGCACCCATTTTTTAACATTCTGCCTAAATTCTTTGGCTTTTCTTGTACTCTTGTATAAACTCTTGCCCAGCAGCTGCCTTTTCAATGGATCAAGTCTAATCACAGTACTGTCACCTTCCCTCACGAGATTTCTAAAAATTGCATTAACTCCACTCCATGGTCGCTGTTGGTTTATGAAAAATATGTGAAAAGAAGCATTAAATTTCAGTATTGCTGTTCCAACATTAGTATACAGTCAGCTTCACCCCAGTTCTGTTCTGTTCCTCTGAAGAGGACCATTAACATCTTTCAAACTGTGTGAAAATGACAAGTAGGTCTACAGCATCATTTCTGAACAACTGTTTAAAAATTGCCAAATTAATCCAAACCTCTAGCACTTAATTCCTAGTTTTAAAGCAAAGTTTGGGATTCTTAGTCCAAACAAAACACAGAATCACAGAATTAATTAGACCCCAAAGGGTCAAAGGCAAAAGACCCTTAAAGTAGTCCAACCATTAACGTGATTCTACCAAGTCCAGCACTAAACCATTTCCCTAAGTGCCACATCTACAAACATGAGAACATTTTATTTTCTCATGGGATGTTTGTTTCACTAGCAAACTGTTTGCTACACTAGTGTGTACCTACCATATGAGCCTGGTCCTGCTTTCTCTTCATAAGTAAGGTGAAGCTGGAGCTCCTCTTCTGACATTCGACTGATGAATACCTTCAGCAGACAGCAAATAATGAACAGTGCATTGTGAGCCTGCCAGATAAAGAGGTGGCTAGAAAAGAAGCAGAAACAAACAAGAATCAGTAATGCTTCACCAGCAAGCATACATCAAAAACCACAAGAAAATAAGTGCCAGAGTAGACAAAGCCCCTGGAGCTGAAGCAAGGAAAATCCAAACTGCTCAAGCAAGGAGTTCAATTGAAAACTGGAAACACAATGGAAATGTATTTAAAAGTAGTACAGAAAATATAACCTTGTTTCCAACAACATTTATAGTTACAAACACCAGAGCTGACAGAAGTATTAGTCTTTGATGGTTCAGCAAACATCTGAAGGTTTCTAGACACTATGGACTCAAGGCACCCAGACACTGGAAAAGTTCCAACAGATTTGAGACCTGAAAGCTTCTCTGGCTCCATGAACCTTATCCCTTCTCCCAGTCAAATAACCTTCAGGTAACCAAAGGCATTTATGGACTTCATAAGCACCATACAGCTTTCCTATGCAACTCACACAAATATCTGCCAGGTTTTGTGCCTGAAAGGGGAATATAGCTTCATTACATTTTCTTGAGTCCCAATAAGTAACTGCTTGGAAGCCCATGCAACAGCACAGAGCCAACTACCACTTTTGAGGTATCTTTGGATTAAAGCAGCAAAAGCTCTCCAGGCAGGAGTAACTTCTTTCTCCAGATACAAGCAAAAAAACTGATGGCAGTCCTGGGAGCATGGGGGCACCAAAAAGGAAGTTTTGTTTTTGCAGCCTCAGATCTGATGAGAGTGGGACATTTATCTATGGGTGTCGGGGAGCAACTACGGAAAGACTCCTGCAAAAGCCCCACAGTGCTGCACAGGTACCCTCCTGGAGTTCTTTCCTACTGCTGAAAGGGGCAAGCAAAACCAGTGGCAGCTGCACAACATGACATGAAAGCAATATCTCAATACATATTAATACATATATTTATAAATATGTATTTTATATATTTATACGTGCTTTAATTATTTATATATTTTAAACATTTCCAAGATAAAATACTGGCTTATTCATTAAGCTTGAGCTAAAAAGTTCAGGTGATTTTTAAACAGCTCTAAACCAGTAGTAATCCTAACTTACACCATTTTGTACACAAATATGTTCATCTAAAACACAAATATGTCTTTTTCATCAGCAACCTATCTACTATTGTACTTGATCTTCTGTGTTTGGAAAAGTACTAGACACTTGTTCTGCTTCAAACCACAATAGAAGAGAATTCCAAGGTCTGGTCTGTGAGCATGTTAATTAGTAAAGGAAAAAATTCAAGGGCTAGCAACAAAAGGAACATTTAAAAAATTATGGCACACAAGCTTTTTCTCCAGAGACTTACTTCTGACATTCTGCTGAAATTTTTAATTCTTTGGTTCTAGAAAGAAAGACTTTAATCAATGACCCAAGGTTTCCTGTCCGAGGATTCTTCTCAACTAGATAAGGAAAAATAAGATACAATTACATAGCATGTCTAAGTTGACACTATTTCATTCAAACAACATATAGAAAAACCCACAAATTTCAATGTCTTAAATATTTCTACATAAAGCACAGTATGCCTTGGTTGGCTGTACAGGTGTTGTTATTTTAAGATTCTCCAGCACATGATTTACCACTAAATAATTGTTCTCTAAATACTATTCACCCTAGATTTAAAATAGCCCCAAGGTGGGATACTCATACTGCTTCCTTTCCAAGACTTGTCTACACCACAGCAGTCTCCTGTCAGAAAACTGGGCAGGTTTTCACAACTACCTTTTACCTTCCTGAAACACCACTGATCACATTTATATTATTCCTTCCTTTCGTCCTCTGATCCCTTCCCCTTACTGATCAGCTTAGAGGGCAGAGGGAAGAAGAGGCAGTAGGGGTGGAATTGTTTGTTTTAAACCCTTCAGTCGTATCATTCTGTAAAACAGCTAATGGCAGAAGTTTCTAAAGGTTTGGGATATACATAAACACAATCTTTACACTGCTTTAATCTCACTAGTGGAACACGTACAAGTAGAATACTGAAGACATGAATGTGCACAGGGATGCTGGTCCTTAATTTTTCTGGAAAAGCACGTGGAAAAAAAAACATGTCACAATTTCTCACCTAAAGACTTGCAGACTGAGATTGTGGCTTCTTCCAAGAGCTTTAAGTCAGCGCTACGGAAGAAAGAAAAGAAAAATGGTTACACAAGCAGTTGGGTTCCTGCACTGGAAGTGAAAATTCATTACAAAACAGCCATAAAATACTTCTACGAAGCACTTAATTTCAGCAATCCATTAGCTGGCAGAGGTCAGCTTGTCCAACCTCCCTGCTAAAGCAGGGTTCCCTAGAGCCAGCTGCCCAGGACCGTGTCTGGGTGGCTTTGGAGTATCTCCACAAGCTCTCTGGGCAACCCATTCCAGTGCTTGGTCATCCTAATACCAGGCACTGCAACATGTATTTGAAGTACAGCAACTATAAAGCAGCAAACTAACACTCAAAAGTGAACTCTCGAAGTGAAATGTCTCTTCTTCCAAGTAACAAGTGGCAGGACAAGAGTAAATGGCCTCAAGTTGTGCCAGGGGAGGTTCACGTTGGATATTCAAGGAAAATTTCTTCATGGAAAGGGTTGTCCAGCCCTGGCACAGCTGCCCAGGGCAGTGGTGGAGTCCCCATCCCTGGAGGGACTTAAAAGCCCTGTGGATGTGGCACCTGGGGACATGGGTTAGTGGTGGCCTTGGCAGTGCTGGGGGAATGGCTGGACTAGATGACCATAGAGCCCCTTTCCAATCTAAGGAATTCTGTGTTACCACTACCTTTGTGGCCCTAGTGCTGTCACGCTTAGTTTGGCACCACTGAAAATACACGTAGAACAGCAGCCTACAGAGTGAACTTGATTTTTTTTACAAGAAATTTCATTTGAAATTATATATTTTTAAAGCACGAATTAAAGAAACCTTAACCCAATATTTAACCTCAAGCTAAGCGTTTCCCTGAACTAATGTTATTATACTAATGCGACAATCACATCAGAAACACCAATTTTTTTGTAACTTCATTAATTGCCCGTTGATACGCCTCAGAAAACCATCATCCGAGAAGAACAATAAAGCAGTAAAGCAAAACCAGCCAACAACCACTGAAAGTAAACACCATCTGCGTCAAACACATACTTGCAACACTACAAATCTACCAGTGCAGGACAAGTGATACTCAAAAACATCCTCAACAGATGGGAAAACAAGATGAATAACCAGATATTGTCTCCAGTGCCGCACTGAGCCATATGAAGGTGTCTCAATATTAATAACTAAAGGGCACCCTGTTCCATCACCCTCGTCATTAAAATTTCTCACTTCTGTCTAGTCTGAATCTTCCCTCTCCTAGCTATTGTGAATCTACCCTCTCCTAGTTTAAAACCATCACCCCTTGTCCTATCACCGCAGGTCCTACTGCTCAGGGCTTTGGAGGACACTCTACAGCCCCCACACAGACTGAATTAACTGTGTGTAACACAGGCTGAACAATTTCAGAGCTCATGCAGCCACATCCTTGTAATGAAAGGTATGACAACCACCATCCTCAGAATAAACAGGAGAGTAGCAATGTAATGACACCTGAACAGTGCTAAGCCTATAAAGGTTGGTGGTACAGCCTCTGTTGCAGCACCACTCTCACACAAAAATATAGCAAAACTGAATACTGCAATAATTAGATTGCCAAAGTCGCTGTTCCTTCCTAAGCATTAAGTTTTCTGAAGAGTAATCTGATTTATACAAAACTATCAGAGCCTAACTCTGTCCCACCAGCTCAACCCCATCTCAGCAACCACCTACAGCTCTGCCAGCAACCTAAAAGACAGTGGTGGGAGAAAACAGCCCTCCTTCTTTCTGTTTTTAAATTTAGATTGGTAATACAATCAACCTGAGATTATCAGTGGTGCTGTGTGGGAAGCACCTAAACCCGCTCCACTGCCAAAAACCCTGTGGAGATGTGCTCTTGGAAGCTGTGGAGTTTGAGCTGTGACCAAACTCCTGAGGACTAGAAGACATTGGCAGGAACAGCAGCGAAAAGAATTATTTCAAAACCCTTCAATAGGAAATTATTCAAGATAAAGACATCAAACATATTAAGTTTTAAGATGGCTGCAAATTTCCCTGTATACCAGAGCAATTTACTGTGCAGTGAGCTGACAGCTGAGACAGCTCTTCACCTACAGCTGAATATCCTAAGACGACTTCATGCAGATTGGCTTGTCCTGATATCAAATATCAGCATTCGTTCCTCTCTTATGCTTTGAAACATAAGATTCAGAAAGAACAAACTTACACTTTGATATATACTTTAAAAACAATGGACTTGGTCTCGAAGGTGGTCTCTTGTTTCAGCACTAAAAACATGAGGAGTAATTAAAAACAAATGGTATTGAGTAAGAGCATGCCACCAGCAACTACATACAACAGGTTCATGACAACACAGTTTTCTAGGTCTGTGTGACCTTGCACTTTAAAAAAAAAAAATAAACAAACTTCTAAATTTGCCCAGCTGGCTGCTTGTCATCAGGATTTATTCCTTCCTAAGAGCAGGGAGGGTGAATATTGCAAAGGACACCAACTCAGTAGAGAATTCTTAGGTACTGAATAATCATCATCTAACACAACGTGACCCACCTCCCACTATTCAAAGATCCTGGGAACACAGTCTGAGTGGTTATTATAATTGCTTCAGGATTTAAACCATAAATGCAGACATGCAGCTTTGAATTATGGTTCATTTTCCCCTCATTTCTAAGCAGTTAGAGTTCAAAGTATAGTGTTCTTACAGATTTTTTTTCTTCCCATTGAGTTACTAAAATCCACACAAAATCCTCAAACAAATTCCACAGAGTTGCCTAATTTCTGCAAGTTGCCAGGATCAAAACCAGTGAAAAACCAAGCAAGGCCTTCAGGTCTTCAGCAAAGCTTTTAACACTCGAGTCATTCTTTTTCCTACCAAAATGAAGTGCAATGCTTAAAAACTACCTACAGCCCACTCGCTCTTACTCATACAACAAGAACACAAAATTGAATTTTGCCACACACAAGACTAGGCAACACCACCTGCGAAATTTCAGTTCACTCAACAGAAACACCTGGTGAGGAGGAATTTCAGCAACCACCCCAACACACACACATACCAGTGAAATGGTGTTCTTGTACTGAACAGAAGTATTAATACTGCTATATCCCCGTGGATAGATTCGTGGAGAGAGTATGGGGGGGTACAAAATTAGCAGCTCATTCCCAGGTACTTGGGGGCAAGCTTAGCAGGAAAGCTTGGGCAGGAAAGTGGAGTGAGAGACACGGAGGAGTGAGAGACTAGGTATTTTTTTGTGCAGGGAAGAGACAGAAGGTAAATTACAGTAACACTTAGCTAGAAAATGGCAAAGCTAAGAGTCATAAGGTGGCACAAAAGAAATGCTGCAAGCAACTGTGGTACTGACTTTGTTCTACAGTCCCTGTGGAGATGACATCTGGCTAATGAATTAATGTAAGAATGGAAACCCGACACTAAAACATTTGTCTTTTCCTTAACCCACAGAGCAGCACTGGTACTAAATATTCAAACTGTATTTCAGCACAAACAAGAGCCAGCACAGAGCGAAGCTCCTTCACTTCACTGATCAAAAATAAAAGCTCCAATTTGCTCTAAAAACCCTCACCTGAGGAATATGGACTGCCTTGTTGTCAAACATGTTTTGTGTCCAGAGCAGGGAACGGAGCTGGGGAAGGGTCTGGAGCAGCAGGAGCAGCTGAGGGAGCTGGGGGGGCTCATCCTGGAGAAAAGGAGGCTCAGGGGGGACCTTCTGGCTCTGCAACCCCCTGACAGGAGTGGGGAGCCGGGGGGGAGATCAGGCTCTGCTGCCAGGGAACAAGGGACAGGATGAGAGGAAACAGCCTCAAGCTGTGCCAGGGGAGGCTTAGGCTGGATATTGGGAAAATTTCTTCATGGAAAGGGCTGTCAGGCACTGGAAGGGGCTGCCCAGGGTAATGGTGGAGTCCCCATCCCTGGAGGGATTTAAAAGTCATGTGGATGTGGCACTTGGGGTCATGGGTTAGTGGTGGCCTTGGCAGTGCTGGGGAACTGCTGCTGGACTTGATGCCCTTGGAGGGTTTTTCCAACCTAAACAATTCCATGATTTTAGGCAAATATCTGGGAATAACATGGCAATTTGGGACTAAGTTTAAAATGCATTTACATCGTTCCCCTTCGACACAATATATTTAATTGTAATAAAGTATCTATGGGAGAATCAAGGAAACCACAATCTTTCAGCAAAGCACATGAAAAACCCCACACGTTTTCCAACCTAAGCCATCCTGGGATTCTATGACATGAAACACCAGTTTCAAGCCACAGATCTTTAACAGCATGATCACAATGACCTGGGTGAGTTTGTTCTTGTAATTATGTATCTAAACTGGCACTACCTGAACTAAGCTACCTTGTTTTGGGAAAGCTGTACGTACATATTTACATATTTATCAGTTCTACAATTTTCCAAGGAATGAGCAAAAAGTACCACCTGGTGTAGGGATTCAAACAGGCTGTGAGCAAAGGGAGGAAACACTGAGGATTTAAAGCAAAATATTCTTAACCACAGTGGCTTGGCTGGCCCACTTAGATCCAAGCAAGTGTGTGAGGTGCAGAGTTGCTTCCCACACACTTTAGGAAAAAATTCCAGGCTTCACAGGAGTTCCTGCCTCATCCTGTGATCTGATGGTCAGCATTTTCAAAGTACTTCATAAAAGAAAGAAATTATTTTATTTGCTTTTTTTTATGTAGAGGGTTAAGTCCACAGACTTCAGCAAGACTAAAATTAACAACAGCAAAATTTGCTCCCTTGACAGCACAGACCTCTTTAAAGAAAATGGTTTTATCTTGTTTAATTTTAAAGGTATAAAATCAGGAGAGGTTTAACAGTGGCAGTGATTATTGCCTGTAACATCCCAACACCAAGCAGTAAGAGTATTTTGCACACCAATTGCCACTACAAACCCACCCATACACAGGCAAAATCTATGTGACTCCCCAGCTACCACCCATCTGTGGTGGAAGCAAAGAGTAACCAAGGATAATCATTAATTTGTTGGGATTTAATCACTTTGTAGTTGCTGATCAGAGTACAAGGAGTTTTTTCATCAGGGAGTGAGTTTTCTGTAAGAAATATCTCCTCAGTGGAGGTGGGAAAGAATGGTAAATCGAGCAGTCTGCCAGTCAAAAAAATTTCATTGTTTTCACTGACTGTAGACTTTTATTTCTGGCTTCAAACTACCAGACAGCTGGATTCTGTGGTCAGCTATTATGGCATATACTGTAAAAAAACATTACTTCCAAAGAGAAGAGGGGAAAAAAAACAAACCAGAAGGAAAAAAACCCAGTAGCATTACGAAAAGGATTATTTTAGAGCAGTTGAATTCAGTTGCCTTACTATAAATTTATTATCAATCAGTCCCACAGACTTGAACAAAACCACAATTACTAGAAGGCAGTGAAAGTTGCTTCCTGACAGCAGTGAACTTTGAAGAACGTGGTCTTATCCCCTTTTATTTTAACAGCATCACCATACAAGAGGTTTCAAAGTGGCAGTGACTTTATGTTAAAGTGTCTCAACATGGCAAGAGGAAACATTCTGCATACAAACTGTAATTACAAACATACCAGGACATCTGCCCTTGGTATGGTAAGAAAAAGACCCAAACCAAAGCAGACAACCACCCCCCCTAAAAAAGGAGGCAGAAAAAACCCCAAAGGAGCAGCTTTCCTGACTATTTTTCCTCATAGTCAGGCCTTTTTTCTTTGCCATTGAACACAAAACAGGAGAACCAGCCCATTTAGTCAATTCATACTGAGGGAATGCTGATTTTAATGGACTAGTTGGAGGAAAGACATCAAAGAACATAAGGCTGCATATGATTTATTGTACCACTTTAAAAATGTACCACGTTAAGGCAACATAAAAGCTGCTCATTTTTATGTCTTTCCACTAAAGGCCCATGCACACTGTTCCTGAACCAGCAACTCATTAATAACTCCAGGGAAGAACAAAGCTGAACAGTAAATATTAAGCACATGATTTTCAGCAAGTTCTGCTTTAGTTAACTTGCAAGTTTTCCATCAGAAAATAATTGTAACTAATACCACTGCTAAGGAGGAGCTTGCATTCTTGGTAGCAACTCGTAGGAGAGCCAGACAAACACAAGGTCTGCCTAGACTGAGAGCTGAGGCTCCAAAGTAAACTTCACAGCTCTTCATCATAACAATAACTAAAAAAGTCATCCAGAAAAGCTGTATTGAGTTTTTCCAATATCCAAACATTATTCAGATTGATAAGTCAGCCACTTGAAAGGTAGAAGTGGAAGATTTAAAGAGGTTTTATACAATTTTAATTCAGCTCCCAGGAGTCCATTCTGTGCAACAAATAAAGACCCATGAAGGGGGAAAAGAAAATAAGAACATGTAGGAGTGTGAAACTGGAGCACCAAGTACTTCCAAATGGCTGAAACCAGAAATTTCTCAGCAGAAACTTCTGTCAGATGATATCACAATAAACCTTTTATGGCAGAAAGCATGAGGCAACCTAAAACTAAACTGCTGGTAACTTTCCCTTTTACTATCACTTATGTATATACCACTTATCTCCTACCACTCCTAGACTGTGAAAGGCCCCAGTGGACTCCCTTACCTGCCAAATAGCTGAGACTGGCTCTGGCTGTTACTATCACTCCTGGCAGTGGAGTCACAGGGATTCACCATCAGCTCATTGCTGATCACTGACAGCTGATTCAGAATCAGGGTTTGTAAATACACAGACCAGAATTAGTTACACATAATATTTCCTCTTAATACTTGCCTAATTATTAAGAAAATCAACATTACGTGAGGAAGAACAAACAGCCCAGAAAAGCAGAATGTTACACTCCTAGCAGCCAGCTCTGCTTTGACCACAGGCTTTCCCATTCATTTCTGGATGGTTAAAACAGCAGTTTTAAGCAATCCCACCTTTTAGCCCAACAGTCTGCTGTGCCCCCCCCCCCCAAAAATCAATCCCTCACTATGCCAGAATTGTTTTGTGGTGCCAAGGTATGAAGCACTCTGGGGAATTAACTCGGCTGAAAAAACAAACACTTTTTTATGGCCGTGTTATTTTTCAGACAGATTAGTTCCTGATTAAACCCACAACAGAACCAGATAAACACTGGAAGAGATAGTGAAAGGGCAAGAGCATCTTGCATCAGTGTTGCTGACACAGACACAGTGACTTTGCAGTCAGCAGCGCTGGTATTTGGCAAACTTTTATTTAGAGAAAACTACCTCGTGTTCTTCACAGAAACAGATCAAGAAGTTAACAGGACTGAAAAAATAAACCCAGTAAAGAAGGCATGGCTGAGGAAATGAGCAATGCTAAAGAACTATATGTGAAATCACAAAAAGAGAGATTAAGACACATAGGGTTAGGGAGAGAAACCAAAGGAGAGAACCAGGAAGATGAGAAATGGATGAACAGAGGAAGAACACAACCAAACTGAAAGGGAAAAGAGGGAAAAGCAGAATAAGGACACAGAAGAGAGTACAGAAGTGCCAAGACAAGCAAAGCAAAACAAAAATGAAGACAGACAGCAGAGCACAGAGAGCGGTGCCATTATAATACACGATACAGTATCATGTCCTTGTGTTTCTCAGAGCAGAAAGACAGTAATTCCCCATCTCTTAAGACAAGCCCCAGGCTTCTGATTTCGAAGATTAAAAGACTATTGTTCCTCAGAAGATCCAGCTCAGTTTGGCACCTGGGACCAGCAGCACCTGGACTAACCTGTAACAGCTCCTGTAAAGCAAAGCACTAGTCACACGTCCCTCCCCAGAGAAAGCAAGCATGGAAAAGTGTTAGAAACCCTACAAACTTCACTTACACCGATTCAGATTCCCCTTAGATGTCTCCCTTGCAGATACTGGTTCCTTGCTATGGCCAAGGTTTCCTGAACAAGGTGAACGTGCCAGGCACCTGCTGCTGAAAGGAGGAAATCTACCCCAGCCCCACTCCAGCAACTTCCCCACATTGCTGGTTTTTCTTTGGATATTTTGGTTTTGGTTGATTGCTTTTCCTACTAACATGCATTTTCCCACTGCCTTCTCTTCTCATGTATTTCTCCCCCTCTCTCCCTGTGGTACTGCTCTATGTGGAACAGAATTATGTCCAAAGCAGCATCCAGAAAAGACAACCCTCTTCTCCCTGGGGATCATATTAGTCCCATCTTTGCAAAAACTCTAGAGTATCACCATTTACCTCCACAAAAACAACCCACAACACTTATATGGCTCCCAATAACACTTGAAAACAGTCACTAATTTTGCAACAGAAAAAGTAAATTTAAAAAGAGAAGAAAACTTTAAAACTCCATCCCATTCAACTGACTCCCTTCCACAAGTCACAAACCAGCATCTTGCTCCTGACAAAGGTATGACCTACACTCAGGCCTCACTAAAAACAGAGTTAACTTGACAAATTACAAGCTTCTAGTCTCAGAGATGAATATTGACCTCTATTGTTCTGTTCCTGCAGGCAAGGTTATCTGATACAGACAATGGCTGAGGGTGCCAACATCATCCAAAAATCACTTGTCAAATGGTTCTCTCAGACAGATGTGCAAGTTAATGGGAAATTTCTGTTTCCCTCCAATTATTAAACTGCAGAAAAAGATGCCTCTAAAAATATTTCTCCTCCAGCTGCCAGGCAAGAGCACCATCTGGTGTTCAGCTAATTGAAGCTTTCAACCTGAGTTTGGATCATTTTTGTTGTTGTTGTTTGCTTTGGTTTTTAATTATATTTACTGCCTGGGGTTTTGGGGGTTTTTTTGTTTAGTTAGGTTTTTGCTTTGTTGAGTTGGGTGGGGTTTATTTTTAGAAAATTTACTCTGCGCTGGATCTGATTCTGTGAATAGCAAAGCAAACTATGAAAAACTCTTTAACTTCCACAGAGGAAGGAAAAAGAGTAGAACCACTCAAAGAAACTGCTGGGGTTTTATATACAACTATTTTCCCCTAAAAAAACCCAAACAATAGAGTATTATATAACTTGGAATATTGTACATCTTCTTAGTCATGGGTAGGCCGTAAATAATTCTTGTCTCTTCAGGGATCTTAGAGGAAAAACAATTGTTCCCTCACACACTCTCAATTACAAAACACCCTTCACAAGCTTTACAGCCCTCCACAGCACTGCACTTTCTTCCTAACCTCTGGCTATTCTCTCCAGGCAGAAGCCAAAACACTTCTTCCTCCTCAGTCTTCACAAAAATAGCACCTAGTAAATGCCTCACAGTTATTTACCTTAACCCATTTTCCACTCCAGCTGTCTGAACTTTCACTTATTCACAGAAAAGCATCAGGTCACTGTTGTAAAAGGTAAAAGCAGTTTAAGTAACACTTAAAGGTGTTAAGTAATATCAGATTGTTCTTGTAAGAGTGATTATCAACACAGAGGCCAAGGAATTTAGCAATGGAGTTGGGTTAACAGAAGTCACAAGGACTTATATTCTCTGTTCTCTGGAGGTGTGTTGTGGATCTTCTCGAAAATACTAATTCTATTTATATCCACACCACTTGCTGGAATGAAAAGACGTTCAAAGCTTGAATTTTAGATATTTAGAAAATATCTGTACGAACACAACATGCCAAACTTCTTTTTAAAATGCAAAAGAAGGTGAAAAAAAAGCCATATAGACTAAAAAACTAAACAGCTAACCTATAATTAAGTCATGGAAGACATAAATTCACCGTAAGTTGAGAGGAAACATCAAGAGTTGGAATATTCAGTAAGTCCAGTCACCCCAGAGGCTACACCAAAGAAAAAGAAAGCTTCCTAAAACAACAAGGAAAAGAAAAAATTTTCCCCACAGCACTACAGACCCTATTTCAGATCTTTCCCAGGAGAATGAATAGCAATTACAGCCATCATGAAGAAGAAAGAAACCCACATGAATGGAAAAGTTGGTGGAAAACATTTCCAAACTTAGGAGCAACAGCCTATTCTACACAGGCATTTATTCCTATGCCACTTAAAACAGGAACAATTAACATAACCACTCATTTGCTTCTGGACTTGTCACTTCTATAAATATATTATCTAAGTTTAGTTCTTCAGCACCCTCTTACCTGTTTGTTGGAGTGGTGAAGCTAAAAGACAGCAGCTGATTCCAGAACGGGTCATTCTCAGAGATGGGCTCTGCTCCTGACAATTTTTTTAAGTACTCGTTTTCTGGAAGCTCACTGATGCTGCTGCTATTTGCTCCCATCTTCTTTGTTTGGCAAATCTCTTTCTAAACGTTCATTTCTTTAAGGAAATAAAAAAGAAGAAGAGAGAAACGTTAAGTCTTTTGTACAAATAAGGAATATATGGATCCTAAATTAGACAGCACTAAAGCTTAGTTCATTCCCTTGAAAAATCACTGAGACGTAGAAATCAGGTGCAGAGGAAGATGTTAGAAGACTTTCTTTCAAAAACTTAGGTGAATAACATCTTCATCCAAGGAACTTAGAAGTTTCTGTGGTATATATTTCAGTCATCATCTCACCTGGATTTTAATAAATCACACTCAGCACAGTTTTATCGGTACCAGGGCTGCTACCAGTGGGGGAATCTGCAAAGAATTCACAGTTTTAACAGGGGTGACAGGTTGACAAGCAATTCAGGAATACATTTTCAAACTGAATACGCACAGACAGAACACGGCTGCTTCTGTAAAGATGCAGTGTGCCACCAATGACTGACACCCTGAAAGCTCCTGCCTTGACAGAGAAAGCACAACTCTTGTCGTGCTGTTATCCAGCAAGGAAATGTACTACTGACCATCTCTGTAAAATAATGTGGTTGTTCCTGGGCAACTAATTCAAAGGGGAAAAGATAAAAAATAAACCCATCAGAAACACAACTGCTTTTTGAAGGAACAGTGCAGAGTTGGCACTCCAAATCCTCTTTTCATTACTAGCTGTGTTGTACTTGATCTGTGTAAAGAACGAGGTTTCAGTTCTTCATGCTGCTTATCACTGCTTCTCATCTTTATAAACAACTTAATTAAAGGAAAAAAAAAAAAAACCACCACGATGCTATCAACTATGTGCCAGGGATGATTCCAAGTATCTTACATCTTTCCAGGATATCAGATTCAATAATCTTCCACCTTTTGGGAAGAAATAACTGTGACTGATAGCTTTAAGAGTTTATATGAAAAAAAAAAAAAAGCATTCCCAAGATAAAAGTGCTGTGCAACATATTACTGTGCAAGCCAAACACTCACTCCTGAGCTGACATAAGACACAAGAACAGGGACAGCTACCTTAGGAGATTCAAGCAACTCTTCCCTTGACAAAGATACAGGATCTGTTTAATGAATCACTCCAGTACTGATTCTCTCAACTTTGCAGCAGCAATTACTGCCAAAAAAGACAATTCTAGCAGAAGTTAATATTAATAAAGAACAGTATAAATATGAGGAAAGCTTACTAAGAACAAACAAAGATACTCAAGGAAAAGCTGCAATGTTTGCAGCCATCACGGAGGTCCCTGAAGAACTTCTCTCTCATATTTAGAGCAAATGTACAGTACCTAAATATTTCAGAAACAACAAAATGCCAGTACAGAGAGTAGAATATAAGATATATTAAGCAGTAGAAGGTGAAATGCTACAAGAATGAGGACATTGTTTATTATTTTCTAAATTTTATTTGTAGGGGACTCTACTGACTGGAAATACACCACTCCACACTCCTTCCCTCCATTCCAGCACTGTCACTATCAGCTGCTCTAGAGGACAGGATACTAAAAGATGAAACCTTTACAATGACTCACTATCTCTTCTCCTTCAACAACTCCACCACCATAACTCTGCCAAAATGCACCCAGGGAACTCTTTGTTTTTATGGGACAGTTGGGTTTTCACCACCTCCCTTTAGATTTGACCCAATGGGAGATGCAATAACCTTACAACCTTATATACACCTCCCTTAGCAAAAAGCTCTGAAGACACTGTCTACAGAGCTTGAAAAAGCTGGTTTTGTCACAGGGGCTACCTGCAGGAAGAGAAATTTAAAGTAGCCTAGGAGTGAAAATGGGACTTCGTGCCAGGGAATTCTGTGGAAAAGCATTAAAGGACTATAAAATGTAATTAGTCTAAGAGGATTTCCAGAACTTTGGTTGAATGCTTACTCACAGGACCGAATGAGTGCGTCTTAACCTGAACACAAATTTTGCCACCTCAAAGAAAAAATCCCCAGAATCAGTGTATTCTGCCTTCAAAACAATGCCAATGAATACTAAAGCTATAGAATAAAGTAGGAGAGAAACCAATTTGTGTAATACCTGAGAATACTGGATGATCACTTTGTAAAAGAATCGAGGTTGAGCTGGTACACGGACATCTCAGCTCTGCATCCCCTCGTTTCACAGAATCACAGGATGGTTTGGGTTGGAGGGGACGTTAAAGCTCATCTTGCTCCACCCCCTGCCATGGGCAGGAACACCTTCCACTACCCCAGGTTGCTCCAAGCCTTGTCCAACCTGAACACATTTCCAACTTGTTCAACTACCGCAGAAGCCAACAACAACACTGTTGGCCCTGGACCCATATTTTGACTCAGGTCCCTTCCCTGCACCTTTAAATGACTTAGAGGCCCTACATTTAAACCATTACTTCTTGGAGAAAAGACAAGTCTAGTCTGTGTCTGCTTCATGTTCCCATTGTCTGTTCATGTTTTCCAGTTCACTTGCTCCAAGTGGAACACCTAAGGGAGAAGAGAACCAAGAGGCAGCTGGAGCCTTGCCTTCAAATCCCCCCACCTGAGCCTGGAACTCTTGAGTTCCCCATGTCAGAGCACTGACAGTGTCCAAAATCCTTAGCCTGTTCTCCTAAGATGAGTAACCATATTCTTTGTTTCCCAAACTATTCTTACAGCTTGCTGCAGCTCCCCAGAGCCCCCCATTTAACCCACTTTCCCAGATATATGAGAGCAATGGGAACAGGTTGCAAGCTAATTCTTGAAAAAGAGTCTGCATGCTTTCCAGATTTCCAACAGTATCCCAGCAGGTTAAATTCCATTAACACAAATCCAAAACAAATAGTGCTTTAACTGCAAGTCTTAGCAAAATACTTGCCATGGTTTTTTTCAGAGTCAGTGTCAAATTGCAGTGCCCAAAAACACGCCCAGTTCCTTGCCACAGCCACACTCTCGAGCAACAGGACGAGCTGCTGGCTGGAATTCCTCGTGAGCTCCCCAGCCCTAATGCCCAGCTGGCTCCTTCCAAACTGCAGAGAACATGTTTGACTCCACAGCCCTGCCCTGAAGTGACAGGAAAACAAGGCACTGGATGACTATTTTCTCCTCTAGATGAAATAAACACCAAGCCATTGAGACCTGTCAAAAGAATGTGATTGCTAGTTTGAGCTCCAGATAGTAGTTTGTAGATAAGTGGACTTGGCAAGCTTTGCCTTCCACTCATTTGGGAGCCAACAAATCTTGGAGCAATCAAACATGCGGCTTTTTCTCTCTTTGTTATATCCCAGGAGGTTTTTTTCCCTCTTGTAAGAACATTATACTCACTATACTCCTCCAAAGTAAAAATCCCAGCAAGTTCTAGATGACCACACTTACAAACAACTCAAAACAGGTGTAACAGAGTGGACTCCTTCCTAACTCCTTCTACCAGGACCTTGTGTTATCTCAGAGCTTGCTGAAGTGCTCTGCAAGGACTTTTTGATGCAGCCTGAGCACCTTCAGCTCCTACAACTTGAGCAGCCACAGGCCCTGCTTTAAATAAGCAAGACATTGCTGAGGAACCCCAGCCACCAGGTGACTCAGGAAACAAGTCCCTCCTTAAGAGTTCATGAATATCCTACAGCAAAAATGTCCAAAAATAATTACAATTAGAATGAACATTATCAACATTTCATTTCCAGGCATTTTAACAACAGTAACAGGTTAACCCCAATGCTTTAACTTAGCTGGTTACATTCTGGCCATGATCTCGAATACATTTCCAAGACAGATGTTTCTACACAATATTAAATTAAATGCTAGTCACCACCTTAAATCATTTTCAAACATGCTATTAAATGTTTCTTTTAGTAACAGCTGCCTTTGGCTGAAAAGACCACTCAAACGTAACACAGTGCCACTTAAATGTGGACGTTCCTCTTGACTAAGAGGTGCTGTTGCTGTGCCTGAATGCTGGTTAAGGCAGTAGAGGTTCAACTGCCCTATGAAGTCTTTATACAACATAAAAGGTTGGTCAGTATTTGGAACACAATTACAACAGTATGTTTTAGACAGTATTTAAAATTTATTTATCCATGATTTTTCCTTCTTTGAGTTGACTTTCATAACAGCCCCTGCTGCATAGAAGGGCTGCTCCAGGGGATTCCAAAGTCACTGCAAAAAACAAGGTTGAGCAGCTTCTGCTTCCTCACATGCTGAAGTGTAACACATCCAAGAAACACTAAATCATGGCAAATCCTCTTTCACTCCAGAAAAGTCAGTCCTTACCCCAGCAGTAAATTACCAATGAAATCTAATTTTTCTAACTTGAAATACACTAAATAAATGCATAGTTCATTAAAATTAAAAAAAAAAAAAAAAGTTAAAGCTCCTCTAGAAAATCAAATCTAATTATTTGCTCAAAAAAAAAAAAAAAGAAAAGGGAATAAAAGGAAAATAAAAGAAATTCAGACACAACTTATTAGCAACTCACTTAGTTTAACTCGGTGTTATTACACCCCCCCAGAATCACAGCCTGGTCTGCAAGTGTCATGCTCTATTATACCCAACATATGTTCAGTCCCAGAACTTGGCTCCACAATGCAGCAGCAGATGCTCCACAGCAACACAAGGGAGTTTGTTTTGCACATCAGGACTCATTCCAACCTCAAATTGCTAAGGGCAGATATAAATCCCGAATTTACTGTTTCTCCGAAAAGATTTTAGTATTAATTATTAACAATGTTTACAAGAACATATTTTTTCCTCTGAAAGTCAAAAGCAATCCAGCAGTAGATTACCTGCTGGGTCTGTGCTCATAAGTGTAACTGAAGGCACAGATGTGCACTACTGAACTTGGGAAAAAACCTGTCATGCTCTCTAAACTTTCTATTTAAATAATTTTAGACAAGTAATTATAGTTCCTTTCAGGACTAAATCTTTTACTGGTCTCACAACCTAACTGCCAATGTTGACATTTTGTTAATCTGTCCAGCACAGCCAGCTCCCCCTTCCAAAACTATCTTTGCCATGACTGTGTGGTTGAGTTTGCAGACAACATGAATAATATAGATGATATATATTTTTTCCTAACATAAAACTTTCCACAGAGTTATGAGACTACTGCATTATATATATATGATTCTCCATGCAACAGAAGACACAGAAGTTATATTAACAGTATGCATTATTCAGCCCCAATATGTGAATTTTACTGTCCACACAGCATATTTGAATTCTTGACTACTCATTCATATTACAATAATATTTCACTGTCACAGACTGGTTTGACTGGGAAGGGACCTTAAAGCTCTCCTCATTCCACCCCCTGCCATGGGCAGGGACACCTTCCACTAGCCCAGGTTGCTCCAAGCCCCATCCAACCTGGTCTTGGACACTTCCAGGGATTCAGGAGCAGCCACAGCTTCTCTGGGCAACCTGTGCCAGGGCCTCCCCACCCTCACAGGGAAAGATATTTAGACCCAAGGATCCAATGCTTTATGGACTAAATATCATACACAATTTGCCAACAGTGTATCCACAGATAAAGAACAGTCTAAAAAACCCAAAGTTACACCTTATAGATCTATATTCCTGTGCAGGACCAGAGTGAATTGTCTGAAGCAGCTGCACAGCCTGGAAGTCTCTTTCTCTTTGATGTGTTTCAACTTGCTTTACTAGAGCAGGGAAAGCTGCAGTAAACTAGAAGCCCTGCTTATTTTGCCATCTTTATGAAGATACTCACCTTCCTGCTCCCAGCAAACCAGCTTTTGCAACTCACTAACCTACTTCTGTCACAGCCTCAATATTCTGTCCTAGCTTATTCCCTAATACAGGATTTTATTCCTATTAAAATATCCCTATTTTCCACCCAACACACGAAATATCTCAAAACTTCTCTAGGACCTCTGAAAGGCAGGTAGGGAGGTAGTCAAACCAAAGACAGATCGAGTTAAGTGCCAGCTGATCTGGGTAAGATCTTGCATGTACTGCTTTAATACTCACCCCTCTGCACCTCGGCCTCACTAAACCTGTCCCATGTTTCATCACATCCCAATGACTGCAAAATCTTCATGACCTAAGAGATCTTATTTCTGCCCATCAGTAAACAACCACAGAGCACTCCAGGGCCCAAAAAAAACATAACAAATAAAACAATATGCATAAAGAGACAACATCACCTGGTCCTCCACTGTACCTTAGGATCAGAATCTTTGTATGGATTAACTGCTGACAGGAATACCAACAGGCTCCATACAGAGCAATTTTCCCAGAGAAACTGGAACTGTGTACCACACCTACCCAAAGGAACCAGAATAGGGGTCACAGATATTAACTGCTATGACAGGACAAGGGGGAATGGCTTCCCACTGCCAGAGGGCAGGGTTAGATGGGAAGGAATTCCTCTCTGTGAGGGTGGGGAGGCCCTGGCACAGGTTGCCCAGAGAAGCTGTGGCTGCCTCTGGATCCCTGGAAGTGTCCAAGGCCAGACTGGACAGGGCTTGGAGCAACCTGGGCTAGTGGAAGGTGTCCCTGCCCATGGCAGGGGGTGGAATGAGATGAGCTTTAAGGTCCCTTTGAACCCAAATCATTCTGGGATTGTATGGAATGAGCACAGACACTGTAAAACCAAAGAGATTTGATTTCAGGAGCTGACCTACAGTTTCTCTTACCTGCATAATGCCTGTAGTTGCCTTCTGCTCTGTTCCAGGAAAGAAGGCAACAGTAAGCAGACCTTGCAATTCAAATCACAGCTATGTTAGCTCTCCAAATCTCCTAATCACTATCTGAAAAACAGGGTGACAAAGCTCCCTCAATAAGGACAGCTTTGCAGCTTCCCAGGCATATTAAATGTTTATGCACCTGCACTGCCTGGGCAACTGTTTTGAAGAAGTTTTGGTGCTGCTACCAAGGCTCAAAAAAATAAAAAAGAAAAAAACCCAAGAAATGAAATTTTATCTTTCTGCCAAGATAAAAGGCAGTTATGCAAATATTTCATTAATACCAAGGAATCATTCACTAGTTTTCACACAAAAAGAGGCAAGAAAGTTTAAGAACTTTGTTTTTACCAATTAAATCGGTAACATTTTGCTAAACAAAACTAATGATGCAGAAATACACAGCAATAGCAACTCATGAGTGTAAAAGGAATCTTTAGGAGAAAAAAAAAATCTTTACGATCCTCAGACTTCAGGATTTTTTGCCATTTTAAATAAGAGAAGAGCACTGAAATAATCTTTGTTTTTAAAGCATGTTAAAGAGTCAAAATATTTCAGCTATAACTCAATGCCTGGCAATCATCAAATAGAGCCAAACCACTGTTAAGAATTCACCTTCTCTGACACCCCAGTCACTTACAACCAAACTACCTGGGAGATTTCAGAATGAAATAAATGTGTTCTTCATGACCAATTAGAAAAGTTTCCTACTGTTTTTAAGTAAATGACCGACGCAGAAAAGACTGTTTCTGCTCACTTTACTTTTCACTGAT
Source organism: Chiroxiphia lanceolata (assembly GCF_009829145.1). Classification (NCBI taxonomy): domain Eukaryota; kingdom Metazoa; phylum Chordata; class Aves; order Passeriformes; family Pipridae; genus Chiroxiphia; species Chiroxiphia lanceolata. The sequence continues at coordinate 1,186,758 of NC_045671.1, read as the reverse complement.
GTGCAATTTTCCTCCCCTTTTCTGCAGCATATTTGGCGACAGCTCCTTTCTCCAATTCCCTTTATCCACCCCCTTCGCTTTTTCACACTGCAACTGTTGAGACACATACAAGCACCCCAAGAAAAACCCTAAAACCAAACAAAAAGAAAAAAAAAAAGGTTTTATGAGAAGTAGCAGACTTTTGTGAAAAATACAACACGACCATGATGGGGTCTATCCTTGCAACTTGGGGGCCAACACCATCTTTCTTGGCTTTCCAGATAATTCTCCATTTCTCCTCTACCCAGAACTTTTCACGCACTCCCAAGTTTGACGGTTACTGCCTGGGGTTGTGAAAGTCTGTACCTACAGCCCTTCAACTTAACCTTTGCAGCAGCACAGCACACTAACCATTCGCCAGGTATCAAAGTACCTTCCCTGAAAGCTCAACACCTTAGGACAGAAGCACTTTTGGACAGCAGTAAGAAATGCCACAGGATTACAAAGTGGTCCCCATAAACCTTAAGTACAAGGAAAATAAAAACGTCCATCTTCAGGTCTTAAGGCAGCTCCCAACATAAATTATCTGACTTGTCCACTGTTTATTCTGCTGGATGAACAAGCACAGCATCCCTTTCGGTCCTCCTGGACTATTCTACTGCCTTCCTCTTCCGCAGCAAGAGCCTGAATAAAGCAGCACTGCAGTGACAGCAGCGTGGTCCTTCTGGCTTCCACTGAAGCCTGAGGAGTCCTGCACGTAGCAGAAGTGATTTATCTTGATAGATTTACTGCAGGCAGAGAAGGCCCCTCACAGGGAGGGCACACAGCTGAAAAAACGAGTGACGATGCTGCGTTTTCTGCTCCAGTTCCTTTTCCACAGCATTTTCGTGGGAGTCAGTCGTCAATAAAAGCCTAATTCTGAAGAGCACAATCTGCTTCCTTCACATCCCACCTACGGGACAGTTGTTCTGCTCACAAACGAAGAAGGGATTTTTTCAAGACCTTCACAGTGAGGCAGAGTATTTCAAGCAGAAGGAATCGGATGTGAGCGAGCCCGGATGTTGTGGTGGTTGCCCAGACTGCTCCACAAGAGATGCTATAAATCACCTCTGCCTTTGACAGTTCACCCTACACGGTTTGTCATGTTGCAACGAAGTGTTCTGAAAGGAGGTGACAGAAAAATGAAAACCTGAATTCTATACACGAGACTGACATGTACAGCTGGTCTACTTTCTCAGTGCCATCACGGAAACTTTACACATTTTAATTCATTCTTTACAGTAACATGCAATCAGTAACCACCAGGTTACTGGTGATCCAAACAGCTTATGTTTGATCATCAAATCTACTAATTTTGATAAGGAGATGCCCGTTTAATAATCTAAAAAAAGCTTATTTCAAATGAACTACTAGTCACCCTCACTAGTCACCTTCACAGCCTCACCCTGAAATGGAACTACTGACTCACAGGCAAAAAAAACCAAAAAAAAAAACAGCCTTGCTAAAATTCCTTTTCTCTAAAGTTATACAAGATCCAAAGAAGCCTGACACAAAAATACCATTCCAACCTTTTGCCTCATAACAAAAACTTGTGATACTGCTCTAAAACATATGAAAATGTTACGTGATGGCACCGAACACCAATAAAGCAAATGTATGCTTGTGACAAACAATAATCCTGTTTTGAAGACCTGAAACCCCCAAATTGTTGTATTTCCACCCACTAAGTATTGGCCTCTCCATCAGCACACAATCATCAGGTGACACAACTAATTAATGTTAAGCTTTTTGTCCTCTCTGCCCTCAGTCACCATGTTTTGTCAGGGGCAGGACAGCGGGTACATGTTCAATCTCTGGAAGGAGCTTTTTTGAATCCCATAAACACCTTTCTGTTAAGAAGTTCAGAGAGTTGCCACTTAACTTTTACAAGTAAATAAACATTTATAGCATCTAAGGACTTCTTTGTCCAATTCCCACACACGCAACAAAACATATCTCTAGTTCATGGACACAAAAATCCTCAAGATCTGTTAGGGACTCCTCAATTTTGTCCATTTTTAATGCTGGCAGTTACACGCCCACACCAAAACACCATACTTGTGGCCAAATCTCCCTGAAGACACAAAAGCCTCTAAAATTTATCAGGAGCTAACAAAATTTAAAGCTACAAAACCGATAATTTTTCTGACGTAACTCCTGCATAACATTTCATGAAATAATTACTGCACCAACCTGACGAATTTGAGAGCAGAATGACAGAATCAGTTTTAGAAAAACGTCCTATGACAGAGGGGGAGGAGAGGTGGCGTGGGGGCAATTATAAAAAAAAAGTTACCTCTACCCTTATTCAGACATTCCTACACACCAAGGAAAGGTCAGCACTCAAACACAGCCAGTGTTTTCTGGAGTATATGCAGAAGTAATTTCTTTAATCCAATTAGTAAGCACAGTTAGAAGGGAGGAAGGCTGGGTCAAGCACACCTTACAATTTCTGTGTAAAAGGCTCAGCTTTCTGCACCCGTTACGAAACTGCTACAGGTAAATAACACACTTTGCAAAAGTTTCAAGAAAGGAAAATTAAAATACTATCTCTGCTCTTTGCAGTGGGCAGGTATTTCTGTAAATCTGGTGTTTGCCCTCACCAGTGAGACTCCTGCTGCCTGCAGGACGGCTGTGCTGGAACTACGAAACAAGACCAACAAACTGAACTTTTAAACAAGAGTGTCAAAGGGATATGGAGCTAAAAAAAAAAAAAAAAAAAAGACTAATCAAGAATATGCATAAAGAGACCTGACTCGGCATGACTGCACATCAGTACCAGTGTTGCTGGTTTTATCTTCTTCCAGTGGCCAAAAAGAGACTTCTAACACCACAAATACAGCAATGGTCTTCAAAAACACAGTGTTACACCAATACCCTGACAACCTATGATGGATTGCAGTGTCGGAAATTTTGTTCAATATGAGAATGTTTTGTTGAATCTGTCCCTCTTTTTCTTTTTTTTTTTTTGTTTGTTTTAATATTCAGTACACACATACCTAAACACCAATTTATAGTAATCCGTTCAGTTTTCACCACAATTAAAACAGGCAGCTGGGTTGGATAGGACACAAGTCAGGAAAAACCCAGCATGGTTTAATAAACTATGTAGCTTCTTTATGTAAGGAGCATTAAGATTATTGTTACACACAAAGAATTTCTCCCAGACATAAATAAAACCTGCCTAATGGCCAAAGTAATGTTTCAAAAAGATTATTCAACCACCTTTAAAGCTTCAAACAGGTGCTCTGATGTTCATTAGAAAGTCTGCATTTGTTTCAGTATTGGTATATGTTTCTGTATTTCAAAGGTTATACAATTATTTTGGCATCTGTACTCTTCTTGAATTGGGAATTATGCGTATTTTTACAACAGGGTTGTTCGTCTCTGCTTTAGAAGTTTCTCACAGCTAGAAATCTATCCACAGCATAAAAAAGCATGTTGTGCAGAAGGACAAATCTCTTTTTTATGTGTAATAATTTTTTATTATATTACACATCATGATTTACATCACCTATCTCCAGGATCTACTGCAAATGAAATTACACTTGCCAGAGTGTGAGATTACTACAAGGTAAAAGAGGCTTCCCACTCTACAGAATACACTTTGAAGAAATATATAATATTTAATCTCCCACTCTGACATCAGCTCATCAGCCACCAAACAGGATTTCTTGCTTTTAGTAACTTTTGTCAGCCATCAGCACGTTAAAAACACCTCAACAATGTCAAAAACAAAGTATGTTAAAAACTGCCAGAGGGCAGGGTTAGATGGGATATTGGGAAGGAATTCCTGGCCGTGAGGGTGGGGAGGCCCTGGCACAGGTTGCCCAGAGAAGCTGTGGCTGCCCCTGGATCCCTGGAAGTGTCCAAGGCCAGGTTGGACGGAGCTTGGAGCAACCTGGGAGGTGTCCCTGCCCATGGCAGGGGTGGAATGAGATGTTCCTTGAGGTCTCTTCCCTTCCAAACCATTCTGGGATTCTGTGATCTTGGGATCTTCCTATTAATCTGATAAAAGCACTGGAAGGAAGCACCAGAGCCACCTGAGCTTAGCAATAATTTGCTGTAAATACTTTTCTGCTGAATTTAGCAGGAAATATCAGGGATTCGAGGCTGTGCCAGTAAAACACCAGCACAGGGCTGGAAGAGGAGGATCTAACAGATGCTCCAGGTAGGTGAGAGTGCTGAGCTGGGTCCATCATTCCCTGGGCCATCCATGGGCTTCTGCTGATACAGCAGCAACGTGGAAAGGCAACATAGCCTATAGAAAGGACAGCACAAGGCCTTCCCAAGCTCCTGGCAACCCAAGGAGCAAGGATAGTTTTGAAGCCACCCCAACTGGAGCAACTTCAATGGTTTTCATCTGGGAATTGACACAACGTGGGGTTACACAACCCTGCGTTGGGAAACTGGGCCCAACCACCCGGGAGCCTCTTTCCACTCCCCTGCACTCCCAAAAGTGATCCTTGCAGGGAACATCAACAGCCTGGTTACTCCTGCAAATGCCTCCAATGATTAGAGGAGCAGCCCAAGCAAGTTATCCCTCAGCACAGCCAAGGGGAGAAATCAGATTACGGCCCCGCAAACTCCCTACGCTCAGCACAGAAGATTAAAAAGAATAAATAAGTTTAAAAAACAAACAAACAGTGCTTGGCATGAAGGTATAGGAGGTAATACAAAGCCTGGTAAGAGACAAATTCTGTTTTAAAGTCAAATATGCCTCACTTTCAACAAATATTGTCTTTTAGAAGCATGAAAACAAGTGGCAGGAGAGAATAGGAGGTGGAGTGAGCCCCAGCAGACCTGAGATGGTGCAGAGCACCAGAAAACCCTCTGGTTCTCAGGAAGAGGATGGAAAATACACCAATTTATCACCTATGAACAAATAATAAATGTCATTATGAGCACAAAATAAGAAATACGGGTGTGAATCTCTGGCATTCCAGTAATACAGGTGTGAACCTCTGGCATTCCAGTACTGAGGGCACATAAAGGGGCACAGGGGCATCCTGGGCACCCTGAGGGATCCCTGGATCCCTGTCAAGGGAGCACCTTTGGGCTGGATAAAGGGACACAGGCACATCCCAGAGATTCTGTGAGGGATCCTGGGATCCCTAACGGACACAGGCACATCCCGGGGACCCTGTGAGGAATCCCCTGGATCCCTAAGGGAAACAGGCACACTCCGGGGACGCTGAGAGGGATCACTGGATCCCTAAGATACACAGGCATATCCTGTGGACCTGCGAGGGATCCCTGGATCCTTGTCAGGGAGCACCCGGGGGGTGGATAAAGCGACACCGGCACATCCTGGGGACTCTGCGAGACATCCCTGGATCTCCCCTAAGGGATCCCTGGAGATGCCTCAGCCCGGTCGGGGACACGGCGGTGCTGATGTTACTCTCCGCAGCGCCGGTGCCGACTTACACGAGCGCATCCCTCCCTCTGTCGCGACACGGGCCCGCGCCACGAGGGGACGGTGGCGTTGGGAGAACCGGGGGGAAGCTCGGAGGCCCCTCTCGGAGCCGGCGCCAGCCGAGTCCACCCGCGGAGGCCGCGCTTACCGTCGGAGCCGGGTCAGTGCCGGGTCAGAGCCGGGTCGGTGCGGGGTCAGTCCCGGGCCCCTGGGCCGCCGCCGCCGCTCCCGGTCCCCTCACGGCCCCTCTCGGTCCCCGCCCGCCTCCACGTCGCCGGTGCGGCCCCGCTGCGCGTGCGCGGAGCGCGCCCGGGGGCTCCCGCGGGGCACGACGGGAGTTGTAGTGCGGGAGGGGGCGGGCGCGGAATCCCCGAACCGGGAGCGGGGCGTGACCCCAAAGCGTGAGGGGGGAGCTGAGACCCTCTGACCCCTCGGGTGAGACCCCCCTGCAGAGCTGCCTCCTGTTCCCTGGGGAACAACAGCACATGGACGTGGAGCTTCTGGAGCCAGTCCAGAGGAGGCCACGGAGATGCTCCGAGGGCTGGAGCCCCTCTGCTCTGGAGCCAGGCTGGGAGAGCTGGGGGGGTTCAGCTGCAGAAGAGAAGGATCCAGGGAGAGCTGAGAGCCCCTTCCAGTGCCTAAAGGGGCTCCAGGAGAGCTGGAGAGGGACTTGGAACAGGAGATGGAGGGACAGGACAAGGGGGAATGGCTTCCCCTTGGCAGAGGGCAGGGTTAGATGGGATATTGGGCAGGAATTGCTGTCTGTGAGGGTGGTGAGGCCCTGGCACAGGTTTCCCAGAGGAACTGTGTCTGCCCCTGGATCCCTGGAAGTGTTGAAGTGCAGGTTGGACAGGGCTTGGACACCTTCCACCTGTTCTAGTGGAAGGTGTCCCTGCCCATGGCAGAGGGCGGAACAAGACGGGCTTTAAGGTCCCTTCTGACCTAAACCATTCTGGGATTCTATTCTGTGACTCTATTCTGTGATTCTATGACATGCTCTGCAGACCAAGGCTGGTATTCTCTGAGCAGAGCACGATGCAGGTGTGAGCAGAGACCTGCTGGGCAGGTAGGACAGGGGAGCAGCAGCAGCAGCAGACCTGCCTGGCCTGGGATTTGGGTGCAGGACTTGTCCCACTAACCACCTCCCCTCGTGGAAAGGTCCTTCCCTGCATTACAGTCCAATTCCATAGCCTCTGCCTCCCCTTCCATGCCCGTGCAGGCTCCTGAGTGAGTCACAGGGTGGCCCATGGCAGGGGGGGTGGAATGAGATGGTCTTTAAGGTTCCTTCCAACCCAAGCCAGTCTGGGATTCATTCTGTGATTCTCTGCTCTGCATCTCACCTTTTTAGTCAGAGGGACACAAGGTAGCTCTGGAAAGTGGGACTAAGAGCTGGTGGGACAGATGGAAGGTTGAATTACCGGGCACAGCCTTGCCCTCACACTGCTTTAGGTCATTGCTTCTGCCTCTGGTAACCTCCGTCTCTGAGGTGCTTTTTGTGCCACCAGTGGCTGGTTCCAAAGGTACCTGTTCATTCCCTAGAAATGAAGCCCTTCCCAATGTAGCCCTGAGCAGAGTCCCACATTCCACATGGTGTGTGATTCCCAATATCCATCCGGGCTCTTACACGTACCCGTAACCGGGCTGTGCATGCAAACAGCACAGGTGGGGTGTGACCACTGTGCAAACATTGCCACCTTACCGCAAGAATCCTGGCGTGGGGTTGGCCCTCATGTCCACACAGTGCTTGATCAGAATGAAGGTGGTGCAATAAGGGTTGTGCAGGATCAACAGAGCAGCTGTAAAGCGCTGTGTGCACAGAAAAGGAGCTGTGAAACAATCCCCACGCCAAGAAGGAGAATCGCTGCATCTGCCTGTGTATGAACACATCTATTCACGATGTTTCAGATAGTTTATGTTTCAGTGCCCCACCTCTGGAAGTGCCCAAGGCCAGGCTGGATGGGTCTTGGAGCAATCTGGTCTAGTGGAAGGTGTCCCTGTCCATGGCAAGGGAACTGGACCACACGATAATTAAGGTCCCTTCCAACCCAATCTAGTCCATGATTCTAAAACAACAGTGAAAGAAGAATGCAGTGCTGTCACCTAAAAGCATTCCTAAAGCAAGAGAGTCACTGTGGCAAACATGGCCTTCCAGACCATTTCAATTAAATTACTGCAGTCAGGTTCACTGAAACACAAAAATAATGGCAATCTGCTAAAACCAAAATATGATTTGGTTCAGTGAGCATGTTCTAGCAATCAGAAAACTTCACAAGGAAGATAATCCCTTCTTTTATGTCCTGGGAAGTTTAATGAAACAGAATTAGTTCTTACTAAAGGAGATTTAGTTAACCTAAGTGTAAATTAAATTTCTCTTCATTTCCTTCACCTGCAGCCTCTGAAAGGACTGTTCTTTCAACAATAATGTTCTGCATTGTACAGAGATCAAGAAGGAATGACTCTGAGGATTGAACTTCAGCAGCAAGTCCAACAGCTCCCCAGAATCCCAGATGGGCCATGATTGCTACATCTGGGTAATAACAGCATATTACGTTAATATCATTACATCAGAATTTAACTGTGTTCTGTGAACACATCTCAATAAAGATCACTTTGCAGTGAATTTATTATCAGTTTAGACATCCTTAGCAGCTGTTCATGTTACACTTAACCTGCCAGAATTTTCTTTCCTTTCAGAATCAGGCCCATCAAAATAACCTGCAACATCAAATTTTATTTAAGAATTTTTTTGCATACACTTGCAGGTTTTTTTTAAACATGAATTTCAGTTGACTTCTTGGCATCCAGCTACCTGTGCACCACAGGAAGGCACCACATCACATTTAAGCCTTCCCATTAAAAAAAAAAACCCTTGAAATTAGTTGATTTGAATTATGGTTTTTCAAATATTTATTTATTTATTGATCCTTCCTCAACAGTATTTAAATAAAGCCAGGTGGTTTTAATTATGAGAGTCTTAGGACTGGATTTACAGAAGTACTTTGGTCCCTAAAGATGCCAACTCTGCAATTTTCTAAAAGTCTGCAGCGTAAATTAAGCTGCTGCTTGGTCTAGAAAATGCTGGCAGATGTCCACTGCCATCGTCAGATACCTAAACCTTTTTAAATCTTGTTTTCAGTGAGTAACAAAAATATGGGAATTTTCTCACTTAAATTCACTTGCTATATATTATTCTCATGTGAGGATTTCCTTAATTTCTGTCTACTTGTTTTCCTTAAACAAGGCTTTGTGAACTTCTTTGCATCCCAGATGATATCCTCCACTCCTGCCCAGTCTCAGGCAGTTCCTTTGCTTTCACATGATTTCTTTTTTTTTTTACTATTCACAACACAACAGGATTATTGACCTATTCTTGGAAAAGAATAGGAACAGAAGAGTTATAACACAAATCTCCTGCCAGAGCTTCCAGTGGAGTGCCTCACTGAGGTAAGTTTTGTGATGTGGATCACTCATTTCAGGGTTTACCTGCAGCTAGTAGAAGTACTGGAACAGGATTCCAGAAAGCATAAACACGTAGTTTCACTTGCATTATCTGCCTCTTTTGGTTTTTGCATTTTTTTTTCAGTAGGCCTGGTGTTTAAATACAGTGCTGACACAAAGCTGGAAGCCCAGTGCAGCCTGCAGTCTAATTTACTATGCCCTTTATTTTCCATGTTATTGTTTGATGCACTTCCTTGTGTAATAATATCCTAAATAATTCAAAATAATTAATTACGTACACTTTATAAATTGACTGCCTAGATTTACAGATTAAAGGAGCCCCAGTACAGCTCTTGCTCTGCTTTTCGTTGTGCTCACATCTACTAGAGGTGGACACACTCTAAACTTCTGGCCTGTTTGTGAGGTGCCCAACACAGTAAAACAGCGGCTGGGGTTACCTGGGACAGGAAGCACAAGGGAAGGGACAACCTTTTCAGCAATGCTCAGGATACCAGGACACATGTGCCTGTTCAGCTGCTCAGCTGTAGCTTGGACTCTGCACTGCTGAGGCCCCTCCAGTGCTGGGGCAGTTCTGGGACCCTCAGACAAGAGAGACCTGAAAGGGCTGGAGCGTGTGCAGGGAAGGGAACGGAGCTGGGGAAGGGTCTGGAGCAGCAGGAGCGTCTGAGGGAGCTGGGGGGGCTCATCCTGGAGAAAAGGAGGCTCAGGGGGGACCTTCTGGCTCTGCAACCCCCTGACAGGAGAGGGGAGCCAGAGGGGGATCGGGCTCTGCTGCCAGGGAACAAGGGACAGGGTGAGAGGAAACGGCCTCAAGCTGTGCCAGGGGAGGGTCAGGTTGGACATCAGGAGGAATTTATTTATGGAAAGGGTGGTCAGGCATGGGAAGGCGCTGCCCAGGGAGGTGGTGGATCCCCATCCCTGGAGGTGTCCAAGGAACGACTGGATGTGGCGCTCAGAGCTCTGGGCTGGACGACAAGCTGGGGGTCAGGCACAAGACTCGATGGTCTTGGAGGGCTTTTTTAATCATGATTCCATGATTCAGTGATTCACTGATCTAGGAGGAAGCTGTATCTGCGACACACTGATCCTGTGGGGGATTATGTTCCAAGGATGAGGCAAGAGCTGATTAAACAGCAATTCCAAATTCACTTTTGAACAGACTCGCTCATTAAGGGAGAGCAAACAGCACTAAGCAACATCTTACAAGGAGTTTTCTGTGACTCAGCTCATTACAGAAGCAATGGCTGTAGCTACCAGGGCCTGATATCCATCAGTGGATGCTGCAGATGGATTCACACAAGGCCTGACCAAATCGGGCAGTGGTAGGAAATGATGCACCTCACCAGAGGCATTGGGTGGGCATAATTAATTATCTGGTAGGAGAAATCACAGTCACAAGCACAACACTGGACCACAGTGACACAGACTGCCTGTATAAAAAGGTGTACCTTTTTAGGCATGTCTTGGGTAGGATTTTAGGGAAATTAAACCATAAATAGCAATCCGAAACTGCTGGAGTGGTTTTGGTTTCGAATCTTTCAAAGAGTGCTCTGGTTTGGCAGAGAGGGGAAAGCAGGAATTATCAGTTTTATTCTTTACTAAGCAGAGGGACACTCAAAACACTTCATAGTTGGGACTCAAGTCAGCAGCAGAATCCATCTTTCCAGGAGGAGGCAAAGCTGGACTTGCCCAGTTCACTTTATCATGAAGTCATGGAGTTTTAAGACCTCCTTCTGCCTGGGGCCTGTCTACAGGTTTTCAAAGATTTTAGATGTTTATCACCCAGATGCCCAAGAACAATTGTATGAAGCGACTTATATTTAAAGAAAATCCTCGTTTATTATAGTTAAAATTCCACAAACATGTTAAAGAGGTTTTAGTTGTTTCGTTTTTTTAAAGCCGGAACTGCACCATTTTAAATCACCACAACAGAAGATAAAGCAATAATTTCTTCTGCATCATGCCTCTGCTGCTCCTCTTCAGGAAACAAACAAACAAAAAGACATAGTATTTAAAGGACAATAATTAATAGAAGTATCACATCAAGAGTTTCTGTTTTAGTGAGCTAAGCAAATTTTGCATATAGCACAACTCCTCTACCTCATCCACAGATTTGGCATGAAAAATATAAATCCCCTATAGTTTAAACAAGAGCTTCTGTTGCCACAATGCAATCCACAGTCCTTTAGTGAGGTCAAGAACAGACACAGCTTTTAAGGTGAAAGCCTCAAGTATTCCACTAGCACTTAGTGAAATTAAGATGCTAAGATAAATTTACCTTCCATAGATAAGGTTTATTCATAAGTTATTTAACCTAAACTCTAACCACACTAAATAGATGGTAGATGAAAAGTAGTTCCAGCGAGAAAAATACAATAACTTCAGCTTTCAAATATTTTAAACTAATAACAAACTAGATGCCATTTTAGTGGCAAAACAGACTCTCTCCTGCAAGCAATAAAGGTTTTTATTCAGCTAAATTGTGCAAAGAAAAAGGTCTCAGACAGCGAGAAATATCAGCAGTTCATATTGGACACAGGGGAATAAAATCCTTAGGAATTAACTCCTCTAATCCGTTTTCTTGTCATAAGCTCCTGTGGATCTCTTTGCAGCAATTCCATTTGCAATGCTGTTGCTTTCAAACTGCAAATAAAAGACAGTGCCATTAGTGAATGTCAAAAAGAGGACTTCACACCCAAACAGCTGGAGACGAAAATGGGTTTTGGGGGCAAGGCCAGTGAAGATCTATGAAGAAATCTGCAGCAAGAACCAAAAGTGGTGGTGTCTGTGCAGATTTGCAAATAATAATTCCTTCAGAGGGAAGAGGGGAAATGAGAGCAGAGACAATATTCACAAGTCTTTTAATTTTAACAGAAGAAATAAATAATAAATGCACAATTTACATGCAATAAACATCTTTCCCCATTATGAGTGGCAGAGCTGGCTGAAGAAAGGGTTTTAGTTTTTTTTAATTCTGCTCCATCTGGTGCGATTTACCAAATATTTGACTTTTTCCCTTCTCTGAAAGAATAGCCAGTCCTCAAAAAAGCATAAATTAATTGAGCTGTTTCAGGAAACAAGAGCAATTCCTATCTCTCCAAGACCAGGAGCTGTCTTGAAGCCACTATTTCTAGCTGGCTCAGTACTGGCAAGTCCTGTCCATAAGAAAATCTCCCCAAAAAGGTCTGTAAAAACACTCAAATATTTACCCTTCTGTGGTGCCCACCCTGAACTACCCCTGAGTTTCCCTGGTTAGCTAAGTGAATTAATCTTACTTTATAGCTTCCAGATTCATACTCCAGGCCTCTTTTCGCGGCTGAAGGCGCTGGAGGATCCCCAGAGCTGCCTCCTTGTCCTTGTTTTGTGCCTGTGGGATCTTCCACAGCTTTCTTGGGCCACACACGTTTGATGAAGGGGGCGATCACGGGGTAGATGTACGGCTCCAGGAATTTCTTGTAGACCCAGAGGAGGACAGGAATGACAATGCAGGGAATGCACACCATGGCTGCCCTTTGCCCTGTGACAAAGGTGGTGAGGGGGAAAAAACCAGCTGAGAATGAGAATGTTGTATGTCATGATCCAAGAAAACATATTAAATAAAGGCTGTAGTTGATATGAGGACATAGAGTCTTCTTTAATTATAAATTAGCTGTGAAAGTTTCAGAAATGCTGTGTGTTTCAACAGTACAAAATCCTCAAGAAGGGGAACATTCTTCACATTTTAACAAAAAACCCCAGTAATTTGTTACTAATTCATCAATCCTACAGCTGCAACTCAGAAAGACTAATTCAGAAAATGAGAGTTTTTGCTAAAACCACGCAAAAACAGTTTAAGCAGCAAGATATTAGCCCAGTTCTTGCTGTAGGAAAGAGTCCAAAGGGTTTGTTTTTCTTAATCTTTTTTTAATTAAAGGGAAATTAAACAGCAGCACTCCAATTCATCCAATGGTCTGCTACCACTGAAGGGCTACCACTGCTACCACACTGGGAGAAGGAAGAAAATCCCAGGGAGGATTCGAGAGAAACAGAATATGGGTTATTTCCTTCCTCCTGCCCCAGAGGAATCCCTTGATCCCACACCAATCCCATACAATTAACTATTAGAAAATGAACCATCCCCTCTCTCTGTAACCCACAGAGAAGTCCTCAAAATTGGCAGCCTGGAGTCTGTGCTAAAAAAAAAAAAAAGGCAGAAAACCAAAGCAGAGGGGCAGAGAGGTACGACTGGGAGAGGAAGCAGTTAAGTGGGATTAGAGCTGTCCCTGCCAGTGCTGACGAGCAATACATTAGACACACTCTGCTGCTACAGAGCTTTGCCCTTCACATTCCTCCTTTCTAGGCTGCTGACATCTCACTCCTCGCATTAAGAAGCAAAACAAAAGCTTTCCAAGATGGAGAATGAACAGGCAGATGTGGATGCTTCGCTGGACGAAAGTTTTAAGCTATCCTAAAGATTTTAAGCCCCGTGAAAAAAAAGAATATCGATTTCCAGTTGACTACTTCCAAGTTCTGTTCTGGCTGCTTCAAATATAGTTTAAATCTGCTCTCTGAAGTCTAGGAGGAATCTTAAGTTGAGACAACATGACTCAGGTACTCTCTTCACCAGAACTTCCTAGACACTAAATTTCCAGCAAGATGTTGAGGATTCATCCAGCTGCTGAATAAAGTGGCTGGAGGGAACACGCCAGGATACAGAATTATCACAGGACCATAGAATACTTCAGGTTGGAAGGGATTTTAAGGATCATCTCGTTCCACCCCCTGCCATGGGCAGGGACACCTTCCACTAGACCAGGTTATTCCAACCTGCCCTTGGACACTTCCAGGGATCCAGGGGCAGCCACAGCTTCCCTGGGCAGCCTGTGCCAGGGTCTCACCACGCTCACAGCCAGGTATCCTTTCCCAGTATCCCATCTAACCCTGCTTGCTGGCAGTGTGGGAAGCCATTCCCCCTTTTCCTGTCACTCCCATGCCCTGTCCCGAGGAAACAGCATGTGTTGTGTTTTGTCTCTGCAGCTGCTTCGTGCCAAGATTCCAGGCCAAACAACCACCCTTACCTGTGCCAGGGTCACGAGTGACCCTCTGGAGCCACCGGTCCCAACAGGGGGGATCACCGTCCTGATGGATTCCTGCTGTCACTTGGTGATGCCCTGTCACCTGGTGAGCAAGAAAAATACGTTAAAATAAAAAAAAAAATAAAAAAAAAATAAAGGAAAAAAGGAAAGTAGGGAGGAAAAAAAAAAAAAGAAAAAAGAAAAGGTCAGCTTTTAACAGGTTATTTCTCTGCGACAGGAGGTTTCGCTCCTCAGTGTGAGCCCCCGCACGCCGCGGGCACAGGGAACGCCGTGACAGGGAAACCTCAGGGCGGTGGGGCCTTGCTCCCAGCGGATGCGGAGGCTGGAAAGGGCCACGCGGACAAAAAGCCCGTTTTCCCCCGTTTTCTCATAAAGGACGAGCCCGCCTGGAACGGCGAGTTATGCCAGGAGGCGTTCCCGTTCCGCCCTGCGGAGGACGTTCGGGCCGGTACACCCCGCGCGCTCGGGCACGGCCGGCCGTGCTGGAAGGGCGGGGGTGAGGTGGGATGCCGGGTTATCGGGATATATCAGGATATGTCGGGATACCGGGATCGCCTCCCGCGCCCCGCACTCACCGCGCCCGCACCGGAACGGCCCCGCGCTTCCGGGGCGCCGCTTCCGCCAATGGGAGGCGGCAGCGCGCGTCACGTGACCTTCAGCCCCGCCCCACCGGCTGCGTTAGAACCCCCCCCAGAATTCCAGGGGCAGGAACAGTGTCCCAAATTATCGCGGTGTGAGGGGGGAGTAACGGCGGTGCGGCATCGGCACCCACGCGGGAACAGGCGGACCGCCTTTAGATGGGATACTGGGAAGGAATTCCTCTCTGTGAGGGTGGTGAGGCCCTGGCACTGGTTGCCCAAGGCAACCCTGAATCCCTGGAATGTTCAAGGCCAGGCTGGATGGGCCTTGGAGCAACCTGGGCTAGTGGAAGGTGTCCCTGCCCATGGCAGGGGGTGGAACTGGATGAGCTTGAAGGTCCCTCCCAACCCAAACCATTCTGGGATTCTATGATTAGTGGCAATCCTCACAATTTGCTCTCTTTTGACAAAGAAGTGCTTGGAGCAACCTGGTCTACTGGAAGGTGTCCCTGCCCACAGCAGAGGGTTGGACTGCATAATATTAAGGTCCCTTCCAACCCAAACCAGTCTGTGATCCCATAATTCTCCCTGCATGTCCCACCGATCAGAACCCAGAGCACAGAAACACACACACAGAGTAATATCTTAAGCCTTCTTGTTTTATTTATGTACATCTGCCTGCGCAGATTTACTCCCGGGCCATGAGCTTCTGCTTCTTCAGCTTCTTCTGGGAGATCTGAAAAACAGACATGAAAACAGGAAAATGGTGAAATGAGAAAATGGTGAAATGTGAAAACCGTGAAATGAGAAAACGTCTTCCCAAAACACCCCACAAGTTAATTTGCAAGATCTTCTGGAAGCACTGAGAGCTGTTAGAAACTCCCTTAGTGATGATCCACTGATCACACCTGCATGCACACAGGAATCCCTATGCTGCTCACACTCTCTGAACTCAAATTTAATTTAAGTTTAATTGCACACACCCCACCTTCACCCAAGCAGTCAGGGAATACTGTGGTTATGAGAGGGAAGAACAAACCCCCTGCACAACTGAGAAAAAAAAAAAAGGTTCTTAGGGTTTTTAAGTGCTTAACGTTGTGTTAAAATCAAAAATGGGGCTGCTCAGAAACAACTGATTTTTTTTCATGGGAATTCCAAAGGTGTCCTAAGATAGTCATCACAGCAACCCCTCTGCTGAATGCTTGGCTCTCATGACGTGACGGACGAAAAGGCACACAGGGCCCTCCATACCTTTTTCTTCTGGGCCACTTCCTCCTCTGGCTTGGGCACGATCTGCTCCTTCTCGGTGAGGATCATCTCGATGTGGCACGGGGAGCTCATGTAGGGGTTGATCCTGCCGTGTGCCCGGTACGTGCGCCGGCGCATCTTGGGAGCCTTGTTCACCTGGATGTGCTCGATCACCAGGGAATCCACATCAAGGCCCTGCAGAGAAGTAAAACCTGTCACTCATTTTCATCTGCAAATCAACCGTCTCCGCAGCAAGAATGTGTTACTGTCCCAGTCACCACTGCTGGTGAATGAAGCTTGGCTGCAACAGGGAGCTGAGGGTTTTCCAAGGATCACTAAAGAAACACCCAAGCTTGTCAGTGTCATAGAGCTGAGGGTCTTCCAAGGATGCACCAACAAAACAGCCAAGCTTGGCTGTGTCACAGACCTGAGGATTTACCAATGGAACAGATGAGCGCAGTGGTGCATGGATCTGGGTATTTACCAAGGATTTGCCAACAGAACAGCCAAGCTCAGCAGTGTCCCAGAGCTGAAGATTTATGAAGGATTTACCAATGGAACACCCGAGCATGGCAGTGCCATGGATCTCAGGATTTACAAAGGACTGACCAATGGAACAGCCAAGCTTAGCAGCGCCCCAGAGCCAAAGATTTACAAAGGATTTAGCAACAGAACACCCGAGCATGGCAGTGCCACGGACCTGAGGATTTACAAAGTATTCACCAGTGAAACAGCCAAGCTTAGCAGTGTCAGGGAGCTGTGGATCCACCAAGGACTGACCAAGGAAACAGCCGGGCCTGGTGGTGCCATGGAGTTCCCTGTCCCTCCACAGGTCAGGGTTGCTGACAGGCAGCACAACAGGGACGCTCTGTGCTCAGTAACACCCACCTTGAGCTCAGCGTTGCTCTCTGCGTTCTTGAGCATGTGCAGCAGGAACTCCGCGCTCTTCTTAGGCCAGCGGCCCTGTGTCCAGCCCCACTGCTTGGCCTGGAATGAGAGGGCAACAGTGAACTTCTGCTTTTATCCCAGTACAATACAGTTCACCCATCAGGCACCACGAACTTGCCATAATCCTAGAATGGCTTGGGTTGGAAGGAACCTTAAAGACATCTCATCCCACCCCCTGCCATGGGCAAGGACACCTTCCACTAGACCAGGATGCTCCAAGCCACATCCAACCTGGCCTTCGACACTTCCAAAGATCCAGGGGCAGCCACAGCTTCTCTGGCCAACTTGTGCCAATGTGAAACTGGTCCCCTTATCCTGTTACTCCACACCTTATCCAAAGTCTCTCTCCAGCTCTCTTGGAACCCCCTTGAGGCACTGGAAGGGGCTCTAAGGTCTCCCCAGATCTCATCTGGGCACACCTCCCCCGTTTCCCTAGCATCTCACCTGGGCACACTCCCCCATTTCCCTGGGATCTCATCTAGGCCCACCCCCCCATTTCCCCAGGGATCTCACCAGGGCACAGTCCCCCGTTTCCCCAGGGAGCTCATTTGGGCACGATCCCCCGTTTCCCCAGGGATCTCACCTGGGCACAGTCCCCCGTTTCCCCAGGGATCTCACCTGGGCACAGTTCCCCGTCTCCCCCAGGGTCTCACCTGGGCACAGTCCCCCGTCTCCCCCAGGGTCTCACCTGGGCACAGTCCCCTGTTTCCCCAGGGATCTCACCTGGGCACAGTCCCCCATCTCCCCCAGGGTCTCATCTGGGCACAGTCCCCCATCTCCCCCAGGGTCTCACCTGGGCACAGTCCCCTGTTTCCCCAGGGTCTCACCTGGGCACAGTCCCCCGTCTCCCCCAGGGTCTCACCTGGGCACAGTCCCCCGTTTCCCCAGGGTCTCACCTGGGCACACCTACCGACGCCCCCGTTGTAGCGCCGGAAGGGGACACACTGCTTCTTCAGGGTGACATCCTTCAGGTACTTGGTGGCCTTGCGGATGTGCATTCCCTTGATGGCCTGTGCAGTTTCCCGGGTGTTCTACAACACAGAGCACACAAAGTTCCTCTTAACACATCTTTCCAGTGTAATCATGGATCCCAGACCCTTGTCCTTTGGCTACAAAGGAAGTACTCACAAAAAAAACCTCCTCAAACAATGAAGAATAATTAATAACACTTTTTTTTCTTTGCTATCTGCTTTTCTAACCCTTGGTGTAACTACCACTGCTGATTTTGTGGCTCCAGCACACTTTTACTGTTTTTTACCTAATGGCTAAATCCAACCAATGAAATTTCAACTTTTGTTAACAATGTAATTCCAGGCAATGCAATTTTCCTGTGAAGGAACTGCTAAGGGGACAGAAGAAAAGGCTTAGAACAAAAACTTAAGGATAACACCTCAGTGTTAAGATAGAACTTACTAACTGCAGAAGTCAGAGAGTAACTATAATCCTGATGGTAATACAAAGGCAAACCAAAGTGAAAACTTGGGATATTGGGAAGGAATTCTTGCCTATGAGGGTGGTGAGGCCCTAGCACAGGTTGCCCAGAGCAGCTGTGGCTGCCCCTGGATCCCTGGAAGTGTCCAAGGCCAGGTTGGATGGGGCTTGGAGCAACCTGGGACAGTAGAACGTGTCCCTGCCCATACCAGGGCATTGAAGAGAGATGACCCTTAAAATCCCAGTCCGGGGTTCTTTTAAAAAATAATATAAAAACTAACAAAACCAACATAAATTACAACTGAATTTGCACTTCCTGCTCACCACACACTCCTTACCTTGAAGTGCACCCGCAGGTTGGATCCCCGTGACTTGCACGCTGTGGGAGAGAAAAAAGACCAACTTTTGAAATCAAAACCTCAGCGGCTTCCCTGTGGTCCTACACGAACTCTCCCAAAACATCAACTCACATTTGGTGGGGTTCTCCGGGTCCAGGGAGTAGCGCACCATCTTGGGAGCTCAGCTGGAAAACACCGATTAAAACAAATTCACATTAAACCCGCAGCACACCGGCAAGAAGGGCGCGGACCGCTCGCTCTACCGGCGCGGCCGCTCAGGAATTTCGCTTTCTTTTCACGGTTACATCCAAAGGTGTCCTAAGAGAGTCATCACCGCAGCCATGGAGTCTCACAGGGAGTGCTGCTCCTCCCGCGCCCCCACAACCCCACCGGCCCCCTGCCTGCCCTCCCCCGCGCCATCCCCGGGAATACCGCGGGCGCGGGGCGCGTGGGACCGCTCCCGATGTGCGGGAGGGCGCTGGCGGGCGGGACGGGGAGGGATGGGCGAGGATGGCGGCAGATGGCAGCAGGCCCGGCCCGGCCATGGCTCCTCACCTCGGGATGGCGGCGACGGAGAGGGAGAGGTGGGGGCGGGGCGCGCCCGCAGCGCGTGCGCGATCTCGCGAGATTTCCGCCATGGCGGCGGGGCCGCGCCCTGAGGGGGAGGGAGGCGGGGCCCTTCTGTGGCGCGCGTTGTGAACAAAACCTGAGGCCGTTCTGGTTTATGGGCGTCCAGAGGAGGGCGACGGAGACGGGGAAGGGCCGTGAGGGGAAGTCGTGTGAGGAGCGGCTGAGGGCACTTGGGGTGTTCAGCTGGAGAAGAGGAGACTGAGGGGAGACGTCACTGCAGTTCCAACTTCCTGGGGAGGGGCAGAGGAGGGGCAGGGACTGAGCTCTGCTGTGTGGGGACCAGGGACAGGACCCAGGGAACGGCCTGGAGCTGTGTAAGGGCAGGCTTACGTTGGATCTCAGGAAAAGGTTCTTTCCCCAGAGGGTGGCTGGGCACTGACCAGGCTCCCCAGGGCAGTGGGCACAGCACCAAGGCTGACAGAGCTCAAGCAGCGTTTGGATGATCCTCCTGGGTCCTGTGCAGGGCTGTGCAGGGCTGAGGGTTGGACTCGATGATCCCTGTGGGCCCCTTCCAACTCAGCCTATTCTAGGATTCACACTCGGCTCACAGAACAGGTGCTTTTAGTGAGGGAATCACACAATCCCAGAATCACTGAGATCGGAAAAGCCCTCCCAGACCATCGAGTCCAACTTGTGCTCGATCCCCACCTTGTCCCCCAGCCCAGAGCACTGAGTGCCACATCCAGGCGTTCCTTGGACACCTCTGGGAATGGGGACTCCACCACCTCCCTGGGCAGCCCTTTCCAAGGCCTGACCACCCTTTCAAGGAGGAAATTCCTCCTCATGTCCAACCTGAACCTCCCCTGGCACAGCTTGAGACTCTTGTCGTCTTATCCTGTCCCTTGTTCCCTGTGAAAAGAGTCCAGCCTCCACCTGAGATCATATAATCGCAAAATTGTTAAGTTTGGAACAGACCTTTAAGATGATCGAGTCCAACCTTCATCCCAGCAGCCTTACCATGTTCACCATTAGGTGGCAGCTTAGGATGGGAATAGAGCAGCACATCACTCACTGACGTGACCAGGAAACCAGAGCAAAGAGACTTGTGTTTATAAATCACAGCTGCTGTTTATTGCACCGTTATAAAATAATCACAGACTGACTCGTTAAGATGAAAGATATTTCTTTTTTCCATTTTAGGCAGCGTTTGTGACTAGAACTGTTTGGGAAATCTGACAAAGCAGCTCAGTAAAAGCAAGACATTTTCTGAAAGCGGTAAGTGGCTGCAGCAAAAGGCTCATTGAGACAAGTTTGATAGAATGGGAAAAAAAAGAGGCACATCTTCCTGAGAGGGCAGTAATCTGATGTGCAGGCAGCTCCCCAGCATGAGACAGTCTGAGTTTAACTCTGAGTTTAGATAAGCAGAGCAAGAACTTGCTGCCTATCTAAATGCAATAACCAGGATGTTATTTTTGTCTCTCTTGTTTAGAGTTAAAAACCCCCAAAGCTTTGCTGCTAGGATTTCACCCAGGTGAGAAGAGGAAAATATTCAAGCTATCACAAATATTTACATGTCTGGAAAGTGTAAGAGCTCTAATTGTGACTGCAGCTCTTCATTTACCTACCTTAAAATGTGCCTTTTACTTTGGTTTCGGCAGGGGGGAAGCTTTCTGCAAAGTCTCCAAACAACTTCCGAGCACTGATCTCCAAGGAGGGAAACCTGGGACACGGCTAAATATTATTTCTTATTTTTAACATAGAACCACAGAATGGTTTGGGTTGGAAGAGACCTTAAAGCTCATCCAGTTCCACCCCCTGCCATGGGCAGGGACACCTTCCACTAGCCCAGGTTGCTCCGAGGCCCATCCAACCTGGCCTTCGACACTTCCAGGGATGCAGGGGCAGCCACAGCTTCTCTGGGCAACACTTTGTAACATTGAGTTTCCAGATACAATAAAACTGGCTAAAGCTAAAGTCCTCAACACTTGCAAAGCCTTGCCCACCATACTGCGGGAATCCCCTCTCACAACACACCTGAATGCAACTCTCCTCCTCTGTCCTTACTGCCCTGTCCCTGCACCTGTCTCCGTGTTCTTCCAGGGCAGGAGCACGGCCTTTCCATGGGAAGCACCTCTACACACAGCTGCTTCTTGATAGCAGAGCACAGGAGCAACACTGCAGTCAGGGAGAGCTGGAGGAGAGGTGTGAAACACAAGTGGTTGACACATGGTGGGGATTATCACCTATGCTCATCAATCAAACCCAAAACAAACAGGGTGTGTTTTTTGTTACTTACATTTTCTGTTTCTCCACAGGTGGAACTGTTTTGCTCAGCTGCTGAGGGCTTGCAGTAGTGGGAGGCTATCACAGAACATCCTGACTTGGAAGGGACCCACAAGGATTATCCAGTCCAACTCCTGGTCCTGCACAGGACACCCCAACAATCCCATTGTGTACCTGAGAGCATTGTCCAAATGCTCCTTGAGCTCTGGAAGACCTGAGGCCATGATCACTGCCCTGAGATGCATGTTCAGCTTTACTGGGAGGTTGACAACTGCTCTCAGGGGCAGCGTAGCGCATATCTGGTGCTGGCACCAGGGATAAGGCAGCTGAGCATGTGGTCTTGTTGGGTTTTAACCAGGTTATTCCCCTGGTGCACCACCTGCCTTGGATATTTGGTTTGTATGAGCTGACTCAAAAAGAGCTTTGGGTTCCTAAGCAGAAAATTCAGGCATGTAAGTCCAAAATCATACTCCTGAAAACTCCTGTGTAGGAGGCAGCTGCCTCCTAATTCTCAGTTCCATAAGACTTCACCTTAAACTCCACTGGTGCCATCCCTCTCAGCTCCCTTGTCCCTGGTGCCTGTGCTGTGCAAGCCCAGAGAGATCTCCCTTCCCAACAGGCACTGGCAGCAAACATCCAGCTGTGCTCAGACCTGAACTCTGTGCTCTGGGAGCCCCTGCTGGTAACATCCTCCCCTGAAGGGCTGCTGATAATGGCAGCAAAGGCTTCTGCCATCCCTTCTGCTCTGGAGCCAGACTGGGAGAGCTGGGGAGGTTCACCTGGAGAAGGCTCCAGAGAGACCTGAGAGCCCCTTCCAGTGCCTAAAGGGGCTCCAAGAGAGCTGGAGAGGGAGCTGGGAAAAGGGATGGAGGGACAGGACGAGGGGCAATGGCTTCCCACTGCTAGAGGGCAGGGTTAGATGGGATATGGGGAAGGAATTCCTGACTGTGAGAGTGGTGAGGCCCTGGCACAGGTTGCCCAGAGAAGCTGTGTCTGCCCCTGGATCCCTGGAAGTGTTTGAGGCCAGGTTGGATGGGGCTTGGAGCAACCTGGGGTAGTGGAAGGCGTCCCTGCCCATGGCAGGGGACAGGGACTGGATGAGTTTAAAGATCCCTTCCAACCCAGAGCACTCTCTCATCCCATGATTCTCTCCTCTGAATGTGTCCCCGGGACTGGAAAGGGACTGCACCCCTTAACCTGCCCTGGAATTGCCCAGCAGGCAGCAGGGAGTGAACAGGCACAGGAGTATTTTCTCACGTAAATTCCTTTGTGGCTTTGGCTGTGAGTGAACAAGCTTATCAGTGCTACTGGAACTGCCAAGCCAAATGTCACACTAAGTGACAATCAGCCAATGCCCCTGACAGCCACCGTTCCTCCTGGCTGGTGGACAGGTGGAGGGATAGGTGATCTCTGAGACTGGCTGGGGTTTTGTTTTCATGGCAGGTCTGAAACCACAAAGAGTTCACTTCCAGCCAGGGGACCTTCCTGCTCACCTTCCAGCCTGACACTCAGCTCAGACTTAGGGCAGTCCCTTCTACTAGAGGGGCACGTGGAGTCACAGGAGGATCTGTGCTAAAACCCCTTTAACACGTGGATCCACTGGGATGATTGGTCAAGCTTAACTCCAGCTCAGTAAAACACACCACATATCCTCCATGCTGCAGGAGGGGGCTCGACCTGTTCTTTGCACAGGAATGGAAACCAATTCCTCAAACCTCTTTGTAGATTTCTTGGCATTTCTCTGACAGATCCAGCTTTTGGAGTCTGAGGATTATGTGGGGATATTAAACTGTCGTTCACAGAAATTACACACAAATGGGTTCCTTGTCCTAATGCTTAAGCAGGAAATCTTCAAGACAAAGACATTTTAAATTGAAACCAGATTGAATGCTGCAAACGCTGGAGCTTTCCAGCCTTCAAACAGCTGCCTGCACCTTCTTTCCCTGAAATCTTCTCTCCTGACCAGCCTACAGACTCTTGCTCTCCTTCTCCCACATTCCTGGCTCCTCCAGAGGCACAGCTGACCCCCATTGTTTGCCTTTTCCTCCCATGGACAGCAAAACAGCAGCGTTTGCACACATGGTAGATGAGTTCTCCAGTTAAGCTGCTGTCCACAAGCATGTCTTAAAATCTACTGGCAGTGAGTCCCAGCAGCAAGATCATAGAGTCTTAGAATCCCGGAATGGGTTGGGTTGGAAAGGACCTTAAAGATCATCTCATTGCACCCCACTGCCATGGACAGGGACACCTTCCACCATCTCAGGTTGCTCCAAGCTCCATCCAGCCTGGCCTTCAACACTTCCAGGGATGGGGCAGCCACAGCTTCTCTGGGAAACCTGTGCCAGGGCCTCACCACCCTCCCAGCCAACAATTCCTTCCCAATATCCCATCTAACCCTCTCCTCTAGCAGTGGGAAGCCATTCCCTGTGTCCTGTCACTCCATGGAAAAGGGTGAAATGCGTCTCCAGAAGATGGACTGACCTGCATCAGAGATTTGCTCTGCATCTGTGATTCTGTCTGGGTCACCTGCAGAGCTCAGTTATATGTTCCTCTCTGTGATTCTTAAGAAGAGATGCTTCCACAGGGGCCACAAGTTCCTTACTGAAGCAGATGAAATTAGTTACATACATATATTTATGTGTTTATATTGGTATATATGTGTACATATATAACTCATCGTAAGTGTACCACCTAAAACATGCAAACAACTGAAATGCTTTTGATACCCTGTGAGTCCTCCTAGAATGCAGGCAACTCTTTGCAACAGGAGATTAGTTACACATTCTACTTAAATAATTTCTGTCCTGTGTGTGCCGTACACAGAACAGAGGTGAGGAAATAGCCAAGGATCTGCTCTCCCCGTCACTGCTGCTGGAGTGTGACGCAGCAGGCACAGCACCTGCCCCTCTCTGCTGGGGACCCGCCTGCCAGGACTGCAGTCAAAACAAAAAAACCCCGCAGCAATTTGTGATGCTGTCTTAATACTCAATATTTTTGGAATGCTGTCCGAGTGCTGCGGGTTCATCAACCCCCTGCACGCCCAGCTAGGAGGGAGTCACTGGTAAAACAAACCTCCTGTGTGATTAAATAACCTTGTAGCTGAAGTTTGTGTTTATTCAGGACAGTTTTTGCCAGCAAACCGTTTACGCAGGTTGTGCAGGTCTGTGACTGCTCGTTCCTGGCTTGAATGGCCAGAAATGGACCATCCAGTGGTCATGATGAGTAAATAAAGGCATCATGTAAGTGCCCGATCATAAAGCCTTTTTGGGATAAATTAAATCCTGTGTTTACATTTGCTCTAGCCTCTGTTGCTCATAACCACGAAGTACTGCTTTAAATGTGCTTTTGATTAATGAAACCAAAAATATCCCTGGAATCAGGGATATTGCCCACAATTTAGGCACAAATTAAACTATGGGGCATTCTGTTTAAGCAGAAGAGAATGGTTGTACCCTGGAACAGGTGGGCCAGAGACAATATCCTGGGCAACCAGCTCTGGCTGACCCTGCTTTGAGCTGTAGGGAGGGTGCTCTAGATGGTCTCCACTGGCCCTTTCCAACCTCAACTTTTCTTTATCTCTGAATCCTTTATCTCTGAATCCATTTCTAAAGCTGAATGTGCCCTGTACTGTAAAACACAGCCTCAAATTCCCTTCCTTCCACTGTACCTTCCAAATGGATCAAAGAATCCTTCTCCTCTCCTCTGTTATAATCATGATTATTAACGTGGCAGTGATGGGTTGGCAGTTGGACTTGATGACATTAGAGGTATTTTCCAGTCTTAAATGATTCTATAATTCTATCTGCTCTTTTTTTCTGCTCCCTTGCTCAAGAGCTCCCCTGGATCAGCTGATAAACCACAACCAACGCTGATTTTCCCTTCCAGGGGCTTCTCCACCTCCTTGCTGGCAGACAAAGCACACAGGGACCCAGGACAGGAACAGTCCTTGCAGGAAGGACCTGGCTGTGCAGAGATCTGCTCAGAGCCTGAGAAACAAGGTTGGATGATGCCTGTTAGCACAACCTGTGCCAAAGTTTCAGCCAGCAGGCAACTTTCTGTTCATGGCTTGGCAAGAAGCTGCAGCTCTGAATATCTCTTCCAAAATTCATGCCCACAGCAACCCTCCCAGCACCTTCATGTTTCATCCCAGTGCATGGCTTCTGTGTTCATTTCTTACTAGTTTTATTGTCAGAGATCTTCTCCAAGTTTCTGCTCTCTCCTGCTCTGATGACTACAGTGTCTTCCTCTCCACCAGACTCAGACTTCCCTGCTTTGACCCCAGATGTCACCTCTGAGGTCATCCCTCCCTCCCAACTCGCCCCATGCCTCCCTCTCCCAGTCATCCCGCTACCTCCCCCTTTGCTATTGCAACAACTCTGACACAAGCCCCCTCTTTCAAAGCTTTCCGTATCTGTTCGGCTTACTAATCCTCTCTGGCAGAACTGCCCTCCCCCCCTGCAACCTCTCTGCTCTGCTCTGCCGGGTCTTTTCCAGCATGGTCCAGTCACATGCCGGTGCTCAGGAAGGTCATATGATGGGTAGGGACTGCCGGGCAAGGCTGTGGCAGGCGGCTGCTGAACGGGGTCCCTGATAGGTACCACACCTCCAGCTCCCACCCCCCTGCCATGGGCCACCCTGTGACTCACTCAGGAGCTGGACCTGCAGCCTGCACAGGAAGCAGAGGCTGTGGAACTGGACTGTAATGCAGGGAAGGACCTTTCCACGAGGGGAGGTGGTTAGTGGGACAAGTCCTGCACCCAAATCCCAGGCCAGGCAGGTCTGCTGCTGCTGCTGCTCCCCTGTCCTACCTGCCCAGCAGGTCTCTGCTCACACCTGCATCGTGCTCTGCTCAGAGAATACCAGCCTTGGTCTGCAGAGCATGTCATAGAATCACAGAATAGAGTCACAGAATAGAATCCCAGAATGGTTTAGGTCAGAAGGGACCTTAATGCCCATCTTGTTTCACCCTCTGCCATGGGCAGGGACACCTTCCACTAGACATGGTTGCTCCAAGCCACGTCCAACCTGATCTTCAACACTTCCAGGGATCCAGGGGCCACAACTGCTCTGGGCAACCTGTGCCAGGGCCTCCCCACCCTCACAGACAGCAATTCCTTCTCAATATCCCATCTAACCCTGCCCTCTGCCAGTGGGAAGCCATTCCCTCTTGTCCTGTCCCTCCATCCTTTGTCCCAACTCCCCCTCCAGCTCTCTTGGAGCCCCTTTAGGCACTGGGAGGGGCTCTCAGGTTTCTCTGGAGCTTCTCTTCTCCAGGTGAACCCCCCCAGCTGTCCCAGCCTGGCTCCAGAGCAGAGGGGCTCCAGCCCTTGGAGCATCTCTGTGGCCTCCTCTGGACTCACTCCAGCAGCTCCACATCCTTTGCTGTTGAGTCCCAGGGCTAGAGGCAGCTCTGCAGGTGGGGTCTCACCTGAGCAGGGCAGAAGGGAAGAATCCTCCCCTTGACCTGCCTGTCACACTGCTGGGGATCAGCCCAGGGTATAACTGACCTGTACAGAGAAGCCCTTTTGTTCTCCCTCTGCCCTGACCTCAGTGTTTCTGCCTGTCTGACTTTGGACTGGGAATTCCTGGGATGAATATCGGCATCGTCTGTACATTGCAGGCAGGAATATGAGTACAAAGCACTAAGAAATGTCCCAAGCTTTTCTTAATTAATTACAGAGCCATTGAATCTTCCTAATAAGATCCACACACTCAATAAACACAATAAATGGGAGAAATTAGGCAATTAGGAATAAATGGCCAGAAGTTGAAACAGTGCCTGGTGGGGACCAGCATCCTCAGGGACATCTCATTCTTGCCCATTTTCCCATTGCACACACTGCAAGTGGATGTGGCAGATGTCCTTTTCATTGAGGCACCAAGGAATGGGACTGGTTTCAGGGATGGGACAACTGATGAATTCTCAAAGTAAAATGTGCAGGCTGGTGAAGAACTAAATGAGTAATATTGTTGTTGTGAGTAAAGCCAACATCTGAGAAAAGCAGGAAGCTCCCCATATCTCTAAAGATGACTCAAGGCTTTCTCGTCTCAGGCAGATCCCAGCACTACACCTGCGTGGATTTGTGAAGGCAAAAAGTTCAAAGGAGAGGGTTAATTAAAAACAGGGTGCTGGAGAACAAATGATGCTGACCTTGATGATAGACAGCATCATCTTGTGCTGCTTATTTCTATCCCCAAACTGTTTGTCACCCTCTTTATGAAAAACAAAAGATAGTGCATAAAGGCTTTGTTCATGGTTTTAAAATAGGATTACTCTTCAGTGTGAAACACAATGAAATACTGCCACAGGGTCTCCTAAACACCAGCTGAATCAGCAATCAGGACCAGAAATAGATGAAGAACTTGTGTGAGCTGACACAACAACCGCCCAGGAAGAAACAGTTACCTGAGATTTGCAACTGTAAAGCTTGGGTACAAATTAGCAGTTAACGGTGAGAACTAACTTCATATGTTTTTATAGGGCTTTGCTAAAGTAAGTAACAAATTAATTGGTTTTAATAAAAAGTAATTTTCTTTTCCGCAGGCACTGGAAGCTGAGTGGCATGCTCAGTTTCCTGGTTTTGGTGTCCATCCAGATTTACAGGATCGGTTTTGAAAGCCTGAGTGCCACTGAGAACAATTTAAAGTGGATGTAGGAGTGCTGAACATTAGTCACGGAATGGCTTTGGATTGGAAGGGACCCTAAAGATCGTCTGTTTCCCCCCCCCTGCCATGGTCAGGGACACCTCCCACTAGACAAGGTTGCTCCAAACCCCATCCAATCTGGCTCCAGACGACTGGTTTGGGATTTAGTCTGGGGACTTTTCAGATAAGAAGGAGGTGTCAGCTTACTAATTACTCTGCCAAAATGCCAACTTGCAAGATCTTATACCTGTCAATGACCAGAAATTAGCCCAAAATGACCCCACTCCAGAGCTGTGCCAGGTCTGACAGACCTATTTCAGTGTGCAGGAGGGCCACTGCCTGCGCTGCCAGTCCTTACAGTGTCCTCTTGAGCTGCAGCCCAGCTGAGGCTGAGTACATCTCACTGGCGGTGCTACCACATCCGTGCCAGCCTCGGGCCAAATGTTGCTGCACATTTGAAGAAAAAGTGAGTGGATAAGAGTATATACACTCTAAAGCAATCCCTAAACCAAACGACTGTCCCCAGACTCCTCTTGGGACACTCTAGCAGCTCCAGGCTCTACTTCAAATAAAGGCAGAGGAACAGTCTTAGTAATTTATTACTTTTTTCGTATTTTCCCTTTGTTGGGTGCAGGAGAGTTAAAGTGCAAGCTCTGCTGGGGACTCACCATCCACCACCTGAAGGGTCAAGTGATCACAAATTTCTGAGACGTTTCTCCAATTCCCCACCAAAATAGGACCTCAGAAAGAAGCAGAAGCAAATATCCCCCTAGCCACCCACGACACCTCTGCACTGCCAAAGGGCTTGGCTCCAAGTCCATGCTCAAGCCCAGACATGCTCAGCATTCATCCAGCTTGGATGGAAAAGAGTGAGTTTTGGGTAAAGACATAAGAAGAGAGAAAATGCATATCATTCCTCAGCACAGGCCTAAAGACATCCCTGTCTGCAGAGTGGATGGAGCAGGCCCACCACACAACACCAGATCTCCTGTGTGACACAAAGCAGCCAAGTAGTCTGGATCCATCTCACGTACCCCGGGACGTGCTGGGAATGACAAGCTGAGTTTCACTTGTCCACTTGGGCACGGGGAACAGGCATCAGGACACACTGAGCTCTCACTGGCTTTCAGCCTGTGCTGCTGCACAGCTCTGCTGTGGCTGGAGGAGGCCAAAATCACCTGAGGGTCTCTGCAAGAGCAACATGCTCAATAAGAGCAACTGGGGACTAATGCAAGGCGTGGAAAAGGGAGAAAAGAGATAAAAAAAATCATAAAAATCACTTTGTGTCACTCAGGCATGTCTGGAAAAATGGTAGAAGTCATCTGAAGACGTGAGAAGAATTTTGTCCTCGGTGAAGGGTGGTCCAGCAGCAGGACCAGGGTCCTGCTATGGTGAGGGGGTGGCCGGCAGGGATCAAAGCCTCAGGGAAACCTCCCAGTGGATGGTGATGCCTGGAGGCAGGTACACACTGTAACCATCCTCCCTGTGTGACAACGGTTCACAAGAATTAGCATTTCCCAGGAATGTGGGGATTTATTCTTCAAGGCCCACCGTATCTGCCAGCGCTGCAGCCCAAACACTGCACCAACAGAGCATGTGCTTGATAAGAACCCAGGAACAGATGCCAGCGGATTTAATGTGGGACAGGAGGCCCATTGCAGGTTTGCAGACTGCTGGCAGGGTCAGCTGTAAATATTCCCTCACAATCAAAGGCATTCATCTAAGGATTACATGCTGGGGGCTTTGTGGTAAAGTAAATTTGCAACTAACAGGACCATTAATAGTCAGACAGTTTAGTGGCCTCACTGGCTGCCATTTATTTTCCTCCCAGTCATTTTTAATACATCTAAATACCATGGGGATGTGGGACTTAAATGAGGTGGCTTAAGAAATCAGCTTAGGAGGAGTAGGAGAAGGGGTTACCTCTGACAAAGAGAGCTCAACAGGGATCGAACGGGGATATCAATAGTGAGTAAGGCCACTGAAGCATGTGAGCTGATTTCATAACCTGAGATGGAGATTAGCCTCTTCTGTAAGCAAACAAACCTATCCAGGGGTATGAAGTATATTGGTCCTATAAAGCACTTTCACGGAGGAGCTGTGTTTGAAAGGCTGAGGAGGGGAGACGAGACT
Source organism: Chiroxiphia lanceolata (assembly GCF_009829145.1). Classification (NCBI taxonomy): domain Eukaryota; kingdom Metazoa; phylum Chordata; class Aves; order Passeriformes; family Pipridae; genus Chiroxiphia; species Chiroxiphia lanceolata. Next base: position 1,156,616 of record NC_045671.1, on the reverse strand, counting down.
TTGTGGGGTAAAGGACGGCTGTGAAACAAAGGCACCACGGCCTGTTTTCACCCCAGTTTGGTACTCTCAGAACAAAAGCACCCAGAGCAGAAACTGTGCCACATAAATAATATCTCCCCCCTCTGCAGCAAGCACTGAGTATAAAATAATTGTGGTGTGATGGGATGAGGACAAACCAGGAGGTCCTGGGCTGGGTCCTGGGTCCTGAGCAGGCAAGGATTAATCCGGGATGATATTTCACTGCAGAGCTGCCTCTGCAGGAATGCAGACCCCTTGTGGGGTGCAGTCAGCTCTGCACAGCTGTCTGATATGGGGGTCCTTCCCAGGCTTTCGTCCCAGCTCAGTGCACTCTGAGGTTGCTGCCATCCAAGAAGCCCTCCCTTCTCTTGGTTTCTTCTCTACCTCTCCCCCCCCATCATCTCAGAGATGAAGCAGGCAGAAGGAGTCAAGAGGGGAAACTAGCACTAATTCCATCGAATTCTACTGCCTGAGCTATGTTTTATAACAGAAAAGAAAAGCTGTTTTATAACCAAAAAAAAAAAAAAGAGAATGATCCCTTCCTTTTTCTCCCCTCCTCCTCCTATCCTGTAAATCCTACTCCTTCTGCCTTTGGAGAAATAGAATGAGAACAGAGAAGAAGCAGGTAGGAAGAATGGAGGGCGGGTAAAACACTCTCAGGTTTCTAAACGCTGAATTAGAAGTTTTCAGGACAGCGATAATCACTCCCTGACACTGAATGTCTGACCTAAAGCCTTGACACCAATCTCTAGATTGTGTGTCTTTGACTCTGGTTGCTGTTCCATTGCTTTCAGTAACAAGCACCTCATAAAGCCAAGAGCCACACACTCCCCCCAGCAGGAGTGGTCAGGTGTTCCACTTGTGCTTTCCTAGAATGCAACGTGACGCAATCTTAGCCATAGGAATACTGTGCACATCCCTCCTGCAGCCTCTCGTGGGGGTGGTGGTACCCAGTCCTGGGCAACAAAATATGCTCTCTGCTGCTCTTTCCACGGCAGGTCACCCGTGGGAGGATGAGGGATGTAATGTTGGCGGCACTGTTCATGCAAAAGGCTGCTGCTAATTTTCCTTGTGATCTCCTGAACGGCTCACATCAGAATTGCTCTACCTCTACAGGTCTTTTGAGAGGTGGTGTGAAGCTGAAGGGTTTCCCCTTTTCCTTTAATGCTCAGCTCTTTAATGGTGCAGCCATTTCTCCAAGGAAAGGAGATGTCAGCATGCTAATTTTAAAGAGAGGGAAACAGAAGCATTAAAGACAAAATATTTTACAAAGGTCTCCCGGTTTCAGTCTCCTTGAGCAGGACTGGGACAGCCTGTTTCTCTCAGAGATTGAGCTCCTGCAGAAGACACTGACCATCACCTAGGTCTGAGGTGCTCTGCTCATATGGAAACAGCATTGAAAGTGCCTCCTTGATGGATGCATGGATGTGTAAACCTCTCAAATTAAATGGTGCTGCTGCTGCAAAACCTGCCTAATCCTTCCTCAAGAGCACCAGGAGACTCCCGATATTTAAATATTTTGGAATCTTAATTTACATATCGCACTAATTTTAGCTTTGTGCTACTAAGGAAAAAGCTTAACTCCTCTCATGTCCCTTCTACCTCCACATCTTATGACTCTGCTCTGACTCACCACATCTGGTGCTGAAGAAGAAACCAGACTCAATTCACCCAGCACCCACCTGCAAAGAGCTTGTGACTACGAATGAGTGAGACATTTTTGTATTTCCTATAAAAATGTTCATGATTTCAGAAACATTCCTCTTCTGCTTTTGGACTGAACTGAGACCTGTAGGAAATCACAGTGGGAATGGAACCAGAGTGAGAAGACAAGAGCCAGAAAGATGCCTTCAAGAACAGCCACTATCTCCCTGAGCATTGCTGGGACACCAGCTGCCTCCAACATCCCTACAAGTGCTGTAATTCTCAAGCCTCCATCTCTTTTAAAGTGGATTACTATCCACTTTGTCCTGGTTTATTATTTATTACTTATTACAATATCCAGAAATTCCATCTGGGAGCCATGAAAAAACTTTCCCAGTGAAAAACTAATCAAAACTAGGAGTTTTTCCTCAAAATTATTTGGCTTAACGAACTGTTATTTTCCAAGCAGCTCTGGGTGGGAGCCTCCTTCCCCCCAGGCCATTAGGGTTACAGAGAGGTCAATGCAGAGCCACAGTCTGTGCATTGATACCATGCCCATCACAACAGTTCCAGAGCAACTCCCCAGATGATCATCACCTTTTGGCCAAAGCAGCCAGGAATTATTCTGATGCACTTCTTCCTTGCCGTTGCTAAGATATTCTCACTGCTACTGTCATTCTTGGAAGCCAGAGGCAAACACCAGGACCCCCCTCCCCAGAGCCTGGAGTTGCACAGAGAAAAGGAGGAGCTTTACAACTGAAAGAGACAACAGAAGGAGAATGAGAAGACATGATGGTTAAACCACAATAATGTCACGGTGGTCAACAGTCTGGCAGGGTTTTGTTGGCACCAGGAGTTTTTAAAAATGATGAAGCGTTGGGTGATGAGGCTTAGCTGACTAATTTCCTGCGGGACTAAGTCGTGAGCCAGGAGCTGAGGAGCCTCTGTCCATTCTGTGTTAGGTCAGTGCTGTCAGGATGCTGCTCCTCGAGAGGGACCACGCAGCTGCAGGAGACACTGCATCCTCAGTACACTCTGCTCCACCACATGCTCCCTGAGGAGCAGCGTGAGCGTCACCTCCAGCCTCCTGAAACAGAACATGCTCCAGGAGCAACCAGAAGATGTATTCAACCTGCAGAGTCAGGAACTAAGAGGTTCTAGGAATGATCCCCAAAGAGGAGAAGAGCAGCAGTCCCCAGCCACAACGTGTCCCATATACGAGAGCTGTGAGAAAACCTTACAGAATAAATAGAGTAGAATTAATAGAATAGAATAGAATAGAATAGAATAGAATAGAATAGAATAGAATAGAATAGAATAGAATATTTCATTTGAAAGTGACCTACAATGATCGTGTAGTCCAACTGCCAATCCACAGAGGGTCAGGAGGTGGCTGGGCTGGAGGAATGCACTGCTGGAAAGTCAAATTAATACTCTCCATAGGTATCTACTGGTGAGGGCTAAAGCAAGTCCTATATCTGATTTTCATTAATTTCCCTCCCTCCCTCTATCTCTTCCTTCCTCTGTTCCTCCCTCCCTTCCTTCCTTCCTTCCCTCCTTCATTCCCTCCTTCCTCCTCTCCCTCCTTCCCTCCTTCCTTCTCTCCATCTCTCTCTCTCTCTTTCCTTTCACCACAGCCCTTACTCAAATTCCACTGCTGTGTGTTTACACTAAAAAAATCAGAGACTAACACACCAATTTCCAGGCCAAGTCTGTAATTTATTAATAAAACTTTGTACATTTTGCAGACCCTCTGACCTTCATAATTTCTTTCGACTGTGATCATCTACGAATTTTGGGTGCTCCCTTCCCCTTAGGGGTGAGACACCACAGTACTAATCTTTAACCATCATTTACCTGCACCTTTTTTCCTTTACCCATCACGGACCCTGGTGCCTTCTCCTTGCTTTCTGCTGTGAGTTTGAAGGGAAAGAAGAGCCAGAGGGCTGAGGAAGGGGAAGAAAAAGAGAGCAGGAAAGTCATGTGTCCCTGAACGTGACCTCTTATGGTGTGGTGAGACACCAGTGCTATGAAATGAAATAACTTGTCATGGATCAGTAACTGGTAAACATAAAATAGGTAACAAAAAAGTAGGAATAGATGGTTAACTGTTGAGTACAAAAGCATTTATGGTATTGATAATGTGACTGCAGAAGGTAGTGGGCTGCAAGTCAGGCAATGCCCTTCAGGAAGCATCTTGTGCCCAGTAGGTCCAGAGGGCCCCAGGTGGCAAAGAACTGGGGGTTTCCCACAGATGGAGCTGGAATTCCTAAACCTCTACTAAGCACCCGAGTCGGGGGGCACAGCATGAGGGGGTCAGCACCCATGAGCCCCCCCAAGCCCTGCGAGTTCCCCACTTGTCTCCTCTTACCTCCACGGTGAGAATGCTGGAGACTCTCTCATGACTCCCCCTAAACCCTTCATGTCCCCTCTGCCCCTCAAGGTGAGAGTTCTGGGGATCCCTCGTGAACCCCCCAAACCTTGCATGTCCCAAAAATCCCCTCGGCTTGTCAGTGCTGGGGACCCCCGTTAAACCCCCCAAACCCCTGCATGTCCCCTCCGCCCCTCGGGGTGAGAGCTGTGACACTCCCCAAATCCCCCCACATATCCCAAAAATCCCTTGGGGCACCAGCGCTGGGTGCCCCCGTGATCCCCCAGACCCCCCTCATGTCCCCAGAATCCCTCGGGGTTCAGCCCTGAGACCCCCGTGACCCCTCAAACCCTGGCATGTCCCCGAAGTCCCTCGGGGCACCAGAGCTGGATCCCCCCGTGACCGCGCAAACCCCCCGTATGTCCCTTCTACCCCTCGGGGTGAGAGCACTGGGGGCCCCCCGTGTCCCCCCAAACCCCCTCATGTCCCCAAAATCCGCCGGGATACCAACGCTGGGGTCCCCCCGTGACCTCCCAAGCCCCCCGCGGGTTCCCCACGGGGGGCGTGGCCTCCCATTCATGCCTCCCGTGACGTCAGAGAAGGCGTGACCAATGGGAGCGGCGCTGGGGCCCGGCCCCGCCCCATCGTGCCACGAGCGCCGCCCCGCGCGGCCCCTTAAAGCGCCGCCGCCGCCGCCGCGCGTCCGTCCGTCCGTCCGTGCCTCCCTCCGCCCTCCCACCCCTCCGTCCGTCCGTCTGTCCGTCCTTCCGTCCGTCCTCCCGAGCCATGAGGAGGCTCGTCCTCCTGCTGTGCACCGGCGTGACCTGTTGCATCGCGGCGCGGGGCGCGGAGGCGGGAGGTGGGTGAGCGCGGTCCCACGCGGGACCGGGGGAGCGGCGGAGCGGGCTCTGCCCCGCCGGGGCGGGCGGGTTCGGGGGCGCTTTGCTGACCCTTCTGTCCCCGCTGGGCTCGCAGATGGCAGCGCGGAGCGTGTGCCGGCGCCGAAGCCGCGGGTGAGGTTCGGGGTGCGCTCGTCGCCGGACGCCGATGAGGATGGGTGCGCGATCGCCGTCGGCCAGCACCAGTGGCTGGAGGACTGCAAGTTCAACATGACAGCCAAAACCTTCTTCATCATTCACGGCTGGACAGTAAGTACGGAGGACCCCGGGCAATGCTTAGTCTGTCTGCTCAGAGGGAGCAAACTGCCCTGCACACAAGCTGTGTCTCCAGAATATTTCTCTTCTGGAATTTCTGTGGCTGCCCTGTCCCTGAAAGTGTCCCATGCCAGGCTGGATGGTGCTTTGAACAACCTGATCTAGTGGAAGGTGCCCAAGGCAGGGGAGTAGGAACTAAATGATCTTAAAGGTCCCTTCCAACCCAAACTTTTCTAGAATTCTATGAATATGTGAGAATTGTGAAAACTTTCCATGTTTCAAGCACTATGGTCTCTGCACCTGAGGTCTCTGAAACAAAGCAATGTGGGTCAGGCTTAAGAACTCTGTGAAATCACCCAACTCATTCATAACTGCACAAGGTCACTTCATAGCTGTATAACGTGAATGTGGTAAAGGGAACTTTGGATTTTTCCCTACAGTCCAACTAACTGACCACTATGAATGCAACACTTGACTTGACACGTGCTTAGACTTTCTATAATGGTAGCTGGGTGCCCAGAGCCCTGACGTCTGCTACGAGGTCTCCCTGATAAAGGAACAAGAGGGCACACAGCCTTTATCAAACTTTTTTTTCTGCTATTCATGTGGACAAGTGCGTGCCACAAGGGGACTTATCAGCTCTGCCAGGGCTTATGCAAACAGCAGTGCCAAGACTGGGGAATAATTTTACAGCCCATCAGAATTTCTGGAAGTCTTGAGAAAAAGAGCGATAAGGTGCCACGTAACGAAAGCTTCTCCCTCCTGCCTTAAAAGGCAAGTGGCTAATTACAGCCAGAGTCTCTCAAAACCTGTTTTTCTTACTCCATTAGTGCAGTGCTGAGAAGTAGTGGGGCTTGCAGAGGAGCAGCATGCAGCTGGAACAGAATATGTAAATGATATACAAATAGCTTAACTGTGAATGCGTCATCTTGGTCCTGCAAGCTGGAAACTAACACCTGAATCTCTCTCTAGATGAGTGGCATGTTCGAAACCTGGCTGGACAGCTTGGTGTCTGCTCTTCAGGAGAGGGAGAAGGATGCCAACGTGGTGGTGGTGGATTGGCTCTCTCTTGCCCACCAGCTCTACACCGATGCCGTGAACAACACGCAGGTTGTTGGAAAAACCATAGCAAGGCTGCTTGACTGGTTACAGGTAACATGAGTGGAGAGCAGCTTCTGTTGTAATGCTCCATGAGGGACTGTTGCACAAGGGAGAGCCTTCACCAGCTCCAGGGTGCACCAGTGGGGCAGGCTCTGGTGTAATCCCCACCCCAGGGCTTGGCGGGGTGCTGGCTCATAGCTGAGGTGCTGCGCTCAGCGCGTGCAAGCGATACCCTGCTTTCCTGGGAGATGCTGCCTCACAGGTGCTAGGATCAGTGATGCTCAAGTGGATTGCAGGTTTGGAAGTCCTGCCTGAGCAATGTGAACTCGGGATTTGGGCATTCAAAGTCAGTGCTGGCTTAGCAAGAGGGTGGGAAAGGAGAAGGAAAGGCCCACGGTGCTGCGCTTGGCGCCTGAGGCCACAGCCAGTGCTGAGGTCTGGTGGCAGCTCCCTGGGGAAAGGCTGCTCCAGATGCTGCCTGAACAAAGGATGTCATAATTCGGGTTGGAACATGGGTAAGCCACAAGTACCATCCAGACCATCCTACTTGCCTTGACGAAATGTAGAACGAAGCATGCTTGTCTGCCCCCTCCCTCCAATCTCTTCTTGGAGTTGGACTTCATAGTCACGCAGACAGGACCAGCACCAGATGCTCTGAAAGGCAGGGGGTCAAATGACCATATCTTTTTTTCCTTGCAGGAAGACCCACTCTTCCAGCTTGAGAATGTGCACCTGATTGGGTACAGCCTGGGTGCCCACGTGGCTGGCTTTGCTGGTAACCACGTCCGTGGGACTATAGGCAGAATTACAGGCAAGTGCCTTTTTAAGCAGTCTCTTACCTTTCCTTTGTGGCAGTGGGTTTCCCCGAAGAGGCTCATTTCCTGTGTTGCTGCAATGTTGTTTTGGCCTTATTCTTTCAGAAATTACAAGTTTCCTATCTGTGGCAGCAATAGGAAGCACAGGTCTCTTCACATTAAAAATATAGCAGAGGTTTGATAAAAAAAACTGAGGACAACCTGATCTTGAGTTTACTTGGAGTTATATGTGGGTTCAAAACAAGTCCCGCTCAAACTCTTGCTGTCCAAATCCTATGCCTTTGAGTGATACTGTTTTTGTAATTGTAGCTCATAAGCTAATGGAAGTGAGAGCTTCTGAGTGCTGTTTGTACCACGGGATGTCTGAATAAAAATAAAAAAATCACACAACTCTAGCCCCTCATTCTGGAACTAATGGAAGAGTTTGCTTCCAGCTCCAGGGCAAAGCTGACTTCTACAACTTAGAGCATAGTGCAAGGGATTGAATTAAGCATTTAAATGTGACAAGGGTAGTAAGAATTCCACAAAGCCTAGAAATTGCTACCTGTATTCAGCCAATCAGGAAAAAAAATCACCTAACAATCAAGTTGGAGAACAGTTCAGGAGTGCAGCTTCAGGTTGGGGGGGGAGGCTCAGGGGTTAACAGAGCATCCCAAACCCATCATGGGATCTCAGATGCAGAGATTACCTGGCTGCTGCTTAAATTGTGTTAGTCCCTCCAAATGTTCATTCTGAAAACAGCCTAAATATCTCTGAGGCAGCTTTGTCTGCCAGCTGTCCCTGGGGTGCCAGACCTTGGAGCTGCCTCTTGAAGTACCTCTTCACTGTGACCTGGCAAAAGCTCTTTGCTTCTAACAGGCACTCTGAAGCCATCTTGGTGCTACCATTGGGTTGCATTGCCCCAAAAGTGCTGTGAAGCACTTTATTTGTTCCCTCAGTGAGCCTGCGGTGAAGAGACCTTTGGGGACAGTACCAGCAATGGGGCCTGGGACTGTCTGTGCATCGCCTGGTGAGGAGAGCTATATTCCATATGAAATAACCCAGTTTTTCACCTGGCATCTTGTCTCTGACTCCAGGCTTGGATCCGGCTGGCCCCATGTTTGAAGGAGTGGATCCCAGCAGGCGCCTCTCCCCCGATGATGCCAACTTTGTGGATGTCCTTCACACCTACACAAGGGAAACACTAGGTGTTAGCATTGGGATCCAGATGCCTGTAGGCCACATTGACATCTACCCCAATGGGGGAGACTTCCAGCCCGGCTGTGGTCTGAGTGATGTCTTGGGAGCCATTGCTTATGGGAGTAAGTTCTCGTTACGTATTTTGCCTCTGGTCAGTGTAGACTGCTCACAAACAGACTTGGGTTGATGGTGGGGGATGATGTGTTTTACGAAAGGGGAGAAAACCATTTTTTCCTTCTAAACTCTCTGTACTGCTGGAGATAGTTGCTAGAAACTACACATGGTTTTATTCTGAAGTAACACGTTCTCGCTGCAACACCTGATCACAAAATGTGGTCTTCTTATGCTGGGACTAGAGTCCTCTTAAAGCTCCCTTCACGGTAGCGACTAAGTGGACAGTCTCCAAGCATCTTCCACTGACCTCTTGAATTGCTACTATTTGAAACATTTGGCCATGGTCGGCTCACGTTGGGCTACCAAAGAGGCTTAGCCCAACTTCACCTTACCGGCTGCTGGGGGGTGACAAATGCTTAAACCGAGCGTATCCCTCGCAACTCTGCTTCCCCAGCAATCGGTGAGGTGGTCAAGTGCGAGCACGAGCGGTCTGTGCACCTCTTCGTGGACTCCCTGGTGAACCAGGACAAGCAGAGCTTCGCGTTCCAGTGCACCGACTCCAGCCGCTTCAAGAAGGGCATCTGCCTGAGCTGCCGCAAGAACCGCTGCAGCGGCATCGGCTACAATGCCCGGAGGATACGGCACAAGAGGAACAGCAAGATGTACCTGAAAACAAGGGCTGACATGCCCTTCAAAGGTACGCTTTCCCTCTTGGGAAGAGTGTGGTCTCACCTGTAGGAGCAGCCTCCCAAAGTCAGCGCGGGGAAGGATGTAGAGGTGGAGGAGCAGCATCGCCTCAAAGCTGTGCAGCTCCAGGCATTAATGTTCTGCTGTTACCTGGCTGCACGGTCCTGTGGCATTGCTGGGCTCCTTCCTCTGTGTAAAATCAACAGGACCTGGCCATAAGGGCACTCTGCCTTTTGAGCAGGACTAAGGTTTAAAAGTCATACATGAGCAAGTCTCAACCTTAGAGCAGTGTAAGGTCTGGGCAGCCTTCCCCAGAGTGGACCTTCTGCTGCTGTTGTGTAAAAGTCAAATTCATAATCAGTAAGGGCAGAAAAAAGTCATCAATGCTGTCTCAATAAAGGACGGGTCTGGCTTTTGTCCGCCAGCAATATTTCACATGGAGCAATGCTGAGCAATGTTGTCTCTCAAACTCGGTTCCATCTCTGCTCTCTCCTTTCTCCCCAGTCTACCACTATCAGATGAAAATGCATGTCTTCAGCTACAAGAGCTTGGGAGAGGTTGATCCCACTTTCTCCGTCACCCTCCATGGCACCAATGGAGAATCTGAACCCCTGTCCTTAGAAATGTAAGTAAGCTGCCCTGTTGTGTTTAACTAAGTAAGAAGGCCACAGGGACTAGACAGGGTGGAAGCATTCTTTTTCCTCTTCTAACACTAGCATTGCACCCCAGCCTGGCAGCCTCACTTCATCACCATTCAAAAAAACTTTTCATCCACTAAGTTAATTATAATTTTTGGCTGAGAAAACAATTTGATGTGCCCAGTCCTCTACGCATGAGCCTTCGCAGCTCGTTGCTGGAGTACTTCCTCTTGCTTTTCCCCTCTACCGTTTGGATACAGCCTGAAAGCACCCATGTCTCTGGAGGCATTGCTGACCTCCTTTAGCCTCTCCCAGGAGAAAGACAAGGCATAAAATCCACCTCTAAGCTATGGAAGTATGGCTGAGCTAAATACATGATGCCTTGTGTTGAACCAGCTATCTGAGCTCACTTTCTTTAGTGTAATCAGCAATTAACTGGTGACGGTTGAACATGCAACCCTTGATAAGCTGCAAAGGGCTCTGTTTAACTTCTTATGTGGAACGAAGGAGCACCTGGCATGCTTCCATAAGGAAGAAATGCTGAGTCTCTCCTTTTCTTTCAGGCTTGATCTAATTGGCCTGAACGCCACGAACACCTTCCTGGTCTACACTGAAGAGGACATGGGTGAACTTTTGAAAATAAAGCTCACCTGGGAGGGGACATCTCAGTCATGGTATGATCTGTGGAAAGAGCTGAGGAGCTACTGGTATCGGCCCGTGAATTCCACCCAGGAGCTGCATATCAGACGAATACGTGTGAAATCTGGGGAAACACAACAGAGGTAATAATTGTGCTAGGCTGCACGTGAACTGGCTCGAAACTTCAGCCAAAAGGAGAAATGTTCAGGACCTAGCAAAAAAAAGTTGGTGTTCTGAACATAGTTGGTATCTTGAGCTGCCTCTCATTTTTAGTGTCACCACTCCTTCAAGGTGTAGGAGAGCGGGTCACTGGCCAGCACAAGGTTGCAAACTAAGCTTTATGCAAAACTGGTCACCGCAGATCAGATCTTTTGCTTTATTTAGATACTGTGACATCCCCTGGGGACTAAATTAGCCTCCTTCAAGGTGGCTTAGACGACACTTGAAGGGATAAAATACTAAGCATTGAAAATACAGAAACTTGAGTGGTCATGGCTATTATTTCCAGGCATAAGGTTCTGATTTGGCAGAGCAAGTTAGACCTGAAACTGCAACCAGTAACATAGTGCCATCAACCCTTTAAGTACTATATTGATCCTTCTGAGGTCTGACAGGCGGATTGGAACTAGGGTCGCTTCCAACCCCAATCCATATCCTTAGATCATAGAATTGGCCATAGAATTCTAGAGGAAGATTCCCTGCCATGACAGAGGTTGGAACTAGGTGATCTTTAAGGTCTCATCCCACCCAAATCATTCTCTCATCCTATGATTCTGTTTGCAACTGGAAAACTACCTGAGCATCCAAAAAGTTTTAAATCTACCAAGCATGTAGCACTGCACTCTCACATCATGTGTTAATGTTGTTCTGAAGGTAACCCAGATCTGTCAAAGAGCAGCAGTTGACATTGACAAGTTCCCAAATTTCTCAAAACTTTAAATAAGCATTACCTATCATCTGAAAGGTATTGTGCATCCTCGTTTCTACACTCTACGAAACATAGGGGTAGAAGCAAAGTAGAAGCAAAGATCCCCAAATAAATTCTGAAATAGGAAATAAAAACCCATTCAAAATGCTAATGGTGTATCAAGATGCTCTGTGGGATGCATGTTAAATCAAACAACTTGTCTTAGAACTAGCTGCAACCCATATTACTTGTTATTTGTTAATCACGGAGACAACAGTTCACCTTCTCTTGACTTCTGATTCCTCCTTGTAGGTTTGCTTTCTGTGTGGAGGATTCCCAGCTAACCAGTATAACTCCTGGCAAAGAGCTCTGGTTTGTGAAATGCACAGAGGAATGGCGAAAAAGGTATGGAAATCAGCCAACAGAAATTCTGTCTGATGCGTGTGGCTGTGCTGGGATGAGTGGAGCCTTTTGGGTTTTTTCACTCCTGGAACCTGTTTTTCTTTCAAGAAGGTTAATAAATTCTAGCCCAGGACTCACGGGTATTAGACTTAATTTTAATGTGTGCCGTAACTGTTGCTAACTAGATGATGTTATCCTCCCTCCTGACCTTGGATTGTCACCTTGTACCCTTACATGTTTACTACCAAATGGGTGCAGCAAAATCCTTGGTCCTAATTGTGGTAGTGGCTAAAATGAGGTTCTGCCAATCCCCAAGATCTGTGTAATAGTGGGAAGTTGAGTAGAAGTATCTATTAACTGCCCTGTAAAACAGGGGGAAGCTGGGAGGAGTGCAGGAAATTGCCTCGAAGACTGTTTCAGCCTGGTGGAAGACCTTGAGCTGCTGAGAAATCCCTTGATTAAAGTTTGAGGTCAAGTGCATGAGCAGGACAGAGCTGAGGATCTGCCATGGTGTTACAGCAGTGACTCCTATGGCTTCCTCTCCAGCCACGCTGATCCCCTCAGGTTCAGGAGGGTGCAAACTCTGCCACTGACGAAGCATCTCAGCCCTGCTTAACCTTTTGGGGGACTTCCAGGCACCTGGATCAGTCCTCAGAGCATGACTTCCAGAAAGTCTGGTCCCAGCAGTGACAACTTGATTGCCTCAGATGCCTCTGGTCATGTTTTGAATGAATGAAGCCCTGTTCATTTGTCTAAATGATAGTTTCCCCTGGATGAAGCCCAGCCTTTTGCCCTCTCCTAAAATTTCAGTTTGCAAACTTAGAGCTTTGTCACTTCCAATCCAGAGGACAAAGTGCTTGCTAGGACTAGCAAAGCCCTGGGGAAGTCGAGCTTTGCACAACCCTCCTGAGCAGCAGAGCTCAGCTCAGAAGTGTGAGCTGGTCCTATTCCAGGACCAGTTCTTGGCAGAAACCAGCAAGCTGTGCTACACACAGTAGCAAACCAATCTGTGAATGAAACCCCTGTGCAAAAACTTGTTGCTCTGCCACAAGTCCTGAAAGATCAAGTAAACATTCCTGCAGGTACAATAAAAGGCTGTTTCGATATGCTACTCGGTAACCCCCATAAAACAGAATTGCTGGCAGATGTGCCCTGCCTGCTTGCTCATGGAGTGCAGCTTGTGCACGAGGCAAAGGGGCTGAGCTCAGCTCCAGCACACCACTTTTTTTGCTAGGAAATGGTCAATCCTCCCAGAAATGACAAGCGATTACTTGCTGTTCAGCTCTCAGTTTCTGCCAAGTCAATGGAATATTACAGTTCCCTGTTTGGAGACTGAGACTGCAAACATCTGTCCTCTCCGAATGGAGCTGCACAGGCAGAGTCTAGCTAAAGCCCTGTAATTTCTGTTTGCAGCCTGCATAATGTCTGCTTGAGGCTCTCACTGAGTAGCTACTGGGCGAAATGTGGCTTTGACAGAATAAAATACCAGCCTGTACTGTCCAAACCTGTTCTTAGCACCCCAGAGGTTCTTAGAAATTCTTTGTTATTCCTATTAACTTCTGCATTTAACTAGGAGTTTTTTCCCCCTGTCTGCTTTTTCCCAGATCTGTCTCAAATCTGCTCTGAAGACTTCCCTAAAGACTCACAGCCAAGCAACCCAGATGCATGAAGACCACGCAGGTGGCAAGATGCTCTGGGAAAAAAAATCTGGCTTGGTAGCACTTAAAGCAACTAACTCTTCTGGAAAAAACAGCTTGGATTGGATGCAAGAAACTGAGGAGCAATTGATGGACCTTGGTCCTAGACCTAGAATAACTAAAACTCCATCCTCCCTTTCCCAAGGAGCCTGGTTTGTGTGTTTAACCTTACCTTGACCTGTTACACGCTGCATTTTTCCTGCCCTGCTCCTATTAACCAGGACTATGCACGGGATCTTCACACACCCAGACCTCAGCAATGATCTTCTGGTCTGCCTGCCAGTGGAGTTGAGAGGATAAATAACCACGCTAACTGCCCGCCAGGCTGCGGGTGACAGAGCTGCTGAGAGCAAACAAGCGCCTGGCGCAGGAGTTACCGTGGGTCCAATAGCACTATGGGCTGTGGGAAGGTGTGACCAGCACAGGTCAAGTGTGTGGGGTTCTTCAGGGAAAGGGGTGGGAGTAAGCACAATGCCACTTAACTTCAACTTGTCTTTTGCTTGCCTTAAAAATAGTCTGTTCCGTGTCTGGCCGATACCGAAATCTCTGTATATTACCTTGATAGGATGGTAGTGCTCTGTCCTCCCTGTGCCTGGGGCACAACATGGTGCACGTGTGGTGGTGGTGGTGGCAGCTGCTTCCTGGTCAGTGTCATGCAGTGAGGCTGCCCAGTCACACATGGGGATCCCTTTCTAAGAGGCAAAGAGCAGCTGCCCTCCTGCTGACCATAGGGGATGGAGGAAAGAGATGCACCGTGCTGCTTCAGGAGAGCTTTGCACCAGTCCTTTTAGCTGCTGAGGACACGTTCCCCTCTGCTCAGATGCTGTTGTAGTACCAATGCATAATTAAGATCTTATTTTTTAGTAAAATATTTAAACGAGCCAAACAGCCAACCTCCTACCCTGATTGCTACAACATCCCAGTTGGAGTCCCTGGTTCCAGGTGATCTTGGCTTTGCTTTGAGTTTGGCAGACTCCACAACTGTCACGTTTGCTACAGCAGAGTGGACCTTGTCAGAGGTGAACTAGGTTTTGTTTTGCTTGGTTGGGTTTTTTTTAGTAGTGGGGTTTTTTTGTTTGTTTGGTTTGGTTTGGTGGTTTGGTTTTTTTTAACCTTTTTTTCTTCCTAAGGAGAATGGTGTGACAACCGTTGAGCTTTTGGCATGCAGAAAGCCAGTTTCAAAAATGGTGTTGCCAGGTGGTGCACTGAGTTCTGAAGACTTAGCAAGTCCTTGTGAGGCCTGCAGATCTCTTAAGTTTTTATAGAGCTTCAACCCAACCAAAGCAAGCACATTTGGGGATATTTTTTTCCATGGTTTTATGCAAAGGCTTCAATAACTGAAGCCTTTGGTAAGTGTCTGTGACTTGTCACCGTGCCATACTTAGAGCAGTTTCAAAGCCCTATTTGTATATTGTGGTTTTTGTATGACTTAAAACATAATTTATTTCTCATATTGTACATATGTAAACATTTTTAAACATTTTGGTTTTAAGTAACAATTTTTATAAGCCTTAAGACAAAAAATAAAGGGCTCTGTAAAAATAAGTGAAGTCTTGTTATTGATCACAGAATTTTTTAGGTCGGAAAAGCCCTTCAAGATCATCAAGTCCAACCATTCCCCCAGCACTGCCAAGGCCACCACTAACCCATGTCCCCAAGTGCCACATCCACATGGCTTTTAAATCCCTGCAGGGATAGGGACTCACCCCAGGGATAGGGACTCACAGCCTGCAGCCAGGCACCCTCCTTGAGACCTGCAGCCAGGTAGGTGCCCTTAGCCAGCACCTCCTCCTGACTCCTCCAGGCTGTGTTGCCAAGGTCAGATGGTTCTCTCCATGCATCCACCACTTGCTGCCTCCAGTCACTCCCCATCTACTCCTGCTTTGTAGAGAGGCCCATCATACATTAGGAGAGGGGGGCTAAGGACATCCTCCAAGGGCTGGAGCCCCTCTGCTCTGGAGCCAGGCTGGGAGAGCTGGGGGTGTTCACCTGCAGAAGAGAAGACTCCAGGGAGACCTGAGAGCCCCTTCCAGGGCCTAAAGGGGCTCCAGGAGAGCTGGAGAGGGACTGGGGACAAGGGATGGAGGGACAGGACAATGGGGAATGACTTCCCACTGTCAGAGGGCAGGGTTAGATGGGATATTGTTGTCTGTGAGGATGGGGAGGCCCTGGCCCAGGTTTCCCAGAGAAGCTCTGTCTGCCTCTGGATCCCTGGAAGTGTTGAAGTCCAGGTTGGACGTGGCTTGGAGCAACCATGTCTAGTGTAAGTTGTCCCTGTCCATGCCAGGGGTGGAATGAGATGAACTTGAAGGTCCCCTCCAAAACAAACCTTCCTGTGATTACAGGTTTACTTCCAGCTTTAGCCCAGCAATGAGGACATGATTTCAACACTGCCAAGGGATCATCTTTTTTTTGGCAGAGTGAATAATAGAAAATCAAAATCCTTCTCTGGGCTGCAGTAGAGGGGTGTTCTGGCTGCCCCTTCCCCACGAAGTCCATAAACCACATTCAGCAGGGAGCTCTACCAAAACCTTTCCTTCCCAATCTGTTTTCTTTCAGACATGGCAGTACCACTACTGCTTTTGGCTGGGGAAAAAAAGATTTTGTGTTACTTGCTCTCTGTGGCTATTGCAGTGAACACAGTGGACTCTGAAATTGTTGCTGTGCCAGGCTAGTTAGGACAAGTTCAGACAAACTCCTTCTTCTCCTTTGATTTCCTGCATTAATGCTTTTTTTCTCCATTAAATGTCACTTATATTTTGCCTGAAATGCCTCACCTTTGTCTAACTTCACTAGGTAGCCCGCTGGTGAATACTTTTAAGAAAACTTACCCAAATCTGATAGCTAACTGAGTTTTCCCAGATTTTCCCAGCTTTTCCCAGCAGCCACATCACCAGATTTAAAGGGAAGCCTCTCATTGTACTCTGACTGTGCCTGACACAAATTGGTGGCACAAATCCAGCAGCAACAGAAGGACTCTGCAAAGAAAGTAAACACCTCTGAGCTGAGGAAGATTTACATCAAATTACTTAGCTAACCTTTTGCTATGGAAAACCCAACAGTGCCTGGCTGTGAGGAAAACTGCCTTGGTGGATGTGGCAGAGAGATGTTTGATGTACTCTGCACCCCAGAAGTGGAGCTTTTTTCCTGATATGTCCCTGTGGGACTTCTTTCCACTGTGTGTAAAGTGTGTGTGTGTGTGTGAGCTAATACCAGAAGTCATTCTAGATATCTGCAGCTCATTTTCTGGCTACTACCCCTTGGATACAGCTGCAGCACAAGGGCTGGTGCCTCTTTCGGGGTGAGCCCCCTGCAAGGACAAGAAGGAGCTGGCCTCTAAAGGAAAAGGTTGAAGAATATAAGCTCACAAGAGGGGAGAAACAGGCTGTAGCTCTTTCACATCCATGGGCATCCTCTTCAGGCCTCTGGCCCTTCACACACCAAGTGTTGTCTCCCAAATGCACCACTCCTGCTGCTCCACAAATGTTGAGGAATCACAGCTCCTGGCACATCAAGATGCATCCCTGCACAGCTCCCTTAGTTAAGAGTTTGGTTGTGCATTGGACAAGTGGGAAAACAAACAGAGGAGGGCAATTTTTTGAAGTGTCCAGAGAATTTAGGGTATTTTTGAAGTCTCTAAACAGCTTGGGACTGGCAGAGTGGGCGCACCTTAAGTCTGTGTGAGACAGGGCTGAGGCTGAACGTGCTGTGAGGCTGACCACTGTGCTCTCAGCTGCCTGGCATCCCTTCCCCTCCCCCAGGTTTCTTTGGGGTCAGTTTTTCACAGCCACTCCATTCAGCCCCATGAGTCAGGTCCCACTAAAGGTCAGGCTGTTCTCTGAGGAACAATAGGCCCAGCATGGGGAATGTTTTATAAACCACCTCACCCCTGTCCAGGGCCATCCCAGCCTCATAGGCAGCAGCAACCAGGCACTGTTTCACCAAGTATCACAGAGTCAGAATCACAGAATCCCAGAATGGTTTGGGCTGGAAAAAGACCTTAAAGACCATCTGGTTCTCCCCCTGCCGTGGACAGGGACACCTTCCACTAGACATGGTTGCTCCAAGCCCCATCCAGCCTGGACTTCAACACTTCCAGGGATCCAGGGGCAGACACAGCTTCTCTGGGAAACAGGTACCAGGACCTCACCACCCTCACGAACTGCAATTCCTGACCAATATCCCATCTAACCCTGCCCTCTGCCAGTGGGAAGCCATTCCCCCTTGTCCTGTCCCTCTATCCCTTGTCCCAAGTCCCTCTCCAGCTTTCCTGGAGCTTCTTTAGGCACTGGAAGGGGCTCTCAGGTCTCCTTGGATCCTTCTCTTCTGCAGGTGAACCCCCCCAAGCTCTCCCAGCCTGTCAAGTACACCCCAGAATCCCTCTTTAGGAGGCGCATTGAACACAAAGTCCGTTTGGAGTTTTCTGTTCCCTCATTTCCCAGGGTAACAGCCCCCTTTGGCAGCGCTGAAAGGTGGATCAGCAGAGGACCCCAGTGTAGCAGGTGCCAGCTGTCTCACGCTGCTTCCAAACCACAAAAATCTAGGAAGAAAAAATTTGTTTGGGAAGAAAAAGACCAGCCTTTCAGGAACAAGGACATCACACTCTTTGCTGGCTTCCCATACTGAAACAACAACCCAGCCCCACTCCACCAGGTAAATATTTTCAGTGGTCCCCAAGAGCAGCCTCTCCAAGACGTGACTGTGACTGTCCAGGAAACCCAAGATCTTGCTCCTCAGCCTGTGATAACGAGTTGTAATTTCACGCCTGTTCCGATGCTGGCATTCCAACATAAATTATACAGTTCATTGCCTTCCCAGCAATCCCATCCAGCCCAGCAGCAAACACAAAGGATCCGTGTAAGAGTATGAGAGACCTCACGCTGCCCAGAGGGATAGGTAAAGCAGCTTGACCCAGAGCTGACCCAAGTTTAAAGCTAAAAATCAGATCATTTTTTATTGCTCGATTATTGGCTTTTCCTATCTCTGTCCTTTCTGTTCCAGGTTGTTTTGCAGCTGTTTCACGAAGCTTCAGCATATTTATGGCAATCCATATAAAGAAGACAAAAAGTGCACACATTCAGAATCCTTTTCTTCTGACCTGACTTGTAATAACATTGAAAAATGAGTAAAATGGACCAATAAAACAGGTTTTCCAGGCCATGTCGTTCCACCTTTGCTTATTACTGGAAACAGGCAAACCAGCTCAGACAAAGTAAGAAATGACACGAGACTTGGACCAAACCTCAGTGACTTTTTTTTCCTCCTTTCCTTTCCATATCCTGTTTTTGGCTGAAAACAGATGTGTCCTACATAGCTATGAAGGGAAAGGCCACACCAGCTTAGCTGGAGCTAAGCAAGGGTACTGAAACAATCATACTCCCCTGCCATAAAATCTGCAGATGTTAATGAGAAGAAGAGCCTTTCTCTGCAGATCTCTGTGAAACAGCCAATCTGTCAGTTCTTTGAATAACCCATTAAAGAAACATCCATGGAAAAGCTGAGTTGTATTTTATTCATGCATTGCCATGGAGGGAACATCCAACGATCTCAAAATAAGCTGGATAATAAAGCTTAAAATTTCTCTTTAAATTCCAAATCAGTGGATCTGTGTGATTTGCAGAGGACTAAGGTTATTCAAGAACCTTGCTGCTCTCTTTGCAAAGAGTTTATTAGTGTTGTCTTTATTGCTGAGGAACACAAATCTGTTCAAACACAACAAAATCAACCCATAGTATGAGAAGATTAACAGATTTGCCTCAAAAACACTCCACAAGCCAGTGAGAGAAACAAAGCCCAGACGCCTTCACCTTGGATAACAGCTAAGCACACACATCAGAACAGTTCATGATCTTCTCTCCTGAGCAATCCTCAAGAAAAAAAAATAGTTGAGGAGTTTATTTGTCTGATATGGTCTAATCCACATATAATATGGCAGCAGGCAAAAGAAATTGAATATTAAAAGGGAGAGAAGGGCCATGGAGATGCTCAAAATGCTGGAACCCCTCTGTTATGGAGCCAGGTTGGGAGAGCTGGGGGGGTTCAGCTGCAGAAGAGAAGGCTCCAGGGAGACCTGAGAGCCCCTAAAGGGCTCCAGAAGAGCTGGAGAGGGACTTGGGACAAGGGATGGAGGGACAGGACAAGAGGAATGGCTTCCCACTGTCAGAGGGCAGGGTTAGATGGGATATTGGACAGGAATTGCTGTCTGTGAGGGTGGTGAGACCCTGGTACAGGTTTCCCAGAGAAACTGTGTCTGCCCCTGGATCCCTGGAAGTGTTGAAAGTCCAGGCTGAACATGGCTTGGACCAACCTGTTCTAGTGGAAGGTGTCCCTGCCCGTGGCAGGGGGTGGGATGAGACAATCTTTCAGGACTCTGTAACACTCCTAATGGCTGTTATGGTAGAACATCTATCCCCAGGAGAGCAGCAGCAATTTTACACACTGTACATAGTTCCCTTAATGATTTCCCCAGCCAAAGGAGCTAAAGCTGCAACAGCAGGGACATGACACGACAGCTTCTCTGTTAGTTGTGTCTACAGAGTTTCCTCCTGACCCCTCTTGAGTCCTTGTCCCTAGAGCTCCAAGCGGCCGCTGTCCCACGGGCTCGGGGTTCACTGCTCGTTGGGACCACAGCTCAGGGATGCACAAGTGTTCCAGCTGGCTCCCCTTAAACATGTCCTGGAGTGTCCCCTTGGGTTTCAGCAAGGCTCTGATGGTTTTTAACCCATGGAGAGATGCTGGCCCAGGGAGCTGGCGCTGTTGGTGGAACACCCAGGTGAGGCGCACGTGCAGCGCTGTGCAAGACCGGTAATGAAAGGCATAAATGTAGCAAAATTAAAACCCTGTACACATTTTTGTCAGGTCTCTTTCTCCCATCATCCTCAGTTATCGACGCAAATTCCTGTGTGAAGTCCAAGCCACACGCTGCCTCCAAGCCAGCTCCAGTAACAACATCAAAGCCCTGACCTAGGCTGATTCTGTGTTCTGGCCAACAGCTACTTAACAGGACATGATGAACTTTATATCCAGTTCATCTTTACAGAAATGAGCC
Source organism: Chiroxiphia lanceolata (assembly GCF_009829145.1). Taxonomy (NCBI): domain Eukaryota; kingdom Metazoa; phylum Chordata; class Aves; order Passeriformes; family Pipridae; genus Chiroxiphia; species Chiroxiphia lanceolata. The sequence continues at coordinate 1,136,202 of NC_045671.1, read as the reverse complement.
AAGAGAAGCTCCGGTTTTTCAGTTTGATCCAAAGATCCTCAATTAGCTTTTGCTACTCTGTAACAGTGCTCTTCATGGTTGTTTCCCCTTCTCAACTGGAAGACCATGAGAAATAGGTGGAGAAAACCTGTCAGCCACATGGGAGAAGCAACGAACCTGATTGTGTAAGTGAAATGCTGATAAATGATCGTGGAAAAAAATGGAAAAGGAAAGAAAGACTTAAAGAAATAACCCACCAGTGTTTCCTTTTCTTCTAGTTCTGTTACAAGTTATTAAGTAGCGGGGGGAAGCAAGGACAAAATCAAATAGACTTGTGGTATTTAATAGATACTATCTCCTTATGATAATCATCACCAGCTCTGCAAATAACTGGGACAAGAGAAAGCAGCCAGAAAAAAATTTTCCACTCTTTCACTTCCACTAAAATTATACGTTAAAAAAAACCCCCAAGCATTTTAATAAAGATTGTGTTAATTCAAATCACATCCTCTGCAGGTCACTGGAGCCAAAGCCAAGATCTGCTCTTCATCATCAGTGCCTAGAAAACATTTAGAAGACAGATTTTTTAGATAATTCTTCATAATCACTATCTGTGAAAGTCAACCTGCACCCATGTTTTTCCATTTGCATCCTCGGGTTGGCTCCCATCTGCTGAGCACTTCCTGTCCCATAGATTCATATCCATGTTCCTCATTGCTTTTTCTTCCAAGTTTTACAAGAACAGGCCTCTTCCACTGCTGCCCACATTTAGAGATCAGTGAGCCCATGCTTGTCCTCCAAAGGCTCAATATCTGTACCCAAACATCAACTACTCTGCTCCGGTGAGACCCCCCTGCAGAGCTGCCTCCAGCCCTGGGGAACAACAGCACAGGAACGTGGAGCTGCTGGAGAGAGTCCAGAGGAGGCCACGGAGATGCTCCGAGGGCTGGAGCCCCTCTGCTCTGGAGCCAGGCTGGGAGAGCTGAGGGGGTTCAGCTGGAGAAGAGAAGGATCCAGGGAGACCTGAGAGCCCCTTGCAGGGCCTAAAGGGGCTCCAGGAGAGCTGGAGAGGGACTTGGGACAGGAGATGGAAGGACAGAACAAGGGGGAATGGCTTCCCACTGCCAGAGGGCAGGGTTAGATGGGATATTGGGAAGGAATTTTTGGCTGTGAGGGTGGTGAAGCCCTGGCACAGGTGGTCCAGAGAAGACCCTGGATCCCTGGAAGTGTTGAAGTCCAGGTTGGACGTGGCTTGGAGCAACCTATTCTAGTGTAGGTTGTCCCTGTCCATGGCAGGGTGGTGAAACAAGAGGATTTTGAAGGTCCCTTCCAACCCAAACCATCCTGGGATTCTATACAAACCCCGGTGGCTGCCAGTGTAACCCCACCAGCAGCGCTGGGGACAGCTACCCCTCTTACCCACAAGTCCAAGCCCACCTCTTTCTCAGTCTTTTCCTCTCACCTTCTGCTTCCCATTCCTCACCTGTATTAACTCCTCCCCAGCATTAAGTTACACTCCATCTATCTGGTTCAGTGTCACCACTCTCAGCCCACCCACTGGTCTGTCATTACCCAGGAGGTTCTTCCCACCACCATTCCTATCAAACAGCCTCCCAGTACGGGGCTTGACCAAGGACAACCAACATTCCAACTCTCTCCAAAGCTCAGCTGACATCTTGAGCTCCTCCTTGTCTTCTTCCTGTGTGCACAACCCCCCCAGTATGTAACCCCTGGAAGGCTCTGAGTACTCTCCTCCTCCTTAGCAGAGGAGTGGAAAAAGCATAGGAGAGCATCCAGGGCAAGCTTTGAAATACCTGAGGATGAGTTGCTCCTTCCCTGCAGCAGAAACCCCATTCCCAGGCCCAGTACCAAGCAAGTGAGGTGAGCAGTGACATTGCCTTAGCAAGCTGACAGTCTTCCCATGTCTCTGCACATCCAGGGCCACACATCAAAGCAGCTGAGGTCCAGGAAAGGGTTTTATATGATTCTTTGGCAAACAGTGATAGAGGAGAACTTGTTCCAGCCAGGCCATCTGCTCCCTGCCATAACCCTTTGGGTGCTGGCGAGGTTGGAAGAGATGTAGCCCTTGTGCAGAAGCCCTTGGAGCTCAGTCCCCAATTGCATTCTCTCCTAGGACCCCCCAGGAGAGGCACAGCTGGCAGCCCCTCCTCACCTGCATCTTATAAAGGAAAACTCTACTGGCCTTCCACAGAGAGGTGGAAGGCTCAGGTGGGCAGAGGGCACACCTGCATTGCTGGGCCCCGCCCCTCTTGGCTGCTGTCACCTGGTGAACCCCATGCAACAAAAAACCTTCCAGCCAGTGTGGAATTTCCCACCAGGAGCTGTGGTAACAGCAGCAGGCATGGTGCACTCAACCATGGATGGAGGACACCAGAGTTCCAGGCTGTTTGCCAAGTATCAGCCCCCACTTCACGGGAAGTTTCTGTAGGGGCCAAAAAACCCTCAAAGGCATTTAGAGGGCTCCCTCCTTGATATCTTCATGGATCCTGGCTTGAGCATCCAGAAGAAACAGCTACTACTCACAGCAAGAGCAACCTTTCCTGGGAAGTTGCTACATTAAGCTGGGGCTGCAGTGCTGGTTCCTGTGCTCTGCTGTTGTTTCAGCAACTTGGGAAGGATAAATGGGAAGGGACCTCTCCTCCCTTGTGTTTCTGAGCCATCACCAGCTGGTGATCGTGTCACTCTTGCCTATACTTGTGGTCAACTTGGGAATTGAAGCTTAAGGACTGTGTCCTCGCTCAGTCAGGCTCCTTGTCATCCGTGGGGATCCACAGTGGTTGTACAGCAGCAGAGCTGTGCTCTCTGCTCACTCTACCAGTCTGAATTTTATTTAAAGCCAGGATAAAGCCACCTGCAGCACCTGCCTCTCTCCAGCTCCAGACCTGGCCATAGGACTGGAACAGCTGCTCACTGCCAGGGTCAAGCTGGGGCTGATTTACAATTTGGGAGATGGGCACACCAGCAAGCCTGTTTGTTTGTAAACCAAGGATGATTTATTCCTCTTGGTAATTCAGTGTCCTTCAGAAGGCACACGATGTCAGCCCCATTCAGCAGCCCTTTTATTTATTATTTTATTCCTGCATAATCCGTGCTTCAGACAAAGAGGCACATTGTTCTACTCTGTGACTGGCAAACAAAAACAGTTTTTTATAAATTCCTGCTGTGTTGTTTTTATTTCAGTTTTACTGTATCAGCTTTTAACTTCCATTAAAAAAAAAAAGAACATTTTATTTAAGAAAGAAGCAAAATTTGTTTTTGTAATCCCACTGAGTTACCTCCTCCTGCAGTTTCAGCAGCATTTTGTTGCTCCAATGGCCAGGAGGCTGTTTGTGCCAGCCTATCCAGACTGCCCTGCCTAGAGCATCTTATTCCATAGCTTTAATGGGACTGAGCTCAAAAAACAAAGCAAAGGACCAAGTTCAGGCTTGGGCGCATGCGGATGTGGCTTTTCCATCCTGCTTTTTGGAAAAAAAAAAATCATAAAATCTGGAGTGGTTTGAGATGGAAGGAACTTTAAAGATCATCACGTCCCACCCCCTGCCATGGACAGGGATACCTTCCACCATCCCAGGTTGTTCCAAGCCCCGTCCAACCTGGACTTCAACACTTCCAGGGATGCAGAGGCAGCCACAGCTTCTCTGGGCAACCTGTGCCAGGTCATCACCACCCTCACAGGCAAGAATTCCTGCCCAATATCCCATCTAACCCTGCCTTCTGCCAGTGGGAAACCATTCCCCCTTGTCGTATCATTCCAGGCCCTTGTCCAAAGTCCCTTTCCATCTCTCTTGGAGCACCCTCTATACACAATTGTTAAGATGGAGCAGCTGGGGCCCAGCAGGTTGCAGATTTTAGGAGCTATTAACTTGAATTTTGCTGTGAACAGATCCACTCCCCCCTGGCAACAAAAAGCCTCTCAGTGCTTGTTAAACTGCAGACAGTCTCTGTACCCATTGCAGTTAAAGGTGACCTATTGCAAAATGCACACCAAGCATCCCCCTCCTGGCTACTGGAGTCCCCAGAGTCTCTGGAGATGATGCTGAAGCAATCACAGCTGTATTATTTTGACTGGCTGGCTGACCACAAAAAAGGGTCTCTGTCTGTAGCGCAGAACAGCAAAGTAGTTCCAAGGTTGGCCATCAACACTGACACTGAAGGACAACCTAAAGGTCACAGACTGGCACAGACAGACCAAATATGCTCTGAAGCCCTTGGCAAGCTGCCAACAGCAGACCATGAGGTTGCTGGTCTCTGTTCCTGCAGGATGCTTGAAGCCCACCCAGACCTTGAGGCCAGAAATCCCTCAACAGCATCCCCATAACTCGCTATTCTCACTGTACCTACTGTCCACAAATGCAGGTGAAACTGCTTCAGGTCTGGACATGAGCTGCTTGCTGAAGTGTGAGAGGTGGGAAAGGACGTTACCAGCAACCCAGCCTGGCTGAAAGTGATTTTCAAGGGTGAAATCTATTTAAAGACAAACATTTATGCTGTCCCCATCTTGATCTGGTGGTTTTTCTTTCAACCGAAAGGCTGCTGGGTCTAAGAGAATCCTACTGCAGACCCACAGCAAGCTCAGGATGGTTGCAGAGGGTGTGAAAGCTACCAAGGGACATCTTACAATGTGCCAAATGTGACCTCAGCTCCCCACGTGGCAATCCTGCACACAGCTGTGGGCAAGCACAGGTTAGAATGAGCAGACAGACAGACAGACACAGTCCCTCAACCCCACGTGTAACATCAGGGACCAGTGCTGAACGAGGGTGAAAAAAGGGGCAATGCCTAGTTTGGCAACTACGGCCTTTTTCATCAGTAGAAGAACATTGTCAGAGATCCCACCTCATTGGAAGCTGCAGAATAAATAGTCCCTGATGTTGTGTCACCAAGGGATAGCTTTGAATTTTCAGCCTCCGGGGACAATCTGGTCCCCAGTGTGTTTCTTGCACCCTCAAGGGAGCATACCAGAAGGCTGCTGATGTTCTTTGTTAGACCTGTAAAGCTGCTGGGCAGCCTCCCACTGGCTACTGCAGTAAAACCAACTTGCTCCACTCATCCATGACCAGACTTCCTGAATCACAGCCCAGGAATGTGTTCTCCAGGGACCTCCAGCGTGGTGGTGCTCAGTCTGGGGAGCTTCAAACTGGAGTGGCCATTTGCTGTCAGGTTGCAAACCAAAGCCAAAAGTAAGTGACAAACTGACTAGGAACAGGGCAACCCTCTACAGACCATTGGCATTCCTGAACTGCCCTCTGAGTACAGGCAGCATTCAAAAATAAGCAAGGAAAAGTTAGGAAAATTAATTTCATCCTTTTCCCTGCTCAAGCACTTTCTGATCTCACAGATGGTCCAAAGAGGACAAAGACATGAAAAAAGTCTAAAAGAAGAATTTGTGCAGCAAAACCACAGACAAAGCACTTTTCTCTGCCCATGACAATAAACAGGTTAACTCATACTGACTTTCATGTTCCAGTTCAGGGGCCTAAAATAACTCATATGAGCAATTCTCAGGTGTTCAGGTGCCCAAAGAAGAACGTGAGCTCAAACAGGGCTCTTCTGGACTGTCTTCAGAGGATGCACCCAACCATGCAGAGGATGAGGCTTCTCTACCTGTCCCTTGATGACCTCCACTTTCTGGTCATCTTCTACTCTTATCATACCCCTTATTCTTCAAAACACTCAGAAAACAAATCTAAGATGATAACAGTCCCCTGCAAAAAGCCCTTTCCTACAGCAGAGGAGACCATACCATACTGAAACCTGAGCCCCCAGACCAGTTCTCCAGCATGTTTGCAAGAGCTTCTGCCAGAACTTGACATTTTATGGACTTTGTGGTTGATGCTTTCACTTGTCAAGAGACAAGAAACACAGGTTTTGCACAGGGGTTTCTACATATGCAGGAATTTCAATCTTGGAGCAACTCAGATTTCTAGATCTGTAGATAAATCCTCTTCTCAAGACTCTGCTCACCTGCTGCAAAGGGCTTGGACTGTATGCCAGGTCTTCCTTGACTGCTTTCTTGTACCTCCTGGGAAAGCTGGCCTAAGCTGGAAGACACTGAAGCAGATCTAAAACCACTGTTAGCCCTGCCTTTGATGTGAAAATGAGTGAGTTCAGGTTATTAAATGGGTGTTTTGATTTCCAAGAGCCTCAGAGTTGGGGAACGCTTGTCACGCACCACGACCACGACGGGGTCCGGCCCCGGGGCTCTCTGCATATGGGACAGAGCATAAGAACCCAAGGGAGCTGCCCAGACAACCAACAGCTATGGCAAGAAGCACATATTCTCACTTCTTTTCCCTTAGACTTCACTGACATGTATGTAAACCAGGCTGGAAGAATGAAAAAAGGGACAGAAGCACACCGTGGGATGAGTTTTGGAGCATGTGGCTGCACAGACCATTGTGGTCAGCCCATGGTAGAAAGGGCATAATTATCAGCATCATGTCTGAATTATCAGCACCATGTGGAGCTGAAGGATGTATCCACCTATCAATACACCTGATAAGAAAGAGACAATTACCTCTGATAACCCCTCTGCAGTTTCTAAATTGTGATTTTTATCTCTTTTATAAAAACACAACAAAAAAAAAAACCCAAAAAACCAAATAAACAAACAAAAAGACCCATCACTACCAAAATAATTGACCCATCATGGTCAACTCTTCATTTCTCATGACAGCAAAATTTTAAGTCCAGCTTAAATGCTTAAAGTGAAATTTAAATCAAACTTAAACACGTGAGATGTAATACCTGACTTTTTTGAATTTGTTTGAGACTTCTCCATCTCACCCAAATTACAGCCCACTTAAAATCCTCTCCATGAGCATTTGGAACAGCTCTGAAAGCTCTGGCAATTTCAACATAGTGAAAGACAAATTTCCAAAGCGAGAGTCTTACCTCGACATACTGCCTTTACCTACCAAAAACATCAACTCCCCAAGGAACCAACAGGGTTTCTTTTACAAAAATCTGCCATGTGGCAGTGGGGAGCTCCGTGCTTAACAGCACCAAATCCTCACTCTACTTTTTAACATGAGAAATTGTCCCAATGGTTTGGTCATAGAATAGCAGAAGAATCATTTGGGTTGGAAGAACACTCCAAAATCATCAAGTTCAACTATTCCCCCAGCGCTGCCAAGGCCACCACTAACCCATGTCCTGAAGTACCACATCCACATGGCTTCTAATTCCTTCCAGAGGCAGGAACTCCTTGTTTTGCATTTTCAAATGAAGAGCAAACAAGAAATTAGCTAGTAAAATCCTAAAAAAAAAAACCACAAAACAACACAAAACAAGAAGAAATCTTGAAGAAATTGTGTCAGACACTGTACCATCTCAACCCTATTTGCTACCAAGGATAACAAGATAACATATTTTCCTTTGTCTCTCAAACTAGTTTTGGTTTGTTTCAAACCATATTTCCAGAGTCTGGCTCTGCAATGATACGTTTGTGATACGTTTGTTGACCAGGCTGAAGGATAATATGTTTTTCTCTCGTCTGGGAACACCTGACAACATGCTCTGCATTCATGGAGTACCTTTAATCTTGAGTGAAGTGTTCATGGACCTTGGGCCTCATTCCACTTTCAGCTGCATCTGTGCAAGCCTGTGCTGGCCGGGAGGGAGATGAATTAGAGGAGAGCAGAAATATTGCAGTGTGTGCAACACCAAAACAAGAATTAACTCCAGATGAAGCCCATTTGTCTCTGGCAGGGCTTATTTGTTTTCTCTCTGTTTTTCTTTATTCCTAGTGCTCAGCATAAAGGGAAGATAAAGAGATGGCTGTAGATCACCTCACGTAGTAGAGCAGAACTTATTCCAGAGGATTTAATTGGTATGGGAAAGAAAGTAGATCTTGGAGGCCTCAAAATATATCAAAATTCCATTATTTTTTTCAGGTGCTATTCAGGTACCCCTAAATAAAGAGCAATTGCCCAGGGATCACATTGCATAATGCAACACCATGATGTGTGAGGAGGGAAATGAAGGTAAGAAGAAGCAAAGTGAATCAACCAGGTCACAAAACCCACCAATGGCTCAGTTCTCTGCAATGAGAAGTACCAGTTAAATCTCCCCAGGGAGGCACAGCTTCCCTCTCATGCCCTCCAGGCAGTATCAAGGTCTTGAGACAATGAACCCAAATCCCCACAACGGTAATACAACATGCAATATTCCTGAATGACCAAAGCTTTTATAAATTATTACAAGGGTTTCCTCCAGTTCTAAGCTCCCGGTCAGTGAAGGCTCAGTGATGAGGTCCCCCTTGAGCCTCCTCTTCTAGAGAATAAACAAACCCAGCTCCCTCAGCCATTCTTACAGAAGTTAGGCATGCCTAGGGATTCTTCACCTTAAAAAAAAAAACAACCAACCAAAACGACCAAACAAAGTAACAACACTGGCACCTTTTCTAATCCAACCTCTTTCTCTGCCTACATGAATCAAGGAATTTCATCTCCAAAACATCCCCTGTGGGATTCACTAAAGCTTTAAACACCTTTTTCCCTTGATAAGGGCAGAGAACTTGAATGAAATTATAGAATGGTTTGGCTGGGAGAGACCTTAAAGATCATCTTGTTCCACCCCCTGCCATGGGCAGGGGCACCTTACACTAGAACAGGTTGTTCCAAGCCCCATCCAACCTGGACTTCCACACTTCCAGGGATCCAGGGGCAGCCACAGCTTCTCTGGGCAACCTGTGCCAGGGCCTCACCACCCTCACAGCCAACAACTCCTTCCCCATATCCCACCTAACCCTGCCTTCTGGCAGTAGGAAGGCATTCTCCCCTTGTCTTATGGCAACGCACTCATTGGATAATAATTAAATTAAGGGGTGGAGATGCGAATATTCCAGTTAGTGTTTACTGAACATCTGAAACTGCACAGGGACTGTATTTTGCAGTATGAGGTCGTTCTCTTGCCCAGTTTTGCAGGTTCATGACATTTGGAGCACTCAGGCTCACGGATCCTGATCCAGCCTCTACAACACAGTCGCTTTGGGGTGTGTTCAGGCAACATTTTTCAGAGGCTGAGGAAGTACAATGAGACTCTCAGACTTAGAAAAAGCTCACTATGCATTTAGGCAGTTGGATAAACCTGAGCAGCTCACTTTAGGGCTGTGCCAGTTGCAGAATTGGGTGCTCCACCATATGACAAGGGTATTGCTTTTGCCTGGGCTTGAGCCACTGCAGGGTTATGGCTCTTGAGATCTTGTCCCAAGCAGTGTTGTCCTGAAAGCAGCAGCTAGATCTGGGAAACTCACTCTCTGTGCCAGAAAGAACAGATGGCTCTTAAAGACCTAGGCTCCCCCAAGCTTGTAATTGATAATGTTCCAAATTAGGGTTCTGGGTAGAAATTCCACAAGCAAACAGAAGTTTTTGGTGTTTTTTTTCTTTTCTTTTTTTTTTTTTAACTCAGGAGACTGGTCTTTCTGCATCAGAGAGATGTGCTCAGTCCTGGAGCCTGTGCTGCTGGCCAGGCTCCAGGATTGAGTATATCAGGTTTCTGCCTGCATATTTGCACATGGCTTTAGATTTGGGAGGAGAAGCCCTTCTTCCTGTGACACAGCCCTAGCCTGTCATGGATTTCCAGCTGCTCAAGTACTGAAAGTCGGAATGGATTTTAAAAAGCATAGGTCCTGTTTAGACTTCTAAGGAAAAGCAACCCCAGTTTTGATCCTTGCAGCCAGTTTTTATGCTCCCCCTTGTGATTTTTTTATTCCCTTCATGACCTGGGTGCTTACTTTGGTGTCTAAATAACTTTCTCTGCAGCTGAATTTGGTATCAGTGGTCACTTTTCCATGTGCTTGGGCATCTAATGAATCAATGACTCTTTTTCCCTGGTCTCTCTCTCTTGATTCAGTCATTTGTCATCCAGAACAATGGTATCATATTTCCAGGTGTTGAGTGTTCACCTTGTTGAACTCATCTTCTCAGCTGTTTGACTGCGCCTGACTTGTTTCCGTCGTGTGGGAGACTGTTGTGAGGATGGACCTGACTCAGCACAGTTACATTTAGGAAGCTGATAAACCTTTATTTTTAAACCCTCTCGCTCCCCCACTGCCCCCTCCGTGTTATGTTCCCTGTTATTGTTGAGGTTTTGTATGCATGTCGACCACATCCAGCTTCCAGTCTTGTCCTCGATCAACCTCTTGTCCCTGGTAACCTCTGGGACGTGTCTCCCTGGGTCTGTTTGATTGATCTGCACTGTCATTTCCCCTCTGCTCAGTTCCCGTTGGCTGAGGCTGGTGGTATTCCCCATCCTTGGAAGCCTTGAAGGCCACGTTGGACAGGGTGTGGAGCAGCCTGGTCTAGTGGAAGGTGTCCCTGTCCACGGCAGGGGGCTGGAACAAGGTGGTCTTCAAAGTCCCTTCTACCCAGAGTGGTGGAATTTCCTAGGAAAGCCTTCAGCTTTTTGGAGTATGGGAGGTAGAGGGATTGATGGGATCGGGAAGTCCTAGGGGACTAACTCTCCTGTGCAAACCCCTCTCTATGTGGTCTCTGGAAGCGAGAGGCAGCTCGCAGGTCCTTGGGGCTGCGGGTGAATGCGGAGCCGCCAGCGTGTGCCAAGTCCCGGCAGTAAATAAAACCAAGCTGCCCCTCAGCTAAGCCATGCATCAAGTAAACCTCCTGGGAATGGGATCAGTGACTCGCTTCAGATGCAAATCGCTGCTCGTCCCGGCCGAGCCGCGGGTTCACGTGCGCGCACCACCATTCTCCCAGCCCTGAAAGCCAGACAAGGCTTAAATGAGTAATAAAGTACCTAATTGGACTTTGACCTCCGGCTGCGCCGGGCCCATGTGTGAGTGTGGATGTGTCCGTGTGGATGTGGGGGGGGGGGGGGTTCCCCCTCCTTGGCTGGATTCTTCCCTTGGGTCGCTGCTGCTGTCTAAACAGTGTGGGTCTGCCCGTCATGGTCTGCTGCCTCTTGGCTGGGTTCCACCTGGCAGCTTTCCTGCTAAGCCCATCAAACAAAAACAGTTCCTCTGTAGGGTCTTTCTTACTCTCTGTGGGGCTGGGAGCAGCCAGAGAGGAGCCTGGGACCACGGTGTTAAGGCAGCAGGGAGAGTGGGAGAGGTCTCCACCATCACTCACCACGTGTCATGAGCAGGGGTCTGTCCCCTTACAGGGACAAACTTTCTAGCAGGGCTTGCTGTGACAGGACAGGGGGAATGGCTTCCCACTACCAGAGGGCAGGGTTAGATGGGATATGGGGAAGGAATTCCTCCTGACTGTGAGGGTGATGAGGCCCTGGCACAGGTTGCTCAGAGCTGTGGCTGCCCCTGGATCCCTAGAAGTGTTGAAGTCTAGGTTGCACAGGGCTTGGAGCAACCATGTCTAGTGGAAGATGTCTCTGCCCATGGTAGACGGTCTTGAAGGCCCCTTCCAAGCCAAATCATTGTAGAATTACTTACAGATCAGCTAAATGACTTGCTATGCTGACCCAAGTTCTGCACAGGTGTAACAGCATCACACCAAAAAGTTTGTTATCCAGAACCTGTGCTGCAGACTCAGGTTGCACCAGACTCTAGGGATTTAGTGGTGAGAGGTGGCCATTTTTTGTCTGATCACCTCTGTAGCTGAAGCAGCTGAAGTCTGGGTCCTCAAAGTCTGGGAAGAAAAAATACAGTAATGTGGGCTGTGGAGATAAGGAGAAACAATAAAAACACGAAGCGTCAAAGCAGCAACACACAAAATGAAGAAAAATTGAAGAAAAAGAAAGGTAAAACCACAATGATTGCATGAGAGGAAGGGAGAAGAATAGTTTGGATTGATAGAAACATTTCAGATACAGCTGCTGAGCAGAAACCTTTGCCAAAGGGAGTTTAGCAGATGGCAGGTGCAGACTGCTCGCTGTTGCTGTCTCTAGAGGTGTATCCTCACTTTTTTGGCTCTCCCCATCTGCATGCTTTCCTTTTCTTGTATTCAGGCTGCAAATTGTTTGGGACAGAAACTCTCTTTTTGGAGCATGGGGGACTTGGCCCAGCAGGACTCCAAGCATTGAGAATTCTAAAGGCAATTACAATGAAGACAGCTTAACCCTGAGGAAAGGAGTTCTGACAACCCAGAAAGAGTCAAAACTCTTTTTTTTCCTGCCAAAAATTTAACTTGTGATGAGTTACGTGTTTGACTCCATACACATGGAGTACATACATAAACAGGAACACCAGGATCTCTTTATGGGAAACCTGCAGAAATTCAACAGCAACAGGTGTTTCTCCATCCAGCCTTCATCCCACAGTCCTACCAAAAGCCTCTTTCTGATGGGCATTCCCCAACTTCTCCTTGGCTTTCTGAGGCAGCTTCAGGTAATTTTGAGCCATGATAATCCTGCTTCACTCTGGTTCACCACCTTTGCTTTTTCAGATCATTTCAATGATTGCATAAAGGATCAGACAGACATAAATAGCCCCAGTGAATATCTAACTGTTAAGGAGCGTATGTGTTTATGTCATGATGGGCCTTCTCTGCTAGGATCCTATTTATCTGGCCACGGAGCTCATCTGTGTGTTCTATCCACCTACTTCAGCCCCCAGCTGAGTACCTCTGTCAAATCCTCCAAACGCTCCTAGAAAGTTTAAAATTAGATCAAATCTCCGTGGGTGGCTCTTACTTTAAAGGGGATGATATCCAAACAAGAGGCTGACCTGCACACTTTTGGGAGGCTGCTCTGGGAGGCTCCATCCATCCAGTCACCCTTGTACCGGGGCCAAACACTTACATTTGCCCAAAGCACAGCCCTCAGAAATGCATTAGGACTGGGATCAAAGAACAGAAGAAACGGACAATCACTGCTGGACCGCTAATCCTGCTCATCCCCAACGCAGCACAAGCTTCATGCCAACAGAAACACAGCAATTATTTGTTGGCTTTAATCACTTCAAGCTCAAACTTTTTTCTTAAAAATGCTTCTTCGAACTTCAGCCTCCAAGCCAGCTAGAATGGAGGTAAGTGCCTTTGGCAGGGGTCCTGCAGGAGGACACGCTGGCCCACGTGAAGCCAAAGGATCGTACTTCCAGATGGTCATTTGACCAAGTGGAACACCAAGTCAATAGACACCTGATGGATGTATCTGTCCACTTACACAGGCATTTTTCTAAGTATAATAAGGTCATTTTCATCACCCCTGGGACACTATCTGTGTCGAATCTGGATCTCTGAATCAGTTTTTCAAAGAGAACTTATGATGCTTCCCCATGTGTTTGCACAGAATCCAGTGCAATAGGTTTCCAGATCTGAAAGGTTTTCCAAGCAGACAATAACAAAACTTAAGCATTCATAACGTAAAAGTGCAGTCATTTTCATAATGTAAAAGTACAGTCATTTTCTTGTCCAATACAAGATAAAAATTAGACAAAATGTGCAGAAACATTTTAGAGTAGAAGTGCTAAGATAATCAGACGAGAAACAACTCAGTACTTTTCATTTTTTCTATTTCAAAGTTCAGGTAATGGAGATTCACAATTCATTATATGGAGCTTCACTTCCCATGTATCCAGGATAAAAGGCTCATTGTAGGGGGTGAGCTCAGCTGAAGAAGGAATTTGGTGAAATACTTCTAGGAGTCCATGAGGTTTGGAATGACTCCTCATTTTAGGATGTGGAAGAGAGGCAGAGAGAAAGGGGCATTTTTTTTCTGAAAACAGGGTAAAGCAAGGTCTGTCTCAGATTTAGTACTACAATGGAGAGACCATTCACCTGAAGCATCAAAGAGCACTGAGCTGCAATCTCTTCTTCAAGCTTTACACAATTATTTGTATAAGTGAGAGCTGTTTCAAAAGGAGACACTGGCTGAGGGCAGAGGACAAAGCTGAAACTTGGGCAAAGATGATTAGAGCCTAGTGCTCTCTCACCCCACTTAAAATGTTTCAGTGTTTGAGTAAAAATGGATATCCCCTCCTTCATAGGGTTGTGATGTGCTTTGGGAGCTTGGAGGCACGTTCTGCAGCAGCTTGGCTGGGGATTTGGGAGATTCCATTCTGGTGTCGTGGAATCATTTAGGTAGGAAAAGCACTCTTAAGATCATTGAGTCCAACTGTTCCCCAGCACTGCCAAGGCCACCACCAACCCATGTCCCCAGGTGCCACATCCACACGGCTTTTAAATCCCATCAGGGATGGGGACTCCAACACTGCCCTGAACAGCTTTCTCCATGAAGAATTTTTCCCTGAATTTTCCAGCCTGAACCTCCTGTGGTGTAACTTGCGGACGTTTCCTCTTGTCCTGTCGCTTGTTACTTGGGTGTCCTGAGCACACGTGCCTGTGGTTGCAAACCTTGCTGAGTCCAGCTTTGGATAGCAGGTGCCCAGCTGGACTCAGTCCTATCCAAGCTGCCCTTGGGAATGTGGTGTGAACTATCCTTCTTATGAGGCCCAAATTTTGTTTGGGGTCATATAAACTTGGAGTGGGGGAGGTCAAAGAGGGAGGGAGACACAGATACCTACTGGGGGTAGGGTGAGAGACACAGACACCCTGCAGATTTCAAAGGCCCTTTCTTTTGTCTTTGTTTGAGTTCTTTGAGCCCAGCAAGTTTATTTTCCCTTAGAGTCTCTATTCTTTCTCTTTAAAATGAATGTTTACTTCTGTTAAAATCCCTCCCAGACTATAAATGCCAGTGTTTCTCCACTTGTGGTGCTGCACTCGCCATCAAAACAGAACAAAAAGCCAGTCCTCCCAAATTCTGGGAAAAGCAAGGTTTTCCTCTCGGTTATGACGGATCCTCATGCTGTCTGGGTTATCATGTAAACAGAAGATCTGCAGAACTGTCCTTGTGTGTGGGATTCCCTTGAAAAAGTGAAAGTCCCTTGAAGCAGGCGGGGTTGTTTTGATTTCCCAAGACAAAGAAACTTTGGATTTGGACAAAACAACCTGTTGGGAGATACCAGCTCGTGGTTTAGACTCACCAGGCTTCCAGGAGGAGCAGTGGCAATGGGAACAGATCCAAAGCCAGTTTAAACGACATACTGAATATTCAGATATCTGTAATGAAAAAGCAGGTTTTTTCCACACTGAAGGAAGCAGTGCCACTGAGATAGAAGTAAAAATGTTGCTTCCCCCTGGGGCCCAGCTCCGCTCTCTGGTTGGCAAAAGAGCAATTAACATATTTTATTGTTTCTATTTCCCTGCTTTGCATTGGTCTTCCCAGCCCACATCAGGGAGAGGGTTAGAAAGGAGACGTGTTCCTGCTGAAAAGGCCTTTTTAAGTCTCTGATCTGGCACTTCTACGTAGGATTTTGACCCGTATGAGCAGGGAGGCAGCAGCTGTTAACAGCAGGGAAGGCGGCTGGAAGGGTAGGGTGTGCAGCAAACAGCTGGTATTTGTGTTGTCAGCCTCCAGTTTGAAACTGCTGCATTTAACAGGCTGAGGGGTTGTGTTGCTGCTGCAAATAGATGTGCTCAGGCACAGCCAGTCTCCAGGAAAAAAGAAAAAGAGCACAAGGCCACAGTAGTATCTGAGCCTGAGGTATTATCTGCAGCTTGGATAGACTTTGCTGCTTTAAAAGCCTCTAATCCTGCCCAGCCTGGTCCCACTGAGACCAATACCATCATGTCCATGGTTTTTCACAGCTTCATGAGGCAATGAATGAAAAAAGGTTGGACTAGATGACCTTTAAAAGTCCCTTTCCAACCCAAATGATTCTATGATAAAATAGACCTTCTTGACACCTTTTTTTGAAGCTTCTACCTGGTGATTTAATTTGTTACACTTCTGTAGTTGGGTTGTAAGGGTGTGGATGCAAAATAGGCAGTTTGGTCATCAGAATGGGATATGAAATAATCTTTTTAGTGCTGTACAAAACCATGCAGTTGCATCTGAGTATTTGCAGATGCACCTTCTAATGATATGGAGATACTGATGGCAAACCTTTATTCCTGGGCATAATTACAACACCCTTCATTTTTTTAATGCAGTTTCATTGTTTCCCTTAAGCTGGCAGCAGCTACAAAACTCTGCTTTAAAGCTGGTGTCCACGCTGGAGGCACTTTTTTCCATGCCAAGCTTTTCCATCTTCATTTTGATTGTCCAGAAGGAGTTAAGGGTTTGAAGCAGTCACAGAAGTTTCTTGCGTCCCAAGACACAGAACAGCCATGGAAAGTTAAGCCTGCAGCTCTGAGGCTGGAGGTAGGACCAAAGGGATCATGGTGGGAACTCAAACCCAGCATGAGCAGATGCCTCGTGGCCCACTTCAGAATATTTGTAGCTGCTGAAACCAGTGAAGTCTGGCAAAAGCCACGTGACGTTAAGAGGCAGAATAGGTTCACTTTAGCTGGTTATCATGAAAATGGGAATTGAATTCACAAGTACCAACATGACCCTTCTCAAAGGTGTATCTGCTGCTTTTTGACTCAAGCTGGTTGTGGTAAGCAAGGCACAGCCAAGATTTTGGGTTACTTTGCCGTTTCTTTCTTGTGAGACAAAAATATCTGATATGAAAAATCAATTACACAGAGGAAGAGGATCAAGATGGATTTTCCTGGGGTGAGGCTGAAAGCCAAAAATTACGGTATTTAAGAGGTTTGCTGCACAACTACTTGGCTTTGTGTCGCATTTGTAGTTGGTTCTAATGCACAGTATTTCTTAACATATGTGTTTTTCTAAAGTCCTAATTTCCTAAATTCAAAAATTTTTATATATAACTGTACTGTTACAAGGTCATGGGGTTTCTTTCATAACTCTTGCAATTTGCTGTGATGATTTTTCTAAAGCCCTATTTCTTGTGTTTGTGAGAAACTCAGTTTTTGTTAAACAAATAAAAAAAGCTCCTGACTATCTTTGAGTGTAAGGGGAAAAAAGGAAAAAAGAAATCGTGAAAAACATGACCAGATGACACCTGATGGTGCGAGTGGATCCCCTTCCCCAGGAAAAAAGGTGTCATTCCCAGGTTTGAGAGATGTTCTGCATTGCTGGAATGGGTACCTGGAACTATGGTTCACATGCTGGGGATTCTCTCTGGAAATAATAAGTTGTGTTTTCTAGGTTGCCTTGAGGTGTAACACCTTCCAGAGGAGAGATGGCTCCTCAGGCCCCCCCCTAAGAGGGCTCCTCCACAACCTCCCTGGCAAAGTTATCCACGGGGTTGAGGAAGGTGTGCCTCAGCTGTCACCCAGGGGAAGGTGCATAATGTACCCACAGCCCATGGACAGGAGAGCTACTGGCTTGGGAAGGTCCTTCCTAGTGACTGTCTGGCAGCTGATCACAGAATCACAGAATGGTTTGGGTTGGAAGGGACCTTAAAGATCATCTCATTCCTGTCATGGACAGGGACACCTTCCACTAAGCCAAGTTGCTCTAAGCCCTGTCCAGTCTCCCCCGGACACTTCCAGGGATCCAGGGGCAGCCACAACTTCTCTGGGCCACCTGTGACAGGGCCTCACCACCCTCACAGCCAGGAATTCCTTCCCAATACCCCACCTAACCCTGCCCTCTGGCAGTGAGAAGCCATTCCCCCTTGTGCAAAGTCCCTCCAGGACCTTATGAATAGGTCTCTCTCTATCTTTCCTGTAGGCCCCTTTTAGGTACTGGAAGGCCACAGTTAGGTCACCCTGGATGCTTCTCTCTTCTCCAGAGTGAACAATCCTGATTCTCCCAGCCCTCCTATTCTTGTAGAAAAGGCGAAGAAAATGGATTGAATATCTCCCGATAAGCTGGAGACATTCAATGCACTGAAGTATTGACGCCTTAGAGCCAAAACTTCCCTTATTTTTTTCCACCTGCTTTGGTATCTGCAGAGATGAAATGGAGGTGTAGGAAGGGCAAAGATCTCGACAGTCTCCCAGCCTCCCTGGTCCTCCAAGGATCCAGGTGTTCTCACCAAAACAAGAGACCCAACATTTGTGTGTTGCTTCATTGCAGCGTCCGTGCTTTAGGGAAAACTCATTTCATGTGGAGACTGGTAACTCCTTGGGAATTGAGCGGGGCTTGGAGCTATTCCTTACCCAATCCTCTTGCCTGCAAGTATCCATGTCATTCACAAAATATATGGGAAATTTGTTGTTACTCATCGCTTGAGCATGACGGATTGTGCAGTCCTGTCAAAGGTGGGTGTGTGCAGTCTGGTCGTGGATCTCTGGTGCAAAAAGGAATGTGCAGGATTTTCCAGGGAACATTTGGGGAGCAAGCAGGCAGGAAGGAGTTTAGTTTGGCTGAAGCTTCAGACACCCGAGGTCCTGTTGCATCTGCTCGGTGTGCAGACTTCAGCTGCTCCAGCTCTCTCCCATCCTGAGCTCTCTCCTGGGGGTTCAACCCTCCCTGCATGCGGAGAAGAGGGGAGGTGGCTCCCTGGTCCTCCTGTCCCCAAGTCCCACATTGCATTTAGCCCCTTATTTCTAATGGATCACCCTTCCCAAGCCCACACACGGCGATGTCTCCATTATGAAAGTGCTCCCACTTTGCAAACCCATCAGTACAAATATTGTAGCAACAGCACCTCTTACAGCATAAAATACCTTCAGATAAAATTAGCTTACAGCTATTCCTTGAGAAAGGAAAACACAGAGTGGTCAAAATAATCAAAGACATGGGGATAGATAGAGGTTTACTCATAAAAATCTACGCTTGTTTAGTAAATTGTTCAATATATTAGCATTTGAGCAAATGAATTTCTTGAGTCTGAAAATGTATTACTGCTTCCACATGCCTCTTATAGTAATTTTTGGATTGTTGCACAAAGTACAGTACAACTGACATCAGCTTTTGGTTTTCTGAAAAGTAACACAGCTGGGAGAAAGGAAAATCTCAGCAGCTGAGAGAGGAAGAAAGAATTCCCTGCTTCCACTTGTTCTGTGTGTGTGCCCAGTCTCTGCAGTCTCTAGGGATCTTCAAAGACGATGATTACAAAACATGGGAAGGTGTGTTTGGGAAACTGAAGCACCAGAGAGTAGCACCTCAAACTGTCTTCAGGTTGATTTATCAAAAATTTTACTGCCTTCACAGTTAATTAAATCCTTTGAACATGCTGGTGTGATACACAGGAGATGAAGGATTTGTTGCAGTTGTTGCATGATGCTGGGAGATGTGCCACGAGCCCATGTAGTGCTGGGAGTGACACCCTCCCCTCATTGTGCATCCACCCAGTGTGCTCCTCAAGGCTGCAAGGGATGCTGCCACAGCCAAGCTGATGCAAAGGAAAGAAAACAGTAAGGTCTAAGTGGAGGAATTAAATGTCATCATTTCAGACCCCTTTTTCCTAACACAGGCAACAATTATTTTTATCCTCAATAGGATTTTACAGAAAAAAAAAAAAAAAGGGTAGAGAGAGTGAGAGGGTGAGCACACCATACTTCTTATTTTTTGGGGGGAATCATGGCCCTATTTTACTGTATCAGGACAATGCTGGAAAAAAACAGATGTAGTTTTGGGAATATCTTGCAGGTGGAGTTATAATAAATCAACTAAGCAGCAAAACAAAAAAAGCTCTTGGCACCCAGTTTTCACGTGCACAGCCAAGATTGTTGCTTTGACTTGACCCAGGCAAGGGAGAGAGCGCAGCCTGTTCCTCTGACACTCTGAAATGCAAAGGCTGCTTTGTTCTCTGTTATCAGCAAAGAGTGGTGATGAGCTTACTGTCCTGCTCCATCCCTGAGATAATCTATATTTTATTACTGTGGGTTAGACAAAGTGCACCGTGGTTTGGAACAATAACAAAAATCCCCTCCGAAACTGGGAAAATCCTCACCCTTCACTTTTGCATTTGTGATAAAGTGGTATTTTTTGTCGGAGTGCCCACCCTGAAGCACACTTTAATAATATTAGTGCTTATTACATGTAGAGCGGCTTTTCACGTCACATGAGCCAGGCTTGAAAGCAAATCCCAGCCTCCCCGTGAAATCCACTTGATCCTCGTGCTGAAATGCAGCTATTTCCAGATGATACAAAGCACCTGTTTAACGGGGGGCTGAAGCAGGAAAATCCCATATTCCAGCCAAAACAGCAGGAGGAACTTCTTGACTATTTAACCAAATTACTCACTGGCCACATAAGGTATGTTATGGGTCACTGTCATGCTTTGACAAAAATTATTCCAACATGAAAGTACTCCAGCAACTTCCTGACCAGGGCTGAGTCAGAAAGAATTGTCCTCTGCTCCCACCCCAAACGCACAACCATCTTTTGCCATGACTACAGGGGACCAGTGTCTCGCCACAGGCGGACCTGTTATTAACATAATTATGGTGTTTGGAAGGAAAAAAGACGATCCAAAGATGACCAGCAAGTCAAGGCTCCTACTTGTGGAGGAGACCTTTGAGCACATTTCAGTGTGAATTGCAGAATCACAGAATGGTTTGGGTTGGAAGGGAACTTAAAGCTCACCCAGTCCCACCCCCTGCCATGGGCAGGGACACCTTCCACTAGACCGGGTTGCTCCAAGCCCTGTCCAACCCGACCTTGAACATCTCCAGGGATGGGGCAGCCACAGCTTCTCTGAGCAACCCATGCTGGGGCCTCCCCAGTCTCACAGCCAGGAATTTCTTCCTGGAAATCCCCCTCTGAGTTTAAAAATGTTCCTGCTTGTCCTGTCAGTATCTGTTCCTGTAAAAAGCCACTCTCCAAGGAAAACGCTTCCTAATGCAATAAGGCACTAAACACTGTAGAAGCTTCTAGAGAGAGAAGAGGAGCTGGAGACTACTCAAAATAAATGGCTGAAGGGCATTCAGGGACCTGTTCTTCCCATGCTTGCAAAATCTGAATGAATAGGCTTGATCCAGATCCAGATCCCAGTTGTGACAGGAAGATTATGAAACTACTCGAATTTGCAGAGTAATTAAACTGACCTCTCCCCTTCCTGTCTTCACAACATGACATGGTAATTCATGGACTCCAGTTACTCGTAGCCTGTTGGTCTGACACCATCCATCACCCACAGAGTCATCCATAAAGCACGTGGAGCCCACGCCACCTTGCTCTGACTGGCCACAGGCTTCCAGCCACTGCACCTCGGGAGCTGAAACAGCACAGAAGGCACCAACCAATTCACAGTGCCCACAAGATGAGCTGCCAAAACATGAGGGGGATGTCTCTTCATGAGCAGGAGCACTTGAATGGGAGAACAATGCAATTCGGAGCAGACAAAAGGCTTGAAATCTGAGCCACCGAAGTATCCAGGCAGCAGCTGCAGCAAACACTCCCCGGGCAGAGCCTGTTAAAGGAGAAGGGTCTACATTCACCCAGCTCTCTCAGGTCCCATTGCAGCAAGAAGAATTAAGATCTTTTGCTCTCTACAACTCCTTGACAGGAGAGTGTAGTCAGGTGAGGGTCGGTCTCTTCTCCCAGGTAACAAGTGACAGAACAAGAGGAAACGGCCTCAAGTTGTCACAGGGAGGTTTAGGTTGGATATTGGGAAAATTTCTTAATGGAAAGGATTGTCCAGCCCTAGCACAGGACAGTGGTGGAGTCCCCATCCCTGGAGGGATTTAAAAGCTGTGTGGATGTGGCACTCGGGGACACGGGTTAGTGGCGGCCTTGGCAGCGCTGGGGAATGGTTGGACTTGATGGTCTGAGAGGGCTTTTCCAACCTGAACAACTCTATGGTTCTAAGTGATCTCCACAGACCTGGAGCAGCACATAGAGAGAAAGGCCAGCTGGATGATCCAACCTGGACACAGAAGGCTTCTCTATGCCCTTAGGCTGCTAAAACTTTTGACGTTCAAGTCTCAGCAAGAGGTTTGTTACAGCCAGTGGAGATAATGGGCACTTTAGAAGATGATTTATCTCATGTTTATGCTTTTTCCTTAGGAGGAATGGACACTCCTGAAGAGCTCCTCTGCCTCTGCTGCCTGCAGAGAGGATCTGCATCACTGTATGAGGACAGTCCTCCATGAAGCTACTCTATCCACACATGCGTCTTCTCCAAGGAGTCACTTCTATCTACATTAATATTTCAATTTTTGTTTCATTTTGTTTCAGTTTTGTTTCCCTGCTCAATGTCAGCAACGTTGGAACAGTATATTCTTTAGCCCATTTCATTCCTAAGATGTTTCCAAAACAATTTTCAGTGCAGCTCTTACACTGGTCACATCACCAGTATCTCTTTGAGCATCATGTAATCACGAGTTCATGCTGCACACAGGGAAGGGTTTTGGTGGTGGTGGTTTGGAGGTTTTGTTGTTGTTGCTTTTTTTTAAGGATGGCTCTGAATGTGGGGTTCTCCCTGCATTTTCCATCAGAGCACATCTGCATCAGCACAGCACTGATGCTGCGGGCAAGGCACGCTTCTAAATTTTACCAGCTTTATTCCCAGTATCAACTGTTTGCAGACAGCTGTCCCTGTAATCTGCCTGTTGTAGCTTGTACCTTAAGGGAAGCCACAATAATGCATATTACTGGAAAGCTGATGGGCAGAGCTGGCCAGGAATATTCTTGCTCTCACTGGTGAAGATGTGTAGGTTTTTACTTTAGTTTCAAACCACATTTTTGATGGAGAGGGAGAATCCTAACTCCGCAGAACAGGCTTTTTTTATTTGGAGTTTTCAATTTGCAGTCAGTTTTTTGTTGTTTTTCTTCTATTTCCTGGAATTTGTCTTTCTGTGAAAGAAGAACCACACTTCCTTTTCCCTTCCTACCTCTCAGGTGATCCTGTTGTCATTTGCTGGCAGTGACAAAGCTTTTTACATTTCCGTTCTTTAGAAAAGCTGAAAATACCTGCAGAGCTTCTGCTTGGAGGCTTGCAGCCACGTGCAGGGGCCTGTGCACAGCTGGGAAGTGCCACTGACTCATTATGAAGGATCTTAGCCAGGTGGACATTTAAATCCATTTAAATCCAGCTAATCCATCTGCTGATGCACATAGAAAGAAGGGAAACAGAATCAGGGAAGGAAACTACACGACAGGATAGCACTGAAAAGCTCTGTGTAGTGATCCACTGTAGGAAAAGTTGAGCTGTTTCCGTTGTTTAGTGTTTTGGGGTTTGGTTTTTTTCCCCAGATATTTTGGGGGGAGTGGATCTCCTGGAAGGTGGGATGTGGCATCAAAACTCTTTTGTCCCTCAAAGCTTGTGCCCACTCCAGCTACTGCAACCCCCCATCAAGCTGCAGGTGGAACTGCTCCTGGCAGGTCCTGAGCACAAGCTGAAGTATCTGCTTAACTCCCTCTGTATCATCCTGCATCCGTTCAGTGGGTGGAGTTTGGAGGGAAAAATTTTACGAGGGTAACCCAAATTAAGTGGGACACTTGCAGCTCCCTAAAAGCAAACCCACAGACACCTCTCACTGCTTCACCTGGGGAGGTTTGGTGTTTGCAGGGAAGGTCAGCTCCGCTTCAGGCGTTTCCCCAGATCCTTTTCATCCACTTGTGGCATTTCAAGCGGATGAAATTTCAAAGAAACACTTGGAAACGGAGAGGTTATTATGAATATAAACATGGATTAGCTGTTTTTCGTGAAGAGGAGACAGTGTTTACTGTGGCCGAGCTGTAGAATGGAAAAATAAAAGCATTCTCAAGTGCATTCAGCTGCGTTCTGCTACAGGGAGCTGCCATGGTTGTTCATAAAAACCTTCACAGGCCAAACACCAGTAGCATTTCTCTTCCAGTGCTGCTTCCACACCTCTACTTCCATGTGAGCAGCTTTTTCTTAAGGGAGAAATAATTGTCTAAAGCCCTTACTTATTAAGTTCATAGTTTTCAATGAAGTATTTCTCCGATGATGGTTCTTTGCTCATCAGGAACCAGCAGGGAATCACCCTGTCCCCCCAGCATCTTCATCTCAACCACAGCCTGGGGAGAGTTTTCTGCTCACTGCAAACAACTTTGTACCAATTGCATACAGGTAGGGCATTCAGTTGTCTCATTTTGGAGATATCTTTTAAAAAAACCCAAACATTTTGTGCAGGATGCATGTGACACACTCTCAGCCTCAGGCCTGCTCAGGAAATTGCCTTGCATCTAGAAGGGGGAAAAAGCCTCACCAACTTGTCACCTTCATAAATCAGCCATCTGCAGAATGTAAACTGGTGTAACACGGCTCTATCAGCACTTACAGCTCCCAGTGCCTCAAAAAGGTTTATACAACGTGAACAATTTTGTCTCTCCTAAAAGAAATCCTGTGCTATAAATTAACGAACTTTCCAGGAAACATGACAAAGATCCACTTGTCGGTACTGACCTTCAGGGTTTAGTTACAGAGCTCATAAAAAGGAGAAGTTTCTCTTGTGGATGAAAGGAACTAAAAAGCTAAGTTTATCTCTAGATGTTTAGGGAAGAAGGTCACTTGCAGCACATCGTGATGTCGTTGCAATGTGAGGAGGTGTTTTGGGATGAGTTTGACAGATGATGGGGGGGAAGCAAGGAGGAGACCAACACATTCCTCTCCTTCCTGGCCTTTACAGGCTCTAACCCAGCACCAGCCTGAAAGAGCAGCAAAACTCCTACTGAACCCAACAGGACAGAGAGAGAGATTATTCCATTTTCAAGGCTTCACTAACCACTTGTTTTCAGCTCTGTGGCACTGGCTGCAGGAGCAGGGGCTCTTCTCCAAGTGCAGCAGCAACTTTTGCCCATGTTTTCCCATTATCACATTTGTCTGAAATCCTGGATGCAGATAAACGCTGCTGCTAAACCAACCCCGGGGCCAAGAGTTCCCCACCACACTGTGCTTCTCTCAGCTCCACAAAAGTGTGTGCTGATGGTCCAACAGGTGCAACACCTTCTCCCTCATGCGCTTGGACTGGCCAAAACCCCACTAATTCTAGGAAATTCCAGCCATCTGGAACACAAGAAGGATGGGAGACAAAGGGGGAATGGCTTCACATTCACAGAGGGTGGGGTGAGATTAGGTATTAGGAAGAAATTCCTGGCTATGAGGGTGATGAAGCCCTGGCACAGGTTGATCAAAGAAGCTGTGGCTGCCCCTGGTTCCCTGGAAGTGTTGAAGGCCAGGTTGGATGGGACTTGGAGCAATCCGGTCTAGTGGAAGGTATCCCTGCCCATGGCAGAGGGTCAGAATGAGATAGGCTTTAAGGTCCCTTCCAACCCAAACCATTCTGTGATTCTATGATCTGTCATATTTTGAATGATTGTATCAATAGTGGGTTTAACTTGGAACTGGGGGAAAACCACAGGGTTGATTTCCCCCCACAGAGACACTTCTGGGAAAAGTAGTCAAAGAGCTGGCCCAGTACATGCTCTTTTTTTTTATTCCCCATGGACACACTCATGGGAAAAGCACCATAATTCTGTAAGACTGCCCAACAACACTTAGCAATTTCTTAGTAATTGGTGCATTTATAAAGCTTTTTTTTTTTTTTTTGCTTCCTGTTTTGTCTGCTCCAGCTCTCAGGGCTTTCTGCAGTGTTGTAAATCAGTGATGGTCTCCAGCTGAGGAACTTGGGGTATCCACAACAAGAGTAGACACACAGCCAGATTTCTTTTGACTCTGTGACAAGATGAGCCTCACACTGCTTTTATTTGCCCTCTCCTTTACCATAAACAGCTGCTTTCTTTTTAAGGGATGCCAAAACCTTCAGTGGGTCTCTGGGTGATCATGCTACCTGCACAGTAGCACCAAACCTTCTAAAGTGGGCCTGGAAATTTGAATATCTACTTCTAAGAAACATCCTTGACATACAGCAAAAAAAAAAAAAGCCAAATCTTGAAAACAGGAAACCACAAGTGGTTTCACCTCTAATAAGTTCAACTGTTGAAAAAAGCCCGAAGTAAACCCTGAAAACATTCCTGAGACAAGCTGTCCTGACACACTTCTCATTCCTGGCTGTTTTCTATCTCCCACCATGCCCCCAAGGTATCACCCTGTTTTTCAGAGCATCACCCTACCAACACCCAGTTAACAGTGTTGCTCACAGCAAAGAGTTCTTGTTTTGGTGGTTTTTGCAGCCTTGGCCTTCAGACACGCCCCCCCCTCCAAGCAGCCTTGTGAATAGACAGGAAAGGAACTTCACATTGACCTTCATCCCAAGGGAATTTGGATTAATCATGGCAGGAGGAGGTCTGGGAGCTCTGAAGTCTCCCTGGTGCCCCTGAGAAGTCACAGCAAAGGGGATTTCACATCCATCTGTCCTTCCTCCCTTTGGTCCTTGTCATACACCACCCATGTGGGGAGGTTGCCCTGCCTCCCCTCCTCAGCCCAAAAAGTCCCCAAAGAGGGACTTACTGAACCCCAAAGGAGCCAGAAGCAGCAAATTCCTGCTTCTGTCCAAACATGGAGGAGCTGGGGCAGAAATCACGTATTCATATATAAGCTAATAGAGAAAATCATGGGATTTGGTGTTTGTTCTCCTTTATTTCCCCCCTCCATCTCATTCACATCACAGGTCACATAACCCACCCCAAGGAAATCCTTGTACAACCTGACAAATGTGCTGGAGGACACATGTCCAGCTCCTGGCCAGCAACCACCCACCCAAACAACACTGCTCAGCCTCAGCTCAGGTTGGTGCATAAAAGGTACAACTAGATCAAAAGGCAGTAAAAAAGAAAAAAAAAAAAACAAACCAAGTGCTAAGAAGGCAGGATGGAGAGATCATCCCCTGACAGGCCCTCCTGGCTTTCTGCTTGGCTTCTTACTGCACACCCTGTGTCCCAGATGTTCTGCCCTCTCCCTCATCAGCACCTCCTCTCGCCCTGTCTTCCTCCAAGAAAACACAGAACAGGGATATCCAGGCAGAGGAATCACATCAGCTCCACGTGTGATGTCAGCGCTGTAGCCTGGAGAGGACACGGTTGGAAAGTGGTGTTTTATCTCCCTCCAGCCATCACCATAGGAAACATCTCACCTACAGCCAGGAGAGGAGTATTTCCAGGAGGGGGATGATCTCAACTTAAATAGCCACATGTAAGAATATATATGGGCAAGTGACTTTGAACAGTCTTGTCCAAGCTTAAAAAACTCAAAGAAATAATAAAAAAAACCCCCCAGGTTCCTGAAGTTGTCCTGCTCCAGCAACTACAGAGAGTTTAGGGATGACTAACACTCCTCCTTCAGCAGCCAAGTGAGACACAGCTCACCTTCACAGCAGAATATAGATCAGAGATTATTTTATTGTAAATAGAACTTGTATCCAATAACACAACGCTGTGAAATGGGAAAAACATGTGAAGGATTTCAGGCAAGGGTGTGCCTTAACTCCCCAAACACCTGGGGGTGGGTTATCTGTACACAGAGAGCTGCATGTCAAGAGGTTCAGTAAAGTGTGGGGCTGCTGGGACCCTGAATGAGGAAATGAGCTCATCTTTTTACCTTCAAAAATCCCAATTTACAGAACTGAAATCTCTTCAGTTCTGTAAAACTGATGTATTTGTTGTCTTTGTTCCCTGACCCAGTGAGGAGAGAATTCCACTTTTGTAAGTACATAATTTGATGGAAATCTGCATTTAAATAATTCTGCTAAAGCTGATCTTCAAATGTGCTTTAACAGTACATGTCATCATTTCAAATACTGATTGCAAATTTGGAAGTGTCTATTCATTATATATTCTAAGTAGATTAAAAATGACAGTAAGTATGATTTTAGATTGCACAGGCAAAGCTTGACAATTGGATCATATGCTTGAAGACTAGAAGTGTTCATTCCGTATTAATGAAATTATTTAACATTAAGAACCTCTCCTTATTTTTCCAAGTGGTTCACCCATATTCTGCACAAGGCATACACTCACACTGGATTCTCTGAGAATAACAACGGGTAGATACATAAAATAAAAAAGATATTGCAATAGAATAAGTAAACAACAACAAAAAGGCAGGATATGAATAATTCATGATGACGTTTCCCAGACATCATACTTTTCAACTTCATTACCATCCCAATAGTTTTTTTGGACTTCTAGCCAGGAAACATTTCTCAGGTAAGTCTAGTAACTGAGTAGAATAACATCTCCAAGAAAAATCCCCTAGTTCATTTATCAACGTATAACACTCCAAAATTCCCAGAAAGCTGAAAAAATACAACAGTATATCTGCTCCTTATTTACCAGCCACCTTCTGCCAGACACAGATAAAGTGCAAAAGACCATAATTACCAGAATTAGAGATTCAGTATCCTTGGGTACACAAAGGTTGTGTCCAACAGCGCATTTGTGACACCCCAACACAGCCAAAGGAGCAAACATCCATACGGCTCCTTGCACCTCCATCCACACCAGCACATTCTCCTCCTGCTCCTTCAAAATAATGACCCTCACCAGCCACAGCAAACTCTCAATAAAAAAATAAACAGAAATTAAACACTTGCCTTTCTCCTGAAGCAAATAGCTCAGATGGAAATGAAGTCAATGGAGCACCACTGGAGTCACTGCATGGTTTGAAGACTCTGCTGCTCCTCCACCTGACATCCTCCTCCTGCCATCCCAGTGCTGTTCCAGCCTCACTACCCTGCTCCAGTCAAGGTTAGTAGGGGGGAAATCAGACCTAACTTATTACCCCTCCCATCTGATGGGGTAATTAGCAGCAGGAGTGATTGTGCTCCCAGCCAGCAGCAAAAACACGTGTCCTTGTGGCCTCCTGTGAAACCATCTGGGCAGAAATCGATGAGAAGCTGTTGAATTTGGGCAGTGGTTTTCCTGCAAGGTTGATCCTTACCTCCCATTTTCCACCCCAGTACCTGAGCTTGTGATGAAGTTCGTTATGAAAGAGGAGAGATTTGCATTAGATACAAGGAAGAAGTTTTTTTACTGTGAGAACGGTAAAACAATGGCACAGGCTTCCCAGAAAGGTAGTGGATGTCACACATCTGAAAACCTTCAAGTGCAGGTTGGACAGGGCTTGGAGCAACCTGGTCTAGTGGAAGATGTCCCTGCCCATGGCAGGAGTCTTTAAGGTCCCTTCCAACCCAAAAGCATTCCATGATTTTATGAACAAATCACTCTGATCGTGGTGACCTTGGTGACCCTCCTGTGCACGGGGGTGGACTTGCCACATCCACAGGGAGGTTTTTTTAACTGAGCTTTTTGATTACGTTTGGATTTCTGACAGAGACCTACACATCCCCCGCTGCCAGAGAGAGACACTCCCATCTTTTGGTAATTAATTGCAGTTGTGTTCAGAAACAACCCACCAATATTTCTTCTCACAGGTGAGCTGTATCTCCCGGTGCTAATTCTGAATATGTTCTCAGTGGCAAAGGGCACCTTCAGCCAGACTGCTTTTATACCAAGATAAGACTGACTTTCATGGCTGTGGTAACGAGGTGACTGAGACTGTCCAGGCTTGTGTTAGTTAAGATAGTTCCAGCAATTGGTGCTCCTCCTGCCACAGGAGGAAATACACAGGCAATTAATTGCCCTAAGTTCTCACAGGCATCCACAGCAGATTCATCATTGCGTTAAGTGGGTGATTTACCTCCTGGGTAAAAGCAGAAACTCTGATTAACTCCTCCAAGTCAATTGACAACCAAAGTAGTCCACCTGGAACTAAGTAGCAGCTGCCTTCCTGTGGTCATTACATGATATTCGTTAAAAACAATGAATAATTTCCATTTAAAAAACATTGAAAACCTATAAAAAAATATCTAATAGGGTAGGAAGTATTTTTAAGTCCATCCCTCCATCCAAAATCAGAACAGGTAGTACATAAAGCTGTGTTTCAGCTTTGTCCCAGGTGACATCTGATGATGACTGAAATAAGTAAAAAGATTACCTTGTGTCCTGCATATTTGACTTTTTCTCTTATGCAGCAGGATACGTTATTCACTGCTTTTGAAACAGAAAGGTTTTTGATTTCCATTTATCTTTGAAGAGCACTCTGAAGTTCAGAACATTTCCTCATATCAAAGTATGCTCTTCTTCCCACCTGATTTTCAAACACAAAGCAATTTATCCTCTGTGTGGATACACACCAACCTCATTTTAAATGAAGACAAACATGAACAATTTCTGTTCTGGAGAAGCACAAAGGTATGATCTCTTTGCTTGCACAATGTGTCTGGGAAAAAGGTGAAACAGGATGACACTAATTTTAGAACTATGTTGCATTTTTGCAAAGTCAGAGCATCACTCACATTTGACAGTAATGAACTAAAACCATCTTTGTTTCAGACTTAAAAAAACCCCAAAACTAGAACAAGTGGAGTCAGTGGTAATCCCATGGGAAGAAAATACAACCCTGTTTCCAAATTCTTTAGGTTTAAAGGTATAAATCATTCATCCAGCACAGGACTGTGAGGGGTGAGCTAACACACTGTTCTCAACCTAACAACATATTTCTCCTGTCTTTATTAATTAACATCAGTGAATATGTCAGCATGAGCATGTGTTCTCCAAAATGCCTTTATTTTGACACACAGCATCCTTTGGCCTACCAAAAGCTCATCCTTCCCTGGTAGGAAAACTCATCAGGACAAACATTCTATTAACCATGTGCAGCTTTGGTGAGCATCCCCATACTGCTCCTGGGATGAGCAGACCAAGCGTTCTGTATATTTTTGGGGGAATAACAGTCAGCAGAACAAAAGGTGTCCCTGTGAGTAGCAAGAAGATTCAGCCCCAGATGTGAAACACCTGAATGGAGGTGTCTGTACATGTGCTAAACATCTGAGCTCCCTCCAGAGCCATCTGAGATCTGATGCCCCATCCCTGCAAGTGTTGAAGACCAGGTTGGACAGGGCTTGGAGCAACCTGGTCTAGTGGAAGGTGTCCCTGCCATGGGAATGACGTGATTTCTAAGGTCCCTTCCAACCCAAACCATTCTGGGCCTCTGTGACTGTGTCCTGCAGGTGTTGGAGGCTGGAGAGCACTTTGCTTACACTAAAGCAGATTTCAGGTAGGACCCTGCGAAAGTCCTGTTATTTTCTTTTTCCCTTGCAAATCAACAGGGAACACATGTTGTCCATCAGTCTCAACACTGACACCCTGGGAGGTCTGGACCAAAAAACAGCCTTTATGAGAGGAGCTGAGGTGCCAAAAAGGCGACTTTCTCCAAGGTACCATTCATGTCTTCCCTTTGCTGGAAGGAGCCCAGGAATCTGTCGTGCTTATCAGCACTTGCCCATTTCTAGGATATTTCTAGTGTAACAAAAAAGTGCACTCAGGCATCATCCTCCACCCCAAGCACATGTATTATTGCTCTCTGAAACATGTGTTGAAGTCCTTGCAAGCCTGTGCTCCCCCCAAGGACAGCTCAGATTCATCTCAGATTCATCCACTCTCTCTCCCAGTGCCAAGAATGGAGGTGAGAGGTAGTAGATATATCATCACAGACATTTGGGGCACATTATCTAAGGTCACCCGAGATGCATGGTGCAACATAAGGTCATTTTTCCTCTCTCTTGTCTGTGCACAAATCCAGGTTAATCCTTGCATGGATTATGGTTTATAATGGTGATGGCCAAACTTCAGATGAGAGGTGGGTCGACTTCGTGCACTTTTCCCCTCTGAGATTGGAAGTTTGCAATTAAATAAGGAAATAACCCCCCAAAATCCACATTTTGAAGCCCTGAAATCAGCTCTGTGGCTCTTATTTCTACAGCATTTGCCTGCAGCAGCGAGGAGCAAGACACCACGGGGCAGAGGTGGGCCACCACGTCCTTGCACTGACTGTGACACACAGCTCTACCTGTCCTCCACCTTGGAAAGATTTATGAGTCCCTCTTTCATCTCATAATCCTTCACTTTTGCCACGTAACCTCCCCTGAACCTGCCATGAGTCAGCAGGACTTGTCTGCTAAGGCAAGATTGATGCATGGCTTTGGAGCAGATGTGTGTTCCTGGGTCAGCCAGAGGCATTTTGGCAGTATTAACCATCTCTTCTCTTGTCCCTGAGCCCCAGAAGTGGGATGGACCAAGATCAGGACCTGCACAAAGATGTTCCAGGTGCTGCTGCTTCACTAACCCTTCCCCAGACAGGCTGAGGTTGTGGTGTGATTGTACTGCACAAAGCCAAGCACATTTTCCTGCTCTTTTGCATGTCTTGTGTCCCGCAACTGTATTTTGGGCTGCTGGAGAAGTTTTCCTTCAAATCAGAGAAAAACATGAATATCATCAATTGGTGTATATTAGGGATTGTGTGGCTGGCAAAAATACTTACCCATGGGTTCTAGCCAAACCCTTCCCACGTGGTCAAATCCTACCTCCCAAAGCTCTCCCAGAAAAAAAAAAACCCATACCTAAAGTTGGTGCTGTAGTTTGCTTTAGAGGTGGGTACGTGTCAGGAATGAGAGATGGCTGAGAGCAAGCCCTCCCATTTGCTTAAAGAAAAGTCCCAGAGCTTGATATGGGAGGTCAAATCTGCCAGCTTAAATCACTTTATTTCTTGGAAGTCGCCATTCCTGGCAAATGTATCGTGGCCTTCACCTAAAAGCAACGTTGCCATCACACCAGACGGGGATTGCGGCTCCTTTCATCCCCGGCAGAGGAGGGCTGTGGGCTTCAGGCTGAGGGTTGAAAAGATACTTTTCTTTGGAGATGCCAACAGTTTCTTCAGCAGATTTCTCCCCCTCGCCCCCTCCCGCCCCAACCTACTTTCACAAAAGAGGCCAAAAAAAAAAAAAAAACCAACAAAAAACCAACAACCCATAAATGGATCCTGTAGTGTCTGCAATGTAAAGAATTAGCTGAATGGGAAGAAATGAACCATGGTCTTTATGTCCTAGTTACAGTCAGTGCAAACATTGCTGCTAATCCCTGTTGTCGGAGGGGACTGGGGAAGAGACACGGATAGATCCCACTGTGAACATTTTGTCTCTCTCAATCTACACTTGAGTTCACATTTTTTTTGTGTGTGCAATAACACTGAGTTGTATTAAGAAGCCTGTGGATAACGTAAAGCTGGGGGGGGCAGGTATTGTTCACCGTGCCTTCCACCAAGGGTAGCACCTACAGTGTTCGTATGCAGGGAGGTCTCAGCAACCCATTCATTTCAGGGGAGAAAAAGAAAGCTATTCATTCCCAGCAAATCCCATTTTGCCATGGTAACCCCCCTTCCCGCCCCTCGAACACAACAGTTGTTCACACGGGCTGTTTAAAACAAGACAACAAAACCAAACCATCGCCCATCCAGCCCTGGTATTTTCTGCTTTGAGTTTTCTGGAGGAGTCCAGCCCCTGTGCCGGGGCCAGGGATAACTCAGTGACGGGGAAGGGAAGGGGTAAACGCCTTGTTTTGTGCCCTGCCATCCCTGGTGCCATCCCAGCTTGTGGGACCAGCCTCAGAGACAGGGTATCCTGCATCCCTCGAGCTCCCCGGTGGGACAGTGAGGGTGACAGCGCCTTGGAAGCAGGGGACAACATGGAGCACTTCTTTTCTACACCGTTGTGCCAAGGAGAGGTTTTCGACATGCCAGAGCCCTTGCAAGGGCTGGGGAAGGGAAATACAGGCACCCTGCCAGCCTTGTCCCAATTTGGAAGGATCTGCCCTGTTTTCAGCTGTCCCTTCCATGGGGAGCATGTCCGTGGGTCCAACAGCAGCTGGGGACCAGCACAACTCCCACCAGTCTGAAGGCCTCCAGGCTGTTCCTGCCTCCTCCAGCTATCCTTGGGTATCAGCCCCAAGGCCCACAGCCACACCCAGGAAACTCGAGTTTGTGCTGCTCATGACACAGTTGGGGCATCACTAAAGCTGTGTTCAAGCTGCTGGGGAGGACACAGGAGATGCAGGGCTTCTTCTGGCACCACATTGATCAGCCTGGTCTAGTGCAAGGTGTCCCTGCCCATGGCAGGGGGGTCGGAACGAAATGATCATAGAACCATAGAACCACAGGATGGTCTAGGGTGGAAGGGACCTTAAAGATCATCTTGTTCCAGCTCCTCTGCCACTAGAACAGGTTGCTCCAAGCCACGTCCAACCTGAACTTCAGCACTTCCAGGGATCCAGGGGCAGACACAGCTTCTCTGGGAAACTTGGACCAGGGCCTCACCATCCTCACAGACAGGAATTCCTTCTCAATATCCCATCTAACCCTGCCCTCTGGGAGTGGGAAGCCATTCCCCCTTGTCCTGTCCTTCCATCCTTGTCCAGCTCTCCTGGAGCCCCTTTAGGCACTGGAAGAGGCTCTCAGGTCTCCCTAGAGCCTTCTCTTCTCCGGGTGAACCCCCCCCAGGTCTCCCAGTCTGACTCCAGAGCAGAGGGGCTCCAGCCCTCAGAGCATCTCCAGACCTGCTCTAACAGGGCCACATCTTTCTTGTGCCGAGGACCCCAGAGCTGGACACAAGGCTCCAAGTGTGTTGTCAAGGGGCAGAGTAGAGGGGGAGAATCCCCTTCCTTGATCTGCTGCCCACACCGGTTTGATGCAGCCCAGGATGTGTTTGGTCTTCCAGGCTTTGAGTGCACACTGTTGGCTCATGTCCAGCTTTTCACCCACAAGAATCTCCAAGTCTTTGGGGGACCTGATCCATAAGGTCTCGTCCAACCCAAACCATTCTGTGATATCCAAGGTCTTCCTCTGCCTCTCCATCCCTTCTCCCTTCTTGATGTCCTATCCCTTTGTAGCCATGAGATCTGCATGTAGGACTGGGATGCAGTAACAGCACCCTGCATGGCCGAGGGGTTTTGGAACACTCAGACCCAAACCATTTTGATCTTGCACCAAAACTTCAACTAAAATCAGAATTTCAACCAGACCAACCAAGACTGAAGTGACCTGTCCACTGCCTCGTTGGCAGAAGACCTCGTTCCAGCCAGAGGTAATTCCTTGATGTTGTTATTCTCTGAACAAAGACTGATGTGACGTTACAGGAGACTCTTGGGGCAAGGAACAAAGCAGGGAAATCCAGCTGAAATCCAAGCTAGCAGTGCTGGGAAGACGTGAGCTCCTCAGAGGGTGCTATGTGGGCTTTACCTTTGCAGCACCGTCTCTGCTGAGAGCAGTGCTTCCCACAGCTGAAAAATCACATCATTTTTGGTTAACCTGAGTCCGCTTTTAAGAGCAAATAAGGGATTCCTGGCATAAATACAATTTCAGTAAAAACTAGATTTAAGAACTGGTTTTGATTATGAATTAATGGGTCGTTTTATTTTTATAAATGCAGAGAGAGCATAAGATGTCAGGAAATAAAATCAGCTGTTTGCACCAGGGTTTTTTTAAAGTAAATCCCAGCAACACCACAGATTTTATCCTGCACTTTATTGCTGACTGAGGTGAACGAAGCCCTTTTGGTGACCCAGACTTTTCCCTGCTATGTCCTAGGCATAAAACCTTCCCTCTCCGCAGGCAAACAAGGTTAGTCACTTGGTCACACTGCAACCTATTAATATGTGGATATTTTAAACACCCTCCAGATCCTCTGGCAAATTGCTCCACGTGGGTTTTTCAAAGCACACAATCAGTTTCCTGGCTTTCAGTGGCACTCCCTCAACAATTTCTCATTTGTCCAGAACATCTTTGCCTTCCCAGAAGATCCAGCACATTCTGGGATCCACAACTAGCACTGCTGCCCAAAAAAAGAGAGTAACTTTAGACTTAGAGAAGACTCAAAGCAAATTGTCTTTGTCTAAAACCAAAGCTGAACCATTCATTCCTAGATAGAGAAACTACTCCTCTCCATTCCCAAGAATGAGCATTTGACTTGCTCAAATATTTAAAGTTGCAATGAATGCCACTAAAAAGTCCCTCTGGGAAAAAAAATCCCTTAATGACAGAGTTTGGCTCAGGCTAAACTCACTGCGATCGTGGGGTAAGGGGTGAGAAAAGGGAGAAAATAAATCCAAAGGGTTCTCCATTCTCAAATTTTCACTCCAAGGGCTCTGACATGAGCAAAAGCATATTAAAACTAAGCGCCTGGAGGAGTGACTGCTCCCAGCTGTCTGTCCTGCCTCCTTCCCCTCCAGTGTCACTGTATATGTGACACAGACAGCCTGGCTGAGGCAACAGCTGTTAAACCACTGGAAATTTCACACAGATTTAGGGTTTCTTTCATATATGAAGTGTAACATGCAGCTGTTGAGCAGCTGCTCCGTGGGAGCTTAACCACCCGTGTGGCAGGGATGGGGATCCTGGGCGAGGGGGAGGACAAGTACCTGGGGCAACCAGAGCACCCACAATTGATCTGTGTCCATAAACCACAGCTTGGCCCTTGGGCCATGTCAGAGCTTCATTTTCACCCAGGAGGATGCTTCTGGGGTCTCCCTCTGAAAGGTCCCTGCTCCCTTCAGGCTCCAGGTGCACAGAACCGATGCCATCCAGCTCAAACCCAACCTGGAGGCTGAATAAGTGTTATAACCTTGCAGCCTCTGCATCCTGGGAGTCCTTAAAGTATTCAAACATGTAATATTTAGATTGAAAGGTCTGAATGGCAATGAAATAATAGGATTCATTTATAGATTATTGAATCATAGAATCGTTTATGTGGGAAAAGATCATCGAGTTCAACCCTTCCCCCAGCACTGCCAATCCCACCACTAACCAATGTCCCCAAGTGCCACATCCACAGGGCTTTTAAATCCCACCAGGGATGGGGACTCCAACACTGCCCCGGGCAGCTGTGCCAGGGCTGGACAGCCCTTTCCATGAAGGAATTTGTCCTAATATCCAGTCTAACTCCACATAGGAAAAAATAAAAGCCAAACTCTCTGCTACTAGATTTTTTTTTGTTTGGTCAGGACCAGCAAGTTTCTTACCCTTTGGCTGTGCCAAAGCCTTAAACTTGGATGGCCACTGGCATTTTCTGGACCCCTCAGGACTGAAACAAGGCCCTGCATCCACCATGGGTCATTCAGGAATGATGTTACACAGCCACATGGGAGACACAAGGACCCTGTTTGCTCCTCACAGCTTTATTTTCTGGGGAACACAGCCTTTGTCCTTGAAACAACAGGTCTCATTGTTCACCTGGGAGACCATGGCCACACCTGAAATGACACAACTCAGGTGTGCATCAACCAAACCAGAATTTGCACTGCTGTTCAAGGTTTGTTGGGATTTGTAGCTCCCAAACCATCCAGGATGTCACAGAAAACCATAAGCTACCCTTGGGGCTGGTGTTCCCCCAGGCTGGACCACACCTGTGCCTCGGAGCTGGCCTTTTCCCACCCTGCCCCACAGACATTTCTCTAGGGCACTGAGAATTGAGATTGTCCTGGTATCCTATGATAAATTTAACAGATTAGGTATGACCATTGATTTACAATATCAGCCTCTTCAGCAAGAACTCTCAATATGCTACCATGGCCAGAAAAATCTCACAATTTTGCCATAGTTGTCTCATCCACTCTGGACAAGCAAAGAAAACCAAGCAGAACACTGGCTTAGAGAAAGCAATCCAGTAATTTCTGTATCCTACTCTTCATATAGAGAGAGTTCATTTCGTCTCATCTAACCTCATCCATGTGTCTCATAAGAACGACCTCATCCTCTCACTAACCTCAAAAAGGAACCTGCATAAAAGCTTAAGACAAAGCCAGATTGTTCATTGTTACCATTAAGTTGTTTTTATTGATAGCTACAAATGAAATTATTTAAGCTGTTGGAACCCATTTAAGAAACACTTATGAGAAGTTCTCCAGACCAATTCCAGTAGTGTTTCAGTGGTGGCTCCTAATGAGACTGCCAAAACTGTGTACTGTCCACTCCCTAAAGTAAATGGAAAAAAAAAATAACATGGTAGAATATCATTCTATATCAACCCTGTTCTGGGCCAAGTTTTTGCCACACACGTCACATTGCAAATGGTTTCCTAATTTCTTTGCATGAAATTAATGAAGAGTAAAATTTATGTTTACATTTCAAGCAGTCACACACCCCACAACAGTTTCGCTGAGGGTGTGTATTAAATATAAATAAAATATTTGCTCTGACTTGTAACTTCTTATCAGCCTCAGCCAAAAGATATCCCAGTGCCAACACTGGACTCCCGGGGTGGAAAATATTACTGCTGACAACCCTTGTGAGAGCACCCAGGCACACTTTGGTTGATGGAGCAGAAGAGTTTCCAAAGAGAAGCCGTGGTGCTGTTGGATGGACTGCTAGGATTTAGGAGTGGACCTGGGGCAGAACCTCAAATCTACCCACCTTCAAATTTCATAGGGTTTTTGTATCTGTGTTACATCACGAATTTTTCTGTTCTTGCCCTTTGACACACTCTCAAAACCAGCAAGGCTTTTGAGCTCCCACTGAAGAGCACTTACAGAGGATGGCAGGTTTTTCCCAGGAAATAAACCAATCTTACAGAAAGGAAACCCCACAACCAAAACATCCCCGTCCCTGGCTACTTCTGCACCACAGAAATCGTGATGGGAGAGAATATACCAGTAGGCACAATGAGTGGGTGGAAATTATAAAAATTTCCGGCTTGAAAGGCAATTTCCTTCATGCAGCATCATCTCTCCACTCTTTTTAAAGACTCTCAGAGCTTTGGAATCTCAGGAATTTGGAATTGACTCTGATCCTTTAGTTGTTTTTTTTTTTTTTTTAGATGGGAAATATCACAATGCTAATTGACCTTTTTAATCAACGATCCTGAAAAACACCTACATGACACTGCTGATAAAGTCTGTGGGCAGTATTAGCATTGGCAGGATGGCAGCTATCGCTGGGGGCAGGGCAGCTGCACAGGATGACAGGGATCCTTCAGCCAGCCAAACCTATTCCAACAAATCCTATTTTTACTGAGCTGTACAGAAAGCCGGAGCTGGAGCTGTTATTTACGTGGTGGGAAAATGTGTCCTGGAAGGTTTCAGCTGAAAAAAATTCAGATGCAACGATATTACACTGATGATGCAACTGCAATGATATTGAAGAAGTTGGTAGCAGTGCCAAAAAAAATGAAAGCATTGGAAAAGTTGTTTTAGGGTAGAAAAAATACTTTCAGGTCTCTGTGTCAAATGGAAGGACGAAAAAACATATTCAAACCACCATATTCATTCGGAGTTCATCGCTCTGGCTCGGGCTGTGGTGTCCCCACAGCAGAGAGGCTGGTAAGATTTTCAGATACTGCATTGAGTGAGGGCTGGGATTTTGCCAGCTGGGATCCTTGCTTCCAGGAGATGTCATAGAAGATCCCATCCATCTTGGGGACTGAGGGCACTGTTCTCTCTGGTTTAGCCAAAGGAGGGTTGAAGATTGTCTTGATCACTGCATATTAGAGCCTGGACTGGGAAAAAAATAAATGGCCACTAACGGGCCCCCAGCTGCTGAAGCCAGACAACTGCAAATGAAGAATAAAGTTCCCTTTTCCAAGGGTTTGATTAGTCACATGGGATAACTGTCATGGGAGGTGATAGATCTGCATTTCTTGGTACCTTCAGCTCCAGACATCACCTTTCTCAGTAGTGTGCTTTTGCCAAACACAAGGTATTGTACTTGCATTGCAATGGAGGGGGGAAAAAAGGAGGAACTGGATGCTTTTCATCTGCTGAAGGAGCCTTTGGCATCATGAATCAGCCTTTCAGTGGGAAGCACCACTTGGTAAGCAGTACAAGAAGAATTCTCTGAAGAATGATCTGTTCTTCACGGGAGAGAAAACTCCCCAAAAGCACAACTTGTTCCTCCTGCTACACAAGCCAGCCCTGATCCTACTCGAGGGACATCTTTGTCTTTCTCAGTTGCATCATGACATTTGTTGTCACTGCACGTTAGAGTTTTCACCAGTTGCCTGATGTTTTAATCCTTCCCCTGTGGAATTCGGTGTCCTTCCAAGTTGGTTTCTCTGCCTCTTTGTAAGGGCTGAGCTCGCACGAGAGCAGCCTGTGGTCTGCACTGCCAACAATGACCTGGAGGGAGCAGCCACCAAGCCACACATTCGGCCCTCAGTATTTGCAGAAATGCACACAACTGAAATAATCTGCCAGGGGTGCTCAGGTTGATCAGCACAGAGTCTCTTTGCCCAGGACAATCCATGCAGTTTCTAAAAAGGTGGCCTCCAGCCACTCCTGGGTGCAGCCTCTGGAGATAAGGGCTCCTAGCCTACAACTCTCCCTCTGTAAAGACTCCAGATGCTGCGAAGGAGAACCAGAAGCATTCATCTGAGAAATTAAATCCATCTGGGTAGAGTGAACAAATTGGAGTTGTATCTGTCAAGGTTTAGAAAAACACGTGTCCACGTTCTTACAGCATCACCACTGTGCTGGCTTCTAAGGGCCAGCAAGGTGGAGAGGGATGCTTTGTGTTGAATAATGTTTGTTGGTAAATCCTTGGAGAAATTCACAGAATAATAGAATGATTTTAGATTATTCTTCTAGAGTATTCTTTAGACCATTTTGTTTTTAGAATCAAAAGCCCTCTAAGATCATGGAGCCCAACTGTTCCCCTCGAGCACTGCCAAGGCCACCACTAACCCATACCCCCAAGTGCCACATCCACATGGCTTTTGAATCCCTCCAGGGATGGGGACTCCACCACTGCCCTGGGCAGGTGTGCCAATGTTTAACAACCCTTTCCATAAATAAATTCCTCCTGATGTTCAACCTGAACCTCCCCTGGCACAGCTTGAGGCCGTTTCCTCTCACCCTGTCCCTTGTTCCCTGGCAGCAGAGCCCGACCCCCCCCAGCTCCCCCCTCCTGTCAGGGAGTTGCAGAGCCAGAAGGTCCCCCCTGAGCCTCCTTTTCTCCAGGATGAGCCCCCCCAGCTCCCTCAGCTGCTCCTCATCAGAGTTGCTCTGTACAACATGGTGTTTTCTGTCCAGCTCCTGGTGATGATAAACCGAGCAAAGAGAAGGGAAGTGACAACACTGTGTTGTTTTTTATTTTTTCCATACCGAGAGTTGTACACTGCAGAGCTCATCTGCTTAATGGCCTGTATTCTTGGGTTTCTCTTCCATCTGAAGGCTCCTCATAGACACCTTGCAGTAATTTTGTGCTTATGAAATTGTTCCAACCTCTGCAGCTCAGCTCCCCTTTGAACAATGCGTTCTCTGTGAGCCCCTGAATAGAAAACATCAGCCCATAGTGATAGAGCTCCAGTTAGTGCCCAGCCCTAGACATGGGATAAAAGTGCTTTTCAGTGTGTACTTGGGGGAGAAAAAAATGTCTTTTAATGCTCACACAGTACTCCTTTTACAATGCCAATGCCACTTACAGCTATTGATAGGAAGAAGTTGGACTAATCTTAGCAAGAGGTTCCCATGACCTTTCAGTATCTGCAATACTGCAACTTTTCTTAAAATTATCTTAGCGTGGAAAACAATGTAAAATACACCAAAGGATTTATAGCAAACAAATGACTACTTGTTAAGAAGCCAAAATATTACAGAAGGAGATTTTTGGTGTCTTTATGCAGGTGGTATGAGGCGACCAAAACTCGCAGGGATCAAGTGGGAATATTGAAAAGCAAAATAAAAGTGAGTCAAAGGGTTCAGCAGTGATTTCATACAACATAAGACATAACCTGGTGAACTCTCTACCCTGTGATATTGTCTCAAATGAACGGGTAAAAATGAAGCAACAGTGATGAAAGACTGTGACCCCCTTCGTTTCCTTGGATGCCATAAAAAAAAGCTCAGGAAAAAAAAGTTTAAAACCTCTTCTATTAGGAGGCAAGCCCCTAAAAGGTTGGAAGAGTCGGTGGATTGAAGATGATAAAATGAATCTTTAAGAAAATTCGCATTCAGCAGCAGCACTGGGATACAAGATCTAGAAGAAAGAGGCTGAATTGCAGGGGAAAAAAATAAGAGGGAGAAAAACAGAAGGAAATTTCTCCTCCCTGATGTCTTTGTGTACAGTAAACTGTGCTCACTGAGAAGCTATTCAACACCTCTGCCAAACAAAGCTTTTATTCTGGCCTATACATGTTGTAGTCAGCCAGGCTGACTGAAATCCCAAATAAATATGACAGCTGGAATAAAATAGAAATCCTGTCAGAGCAGACAGAATCCCGGAATGGTTTGGCTTGGAAGGGACCTTAAAACTCATCTCGTTCCATCTGCTGCCATGAGCAGGGACAGCTTTCACTAGACCAGGTTGCTCCAAGCCCCATCCAACCTGGCCTTGAAATACACCAAAAGGATACAAAACTATAGCAGGAAAAGAAAGTTTTGAGGAAACAGGAAACAATCAGAATCGGCCAGAATCGGAAAAAATGAATTGCAAATAGGTCGTGTGGTGCAGGAAAGAAAAGGAAAAAAATCATGCTCTTGAAATGTGTCATCCCATGACACATTTTGGGGGAGTAACACTGAAGATCAGCAGGCTGTGAAGCAGTCATCACTTTCCAAGTGGGAAGTGTACTATTTCAGAACCAGACCTTTTCCATATATAAATGGTGGGAGAAGCACTTCATCCTTTTTATGGCATGGAACAAAAAAATAAAAAAAAAAAAGGAGACTATTGAGACTATCTTGGGCTGCAATTAGAATCTGCTGGTCAGATGAATGTTCATATCAGCCTGGCTCTGCTGGGACCCCTCACGATGACTCTGTATGGGCCAGCATGTGTGCCCTGATGTGATCTCTGGGATTTGCATTTCAAATGGGAACCACCTAAAAAAAAAAATTAAATGTTAGCTCCAACACTTGGGGATTTTCAGCACAGAAATTTGCCACTGGGCAGGTATGGTTACTCCTTGGAGATTGTGGTTATACCCTGTAGAAAAATGTCCATGAGCCTAAACTTTTTTACACCTATTTTAATATTTTATAAGCAACAGCAAACTGCTTTTTATGCAAGTAAGTGTGAAAACACATGCAAAAACTGAAATAGATTCC
This sequence comes from Chiroxiphia lanceolata, assembly GCF_009829145.1. NCBI lineage: Eukaryota > Metazoa > Chordata > Aves > Passeriformes > Pipridae > Chiroxiphia > Chiroxiphia lanceolata. The sequence goes on along the minus strand of NC_045671.1, from coordinate 1,093,695 downwards.
CTTTTATTCACCAGACAATACCATTAGCTGTTTACAAGCTGTCCTTTTAAGATTTATGTGTATATTTGGGTATCAGGAGGCAGGCTCTACAGTTTCTGCTCAAGTAGAACTCCTTTTCTGCTGTCAGCAGAATAGTTTTTCCCTAGTAAAAACAATCATTATTTTTACTAGCAGCAGCTGTTGTCCTGGACTCAGCTCAGCAGCATCCATCCTCCTCATTAGATGTGGCTGGTAACCCTTCAACTGGAAAACACCAACACAGACTCTGATCTTTTTCCTTTTAAATCAAGGACTGTCCAGACCTCGACCGGGGATGAGCAGGGTTTACAAAGCTGAGGGAGACCAAACTCCAGATAGGTCAGCTTTGCTTGCTCACCTCAGATTTGCACACCAAGCATTCCCCAGGTTTTCACCAGCCTCCCACTGAGCATCCGTGGGGTTTGGGTTCCTAAACCCCTTGGTATTTCTGGGAAACCCCAAAAGAAAGTCTTTTTTTCCCAAGGAAGGTCCTTTCCTGGCCATTGGGTGCGTGGAAGGTCTGTGGTGCCAGACATCTCAGCTGCACACATTCAGCCTGAAGGCCTCTTTGTCTAATGTGAGTTATTCATAATTACTCAAGCTGCTAATTTTCCTCTTATGTAAATGATGTTGGGAGGCAAAGCATGAAGGCAGCAAGGCACGTAGGGGATAATGGATGGCAGCAGGAAAGAATGAAGCAGGCATGACGTGAGAACGGCCCTGGGTGCTAGGCAGACTCCAGCAAACTGGAATGCCCTTGGGAATTCCCTAGAATTTCAGGTGGTACAAAAAAATTCCTCTTCAGCTTAATGACCAAAGGGTTGGAAGGTTAAAACATTCCCTCTTGCCTGGAAAAAAAAAATAAATCTGTCCTAGTGCCACGGTCCTCCTCGAATCAGCCCCACCACCACCTCTTTCAGCGCGGGGACCTTCGGTTCAGCCACCCCAAGGGCACAGCCCTTCGAGGTGGCTGCGCCAAGACTTTTGAGGACATCCTGTCTTCGTTTACTCTGCTGAAAAAAACTTAGAATGAGGCCTTATAAACAAGCCCACGTGTTTTCACAGCGCGTCCACCTGACAGCTGAGTGGCCATCCCCTGGGAATACGTGGCGCTCAGCAGGCAGCCACTGAGCACTCATCTGCACTGAGGTGCAAAGTAAATACCAGCAGATGCATACAGCAATTACCAGGAGGCTGTCCCAGGCACTTTGATTTTGGTGCTGGCGTTTACCTGCATAACGAGGGCTTGTTTTCCATCTTAAACCTCATTACTCTTTAAAAAAAGCAGTTTGCACTCGCGGCCTCTGTCTGGATGCACCGTGTGCTTTGCTAACCATGAGGATGTCAAAAGAGGACAAGGCTGGATTTCCACAGAACACTGGTGTTGTTGCTTGTCTGACATATGTGGAGAAGTGCTGAAAAGCAAAAATCAGCCTTTGACAGACCCACCAGAGCTCCAGTGAATCCATGGAGCCACCAGCCTTCAGCAGCAATTTGTTCAGCTGTAAACCTTCGCTTACCACAGAGGTGGGCTGAGATTTTCACATGTCTCTGTTAATTTTTAGCCTAATGGGGCTGAACCCTACGGCCGGAATTTTCAACCCTCATGATTTCCTGAGCCTCTGACTATTTCCCATGGAAGGCTTGACCTCAAGTACAGGAAAACCTCTTGGCAGCACATTTCCTTTCCTTTGCACAGACCCCCAGCAAAGCACCCGTGGACTTCATCATACATGGCTTCTAGTCAAAAAGAATTATAACTCAGCTAGAAAAGTTAGGATATTCTCAAAATGTAAAGAGTTTTACTGGCATATCTTTACATAGCTGAAGAGGAAGAAAGCAGCCAGAGGCCACTGAAGTGCTAACAAGGGTGCAAACACTCACAGAAAGCTTTGAGGAAGATAGGATTTCACCTCTCCCAAGTCCACACACTGTTCCACCAATTTGTCACAGAGAATGAGGTGTGAAGCTTGTTTCAACAAACACACACAACCTGGGGTACTTGAGCCTGGGCTTGTCAATTGGAAGAGTCTCGCACATTTTCCTCGGGACATTTTTCTTCTTTCGAAAGAGAGTAAACAAAGATGTGGGACCTGTCTTAGTAACTGGAGGAAAAGAGAGGGTGATTCCAGCTTCTTTCCAGTCAAAAGAACAATATATGTCAGTCAAAGGGCTGAATCAGCTAAGCACCATCTCTGTAATTAAGCACAACATTAATAAGATATTTTCTTGCTTTATCTTCTTTCATCTTTGTTTCTTTACTCAAAATTTACTTTTTTAGCCTTATGACTGTCTTGTCTAGTAGTACAGGACAGTGACTCTTGTGACAAGACTCTTGGCTGGGTGACTGTGAGCTGAGACACAACAAGGTGTTCTCCTCCCCTGGGGATGGAGACTCTTCAAACTGGGATATGGGGACACGATTTCCCTGTGCTACTTCCCCAAAATACTGTGTCAATGGGCACTGAGGTCTGCTTCAACAAGGTCTACAAATTCCTCACGAGGGGCAGCAGAGGGGCAGCTCTGATCTCTGCTCCCTGTGACCAGTGACAGGACCCAAGGGAACAGCTGGAACTATGTCAGGGGAGGCTTAGGTTGGATCTCAGGAAAAGGTTCTTCCCCCAGAGGGTGGTTGGCCACTGAACAGGCTCCCTAGGGCAATGGTCATGGCCTCAAAGCTGCCAAAGCTAAAGGAGTGTTTGGACAACGCTCTCAGGGACAAGGTGGGATTGTTGGGGTGTCCTTTGCAGGGCCAGGGGTTGGACTTGATGATCCCTGTGTGTCCTTTCCAACTCAGGATGTTCTGTGATTCATGTCAGATACTACTTGGGTCATGAGCTGCTGCTGATCAGGTAAGGGAGGGAAAAAGGTGCCTCCAGTGACCAAAAAACTCAAGGAAGTTCTCCGACCTGCAGCAAGATAGTTGAACACACATGTGAACTCATAATCCCTAAGAAACATTCAGTGCTTCCCACATAATACCTGCATATTACTCAGAAAGAACATCATCATTGCCCACCTATGGCTTAACACGCTCCTAGGCCAAAGCAACTCCCTGAAATGTTTGAGTCTAAGAGAAGTAACAGCTTATGTTGTGTGTGGCTCCAGCTGATGCTCTTCAGAGTTGTTCTTCAGCTTTTAAATGCTATTCTTCCTGTAGCACCCCACGGTCATCTGTCTTCATGTGAACCATCTACCTCACAAAAGGCCTTTCAGCTCCACCAGGCCCCAACAGACAACTTTATGCAGAAATCCCTAATTCATCATACAGCAAAGAAAACACTGCATTTTCACATCCAACTTCATGACGCAGCATCTCTTAGGCTGATGAGTCTATTTCCCGTTTCCTGCCCAGAGAAATCCTTTAGCCAACAGCTGCAGCTCAGGGCAGTGACCTACCTCTCATCATTCCTGTTTATCTGTTGGGCTCAAGAGCACAGAAAGCGGCCGAGCACAGGGAGATGTCAAGGGTCCATTTCCAAATTGCTCCATGTCCTCCAGAGGGCATAGGCCACCCCCTCTCAGATGCCCTCATCCCTTGCTCTCTCCTTTTTCAACAGCTGGGTTGAAGCTGCATGAATCAGTGAGTTGTGAGAGAATAGCATTATTCCTTGAGTAAAAAGGGTAAAAAGTGAGTTTACACATCAGTCTTTTCCATACTGCCTGAAAGCCAAATGATAGTTCAATAATAATCCAGGACACTTTATCAGAGAATCCCAGAATGCTTTAGGTTGGAAGGGACCTTAAAGCTCATCCAGTTCCACCCCACTGCAATGGGCAGGGACATCTTCCACTAGACATGGTTGCTCCAAGCCACGTCCAGTCTGGACTTCAACACTTCCAGGGATCCAGGGGCAGCCACTGGATCCAGCTTCTCTGGGAATCCTGGACCCAGGCCTCACCACCTTCACAGAAAACAATTCCTTCCTAATATCCCATCTAACCCTGCCCTCTGACAGTGGGAAGCCATTACCCCTTGTTCTGTCCTTCCATCCCTTGTCCCAAGTCCCTCTCCAGCTCTCCTGGAGCCCCTTCAGGCACTACAAGGGACTCTCAGGTCTCCCTGGAGTCTTCTCTTCTCCAGCTGAACCCCCCCAGCTGTCCCAGCCTGGCTCCAGAGCAGAGGGGCTCCAGCCCTTGGAGCATCTCCATGGGCTCCTCTGGACTCATTCCAGCAGCTCCATGTCCTCCTGGTGTGGGGACTCCCCTTAAAAAACAATAAAATATACTAAAACCCAAAACACTTCCACGTTTGTTCAACAAAGGTGGTACAAGACCTCTGAGTAGCTGCTCATCATGGGGCTGAAGTTTTCCTCTCCTGGGGAGGATGTCAGCACAACCTTCCCATTCCACAGGGAAACCACAAGTTACAGCTTCTCACACTAAAAATCACCAGCACCATCACATCCCTTTGCAGATTTGGAAGCCAGCCCAAAGAACACTCACAATCACTTAGCAGGCATCAAACTGTAAGAAAATCGCTTACATTGTATGCTTTTATAAGCTGAAAAACATAGGCAGGTAGTGGAATTACATACAAGGTGAACCTTGCATGCCCAAAGCACACGGGTACCTTTCACAATTAATTAAATCAGAGTTGCTTCCCTCTTCTTCACTCTTACTGCTCCCTCAGGTTCATGATGTTCAGCGGTTTCTTTAAGAATTTAGCTCCTGGGCTTCTGCTCTTACAGGAAAAGTCTAGCTGTCACCAACATAAAACCAAAAGCTCTTTCTTGTGGATGCTGGGGAAACATGACCAAAAAGCTCAAAGGTGAAAAGGTAAACAAATCTCCCTGAACCCACTATTTCGAACAAGCCACTGTGACTTCAAACAACTTTCTGTGCTGGGAAGAAGAGACAGGCAAGTGATTAACTTTTAATTAGCTTAATAAGTGAGGGACCCAGGGCTGAAGCTGGCATGGAAATCAAATGCCTCTACAAGACAAAGGGGAGGAGGGACCATTCCAGGTGACACCTTTGTGTCTGGAGCTGGAGTCCTGGTCAAGTTCAAGATCCCCAAGCACTGCTACAAGAAGTTGCATTCTGTATTACCCCTTCTACTGTATTTTTCCACACTATGGCCATATAAAACCGGGATAAACTGCGGGAAAGGAAAATTTTCAGTTTCTCTTTCGAACTCTACCAGGCAACAGTTACTTCCCCAGGAAATAACTGGCCAACAAATGGGGATTAAATCAACATTTTTCCCAGGGATTTATTTATTTATTTTTTGTTTGTTCGTTTGTTTGAAGACTAAATCCTCCTAACTGCAAAATATGAGAGAATATTTTGCACCAGCAACCAAAAAATGGTTCTGCCTCTGTAAAGTATCAAAAATAAATCAATTTTGGATTTTTTTTGGGGGGGAAAATACTTGCGAAGTGTCTGTTTCAGAAAAAGTATTAGCTCCTGATGCTTTGTTAATTGAAGATCAGGATACAGAAGTGCTGATCAGACAACGGAATAATTTTAAGGTAGATCATAAGAAGGGGTTATTTTGTTACTATCAAACCATGAACATCAGCTACAGCTGAAAAGCAAAGACCATCTACCCAGGAAAACAGTCTGTCTATAAAGACTGGCTTGAGGAGAAAATAAGAAAGGAAAAAAAAATGGAGGAAAAATCGTGATTGAGGATGTGAATTTCTTCAGAATGGTAAAACCAAAGTCTTGCCTAAATGGCCTCCAATCAGCAAAATTAACTAATAGGTTTTAAAAAAACGTTTTTCCTGAACACACTCACATGCAAGACTGATGCATCTGTTTCTCCCCAAAGCCATACCTCCCAGGCTTACTGCAAGCCATCCAGGCATGGGACTAGGGCTCAGCAGAGACTTTTTTTATATTTTACTGATATGGGATTGCACTGGGGATTTCCTTTGAAAAGCAGCAGCTGATGGCAGCAAAGCAAATTCCCCAGCTAGCATTTCAAGGAAATGGGAAGTGCCTCAGACTTTTCCGAAAGCCTCTTCTGTCACTGTGCAGCATGAGCATATTCGACGAACTCACTCCACCCAAATCCCCCTTTCAAGTGAAGGCTCTGAAACTTTCTCAGAAGATGAAACCCCACAAATTTCTCTGCAGTGAAAAGTTTCTGTCTCTCTGTCAGAAGCGTAAATTAGCCAGAAAAAAAGAATAAATAGCTTAGCAGAATTTACTTAGGGAAAGCCTTCCTAGTGGGGTTTTCTTTTAAACACTTGTGCAATGATAGGCTTTCCCTTCCTCAGTCAAAGATCCAGAGAGGGAGCAGGGACTGTCCAACCCTGCCTTGAATGTTTCGTAGTCTCAAGCTGCAACAGGGGAAGTTCAGGTTGGACATAAGGAGGAATTTCTTCCTGAAAAGGCTTGTCAGGCATTGGCAGGGGCTGCCCAGGGAGGTTGTGGAGTCCCCATCCCTGGAGGTGTCCAAGGCAAGACTGGATGTGGCACTCAGTGCTCTGGGCTGGGGGACAAGGTGGGGAGGTCAGGCACAGGTTGGACTCAATGGCCTTGGAGGGCTTTTCCAACCTAAATGATTCCGTGATTCTTTCTCCAGGGCTGGATCATCCACCACCTCTCTGGCCAATCCACTTCTTCCCTTGAAGACATGCAGCACATTTGTGTGTGATTTTTAGCCACAGGGAGTTATTTGTCCATGGACCACAGTATGAGACTTTCCTTGGAGAGATCCTGATGGTGACATGTCTGGTTGTCATTTCCAGCCGAGGCTCCTTCCCCATAATCCTGCAGGTAACAGTTGAGTCCTTGCCCCAAGCCTTTACTATCTGATGTGAAGAGTGATACTAAATCTACTGGCTGAACTGTGTCTGGATAAGAGCTCCCAGCTCCCTCACCACCCAGGGAAGCTGTCACAAGTCAAGTCAAGTCCCTTTTCGTCTCTCCTCAGCACTTGAGCCAAAGCTGCCCCATCCACAGCAACACCTTCAGAGCAGAGTGTGCTCAGCACAGGTCTTGCCCTTGCTACTCACAAACTGCAATTAGAGAGGGCTTTCTCCACCCAGGCTCTGTGCAGCAGAGTTGGCTGCATCATTTGCTTTGATGCTGAGCCACAGCAACCAATTTGGCCCTGTCCAAGAAGATATTTATACAGGAGACCCCCATTCCAGGGAGGAGATCATGTACCTTGAAGGATACCAGCTCAGAACTCTGCTCGGGCATGGGATGAGCAAGATTGTAACATTCTTTGGAGCACAGCCATGAGCAATCACTGCTACCAGCTCTTCCCATTTAGGCAGACCTGAGAAAATTATTTCTTAGTTCCTTTCCACCTGAAAAGCCCTGAGAATGTGAATGAGACAGCAGGTATAGCTGAGACCAACTGCACTTTGATTCCTCATCAGGAAGACAAAAGGATGAGAACAGCATTCCCAACACATATATATTTGATGGAAAATGACTCAGTTCAGTGTTGGTAAAAAAATTACTTAGTCCAGTGTTGATAATATCCAGCCTGACACAGCTGCAGAACAGAGGTGGAAGTGATCCTGAGGAACAGCAAAATTATTTATTTATTAAGTTTCATTCCAAAAATACTAGAACAGTGTCTGCTTGTAGAAATATTTAGTTCAGTATGGAACTGCCCTTCCTGAAGCCAGTGTGGGATTATTTACCTAGGCAGAAAATTACAGGTTATAATCAGGTAGGAATAGTGTGACCTCAGCTGGGATCTGATCTGGTCAGAGCAGCCTGTGGGGCCAGGTGATAAAGAGGTTCCTTTCCCTCCTTGCCCTGGAGGAGGATGAAATGTGAAAGCTGTTGCGTCCCCTTGATGAGCCCCTGAGCGGGGTGAGAAGAAGAAGACAACAGAGTTCCCTGTGACAACCCCCTGTGATACTCACCCTATGGTGGGATGGGTGGGATTAGGGGAAAAGCAGTGATTTCAGGTAAGAGGTGGCAAGAGTTGTTAGTAGGTCAAAGGCTACGGAAGAGAAAACTCATTGATCTGCTCACAGCTCTAAGAGGAGTGCATAAGGGCCACAGACATCTCCTGCCTTCTGGATACGTGCAGTAGGTGGAAAGAGTCCACCTGAAGTCCTAAACAGCAGCTGTAGATCAAATTTCTTTTGCAGCCCCTTAAAAACACAGGGGGACCAGGACAGACTTTGCTAAAGCTTTCACTCCCTGACAAAGTTTTGGTCAAATTCTATGGCGAAGTTTTCTCAAGCAGTTTCCCCAAGACAAGGGAGGCAGATCTCACCCCAGAAGTCACCTGCTTCAGGCAAACACCTCATGGGTTTAAAGCTGCTTCTGATCTGATGTTAGGAAATTGTCACTCTGTAATTTACCCCTTTCCCATCCTTCCCATCATTATTTTAGCACTTTCCCTGGCAGCTGGTGCAGTGGTACCAAAGATGTGTCAGAATGAAACCTGTTTCTCTCCTCCAGTGAGGAGGGCAGGTCAGGAGGGTGGTAGAATGGGGGCTGCAGAGACAGGCATCCTGAGGCATCCCCACGCTGGCTCTCCCAGGGGGATGAAGGTCTGATTACAGACTATGGGATTTTGGTGGCTGTACCACAGATGGGGCTGCAGCTCCCTGTAATCTATATAATCTTTTTCCTATGGATAAAATACGGATCTCATCATCTTTTGTCCTGGGACATCTCATGTACACCAGGAGAAACACAGACAGTAATATAAAACAGAAATATTTCCCAGACCTGGCAACCTCATAGCCCATAATGAGAAACATTTCCTCTAACAGAAGACTTCCAGGGATAGAAACATTAAGAAATCATCTTAATGTTAAAAAATCAAGACAAATTATTCCAACACAAGACACTGATTCTATAAATCTGTGAATTGTTCCCGGTGGTGGGAAGAGAGAGATAACAAGCATCTTGCCAGGAAGCCATTCAGAGGTGAGAACCACTCTAGGAAAACCCTGGCTAAGCTGTTGGGGCTGACCTACCCCTCTGGTTTGCCCCAGTGCTGAATAGTGATGGGATCCCAGGGTCACCATCCCAGCCAGGCAGCACTGCTGGGACAGCAGGCGGTATACCAGGGACCAGGAGGTGGAAATCTGCTTCAAAGCAACCTTGGATAAACACCACAGCTAAAAATCCTCTGGGCCAATTGCTCTGCAACTACCACAGCTTCTGTATTTGTCCCAGATAGGAATTTTGTGATAAGAGTGCCAGCAGGTATGCAGAGCCCACAGAGAATTTAGGGATTGTATTTCACCCAGCAATGACTCATGCTGCCAGCATGGGTAAGTAATTCCCCCCACCCCCTCTATAGTTCTTCTCTTGCTCCATCTGCATAAACTAACACGGCTGCAGAGCCATAGAAACTTTATTAATAAAGGTCTTTTATGTGGGTTTAATCATCTCTCAGGATCTGCCAGACCACAAACTTGAAACTCTTTATGAATGTGACTCACTCCCAGAGAACACGTTCATTGGTCGACAAACTCTCCTGATTTCTCCCTGTAAAAGTCCTTTTCCTATTGGAAGACAGGGCCTGAGGTGTTACCTATGCTGCAATTGAAGTTCAGTGACTCGCAGTAACCCCAGATACTTGTATCACATGATTTTATACTCCTTCATTCATCCTCGAGCAGCCTCACAATAAACACTGACCCCTCCAGCAGAAATTCCCCTTTGTGCAGACACACTTTCTACTTTTGCAGCCGCCACATTTTACAGGGTAAGACTATCTATCTGCAAGACTGAAAAAGGAGAAAAAAAAATTATTTTTCTCCTCAAATGTATTAAACATCCAGGTTTGCCACGGTGCACTTAAAGAGAAGGATTTTGACGAAAAGCTTCAATGTGTTTTGAATCAATATCAGATCCCACTTAGGAGCTGGTGTTCGACCTGCAGAGAAACGCAGCACAGTCAGAGATGAATGAATTCTAGAAACATTTTTTGAGCCAAATGTAAGCTTTGCAAGTGATTCATAAGAAAGAAAGCTGATACACGTGGATGCTGTACAGTCCAGCACTGGCAATTTAAGGTGAGCTGGGGTTCCTGCAATATTAAAACCCACTGAAATGCTGCATTGTACAAAGATCTCTCAAGCTGCTGTTCCCCTGGGATGGAGGATCCCAGATCAGGCTCATGGGCTGTGTGTTGCACACATAATCCAGGGAGCCAATTAGAGGCTCGTGCACATCATCACATATCTCTGCGAGCGCAGGAAAACGGAAAGGAGAGATTTCCTGCTTACAAAGAGCCAGGAAATGTCCAGCTTGGCAGAGGTGTGAAATTCAAACCCTTAACGCAGGTGACAGGCTCAGCTGCTAAAGAGGAAAGTATTCACAAGGGGGGCACATAGAGACCAACAGATCTGACCCCCTTAACAGGCATCTGTTTATCAAGTTCATCATTTACATGAACCCAGAGGGGCATCTCCCTTGTACGTGTTTATTTGCACATCTGCATTCTTAGCAGACACAGAGTATCTCCCACCCAGGGCTGCTCGTCAGGTAAACTCCCAGGTTGCCTTTCCAGTGGATCAGAAACCAGCCCCAAAATCTGGACCTGCTCATTACCCTGACACATTTACACCAGCTAAATAAAGTGCCTTGCTAGAAAAATTCAGAGCAAAGCAGACAAGCAAGAAGTAAATGCGTTCATAAACTGCTTCTCCAAGGCACTGATTTCTCTGCAGAGCAGGACATAATAAAAAGCTAACATCACCATGGCTTGTCCTCCCCAAACTGAGCACTGGCTCACACATTAAAGAAAATATCTTGGATGTCTGTCTGGAACACAGCCACTTGCTGACAGCCTACCATAACATTATATACAGGGCTATCTTACCTTCCAATTACACGTCCCCAGGGTGTTCCCTAAATAAGACTATGTTGATTATATTCAGTAACCCTCCTTTTCTTGACAGGCAGTTATTTCCCCTCTCCCAATTTATTCCAGACACACCAGAGGGCTGAACAAAAAAAAAAAGCATTGAACTCTGATGCCCATTTTAATTTCAAATTCAATTTAAATGTTAAATTTTAATTTTAAAACATAGGGGTTTTTTGTTTTGCATGTTTCTCAAAAGCCTTCAGTATCCTGTTGTATCCTTGCTGATCAGGAACACACCTTTTCCCAGAGCAAACATCTCTGTCAAGTACTTTCCTCCCTTTTGCACAAGAAAGCTGGTTCTAGAGGTCAGAGAGGAGTGGGAATTCCCAAGGATGGATGGATGGATGGATGGACAGACAGATGGATGTCTCTTCTCCAGACACTTTGGATGTGACAGCCCACTCGGCACTGCTACAGAATTCCTATCACATAGGAAAGGTCACTGACATCACCACTTTTTTGATTCTCTATTTGCACAACATATTTGGCTTCCCAGTGACCACGTCAACGTTGGCAAACTCCAATCCAGTGTTGACATCTTTTGCAAATGCCCGCTCCATTCAACAAATGGCATTAAAAACCACATTAAAATATTTGAGGTGTCAGCAGAGTGAATAATAATATGCACATGGATATTTTACCACCTACTCATGGACTGGAGAAAATCCTTAATTACCACAGAATAGCAGACCTCAACTCTTAGAAGACTAAAAGAAGTGCAGCCTTAAATAGAAACAAACATACTTATTTGGTCACCGTGACACCAAGGTCAGTCCTGTTCTCCCGTCAAGATCTTTGTCATCCAACCTTACAGAAGTCAAACGTGCCCACGGATTGCTGTGATTGCAGCCATCTGTGTGTGGTCAGCAGTTGGGCAATACTGGGAGACATCCCTGTGCCACATCCACCACACATTCAGAGCCTTAAACCCCAGCCAACATCCATGAGTTGCCGTCATCCCGGGACCAGTGGGAGATGCTGCAAGGCAGATCCTGAAACTCTCTAGCTGCTTTCTTAGGAGTTGATACAAGAAGCAAGAGGTGCAAAGCCAACCTGACAGTGTGATCAGCCTCCAGCTGGCTATACAAGCCTCAAAAAAACCGAAACTCTAATTGGCCGCTGCCAGCACCAACATCTGGATTCACTGAATCCAAGCCATGGCTTTGATTTCCTGCAATTCACCTGTGAGATAAAGTGTTCAATCATCTGCATCAGCTATAAGGTAGAAAAATAGATCACTGTATGGTTTTTAGAAAACCTGGCACACACAGATACGTTGACTGAGGTCAGGCTTTCCAGCGCTCGAGGCTGTGAGCCCCGCAGGGCTCTGGGGTTCCCCAAGGCAGCGTGCAAGGCAGACTTTCCTAGAAGCCTGCCTCAGTGATTTTGTTGTCAGAGCATTTGTTTTCAAGGGTGTTTGTAGAAAACAGGGACAATCATCGCCGAAGCAGGAAAGCACAGGCTGGATGAAATACAGAGTGAGTGTGCAGCGTCACGGCGCGGTGCCGTAGCTGTTCTCCTGCTCCGGTGAACTGCAGGGAGATGGCCATGGAGTGATGTGCTGCAATACAGCACATCATTGGGTTTTGCTTTTCTGCCCCCCCCCTTTCTCTTTTTTTTTTTTTTTCATAAAGAAGTAATATCTTGGGAAATCTTCCAAGGTGGCTAGAAAGAGACATGGACATGCCAGAACATGATGCACACTGGACGCTGCTCCCTGCTGCAGCCTGCCAACGAGCTTCTCCAGCCAGCTGCTTTATGAGTTGACAAGTTTTTCCATACTCCAGGATCAAATTTAGAAGCAGTGATCAAGCTAGCAGCAAGGCATACAGATGGTTTCTTTGTCAGGAGAGCAGTAGGTTGAGATCTTCCAGCTCAGAGGACTGATCCTGTCTGGCCTCAGGTCTCCCTGTTGGCTCAGACTGGTCACTCACTTTCCTAGGAAAAACCTTAGCAAGCTTTGATGGGATTCAGGCTGAAAGAGTCAAACCCACCCCAGGTAGGAGATGCCAGATATGTCCCTTTAACTCCCTTTTCATCACCTGCACCCTCTGATCAGTACCTTTATTTGTTCTGAAGGTGGGGCTGATTCCCAGCCTCATGGGAGAGCCACCACCAGCTCCAAGAGACCTTGGTGACTGCCCTAGTGCATTATGTTGGTAATAAAGCTCATGCAGGCCCATAAAACCAAGGGAAAAATTCAGCCTTAGTCCAGGTTCAGCCCTGGAAGAAGCAAGAGTTTCACTGGATTTAGCTTGGGGTGCTCAGATCTCAGCCTGGGCTTACTGCCAGGCAAAAAAATGCTTCCAGCAAACCCAGTCTGGAGACAGAGCTTTGCTGTGGTAAATGGGTTGGGAATATCTCTGAAGGGGCTCCATGAATCCCTACGTACTCTAGCAAGGACCCTGTCAGGATCCCTGCACTAGGCATCAGTTGGGCAGCAGCATTAAAGTTCAGGTCTGAACTCCACCTATATCTGATCTCAAGCACTTGAGCTTTGCGGTGGGTCACACTTCAGAGTGGGAACAACTGATTTGGCTCTCCCAGTGCCTGGACTGCTCTCTAGGGCTGACAAAGCAGCCAGATCTATCTCCATCTCTAGCACTGAGCTGTTTCCTCACCTCCAGTGAGGGCCAAACCCATGTGCCTCAGCTTCCCTCCCTACTACAAAAGCCCAGCAGCACTTATCCAGCAGTGCTTTGAAGTCTGTCACAGTGAAACTAATGCCACCTGTAAGACCCGAGTGTCATTGCAACGTAATTATAATTCCCTTATTAACTATGTCTTTTCCTTCTCTGCTGAGAGCTTTCTCTGCTGGCTTGCAGGAGAGCAACAGCAGGAGTCCTGTTGACACCATTGCTGCTTCAGGCCACGTCATTTGACTCTCACCACCCTCCTGCACCATATTTCTTTCGGGAACGCAAGACACAGAGCGTGGGAAGCGCGGGGGGACCGAGCCATTGATCTGCAGCACTCAGACAAATCCCGTGGCGCTCGCTCCTGCTCCCTTGCTCTGCCCCTTTGTAGTCGTGACCTCTCCCTGGCGAGGCCAATCTTCTTGATGGCATTTCAGAGCTGACCAGGGCACTGAATGGAGAATTAGCCAGAACACAGCACTCTTTGTTAAAATACTTCTTTTAATATATGTAAATGGGGCAGGTTGTTGTTCCAACCCCTACACCCATCAGGTATGGACTTTCCTCGAGTGGTAGAAGCCAGAGCGTAACCAAGCCCACGTTTCTGTGTGAAACACAAGCTGCATTCCTCCTTCCCGGCCTTCCCAGCAGAGAAACATGACCACACAAGATAAAGCAACGAAACACGCGATATTTTGTGGGGAAAAGAATGCACTTTATCCTCTTTAAGAGGCCCAGGGTTTTCATGCCATCTCTTCTTGCTGTCAGATTACTGCCTCTCAGCTGGCTTAGGGGTCTCAAACAGGACACAACATCCCACAGTGAGAGCTGGCAGTAACCTCCAAACCCCAACAGATCCGGATGATTGTCCTCGTTTTTCTGATATTCTTTTGTTCTTTACCTTCAGCGTGGTGACACTTGTTGTCCTGGATGACAATGGATTGGAAACCTTCATTCTCATGGGACTTCATTATCTCGTCATGCTTAGAGGCATGAAACTGATGTTTAGATATCTCCTGTTGCCTAAGATAGGAGGTAAAATACTCCTTCCAGACACTTAACTGCTACTGTGAGGTTCATGCTGGAGCTTCCTGGACGCAGGAACAGGGAATTAGGGCCCTCATTCACAGAATTGTCTCTTGAAGCACAGGACTTGTCCAGTGTCTCAGTTTACTTAGTCAATAAACAGAAAAAATTAAGGTTTGACAGAGAGGATACAGAAATCTTCCACACAAGCATGAAGGGAGCCCCAAGATAGACCCCAGGCTTTCCTGCCATGGTATTTTAGTCACCAATTGTCTATTCCATGGCAGAATGCAATGGAGAGGAACCACCACAAGGAAAAGCAAGGTAGGATTTTGTTCTGTGTGTCCCCAGTTCACTGCACAACACTATATTTTTGCTTTTGGTAGCGAACAGTAGGGCAACCAGGCAACAAAGAAAGCAAAGAGAAGAAAAAAAGGAAGAGGAGGAGACAGAGGAGGAGGAGGATCAGAGGTTAAAGGGCACCCAGAGCCTTGTACAAAGCACTTTGCTTTTGATCTTGTCCTTGATCATTAAGGTCCATCCCACTTCTACACAGTCACATGTCATATCATAGTTTGTTTTCTTGACAGAAAGAAATACAACACCAGAAATTTGCAGATATCGTCTCTCACGCACAAACCTGAATAAGGGTCACATTTCCAAAGAGGTCAGTGTCTATTATATCCTAAACTGAGAGCCCAAAAGATCTGCAGCTCTGCTTCCTGTGCGAATGTAGACGAGCAGTTTAGGATCCCACTCCCTCCACCATGCTCCATGTTGGCAAGTTTTTAAGCAAATTAGGCAAAGAAGAAGAGACCTCAAGGAATTAGCTTTACTGCAAGGTTTCTGGAAGTTTATGTTAAGTAGAACAGAGAGAAAAAAAAACCCTGTAAGTGTATACACTGAAAGTAAGAATCAATCTGTGGGTTCATGTCCTGTTAAATACTGGAGAAACACACACACCAGAGACCCCTTTAAATATCTTGACCATCAGAGAGCTTTCAATCAGAGCTCATACTTCCTTAAACACCAAAGTCAGTCAACATCAAGACACAAACTCATAGTAAATCATAGTAAATCCTAGCTGCAATGCTCACAGGAATGTGGGTTTTTTCCCTTTCTTTTGGACATCATACAAGAAACAAAAAGCTAGTTTCCAAACCATACAAATTTGAAGCGAGCAGCTGTTTCACCAGGGAAGGACCCAGAGCTAATTACTGAGCTCGTCTAGCAACCTCCACACTAGGCTCACAGGATGATTCAGGTTGGAATGGGCCTCGGGGGAAATCTGCTGCCCAAACCCCTGCTCCAAGCAAGGTCAGCTGTGGAGTCACACCAGGTTGCTCAGGGCTTGATCCAGCTGAGTCACGGAAGTCTCCAAGGATGGAGGCTACAAGCTCCCTGGGCAGACTTCTCCCACAGATCCCTACGCTGTGATGCTCATGGACAAGAAGGTCTCAGTTGATGGCAGGGGAATCACAGAAATATCACAGCCAGAGAGCACCGGCTCATTCTCTCTTGGGGTTCCTCATCTTATCAACACTTATTAACACCAGAAGGACCAACAGCTTTGGCACAGCCCGGAATAAAACAGACGTTAATTAAAAACATCTCTGCAAAGTGAAGTTCTCCGGGGAAAGTGCAGAGCACAGCCCCTTTCCCTGCAGCTGCATCAAGCAAAACCCACCCATTGCCCACAGTGATCTCAACTTCTAAATTTAAACTCGGAAATCAGCTGTCACTGGGAAAGCAACCTGGGTATTTTCAGCCGCCGAAGAGGAGGATTCCTGGCATAGCCTGGAGCTGCTCCGTCGCAGTAACAGAGCTCCAGTGATCCGTGTTGCCTTATGTGGGAATTTGCCTCCGACTGGCCCCGGGGAGGAGGGGTGCACGAGCAGGTCCAGCTGGTGTAAGGTGTGATGGGTGAGGCTTACTTCACATCCCCTGCCTTCCCAGGATACCATCAAGCCCTAAAAGGTCTCTGGCAAAACCAAACACATCTAAACAGTGGTTACTGGATCCAGACAACCTTGGTCCCTAACTCCAGCTAGGAAACAGTTGGATGGGTCCATAAATGCAGGTAGATGAGGTTACAGCCCAACACGGATGGGGCCTGGTCTCAGTAAGCCACAAGGTTCTCCCAGTTCAGGTATATTTACATAATATCTCCTGCCTGACATATATATTTACATACTCATTCCGTACTTTCCTGCATGAATAGAGCCAGTTTCCAGCAACTTGACGTGCACTTTGTGCAGTGAGGTAGAGAAAGCAGGAATAGAACAGTTTAGATCCTGATCCAAAATGGAAAAAGCTGCAACCACACTGTTATTGCAGCCCTGGGTTTGGCTGTCTCAAAGCAGTTTCTGAAACTAATGGTGAGGTTCAGCTCTGCCCCAGTGTTGGAAGAAGCCCAGGTGCTAAAATTTTGATAGGATTAGTAAAAGAAGGTGGCTTGGTACAAGCAGAAGCTTTTTACTGCAGAGATACAACTGTAAGATGTAACCACGCAGGTGAGAAGGAATCGGTGCTAATTTTCACTCCTGTTTTATTCATGAACTCCTTTACCTCTGTGGTTCATACCTTGCCAGAGGCAGAAATGAAGACCCATCCATGGGATTATTCTTCTTAATGAGTGAACAGGAAGGAACACAGAATGACTCTTGGTTTCCAGACCAAGTTTCAGGGATTGTTGCTCAAAATAACTACTTATTTATCTGTGATTTGAATTTGTTGTAGTTGAGAACTCTTGTTTAAGCTCAGCTTTTACGTCAATTCCTGAGTTGTCACTGTTAGAGCACTGGCACATCTCGGTGGGACCAGAGTAGGGTAACAACACTAGTATGGGTCTTTATATCATTTCCCCCTACCTGCAATTCTCTAATCCTTTCCTTCACACAAAAACATGGCCCTGGTGACAACTACCTCAGCACAAGGCATCTGAATCACCTGATTTTGTACTTGCTCTAGACTGTATTGCAAGACTCTTCTTCATACCAGAGTTACGAAAGCGCCTGTGATAGAGTTGCTGATTCAGGTGTTTTTCTCATGTACCACACCTCAGAGATACACAAATGAAAGTTTACCCATCCCATTTTCACACTCAGCATCTCCCAGACCCTCTCTCCCTCATTCACTGGGCTGGTGGAGATTCTTCCTCTGTGGAATAAGAATTGTGATGCTCCTAAGAAGGGGGCTCAAAACCGAAATCATAGAACCACTGAATCATAGCATAATTTGGGTTGGAAGGGACCTTAAAGATCATCCAGTTCCACCTCCTGCCATGGGCAGGGACACCTTCCACTAGACATGGTTGCCTCAAGCCACGTCCAACCTGGCCTTGGACACTTCCAGGGATCCAGGGGCAGCCACAGCTTCTCTGGGAAACCTGTGCCAGGGCCTCACCACCCTCACAGACAGCAATTCCTTCCCAATATCCCATCTAATCCTGTCCTCTCACAGTGGGAAACCCTTCCCCCTTGTCCTGTCCCTCCCTCCCTTGTCCCAAGTCCCCCTCCAGCTCTCCTGGAGCCCCTTTAGGCCCTGGAAGGCGCTCTCAAGTCTCCCTGTGGTCTTCTTTTCTCCAGGCTGAAAACCCACAGCTCTCCCGACCTTTAAAATGCAGATTCCGCTTCCCCTTTATCCTTCATTGTCTCTTTCATCTCCAAGAGCTCACACTGAAGAATGCCACAAGCCCAGTCTTGGCTTCTTGGGTCTTTGGTCCCACTCAGCCATCCCTGAGTGTCGGTACCCAGAGCTCACTTTTCCCTCTGTCTTCCCTCCCAATTTAAAATTAAATTTCTCAGTGATGTCTCAGACTTCATCACTCTCCCTCCAAGAGCCACTCAGAGCCACACAAAGTGTCTCCCCCTCCCACCAGTGTCAGGCTCCACACGCCCTGGTAGTGGAGACATCAGGGGAAGCCAAACCACCGGGACAAGCACTGGATGGCAGCGATGCCAAGAAACTTGGAGATTTCCTGTTGCAGCACCTATGGAAAAGGAGTAACTTATTTTTTCCTTCTTTTGCTCCCATTTATTCAGGCTGAACACTCCCTGGTGTTTCCTGTCTCGGCAGAAACTGCATTTGCTGTATCCAAAACCCTCTTTAAAAAAAGACACAAGACAGTCATATCCCATCAAGGTAGTTGCCCATGGATGTTTTCTGGGATCAAATAGGTTGTAGTTGTACTATTTTCATCATGAGCAATTCTCCCCATCCTCCAAGAAGCGATCTCAGGTGATCTCAATATTTTTATTTATTAAATAAAAAAAATTATTTAGATTATTTCAGAGTTTCTTGAAGACCACATAATTTGCTACCAACAGAAATAGTCAGATTTCAGAAACTATTTAGAAAACCTTGCCTTGAGTAAATGAATCTCAGTACACCCCAGAAGTCACATCTACCAGTTATCAGAACCCACACCCCTTTGTAAGCACTTGTGTATTAACTAAAAAACTCCCAAACCTCCCAATATTAAATGCAGCTACTAAGTGCTTTAAAAAAAATATCTTTTTACTTATTTAAGAATTTAAAAACTTTTGGGGGGAAGGTGTAATCCATTTTGGAAAGCTTGGTCCACATTTCTGAACCTGCTGATAAAGTTTACTGTAGTTGTGCTAAAGGATCTGTCATTTCCCTGAAGGGATGCAGAAGGTATTTCCATACTAAAAAAGTTGTGAATGCAACTTTGTGTCTATACTTAAAACATACTAAATGCCTCATTTTTAAAAATTATAGAGCTGAATAATTTTTGCAACTTCTTTCTATCACATCCCAATAATTCTTTCTTCCCATAAACCAGAAATATTCTTATTTTCTCTTGATTTCTTGAAACAAGGAGACTTCATACATCATTTGGCAGCTCTGTGCAAGCAGTTTGTACTTGAATTTCCAGAAACACAGCGTGTTATTTACATTGCCAGTTGCAAAACATTTCACTGTGTAAAAGCTCCCTTAGATTTCACCAATCTTTGCCTTTTTTTTTTTTTTTCCTGAATAAACAGACCCTGAAGGCAAGAAGAACACTACAGGAAAGGAAAATAGTTGGGCTCCTCTTAGAGCTGGAGGTTAAACACAAATTCCACACTCACTGCTGGCTTAGGTTGATAAATTTGCTGAGGTTTCAAGACGCAGCCCCAAAATTCCACCTTCCAAGGGACAGTGTTGATGCACAAGGTTATATCTGTCTTTTCATATGGTATTCCCTCCTGGAAAATGTGTTGATTAGCCCTCAGTTTGTAGAAAATGAACTTCTCACTACTGTTCTCCTGCCCTGTGAAAGTCTTGGAGGATTTTCCAAGGAGGTGGTTGGGGAGGAGAACTGACCAAGCGTAAAGTTGTAGTAGGGAAGGTGAATTTCAATGATGGAACAGCACCAGCGCTCAAATACAAAATCACACATCCCACATTTCTTTTCTGCTCCCACTCAAACACTGCTCTCATCACAGGTATCAGCTCTGCCAGAACATCCACCCCTTTCCAGCTCCTTTCCAATGGGAGCCACAGTTTTGGGGAAAAGTTATCCCTGGAAACACTTACTGGAGTGTGTGAACATCCACTCTCATTTTTCTTCGAGGAAGTCAGGCATTATTAAATGGGAAATGCCACACAGTTGCTGAATTAAGAGTCCATATTCCACATTTACAAGTCTTTAGAAACAAAACAAGAGCTTGCAGTAAACTAACCCCATTGGAATACGTAGGGGAAAAAAGGGAAAAAAAACACCCTCCTGGTATGTATAACTGTAGAAATAAGACACAACACCAGAAAAACCTCCAGAAGGCTCATTTTTAGCTCTAGAATTTCACATTTCCAAAAGGCACAGCTCGCCCCACATTCCCACCCCTGCAGAGGGGGGAGGAGAAGCTGGAGGTATTTAGCAGACATTTGCATCTATATTCTGCAAGTGGCAGATGCAAAGGAAGGGATTCATTTCCCCTAACATAAGCCATCTAAAAATTAAATGGCTGATAGTCATCTTGGATTCTTTTTAAACACAGATTAAAATAGCTCTATGTTCAGGTCCGCCCTGCCTCTCTCCCCAGAGATTACAGAAAGCACTCAAGTGCCAAACTTAAACAGGGGGCTGAAACTAAACCGAAGGTATCCCACCCTCAGCACAGGTCCTGAATGCATGGTCTGTATCCAAAGCGTACTGGAATCCCTGGAAAAATCAGAGCTGTAATTCTGGAAGGGTGTTTTAGTCCTCTGCTGCTGCTGCCCAGGGATTTAGGGAGGTCAGGATGACCTGGGGTGCTGCGGCAGCCCATTGGAGAGACCTGCATCCAGCATCTTCCAGGAGAGCACATCAGTGCCTTTTTCCTTTGATGTTCAAATGGAAAGGCAGACGTGGAAGCAAACAAGGAGCTTGTGCTCCCACCCTCTCTGCCAAGATTAATCACTTGGGATATTTTTACTGTTAGATATTGCTGACCCCTGTGAGGGCAGCATCGCTCTGAAAGCACTTGAATGAGCAATACTGCAGTTCAAAGGCAGGAACTACAGTAAAACCCACCAAAAAGGTCCAACAGGGGAGAAAAAAAAAAAAAGAAAAAAAAAAGAGTTTAAATGTGTCCATGATCTCCATTTTTCATTGCACTGTAACAACCACACAAGCAAGCGAGCTTGTGCATGCATGTGTACATGCACAGAACCAGGAGAGAACAGGGCCTGACCAAACCAGCTTCTCCTCCTGAGAGCAGCACACCACACGACCCTCAGGGCTCTATTTGGGTGCCTGAGGCAAAGGGTGTCCCATGAACAGCATCCCCAAGCTGCGGTGTCGTAGTGTAGGTGTGTGCAGGGTGCTCTGGGGAATGTGAGAGCAGCACTACAAGCCCCCACCTGCCAGAAAAGCACATCCATGAGACATTTGGAGATCTAAGGGGTGGGAAGTAGAAGTCCTGGAAAGGAGCCCCCACTTTTATTGCTGAAGTCTTGCACTGCAAACCCAGCACAAGGTTCCCCAGCGAGGGCTTTGCCCTTTGTGGGTCTCATATTTAGCATCCAGCTGTCAGGGGAAGGTGTGTGGGGAGCAGGGTGGGAGCAGGCAGGAGAGGAAGCTCATCTGCTTTTGGGGGGGTTTTTTTGCATGGCAGATGCTGGTTTTCCACGCCGGCTGCCAGCTCCACGCGCAGTTTTATTTTTCTAACACGTTCCTCTGAGAAACAAAGGTTCGACGCAAAACGCTGCCCCTGACGAAACGTGGAAAGAGCCCGGGCTGGCTCCCGGTGACTGCAGCTATTCATCTGACTAAGCAGCATTTGACATTTGGGCTTGGTGGGTCTCAAGTTTCCCTCTAGTAAGATATGGGCTGACTCCTGCGCAGCCAATCTCGGTCGGAGTCTGCGGATGGTGCCGGAGGGAACCACGCACACATCCCGAACGGCAAAGCCCGGCGCTGCGTAAGCGCGGGTCCAGCGAGCCTGACCTCAGCTGCACCGGAGCCGTGGCACCGCTGCCCGGTCCTCCTGGACATTCCGCGGATGCTGCTCGGCTGCAAATTCCGCGTTCCCCCTCCCCCCCCCCGCCCCCCCCCCCCCCGCCCTCTTCCCCCTCCCTCAATTCTTAGTGACTTATTTTTGCATCTCTCTCCCCCCAAGTTCCGCGAGTTTTGTGTTTCCTATTGCCGCGTGTCTTCTGTTGTAATCGGAGGCAAGTGGAAGCCGTTTGACAAGAACAGCATTCGATTTCCCAACCCCGGTTGAGCTTGGTGCAACACGACCAGCGGCATAAAGGGAAATCCTTTCTGTCAGCCAGAGTTTCAGAATAAATCCACGCAAATTGAAATCGTACCAAAAGTGACAGGCTTGCAGAGAGCTGGCTGCGTGTTGCAAGGAGGCTGTGAGCTGAATCCACAACTCAGACATGTCCTCTCCGGATGGAGGGAGTCCAAGCCAGACAACAATACCACAGTCCAGTCTTCTGGGAGGTGTAATCCACAAAAAATCCGTCTCTGGGTGGATGTGTCACTGCCCAAGCACAGCAAGCCAGCTGGAAAGAGCTGACATGACTGCCTTTGATGCCTAAAGCATTAAGTATGATTTGGTAGAGACATTTTGCGGTACTGGGAAGATCTACAAAATCCTTTGAGCTTTGCATTTCTGTGTCTTTGTCTTTTGTCCTCCTCCTTCCCACCCCAAAATTGTGCTTTAACTACAAGCAAGGACAAACACAGGGGAACTGCAGGGTAAATAACATGAACACTAAAATAGGTGCTATTATAAGTCAGGGTTCTTAAAGCATTACCTGTTCCTGATGCAAGTACTACAATCCTCGTCTGCAAAATTTAAAACAGATTTGTACTACACAGTTTTCCAACGAGTAAAAATCCCTTATCACCTCCTTATTTTCACATGACTGTTCCTTGCAACATTGTCACACACTCTCCCAGCTCCTAACAGGGCCCACTTGTCACCCTCGCTTCCACTTCTTGAGCCCTCCAATGAGTGGCAATGAAATTTGCAGAATTCGTTGCATAACTTGCTCAAAAGAAGTTAGGAACCAATGTAAATACATCTCTTGGATGACAATAAGCCTCTATGAACCCTGAAGTCCCAATAGGCATCCACTCACCCGAAAAATTGTATAAGGACTCTGACCCCAGGCCCACTGAAATGAGTCTGGAAAAAAAAAATGAACTCCAGGCCACAAGTGCTGCAGAACACTGTAAAGACATGGTTTGTAAACGTTATTTGCCACCTATCCCCATCCCTTGCCTTCAGGAGGTGGATGGCCTCGTCCAAGGCTGGTTTTCCCCATGGCACCTGGCTGGCCAAGACCTCAGGCAAAGCTCAGCTTGGCACAGAGCCATCTATTTGTCAGAGAAGATGCTGAGGCCCTCCTAAACAGGGCCACATTGTGTCTGCCTGACAGCCCTGTGATCTGCATGATAAGCCCTGTGATGTGACTGCAGGGATACACAGGTTTCATGTGTGCTGCAGGTTGTCACAGTCCATGCAAGATCTGGCACGTTCCTGAGCACAAAGTACACCCAAGATACTCATCTCCTCTGCAAATACCAGTTGGGCCTTCCCAGAGGCCGCTTTGAGAGTGCTAATGTGGACAAATATGGGTATGAACAGCCCAGCCCCAGGTGCCCACATGAACAGCGCTGTAACAGCAGCTACACGGGAAACTCAGGGCATCTTGAGGGGAAAAGCGGGGTCTCACCTCTCCCAGATCATCCTAAAGAACCTCTGCCAGGTGTGAAAGTGCTACAGGTAGCCCTGATCTTCTTCTGATGCTCTGCTTGGCCGAAGGCAGCAGCCCCAGAGCGCTGAGACTTGGATGAATGCCGTCCATCCGTCTCATGCCAGGTAGGAAGTGGAGGAGCTGTGGGTGGAGATGGAGCAGGTAGAACCAGTGCACACCACCTGCCAGAGAGCTGGTGCTGAGTAAGACCAAAGACCCAGTCCAAAATAAACAACAGGAGAAACCACTTCTCCAAGGAACAGTCTGTCCATGCTGTTGAAACCTCATTACAGCAGAGCAGCCCCATCCTGACAGGCACCTCTGCTGTTTTGGAGGGTGCACACTCCTGGGCTTGGAGCACACCTGGGAAATGGAATAAAGAGGGCAAACCCAGGAGAACAGCCATGCCTTGTGCCACAGGCTGATCTCGAGTGCTGCATATTTGCTCCCACTGTCTTTAGTATTTGTGCATTTTAGTATCTGTAACAAATGTGGGTAGAGCCCTTCCCAAATCTTCATTCGCGAAGCCTAGCCATGATTTTAGTATGGTCTTTAGGCACATGGGGTGACTCTTGGGGATGTGCCTGTGCAGGGCTAAGAGCTGGACTCGGTGATCCTTGTGGGTCCCTTCCAACTCAGCCTATTCTGTGACTCTGTATTCACACGTAGGGGAGGAGGGACTGCCACAAATCCAGCCCTGGGTACTGGCAGTGGCATAATTCTGCATCTCACAAGAAAGAAAGGTTCAAGTTTTTCCCTCCTCGTTCCCCAGGAAGGCTACAAGCTTTAGTACCTGTGTTTTTTTGTCTATCCTGCAGGAAGATGAGCAGGTTTAACCCTGCCCCATGGACAAGCAGTGGGCTTGTACAGTAAGGCACACTGCAAGCTGTACAAACACCACCTCTGACACCTCCCTGGAGGGCAAGAACAAGACAGGGTGCTCAGTTTAAACTGTCCTTTAAAATCATATGTAATTTTTCATTATTCTAGCACTGGACTGTACATCTACCATATAACCTTAAGGTTGAGACTGGAGGAGTCCCACCACACTTAGCACCTATTCATATAGGTGCGTAGGTGCACTATTCATATAGGTGCATAACTGTGCAATAGTAGTTGCAAAAATTTCTACCATCCAGGCATTGAAATCTGAAATGGGAGGAGAGGGATCTCTTTTACTTCTTCTCAGCACAAGGAGAGCTTGGAGAACACTACCAAGAAGCCTGCAAAAGCCAGAGATACCTCAGCTCATGTGCTACATGGCCACTAAACTATCACTGTACACACACCTCCAACAAGCAGCTCCATAAATCACATTAAACACTTTTAGAAATACAGTTGCCATCACTAGAATGTTATTTTCCCTGTGAAGAGTCCTCTCTGTTTTTCTATCACAAACTCACGGTAGAAAGGGGCATGGGGAGCTCCAGCTGCAAGTTTTCAATCAGATTAACAAATACCTTGATGAACTTCAGCATATTTCTGGTGGTTGATGTCCTAAAGGATTTTATTTATATCAAATACATGCTTTAAACAGCTGATAGTCACTCCAAAACATGTCAAGCTGACCCCTGTACTGGCCTCAAAGGGGCTCACAAATCACAAATTTACGTAATAAATAAAAACTTCCCCGAGGACAAACAACAGACTGTAAAATGATTTCGTTTAGCAACTGCTGAGAACACTCATTTCCTAATCAGACTTTGTGAACGCGGCACACACCAACTTAACCTTATCTCACCTCATCTGGGATTCAGACTATGTGCTCACACAGCAGTTGTGCCACTGGAGAAGTTCAGCGGGGCCTCAAGTGCCAGGTCAGGGTGAATCAAACAGCTGCACAGAGCAGTGAGGACCCACACGCACCCCTAAACCTGCAGGGCACAGCCACGGCCACATTTCTGGGAGCTGAGGAAGCTGGGCTCCAAATACTTCCTCTGGTGGCCTGGGCCCCATTATCAGATGCAGGTCAGGAGCTGCTTCAGCTGTCACTGCTGCAGGTGACTGATTTGAATATCAGGTCACACCACGGAGCTCCCCACCTGCAGCCTGGCATTGGCCAAGGCCAGCAGGAGAGCTCAGCTGCTCCACTGCACATTGGGAAAGGCCCATCTAGCGAGGCTGGCGCTGGAATAAGCTCGAGGGTTGGAATGGAAGATGGGATGAGGGCCGTGAATTTGAAAGCCAGGTTTTGACTAACTGTTTGCAACGTACCAGATTCAGTCACCCACTGTGTGCAGTGTGCTACAGCCTTGTACCAGGCATTTGGTACCACCCCTGTGCCCCAAACCTGGAAACATACAAGACCGGGTTGGGTGGGACTCTGAACAACCTGATCTATTGGAAAATGTCCCTGCTCATTGCAGGGAGGTTGGATTAGATGTCCTTTAAAGGCCCCTGCCAATCCAAACCATTCTATGATTCTATGGCCAATCCCAGCACTATCAGTGGTAAACAATGGTTTAACGAGGTAACTCACACAGGAAGGCATTTCAGAATTTTAATGCGCTTTATTTCCTGGAAAAGCAATTTCCTAATGCTCAACTTCTACCCAGCCCAATAGCTCTGCTCTCAAATTCTGCTCAGGGCTTGACCTAAAGACAATCTACTGACTTGAGCTCAAACTTTGCACAAGGGAGTATGTTGAGGAAAGCATTAGGAAGGGGGATAGCGAGGAGCGTGGCAATCCAGCCTTTGGGTGCCTGTGCTGTGCTCTGCAGTTTTGCATCTGATTTCCAAATATCTCTTGTACTCATGCAGTATGTTCCTCAGATCCATGGATGGGAGACAACAAACTTGTCTAGTGGAAGGTGTCCCTGCCCATGGCAGGGGGTTGGACAAGAGCTGTGGGTTTTAAGGTCCCTTCCAAACCAAACCATTCCACGATAGGGGACCACCTGCAATGTCATACCAAACCAGAGAATCTCCTGACACACAAAAATCTTGTCTCTGCTGTCCTTAAGAAGCAGGCTGAGGGATAACAGTAAGATCACCACACCTACAGCAATCTCATGGAGAGGCCCAGTCCAGCAGAGGCACATCTATCACTCTGGCTGCCTCGTTGTCCCCAAACACTGTCCCCACTAACTGCACAAATGTCCAACCCACACATACTGAGAACAAGGGGAGAACAGGGATGCAAAGGAATAAGAGAACACCGCTATATGTTTAGAGCGCCCAAGCTACTTATCCTCCATCACACTTATTGGAGTCACTGACACTCCCCCTTCCCTCCCAGGAGAGTCAGTAAAAGGTCTCTGAAGTGATTCAGACTGGAATCACACAGGTGGCAGCAACATACCACAAATTCTTTGGGTTGGATTGGTTCTCGAGTGATTCTCAGGGAACCTATTTTTAGGCCTGAAATTGCATTTTTCCACAGCCCTCCATCACCCTGCCTCCCACCTCAGTCCTGGGAAAGGCTAAAGACAGAGGCCAGTCCTCCAGCACAAGAGACAAACAGACCTGAGCAAGGAGCACACCTGCTCTGAAGTACAAGAGTCACAGGCCTCCACTGAGGTATCTGGAAGCTGTTTTAAGAGAAAGCAGAAGCACAGAGCCCTGAAGCACACACTTCTGCACAGAGCACCAGGGCTCAGGGCTCCCAGCCTCCAGGGCACAATGCCATAGGTAATGCCAGAGGCAGGACATCCCTAGTCCTGGCACACAGCACCTGAACCTCACCTTTTTTTAGAAATAGGATTAATGGATAAATAGTAGTGTCTGTGTAGGGTAGTTTTGTTCTGTGTTCAACACCTGCCACAGTCAGTTCTTGATTCATATCCATCCTTGCCCTTTCTCTCAACTTCAACCTACTCCATGCTCAATATCTACCCCATACCCTACTCCATACTCTGTCTACTCCATGTTCTACTTCCTTACTGTCTCCTGAATTTGCAGTTATTTGCAGACTGACACTTGCCACTGTTAGAGGAATAGTCATAAATATTCTGTTTCTTGCTTACTTCAACCTCACAGGCTTTTCTCCAAATCAGTCATATTTTTTATCATTCTACCAACTGCAGATTTGCTGAACCTCAAAGTTTCATTATTACTCTTCTAGTGATTTAGAAGTTTCTGGACTCTGTTGAATGTACTTTTACTAAAAAGAGCATAACTTTAGTCTTGTGTAGGTGAGAAACTTCAGCCTAGTGAGCGTGAGAAAAACCTCCTGAAAATTAGCTGTTTCATGGTCAATTCAACAATTATAGTTCCAGTAAATAGAACTTCTCAATGCTCTGCCATCCCTTCAGTTCTCCCTTCTGTGTTTAAATTATGTTGTCTTCTGCTTCACACTCTAGATTTTGCAAATCCCTTTTTAAGACCTGAAAAAAAATCTCTATTTATAAATGACCACAGCAGAGGGGAAAACATTGTAGTGTAAAGCACTCTTTCAAGCAAAACAAAAAGCCCAATGATTATATCATGTGTATCTTACACTAGAGCTAAATGTTTATAAAGAGGGATTAATTTTTTTTTTCTCCCTGGCAACAGCTATAATAAATGCACTGCTAGAGAAAATATGTGAAATAGAAGACATGCACTCAACACTGAAGGAACATGTTTGGATATAGCACAGGAACTTGCAGAAGTATCTAACACCATAAAAACTCTGAGCTTTCAGCTTGCTGTCTGTGCCAAGATCTCTCAAAGCAGAACTTGAGTGAGTTTTCCTTTGAGATGTGGTCAGATGGAGTTTACAAGCTCCACTAACCGATTAGTTGGTAACAGGAATGATAAACATTTCACATAGGTTATCAGGCAGCAACACAGAAATGAAGGCACAAAACTTTCCCCTCTTTTGCCTCCTGCAACCCTATACTTCATAGCTTTTGACTCAAAGATACTTTTTTTTCAAAACAAAATTTATTCCAAGTACCCTGGTACTGCAGAGGACCTGGTGTGATGTCTGTTTTGGGACAGCAAGGAACTACCCAGCAAGGCCAGTCTGTGCCCCACTCCACCCCCATGGTCAGGAATTTGTTCTGCCTTGCTCTTGGTGTCCAGGTTGGGCACCCCAATCTCTCCAGACTGGCTCCTTAACTCTACTGAGCTTACTGTCTTGAGCTTCTGTGCAACAGCTCCCTGCCTCACTGATTTTCAAAGAGATTAAAACCCTGGTTTCACAATCATTAATGGCACATTTGGGCAATTCCTAGTCTCAGAGAAAACACACTCGGCCCAGGTAGGGTGTGAACACCCTGCTTCTGCTGATTCAGAGCAAGAGCATGACCACCAGGGGGAAAACAATAGCTGCTCTGGTTTAACACCTGCCACGAGGAATTTATCATGCTGACAATTTCAAATAGCTGTGGATTAACAGCCTGAGATTACACCTGATCTGCCCTGTAATTCCTGTGGCTCCAGCGTTTTGACCGAGCATCACTAGGTCTACAAATGGAGTTGTTCTCAAACAGCAGCCTTGAATAAGTTAAAAAATGTTACCTTTTGCTCTTGGTTTTGATCTTGGTTCACCTTCCATGAGAACTCCTTACCCAGTATAAAGCCAAAACCAACAATCACAAGTGTAATTCCTACTTAACTCATGCTCCAATCTACCTCTTCAACTTAATTTTTCATGTAAATGTCCCAAAGTCAGCAAAGACATCACCAGCATTGAGTGCCTTGTTTTTAGAAGAGGAGAACTGCACCTCCGTTACTAAACCCTTAGCTGGGGAGCTCTCAAAAGGATTCAATTCCCCTCTGATCCCCCTCAGCATCCCTGTGAAGCATCCAGTCAGACAATCTCACAGACTTTGGCAGGTGGAGAGGCGAGACAGAGCCCTGCCCAGCTTAACAGCATCACACCAGATGGGAAACGTCTGGATTTACAGATGGAGGAAGAGCTTAATAGAAATGCTCTCACAATGAGGTGAGACTTCCCTGAAAATGTGCAACTTTAGGAGGTTCAAGATGTAATTTTTTTATATATAGAATTCTCCACAACACCCCATCTTAATTACTGGAGCTCCACTAGCAGCATAACAGAACTGTTTATATATAATCCAGAAGGGAATGCAACAGGTAAATCTATCTCTGTCTAGCCTCTGTACCTTCTCCTTCTCTCTCACATACAGTTGTTTAGGATTAAGGTTTAATAGCTTTTCTTGTGCAAAAAGGAATCACAAAGTCTAATCTCCTCTTCACCTTCTGTCAGATACAGCCCTCCAGACACCATCCTCTCAAACTTACAGTCCACTCTGCAAAACAAGAAATGTTTTCTAATGCACTTGGAATCCAGCAGCACCACACGCTCCGGGGAGCAGAGCAGCAAAGGCATGTTGGTATCGTGGCATCTGCCTGCTTAAAACACATAAAAGGAGAAATGGGACCTGAACTTTCAAGTGTTTCAGTTTCAAGTTTAACGCAGCCAGCGCTTAGGAGGAAGGCCCTGCCACCACAAGGAGTACAGATGCCTTTGTAAGGCAGGGAGACATGTAGGGTGTTTAAAACGCTCCACCCAGTGGCAGGAAGCTACACCTACCTGTATGAATAAATACTGCACGGTTTTACACGGGCAATAAATGCTTTTCACACATGCTTCCCCCTCCCCCAACCCTATTTCAAAAAAAAAAGAAGAAAAACAATTAAAATTTCCATTACATTGCATAATAGAGACCACACACATAAACAATACAACTGAGCCTAAAAGGAAAAAAAAGTATGCACTTGGTACAATCAAAATATGTGATTATCCCTCTAAAATCGAACACATTTCTTTCTTATCTTCTGCTCCCCCCAGGACACTATTAAATTCCCCTAATTCTGATTGCTCACAGCAGAGATGTCTTCGTTTCCCAAAGGCAGAAACACAGTCCTACCATTGTTACATCAGGGAAATCAGAGAACATAGCTGGGAATTATCTCCAGGAATCAGGTATTACTGCTGTTATTCTGTAATAAATGATTGGACTTGCTAGTAAAGACAAGCTCAGACCAAAACCTCAAGCCTTGGCACCTCCTCTGTATTGTGAAAGATCGGCTCAGGAATCAAATATCAATGCTTGTGCTCACCTTTAGTAATAACTTGGTAAGAAAAAGCCATTATTTTGTATCCCTGCCCAATATAGTCTTTAGGGTCCATTCCAACCCAAAACATTCTATGGTTGTATGACTCTATATTCTAATGCACAATAAACTGGCCCAGTACAGCATGGCACAATAAACTGGCCCAGCACAGGACGTGGCTTTGCCCTTCTGGGAATACCGTACTCTAGGCTTAAAAGTGAAGTCAGGACCTACAGAAGAAGAATGCAGCATACTCCCCCCAAACCCAGAGCATCCATGCACCTTTCAGAAGAAGGACTCCCCTCTGGATACAAAGCCATTGACAACTCAGGAACCGGTAGCTTATGCGGAGGGGTTGTCAATGGTCTCAACCATGGTTTAACTGGCACAAAGTAGATTTAAACTAGAAATTAGGAAGAAATTCCTGGCTGTGAGGGTGGTGAGGCCCTGGCACAGGTTGCCCAGAGAAGCTGTGGCTGCTCCTGGATCCCTGGGAGTGTCCAAGGCCAGGTTGGAGGGGGCTTGGAGCAACCTGGGATAGTGGGGAAGGTGTCTCTGCCCATGGCAGGGGGTGGGACAGGATGGGCTTTAAGGTCCCTTCCAACACAAATCATCCACGCTTTTACGAACACAACACTCCGAGCTTGGTGACCTCAGCTGGATGTTGTGGAAGAAGCTGTATGTATTAGAACTGTCCCCATGACTTCATGGGAAAGGATTTCACTCTTTCACTTCAGTGTGGCAAAGCTCTTGCAGGAAATGAACAGGATAAAAATGGAATGATATGGGAATAAGCAGCTGGCTTACACAGCAAAGAAAGGTTACTAGCAACATGTACAATAATCTGTGCTGATAATGTGCTTGTCGAGATATTTGGAAGCTGTAGCTTACATATAAAAGTTACCTGGAAAATGAGGTGGACATCATGATGCATTTTGCAGGAAATACACAATTATTCAGGACAACCAAACACAGCTCTCACAGCTAGAATTACACGTGGATCTCAAAGATCAGAGTGATAAAAGGGAGAAATGAAATATTATGTGCATGAAGGGAATTATTCTTTACTGTACATACACAGTGATGAGCTCGGAAAGAACTTTTATTACACAGAGATGAGAACTTGGAAAAACCATGTCCAGTTCTTCGAAGATGAGAATTCAGTGATGATATCCACAGACAAGAAGGTAGAGGGAATTAGTTACTGGTTATTATGGAAGGAACTAACAATAGAAATCCTCCTGCAAAAGGATGTGGCGAAATCCACGTGGCAACTGTACTTTGAACAGTGAAACCCTAGTAACCCTAATTTACTAAGAGCAGAAAGAGGAAAACATATACTGTATTAAATGAACATCTGGTTTGCTGCCTTGTGGCAGCTGGGTTGGGTTTTTCTTTTCAATCCATACAAACAGCACCAAATACCTCTACAGTTGTTAAACACACTGCATCCATAAAAACCCCTGGAATGGTGACCAACATACTTCAACAGTTATCCACCAGTTGTAACAACGCTTGCCTTGACCTGAATTTCTGGCTAGGCTAGGCAGTCAGTTTTGGAGTTTCAAACCTCCCAGCTTTCATAATCATGTCACGCCAGTGGAGTGGCAAGAAGTTGTTGTACATAAGGAATATTTTGACAGTGGACAGAGGATGAGGAGGAGTAAAGGCTGAAGTCTTTGCTACTGTTTTAGTCTTGTGGAGAGGTGCGTGCTATCTCTGACAGGGATCTCTCCAGCTGTGAATGTCTCAGGTAGACATCCACATCAGAGCAAGCTGCAAGGTGCAGTGAGCCTAAAGGGCTCTAGTGAGCACAAAGACCTCATTTCATCCAAATGTCGTGTCTATTCTGTCAAACGATTCGTAACTTGAACTCCAACGCCTCTGAGAGGCCAGACAGCTTCCTCAGAGGTGCACCTCCCAAACTGGCTAAGAACAGCCCCACATGAAGTGATCCAAGAAATATGGATGGCACTATCAGAGAAGTAAAGAAATGAGAAGTGAAGAAATGAAGAAATCTCCCACAGATGCTGGGAGATTTGCTAGAGATTTCTAGAAACTACCTAGTAAACACCAGTTATTCCTCACCCAGGAAAAACAGTCTCTCCAAAAGCCAACACTGATTTCCCAAAAGTAACAATTTTTAGGGTGTTTTTTTACATTTAAAATAAACACATAAAGAGAACACCAAGCCCTTTATTTTTTTTTTCCTGTTATATTTATTGATCTTCTAGGAGGCACAATGGAAATTTCAGCTTTTATTCATTTTCTCCTCCCTTGTGAAGCACCAGGGTACAGGTTAATAGTCATCAATCTAAATCAATATTTTAGAAGGTCTCTGATCACATTTTCACATTTCCTGATAATAAAAGAGGCACATGTGCCAGTAGCTAAAATAAAAATGATTTAAGCAATACTTGCTTAAAAAGCTGCACTGACTGCTATTTTAAGGCAGGTTTGGTGAAAGTTTGACAAGCAATATCCCCATGAAATGAAAGTAATTTTTCCTATAGAAACACATTAACTTTGATTGGAAAAAAGGCTTTTAGGAAATACTTCATCAGTGTGTAATTATATTGATGTTGCACTTCCTTTAGTTAGAAAGACATCGACAAATCTTTCTGTTCGGAATTCTGACTGCTCGGCTCTTCCTTTACCTTGCAGGAAAGGCAAGCAGTGATGGTCTACTGTCACAGAAGGCAGGGGTTTCTCAGGGCATTAGTAATTCGGGCCA
This sequence comes from Chiroxiphia lanceolata, assembly GCF_009829145.1. Classification (NCBI taxonomy): domain Eukaryota; kingdom Metazoa; phylum Chordata; class Aves; order Passeriformes; family Pipridae; genus Chiroxiphia; species Chiroxiphia lanceolata. The sequence goes on along the minus strand of NC_045671.1, from coordinate 1,060,265 downwards.
GGCTGAGTCCCCAGGATCACTCAGGCTGTGTTCTCAATGACAACAGCAATACCTTGTCCACCGCCGATGCAGGCTGACCCAACCGCGTATTTCCCACCACGCCGCCTGCACACAGAAACCAACAGTGAAAATCACTTACATTTAAGAAACCACAGTAGCTCCTGTCCTGATTTTATGAAAGGAAAGTAGCCATCAGCTGGATATTACTAAAGATGACGTTTTAGAATGTGTATGTTGTTCTTTTTTCAGAAAAATATCATGAAATATTTCTGTAGGAAACCAATGACTTTAAAGCCCATCTCATTCCACCCCCCTGCCATGGGCAGCAACACCTTCCTCTATCCCAGGTTGCTCTAAGTCCTGTCCAACCCGGCCCTGGACACTTCCTGGGTAGTTTTTAAACTTCCTGAACACCACCGAGGTAATTTTTAAAACCTAAGTTTCCTACAGCCACACTCCAAGAAACAGTTTTCTAGAAGGTGCAAATTTTCTGGGGCTTTATGTTTGAACACTAAGACAGAGCTGCAAGTACAAGCAAAGAGGTACAGCAATCTCTGCCCTGAGGGGAAATATCAGAAAAGGAAAATTCAAATTAAAATGGTGCTAAGCATATCAAGCAAGCCAAAAGAGTCAGAATTTCTGCAAATGAAGAGAGAAATTAAAGGAGAAAGAAGGTGATTTTAAAGCCTTTTAAAGTACCCCCTTCCAGTACCTAAAGAGGACTGAAAAGGGATTTTGAAAAAGGGCCTGGAGGGACAGGACAAGGGGGAATGGCTTCCCACTGCCAGAGGGCAGAGTTAGATGGGATGTGGGGAAGGAATTCTTGGCTGTGAGGGTGGGGAGGCCCTGGCACAGGTTGCCCAGAGAAGCTGTGGCTGCCCCTGGATCCCTGGGAGTGTCAAAGGCCAGGTTGGACAGGGCTTGGAGCAACCTGGGATGGGGAAAGGTGTCCCTGGCCATGGCAGGAGGTTGGAATAAGATCATCTTTAAGCTCCCTTCCATCACAAACAGTTCTGTGATTCTACTAAATGCACCACGTTAAGAAAAGAACACACTTTGCTCAAAGGCCATTTCAAAAAAGGAAACCTTCCCACTGACTCCTGTGAGCTTGGATCAGATCTAGATGAAGCAAAAAAACCCTGTAATGACAACAGAATGGAATATGAGGCAGGTGCAGGAGCTGGACTGCAGCACAAAGGTGACAAATTCATACAGAAAGCGGTACATTCCAGTGAGGAGAGTTTTAAGCTGATCGACTGGAAGAGTTTAGTCACGCTGAATCCAGGCTAAAAACCTTTTGTGGGCAGAAATACCTCAGCACTGCATTCTCTCAGCTGTGTGCATACCTCAGCTCGTGAACCAGATGAGCTGTGATCCGCGCCCCCGAGGCACCCAAAGGATGACCGATAGCGATGGCACCTCCGTTGACGTTGGTCTTCTCAGGGTCAAGGCCCAAAACTTTTTCGACAGCCAGATACTGAGGTGCGAATGCCTCATTCACCTAAAGCACCACGAGAAACGATACAATTTTTACAAGAGCTTTCAGCAGTATGTGCGCACACGAGATTAAGAGAGGTGAACTTCTCCACCGGCTCGTTTTGAGAAAAATATTAAACATTGTTCATAAAAGCATACTCAATTCAACTTACAAACTGCCAATCCAGTCCAATTAAATTAAAATACTAAGCAAGTATGATGTATACATTATAAAAAAAGGTATATTCTGATGCAGTGTGCCCAGGAAGAGCCTGTTCCTCTGACAAGAAGAGGCCCTGTTCACAAATGGAGAAGTGTGACTAACTAAAAACATGAACAGTCCAGCCAGCAGAGTAACATGTCATGTCACATGAGGGTATTTTTATTCCATGGAATGCTATCACGCCATTTTCATTTTCCACATGCCTGAGATTTTTGCAATGACTGTGCAACTGTGCTGCAGAAATGAGATGGACAGAGGTCAGGCAGCTCCTGACATGTAGGAACACCTACATGTATGAGTGGAATGTTTCTGCTAAAAAGATCTGGGGGTAAAATCACTGTTCATGTAAAAACCTCTCACCTCTACCAAATCCATATCCTTCAGGGTCAATCCTGCTTTCTTCAAAACCTCGGTAATTGCAGGTACAGGGCCTGTTTGGAAATTATATGCAGTTAGTTAAATAAAAAATAATTCAATAAATAAAGTGTTCTAACTGTGTTATAAATAGGATAGCTTCCTAAAGCCTTACCAGCTCCCTTCCACTGAGCCTCTGAACAGCCAATGAATTCTGGATGTGCCACTCATCTGCTTTATTAGGTGGTAAAAGAACTCCTCAACCTCAAAACTACCGGTCACCTTCTCAACACACAACCAGGGAAAATACTAAGAGGGTCACTACTGCTGCGCTGCTGTGGTGGTAAACACACACAGAGCTTCCAAGTCCAGAGAAGGGACAGTCCCCAGACAAATACAACAACTTCACGATAGATTTGAGGCATTCTCCTTCCCAGTACTCTTGGATCAGTTTATTCTTTACTCACAACTTGCAGCCTCAAGGTAAACAAAAGAGAAGAACACCAGGCTGCTCCAGAGTTGCTGGTCATGGGTGTGGTTAGGGGTATTGTTGTTTTGATGATCTTAATATATCAGAAAATCTTCTAGCAAAAACCCTAAAATTTAATTAGTTTATTCTGAACAATTAAATGCTCCCTCAGAGCCAGGCCTTGGCCAGCTGAAGATAGTAAGATTTTTCTATTGAGACTATTACAGAGTTTGTCAACAAAACTGTTCTCTGGAAGAAAGTTGACATCTACAAGCTATTATAATCCACTAAGGGAAATTAATCTCAAAGCACAGCTACCTAAGGAAAGACACATTCAAAGAGAATTTGAAAGGGTTAATTGGGTATGTGCTTGTGGGACGAAGACACCAAGATGTTATATGGTGGCTGATCATTATCCAAAAAACCCCTCAATTCTAAAACACTTAACAATTCTAAATCTCTCACACAACTAAAAAAAGGGTATAGAAAAATCTGAGCTCAAAGAATAAAAATCACAAAAATAGGTAAATTACCAAAGACACAGAAAAATTAAAAGAAGAAAGGGCCCAGTTCAGAGCTCAGTGGAGTATCAGAGAGCTTCAGGCAGCTTAATACTAGATTCTAAATGCATCTGATTAAGGAAGGGTTTTAGTATGCCTGTTATGCCTGAGAGTAACGGCAGGGTCTCCTGTGGACAATACAAAGACCACCAATGACAGCCAAGTAAACTTCCCTCTCCCCCTCCTCTTTTTTCAAATAATGAATTCTCTCACTAAACACTGTGGGGCAGAACTCCCTGTCACTATCAGTATGTGAAAGGGCAGTTGTGCAGACTGAGGTCCTGTTCTCAGATCTGTTGCTGTCATTTCCATGAATCTCCTCTGGTCCCTTTGAGTTGCTGGGGATAAGCTGTGGTGTGAAGGAATTGAGATACTGTTTCTCTCTATGATTTATGAAGTTTTTAAACAAGCTAAAAGGGTTGCCTGACCTAGGAAGAATGGGCTGGTTTAGGAAGCACAATGACAGCATGAAGCCTGGCAAAATAAACCCTCCCTCCACATTTGCTTTGAAGGTTGTGTCAGTCAGATAGTCTGATCAGGGAAGCAAACCTGACAATGCTTCATTTGCATTTCCACTGACACATGGAACCAGTCAACAATGGCTTCTCTGAACAGAAGGACAGAGAGGAGAAGCAATTCTGGGATACAATGCTGTCTACAAACTAAACAGAAGGGAAAAATCCTGGGGTGTCTGGATTGGATTTGAGGAATTGTTTGCATTACAAGCTACTTGACGAGGAAACAAAATATGGGACTAAAACAATCAAGAAAGCATTTGGTTTGCCAAATAATACCTGAACAGATGTGTATCCTGGAAACCAAACTCAGCTTGAGCCACTGAGTAACTGCTCAAAGGTGTGCACATAGCCAACACTTCCTCAGCAAGAGGTGAAGAAGACAACTCACAGTTATGCATTTTATAATGGGATTTTGAAGCTTACAGGAAACTGAATTTCAGGAGAAAAATGGTTTAAAAAAGAGCGTTTGTCTTCTTGACTTACTAACAGAGAGAGTAAAAAGGGAAAGAAAAAAGGTGCCAGGGGAAACTATAGCTTAGTGTTATCACTATAGGTCGGACAGTGCACATACCCTTCCAGCCAAAGTGAGGAGTAAATCTGTTCCTCTGCATGAGAGGGATGGACTGACACAGTGGAATGGACAGTAGGACACATAAACATCCTCAGAGCTATCAGACTGAGTACACTGCAGCCTCCCTTTCCTTCCTTTAGAATGCCCAAGAAAAGAATATTTTAATGCCACTTGATGCTAAAAAATGATGTGCTTTATTGCAACTTACCAATGCCCATGATGGAAGGGTCACAGCCAGATGAGTGGTACGCTACCACTCTTGCCAGAGGAGTAAGACTGTGCTTTTTAAGTGCTGATTCACTGGCGAGGATGACTGCACCAGCTCCATCACACACCCCCTTGCAATAAGAGAGAAAAGCATTCTTAGTGAGAAAACACAAAGAAACAAAAAATCCCCACACTCTTTTAACTAAACTCTCAAAAAAGGCATGAGCCCAAGACACCATAATTAACGTTTAACAGACAATTTTTATTCAAAACAACAAACGACAATCTGTCACTATTCTGAGGACTGGGAAAGGAAGTTAAATATAGATGTTCAATTAATTCCAATGTTTTAGCAAAGTAAAATACATTTTTTACTCTTGAAGTCTCCCTCGCATTGGAAACATGATTCTGCAGACTTGCAAGAACACGATTAATAATGGATAATGTATGTGCTATTAATTATAAAAGATACTTTACAGACACCCACACTTACTGTGGCTATGATGATCTATTTTAGGCAGGAATTCAGGCTATATGACCACAGTGGTCCTTCTGGCCCAAAGAACATTAATCAACTAATTAAGATACTGACTGTAAGAGGAACAGTCCATAATGACATGCTGCTAAGCACTCAGTCTACTCTGGGCAAGAGCAAAATGTGGTTTGGATGACAGAGGATATTAACTGTGGCACAAAGAGGAGCAGCAGCAGTTTGCCCTCTAATATAATGCCTGGTTTGTAAAGCAAACGTTCAGTAGGCATTGCCCCCAGAAGAAAGTAGGATGGCTAACCCTACACAGCCACTGCAGGTATCAACTGCACAATTCAAGGCTGATGAAAAGTGCCAATGCCTCACTAAAAGATCAGTGACAACCCACAGAACCAAATTTTAGGACTTAGGAGCAGACTGAAGGATCCCCTGAGATCTTGGGGCTGGAAGAGTCAACCAGGGGCATCGAGCTGCAGAACTGGAAGTCACTTTCATCAGGAGACACCACTGACAGCCAAAGGTGACTCAGTGAGACATAAAAACAGCGGCGATAAATCTGGAGAACCATAGAGGAGACACTTTCACAGCCCAGGGCTCTGACATACTCACTGAAGCATTCCCAGCCGTGACCGTTCCATCCTTTTTAAAGACACACGGGAGCTTTGCCAACTGTTCCATAGTGGTCTGGGGTTTGGGGTGCTCGTCCTTTTGCATGCTTTCCTTCCCCTTTTTGGTTTTCACTTCAATTGGTGCCATCTCAGCATTAAAGTAGCCAGCATCATTAGCTGCAACCACAAAAAGGAAAATAAAAGGACTCTGATAAAAACATCAAGATGATTGCGCAGCATGACCAATAATCATATTTTCATGTGCACACAACTTTTGCTCTATTTTAACCAAAAGTTCAGGGGCAGCAATGTTTATGCTTCATTTTGCTTAAATAAGCTGGTTGGTGTCTTACTGTGTTTTGTTTTGGGGTTTTTTTTAAGAATTTGTGCAAAAACTGTACAAGTAAACTCTCAAACTTCTCCAAAAAAAAGTCTCTTCTAAAATATTAAAATTTTATTTCAGTTTTAAATAACTGAACTCCCTTTTGTTCTGTTTTATTTTTGTTTTAAACCATTGGATTTATTTCTGGTACGAAAATAAATGTACTGCTTTATTCCACAGCTCTGTTGTTTATCAGATAGCCACGAAGATGTAAATCTCAGAGAGAAATGTGGAAAAAACTCCTAAGCCACATTTTCTCTGTTGATAAGGTATTATATATCAATTAAAATTCTGTCCAAGGTGCTCCTCCACAGGTATCACACTCAAGGGAGGATCTCAGAATGGGATTCAGCTGCCTAAACCATCTGAGTCAATCTGAGACATTGCAGGTAGCTAAGATGCCCATAAAAGCATCTGGCCACAACAACTAATAGAGCATTAGATAGGGATTTAAAACTAAGACACAGAAACTGTCATATCTGATGTTGTTTAGCTACCTCTGGACTTCTCAATAAATTCCTCAAAACCTTTTACTTTCCTGATTAGACACAGGACTCTCTCTTTACTGTGGAATAAGACGAACTGGTCCTACACGCAGAAATAAAAACAGCAAGCCAAAATCCTAGAAAACAAGAAAGAAGCACAGTTTCTAGCAAAGAGTCCAGGAATAGCAGGAGTTAGCTAACAAGATCAGCAGGAAAGGTAATAAACGATGGAGAAAAATTACAAAAAGCACTGCTACACCAGCTGGAAAAAACACAGACTCTTCTTCCAACAGTGCAGCTGCTAAAATGCAGCATGATTAGAATCTAAAGGAACGCCTGGATCTTTGCTTCCTACCCTTTGCCTTTGGGTTGCAACGTATGTTAAGCCCCAGGACAACCCCTACAACTGGCTTTTGGCCTAAACTTCACAGTAATCCAGTCACAGAATCTGAGTGGTTTTGGCTGGAATGGACCTTAAAGCCCATCTCATTCCAATCCCTGCCACGGGCAGGGGCACCTTCCACTAGACATGGTTGCTCCAAGCCCCGTCCAACCAGGCCTTGGATACTCCCAGGGATGAGGCAGCCACAGCTGCTCTGGGAAAGCTGTGCCAGGGCCTCACCACCCTCACAGACAACAATTCCTTCTCAATATCCCATCTAACCCTGCCCTCTGACAGTGGGAAGCCATTCCCCCTTGTCCTGTCCCTCCATGCCTTGTCCCCAGTCCCTCTCCAGCTCTCTTAGAGCCCCTTTAGGTACTGGAAGGGGCTCTCAGGTCTCCCTGGATCCTTCTCTTCTCCAGGCTGAACCCCCCCAGCTCTCCCAGCCTGCCTCCAGAGCAGAGGGGCTCCAGCCCTCGGAGCATCTCCATGGCCTCCTCTGGACTCACTCCAGAAGCTCCACATCCTTCTTATATTGGGGGCCCCGGAGCTGAATGCCTCTGATATGGCTTTGGCCATGTAAACCATCCAGAGAACACTTTAAACACAAGTCCTGAAAAAATATCCTCTCTTCAGATTCCCTCTGCTCTAACTGCTCAAGGGTTTTAGAACAGCATTGGATTTGCAAAAGAAAGAAAAAGGATTTAGATCAATGATAGCACATGCTGACACGTGAGGATGATGTGGGTCATTGTGGAAGTGGATGGTTCTGCAGTGCAGAGGAAAGAAAGGAGGGCAGTCAGGCATGCCTGGGACAATGCTGCATCCCATCAAAGGGTCACCAACAAGCCACATTTACGAGCACGAATCCAGTTCAGTTAGGTGACACGTGACAGAGTGTTAAAAAGCATTTGCTGCCTGAACAGCCATAGAATGTCCACGAGGAAGGCACAGGAAGGCAGGTGGAAAGGGGGCTCCTTACTTAACCTGCTGGTGGGCACAACACCTACTCAGCAGACTCAAAGTCAAACCCCCTGGGAGTGGGCTACTTGTACCACAGGGCCAACAAAATCATGAACTACAGTATGCAAATCAAAGGACAAATTACACCACGAGCTACACAGAGCTTGAAGATGCTGTGAATCAATGCTAAAAACTGAATAGATTTGAGGTCAGTGCCATATAAACCCTTCCATTCCTGCAGGTACTAACCAGCTTTGCACCTCTGTTGTGTTTTCAGCGCGTATCCATCACAGGCCTCCCGTGAGATGCTGTATTTTGCTGCCAGGTTTTCAGCTGTCACTGCCATAGGTATTTTAACGTGTGTATCTGTTAGAGCTTCCCACAACGTGTCTTCCAACTGCATGGCACATTATGAGAAGAAAATCAGAAAACACAGCAACACTGACATTTATTATTGACAGTTCCTAACTGCTCAGCAGCTTCTTGGAACCTAATGGCTCTTTGTAAAATTAATTCAGGTTACCCACAGGTAATTTATTTATCAGAACGAACACGCTGCAAAGCAGTGTGCAACCTCCTGTGTGCTATTTTAGCTAATCTATGCTGTGCTCTTGTATGGTTTTTTCCACTCCCACATGGCCCTGGGAAGCTTGGGAAAAGCCTATGATTTTTGGTATTTCAGCACATTTTACTTGTGTATGAATTATTATTACTTGTGTATAATTATTTACTTGTGTATGAATGAGACCTATGAGAAAACATACCTGTCTGGTTGCCAAGAACAAAAGGTGAGGAACTGTGAAAAGACACAGCAGCCCACTGATTCTTTAGCTCTTTCTCTACTGCCAGGTAAAATGACTTTACAAGAGCAAAAGGTTTATGCAGGCGTAACATCTCAGGTGAGAAAGTAACCAAGCCTAACTTCACTTAACCTGATAAAGGCAAGTCCAGTCTGTTCAGATGGGTTTTGTTATCTCTGTCACCAGTAAAGTTCTGCAAGATAAATCACCCATTCACCTTATAATTCAATTATCTTCATGATAAGAACCCAGCAGAACCTACTCAGTGTATCAGCAGCTTTGTGAAGGTGTTCTCTGCAGGAACTGAGGCTTAGACACAGTGCCACACAAGAACAGAGCCAAGCCTAATTCACATGCACCATGTTTACAATGGAACCACAGCACAGGAAAAAACTCAAAAGAGTTGAAACACTGAAATATCCAAATCCTGCATTCTGATATCAGTTATGACCCACCGAGCAAGTGGTAATTATCAGAGTACATTATCGATTTATTCTGCTGCACATTTCTCACAGTATTCCCTTGGGATTTATCTTCAGAAGAAAATATAAAAATAACTTACCTACCAATGGATTTAACTTTTAAGTTTCCACTTCTGGAATGGAGAGATGCTTACAGCTTGGAGGAATACACGTTCTTTACCAGTCTGCCCATCTACTGCCAGCATTAGTACCCTTGCCTAAATTGTATATGCCTTTATTTCACAGCCTCTGACAAGTTTTTAACACATAGTACTTGCATGGGATGTACCAAGTGAACTAAATTTTGTGTCTAAGAATTTATTGATATGTTTATCACGGAACAGGAATTCAAATATGGTTTTGGAAAAGCTAGAAAAACTGGCATGCTTAACAGAATTGCCTGAGACTACTGTTTTGATAATGTATGAATACTGGTTAAATGCTTTGAACAACTACATCTGGATCTAATCTCCAATAGTTCCATTCCCAAGAATTTAGTGTCTACAGGCCTGATACTTATATTGCTCTGTGAACATTACTTAGTTCAGAGAATAAAAAAAGAGTCCAAAAAAAAAAGTACCAGACCTTGAGTTCTGCTCCTAATCTGGTTCCAAATCGAATCTTTCGAACTGCATAAGGAGCCTGGCTCATACTTTCAGCTCCACCACACAGAACAACTTCTGACTCATTAAGGCAAATTTCCTGTTAACAGAAAAACAAAACGGATCCAGGATTTAGTGTTTGAGTAAAAAAAATTAAGTGTTTGGTGTCTGAGTAAGAAAAATAACAACGGTTTTAAAAAAAGAGCTTGTCACCTATGAAGCCACAAAATGAGAATGAATTCAATCTTAGTCATGTATGTATTTATGAAAGGGTTATTAAGGTTGGGGTCTGTCTCCTTCATGGCACTTTCCTTCTTTCTCCTTTCAGCAAGGAACAATTATATCCATGAGGGAAGAGACTATGGGTGTGCACACATGAGAGGACAGAGGAACAAAGACATTAAGCCTCTGCATGCTTGTGTGGTTAGGTTCACAGATGGTTGAGCTGGGTGTTTTTAAGCTCCCAATCTTCTCAAAAGAAACACAAATTAAATCTCAAAGCCTGAATGATTGGAAAAAATGGGACATAATTTTAGAAGACATTAGCTAGGTAAGCTGCCAAAAGTACCAAAAACACGCTAATTCATCACTGGCAAAGCACACAGAACCTAGAATCCTAATTCTTAAACATACCATCAAACCACTGAAAAATTGTGCTTCCTTAAAACAATTCACTAAGTTGGACTGTTAAGGTTATTTCTGTACTGGAATGGAAGCAGATGAAATCATCCCAAAAAAGTTGTGGCTGCCCCATCCCTGAAAATCACTGATTTTACTAATATGTGCTGAGATGTTTTCTGTAGTGACTAAAAAACTTGTGAATGTTTACTAGCAGCTCAGCACGGAAGCTGCAGCTTTGTTGTGTGCCAGGGAAATACGGAGCCATTGGCTGCACTGATTGAATGCCATCTTCAGAAAGGACCTCACAACCTTTACTTTCAATAAAAGTGGTCAAATTCTCCAGCACTTTTGTTCAGTGTGGACAAGTGTGTGTATGGCCTTTGCAGAAAGCACTAGAAAAAGTGGTCACATGGATATTACTGTAAACATGTAACCTTAACTCTACATCGCCTTTCACATTTTTTTCCTCTAGAGGATCAGACCTAAAATAATCCTCTGGCCAAGAAAAACCAAAAAAACCCCACAAAACCAACTATCTCATTGCTCAAGTATTTGTAAAATAAATGTAGGAACAAATGAAATAAAACCCCCTGTACCATTGTACCATCTTACTCAGTGGTTTTGGGCACCCGCTCAAAGAGAAGTTGATTCTCTTCTATTTTAAAAGAAGTGACACTATAAATTACCTAACCCAAGAGAGGTTTGGATCTTTGAACAAAAACACTTAAAAAGCCCAAGCTGCTGCTTACACAGCTAACCAGGTGAGAATATAAACAGTGATCAAGAGATGAAAGCCTCCTGTTGTGGTCCTGAAGCCCAGTAATTCCAACCCAGACAAACAGGATCATGGGATTCAACTACTGCACAGCTGAGCTCCATTTCACCAGCTAACACTTGCTGCATTCCTTATACTAAACTAAAAATAGCTACAGTGCTGATTTTAAAAACCAACCACAAAATGTGGCACTGTGGAGGCTGAACTCCTGCAAAAAAACAAAAGCATGCAGGACAATAGGAAGTCTCTACCAGTGGTAGCTAAAACTCCACGTTAAGACTCATCCCAAACACAAAGGACGTGTTTCTACACGCGCCTCTTCTCTCACGTTAACAGCCTGATAAAGATTACAACCAACACAGAAGTACAGAGCTTTGTACCTGGCATCCGTTGGCAATGGACTGGAAACCAGAGCCACAGAGCCTGTTGACAGTGAGCGCTGGCACGGAGACGGGAACTCCCACACGTAAACCAACGTGTCTCGCGATGTAAATCGCATCTGGCGAGCTCTGCAGACAGAACAAACAGCGGGGTTTGCCACTGGAAAGCAAAAGCCTTGATGAAAAGTCAGGGTGGTGTAATTGCATCTGGTAGAAGACAGTGTATGTTCAGCAGAAATACGACCTGTCCTAAGAAGCACCTTGATTCACTTCAAAGAAGATACTGTTCTACATTATCTGAAAGTGTCAATGTCTCAATCTGCATTTTAAACGAAGTGTGTGTTGCAAAAGCCAGACATCAGGCCAAAATGGGACCATAGATGATAAGATTTAAGTCAACAACTTAGTAAGTCTTAATGCTTTTCTCTATCCTTTATTTTTAAAACAGTATTCACACAGCAGACTGATATAAGGACAGATCCTGACTGGTGAGCAGCAATTACTTTAAGATAAATTAATATTGCTCAGACTAACAGAGGAAGGCCCCCCAAAACCACAGAGAACACTTATGCTCTTGGGTATCATGCACTAAGCTACTGTGTATTATGAAGACAAAGCTCTGTGCACAATGCTGCATGCCAATGCAAGTTCAGACAAAAAAAATGAATTAATGAAGCCACTTCTGCTGCAGAAGGGGAGTTTAAAATGGTCATACACTCACAGTTATTTAAACTTAATCAAATAATACCTAAAAGGAATCCAGGACTAAAAAAAAAAAAGAAAATCTACTGGGATGGGGAAGTATGATGCAAAGGAAAAGAAATGTACTTTAAACATGAAAAGTAACTTTATTAGCAGAATGCTATTTCTTATGTAAAAGCATTACACCTATTATTTTCTAGGTCAGAGGCAGTTCTTACAAAATTAAAAAGCTGAATAAAAGAAGCTGAGGTGGTATCTGTAGGAGACAGAACAATCTAAGGCTACTCTTGGCTGAAAATTCTTAACAAGGAATACTGCATGTTTCTTCACATATAGTGTAAGTTTTGTTACTTGCTTCTTCTGCATCCTTGAAATAGTGCAGAAGAAAAGTCCCTACACTTCATAATGGTGAAGTCAGAATACAAAAAATAAATTAAAAAAAAAAGAAAGCCAGAAATGTTCTTTGCTGTCTTGCCTAAAACAAAGACACTCATCTAGATATGTGGATAACTGCAGTTTTGCAAAGTGGTGCCCTGCATACAACACCATCCTCTTCACAAACTCTTTGGAAAAGAAATGGTTGTCCAAATGCCTCTTTCAATCAAGGCATGAATCCTTCCAGCTCAAAAGAAACCCAAAAAAAAAACCCTACAGAAAACTCAAGGGAAATAGATTCAAATCAATCAAAGATAAAAATGGATTTATATAATTCAGTGGAAACCTGACCACTGAGTTACACAGCTCAAGCCTTCAAAACAGGGAAAATGTATCAGGGATTAGCAACTGACCAGTTAATGAATATATATTTTTAGGAGATCAGCTTGTCCTAGTATTACACTACCTCTGGTACCATAAAAAGAAAGCTAAGCCTTGCTCCCAACAGTACCACGGATCAGGAGGGTACGTCCCTCAAACAGGAACAGGAAACACCACACCACAAACGCTGCTCACGCACTCCACTCCCACCCCGTCACTTCACTCTTGGCCGCAAAGCTGAGCACAGGACCACACCGGGGGGGAGACGACACTGAAAAACCCCCGACCAGCAGATTTTCCAGGGTACCAACCTGCATGACATTGCCCACGACAACGCTGTCGATGATCTCGGGGGAGACCTTGCCCGCGGCCAGCGCGGCGCGGGCGGCGTGTTCCGTCAGGTCGGTGGCCGAGAAGTCCTTCAGCAAACCCCCGTAGGTCCCGAAGGGAGTGCGCTTTGCTGCCACGATGAATACACCTGGAACACAGGCAGGAATCACCCACACGTACAGGGGTCCAACAAACAACACCGCCCAGTCAGCCTCAGGCGGATAACACCCTAAATTCACGTGAATGTTTGTAGATACAGGCAACATCAACCCCCCGCAGTGCGAGATAAATGATATAATGGTGGTTTAGACAGGGAAGGCAGGAAGAACTTCCTTGTGAGGGGAAGAGGAGGGGCAGACACTGAGCTCTTCCCTGTGGTGACCAGTGACAGGACCCCAAGGAATGGCCTGAAGTTGTGTCAGAGCAGGGTTAGGTTGGATCTCATGAAAAGGTTCTTCCCCCAGAGGGTGGTTGGGCACTGAACAGGCTCCCCAGGGCAGGGGGCACAGCACCAAGGCTGACAGAGCTCAAGGAGGGTTGGATGATCCTCTGGGGCACAGGGTGTGATTCTTGGGGATGGTCCTGCACAGGGCTGAGGGTTGGACTCGATGATCCTTGTGGGTCCCTTCCAGCTCAGCACGTTCTGTGGTTCTGTGAACTAATGGTGAGAAAGAAAAGGAGGGAAGATTCCAGAAATACTCCCTTTCCACAAAGAGGTTTGACAAAAAGAGGGAAGTTTGCATTTGGATACCAGGCAGGCAAAGGAGGCTGCCACACACACCAGATATTAGTGGCATTAGTGTACTGAAACCATGACAGTAACATCCAAGAAATTCCATAGTGGACACCTGTGAAACAATCAGATGAGGAATGGTGCTTTTAACAAACAAAGAGGTCATTTCCTCATCCCAGAAAAAACAGCAGATTTTTGGCTTATATTCTGAAAGAGTTTCCACAAAGGAAAATAAAACTCAGATAATAAAGCAAAATAAAATTTTAACTTTGATCCCTTCAGCTGAAGAGGAAAAACGCTCCCTAATCAGAAATTTTACACTTCTGCCAGAATTATTTAAGTCATCTAAACTACTTTAGCATCAATCTTCCAGGTTCTGAGAAGAAAAGCCAGTTTTCAATAGGCAGGAGAGTGTGTGCCAGCACAAGCGTACAAAGGCACTGGGACATGGAGCAGCTCACGTGAATTCCAGCCAGGGAGAAGCCACCTCTGAACCAAAGCAAACATCTACTGGCTGCCTGTCACAGTCCTTTTCTGCTTCCACGTGCAGAAAAACAAGTGGGAGGCAGGTTGTGAACTTTTCCCCAGTTGAACAACAGCAAGCACTCACATACTCTGTTTCTACAGCCGTCATGGAAAACCCAGCTATTTTAAGTAACACTGCAAGGATATATATATATGTAAGAATGAAATTTCCTGTTCATTAAGCTGCTCATGAACACTGATTTCAGGCTGTCAGTTCTGTATTACTTGGCTGTTTTGTCAGAGAGGATGTTCCTCCAACTCTCATGTATCTGGATCCCAGGCTGAATGATTGCTAGAAAAGAGACTTTCCAAACTGGTGAATATCAAGGTTGCCCCACTGACAAGGACTTGAACACAACACTGGGATCTGAGATATGCAGGGAGCATGCTTAGAATCACAGAATCATATCACAGAATGGTTTGGTTTGGAAGGGATCTCAAAGCTCATCTTGTTCCAACCCCCTGCCATCAGCAGGGACACCTTCCACTAGACCAGGTTGCTTCAAGACCCATCCAACCTGACCTCCAACACTTCCAAGGATGGGGCAGCCACAGCTTTTCCGGGAAACCTGTGCCAGGGCCTCACCACCCTCACAGAGAAGAATTTCTTCCCAATATCCAACCTAACCCTGCTCTCCTAAGCTTGTCTTCCCTGCAGCAAAACAGGCCTTGACATTCATCCTTCACCGCTCCTCCTGTCCACTGATTCCCATCCCTCTGCCTCCTCCAAGTTGTGCCAACAATAACTGATTACAAAGCTTTGCTGCAGACCAGCTCAGGGACCTGACCAAGCTAAAAGAACTCGTCCTCCTCCCTTTTGTTCAGGTTGTCTGTTATCCACATTATTTGCTCAATCACACACACTGTGGCATTGCCTCGCAAAAAGTCCAGGGGCAAGGATGGAACTTTGCCCTTAAACATTCCTTTCACAATAACAACACCTCTCTCTCTTTCATGGAGGCTGCTCACTGCTGCCCTCTTCCCAACAGCACCGTGGGGCCAATAAACCAGGGCAGGTCACACAGCCGAGGCAGCTGAAGAGTAACCGAGAGTCAGCAGAAAACGAGGGGCTAATTTTCATTTGGATCAGCTCCGAGCCGAGTTCACCTTCTGGTTGCTCAATAAAACAGTAATTCGAGACTAAGAGAGAAGGCTGGACTGAACCAGCAAGAGAAGATGATGAAGCAGCAGCAGCAGCACAAGCTGTTATGCTGAATTAAACTGGACACAGGGCCATGCCCTAAGGGAATGTACTCCAGAGCCTGCCGAATTTTGCTTGATTGGAGAGACATCTACAAATGCTACTCCCTCCACAGAATTTCAGGAGGGGTAACAAGGCGTGGCTGAAGTTCTGAGTGAGAATGGACTCTGTGTCTTTTGACAGCTCTCTCTAAGTCTCCATTAATTAGCACTGTCCTCCATTAACATGGCAAGACTTCCAGAGTCTCTCCAATTTTCCAAGGTGATAAACACTAGATAAGAGCAGAATAGTATCAGATGCATAGAGACCTGTAAACTTTTCGGGCTAGAAAGCAAACGTCACTTTAAATCCTTACCAAGCACTATATTCAAGGCATCTTTTAACCTGGTTTTGTTAACCACTTGCTGCCAAATGGGGATCTGAAACGTTCCCTAACCCTCCAACACTTCTCAGACATGCTTGGTACAAAAATAATTGTTCATCAGACCCTGTTTTGAAAGACTAAAAAACAATCAATAACATAAAAAAAAATTAAGAAACAAAAACAGTGTATGAAAATATTGTGGTTAAAGATGAGAGAAGATCCTGCAACAGGCACATAAAACTAACATCAAAAAAGTATAGGCAAGGTGTTCTCTGTATTATCCAGCTCAGTAGAGCCATTAAAATTACTGCAAGAATTACCAGACAGGCTTTACCACTGAAACCTCACACCATGACTGACACACATGTTATTATTTAGGTATGGTCTGTCAAGTAGCAAAATGCTGTCGAATAGATAAAAAGCCCTATTGCGATAAATTTCAATTTTGTTTTCAAACCAAAGCAGATGAGAAAGGGCGTATCTGCCTCATTTTTAAGAGATGCAAGAGTGAAACCATGCAGAGCATAAATTAGTACTTTACACTAAACACTTTCAAGAGCTGTTGGGACTTGAAGAGTCTATTCTGCAATGGCAGTGTTAACACAGGCAGGGGCTGGATGTAACAACAGAAACCTTTCAGTCACGGACATTTCAAGCGTCACTTCCAGTGACTTTTAGTCACTACACGTAAACAAGGAATGACAGAATTATGGAATCATTTAGGTTGGAAAAGCCCTCTATGACCATCAGGTCCAACTGTTCCCCAGCACTGCCAAGGTCACCACTAACCCATGTTCCCAGGTGCCACATCCACATGGCTTTTAAATCTCTGCAGGGACAGGGACTCCACCACTGCCCTAGGCAGTGCCAGGGCTGTGCCAGGGCTGGACAACCCTTTCCATGAAGCAATTTTCCCTAATATTCAACCCAAATGGCCAGTTACTGGACAGACAAATGCACCCTTTGCTATAGGTTTGTAGCACGAGTGGCTTGAGCACTGCAGAAAGTCAAACTCTATATTCTAAGCAGTGCTAAAAACAAAGAGGTTGTGTGACTAGACACCATGTACCCCTTCCCCACCCTCTGACCCACATTCCCAGACTTTGATCCCCCCCTTCCCACCCTCTGCACCCCCTTTCCACCCTCTGAATCCCCTTCCCACCCTTTGCACCCCCTCCTCACCTTCTGACCACCTTCCCACCGACTGACGCCCCCCCGCACCCTCTTCCCAGTCTCTGATCCCGATTCCCACCTTCTGACCCCCTTCCCAATCTCTGACCCCCATTCCTACCCTGTGACCCCCTTCCCGCTCTCTGCACCCCCTCCTCAATCTCCGACCCCCATTCCCACTCTGTGACCCCTTCCCACCCTCTGTACTCCCTTCCGCTGTCTGCACCCCCTCCTCAATCCCTGACCCCCATTCCCACCCTGTGATCCCCATTCCCACCCTGTGACCCCCTTCCCGCTCTCTGCACCCCCTCCTCAATCCCTGACCCCCATTCCCACCCTGTGATCCCCATTCCCACCCTGTGACCCCCTTCCCGCTCTCTGCACCCCCTCCTCAATCTCTGACCCCCATTCCCACCCCCTATTTCTTCTCCACGCTCTCACCCCCGTTCCCACCCTCTGAACCCACGCTGCCTTTTGGAAGTTCCCAGTTACTCCCAGCTGTTCGGCCGCGCTGACACGGCGCGGACGGCACAGCTGGAGGGGGTAAATCCCAGGGGAGGGACAGGAACAGCTTCGGGGACTCTATTTAGCAATTCCTGAGGGCAACACGAGCTGCCCCCCCACACCTTTCCCCCCCGCCCCGGGTGAGGGGCCCCTACAACCGGCTCCGTCCGCCCCAGAGCCCTGACGCCTGGCCCGCAGGGATCCCTCCCGGTGCCGGGATCCGCGGGACACGGGATCCTCACCCCTCAGGAGCGCCATGGCCGCCCCGCTCCGCTCCTGCCCCGCTCCGCGCCCCGGCCGAGCGCCGCGCCCGCCCCGCACATTCGCCACGCCGGCGGCGGGGCGGGGCAAGAAACGCGCGGGAGGGGACTCGTCTGATGGGTTAACCTATCCGTAGATTTAATTTATTATTTTACTTATTTAGAATGTGTTCTTGTGCTGGTTTCCTTTCTTTCCTTTTTTTTTTTGAATTCCGCCTCTGTTCGGTTCGATTTTCCAGTGGCGGCTTTGGCGAATCGGCGGCGGGCGAAGGCGAGGGCGGGCGGCGATCCCTGAGGGCGAGCTGAGCGCCCACAGCCATCTCCGAACGCCTCGCAGTAATTACTGTTAATTACAGTTAATCACAGAGTCATGGAGGTTGGAGAAGATCGCCAAGACCATCGAGTCCAACCTGTGCCCGATCCCCCAGCCCAGAGCGCTGAGTGCCACGTCCAGTCGTTCCTTGGACATCTCCAGGGATGGGGATCCACCACCTCCCCGGGCAACTCCTGCCAAGGCCTGACCACCCCTTCCATGACGAAATTCCTCCTCGCGTCCAACCTAAACCTCTCCTGGCGCAACTTCTGACCATAAACCTGCTGAAGTTGGAGGGTTGCAGCCCTGCTTTCCTGGACGTGGATGGAGGAGAGTAGGAGCTGCCTGTAGCCCATCGGTTTGACACCAGAAAGCCCTTGCACGCTCTCATTTTCCAACATTGCAGACATTGAAAAAATAGGGGGAAAATGAGCTAAAAAAGCCTGCGCCTCACCACCCTCGTGGCCAAGAATAAGCAAGCTCTCAGCTGCACCAGGGGATCCACAAAACTCACTTTCCACAGTTCTGGTGGTTGAAAATGCACCTTGAAGTATGTAGTACGTACCTTGATTTATGTGCATAAATGCTTCAGTGGAACCGTCCAGACTGTTAGGCTGAAGATGAGAAGACTGGTGAAGATATTTCATGTACAAACAAAAATTGTCACACGTCTTCATGAACAAAATTTAAGTTCTATAAATTTTCTAGAAGAAAAAATGTTTTCCTGTGGAGATTTTCATTTTTTATTTCAAGTTGCTACATAATTCCAATGATTTAATGAATCTATAAATCAGTGAATGTACAGCAACATGCAACTTAGTCTTTTAAAAGAGCTGAGGGTTTTCCCATATTTTCTCTCTCTGCCACTGACTTATTTAAGTCTCATTTGAAGCTGAAGGAGGTGATTCTGCCCCTCTACCCCACTCAGGTGAGACTCCACCTGCAGAGCTGCCTCCAGCCCTGGGGAACAACAGCACAGGGATGTGGAGCTGCTGGAGCCAGTCCAGAGGAGGCCATGGAGATGCTCCGAGGGCTGGAGCCCCTCTGCTTTGGAGCCACGCTGGGAGAGCTGGGGGGGTTCACCTGGAGAAGAGAAGGATCCAGGGAGACCTGAGAGACCCTTTCAGGGCCTAAAGGGGCTCCAGGAGAGCTGGAGAGGGACCTGAGACAAGGGATGGAGGGACAGGACAAGGGGGAATGGCTTCCCACTGGCAGAGGGCAGGGTTAGATGGGATATGGGGAAGGAATTTTTGGCTGTGAGGGTGGTGAGGCCCTGGCACAGCTTTCCCAGAGCAGCTGTGGCTACCCCTGGATCCTTGCAAGTGTTCAAGGCCAGGTTGGATGGGGCTTGGAGCAACCATGTCTAGTGGAAGGTGTCCCTGCCCGTGCCAGGGGGCGGAACTGGATGAACTTTAAGATCCCTTCCAACCCAAACCGTTCTGTGATTCTGATTCTGTGATTTAAGCACATGCACAAGGGCTGGCAGTGCATCCCCTCTTCCTCATTCATTTACAGTGGCTTTCAAGGCCTTAAGATTCCGCACTCAATTAATTTCTAATTTGCTCAGATTATTTCAGCATCTCTGAAATGAAGTTATAATTTCTAAACCTTTCAATGTCTTGAGTAAAATCTTTGATACTGTTAATTTTTTCATAAAGTACTTTGTAATGTTTATAAAGCTACTTTGTAACATTAAAATAGAAGAGTTTCCAGGAGACAGAAGAAAATATTGATAGAGGTTATTTTTTTACATTTCCGTTTTTGACCACAAGTCACAACTTCTTCAAAAGTGTTTATTTCACAAATTTTGTTTTTATCCCCATCTGAATAGCACAGTGACTATTACAAGCATTTTCTTATAAACAAAGGTGTAGTTTACAGATTTGTTCAAAATGAAAAAATATTCTATAAGCAGTAGTATTTCATCTACAGTATTCACTCATGTATATCATTCAACTTTGACAGCAGCTATACCTTCTGCTCATTAAGGTAGACGCTTCACACCAAAGAAAAAATAAAATAAAATCCCCAAACAAATAAAATAGACATTGCAATACAGTAGCACTTTTTTTTTTTTTAAAATACATAATTTTTTTCTTCTAATTTCAAATTAATTTGAAAGTCTTTGTCCACTGGCATTCACACCTTGAAATAATTTGGATACTCATCGGGGAATATGTTCTCTGGCTTGTTTTACTTATCATCTACCTTGCTCGAATTTCTTTCAGAAAAAAAATAATCCATTTATGACTGTTATATATATGTGAATCAACAAAGTCAGAGGAAAAAGGTTCATGGATGTTCATGCAATTTATTTTAATTAGGTTCTATTTATATGCAATGATAAAATGCTAATTTTTCAGTTAATGGTCTAAAAGAATAAGTTTGAACAATTCTATGCATTTACCATTGAAAAGGGAGGAAAACAACCTGTTGTTTCAAGTGCAGCTGTTTCATTTGTATCTTTTGCAAATCACGCAAATAAAAGGTCAGGTCTGGCAAAGATTTCAGTGAGCAAGCTGCAGGATGATTAATGGCAGCCACTCTGCTAAAAAAATATGCCCACATTTTGTTACTGTTTCGCTCCTACAAAGAAATTCTTTTAGATCCAGTGGGATAAACTGCATGAGCAAAAAATGATAGTGACATAGGATTGCATCAAATCAGTCTTAAGGTCCAATGTTCTACAGCAGCTTTACCAGACAAGATAAGCAACCTCAGCTACAAAATGCCAATAAAAGGGAAAGAAAAACAGCAAAGGAAGTTTCTGGTGAAAATGAAACGTGGACATTGGAGACATCCTGGATGTTTCTTGTAGGTCATTGGAGACATCCTGGATGTTTCTTGTAGGTCAGCCAGCACATGCCTGAACACATGTTTGAAGTGTTGGGTTTGAAATGCTGCTGATTTATGTGATTTGGGGGTTTTTGAACGTTTATTTTATTTTATTTTTATTCCCAATAGTGCTTTTCTGAGATATGTCATACATGCAACAGTCAGCATGGGTCAGTATTGGGGTTTTTTCCTGGGAAATTCAAAGTGTTTTTGCAGACCTTGTCAAAGTAAGATTTTATAAGTAGGGTTTTAAATCCACAGACAACTTTTTCTATGACCAAATAATAAAAACATTCCCCTCTTTTAATGCTTTTTTCAGAGAAACAGTGGTTGAGCTAAAGGCACAGAGTGGGAAAATGCTCAACTGAATAATCAATATTTAAAAATAAAGACAGATCTGGAGAAGAGCCAGCGTTCTCAAAGCCATGCTTTGTGTTCAATTAGCTTTTTAAATAAAGAAGTGCTAATCTGAGGAAAGGCATGCTCGAACATAGCAATTCAACTAACATTTAAATACAAATTTTAAAAATTTCTAACAGAAAAGACAACATATATTAAAGATATTTCATACAGTGTCCTCTTTCAGATGGATCTTACTGGATAAACCACATGATCACAGATCAAGACGTTAAATCCCAGTTCCCATCTATACATACCAAGAGTTTTTAAGAAAGTACATATAAATTATGATCCTGAACGTGGAAGGACCATTATCCCCTAGAAGACCATTAAGCCCATTTTATAATTGTGATCAGGAACAAAATTGTTGCAGAAGAGGATTCTGCAGCAACCTGTTGTTAGTCTGAGTGATAAGCATTAGTTAAATCAATCTCGTGGGAATTGTACTGCAAATAATTTACTTCAGTGAGAGGTAGAGACCTGAGGTGCCTGAGAGGAAACTGCTGACCTACTATGAATCCTGAGCAATAGCTCTGTGTTAAAACCACCTGTTAAAAGGGTGAATTCCACTTCGAATTATCTGTTCTTGAACCATGATGACTACTAGAGTTTGGAAGGAAGGGATGGGAGACAATTAAAAAAAAATTCAGAGCACTGCAAAGACATTCATTGTGAAAAGAGGTAGGTACAAATAAATAAAGATGGTGTAGATGAGTGGGTGACAGGAGTGTGGGCTTGCTGGGCGCAGACAGCAAACTGGTGGCACTACCCTCATTGAATATAAAGGGGAGATGAAGGCACTACTGAATACACAGCAGATGTGAGTGCTCAAGGACTGTAGTTTGGAGGTAGTGCTGGCTCTATACAAGCAAAACATCTTCTGTGATTAGCTGGGTGATGGTTAGGGGGGAAAAAATATTTTCTTAGCCTTAAGTCTGTCCTTCAGTGGTAACAGCCAGTCTAAACCAGTCTCCATTTGAAACAAGGTATTTATCCACTGGCATAGACCAATACAATTCTTCACAGCACTCAGCTTTTCCTTTAAAAATGTGCTTTCCTTTAAAAGTGTACTATATACAGCTATCTAGTACATACAGGACTATTACAGTTTGTATATACATAGATTATATACATGATGTTTAAATCAAAACACACTCCTAGCCTAAAAGGGTAACTGCAGCAGACAGGAGTTAGTGTTCCTTCAAGACACTTCACATTCTTCTTTAAACCTCTGAGCAGACAGTGTAGCAGTGTTTGGATACGATTTACAGCAAATAAAAGTAGTCAGATGGAGAGATTGGGTTTTTCTTTGAAAGCTTTTTAACCATCGTGAAATTGCGGGCCACAAAATAAACCAGGACCACAAAAGCAGGTAGGTTAAGATCTATTCAGACAAGATCCTTGTGGAAGTGGAAAGGGCAGAATGCTGGCTGCCAGACGTCCTGGTTGCAATTTGGCACACTGTGCTATGGCAGGAGCATCACCACTCTGAGCAGTTGGGTAGCACCACTCAACCATGGGAACCCACCTCTTTCCCTGCTCAGCAGCCACTGAAAATTTAATGTGTTGTGAGAGTACCAAGAAAAAACAGTGACTGTCTTTGTGAGCAGCTGGTGCTCTCCAGCATCAGTGTGGTGAGGCCAGAAGGTTGGTTTGTTTCTAAATTGAAGCTAATAAATTTAGTAAAAAAAAATCCTAACAGTTTGCACTGATTGCAGTTATTTATTTAAGGTCGTTGTAGACAAAGAGTTCGTGTTCATTCTTAAAGAAATGGCTCACATTACCAACACACCATCTGACAACTTTTTTTGTGTTAGAACATTTCACTCCTTTTTTTTTTTAAACCTTTTTTTTTTTTTTTAAGTATTCATTTCTCTAAGCCCTGTATATGCACAACTGGTAGCATTTTGGGGTGGCTACTGGCATGAACACAGAGTTTTTCCACGGACAGCTACAGCTAGGACTTACACACGGAACTAATTAGTGCTGGGGACCCTGTAATTAAACTGGGCTGCCTTAGCGTGATCTATGCATGAGATTCTGACACACGCCGTGTAAGAGGTCCAAGAACCTTGATAGCCACTGGATGAAAGCTTTTGACGCTTACCAGCACAGGGAAAGCCAACAGTAGGGATCAGGATGACGCCATTCTACAAGCAGAAGGCTTAAGGCAGTTTCTCGTATCATGGTTATCTCGCTACGACAAAACCTTTGCTAATGTAAATTTGGTAATGGAGGAAAGTCCACGCTGCCAATTTATTTAAATTCCCATGAAGCAGAAGCACTGGATGTAGTCAGGAGGAACAACAGCATTTCTCAAACATAGAATTTGTGACAAATTCCACATCAGTGGAAACAAGCAGCATCCCAGGCCGTTGCTGTCTCCCACTTCCTGTTCCTTTTCGTTAGTGGCTTTTGGAGATGATTATGGGTTTTGAACTATGTCAACATCAAATCAAGCAGTAAAAAATAAATCTACTTTTCAAGTATCCTTATTTCTGAGCCGCAAATTACAAAAAAACCAACCAACCAACCAAAAAAAACCCCAAAAACATATGGACCAGTCCCTCTTTTTACTCTACATTTCAACATCCATATATTACTGTGCACTGGTTCTTCCACAAGCCTGTTTGGTCCATATTTAAAGAGCTCCTTGAATTCCTTTAATGATTTTTTTCTTTCATTGTTGGAGGTCTCTGGGTATGAGAGGTGAGCTTAATTCTACTTTCTTCAGACTTTATTGAGAAAATCCAAGTTGAGAGAAGCAGGGAGATGAATGGAGTCCATGGTGATGGAGGATGGGTTGAACGGGAACGAAACTGGGAACACATGCTTGAAGTCTAACAGCAGCTGTGGAGGGTCATTCCGTTCCTGCAAGTGCATCTATGAGGTGTGGGAGAAGAAAACAAATTTAGCATCACTTGTTGCCTTTTCTTTGCCTGTGTGGTGAGAATGTACATAATTTTATAGACAGTGCAGAAAAGTGAGAACTACTTTGTTCTCTATTGCAGCAGCTTTCCTCTGAGCAAGGAACTTCTACCCAGACTGTAGAAAACACTGCTTCAGGAGAACCTGGCTATGTTTTCCAGATGAGCACAAAGCAAGATACAGGAACCTAAAAGCAACATGACCCCCTTGCACAGAAAAACTAGCACTGCACAATACCAGCAGTCTCTCTTTGATTCAGCTGCTCAGCAACGGAAACATATTCTGTGGGTAGCTGAACACATTTCTTTTTCCTGCCTCCTCCTTCTGAGCATTAAAAAGTGTTTTATTTTTCCTTTAGTTCCAAATTTCTACCTCGTGTCTTAGAAGGAGCTCCATTTCCCCAATGCTTTGCTGACTCCTGCAACCTTGTGTTCTTACTAAACAGCTGAACTAGCTGAGTTGGGAATTTGGGTGCTTATTTCATTTTGTGATTAACAGCCTGGTTAACCCTGCAGCTGTGTGTTGTAGGTGTGTCCTGAACTCAGGACAACATGCAGCAGCATGCCTATTACAAAATGCCCGAGTTAGCAATGATTTAATACAGATGTCACTGGAATTACACAGATGCCATTCGTGCCCTCCAGTTTACAGCCATTTAATTTTACCTGTATGTTTCGTATGAAAGCTACTGTCACACGTTCTTCAAACTCGTTCACAGGAGTGTAGAGATTAAGTATCTTTACGATCTGTTGAAAAAAAAAAATAGGATTACAGAGAGTCATAAGAAGCCAAACCTTTCCAGAATGCAAAGCACCACTAACAGTTTGTCATGATAAGGCCATAATAAGTCTCCTGTGACACAAATGAGAAGCAGAAGCAGCACTAATCTTGTCCTGGTGTTTTCCTTTGCCTCCTGTAAGTTATTGCAATGGACCTCTCAAAGTCACTTCTTATTGCAATGTTTGTAAACTGGGAATAAACTTGGACAACAGGTTTGTACAGGGATGTCACTTAGTTGGCACATGGTGTTACGGGTGACTTCAGATGTCACCTCTACAATGCTCTTCTTGATGCTCCCTTACTCCTGCTCCTCCCCTACTACCCTTCAGCTTCTCTCAAAAACACTTGTTCAAGACAGGGAGATGGAGATACATTAGAAAGGCTCTCCAAGAATCACTGGAGATCAGCTCACACCTCTCACTTCTTAAGTCATTATCAAATTTAGACCAGGCAATCCAGCAGCAAAAAACATGAGTTTATATCCTCCTGGGATGGAGTCTCAAATTTTAAGGTCAGATCCATCCAGCCTAGGTGGGCACTTCTCGACCTCCTGCTCCAAACAGGAATCCTTGGGGGGCATCCTGCAGACCTAGCCAGGTTAGACCTGGCAGAAGACAACAGGTGGGTTAAAATCCCAAGAGTCTGACTTACACCTTGAACTCCTCAGGGGTGGGTTTCATTTCAGCACACTTCTGGAGCTCCTGTGCCATCAGTGGCACTGTAAGAGAGGAGCCACCACAGTGACCACCTCTGAGAGGAGTCACTCCTGAAAAGGACAAATTGCCCCCGCTGAGGGAATGGCAGACTGAGGCTGGACAGTGAAGAACTGGCACCAGGGGACCCCCCTTTCCCACTCCTTTAATCATCCATACCCTGTGGTGTAAACCTCTGCCCTGCTGCCTACCTGCTGGGTCGTGAGTGATGTGCACAGGGAACAGATGGCCTCGGCATCCTCCGAGGTTTTCTTCTTCAGCTGCAGAAGCTGTGCTGCCTGAATCAAGGGCACCAAAGTTTGTGCTGCTCCACTCTGCTGCAGATTCTTCCCATGCAGCCATTCCTCCAGCTGGCTTATGTTAAACCTGGGTAAGCAGCCGAGACAACATGCAAGCTCAGAGATAAGGCATAGCAGCTCAAAAATCCTCCATGAGGCTCAAGATATGTTGCAGTGCTGGTATATGTGGCTTTTTGTGATGCATAGTTGTGATACACACGGCAAGAGACTACCAGAACAATGCTTCATACTCAACAACTCAGAGAAAAATTTATACTCTACGTACCTTACAAATATATGAGCCATGTAACAGCCGAAGAGCACAAGGGAGGTGCTTTCAGATTCCTCCAAGTTTCAACAGTCAATTAAAATTAAGCTTTTAACCAGCTTGTAAACGCTAACAAAATCCTGCAAGGCACCCGAGTACCTTTGAAAATATCTCCACAAAAGCTTTTGCTGTTCCCACCACCCAGCTCAAGGGGAGCACACAAAGCTCCAATGCGGAAAGGGGAGCGGGTAGCAAAAGGAAGATTTAAATCATTTCCTCTGAGAAGTGCACTTAATTAACAAAACTTCCTCAAGCAGGCCCATCCCTGCCCCAAGCCCCAGCCCCACCTCAGCTGCATGCCCGTGCTCCACGAGCAGACATCCTTCCTCAGCAGGAGGTTGTTCAGGGTGACCGCATTGATCATGTAGAAGATCTGCTTGAACACCTGCTGGACGATCTCTGGGTCCAGACCCTGGTCACACATGATGCTGTGGAACGTGTTCAGCTGGCGGATCATGTTGTCCAGGCTGTAGGATGTGTCAACTTCTGGTGAGTTGGAGATGTATTTCCTGTAGCCCATTGGCTGGACACCAGAAAGCCCTTGGATACTCTCATTTTCCAACACCGCAGACACTGAAAAAAGGGGAAAAATGAGCTAAAAAAGCCTGTATCCAACTACTTATTAGTCGCTAGAGGGAAGAACAGATTCCTCTGTGGGCTGTAACAAACATGTATCAGTCTCAGTGATGCAAGTGGTGGGTGCTGCGAGGTCTGAGAGCAGGGCAGATCCATGAATTGATGGTTTGCTCCGATAATATGAAACGGTTAAAAAGTACACAAATATCACGGAATACTAGCACATTATGCCATGAGCAGGGACACCTTCCACTAGAGCAGGTTGCTCCAAGCCCCGTCCAACCTGGCCTTGAACACTTCCAGGGATGGGGCACTCCTCAGATTCAGGGATTTGGCCAAGGAGGTAACTCTCCTCATAGTTCTCTCATCCTTCCAAAACAAGGTCTTTATAGTCTTTTTCCTCTTCCCAGTTTTCTCCTCCGCACATTTCCACCCATGAAGAGGTTAACCATGAACATGTTGTGGAGGGGAACCCACCAGCACCACCTCACCTCTGTCACTATCCCCCCAACAGAAAGGAAAGGGATACCTTCAATCAAGGTGCAAAAAAACCCCCCTCATCCTTATTGGTTTCTATCATGGGGGAAAATAAAAACTCTCCCAGGTCACGTTAGCACTGTGCAGAGGTCTGTTAAACAGCCAGAGCAGATAACCTCAGCCAGGAAACTGGAAGTTAGAGGCTGTGAACTCACCGGTCATGGGCTGGAGGATGCCCTGTGCTATGTTAATGAGCTGCTGGTAGATCTGGATGGAGAGGTGGCTCAGCACCTGGCGGTACTCAGTCAGGTCAAAGTTCTTCAGACAGTGCTCGTTCTGCTTCGGCGTGTTTTGTGTCATGAAACCCTGAGCAGGAGGAGAGTAAAACACCCAGGTTCGTTATTCCACCCCTTTACAGTCCATCAAAACCACTGCATTAAAAAAAAAACCTCACACCCTCAGAGTACAATATACCCAAAGTACATTTTCACTCTATTATGGAAAAGCTCAAGACTCATAAATCACCTTTGATTTACTCAGGCATTTGTTCATAAATTATTACTAGAGCACTACTTTTTGAAGAAAATCATTAGACTATCAGTTTTTCGTTTTAGCTTTAGCGAGGAGCAACGTTTCTACTAATTGCAACACACAGAAACTAGAAAATGACATTTCAGTCCTAGAGAAATTACTCCTTAGCTATGTGTGTATCCCTTTGAGCTGCAGTCGTTCACGGGAAACCACGTATTCAGATATTAAGATTTTAGAAAATTGAAGAAAAAATTATAACCCCGTGCTATGTGCTTTGACAACATTCAAACTGATCTGAGGTTTATAAATCTCTCCAAATAGCCAAATTTGTTGCCTGCCTTTTGCTGAAGAAGCAGCTGATCTCTGATGCTGCGTGTGGATGCCGTGAGCCCTGAGGTCTGGGCTCGAACATTAATACCAGTTTTAGAGGCAGAAGCAAATGTGACGTACAGTAATTTTGCAATTAACACAGATGCTTTAATTGCCTGTTCATATGGTCTTATTTGATGTCAAAGTGAGAACTATGCAACTGTTTCTGTTGGTTGCTGACGAGCAAAATGCAAAAAACCAACATGTGGATATTTGAGTTGATGTCACAATTTCCCCATTTTCCTGACTAATCAAAGAGCATGCTCTTCACATGAAAAGACTGCACATAGTTTGGGATTTTCTTTTAAGTCTTTTCTTAAAAATAGGTTGAATTCAAACTAAAGAGAACAGTATTTTTGAAACTGCTCAGAATTATTTTTCCTCTCTTTTTTTTTGCACCCAGTTATCGATGGAATTTGCAAACAGCTGATTCATTGCACACAGTAAATCATGGCAAAGAATATGAAGTTTAAGTTTGGGTTGGTTTCTTTTTATCCTGCTGGTTTTCTGCAGAAGATTTTCTTTAAATGTAATATTATTATCCGGACAGAAGAGGGCAAATGGGAGCATAACTCCTAGTAACTATTCTCTAAATTATATTCCTTTTTATTTTAAATTTTAATTTTAAATATTCCAAGTCCAGCACTGTGGTTTTACACACAAATCATTAGGTTTTGAATGACCTAAATAGTTAATTAC
This sequence comes from Chiroxiphia lanceolata, assembly GCF_009829145.1. Taxonomy (NCBI): domain Eukaryota; kingdom Metazoa; phylum Chordata; class Aves; order Passeriformes; family Pipridae; genus Chiroxiphia; species Chiroxiphia lanceolata. Next base: position 1,031,167 of record NC_045671.1, on the reverse strand, counting down.
ATTGCCTGAAATTGTTTTTTATTTATTCTTAAAGTTTGAATGCTGAATATATCTAAGAAAAATCAAGACTAAACAAAAAGCCCAGTATTTGGCTGTTAAAAAATATAATATGCAGAATAGATAGCTACAAGGATGGCAGCATGCATTGTTATGGAAGGACTGTAATAACCGCATTTTGTTGGAGGGGATCAGCTATAACAGAACTTACTTCAACTTAGGAAATATTACTGAGGTGGGAAGAAATTACAGAATTTCCTTCTGAAATCTCATGTTACGATTATCTGTGAGTGACAGGATAAGGGGGAACGGCCTCCCACTGGCAGAGGGCAGGGTTAGATGGGATATTGGGAAGGAATTCTTGGCTGTGAGGATGGTGAGGCCCTGGCACAGGTTGCCCAGAGAAGCTGTGGCTGCCTCTGGATCCCTGGAAGTGTCCAAGGCCAGGCTGGACAGGGCTTGGAGCAACCTGGGATAGTGGAAGGTGTCATTGTCTATGGCAGGGGTTTGGAACAAGATGGGGTTTTAGGTCCCTTCCAACCCAAAACATTCTGGGATTTTAAAATTCCAGGAGCTGCCTCATGTTATAACCAGATTAACAAAGGAGGGAAGTCAGAGATCACCCCAGGGAGGGTTAGAGGGAAGCCACTGCACCCAGGAGATTCAAGGAGCCTCCCTGGAGGAATCCCAACACACTCCAGGCCAGTGATGGTTTCTCACCTCGTCTCCACTGTATTGCTTCAGGCAGTGCAGGAGGCGACACACGTTCGCCAGCCAAAACGATGTCATCTCAAAGTCATCGTGGTGTTTCTGGAGAAACAATATTAAAACCTGTGAGATCCCCCCTCCCCTTCCTCGGGCGATATTAGCATACCAAGACAAGGCAATTTTGAGTTTCTCAGCCTAGAATCAGGCAGCTTTCTCTCTGCAGATGGGCAGTATTAGCCACTTCCTCCCTACAAACTTTTTTTTAAAAAGAATCCACAAGTGCAAACAGTTTTATTGCTTAGATCATAATTCTCCTTGTTGTTCTAAAAAGGGAAGCTCGAAGAGCGATTTGGTTTGCAAATCACCGTAAGAGCTGAATATCACAGAGTTGGACGTGGTTATTACCATTTTACAGCATCTCAACCCCAAGACAAGAGCAAAGGGACACCTGCCTTCAGCACTTTCTTAATGCCGTTGATGGTGGAGGTAAGCAAGGAGTGCACCTTCTGGTCATCATTGATGTAATCTGCATGTCTGAGGCACATGAAGAGGATGTAGGCAGGAAGGCAGGGAACAGTAGCAGACACTGCCTGGGGCTTGAGATCTAGAAGATTTGACAGTTAAAAACCCAAACAAACAAACAAGCAAACAAACCCCACAAAGAAACAAACTTAAAATTTTACCAACTGACAAGCAAAGCAGAGAACACCAGACCTGGAGACGCACCCAGGCAAACCCTTCTTTCCCCAGCCCTGGGGAAAATGATGTTTTGGCTCTGCAGCTGGCATCCCTCTCTACAGCATGGACACAGAACCAGAGGTCCAGCTGCAGGACAGATGGACCTGCTGAGGAGCCACAGCACTGGGGCTTGGGAGGGCAGCACTGTCTGCACTGAGGTGTGTGACAGCATCCCACTACACCTGATGGATGCACAGATAGAGTTAGAGCTTCTTCACCACATAAAAGCCTACCCCAGCAGCACACAAATCACCTTAGAAAAGCCCCCTGAAGCTTTCAGGTGTACCTGCCACAGTTTGTAACCCCCCCTCTTCTGAACTGATGACATAGTAAATCTCTCCTTCCATCAAGATACGGAATCCTAATGGCAGCTGAAGGCACTTGTAGCCTCTACAGAACAAGCCTGTCTGATTAGGGGAAGTTCAAAGACCACAGCAATGAGTAGCACTGCTCTTTGAGCACTTTTTGGATCCTCACAAGGCTTTTCAAACAGCACAGAACAGGGGGATGCTGCAGCAATTCTGATCAGTCTGTGCAGCAGAGAAGAGCTCACAGGTTCATTATCTGTTATCTGTTATTACCTCATAAACCAAACTGCCTTTGTTCCACTGCTGTTCCAAATCCCCAGGGACTATCCTTCTGCTACCCCCTCCCCATCTATTACTACATCAGCAACTTACTGCCTGCTCTAAAAACTGCAGCCTTGTTTTGCATTTCCAATTTTTTGCTATCCCTAAGGATTACATCCATGCCTGTCTACCTGCTTAGTGCAGCTACTTTACCTACCCCAATTGCCACCACCACAAACGTGCAGCCCCAGAAGGGATTAATTTGAGATGGTCTATTTGTCTACCTTGATCTCACAAGTTCACAAATGCTCCCAGGCAAGAGAAGCACGAGTCAGGCAGAGGAGCAGAGGAAATTCCTCACCTGTAATGAGGTTTCGGATGAGGAGCGGCTCATCTTCTTTGTAATACTCCAACATGCCCTGAAAATCTTTCTCCTTCCTCTGGACAGCAGCTTGCATGTTACTGTCGTGTGGCCTCCTGTCTGCTGGCAGCGTGGTTTGGGATGCTGTGAGGAGAGAAGAGCATGAATGGTGGTACCTGGAAATCAAGAACTATTCACGTCCTGCAACGGTCTAAGTGCAGACACCAAGTCAAAGTGTTATATAATAAACTCCCAATAATGCCATCAGCTTTGACAGACCTATAAAAAAATATAAACAACCAGGCCTTGAATTACCAGTCAGAGTTTTCAGACTCTGAATGAAAGAAAAAGTGCAAAAGTTGAACTTACGAGAGGAAAAAATGAAGCCATTTTTATTTTCCAAGAGACCACAGGCTAGAAGGTGGTAATCCTGTGGGAAGCTCTTTAGTGTATGGTTTTCGCAGAAAGGGGGGAAAAAACCAGGCAGGCAATGATAAATCCCTAAGCATCACATCTTCTGTCTGTCTGTAAAGCTGCAGAGCCACGGTGGCACCGCTCAAGTTTAATAAAGCAGAAGAGACCAGCATGCAAATACTGCAGTAAACAGCATGCAAATCACACTGACAGAGACCAGCTGGGTGAGCCATGGAAACCCTCCAGTTATTCAGCTTAATTTCACTTAATGCCTCGTTTCCAGGAATTAGCTCATGAGAATGGGGCCCTCTGATTAATCACGGCTTCTCCAGAGAACGGGAAGCTCTTTCTGCACAACACAGATGTCACATTTGAGGTGTTTTCTCATCAAGCAGAATATAAATACATATTGTCATTCCTAAAGGGTTGTAATCTCTCCTCAGAATTGACAGATCAGAGCATTTGCCTGATAGCCACTAGTCTCCTCTCTGTACCTCTGCCTGATCACTGCACTGAATGCAACGAAAGCAAAAAGGTCTCTAAACACCCTCCAAACCTCAGCACAAGGTCAGTGTCAGCTCAGTGCCTGCTGCTAGTTCAGTGCCAGAATGAGCAAAATCTTACTTTCATAGAAAGAAAAAGAGAAAAAAAAACCAAACCCTTGCAGCTCTCCAAGGCTGACCAAAGAAGCAAATTACAAATACAATTCCCCCCTCCCAATGCCTTCCAACAGCAAAGTCACCTTCAAAATCTTGGACCTTCTTCATGTAAATCTTCAGCTGTTTCTTCAGCTTCTTTTCATTCTTTTCCAACTTTTCTACCAGTTCTTTCAGATCCTGAAAAACGTAAGATGCATTTTTTAAAAACTACCCCCAACATTAAGCCCAAGAACAACTCATCTGGGGTGAGTTTAAGGCCGAAGTCTGGTCTAAGAATCACCGTGGCATGGTGGGAGTATGTTGGTAGAAGAAGAGCTGTGTTGTTTCTGGATTGCTCAGAAAGACCCTTACCTACACCACAAAGACTGTGAATGCTGGGCACCTGTTTTCTACAGCAAGTAATACTCACCACCCACAGTGTTTAATCCTGGCTGTTAATCACAATTAAACAGTTCAAACACCATTTGGATACTAGAGTTTTTGGGAAAGGCAAGAAGCCCTCACCTGAACTCAGGAGGTGCCAACATTCCCTCCAGACCTTGCACATAGATACAGAAGGTGAGAAAGGGAAAACTTATGATCAGGCAGGCCAACTTTTTGGAGTGGCAACTGCCCCTCCACACTTCCAGAAAATGCAAGAAAGATGAAAGGATTGTGTGGTCTTTGTGTGTAATGACAGAGTAGAGGCAGCGTAGAGGCAGCCCCAGTGATATAATTTGGTAGGCAGGGCCACAAAGTCGACGAGCTTAAAAAAACATTTAAAAAAAAAAAAAAGTACCTATGTAGTCACAAAAGTCATACAGCAATAGAACATCAGCTTGAGATCAGGCACCAGCGTTCCCAAATGCACCAGACAGATGCTGATGGTTCTGCAGAGATTTTGGCAGGAGTGGAAGAGATCCCTGTGCCCTGCCCTCCCCTCCCCGTCATGTTTCCTATCTCCTTTCTCTCAGCCTGTTCCTTTCCCCTCTTCCTGTGCTTTCAGCACAACCTCTTACCAGGTTTTCATTGGTGAGACGTGTAATTTCTTGCTGAAGTCCCAACTCCACCTGGACCTCCGGAGAGAGCTGCAGGGTCTGCAGGGAGGCCTGCTGCTGTTTCTGCAGCTCTTCTTGCATTGCATCCAGCTGGTTTCTCAGACCTTCCATCTCCTCCTCGTGCTTCCTCCTCTGATCCTGGAGCTGTGCTTCCAGCAGCCTGAGGACAGGACCACACTGATCAGCCTGTGATTTCAACATTGAGGCAGTAACCAACATCTGAGTTGGTCTGAAATACTTTTGAAATTTAAAAACACGACATCAAACATTGGGTGGGGTTTTTTTAAATAAAAGGCGAAAAAAATCTAAGAGCTGCCATTTTTTATTTAACTGTATCACAAGTTTGGGTTCCTTTACTTGCAAAAAGCAAACACATGGCAAGAAAGCAGCGCAGACCAACACATGCAGGTTTTGTTTTCAAAAGCCCAGCTTGAAGGACATTTGTTCCTGTCCTAATTTCCTGTCAAACACCATTTCTTACTTCTGAAAACTGAACTGTATGCCTTGCAAAGGGTTCCATTCCATTGGATTGCCATTGGCCTACTGCTGGGAATGTTGACAAAGGCAGAAGCCCTCATTCCTTAGAGTTCTTTGTAGAGCTGCTATTCATCTTTGTTTAAAAAGAGGTATATTCACAGTTATTTCAATTTTAATTTATAAACTACCTGCAGAATACCACGCACAAGGCAATTTTCCTTCCCCTTGAGGTGTTCCTGCTTTCATCATTGCTGCTGACCTCACCAAGACTCTTCAAGCAGGGGGACAGACTTGTTTCCTACTAGCCCAGGACATACAAACACTAACACCATGATACACAGCTGAGAAAAGTCACCAAAACCACCCCCTTCTTCCACTTTTAGGTGTGCATTCAACATTTTCCTCTAACAATTTGTCCTGCCAACCCTTCCTACCAACCTTTCACCTACACCTTCCAGGTCACCTTTCAGCCCTGCCCTGAGCCTCTGCACAAGGACAGCTGTGGCTGTGGGATGTGATGTGGGGGGCAGTGCCAGAATGCCTTTTTAAAATCCAGTGGAAGAAGGAGTCATCTCCGAGGTGTTAACTGTAGACACCTGTGCTGGTGGGCGTGATGACAAACCCAGCAAGTGACATGGTAATTGATTCTTTGGGGGTGTCCCCACTCTCTGCTAAACAGAAATCTCAGTCCACCAGCTCTTTCAGAAGACTAAAATAAGTGACTCCAAAAGGTATGAGGGCTCTGAGGAAGGGCCATCAGGCCAAGAACTGCAAAGTATTAGTCCCAGATTACAGAGGGTGATGGTGGCAAAGAGGAAGAATGACCCAAGGAGATAATCAAGCCCATGTCCCTGCTGTAGCTCAAGGATGTGATCTCCTAGGCAGAGCTATGGATCACCACACACTCAGGTCACAGGCTTCTCTTCTGACATCAGATGCAAACAGCAATCCCCAAATATGAGGAAGATTTTAGTGTCAATAGCTTTGCATTTACCCAGGACAAGCACAGACACAGAGCTGGGCCAGGGGGGAAAAAGCTACAGCTCTTTCAGGTTCACCATGAACTGTTTCCCTGCAGCAACAATTAGGCATGAGATTTTTTTGTTGTTGTTGTTTTGTGTTTTTTCTTTCACAGCTTGTATAAAAAAATATGCTTTCTAGGAAAGATTTCTGGGTGAAAAGTAGTAATTATTCCCCATGGTGTCTTCTTGTTGTTGTTGTTAATGTCTTTAGAAGATTAAACAATGCAATCTCTACTCCCATTTTGCAGCAAAGGGCAGAAAAGCATGTTTTCCACCTATAGAAACACGGGCAATAATGCACTCAGCCTCATAATCCTGTCAGGAGTTATATTCTTAAGAGGCTTGGAAAATACAGAACCACCATGAAATAAGTATTAAGCTCTTAATTTCCATTTTATTTCTTCATATTGGGATTAGTTTGGATTCAGTTTGGATTAACCATGAGACAGCCTCAAAAGAACACATTCCTTCTTATGAACTTGGGTTCCTACATTGCTTGGAAAAACACATTAATCATCCCTGTTATTTTTTCCTGTTATTGTCTGGTTTTACCCTGATACCTCTAGACGTGACCACTTTAGTCTACTTTATACAAAATATTTCAGGTTTTCATCTCTATAATGTCCTTAAATCTCTTATAAAAATATTGGAGCCCCATAACCACCAAAGACCAGGTTGAAACAGAATAAGAATCCAGGAGTCCCCCAGTGTGTCCCTGTGGGATATTTGCCCAGCAGACCAGGATGTGGGGAGAGCTGTGGAAGGATGGCACTGTATTTCCACCACGTGCCTTCCTTCTTACACCTGTGGACAACACATGGATGGGAGCAAACAGTCTCCAGGAGCAAGCAAGGGTGACAGCATTGGAATAAAAGCACAGGGACTCCGCTTCTTACGAGTCAAGGACTGGGAGAAAACACTTTAGGGAGGTGCTGTATGTTAGTGCAATTTCACTAAAAATATATATATATCTAAAATGGGGGGGGGGGGGTTTTGGTTTCTTGGAGGTCACAGCTTCCCAACACCTTTATCACCCAATTTCCCATTAACCTAACATAATCCTTAACAAATCACAGCTCAGGTATTAGTGGCAACAGCCACCATCAGCAATGCCCAGCCAGAATCACAACAATTCCCTCGAAAATTAGAGAAGAGTCTCAATTCTGCTGGTTTGGAAACCACACCTTCAGCTGCTCCCAGAGAAGACAACAGGTCCTGCAGAGGACCAGAGGGTAAGAGCAGAGCAAGAGAAAGAAACCAAAGGGTGGCAAAAGGGAGGAGAAGACTGAGAAGCAGCAGCAAGGAAAAAAAGAAAGTGTTTGACCTGGCAACTTGCTTTAAACCTTGATAAGCCAAGCCGAGCTCTCCATCTTCATTGAGATACCCCCAGTCCTCAGTCTTGCTAGAAATAAAGGATAGAAAAAGGAAACAAGAGGACAGAAGAAAGACAAAAAGTCAGTTGCAAGAGAAGGAGAAAAGGTGCAGCAGAACCCTTATTAATTTTATTCAGTACTATTATATAGAACACACTTTCATTACACTGTATTTCTTCTTCCACCAAACTGAAGGAGAACCATGCCCTGGTTGTGCCCTGTAAAACACTCCTAGCTAGTGGAGCTTCTTCTCCCTGCCCAGCTGGGACAAGTGACCTCGTGTTGCCCCTTCCTCCCCAACCCACTGCAGCCAACAGAAATCCAAAATCCTTCAGGTCAGAAGGGATCATCACAGATCACCCAGTCCAACCTCCTGGCAGGTTATCATAATTCCCAACTGCTGGTTTTATATCTCCCTAATATGGAATTTTTAAGACAAGTTTCTCCGTTTCCTTCCTTCTGCAGCAACTCCCACTGTCTAAAATAAATTATCCTCCTTCTATTTCAGTTGAGGGTTTCCTCAAACATTGAGTCAAACATATCAGTCTTTCCTCAGAGCAACCCCTGGTCCAAACACCACTTACACCCCTACAAGACCAAATCTCCTCTATATCCATCCAGGCAGAAAAATGCCCAGAAAAGTCTCATCTCACCTTGATACTAGAAGTCTCTGTTTAGCAGATTGTTCATTTTTTGTTGTTTGTTTTGGGTTTTTTTCATGTTATATGAGGCAAGAAACTCATTTATCTCCTTTAATGAGGTACTGAACACGTTACAAATGAGTGATGTAAGCTGGTCGATTTGACCAGAAACACTTGTTATAACAAGATTATACTTGGCTTCGATGTCAGTTAGAAAACAGCTTTTCTTTTTGGACATAACAATTTAAAAAGTAAACAAAGCAACCACCAAACTTAATATATCGTTATATTTCAGACACACACCAAAAAAAAAAAAAAAAAGAGGAACTCAGCCAACATGCATCTTCTATTTTGGAAAGAGCTGTAGCAGAAGCCATTCCCTGGCAAGGAAATCTCTGCATATTTCACTGGAAATGCACAACACACAAACTTTCTACAGCAAATTTTCACAGGAGGAAAGCAGTGAGAAACGTGGTGTTGCCATGAAAGGACTCAGGAGGTGTCTCACTGCCACAGGCAGTTTGTACATCCCTTCCATGCTGGTGTACAGCATTTCTCAAAACCGGCAAACGTTTCAGGCACTGACATTTCCAAAGTTCATCTGTTAAGGCCACATGCATGAATTTAAATTAAAACCTTGTTGCTACCGTATACACAGCAGGTTTCCAAAAGGGTTTGTAGGCTGACAGAAACTAGGAGGTTTATTGGTCTGATTTGCATTATTTCTTAGTAAAGTCTTTCTTTTTTTGGTTCATATAATCTTAACAGGACATATCCTCAGGCACTGAAAACCAAGGAAAAAAGCAGGAAGGATCATCACTATTTACTGCATGTCACTAACCTGTGAAATCTCACACAGTGAGGAGCATTCTGAAGAGATGCATTTTCCTGGAAAACCTCCTTCGAAAAATAGATTTTCTTCCTTTTTTCAAACCACAGGCATTGTGGTAAATGAGGAGAGCAGCTCAAGGAGGAGCTGCTTTATTTACATATAAAATAAATATATACAGGGGGCGATATAAGATACACCTGCCCTGGGAATTAAGCATTTAGTTCATCTCCATCAACACAGCACTGACTCAGAAATCACTGAGCTCCCCTTTCTGCCAGAAGTTCATACTGACCAAGACATTAACCATCAAACACAGGCCCTTTCAAGCTAATTACATTAATTAGTATGTGACAACATAATTTCCTAGAATGCTGGCTAAATCCTTTTCTCAGACAAGGCTGAGAGGAGCTGAAAATGCTTGATTCACAAAGCCTTTCTCCTTTTTCCTTATCTTGGAGGTGCAGGTCTGGGGAGCAGCTGGGACAAACAGCCCTCATCAAAAGTGAGAAATTCCTGCCCAAACACCTCCCTTCCCAAAATGGCAGAGTGGGAAGAGACCCATGGGAGAGTGGCAAGCAGAGATAGCAACCCTTTCCATGTGATGGCCTCTTCCAGCTGCAAAAGCATCCTCCATGTGAAGCCAGCATCAGCCCTTCACTTTGCACTGCATTTGCAGGTGAGACTTACACAGCAGAAAAAAAAATAAAAGATAAAATCCATGTACTCAACAGAAATCACTTGGAAAGTTATCACAGAAGCTAATTTCAAAGACACAGCCTGATTTACTTTGAGCTGCCAGGTTATTAGTTCTAACATCATCACCTGGTCTCTCTTGGCTCTATGTTTCTACCAAGATCAAACAGGCTCCAAAGAATGATCCCAAGAATTAAAACAGGGAACAAAAAGCCTACTTAGCTTTACACTCAGTTATTGAAGCAGAAAATTATCTGGGAACTAACTTGATGATTTCCCCTTTAGCAGCTAAAAGTAAGAAGGAACAAAAAAAAAGAAAGGCAAGCTGAGTTTATTTAATTTATAAAGAGCTGCTTTTGATTCAAACTTGCCCTTGGCCTAGAATCAAAGGGCTTTCCTCTGAAAGCTTTGTGGAGACAGAATCACTATGTGGGCAAGGTCAGCAGCACCTGGCAGAGTTTTTTCTGTTTTCCTCCTGCTGTATTTAGAAGTCCTGCATTACATGGACATGGAGACAACACGAGGTCGATCTCCCACCAAAGTAAAGCCATGCTCTGACTCCAACCTAAATAGCTCAGGTGAGACCCCCCTGCAGAGCTGCCTCCAGCCCTGGGGAACAACAGCACAGGGACGTGGAGCTGCTGGAGAGAGTCCAGAGGAGGCCACGGAGATGCTCTGAGGGCTGGAGCCCCTCTGCTCTGGAGCCAGGCTGGGAGAGCTGGGGGTGTTCACCTGGAGAAGAGAAGGATCCAGGGAGACCTGAGAGCCTCTTCCAGTGCCTAAAGGGGCTCCAGGAGAGCTGGAGAGGGACCTGGGACCAGGACAAGGGGCAATGGCTTCCCACTGGCAGAGGGCAGGGTTAGATGGGATATTGGGAAGGAATTGCTGTCTGTGAGGGTGGTGAGGCCCTGGCACAGCTTTCCCAGAGAAGCTGTGGCTGCTCCTGGATCCCTGAAAGTGTCCAAGGCCAGGTTGGATGGGGCTTGGGGCAACCTGGGATAGTGGAAGGTGTCCCTGCCCATGGTAAGGGGTGGGACTGGATGAGCCTTAAGGTCCCTTCCAACCCAAACCATTTTAGGATTTTATGAAAGGGAAATGGGAGTGGTTCTTGCAGAGCAGGTGGGAGAAGTGTCTCTTGCTTATTAATCCCACTTCAGAATTGCAACTCCACCAGAAAAGCTTCCCATTAAAATATTTATTGATCAAGATCAGAAAGGGAAAGCAGCTCTATTTCTCATGCTGACACCCTCGGGTATAGAGCTGCCTAAGTACAAATGCAAATTTGTGCTGGAGGGAGAGAATGTTAATTTATATCCACAAACACAATAATCCATGCTTCCTAAGCATTTGTTTTCACCTGATTTACTGCCATTGCCACCAGCATACATTTTATAAATCAACCCCAGGAACCATATGATGGGAAAGCTGGTGGTGGTTAATGAGCCACTGGATAAATCAACACAGAAAATCAGGGTAAGAGTATATAGAGCTATTGCTGCTGTCTTACAAGAGCCAAGCTCCAGGCAAGCTTCATATGAGAGAGAGATGAGAGAGGTAATAGGAAACTGAGCCTGGAGACAGCAGATTTCCCTTCCCAAAACTCAAGAGGCCAAAACCCACCAAGGTTGGGCCACATGAACTTCCTAGAATTGTAGCTCGCCCGTGCAATTGCAGGGAAAGGAAATCAGATCCTGGAAAATTATATACCCTGGGTGGGATTTAAAAGCTGTGCAGATGTGGCACTTGGGCATATGGGTTAATGCTGGGCTTGGCAGTGCTTGGACCTGAGGCATACTTTCAAACCCAAATGATTCCGTGATTCAATTCTCTCTGCAGGAGTTAAGTCTGGAAACCAGACCATCTGAAGGAGGGCTGGAGTCCCCTGGAAGGCTACAGCAGACAACATGTACACCACTACGGCCAGATATCAATTAATACTCGGGACTAGTGATGCAACCTGGTCAGACACGTCTTACAAAAGCAGCAACTCTTATTTTGACTCTTTCACCAACTCCTGAACACAAACCAACCATCCCTATGCAGGCACACTGGAAAACTCAGGGAGTAATTAAAGGTGTGCCTGACAGTGGGATTTCATCAGTGCTCACAGCTCCAGGAGAACGTTGGAAGGAAAAAAGGGAAAATTCACAGAATTCATTAAGTGACCAAAAAACACGCCTTGCTGCTGGAAGCACACTGAGCCCCGCTGATTTACTGACAAGAATGAGTGTGGTGTTCAAATTAATTTTATCATCTCTATCACAGGAGAGGCAGAAATTTCATCAGCAAGTTCAGTTCAGGAAAGCAAATATTCAATGGCAATTGAAAAAAAACACGAACACTGGTCCTGATCCAGCCAGACATGATGCTCAGGTGAGAAACCAGTGTAACCAGAGTCCTGGACCCCAACAATCCTCACTCCTCCAGGTCCCTGGGCCAAGACGAAAGCTGACAGAACTAACCTGGGCAGAGCCTCAGCACAGCCATCAGGGTTTTAAACTCTGTTTAAATGGGATGCATGTGGAACCCAGCCCTTCCAGCAAGTCCACCTCTGTACTCACACACCAGGAGATCTCCATAGATTCTCCCAGGGCTTTTACAAGAAGGAAAATGGACGCAAACTCAGAAAATCCAGCACATTCTATGGCAGGAGTTTGGAGGAAATACAGCACAGACGTGATGACCAAAGCTCACCACACAGCTATATATACACTGAATTTTTGCCCAGAAATCTCTCTTTCCCATCACACCTTTTTGGCCATCCAGTTCTGAAAGCATTAAGCAACTCTTCAGAATTTTTTTTATATTTCAGTGAAATATCATTGAATCACAGACTGGTTTAGGTTGGAAGGGACCTTAAAGCCCCCCTCATTCCACCCCCCCGCCATGGGCAGGGACACCTTCCACTAGACCAGGTTGTTCAGAGCCCCGTCCAACCTGGCCTTGATCACGTGCCTTTCCTCATATTCATTAAGGTACAAATAAAACCCTCATTAAGTCATGGTCTGTCGCACCCTGGACTGTTAGCAACCTTCTGCAACCCCTCTCAAAAGTGGCAAAGTATATTGTGTTGTTATTAAAAGCCATTAATTCACAATGGCTTTGTCTTCTATCTTGATGAATAGAAATTATTTAGGGGAAAATAGTCTCAAACATCTGTATTTGTCGAGAGAAAATAAAAGAGATAAACATTCAATTTCCTTGGAGTGAAATAAAAATTTACTTTTCATACTATCTCACTGTTAAATCCATGTAATTTTGTCTTCTTGCAAGACACTACTTTATTATTTGATATCCTCCTGGATAACTGCAAGGATGATTTGATGCTTAGCAATATCAGCCCGTTGTTACTGTAAGGACAGACACATGTTCACAGAATTAACCCCCACTATGGTAAACCTGTAATCAAACAGATGTTCCCAACACTCGGTTTGGATGCAAGAAAAGCAACAATGTGAGTGTTTCCACGGAATACAGCATGTTTGTTAGCTCAGTTAACCACAACAGGCTTTTGCCTCTGGGAAAATGAGAAGGGGACTGTGCTGTCTTCTCAACATAGTATGAGATACTTGTAGTAAGTTACTCACATATCCCAAATCTTAGTCTTGCTGCTATTTATGTACTGGAAGCAAAGTCAAAATCCAGTTTTGCTCGCTTTCATGTTTGCTTTTCCACCTGCTCAGTATCTCCCCTCTCTTGCGGACACACACAGCCCTAACAATGAGGGCTCCTCACCCATTAGAACTAGTCGGAACTAGAAGATCTTTAAGGTCCCTTCCGACCCAAAACATTCCAGGATTCTACGATTCCCTAAGACACGCACTTTTGATTTCATCTTTATGGCCCATCCTTGACCCAAGGCCCATAACACAATCCAGAATCTGGTAACTCTTTGAAAAACGCGTTGTTGATTTTGGTCTGGATCCCACGTCTCACGCTTTGGTCCGGATTCCACCTCTTTCCCTTTGGTCAGCCCCTCCTGCTGCTGGAAGAATTCGGGCCACACTTACCGGTTGGTCTCACACATCCCCTGGTAGGCTTCGATCGCGTCCTCCTGGTCAACGTGCCTGTCACTGTTGGGCCAGCTGGCATTGCTGGGGATTCTCTCCTAAATCCAACACGCAAAACAGCAGCATGACATCCTGCACACCTCTTCCTGTCTTTGAAAGTCCCCGATGCCGAACTGCTCCCAACCATTCTATTAAGAGCTGTTAGAAGTTTCTATTGAGAGCGCCCTCGGGGCGTCCGTCACACCAGAGAGTTTCTACCAACTCACACACATGCAAACAGACAGCAGGAGAGAGAGGAGGTGGAAGTGAAGCAGTGAATATGAGAGAGGGATAAGTGAGGTGCTTGGTCTGAAATAAAAAACGTACCAAAACCTTGAGGAATGGTAAGACAGTGAATAAAAAAAGCCCAAGTTAGAGTTTTCGGAAAATAAACCCTCCCATTGGAACGGGCTCTAAAAACAAAAGCACATCACAGCTGTTTGAAAGTCCACTCGTCTACACACCAGTAGAAACACATTACAGCTGCATCAGACTCGAGTGAGCAGAGTCTGATCCAGAAGCTCCTTCTCTCCATCCCATTTTCCTGCAGAATAATAGCATTGTCAGGAAACATCACCAGGAACATCTCAGACCACCACACCTTGGTACAGGACTGGAGAAGTTGTTCCTTGGTGTGGGCTGGCTAGATCTCATCAGGTATGGGGTTAAGTACCCTACAGCAGTACCATGGGACATATAGTCCTGGGCTGTCTGAAATGTCATGAACTGCAACTCATCCATAGGCAGAACCTCCTATATCCCTGTACAACCCCCTATAATCAGCCCAGGCCATCCTGCACTCAGAGCCTACCAAAGCACAAATAGCATCACTCAGGCAACCACTGAATTTCCACCAAGAGAAGGGAAAATGGAGAAGAAAAGCCGTTACCCTCTCCTTTACCATGTTTTTCCCCATCTCTTTTTGCTGGGCTGCCTTCATGATCTGTGACCTCAGGATGAGCACCTCTTCCTTCCGCACTTCCAGCTCCTCGTTGGCCGCTTTCAGGTGGTTCAGCAAGAGGTTGTAACTGTCCTGGACATCGCTGGATGAGTTGTTCTGGGTTGCTCGGTCTGCAATAGCCTTCCTCAGCTCGTTCAGTTCATTTTTCAGCTTCTTGTTCTCCGACTCCAGCTCTTGCCTCTGGAAAATATCGAGCCATTAACCAGTTTGGATAAGCTGCCTTGTAGTGCCTCATCCTTTTCTGAGACGCCTCTAAGGTGACTCAATTAGTGATGATTATGGCTGACTGATCAATTAAAGACAGGATCTGGATTTTTCTGCCAGTCCAGCCATGTGCCTGCAGTTCAGAAAAGGGTTTTGCTTTTATCAGCAGCCTGTTGCTGTTTAGTAACAATAGTAACAGGAGACACAGGGAGATTTTTAATTTGTTGACACTATTTTTAAACACAAAAGCAAGCTGTTAAAGAAGCTAAACACATTCTTTTCTTCTCAACCTCTTTTCCTTCTCTATCAAGAAATCACTGCAACCCCACAATGTTCAGCTCATCTTTCAAATTCATTAGGTAAACTGGAAGGTGCTGATTTACATGACCCATCATCATGGCAGGCATCCCATTAGGTGAGCCACGGGTCTGTGAATTCCCACTACAGCTTCTTTTCTCATACATTTTGTAATTCCCTCACCCTGGTGCAGTGTTTGCAGCTGGAGGATGTTCTTGCCCTGACATCTCATCAAACTGGCGTTTGACAGGCAGGGGCAATACTGTACAAGTTTGACTGTGGCTGCTTCTCCTGAATAACAATGTGTTTACTGAGACAACTGAAGGGCTCATTTGCTTTTGCATGACAGTAGAAGACAGAAGAATGAAAATCCTGCAGCTAAGGCAGCTTTCATTTCAGCATGTCACCCCTGAAGCTTTGCAGGTGGCAACACAACAACTTGCTCTTTGCAAGCACCCAAAACCCACCTGGAGCATCCTAGCTGGGCCAAGAGCAGCTTTACTCCTGCAGCAGTGCAATCATAGAATCACAGAATGGTTTGGGTTGAAAAGGACCCTTAAAGCTCATCTCATTCCAAGCCCCTGCCATGAGCAGAGACACCTTCCACTGGCCCAGGTTGCTCCAAGCCTCGTCCAGCCTGGCCTTGGACACCCCCAGGGATCCAGGGGCAGCCACAGCTTCTCTGGATAACCTGTACCAGGGACTCGCCACCCTCACAGCCAGGAATTCCTTCCCAATATCCAGTCTAAATTTACCCTTTTTCAGCTTAAATCTGTTAGTCTTTGCTATAAGTCACAGACAGGGTGGGAGCCAGACTCCTGGGGTCCTGCTCACAGACAGAATCCAACTACCCACCTTCTCTTTGCACTGATCCTCCACCCCCAGATGCTTCAGGGTGGCACCCAGGACTGCTCCCTCCTGTCCCCATGCACCCAGACAATGCCAAAACCCAACAGGACCTTTATCTAACACGGCACAAACCAAGACAACTGCCAGTGAGCTGACAAAGTCTGCTGTCTGAGTGATTTGGGATCAGCTCTTTCCAAGGGACAAACCCCATCCACGTGGATCCTCTACAACAGCACAAGATCTGTCCCCACTGAGATCTAGGTGCTTCCCTCTCCCCACCACCTTTTGAGCCTTTCCACAGCTTTCTTCCACAATCCCTCTTATCTCTGGGATATCTGCTTCATTATCATCGTGGGCTGAGGCGAGCTAATGAATCCAAAAATGGCTTGGGAGAGAGGGGGGATGGAGGCAATTTATACAATTTATACAGTGTGTAGCTAGCACAGCTGTGTAAACCTCGTTTCCATAGGAAACGGGTGTTGTAATTATAAATCCTTACAAATTATAAATGGCAAGGCTTATCACAGCAGAGGTGTGAACAGAATAGCTGATCTGGCATCTGGACAGCATGCTCCTAGCTGAACAAACAACATCAGTAATGGAGCATATTCAGGTACTTGATACCATCTGTCATTAAAAAAAGACAGGATAAGAAATGCATGAGATCCAGCAATTCTTCCACGTTTAAGCACAGCTCAGCAGAGGGAGCATATGAGACATGGGCTTTTCTGTACTGGTTTTTAAAGTAGGAGTTGTGCACGTGATGGGAACTGATACCAAACTGGGTTTAACTGTTCCTGCTACGTGGCTAAAGCATCACCTTCACTCTTTTACCGATCATGCTCACAGACACTAAAGGGTAAGATGAAAGCAATTACCTGCTTTTCTACACAAATGGCTCTCCTGTGAGTTTTGTTATTTGCTGCTTAAGACCCCTGATTTCCTTTTTCTTTACTGCCCTCCTCCTTTCTATCCCTTTCTCCCCCTCTTCCTTTTTTCAATGGGTAAGCCACACTGCTGACTCCAAGGACTGGTCATATAAAGTTCAGCTCTGGTTAGAAACGAAGCCAGGGAGACCAGGAAAGAAAGAAATAAACAACAACCCTGCTTCAAAAGCCCATGCCTTGGACTCCGTTCAGACTTTACACTTAAATTCATTCCCTACTCCTTTCCTTGTGGATTTCATGGACCAGCGTTAAAACATCTAGTGTCCCCTGCCAATACACCCTTTCTGCACTAGAATTAGCCATGGCAGTACAGAAGCTAAAATAAAATGCTCTGAATGTGGAAAGGGAGATTTCTACTGACGCTGTGAGAAGTGGTCGCTCTTCAGCACAGTCCAGCAACACTGACTTATTTGACAAATTACAGTCAAAATGTCCTGAACTCACACTTGTCCCAACATGTACAGCATCACAGAGGTGTGAAAGGGGTACCCAAGCACTAACAGTGATGGAAATACCTTCACTCTTTAGAAAAGGGGCTTATATAGCAGTGCTGGGGGAAGTGTGAGCCTGCCTAAGTCAGGGGTTAGCACTGCCATGCCAGGAATTTTCCCTCTCTTCTATTTCTGGTACTCCAAAGGAAAAGAAAATAAAATCCTCTAGAAGCTCATTTTATGATGAGCTTCCAAGTCTAAGGGACCAAACAAACATCCCAGCTACGCAACAAGTGAGAAATTCAATTATGCCTTGTGCTCCTGATAGGAATCCTAGAATGGTTTGGGTAGTAGCCCAATCCCCTGCCATGGGCAGGGACACTTTCCACTGGAACAGATTGCTCAGAAATACAGAGTCAGGGTAAGGGCTGCTTGGTGGTTTCATTCCCACTCCCTCTTTCCCAGCTTCAAAAAAACCAGGCTGGAAAATACATTTTTCATTGAGGAATTTTCTTGTGCAGGCGTGACTCAGGGGCATTTCTCCCTGTTCTGCCTTCCTGAATATGGTAACCAAACACCTGGCTGGGTATATTTTGGGACAGCACCTACTGAAAAATCTCTTTATCCATTACAAAGGACAGATAATTTCTGCCTACTAAAAATGTATCCGTTTTAGCTCAAGTTCCTCACATTTCTTTGCAGTGTTACAAAAGGAGAGAACCAACTCTTTACCCAAGTGAGCCTCTCTAAGGGAGGACTGTGTCTCAGTCACTTCCCTTCATCAAAATCTGCACCAAGAACAGGTTTCCTGACAGATGCTACCCCCAAAAGCAAATCCCTCCCATCATGGGTGTCATGACAGTACACCAAGATTACACCAAGACACAAAGCTGGAGGACAGTAGACACGTGCTGGATGCAAAAACCAAGCCCATATGGCCATCCAATAATATCCTCACATTTTATTGTCCTGCTCAAGGGACAGTGAGTATCAAAAACATCTTCAGTGGGACCCAAAACTATAGAATCTTAGAACAACAGAATAGTTTGGATTGAAAAGGAACTTAAAGCACATCTCATTCCATCCCCTGCCAGGGGCAGGGACACCTTACACTAGACCAGGTTGCTCCAAGACTTGTCCAAACTGGTCTTAGGCACTTTCAAGGATCCAGGGGTGGCCACAGCTTCTCTGGGCAACCTGGGCCAGGGCCTCACCACCCTCACAGACAGCAATTCCTTCCCCATATCCCATCTAACCCTGCCCTCTGACAGTGGGAAGCCACTGCCCCTTGTCCTGTTCCTCCATCCCATGTCCCAAGTCCATCTCCAGCTCTCCTGGAGCCCCTTTAGGCACTGGAAGGGGCTCTCAGGTCTCCCTGGAGCCTCTTTTTCTTCATGTGAACACCCCCAGTTCTCCCAGCCTGGCTCCAGAGCAGAGGGGCTCCAGCCCTCAGAGCATCTTCATAACTTCATATTCATTTGCATTTCAGGGATATATATACTGGTTTCTGAAAAGACACTGCAGCCACACTTCCAAAACCTGAAACCTTTCTAAACTGGCTGAGGTGTCTCAGTTTCCAAAAGATGGAGCATCAGTGGAGCATCCAAACCAACATCCCTTCCTGCTCCATAGCCAGTATCCCATGGACCACTCAAGAGCATCCACAGAAAGATGTGTGTAAGCTTTTAGGCACCTCAGCCTGGTTCCCCAAGATAAAGTCTTTTAAAGCTGGCAAAAAGGAAAAATAAACCTTTATACTGAAGACTCTTAAAGGAGCCTGAGATAGCATAAGTTTTTGAGATACAAATTATCAGGAGAAATACAAAGAAGAGAGGAAGAGCTTTGCCATAGAGCCACTGAAGCAGCTGTCATGGGGGAAGGAGGGAAAAGCAGCCCTCAAAATCAGCAGTAAGTCACTCTTTCATTGCAGAGAGAGACTTCTGGCAGCGTCCTATATCCAGATGTGGGGAAAACACCAGTGAGGTGTATTTACCTCTCTTTTTCAGTGATGCCTCCCAGGGAAACACTCGTACAGAGAACACAAAATCCCTGCAGGTTCATTTTCCACCTGCTGTAGGCTAAAGAATCCTTCATTTTTAGCACCACAGGCTACCTATTCATATGAAATGGTATTAACATAGAGTTTTTAACATTTCTTAGATATTTAGGACTACATTTGTTAGTACGTTAGGAATGTAGAAAGTAAGAAAATCCAAAATAACTATTTCCACTCTGAACTTCCTGGGTCGAAGCTTGAAGAAAATGCACTTTTTGAACTCATGCTGAAGTCAGAACTCCACAGAAGCTATTTAAGAAGGTGCCATCCTTCTTCTCCTAGGAGCTGTGCAGAGGTACTAATGAAACTCAGTGGGGTTTCCCTCTGCCACAAAAAGCACATCCAGCCAGTGCAACATCAATATCGTGCTCAGAAAATAAAAATTGGATGGATTAAGTGCCAGAAAAAGCTTCTGCTAGAGGTATGTGCTCAGTGAGGGTTGAACATCCATCCTTTCCATCTCTAATTTCTGGGGTTTCTGTGTCCTTCAGAGGAGAGGATACAGCAGCAAAAATGGTATTACTACTAACAGATGGTTTAGTATCACGTTATTCTGGATAACATATGTCCCTCTGGACTTCTCAGTTGTATTTCAATGTTTGTTATGGGGACAAGGAGAGAAGGAGCCTCTGAAAGGTAGGTCTGTGCTGAAAAAAAAAACAATATAAAAAAAATTCCCTTACTAACTCTAACCTGGAAACTGGATTTCTGAGGATAAGCAAGACATAGGAATTGGCCTAACAGAGTATTTGAGTACTGTTAGAGCAGGAGGGGAGAACCCACAGAAGCTGCAATAGGAGCCCAGGAGGTTTCAGTTGCTCTGTGTGTCACAGGGAGAAAACGATGGAGACAGAATATCCACAGATTTATTTGGTTTTGACCAGAGTGGCACCTTGGGAATGCACAGAAAGTGGACAAAAAGCAGAGTGGAAGCCTGGAACAAGAAGCACACTGGGCTTCAGCTGTGAGATTTACACCTACAGCAAAGCAAACTGCTGAGACCCGGTGTGCCATCAGAGGAAACCCAATAAAGTCCCAGTGGGAACAGGTGCAGTGGAAAAAGCACCCTTCACCATAAGTGGGCTTTTCACCTCTGTGGATGACTCAGAAACAGGCAGACCAGTGCAGAACAGACACTGCCCCAGAGGGAAACATCTGTGAGCCCATCCCAGGCCCCAGAGCTGATGGACAGCTACAGCTACAACTGCCCCCTCTAACAGAGCCAGTTACAGGAGGTTCTGTGTTGTTACCACGTCCATGCCACTTGTCTGGGCTGCTGGAGCCATGGAATAGGTTACAGCACTCTCACTCACCTTCAGGCTGTTGTATGCAAAATCTTCCTGTTCCGAAGTCATGGTCTTTGTTTCAATAACCTGCATGGATTAAAGAGACAGATTTATGTTTAAAAGCAGCCAGAGGAGCTGGCACACAGCACAGGATGGCTGGGCACGTCCGGCCAGCTCAACCATAATAATGTTATTAATTGCCATCAGACAGCATCCCAGCAACACCTAGTGGGGCAGAGGACACTTCAAGAAAAAAATGGTTTAATCTCTCATTAATATCCTGACAACTGTGGCTCACTGCAGCCTTCAAACAGTGACAGTCATTAAGGGAACAATTTTCAACACAGTAGTCGGAAAACAGGTTTTTAATCCACCTCTGCAGCAAGGAGGAGAGGCTGGGGAAGTCCCCAATTTCTTTGTGTCCTCTGCAAATTACTAGAGGTGGTCAATAAGAATATGTAGTGAAGCAAGTAAATAATTACTGTTGGTGATTTTGTTGAGTCTCTCGTTGCATTTTTCCAAAGTTACACTGATCTCACACTGGAGAGTAATAAAGAAAATAATTCCCAAACGAAGCAACAGAAGCCCCAGAAATTTCAAATATGAAACCAAGAGTGATGGCATTTACTCAGCAACTCATAAAAGAGCATCTTCACTGCTTCACAACACCATGCACACAGCACTGCTGTTTCATGGCACACATCATCCCCTCTGTGGCCTCTGACAAGTCACAAAGTCTTGGTTACAGATGACAGGGAAAATGTATACAAGAGATCTGCTATTGAAAGCCCCCAGTCCCAGAAGTTGGCTCGCCAGAACATAGAGAGCTACATTTTCAGACTTCAGTTGTAAGCCTGGACTCCTGTCCCTTAAGTTACTGGGATGTCAATAATGTTGATTTTAAAAATATGTTACTATATATTAATATTTATATTATATATAATATAAACACATTATATATAATATAATTATATTATATATTTTATATAGGATAAGAGATAAATACCTATTAATATTAATATATATTTTTAATTGTTTTCAAGGAAACAACTCGAACTGTAGGAAGATTTTCTTTTCACAAGGAAGAAAGAATACAGCATAGGAATATGGAACAGGAATGAAGAATTCATTCTTCTAACAGCCATCTTGTTATTTCTGATTTACTATACTATTTTTAAACTCTGTTCCTACATGGTCATCACTTTGGAAGAAAAACCAACGAAAGCACACAGATGATAACAACACCAAATCAAGGACTGTCCTAAATATTTTATAACCAGTTTGTTTATACAAATAAATAAAGCACTCCCCCTGTTTGATTGTCCTTAGCTGACAAAAAAAGTTTATCTCCCTTTTCCAGATAGATTTGTTGCTTCTTATTTTGAACTTGTCACTCTCAAAGCTGAAATCCTACATCATGGGTCCTTCAGGCAATCAAGGAAAGCCAGTTACCAACAGGAGATATTAGTATCAATGAAAAGCCACCTCTTACCTGGGATTTCTTGCTCTCTTGCTCCTTCTTCTCCAGCTGGGTTTGCAGCTTCTTCCTCGCCAGCTCGAGCTCCCTCACTCTCTTCTGCAGCTTTAGGAAGAGAGTCATGTCCATGGCTGCTTTTTCCATCCCAATCTCCTAGAGAAGAACAGGAGAGTAGAAAAAAAAAGATCTCAATGTTAAATTCTATAACCACACCTACTGCCAGACATGGCCTGACTGTACATCAGCACTGACCCCAGCCACAGCCAGTAACAGGAGGATCTCAAGACATGTACTTTCAAAGACCAAATCTACATTTTAAGCACCTATTTTTAATGTCAGTAAAACAGCTGACTCTTTTTAATAAATCACAGAAGGCTTAACAGCCCAATAGATAAACTGGGTCTGATTTGGGCTGCAGCTAAGAACATCAAAAATGCCCTACTGAGTCACTTCTAGCCAAGTCTTTATTCGTTGTTTTTTTAACTGGCTTCACCTGGAATATTTTACATCAGAGCATGGCCACTACTGTTTGACTTCAGCAAATGCTCTCAGAGTAGTTCAGAAATACTAAACATAACACAGCAGCCAGCTAAGGGCAGTGAGGGCTTCTGCAGGCATGGTATGTATGTGGGACACAAAATAAGGTCCTGCCAACGGGGTGGCAGATCCCAGGAACGTTCACCACCCACACGTGCTCTTGATTCACAGAAGTGGAATTTAAAAAGCAGCCTGTTCTAGCAAATGTAAGTAAAAAACACATTTCTCTTTTCCACAGGATTCTTGAAAGCCAGGGATTAATTTGTGCTGCTCTTTTCTGCATTAAGAGGCTGTTGATTTGATTACAGGGGCTGTGCTGGCCAGCGAAGCATCCGTGAAGATGCATGGGAGCGAAAACACTCAGGGCAAGAGGGTAATGAATTCTGCTATCCTTGCAGAGAAGGATCATGATACAGTCATTGCCATCAGTGCTGGCTGTAACTGCTTTGATGAATTTTCATCAGTCAAGCTGGTGCGGCCCAAAGACAGCACTTTATTATTTTTAGAGCCCTATTTAAGTCCGATGCTGCAAGTAAGCATTTGCCATAGCACCACAACCTTTGCAACCCCTCTCACACAATTAATGAAGTGTTTCTTTAGCCTGAAGTCAATTTTATCTGCCACACCTTCTCGCCCAACCTCTGTGCTCCCAACCCCACACCCATCACCCCTGCAGAGCAGGGCTCTCCTCCCCACTCCTCTCCTGCCCAGTTTCCTGTACCTCCACTTGTTGAATCACATCGTCGGTGTCTCCTATGTCAGAGGAGGATATGGATGGATTATTGGAATCAGACTCCAGACTGCTTTGGTTGGATGGGTTTCTTCTGTGCCCCGGTGCCTGCTGCCAAGAAGTGATGCAGATACATAAAGCATTCAGTGCTTAAGGATTCCTCACTAAGTGTTGTTTATCAAGAGCAAATATCTGACTATATACCAAAGTTACCTTTACGAAAGGCTTGACTTTCACCTTAGAGCGGATTCCATTTTTGAGTTTTTATGCCCTAACCATGAAATTCATATTAACACAAAGGAATACCTTAAAATGTGAAGGGATATAGAAGCTCAGTTTAAAAATTCTGCATGAATTAAAGGCACATCATGACACCAGATGCCTGTTAAGCGTGAACATGCAAATATGAGCTCAAGATTATGCTGTTGACAGAACCCTCTGGAACTCCCTTCAAGCACTCAATCTGTAGAATATATGTAAGCATTCTCTAATATTTAGATACTTTTATAATCTAGAGCTGACTCCATGACATTTGAATTTGAGTCAAAGAAAAATCCCCAGCACCTACAAACCATCAGATCTATTATGCTTAACTCAAATCCAGCAGCACTCCATGATCTGATTTTCAACAGTTTTTCTAACACTTTAGCAAAGCTGAACCTAAAAACTCTGGCTTTTGAAATTCTGCAGTCATGTTGCTGGGGTTTTTTGGTTTGTTTGCTTTTAACCCAACACCTACACCTGAACATCACCGGCACAAAACAAGAACAAGGAGCACAATCCAGCTTTTGCTGAGATTCACAGAGATTTCTAAGTAGTTCACAGAGACACATGAAAGACCAGGCCCCTTTCTCAAGGCACACAGATGGTTTGCTAGAAGTGTATTCTCAGAAATATCAAGCGCAAACTGCACAATAATGTCAGTTCTCTTAAATGTTTTGCGGATAAGTGAGTCATGTTGTTCCCCAACAACAGGTTCAGGGTACAATAGAACAGGGATAACTCCAGATTCATTACCTTTATAATCGTCATTTCATCCCTCAAGTTGTCATATCTCTGCTCCAGACTTGAATACTCTTTTACCAGGTTCTGATAACGAGACCTCTCTTCTTCCAGTTCTTTCTTCATCTGGATATTTTCCTCAACTGCATTTCGTGCAAATTCATCTTTAAGATAAGAAGGGAAAAAAAAAAGAAAGAGAAAAGAAATTCTGAACTTCATCTCTGAAATGAGCTTCTGGTTAATACGTCTAATTAAAATGACTAATGAAAAAATACTGTCTCTGCCAGGAGCCTTTAGAATACATGTAAGCATTCTCTAACATTTAGATATTTTTATAATCTAGAGCTGTCTCCATGACATTTGAATCTGAGTCAAAGAAAAATCTCCAGCACCTACAAACCATCAGATCTATTATGCTTAACTCAACTGTGCCAGCTCCAGCTCCCATGGGCCAGCCACGAACCCATTCAAGAAAACACCAGCACAGTATGGAAATACAGTCATGTTGAAAAAGTGGTACATGCTGCATTTAAAAACTTCCCTGCCTGCTTCACACCACCATATTTGGCACAGGAGCAAATGAACTGCAGTAGCTTTTTCTCGTGCCATCAACCATTTACCATGGTAAGACTCAGGGGGTTCAAAGTATTTTATATCCAAATAAACTGATTTCTTTGTTAAAGACTCCCTTTTGGAAACAAATCTGGTCCCTCCTCTTCCTGAGGAACCAGACAAATATAGCCCATGTGTCCTTTTAAATGGGAGAACAACAAACAAACCCCCTCCACTTGCTCTCTCCCATCTCAGACACTCCAGAAGCATCCCATAAGAGATAAATAAATATTTGCATGAGGTTTCTTTTAAACATGTTACTTTAATTCCTTTATTTTGTGTCAGGCTGAGGGCAAAAGGTACTTCACAAGTACCACAGAGCAGTGATAGATACATCCACAGCACGATGCTCTTTGTAAATCCTGCTAGAAAATCAAAGCTGGAAAGGGTGATAAAAAATAGAAAAGCTCAATACACGCAGTTTCTTTTGTGACATGGGATTTTCCCAGATTGCTTTCCCCTTTGCATGTCTTGCCGTCTAAGTCTCTGCTTCTAAAAAATGCTCACAGACTTGCGTCACAAAGGAGAAATCCTTTGCCATAGCTCAATAATGTAAACTGTGCCGTTCCTTGGATCCTTTATTCATCGTTCTTGGGATGCTGTTATTCCCTACCCCTCCCACATCACCTGCAGGAAACGCTGCGACGTAACTGAACTAAAAAGCCCTTTCAGGTACTTTATTCCATGTTTCAGCAATTAAACTGGTCTCTGGCTTACCATCCACCAGTAGGGCTGCATGAACAGAACTACCTGCACAACAAAACAGTGACAAAAACCACCAGGAAAGGGTTGCGGGAAGATGAGCACTTTTCAAGGCAGGAAAAACACACAGGAAAAACAAGATTCAGGGGACACCAGTTAAGCTCCTCGCTTAGCATTACAATGCTATAAGCATTTTTTCTTACCTTCAGACTGACAGAGAATCCTGCTGTTAAGCTCCTCTTTTTCCTGCTTCAGGAGAGCGTTTTCTTCTTCCAAATCGGAGATACGCTACGGAGCAAGGCAAAGAATTACTGCTTGCTGCAGGTCAGGGCCTCTGCAGAGGGATTACATTTCACCTGATGAGAGACAGGGAGCTTTGTTCGGGCTCTCTTTGCTGTTTAAGAGATCTATCCCACCGCACTTTGCCAGTACATCAGGAGCTGGAGCGCAGGAGAACTGCACTACTACCCCAGAGACTAACTTTCCCCCTTCCTGAGTGAACTGCTCCCTTAAATTAATGTTTTCGGCAGAATCTCACAAAATACTGGACAGCTGGACTTGGTGAGCACAATCTGCAGGAGTGAAACTCCTGCAAGCGACGGGTTATGAGATCTGAGGTTCATTTTTACACCTCAATGGGCTTCATCGTTTTCCTCAAGTCACAGCACTGAGTGCTGTTGGGAAAACAAAGCTGCTGATTGTTCCCAGCAATGTAGCACTTAAGGAGTTGAGATGGACACAGCGAACACCAGCTGAGTAAATAGTTCGGGCTTTTTTAACTTTATTGTACCAAATTCATTTAGTGTGATTAGTCGCATTAATGCTTCCTGTGACTGCAGAACTACTAGTACAGTGAGGCATGGCATGTACCAGGGCCTTTGGTAATACAACAGGAGCATATCTAGCAATTAACACCAACGATTGCCTCATAAAAATTAATGAGAACAGAAACTAAATCCTGCAAAATGCTATTTTGCATTGTCACAACTCCAAGGCTGGTCTGATCCTGACAGCTACTGATCCCATAATACTATTCATCCTCAGGAACTTTGATGCATTCAACAGCACTATCTCAAAACACTAAACTATCATATTATCAAGTGAAATATGTTGCTACATTTAAGAAGGACAATCCTGTTGCTGTCAGGCAGGAGAACACACATCACCCCAGCATAATGTCATTTCCCTGTGCCTGCTCCCTCACACGCTATAGCCACCACTTAGGACACAGCTACACACAGCAGAAGAATCTCACGATGCCAACACCAAACAACACTGTAAACATGCCCAAGAGTAATAATTTTGCTGTCGCCACTAGATTAAATTTATAGGCAGCCCAGCTGGCATGCATCCCTTTCACAGATTTCAGTCTTCCACACAAGCATGTTCAAATTAAGGTGTTTTATCAAACACTGCATATGCCAGATACATACTAATGGTGAGAATAAAAGCAAAATGAATATTTTATTGTAAGTCATGACTGAATCAGTCATATTCTGTGCACAAATTGGAAACTATCACCACCCCTTACTCTCCTTGTTCATTTACTCCAGCTGCTTGCATGACACTATTACCTCCTGCATCTCTCTCTCTATAATATGAAAGTCAGAGTCTGGAGATACAACTAGAAAGTTAAAAACTCCACAATTTAGGCATGCAGAGCTATTAGTGTTTTAAATGCTCTGAAATGAGACAAGATTTTAATATTCTGTACCAAAACCAGCTATTTTTCTTCTTCCATACATCACATCTGCCATTAGACCGGCAAGAGTGTCTTCAAGGTAGAAAGAACTCTTAAAAAAATGGGAAAGAGCTACAGGAGTTATAGGAAGCAATGAAAACCTGTACTGCAATGGGACAGCAAGGAATTTGAGTCATTTATCCCATCAGGGAAAAGATTAAAAAGCAACATGATTATTTTACTAGTGCTCTTTAATGGGTACTCATAAGGAGCCCTCCGTCCAGAAAAATTCATGATGGTTAGAAAACAAAACCAGGCCCAGATCTGGAGTATTTTCAACAATGATGGAGGGATACTTAGAACTGAAAGGCTCAATAGGATCCACAACAATTATTCCGAGGTTTTAAAATTTCTAATCCGGATTGGGTACAGCTATTTTTAAGATGTGATCTTAAGCCATTCAACTTGTTTATTGAACTCCTGTTTCTACATGAAAAGGAACGAGCTCAAAGTTCAAAACCTGTGTTTAACCAAGCCCCCTGAAGATGAGAACAGTCCATTACACACAGGTGGAGGCAAGAGGAGCAGGTTACACAATGGCCAAGCAGCACAAACTCCATCTCTGGTACCTACTGGCATCTTTTGTACCTCCTGCTCATCTTTCTAAAGGAAACAGATCTCTGAAGATGCTTCAAAGCAACAGGACCTGCTTTGAAGGATTTATATGGAAGATGCTGAGCAGGGAGCACTGGTGATGGCTTCAGCCCTTATGTAAGTGTTATGCTGGAACAACCAGCTCAGGAGACCTGCCTCCCATCCTCCCCTAATCTTGTGAGGAAAGAATGATGGCATTTAGCATTTTCCTAATGAATTTTCTGGCCAGGCTTTGAATTATCCTCTCTCATCAGGTGAGGAAACTTGATGCTACAAAAAGCCCTACAAAGAGCTGTTGGTACTTACCCAGACCTGATGTTTTAAACTTTATCACAAAATTAAGTAAAAAGAGCTATTCCAAAATTAAGGGCTCAGAGAGAATAGCTATGAGGAAGAGACTAAAAGGCTTTTTTAAAGTAACAAAATCATAACTGATAGGGATTTGCAGAATCTGCAGCCTCAGCTCAAATTACAGAATTAAGGCTCATCTCAATCTCGCTCAGAGGTGAGATGACTGTGGGAATCATTTCCAGAGTAAATGTGTTCCACTACAACCATGGCCATGGTGTAATCCTCATCTTGAAGGTGAAAAGTGCTTCTCACCCAAGTTCAGTTTCTAGACACTCCCCAGCTTCTGGTATTTGTTAGAATTACTCAAAATATGTCTTATCAGAATTTTTCCTGAGAAATGTTTTGGCTAAATTAATGTTTTCAGGAAGGAAACAGGTCTTCTCCGTCTTCCCACTGACAAGGAACCAAACGGAGCAATGGAAAGCTAATGCTTGCACTGCTCATTAGAAATGTTTTATAATTAAGCCATTTACTGTCATGGTAAAATGCACAGTATTTGCTCTGCTGTAGGCACTTCTACAGCAAGGGAAAGCTTCTGCTTTGTTTTCATGCTTTTCAAAAGCATTTCTTCGGTGATTAAACCAACCTTCCTTCCGATTGCTCGAAGGGGATTTGCAATCAAGAACAAAGAGAAGCAGTTTATCCCCCTGCATCACCTTCAAAACAAAGCATCTTTTCTGGCTCTAAAAGCCTATGCTGCAGCCAGATAATGAATGGAGTCCTGTGCCAAAACAGATCTTCTATTTTGGTGGTGGATAAAAGAAAATCACTGATTTCGTACGTTCCCTGCGTGGGTGAAACACACACACAAAGAGTGGAGCAGGTGATTACCTGACACCTCTTGGTCCAGCCAAGACACAACAAGTATACAGGGTGCTCACCTTTCTGAGATGTACACCCAAAAATGCATCTCAGTTGTGCTAACGGTTCAGATTAAGTAATCCTGACCACAGTTCCTGCAGCTTCTCAGCCAAACCCGAGTGCTCAGCAGCAAGTGAAGGTTGGCCAGGGCAGGTGGTGCTGCATGAAGTGCCCTAGAAGAGCCCCATGTGGGCACTCCTTCACCATAATAAAAACACAGCTAATTCCAGGTTCTTTTTTCTTTTTTTTTTTTTTTTTTAAATTTCCAAAAGTGACTCATCTTCAGGTCGTCACACACAAAGTGCTGTTCAGAGAAACAGCTGCAAAACAGCTTTTTCTTTGCAACATATTGAGTAAGAAAGCCCTAAATTCTTTCCAACAGCAAGATCAAAGATTCAATTCAATTGCTGGTACAGAAGAAATATCATGGATTTAACCTGAGAAGCCACAAGCATTTGCAGAAGGAAACCAAACCCACATCTTAGAGCTTCAGGTTATGAGAATGGTCGTTATTCAGAATTAATCTGACCAGCAAAGAAATTCAGGGCAAAAGGGCCATTTTTACTCTTTGCAAAACAAACTCTCCACTCCAAAGTCTCTTCCTCCACTAGAATTCTTTCTTGCACAATGGTGGCAGTGTTGGACCACATCCACCTCAAGGGATAAAGCACAGGAGTCGATTATCCTTGTGGGACCGTTCCTACCCAAGATAGTCTATGAGTTTGCATGAAGGAGCAGAAAAAATATATATATTTAGTGTATATCCCAGCTCCAAACCCTATGAAGGCTCATAACAACCAGCCTAGGTGGTGCTGGAGCAGTGCCTCTGCCTGGGAAGAGAGAAGTTGATCTTCACACAGATCACAGCTCTGTGTACCTACAACACCACTACAACCAGATGCAACAGCCATGGCAAAAACTGAACTCTCGTGTCCCATCCTGGGCTGGGATGAGGAAGGACATCTTCCTAATATTTACAGCATCTATGACAGCCCTCTCCAATACTTTGCACGACATGTCATGATGAATCACTGTATAAACATGAAGCTCTGGTATACACCTGAAGCTCAGGATGAGAAGAAACAAACCTCCAGTTGTGCCAGGGGAGGTTTAGGTGTGGTAACAGGGAATTTTTTTTCACATAAAGGGTTGTAAAGCATTGGAGCAGACTGCTCAGGAAAGTGGTGGAGCCTTCATCCCTAGAAACCATGTGGCTGTGGCACTTGAGGACATGGTTTAGTGGTGAACACAGTGCTGGGACTGGGTTGATGGTTGGACTTGGCAATCTTACAGGTCTTTTCCGACCTTAATGATTCTGTGGTATCCATGGTTATTAAATGTCCTGTTTTCCAGATGGGTTTGGGTTTGGGGAGTTTCTTTGTGGCTGGCAGTGCAAAAGGCATCAAGATGGGACGTCCTTCCGACACAAGGCAGTCACTGCCCCTGCAGGGATGTTCACCTGCCCTTGCTGCCCCATGAGCTGGTTAAAGACAAATTCTAGAGGCATTCAGCAGCAGAAACAAAACCAGCAAAAATATTAATCAAAGAATAGAAACTCTCTCCCCTTCAGACCAGTGAAGAGTGAGCTTTCACCAGTATAACCACCTGCACAACCTGAGATGTGACAGACAGACGTACCTTTCTCAGCAGGTCTTTCTCCTGCATGTAGCTGTCCTCCACCACCTTCCTCTCCCCATGAGCCCTCTCCAGCTCCAGCCTGAGGTGCTCCATCTCCTCCTGCAGGCTGACAAGCTGGTTGCCATCACCCCGCTGGCTCTGCTGGTACTGCAGCAGCTCCTTCTTCAGCTTTTCCACCTCGGAGGAGTGGGCTGATGTCAGTGTGGAGAGCTGTTCGTTCAGGAGTTTGTATTCCTTGTTCTGCAGCCCAAAGAGAAGGACATAAGAGCATAAGTCACATGAATGCATGCACTGCCTTGATGCACTGCAAAAGTAACCACTCAGAATCCTCGAGTGTGGCGGGAAACAAGCTCACGACAACAAACATTTCCATGCACATGCTAATAAAGCTCATAAAGCTAAAAGCTATGTCTAAACTGTGCTGAAAGCTCAATAATATTTTGGCAACAATTATAGAAGCATTTGTTAAATGGGTATTACACTGATATCACTCAAAGGCAAACAATGCTTGGTAGCACTGGCAACCAAACCAAGAGACTACGCTCCTACCACAGCTTCCAAACACTGTTGCTTAATGTGATTGGTTTGCTTCCTTTTTGTTTAATCTGTAATATTTGTTTTGCAGTTTACTCTTTTATGCCTGGCTCCTATGCCTGCAGAAACCTGAGGTGACAATGCAGAACTGCATACTCGAGCTCCCTACTTTTAAGCCATGTGCCTGCTCGGTCATCTTCTTATTTGCTCAGGTTTTCTCTTTTAAAGCACTTAGCAGTGATTTGCTTCTGAAGTTTTCAGACTCAAAAATTCAGTAGCCTCATTTGTTTTTTGTGCTTCAAATCAAAGTAATGACATTGTGACTAATAAACACCATCATTATTAGTCAGCCCCAGAAGTGTCAGCTAATTCACAACAGACCAAGAGCTTTGTTAAGACCCTACCACGTAAACTTTGCTAACATTAGGTAGATAACCATGGCAGCAAAAGAACCATTTTGAAACTTAAAATGTAGTCTGGTTTTTGAAGTTTCCTCTGATCATCCTTTTGGCCCCTCTTTAGGTGACCTCCCAAAGCACCCCCCTCTCAATGTAGAGTCTCAGTGAACTGAAGCAAGATTAACACACATCTAAAATGGAAAAACAAGTAAATGCGAGATATTAACGTTTTTTCCTTTACTCCCTTCTAATGAATTATTAATGAACATCAAAATTCTGCACGTAGGAAATTATAATTTCTGCGTGACCAAAGGCATTTCATAGAATCTTAGAATAGTTGGGGTTGGAAGGGACTTTAAAGATCATCCACTTCCACTCCCTTACCATGGGCAGGGACACCTTCCACTAGACATGGTTGCTCCAAGACTTGTCCAGACTGGTCTTGGACACTTACAGGGATTCAGAGGCAGCCACAGCTTCTCTGGGCAACCTGTGCCAGGGCCTCACCACCCTCACAGACAGGAATTCCTTCCCAGTATCCCATCTAACCCTGCCCTCTGGCAGTGGGAAGCCATTCCCCCTTGTCCTGTCCCTCCAGGCCCTTGTCCCAGGTCCCTCTCCAGTTCCCCTGGAGCCTCTTTTAGGAAGGGACTCTCAGGTCTCCCTGGAGCCTTCTCTTCTCCAGGTGAACACCCCCAGCCCTCCCAGCCTGGCTCCATAGGAGAGCTCCAAAGATATTTCCAAAGAGATCCATTTGCAGAACCTTCTGTGCTAAGGTTTCTGTATATGGTTTTCCGTACCAGCCAACGGAGATTTCCATGCAGAAACCAGATAAATGCAGAGGAATTGCTTTTTCTTATTATTAGCTACCAGAGACATGAGACAGCGTTTACTGGGGTGCTCCCCACTGCAGTCAGAGATTGCTCAACAGACTCTGTTAAACTTGAACTTGCCTTATTTTCCATCATTATCCAGCCCTGCAGAGCTGTGAGAGTCCTGGTTTCAACCAAACCTAGTTGTTTTGGGTTTTTTTAATAATTTTAGTTAATTTTGCTAACAATGGCAGAGGCAACAAATTCATCACTATTCCTACCCAAACTAGTTTTATTCAATAAATGCTCATGGAGATACTACTGCTTGTAGACATAGTATGGAGACCACACTGTGAATCTAATTATTAGCTGCATGAACATGTAACACTAAATTAGGTACCAGCCTTGAAAGTATCTCAGACAGGCACAACACGCAGATTTAAAGAAACTTAACTGAAAAAAAAAAAAACGGGAAGAAAAAGCAAAGATTGGTCTAAGGTAATTAGAAAAAAAAAAGTGGTCCAGTGAGGATGTTTAGCAGCAAAATAGATTTAAACCTTTCTTGTGTGTGCAAAAAAATCCTTCACCTGATTCAAAAACTGAATTAAACCATTCCAGTTACGGATGCCAGAGCATGTGAGCTGAGGCTGATATACAAGAAAAGGTTTTAATGTTTTCAAAGATCTTCTCTGCCTCGGGGCCACATGGAGTATTGCATCTCTACTCATGCATGAGCTAAAGCAGCAGAAATAGAAACATTTTTGTCCACAGCTATTTAGAAAATGATACAACTGCAGCTCTCCAGGTTACCTGGTATATACTTTTTTTTTCCTAGAAAGCTAATTGGTATTTCCAAAGGTTGTGTTTATAGATTAGCAAGATCCTTCAGGGAAACTACCACGCAGCAAACTCACTGTGCCAGAAAAAAATAAATTCAACGTGCTGAAAAGAAAGTCCACTGTAATGGTGCTCATTAGCACTTCCAAAGCATCCCAGGGAAACCTGATGGTACTGGAAGGATGGTTAAATCAGCTCACTGGACAGACTAACATGAGTAACACAAAGCAGCAATCCTTCCCTGCAAAAGTTACACAGAAAGCATCAAAGAAACTGCTTCAAAATGGCCTGTGTAGAGACCAAGAGAGAGCAAGATGAGGTCCAGACCATTATTTCTGCCTAGTTAAAAGCTCTCCATGACTCCTTCCCTGAAGCAAACCCTTCTGCTGCTTTCATAATCCATGACAGGAAGCCAGCGTTAACCAAATATTGGGGTTTTTTCTTTATTGTTCTATTCACGCACTTTTCCTAGCAGTAAATTGGTAATGAGCTGGGGAAGAATGTAAACTAAAAATTAATACTGCTGCTCCAGGGCCAAGCCCAGCAGCCCAGCAGGCCCAACACTGACGTTCACACTCATTGTACAAGTTCAGCCCAAATATCTGGACCTCAAATGACTCATCCTATTTAATTCCACTGAATACCCTCCAGATAAAGGGTCATATCAAACATTATTCTTAAGGTTTTCCCTTCCAAAGCTACTGTTTGCGAAATACAAGTATGCAAACAGGCATTTTAAAATTAAACACCAGTGTCTGAAAGTCAGACTCGGCTGCAGCTCACACTTTGCAGCCAATTAATACTGCAATGAAGGCTGCCAGCAGTAATGCAAATCCCAGGGTATCCTGACTCTGCAGTATCTGAGCCAATGCAGAGTCACTTCTCATCCTCTCCATCACAGGACTGCTCATGTCATTCAGGGATGGAGAGATTTAAGGTGGCGAGGAAGCCAGGTATGATGTATAAGGGTCCCTGACAATATCCCAGAATGAAAACCCACAATTACTACTAACTGGCATTTGTTATCCTGACTCAGAGGGAATGTTCTTCTGCCTGTAAAAGGTCTGTTGGAGGACGCAAGCAGATGTGAAATTACCTGTTGATATATAGGTCCCACTCAGCGTTTCTTATGCTCACCCTGAAGTCCTTGTACAGCAACATAGAGGGTATTTATCAGAGTAACTTGCTTACATTAATAGTTGGAAAACCCTTCTCCTAAGTGTGTAATCAAACCATTATTCTGCAGCTCACTAATAACAAGTGGCAATTGCTGAAGACCTCCCTGCCATCAAGGAGTCACAGTAAGACCATCAAGTCACCCACACAGGCATCTCCACCCCACCATCCCACCCCTCACCAGGGTTCTTAGTCCTGAAGAGTTGCTATGTCTAGTAACACAAACATGCTCAAATTACTTTGTGAAGTATTTACCCAAATTACAGTTTATCTTCTGGGGAAAGTGACTCATAAGACACACAGTTCATACAATCAGCTGTGGCAGAGTCTCTGCACCCTCACTGCTTGTAAAGCAGGAAGCACAGGAGAACAACCCAGCCCCAAAGCCCTTTGACATCAGGATCTCACATGGAGCTGGCTTGGGTTTTCAAGCAACAGCTTTCAAAACTGCCAGTTTACCTTCCTCCTCTGAGCCCTTCTGGGCAGTTCTCATGACAATTTCATCGCAGCTTTTGCAGCTCCCTGAGCAAGGGGGAGACCCAAGATCCAAGCACATCTGCACTTCCATGGTGGTGTCCCACCCTTACAAATGCCAGGCCAGAAGCAGCGAAGGCTGCCACCAACACGACACCCTTCCCAGACAACATGGAAAGATAAAACCCTTCCTGGGAAGGACAACAAAACAGAGGCAAAGTGGCAGCATGACCACACTCGCCGCAACACAGCTCGGGACGTACCTGCTCATCGATCTTCCTTTGGAGCTGGACCACCTTGTTCTCCATGCCAACGTTGAGCTTCTTCAGGTGCTGAGCTGAGCGGGCCTCGATCCTGAGTGCCTTCAGCTGCTGCCTGGCCTTCATGCGCCGGTAGTAGCACTGCAGGACGATGGTGGCAGCCTGCACCCTGTGGAAGCGCGTGCGGGCCAGCCAGCCCCGGGCGTATTTCTGCAGGATGGTGGCTTTGTGCTCCGCCAGGATCTGCACAGCATGGGCAGGAACGGGACAATCAGAAGGAGGAAAGTCACAGAATCATAGAACCATGAAATGGCTTGGGTTGGAAGGGACCTTATAGACCACCTCGCCACCCTCACGGCAAAGAATTCCTTCCTAATATCCCATCTAAATCTAGCCCCCTTCAGGTTATGGCCATTCATGGGAAGTCACCTGTACAGGTAGCAGCAGCCCTGGTTTGGCTGCAACACAGCACTCAACGCTACCCAAACAACTGCCTTGGGAAGGGCTTCTCCTCCAAGGAGTATCCTGATAGGTGCACGGGGTGATGGCTGGAGATGAAAGCATCCTCTGTCACAGACAGGACTCCAATCCCCCCCTCCTGCAAGGTTTCTCCAGATACTGTGCTCGACACATCCAGACCTCTCTTAGGAGCCTGGCTCTCTAAAATAAGTCAAGATCTGCTTGGCCAGTGATGTGAGGGTGTATGATCCTGGTTAGTCAGTAGAGAACTCGATGGGAACAGGGGGCATCTGGGCTCAAGGGAGGCTTCATGGACCACCTCAGAATACTACTGAGATCCACAGCCAGCAGAATAAACAGCCATTAACAGACACACAAACACTTAGCAACAAACTTACTGGTCCTTCAGCATCAGATATAACTCACACCAGAACAGGTCTGTAGATTTTTTTTTCTGTGTTCCACCCCCGCATTATGATAATTTTTACTGCAGATAAATGCTGTCCTGGTGGGATTTCTTATCATGTGAATAACCTTCAAATAAAACCCTGAGTCCTTTCACTACAGTCTGCAGTCACACAATTAAACTTCTAGGAACCTTTATCTAGGGTTTTGTGAAATTTCTGGTGCTTGCGCATTGAATTTCTTCCCCAAAATTTATTACAATCTTTTCAGTAGGTGGCAATTCAATTCCTTCCTCTGCAACTGAATGCTGACATATTAGAGATACAACCAGCATGTTGTTAATAACTTCCTTATGCTCATCTATGCTTCAGTCTGATAAGGAAATAAATAGCAGGAGAATTTGAAGATTACAAGACACTGCTGTTATTAGTTTGGGATAACTTGTCTCAGAAAAGGTACCCTCTCAGGTTCTCTTACAAATATTTTGTTTCACCCTAAGGCTTTCTTTGCAATTGCAAATTTTAATTCAGAATAAAGGGACTGTGTGAACTTAGGATGCAGCAGGAGTTACTGGGAAATGAGCTTTGTATGTCTCCAGCCTTGGCATTCATAGATGGAGAAACTGGGGGTGTCCAAAGAGATACAAGAAACCCCACTGCACTGTCTTGGGGACCTATTCCAGCCTTAAAGCAAAGTTTTGGTGGGCACTGGGCATGCCCTGACCCCAAGGAGCATCCCCCACCACTCTGCACCTGTTGCTGAACATGCACTTGAACCAATACCTATTCCCAGCACCTACACCCAGGTGCTCCAGAGATTAAGGATGTTCAGATTTGCGAGGCCTGGACTTTAGCCAACTTCTACACCTTGTTAAGATTTGGGCTACCTTTAACCTCAGGGGGTTTAACTTCTCGACCAGCTGCCACCCCTGCAGAGGCTTCCAATTTGAAAAACAGATGCTGAAAAAGCAGTGGCAGCACAAATTCCCTATCATCAGCACCCAGCTGGTCTGTCTCAGAGGACAACCCTGATCTCTCTGGTAGGTCACCAGGTGTCCAGGTAACCTCCACCATCCCCAGGAGAAGGCTTTCCCCTCCTGTCTCATCATTCTTCTCAATTCTTCAAGTAGGCCCATGGCCCAGTTAGGCATAAGTTTAGGGACCACCAAAACAGTGCTGGATATGAGGAGTGGACAAAAGATTCCCCAGAGCTGTTCTCAGTTTCCTGACAGACAATAGCTGGAGAAGGAATTTTGACAAGGGGAATGGCTTCACACTGACAGGGGGCAGGGTCAGATCAGAGACTGCAGAGAAATTTCTGGCTGTGAGGGTGGGGAGGCCCTGGCACAGGTTGCCCAGAGAAGCTGTGGCTGCCCCTGGATCCCTGGAAGTTTCCAAGGCCAGGTTGGACAGGGCTTGGAGCAACCTGGGCTAGTGGAAGGTGTCCCTACCCATGGCAGGGCAATGGAAAGAGATGAACTTGAAGGTCCCTTCCCACTCAAACCTCTCTAGGATTCTGTGGTTTCTCACTGTATCACTGTTGTCATCAAACTTTCAGTTCTTTGCATTCAGGTCCCGGTTTAACACAGAAAGCTAGAGAAGAGAACTAATTAAAGGGAGATTTCTATCAATAAACGACTTGTTGCCTTCCCTGACAGACCCTTCTTGTCTTCCTACTCTCCTGGTAACAGCACCTGCAGCACAGCTCAGGCACAGATTCAGTTGGCCAGGGAGGTTTTAGCAGAGAACAGGTTAGATCAAATGCCATTTCCAGATTTCCACAGTGCCTTCCAGCACCTGAATGACTGACTTCATTTAGCTGCTCCACTGAGGTGCAGCTGCCAAAATCTTTTTTTATTCCTTGCACAGCTTTAAACAGCAATGCTCACTGTCACTGCCTGCTCCCCAGAAACACCAGAGGCCATCAGCTTCGTAAACATCAAAACAGCCACAATAAACACATCACAGTGCTGTGGTAGCAAAGGTAAACACAGAGGCTCTTCCTGTTCTTTTGTAATGCAAAGACAGTCCGTGGAGGTGTTGTACCTGGTGGTAAGTCCTCCTGGCGAACATTCCCCGAGCAAAAGCCTGGATGGTGATGGTGGAGTTGCGGACCCTCTGGAAAGCTCGGCGGATCCGCAGCATTCGGAACTGCTTCTGCAAGATGATGGCAGCTCTCGTCCTCCTCAGGTGCTCAGCAAGCCTGCAAAGCACGGGAGAAAGCTTAGCAGGAAAACCAAACTTCCCTTCTTTCTGTCTAATAAGTTTTAAACTGGACAGAGAGAAAAACTGTTCGTCCAAAAGTAGCTTGACGCATTCAGGAAAGAGCACCCCAACAGTAGGGCTGAGGAAATCTCCACGCTATCAGGCAGCATCTATGGAACCCAGAAGCACTGGAGCCACAAATCAACACCCCTCATTGTTCCCAAACAGCATTGAAAACAAGTATTTCCCCAGGTTTTCCCTGGTTTGATCTCTCTGCCTTATTTACCCGAGCCAATCAACGTCCCGGTTGGCTCCATCACTTCCCTAACCATAAAAAGCCCATTTTGCACGGGGTACCTACTGACTCAGTGAAAACAGCAGCAAACAGATTTGACATTTCAACTGGTGTGCACTGGTTTGGCAGCATTTATGAGCAGAGCCTCAGGCAATTCACGGAGAGTAAATAATGTGGTCAACTCTCCACCGCATGGCTCCCACTCCCCAACTGAACTCATGCTCAATTTGTTGTTATACCAGTTAATAAATGCCCATAAGACCTCCATTTCATTTGATAAGTAGCTTGTTTTGCTGAATTTATGATTCATTTATTGCTCTCAGCATGAAGCATTACACAGATCCACTTCCATTTTGTGAAAAGCTCATCAAAACTAAGAGCCACATCATATTGGTTTATATATTCACTTGATCAAGGTCAATAGCTTCTCATTAGGACCTGCTGAACTAGGGCTTACTAAAGAGGATAAGGGATGATCTGTCTCCAAAAAGAGGAGACAGCAGTTATTCAGATGCCATCCATCCTCTATGAAACCTTCATGAAGAGGGGAACTGAAAAATCATAAAGAAGAAACACTGCAGTTGGTGGTTTTCACATGTCTGCTTCCAGCCTCTCTTTTAGCTCATATCCCATCACTTTGACATCAGCAGGCATCCCTCCTCCTCTCCCTAGAGGAATGGTTGACTGATGCAAAGTGAGATGTAAAGTCCAGGTCTGTAGGTGTGTATGGAGAGCCCGTCTGAGAGGCTTAAGTTAATCTCACAATGGTTTGGGTTGGAAGGGACCTTAAAGCTCAGCTCCATCCACCCCCCTGCTATGGGCAGGGACACCTTCCACTAGACCAGGTTGCTCCAAGCTCTGCCCAACCTGGCCTTGAACACTTCCAACTCTCCCTTTTCCTTAACCTTTCTCTTATTGTTTAGGTCTCATTTGCCTTGTCCAAGGCTGCAAGGCTGGCAAAGAGAAGTATGTGGACTGCTAGAGAAGTATGTGGACTTATGAATACAAGAAAAACCCACGCTCAGTTTTAAATAAAAGTCACCAAAATGCCCATCTTTGCTTCTCCTAGACCTTCTCATGCCTGGATTCTCCATGACACCAATCCCTTTCACAATCCCAAGTAACACCAGAAATTCAGCCAGTACCTCTGACACTCTTCCAAAACACAGTGTGACTGTACACAGCAGTGTCAGACTTGAATAAGGGGCAAAAGATGGAAAGTGATCACTGTGTTGGGACGCTATTCCTTTGCTTTTCTGCTCCCTCACATTCACCACACATCTGACACCAGCAGCCCAGCACAGTGTTACCTACAGAAATCCCAGCAAGCCACTGGCACGAGGGAGCTTGAGGTTCCTTCACACGAAGAGTTAAACACTGAGCTCTGTTATTCTGTACTGCAAGCAGCCCCACTGCCAGTGATTCAGAGTGATTTTTCTCGTTAAAAAGGATACAGCCAATCAATCCTGAGAGCTCCCCTTGGACATTAAGGAGGTACAAAGCTGGTCCCTGCAGAAGACAGTGCATACCAACCAGCCAACTGCTCCCCGGCTGATCCAAATGCCCTTTCCCACAGGTAGTCCCAGGAAAATATTAGTTCTGTGAAATGCCTTCACCTAAATACTTCAGAGTACTTTAGTCATCTGATTATAACCCAGTTGCCTACGCTATGGCCTTGGCCCAGCACCTAGAAATTAAACTAGCGTAGACATGAAACCAGTTTGAGGCAAAGAATTTTTATCTCTTGCCCCTAAGTAAAGCTGAAGAGAGGGACCAGGAACGAGTCCTGACTTCAGCACAGGAACTTCCACCACACTGTTATCCACATGCACAGGACGTGCCTTACTTTCAAGGGGCTAAAAGGCAACACCCCACGCAGGGCGTTTTCAAAGGGTTTTTTTTTTGCACGAAAACCTCAAGTTGAAGACCTGCAAGACGGAAAATCGAAAACGCGAGTGGGCAGAGGCGTTTTTTTACACTGGAGTTCCCAGCCAGCCCTGTCCCCGGAGGGCTCCCCACGACCCACCTCCGTGCCAGGTGCCCACGAGCGTAGCGCTGGAGGACGACTGTGGCTTGTCTCAGCCTCTGGTACTTGACCCTCTGCAGCCACCCCCGCACCGTCTTCTCAATCATGATGATGGCAGCTCTGAACTTGTCCGCCCGCAGTTTCTCCAGATATGCCACCTGCCCTGCGCGGAAGAAGATCTTGGTGTGTCCAAACTGGAACTTGTCTGGATCCTTTTCAAAAGCACAAAGGAAACGAAATTTAATTAGCGTAAACATTATTTATTTATTTATTTATTTATTTATTTATTTTCAGTCTGTGTTGCTCAGTAGACACAGAGTAAAAATCCCCCTCCGAATAAAATTTGTCAGCTCACATCGCTTCTTAACTGGGTGATGAAGATATTATTAGACCCCAAGCTACTCGAGCACTACAGTTCAGTCTTAAATTCCATGTATTTACACAGATTTTTAATGGCTTGGGAAGTTTTTGTTTTGGTTTGGCTTGTATTTGGTTTGTTTGGTTTTTTTCTTGGGTTTCTTTAAAGTTGAATAGAGCAATCATAGAATCCTAGAATGGTTTGGGTCGGAAGGGACTTTAAAGATCATCTAGTTCCAGCGCCCCTGCCATGGGCAGGGACACATTCTAAACCAAAAATGCAACATCACAGCATTTAAAGAAAGGATTTGTTTCTAAAAAAGATTAATGTTTTCATCTGCAAAGTCATTCAAAAGGCTCTGCAGCCAAGGGAAACACTTGGTGCATAAGGAAAACAGCTTTTGCAGAGAGGAACCCAGTTAGGTACACTCCTCAAAAACCACAGGAAAACAAGAGATCAAACATTAAAACCTGGCTAGGGTGCTGTGCAAATTTGGGGATACCCAACAGCAAGAATCCTCTGCGTGCACATTTGCTATTTATAAATAAAGCACTGAAGAGCAGCAAGGTTTTGGTAAGGAGAGGGGGCAAAAACTTCCGATTTGCTTATGGGAAAAGAATCCCAATCTATGGGATGCTTTTTCCACATAGGGCTATTACAAGCCTCCCATACATCAAGATAAGGCATTTATTGCACTTTTCTCTTACTTGTTAAGGCAAAGAGTGATTTAATGATTCATTAAGGTTCATGATGTTGTCCCAAGCTGGAGCTGTAACACATGCTCCAGCTATGGCTAGCCAAAAACAGAAGGAGGGGTTGGGGTGACACATTTTTAAAAAGTGGCCAGTTGATCATGCCCAGCCAGTGACAGCAAACTCAGGACTTCACCAGCACTGGAACGGTACGTGCATCTTGACCACAACCATGAGATCCCACGTCACGCTTGCTCCCTCTGCCTCCTTGAAATATTATCTCATTTTGGAAAAATCCCCAGGCTGCCCGGGATGAAGAAGCACCTGCACAAGCAGCAGGTGAAGCTGGAGCAGGAGCAGCAACTTCAGATGACACAAAAGCCACGAACCTCAGCGCTGTTAAAATCACTGCCAAAGATCTGGTCCCAGCTCACCTTAATGAGGTCTTCCAACAGGGTCTTGCAGATCTGCTTCTTGTCGTTCTTAGCGAGGTCTGTCTTCTTCATAAGCACACGATACCTCTTTAAAAAGTCGTGGTAGGACCACCTGAAAGCAAAGCATGCACTGGATTAGTCTGCATGCTTGGTAATATTTCCTTAAAATAAAGGGTTTGGAGTCATAGGTGAGTCGAAATATGAAATTCATATTTTGGGGGATCTCGCACTACTACCCTCAGAATGGATCAAAGACACCTGAAAGGAGCTTAGTCACCCTCAACCTGACCCTCACTCTCAGCCACTCTCTGTTCCAGGCTAGAAATGCCACAGATCACCTTGTTTTCAGTCCTCCTGATGTGCTTCCCAGTCTGCTGCACTTTACCACTCAAATGCAACAACTCCGCTCCCTTTGGGAAGGAGATGATAATTTTGGAGAAACCATGTGTATCTTCTGACTGGACGAAAAAAAGCAATCTTGATAGTCACAGAGAATGAATTAAAAAGATACGCTTTTTTATTTTGTGTTTCCAAATTTTGATGAATATTGATTAGAACAAAGTAATTAATTAACTGCTCCACCTTCAGGTCTGTGATATAGGCCCTGGAAAGAAACATAAAATCCTTTGATGCTGAAAAGACAAAGCCAGCCCCTTGGAAGATGCCTCACTGTCACCAGCAGCAAAGCTTCCAAACAGGCAACACTAATTGAAGGAATTAGAGCACTGCATCCTACTGCTAGGAAATAACATCTCCTGCTGCTCCTGTAAGATGTAGAGCTTGCAGACTGGGATCCTGAAATTGCTTCAGCATCTGCCAAGTTTCAGTCTTCTGTAATTTAACATAGCGAGTTATAAATGCCCTCAAAACCTGAGTTTTTAATTAAAACATCAGGCTTTTCCAGCAATGTCCAGAGCGGTCATCGTTATTTAAAAAAAATAACAAACATCAAAGGGAGACTGGAAAGAATTGCAGAGAATCTGGTTCCTGCCCTTACTCAACCACCTGTGAGCCTGAACCTCACCCACATGGATGCTGTGGCAGCCAGGATGAGAACACACTGTATGAAGAGCTGCTATAAACACCTCCTGCACCCAGCAGCCCCATAAAAGCCTTTATTTTTTGTGTCATTACACTAAATTCTTCCTAATTTTCCGCTTCTAGAGATTAAGAGAGGAGCAGGTGGAAAGGAAAAATAAATTGCAAATGCCCAGAGTGATGCTCGTGGTGGGTCCTTATCCTTGACTAGTCTGCAGTGGTGGGGCTGGGCGAGACACCACACCACCCAAGCAGCGAAGGCTGCCAGCTCTATAAAACACTCCATAAAACAAAGGACCTGCACAACCATCAGCTATCAGCTGCAGATACCTCTCATGAAACATCTTGAAGATTGGAAGATGGGGTATTTACTTAGACAGGCATATTGCTCATTTCAAAATACACGACCAACAGAGTTTCACGTCACCTCAGAAAATGCAGTCAGGGGAGGAAAGCCAGCTTGATTAAAAGCAACAGTCTAATTAAAAGAGTACAGTGGAAGAAAATATTTGCAAACAGAATGGAGAAAAAGGGGGAAAAAATGGGAAGCAACATGCATCTCCTGCATGGACACAACTGGCAAAGAATATGGGACTGGCAAAGACTAGGGAATGCTCAGTACTGAGCCAAAGTAAGGTGGAGGGCTCCTGGAGACAGAAGAATGAGGGAAATTGTCGTGAGAGGATTTCCAATACTCAGATTGCTCAGATTAGTTCTGGAGCATCCAGACTTAGTGCTGATTTAATCCCCATCTCACCTTCAAATGACCAAAAGTACTGGATTGTCAATAAAAAAACTAAGATACCAGTTGTGAGGAGCTCTCTCTGGGATGAAAACTGAACACAGAGATTATGCAAGACTATGAGCTTTGTGTCCTGTAGGGTTTAAGCCTGAACTCGCTTTCTCTTTGCTTTCCCAGTGCCTCAGTTTTATAATTACATTTCCCATTTTGCTTTGTGCAAATAAA
This sequence comes from Chiroxiphia lanceolata, assembly GCF_009829145.1. NCBI lineage: Eukaryota > Metazoa > Chordata > Aves > Passeriformes > Pipridae > Chiroxiphia > Chiroxiphia lanceolata. Next base: position 986,952 of record NC_045671.1, on the reverse strand, counting down.
ACCCATTTTCATTTTAAGCACATCTGAGGTTTACACAGCTCCAAATCAAACCTGAGAGGAGAAGCAGAGCATGCAGTGCCCAAGGCACCCAGCCAAGCACACGATGCTGGAGACATCCTGCCTGGCTGAGGTATTGCTCGAGCCAGGGAGAGCTTGATCAGGGGAAAAACAAGCCAGTTTAGGTGCTGATATTATTAACTGCTGCTATTTGCCGAAAAAAATCATCCTACAGGTGCCACCCAGGCTCCTCCAGTAAGAGCAGATGGTGAAGAGGCAACACCAGAAACTGAGGGCACAGGTCCAAGCAGGGCAGAAAGCAAAATCCATCATCTTCCACCATCGAGGAGATCCCACAGCCACTCTCAAGCAGGAGTCAGGCACCTGCAGGAATTCCTTAAAAATAGATCATAAGTCACTACACAATGGGTCTTTCTTCGGAGCCTGTTGCTCTCATTTCACAACGTGGCAAAAATTGATTTTCCACGTGTTTCCATTCGAGTCCGTCTTGAACATAAATTACTCACTTTTTAGGAGTAAGTCTCACATGAGATATTGGAAGTGGCAGGGAATACACTCACTGATTGCTGCCCAGGTGCTTATCTGGGCTGGTGGCATCCACAGTCCTCTACTCACATTTCCCAGAGGTTCCCAGCCCAGTGCTGCACATCCACAGCACAGAACTCACACTCTCACTATCCTTGCTGATTCAGCAGGAGATGACAGCCCTGAGATAACACTGCTTGTGCTATTGTCCATGGAGTATCAACACAAAATCCCTGCCTGGCTGGGGCTCAGCTGGTCCATCAGGAGTTTCGCTGGAATATTTGCCATCCCAGTTCACAAGCAAAAGAAAGCTGCAGGGGCTCATAGGTGCTGTTACAGGATTCTCCCCAGAGAAAGGAACAATTAAAGCACTCAGGTTTAATGTAACATGCCTCACTGAACCTCTTGAGGCTCAAAGCTGTATAAAATTTCCTTACAACAATGTGCTTCGGGAGAAGCAAACATGATCCCCCACCCCTGCAAGGGAGAGCTCACCAGTGCAGAAATACTGAAGCTCACTTTAAATTATTCTTCTGCACATATATATGTCTCTTCTCTATTAGGTTCAACACTTCCATTTTCAGAAAAGGAAACAAAAAAAAAAAAAAAAGAAAAGAAAACTTCTTTCCCACCTGCTAAACCACACACTGATTCCCAGTCAGGGACAAAGGATGTGCCATGTCACCCACCCCATAGCTTAGCAGGTTGGGAGACATTATTGGGAAGGTCACACTTCAGTTCAACTTGCTGACAGGTATTAAATAAAAAAATGCAGATCACAGGTTTTCAGGATGCTGCCACGCAACACACAGCATGGGCATGGCTCAGTGCTGGGACCTGGAAACCACCAAGGGCCACTGAATAAATACAATTCCATATAATTGTCAAGTTATAAGACCCAGATAGGTGGTGTAGAGAAAGAGCTGGAATTAGGAGGATTTTTATACCTGCACAACTGAGAAGGACGAAGAAGGAGACGTGAAGAACTGGAGACAGATGCTACTCAAACTTTTCCAAGGTAAAAAAGAATAATTTTGGGACTGAGATCAAGCACAACCAAACCTCAAACATCTATGTTTTGCTTTGAAGTTAGCACAGGTCACTAAGAGGAAAAGGCAATAAAAGGGATGGAAGGATGCAGGAAAATAACTTATGCCTGTGGAAAAAAGTCCTCCCTGGGCTCCAGCAGCAAGGAGGATGCTCAAGGGCTTGGCCAGGAGCAGGAACTTTGGTCATCCCAGCAATTTCTCTGTCATTTTACAGGAATTATAAAGAAGGAATAAGCCATAACACACATCACAAATTAATTTTATTTTTATTAATTTTTTGTTTTATTTATCTTAATTTTTATTAAATAAATTTATTGTTTTTTCTGTATTTTAAAGAACAAGATTTGGATGTTTTATAGAAAACTACAAGGTACAGAGCAAAGGGGCTGCTCCTGCCCCAAATCAAGGGGTTATGAACCCAAGCACAGCCCCTCTGCTGCAGAGCCAAGCTGGGTTTATTACAACCTCAAATTAAAGGCAGGGCTTGTGTAAGAAAGCAGGGGTGACATTCTAAGGAAGCCTCTGAAAAGCATCTCTCCAAGCAGTCAGCAACTGCCCAAAATATCTCCAACCCATTGTTTCAGGGTGATTACAGCAGTGTTATGTCAGCTGTGTGCTGAATTAAGAGCTGAAAGGAGTATAATAAGTCAGCAAAGCTTCAAACTCTTAACCATAATATGGTTTTCTTTTGGTAGCCTAAAATAACTTAATGTAAAATGTTTCCATTCAGGGCAACTAAATTAATTAACCCCATCACCCAAGACCATCCCATGTGCTGAGCAATCCCTTTTGTGTAAGAAATCCTGCCAGCACCACATGGTACCTTCCACTGAATGGGCCAAAATTTTAAGCTGTGAGGAGCTGGACTACACTGATCTTTCCATAGGATCCAAAGCCTGTTTAGGGGGATGCAGGTTGAATCTCTCAGCCAAGATTTGACATGAAATTATTTTTAAAACTGTGGTTCAGGGAGAAAATTTCACTTGTCTTGTTTACTGCAGCAGAACAGATTTGCCTTTCAATTAGCTCTAAAACATGCAGGCTGGCCTGGCTTGAAATTAGCTGGAATATATTCAAAGAGAAGAACAAGGAGCGGAAAAACCCCTCCATTTACACATTACACCTTTTTTTGGGAGTGGGCAAACAGAACTGCTGGTAGCCACAGTCACTTATAGGTTTTGTTACTTTGAAATGACAGCTAAAGGCACATTATATTAAAAAAACCCTCTATATCCAAGGATGCCCATGATAGATTTCAATTATAAATGTTTAATGTTTATGGAGTTTAGCAGCTGGGATTTCACACTGAATTGATACAAAAATGCTGCATCTGACAGTCAGATCCAGGGACCAGGGGAAGCAGCCAAATGCCAAGAATATTTAAACTATAAATACATAACAATTACAACAACAGTATTTCAGAGAGGCTGCAGTGGTGAGGTTATTCAGAGTGATGGCACAGTGGGAGACTGTCACTGTTGGAGCACTGACTGGAAACCACCAGAACCAGCAAGAAGAAAAATGTAGAGTTTTGATAAAACGCAAGTTAAAAACTTATTTTAGAGAGTATTTTGTGATTCATGGAGATCCACACCAATTAATTCTCTACAGACTCATCTTTATGCAGCCAGTTTCTATAAAGAAGATGAATGGTTGTATAGCATAGAGACATCTTCCATGCTTTACCCTGGGAAGCTGATGATAGATTTACTATCTGCACACCTCAGACAGCCCATTCATCACAGCCATTTATGTACATGCTAACAAATAAATTTCTTAACTGCTGCACAGCATTTCAAACCAAATGATACATTTTCAATTTACTTGAGACAGAGTGCAGTGCACCATGGAAATGATAAAATAAAACCAGGTGCAACCAAAGTGGGGAGCACATGGCTTCATCTTCCAGTGACTCACATGGGCTGAGGAACTACAACTTACATTTAAAAACTACTTATTTTCCTAAAGGTAAAAAAAAAAAAATAATATTAAAAACTCAAAAGATTGAATTCTTCAACCCATGAAGGACTTGATGTGAAATTAGAGCAGAAGGTGGCTTTATCCAGAGACCTCTGACCCAAAGCCACATCACTCTCAAAAGCTACTCTTGTAACAGTATGATGGAAAATATTCAGATGTAAGCACTACAGGATGAAAGTAAACATTTTCTACAGCTTCTGTAATAAAACTTAGATTGAGATTATCAAATTTGAAAATTCCCTATTGCTTTAAAGGTAAATTGCTTACACCGAAGTGAAACAAAACTCACAAAGATCAAGTTTTCTCTTATTATTTTAAAGTGGTTTAAATTTAGAGCCTTCACATGGGATTTAAATCTAAAGCAATTACTCTCTTTTTTGGTTTTATCATTAATCAACCAATATAAATCGACATCTCAAAATATAAGGAAATATAGAGGAATAATCAATGCTCACTTACAGATGGCACATAAAAATGCAGAAGCAACTATTTCCCACAAAATAGGATCCTGTTGAAGCACTTTTTCCCAAGCTGGTTTATAAAGCCAATTCAAATACACAGATTTTTCACAGTCTTTCAAGGATGTCATCCAGCTCCTGGGTCTGGATTTTCAAGACTGGAATTTTATGACCAATGAGGGTGAAGAGCTACCAGAGCCCAAAGAGAGTATTTCATTTAGCACAGAGCTGTTCCTACATACAATTATCTTCTAGAAACATTAAAATACACAAAAAAAAAAAAATCTGTCCTTGAAGCATTGCAAACACTGGAGAAGGATACTCTAAAAGGCTGAAATAGGCATTTACACTTCCCTCCCACACACACACGAAGAACAAGAGGTGACAAGTTGCAGTGATTGAAGAGTTATGTATTCTCAGTGTCCTGGGAAAAGATCTCATAACCAAAAGCATGCAAGCAGAGCTGAGAGCATCACTTTTGAGTTTTTCAGGATGGAGGGGTCTTTGCAACAATCAATTATTTGCTGTAAATAGATCCTGGCTGGTCTCCAGGTGCCGCAGTGGTTTCTCCCCTCCTTTCCCCCTCCACAGTTACTAATTAGACATTGATTTTAGTGCTGTAGGGTCTAAACTGCAGTTAGATGAGTAGAAAAAGGATAAAAGTCTGTAGTATAGTTATGAATGGAGAGGAACAGGGTATCCCTGAAGCTGTGACAAGACCAGTAGCAAAACTCATGAACAACCCTCAAGTTAGAGTTCCCCAAACCTGCACTGGGGAGTGTGACTGCTTGCTTAGCACAGAACTGCCTTCCCATGGCCTCTTCCATGTAAAAAACCCAGCTTTTTCATTGCTTTAGGGCTTCTACTGCAAGAGGACAGACAGATTTGGCCCTGCAACAAAAATGATAACAAAAGATGACCCGTGGGCTGGTTTTTAATTCCTCGTTGTGGCTTAGAGATCATGAAATTTAGGAGCAACTTTTTATTAGTTACTTCCACAAGTACCTTCAAGACTTCTGAGATAAGACCCAAAGGTGATTCTGGGTTTTCTAACAGGGTCAGACCCCCACAACGAGGACCTAAATCTCCACATACCTCTGCCACCCTTCCACATTGGCAGAGGAAAGAGAGGAATTGGTTTCTATGAAAAATTTCTTCTTCTTTTTTCCTTTTTCCCTCCTTGAGTATTTGGGCTCAGCTGGTCAGGGAGAAGCCCATCATCAGTTTTTGCCTGTCCATGGAGGTCACTGGCCAACACAGGAGAAGTGCAGCAGAGCCACCTGATCTCAACATGCAGACAGTGCCATCAATTGCCAGAAGGTCTTTGCAGCTTTGCAGGAGATGAGAGTAGAACAGTCCTCCCCAAAATCCAGGGCAGGGAGTTTCTCATGGTGCACATCACCACACTCAGTCGACTCTTCACTGAGCATATTTATAACTTCTTTGTCCCATATAAAAAGGCTGATGGCTTTACTGTCATGAACACAAAGCTGCTTGGCACTAAAACGCAATTGATGCATTTTTAGAATTATTTGCCCTTGTCATCTTCAGGGTTTATTTATAGTTTATGTTTCCTGATTTATTATGCCTTAAAAACCTCTTTTGAATTTTATATCACACAATCAGCTAGAGCCACATCACCCATAACCCTTCCTTTTTATGATGCAAGATTTTGAAGCCTCGCATGCTTTGGATGTGCAGTGTGGAAGTCTATAGTAATAATTTACAACCCCTATTTTCTTTCTCTGCAAGTACGATCAAATTTTTTTTTTTTCTGAAATGACGATTGCAACAGCTGTCTGATGCCAGGAAGAAAAAAAACCACAAAGTAAAGTAAATTGTACAGTGGAAGGAGCTTCAGGCAAGCAGGGAAGAAATCCTCTAGGGCAACGCTTGTTTCCAGGCAAGATGGGTGCAGAGGATATAAAGCTGCTGTTTTGCTACTTGATGTCCACCTCCATTTGGGATCAGAGCTGGATTCCTTTATCTGCCAGGCATCAGCTTTTTCAGGCATTTCACCACATCAAATTACATCTCAGGACCAAACTCAAAGCACCAGCTGAAACGCTGGGCACAGCACAACACACCCTCTGTCAGCCTCACTTTGCAGCTCTTTGCCTGATAACGAATCTCTTAGATTTGAGGAACCCAGGACCTAATGGGAGTTTGGCAAACTGTAAAAAAAAAAATATATAAAAAGGAGAAAATCTACCCTGGATACAAACCAATCTAAATAAACACTGTCTGTCCTGAAAACACCAGTGTGTCCTTCTCTCTCTCTTTCGCCTCAGGCAATCACAGAATGGTTTGGGTTGGAAGGGACCTTAAAGCTCATCTTGTTCCACTCCCCTGCCACAGGAAGACACCTTCCACTAACCCAGGTTGCTCCAAGCCCTGTCCAACCTGGCCTTCGACACTTCCAAGGATGCAGGATAAGGAACTTGCTGAGTTAATCACACCAGCAGCACAACACCACAGCAAACTCCCAGCCCAGTACCTGGATGGGAATCCAGCTGCGCTGATCCGGACGGTCTCCAGCACTCCACAGGCTCTCAGCTGCTGCACTGCCCTCTTTGGATCAAATCTGCAATTATATTTAGGATAGAGATTAACACAGCGAAAAGGAACCCACACTTGCAACTCACCTGATAGCGAATCTTGCAGAGACAGGAATTGTCTTCGGCTCTCATCATTACAGTAGGGGTTGAATAAAACCATCTTCTGTAGTTTTTAGTCCAGAGCCATTCCTTCACAAGTCCTAGTATAACTCATGCCTTGCTTTGGGAACACAACTGCACAGATGTCACACATTTCCTCTCCATGTCACAAGTTGCTGTACTTTTCAAGCATAACAGGCTTTGCTACCACCCTGTTGTCAATCCCTAGTGGTTTTCTTGGGATAAGATGACAGTCTGCTGCAATTAATTAGTCCCTACAGCCATAATCTACCCAGCTTTGTAAAGCAATACAATTACAATACAGAAGGGAACAGGCTACCCCACCTCAAACTGCCTGATGAACCAGACAGTACTACTTCTGCAGTTATAAAGTCCAGAAATCAAATTCAACAGCAAAATAAGTCTGATATATTCAACTCCATACCAAAACCAGGTCCCATGGATTTACAGACTACGTTTACCAAGAACAGTGGTGCTCATGTTCCTGACTAACATCAAGGGGTTCCTGACTAATGCAAGGGGTTTCTGCCCTCCTCTTTTTAGCTGGCATCATCCCTTACCACTGGCATCTCATTTCCATCAGCAATTTGTGCCAAAAAACTTCATGAGAACTTCCATCTGAATACCTGGGCTGTGCTCTCTCTGGTTCCTGGCATGAGCCCACTCCCAGATCAGTCTATCTTTGCACAGAGTGAGTCCAGGTACCAGTGTCCTCCATTGCTGCTCCCTCCTTCCACCCCAACACAGAATGCACAAAGAGGTCCCAGCCCTTCAGCTCTGGAAGATCCTGGAAGAGCTCCTTGGCTCAAGCTTGGACTCATACAGTGTAGATGTACACAGCTGTGTGAGGTTTCCAGAGCAAGGGTGAGAAGCGAAAACTTCTCAGGTATCTGCTTGTCTCTCCCTGAAAGCCCAAAATATTTACACCCACAAGTCAAAACTACATGAATAATTCTGCCTGGTCTCTGCAGTACAAAAGCAGAATGGAAAATACTCCCCTTCTTCTCTGTGCTTTTTTAAATTCCCTGGACCTGTCAAGACTACCAGCAAGTTATTCGCTGCAACACCACAAACACTGCGTGGGGTGAAAAATCAAGTCTGGGCTGTCACTCACTTCGAGGAAGAAACCACAAGGGTACAATTTCCATAACAATAAATAATAAACAGGACTGGCAGATCGACGGGGAAGCTTCAGACCTGGAAGATCCCAGGGCAATCTACGTTGTACACAAGGGAAACTCTCTCCAAAGCAGACAAGCCCTGCTCAGAGAGGGTGAAATGCAGTAACCAGAGAGGCTGCAGTTGTCTATCTGCTACAACTCCAGCTATAGGCTAACACTGAAATAAAGAGCTTCAAAGTAGGACCATACACACTACTAAAAACTTCTTTTCCTTGCCATGGCAGGTAGAAGCAACTGGCAGGAGGTTGCTTTTGGCCTGGAAACCCAAGTAAAAGATCACAAACCCTGCCCGAAACAGAATTTAAAAGGAAAATTGACAAAGGAGCAACCTGAAGTCAGGCATTCCCCTTGCACATCTGCCTTTTGCGGTCTTCTCCATTAGGGATTAACCTCAGACACAGCCTGCAGCCAGATGCAGCAAATATCACTGAGTGGTGCCAATGTTTCCTCCAGGATGGAAGCCTGACACCCCTCACCCTCATTATAGATCTTATGTTTTCACCAAGCTGTAAAGTAGGAATGGAAGTAATGTAGGGTGCAAGAGACCTGAGGAAATCAACCTCCTGTGTCTAAAAGCTGGGACAGCTATGGGGGGCAGACCCATAGCTCAGGGCTTTATCCCGTCAGAAGCTGAAAACCTCCAAAGATGGAAGTTACACAATCCCTCTGGGCAGACTGTTCCATCGATAGACTGTCCCCAGGGAGAAAAAAACATGTTTACCCATTCTGAACCTCTCATGTCAATTTGGGGCCATTGGCTCCTGTCCTCCCACTGCACACCACTGTTAAGAGCATGGGTTTGTCCTCTTGGTAGCCCCTGTAAGTACTGAAAGGCTGCTATCAGGTCCTTTCTCTTCTCCAGGACAAAACACCTCATTTTAGCAAAAAAATGTAATGCTCCTGTGAGTTGAAAAATGTTATGTTTTAGGAAGAGAAGACTTGTTTTCTCATTGAACAACAAACATAATTCTGAGTGTTCTGCACGCTATAAGATATCACTTCAGTGCTAATCCGGAGCAATGTCACTGGTGTTTCACTTCACAGGTGCCTCCCAGCACTGTGTATTTTCCAGTATGTGGCTCTGAAACACAGAGTCCTTTACAGCCATCCCAGTATTCTCCAGACTCAAGTTTTACTTATAAGCAAATAGACTTTAGAGGGTAAATCTGATGAGGAGTAGCTGAGGGAGCTGGGGGGGCTCATCCTGGAGAAAAGGAGGCTCAGGGGGGACCTTCTGGCTCTGCAACTCCCTGACAGGAGGGGGGAGCTGGGGGAAGTTGGGCTCTGCTCCCAGGGAACAAGGGACAAGACAAGGGGAAACGGCCTCAAGCTGTGCCAGGGGAGGTTCAGGTTGGTCATCAGGAGGAATTTCTTCATGGAAAGGGTGGTCAGGCCTTGGAAGGTGCTGCCCAGGGAGGTGGTGGAGTCCCCATCCCTGGAGGTGTCCAAGGAACAACTGGACATGGTGCTCAGTGGTCTGGGCTGGGGGACAAGGTGGGGATCGGGCACGGGTTGGACTTGGTGGTCTGGGAGGGGCTTTTCCAACCTTAATGATTCTGTGACTTTATTCAAGCCAAGCTCAGGATACAAATTCCTCAAGCTGGTGGCAGCAAGACCAATATTGACCAAGATTCTCAGATCACATGCCAATTAAGCAATCCATGGCAGGTGAGGAGGGAAATCATCTCTTGCAGAATCCCTGGGTAGGAGACACCTGAACCAGAACTTGTAGAAGGGGATGCAACCTCACCACCCCAACCCAAAGCAACCTCCTCCAGAACCATTCTTGTGTGTTTAGTTTATCCTTTGTTCCCAAAACCCTGAGCTTGGACAAATCTGACGTTCATCAGACGGGGAACATCACATCAGACCAAGCCATCACTTAAACTGCCAGCAGACACTGGCAGAATTATCCTCTTATTATTTGCTACACATAACAGCTTAGAAGTACAACTGTATCCTGAGCATCACATGAAAAACTGAATTGAAAAGTTAAAAGGTAAAGAAGTGAAGATGGATGGGCTGAAAGTATAGTCGAGTATGGACATGGAGTATTGGAAACACCATTTGGAAAGGTGAAGACATTTCACCACGCAGAACATCCTTGACACTTTCACTACAGCAATTCAGAAAATGCTTCTGTGTTTTAGCTAAAGAAAACAATCAATCACAAAGTGTTACTCCTGAGTTTCATTTAAGCAGAAAAACACTGCAACAGGCAACAGGAGACTGAGGTGTGGCCCTAAGCATCTCCAGTGCCTACGAAATGGTACATGAAACAGATACAACAGAGTACAGGAACTGCCATCCCAGCACAGGCAGCCAACACAGCCTTCTCCAGAGCTGATAACTAATCATCTAAGGAATCAGTTAAATATAAACCCCTGTCTGAACGTCTTCTAACCATTAATACCCTTCACTTTGCTGTTTGCAGGGGAAGAAGAGTCAAGCCAGGAGGCTTGACCAGCACATCATGACCAAAGGTGAGCCTGTTTACAGGTGCTTCACCCTCTTTTCAGGACACTGTTGGAGCTATCTCTGCACCCTGAAGTTGCACTGTGTTCACTGGGAGCCCTCAGCCTGCGTTGGATCAGCTGGAGGGAAATGCCTCCCTGCTGATGGGTTACAATCATAAGCTGCTTTCTTAAAGGTCACCACCTGCAGTTTATGCCCTTAAAGGACATCACAACATGATCTACGAGGCTCCTACATGCTAACAGACAAGGCTTTTGGAGCTGAAGGGAACAAAACGGGGTACAAAGACACAACCAAGAGGTCAAGCAAGGCTAAAAGCTCTCTGCTCACAGCGCTCGCCGCTCACGATACGTCTCTGAACTACAGAGGAAGATCAAGACTGGCTTTTTGTTTCAGCTGCTCACTCACCTGGAAACCTGCCTGAAGTTGATACAAGTCACATCTTTACTTTTTCCGCATTTATTTTGGAAGCACTTTTGTTCATTTTGCAAGCCCGCTACTTTTCTCTGCATTTTAATTTCTTCATCTTTTCGCTGCTTAGAACCGTAACTATTTAAATCAAAGCAAATCTAAGAAGAAATTGTACAAAGACCCTATTATTGCAAAGTAAGGATGCTCAGTATCATTAGCAGAGTATATCTGTGAATTACTATAACCTGAATTGGTCTTCATTTCACAGGCACAAAACGCACATAACGAAACCCAAAAAAGTGACTCCAGCAAAATACTCCTGCAACCTTCCAGTTACAGGAACAACGTTACAAGGAGGGGGCAATGTCCCTAGCAAGGGGAAGGTCCCAAAGCACATTTTGTTGCTCTAAAGCTGAACATATTTTCTCATGTGAAAGCCCACTTACTTAAAGGGCAGCTTCTCGTCGTTGGGTTTGATGCAGCGCACGTAGTGTGGGGTGGTGGCATTCAGGGTCTCCATCAGCAAATGCAGCGAATTGCGGAACTGGAAGAAAAAGCCACTCATTTTGAGGAGGGAGGAAGGTGATGCAGCCCTGCAACCCAAGCTGCCAGGTGCCACAAGGCACCAGCCCCTGGATGTGACGCGGCGTGAACCTCCCCGCCTGCCCAGCACATTCAGCAACTGGTGGGTTGAGGACTTCCAGCTTAAGGTTCATGAGTAACAAGTGTTTGCTCAGGACTCTACACAGTTGGGTCTCTGAAATATCTCGAAGGGTGGAGACAGCACAACCTCTCTGGGCCCTCGCTGCACCATTTGACTGTCCACACAAGGGGAAAAATGCTCTTTTCCTGAAATTGTTTCAATTTATGAGTTCCATAGTACAGTGGGACACATTCCAGTGAATCACAGAGTGGTTCCACCCTCCTTAAACCTCTCAACTACTTCCAGTCACGACTACTCAAGCCTCCTCTTCCAGAGACACTGCTAGAAGTCACCCAAAATGCAACAGACAAACGTGGGTCGTGGGAAAGTGCCTTTCCATCCCCAACAGCTTTTCATTTATCTCTGACTCAAACTGAGGCAACAAGATCTTAACTGGATTCCCCTGTTGTTGACCGACTCACTCAAATCATACATTACCTGGTGTCCCACTGTTTTCTTGTGCTCCTTGTTGGCAGCTTTGATGGCTGGCCTGGCAGAACGGACGCTGATTTTGGATGTTCCCTTTCCCACGGGGGTGACGGGCACAGCACCCTTCTCTTCGTGGAATAAGTCTGCCACCATTGGATACTAAAACAAACAACAACACTTGAGCAACTCTGGACCTGCTCACTGGGGAATGAACCCACCCAAGTCACATTGGTCAGGTCACTTTTACCCATCTTAAACCTGGAAGGGGAAAAAGGGCAAGAAAAGTGAAAGCAAGAAGTATTGTCTACATAACCCACATCAGGACCATTGGCCATTCTGTCTCATAGTTCATCAGACCCTGAACGTGAAAAAAAAAGAGGCTGAAGTCTTGTCAAGACACAAAACCCCCTGAATGTGGGCTTGGTTTCAGAATACTCATCCAGCCCTGGCCTGATCAAGGATGCTGCCTGAACAGCACACACCACAGGAACGGGGTCTCCATGTGAGAAGGTCCCACCATGGTCTCAGAGGCACCCTTGCTTCTCTAACAGTTAAAGAGACACCAGCACTTCCTCACTAATTATCACTAATTATCCTTACTTCCTGCCTATCAGCTGAACAAGCAAGGACCACCATTCCACAGCCCTGGATGCACCACATTTGGCTCCTTGGATCCCTAAAGTCTGGGATTTCTGGCAAGCCAGCAGCAACATTTCCACTTCGTAAACAGGAGAACAGGTGAGCTGGCAAATGCACTTAATGTCTTTTTTTTTTAATTATTATTATTATTATTTAAGGAGCAGGATATTCAAATTTGCATTAGACTGGGAAATTGAATATTAAGCAAGCCACCTTAAATCTGGCGTGGTTAGCAGGGCTGTTGAATTTTCACATCTTGGACTCCAGGACAGCCCCTGCTAAGGGTCTGCTTCATACTCACAGTTTTTATTTTGATCTCTGGGGCTCACTCAACTCCTACCAGAACAAAGGCTCTCACCTTTTTTGCCTGACCCTCTATCCCCGAAAAAGAGACATCCTGTTGTACTTGGATGACACGTCACTGCCTTGGATGCTTTGACTCCTGCAAACTTGGGATGTCTGGATGGCATAGGTTTGATACTGTAAGATATCCAACACGGGCTCTGCATCACTATCTCACACTTCACAGTGTGGTAAAACCCCCGTCTGTAATTTTGGATTTTGAAATATCTTCTAAACACATAGCTGGAAGTGCCATCCACTTGCTAATTAATAACAGCATTGTTTATTCCTGGAGAAGGATCTCAGAGCTGAGCTTTCAGCTCGCACAATGCAACGCTGGGATCATCCTTAGCAGCCCAGGATCTGTTCCACAGGTGTTGGGGGATAAGCAAGAAGGACAGATCCCTCCTTCCCAACTGGTAGACTCAAAACCATCAGTGCATTATTTGTAATTACAAAGGAACTGGAGTACAGCACCTATGCAGCATGCCTGTATGCTCTCCTCTCCATCAGTAGTCAAATCAGTTTCCCTAATTCAAAGAACATCACTCTCAACTGTTTTAGCTGACCAGCACTAACGGAACTAATTAGCTGCTTTATAAAGTTTCTTTCACTGTCCTGTTGATGGCATTAATTGCATTCTAATTAGCAGAAGGCAGTTCTGCCTTGGTGGGAGTGCTTCATCAGCGATGTGGCTGCTGATGGAGAGGTGTTTAGGTCCTTGCTGTGTTAAATTGACTGTTCCTCCTTGCCCTCCACATCGATTTGGTGGAAATACAAACACAAAAGCAATGAATACTGTATGCAGGCCTGGTCCTGAGGACAGGACAAAGTCCTCACAGCACAGCCTTTTGCCGCACAAATTTAAGTTTTAGTCAAACTAGCACATATAAGCAGCAGACTCAGCACTGCCACTGCTACTCTCTTTGGTTCAGAGAGACCAGGTTGCTTTTTACAGCAAAAGAAAATTGGTTTTATTTGTTTATAGCCCTGGACGGCACATGGCAGTCAAGAGGCAAAAAAACCAAAAAAACAAAAACAAAAAACCAAACAGGATAACACAATCTGCTGGCAAATAGGGGTTAGGGAAACCAAGAGCAGATCATCAGCTTTTAGAGGCTTTTCAGGAGGAAGGTGAGGATGCTCCTGCTGCTCTTTTTCCCGAGACAGCACAGCATAAGCACAGGCTGATAACAGTCACTGCCCCCATGTCACTAAAGAAATGGCTTAAAGGCAGAAATTCTTCAAACTATCTCCCAAATGTTCTCAGAGCCAAGTGCATTTGAGAGTGTTTTGTGCTGGATCAGAGAAGCTGTGGCTGCCCCATCCCTGGGAGTGTCCAAGGCCAGGCTGGACAGGGCTTGGAGCAACGAGGTCTAGTGGAAGGTGTCCCTGCCCATGGCACGGGTTTGGAACGAGATGGTGTTTAAGGTCCCTTCCAACACAAACCATTCTGTAATTCCATGATCACAAATGCAATGTTGGTGTCACCTACAAAGCCACCACCGTGAAGTCACAGGGTCTTAACACCTGACCCCAAGGACCATTACCCTAGTTTGCAGGACAGGTAAACTCAAATCTTGGGTCCCAAGACATTCACATTAATTTTTTACGGTTTGATTTGTTTGGGGTTTTTTTAGGTCAAGCAAACTAGTTGCAAGGAGCAGGGTTTGGTGGTTTTTTTAGCTATTAAATGAAAGTCCAGCCTGCTCTGGTATTATATTATAGTCCCTCTATAGGACAGAGAGACCTATTTCACCATTTTTTAAAAATCTCTTATTTTCACAGAGGGAGTTCCAGGGTCCCCAACACTCTACAACAATAGGTTACATCTCTCCTCTGCAACCAAGTCAAACAGAAATCCCTACCAGACACTGCCAGTTCTGCAGCACTGATTTCAACAGCAAGTTCAGCACTGGCTAAATAATTCATCATACAGCATCAATTATTCCTGGAGGCTACCTGGCATTTCTAATAAGCTCTAATCATGCCCAGATTTTGCCCTGAGAAGCTTCCTGAACATGCAGAGATCTTGATTTGGGTGTTATTAACGTCCAGCTTCACAGTTATTAGTCTCACAACTACCCCCACGGATGAGAAATTTGCTCATCCTGTCATCTTCACATGAATTCCTGGGGGGGACACAGGGCAAGCCACTGACAACAGTCAAATAATTTCCCATCCTCATCTCAGAACTTTGACAGGAACAAGCTCCTGCTTAAAATGCTTTTAAAACCACTATTTCCTCCATCTCCCCTCACCCCACTCCTTCTTTAGGGTGCCTTTGGAAGGTGACAGCCAGAAGTGAACCCAAGGGAGGGTGTCACAAAGAGAGGTCTGGATATGTGACACGTTTGCTTGCAACATGCAGGGGGGTCCAGAATCTGTAATGCAAAAAACCCTAAAACCAATTTAAACATACTGGCCTGTGCTGTGGTAGGCTTCCTTAAGCCATGCACAAGGTTTGGTGGGACAGCAGTGCCTCAAAGTCACGCAGCCTTTACTTTAGATGCAGGATGCAGGTGTTGGACTTTGCAGGGCTGGGTTTTCATTCTAACTCTTTAATAAAAGCTGCCCCTGGAAGGGATGAGGCTGTCTATGAAGTTTCAGCTCATTAATTGACAATGAAAGACTCAAGGCTGCAGGGAAGAACTTTTGGTCTGGTTTTAAAACAGCAAGTATTTAAAATTCCTTAGATGTCTGTGCTATTGACACCTTTAACCCAATCCCCCCAGGTGCTCATGGAGACAAGAGTGTGATACTGGAAGTCAGTGTAAAATCTGCTCAGTTTATACATAGAACTGTGAAGTGTCCAACCTGAATCCCATTGCCAAATGCCCTTTCACTGTAGAGCCCCACAGCTACTGCTCTTCTGCTTCCAACATCCCACCAAATTCCCAGCCCACAGAAATACCAGAGATTTTTAACACTGAGAACCAGCAGGAGACCTGGTATTCAAAGTCAGTCAATACACCCCTGCTGGCACTCGAAGCAA
The DNA here is from genome assembly GCF_009829145.1 of Chiroxiphia lanceolata. Taxonomy (NCBI): domain Eukaryota; kingdom Metazoa; phylum Chordata; class Aves; order Passeriformes; family Pipridae; genus Chiroxiphia; species Chiroxiphia lanceolata. Next base: position 971,069 of record NC_045671.1, on the reverse strand, counting down.
TGAGATGTTGACAAGTTGTTTGTACAACACTCAAGAGAAAAAAGGCACAAGGCACGAAATCTTGTAACACAGGAGTGGCAGCGTGATCACGAATATGAGTTAATTTGTTAAAACTATATACTTGCAGTGGTGTAAAACAGCTCCACAGCAGCTGGGATGCCTCAGAGTTTGGGTAATGTTTCCAGCACTGTGTATTAACCCTATCTTTTGCATACTAATTATTAAAGTAATTAGAAGACACAGGGACATGTATGATGGACTACAGCTAAGACAAACAGCGATTTTCATATAGAAGGGTGATAGGGTCATCAATGCTACCCACAATATACAGACTACACTGCTGACCATGGCTTTTAACCCCAGGATCACCTTACTTTTGAGCAACCTAGTCCAGTGGAAGGTATACTTGCCCATGGCAGGGGGTTGGAACAAGGTGATCTCTAAGGTCCCTTCCAATCAAAACCATTCTGTGATTCTGTGATAACACCTTCAGTGCCAGCTGATGAGTGGGGAGCTCCAAGCAGGAGTTAAGTGGGATATACAATGCCCAGTAACTAGCTGTTCCTAATTTTGGTTCTTGGTGACCAAATAAGAAGAGGATCAGCGGGTTTGGAAACGATTTTTGTGATGACAGGATACCAACACCAGAGTGAAAGAACATGTATAACCACACATACCCACACATGGGTGTGACTATAGCCCCCAGCACTCTCCTCTACCCCCTTTCTCCCTCCTCCACATCCCACGTATTTGCCTCTTTCGCTGCTGTTACATGTTCACATACCCAACATGCTCCAACCAGGACCACTGCCATGATTTACTGCTTTTACCTTGCTGGCTTTCAGGATGCTGATCTGCTCCTCATACACGGTGTCCCTGTTCTTCTCCAGAAATCCCTCACTCTGGTATTCCACCTAGAAGGAGACAAAAGGAAGCTCAGAGGGCAAAGTCAAACCACACAGGGACAAGGTGCTCCCACCGCTCCCCTGCTATCAGGAGTTCACCCAAAAAACCTGAGAGGGGGAAAGGGGAGAACAACTGGAATTTAAAGGTCACTTTTGAATCAGAAGAAGTGAATCAGAATAAAAGCAAAACCCTTGCTGCAAACACAGACTGTTTCTTAGTCATTAAATTGCTCTGTATGGAAACCAGAGGGGGAAAAAATGCAAAGTTCATCAGTAACTCTACAAGCTCTTTTGTTCATTCCTCATCTTCTTGTAAGCTAATCAATAAACCTCAAAAGATGTCTTGGCTATGTCTCTTGTAGGTCTCTTAGTTTTTGAAATTGCAGAGGGTTGGGATGCAAAGGAACTTAGAAAAACATTCTTTAAAGTATACTTTAGAGGGGACAGAAGAAAATTTCATTTTTTACATTTGAAGTTGGCTGAAATAACTGACCACAAAAAAAAAAAAAAGGGGGGGGGGAACTTGTAGAGAGATATTGATTGTGAGGGATACAAGTGCAAAACCAAATGCCTAAGGAAAGGTGAGTACCAACCTTTGCCACAAAAAGTGCCTCTCACATCCAGGGCAAATCTGGTTAGGAGAAGCACCTGTATGGCAGCAAAGCACCTGCTTGTTGTCTGGCTCCTCAGACCATCCCTGGTCTTTTTTTTTTTTCCCAACAAATGGGTCTTTGGGATAACTGCAGGCTTTTGAGATTGTCATTTGCTGTGAGTGACACCTGTCACATCAGGGTTTTGATGAAGTTGGAGCCCATGGACATGCCCCTACAACTCCAGACGCTGGGATTTAGTTTAGTTTAGTCCCACAGTTGGCATCTTCTCCCTGAGAAAGGTGGGATCAGCGAGGATCACCTCTCACCTCCTCCCCACACTGTGCCTCACTGACACTCGCAGCTCCTGCCCTTCAGAAGTAATTCCCTTTTCCAATACATTTTGTGTCAAGCTGCCCTTACAGAAATTCATTTTGCCGCAGCTTTGAAAAAGAGGATTTTGCTCTCCTCTAGAAACCACGACAATTTACAGCTTAGAGCAACAGTTCTGAGTCTGAAGTCCTCGGAGCTGACCTAGACTCGAGCACCGAGCCGAGATGATGCCACCCAGGCACCCCTGTCACCGAAAAGCAGCTCGCTGGGGCTGTGAACTAATTTTCCCTCACGTGGCTGTTTCTTCCCCTTCCATGCACTTCCTGTTTCCAGCCCCCGGGTACCTTATCAGCGAAGTGCAGGATGATGAAGGAGGTGTTGGACATGCGGGGCTTCTGGAAGTGCTGGCTGGAGCCGTGGCGGTCGTACAGCTTCTGTGCCCAGTTCTGGTCAGTGCCCCTGGGAACCTGCAAGGTGGGAAGATGGGCCAGTTCTAGGAGCGTGTGCTACTCTATTTTCTTGTGTATTCCTGACAAACACACTAAAATTTCACCGCCAGCGAAAAAACACCCAAATGCTGGTTCTGTTCCAACAGCCAGAACTGCTCTTGCAGGAAAAAAAAAAAACCCAAAAGGTTAAGGGAGTATTTTTACACTTAAGTTACATTAGTTACTCGGGCACCAGCATTATTTTTTTAGTGCTATTTTTGGTGAACGAATACTTCCAGAAACTGCCACCTGAGAAAACACACGGGAAGCTCTGGTTTATCTCATTTAAAATAATAATAGAAGTACAATAACAATTCTTAGATACTAAAATTAAATAATACTAAAATTGTAATTCTTAAGAAATCTCTGCCTCTTTGGGATCACTTGGATTCCAATCCCATGATGTTTTAACCCCAGTTACACACGGGGTTGGGACTTCAGACCCACATACCTGTCCTGCCACAGCCAAATGATTGCCATGTCCCTTTCCCACACATCCAAATCTCCTGTGCCACGGATGTCCTGGATGCTAAACCCTCCCTCTGCCTCCTATTTAGACTGAAATCAGGACGCAAAATTTGAAAAAATTTGGCCACGGTACAGCAAGATATCAGGTGTTGCCCAAGAAATTGCTTTGGTAGAATAGGGCAGAGAGTGGAGAAATCCTAAAAAACTTCAATGACTTAAAAGAACACCTCACAGCACTACCTGTGCAGCAAGGAAATGGGCTACTTTTCACAAATTAACAGTTAAAGAATTCTTGAGCTTACCATCCTCCCCAGCATCTGCAGTTTTTACCCACTAAATAACGGTAAAATTAAGTTAATACAATATACTGTCAAGATCAGGGAAATTTTGTTTTGTGTTACTATTTTCTAAGCACATACAGCTGTATAGCAGCATATAAAAATATGCTGTGATTTCTAATATGAAATACATCATTACACTTCCCATACAGACTCATTCTTCTAGGTTATATTTAGGTCCTTCTCTGCTAACCAGCCAAAACCCCAAAAACTTTACAAAAAAACATAAGGGCGTTCGAGGAAAGCACCTAGCTGTACATATATTTTATTTTGCACTTTTCTAGCCCAATGAGCTTGACACAAAGCAAAATTCTTGAAAATCAAAGGAAACAAGGAGTGAAATTGTTGCTCTTGAGGGCTGAAGAGCCACAGCTGATGGGTTCATCCCATGGATCACTGCCAGCAGGGCACATACACACACACAAGTTTTAACAGAAAATGACTGACTGGATAATTTAGGTTAGAAAAAGAGAAGAGCTGGAAGAGAAGTGTTAGGCAATATTTAAAATTGGATGGGACCAAAGCCTAGAAACCACAGAACAACTGTGCAGCATCAGGCAGAGCTCTGGATCATCCATCAGGACTTTACATAGATCTTTATACGAAAAATGACAGAGGAAATAAGGGCAGCAAACAGTGAGAAGGAAACCTCAAGACAGTTGAGGAATACTTCTCAGCACTGCTCTGAAGCAGCCTTTGATTTCATAACAGCAAACCAAAACACACCAGAAAGGCTCTGGACACTGGGATAAGCATCTCCTGCCTATCCCCAGTAAGGGGGGTGAATTAAATGCAGCAGTCACTCATGTACGCCATGCTACCCCAGATTTATTTATATTTCACAGGTTTTAAGTGTAGCCAATTATGGACACACGTAGAAATAACAGAGAGCACATATAAATATTTAAAAGGCACTTAGTTATGCAATTATATACATGTTTTATTTACGCAAGATAGACTTGCATGTTTAAACTACAGGGTTATATAAATGCAGATGGGTTTCTTTTCATCAGTTATATTTAATATTTATATGTAAAAGACATTCTTTCTGGAGCTATCATTAGGTGTCTCCTGCTCAGGACTAAGCCACAGGTGCAGAGCAGGAACACCTGAGCCATGGGATGCTGCAGAGAGCAGATTTACCCTGCACCAGCTCTCTTCTAGGCCATCCACTTTGCTGAAAAACCTGCTTATCTCAGAGCTGAACTTCAAAGGCCTCGCTCCTGCCTCCCAGAAAGAGGGTTTTGCCATACCCTGCTCACTGTCCTGCAGCCAGAGTATTTTTAGCTGCCTGAGGAGCACCTGACTGGGACCAAGTTCCAGAGATCAAAACTAACGGGGCCATTATCTGCACTATTATAACAGCTTTTGGTATTAGCTTGGCAGTTTAAGGCCTTTAGAGCCACGGAGAAAGTTATTTAGAGACTATCTCATCTCTCTTTTTTAGGGGCTGGGGAAGACGAAAAGCAACTGCCTTGCAAAGTTTTGCATGGAATCTTTAAACAAGGTAAAACACCAGGAATAGCGCACGAGGTCAGCGCTTCTGCTCGTCCTCCTTGTCGTGCCTCTGTCACTCCTCACAAAATGGGTGGGACAATGTAATCCCTCCACACGCTGTCCTCTGAGCTGTCAGGAGCTACTGCAACCAAAGTCAAACCCACCCAGCATGGCCAGGGTCACCCCACAGGCTCAAGTCTGCCCATTTTGCACCCCGGGATCAAGAACCCACCAAGATCACCAGCCAGCTGAGGAGCTGCCAGGAGCTCCTGGACTAAAGGCTGAGATTCCTTCCACCGTCACCTCCAACAGGAGGACAGTTAAATGGATAAAAATAACAAAGGTCATTGGCTTTAACTTGAAGGAGGGTAGATTTAGATGGGATATTGGGAAGGAACTGTTGGATGTGAGGGTGGTGAGACCCTGGCACAGGGCAGAGAAGCTGTGGCTGCCCCATCCCTGGGAGTGTTCAAGGCCATGCTGGATGGAGCTTGAAGCAACCTGGGATAGTGGGAGGTCATGTTCCTCCGTGGTAGGGGGTTGGAAAGAGGTAGTCTTTAAGGTCCCTTCCAACCCAAACCATTCTGAGATTCTACAATTCAAACCTAATGATCTAAAAGTGAACCCCCTGAAAGCCATTTACATATTATTTCTTTCGTCCTTAGCTCCAGTACAAGTTAAAGCCTGAAAAGAGCCTGGGCTTCCTCTGCACTCCAGAGTCACATTCCAGTGCAAGTGATGTGCCTGACTTTAAAGTCATCAAAGCTGACAGCATGACATGGGGGAGGTTGTTCTGCCATCGGATCGGGCGACCCGCCCGAAAGGAAAGCCCAGAGGTCCAACCTCTGCTGATGGAGCAGAAATCCCCCTGGACAGGACAGGGCAGCACAGGAAGGCGATGTGCTCATTTCTGATGCTCAAAAAACTAACGAGTCCAGACAAGGAAAACACATTTGCTCAGATACCCAAGTTCACAGCGACGCGCGGAGACAAGAGGGATTGAAAACCAGTCAGCCAGAAACAGACTTCAGTGTTTCTGGCACTTGACAGAAGGACACGGGAAAGGTTAAAGAACATCTTTTGAACAACACTAGAAAATGCATTTGGCACATTAACAGCATAACACAATGGCAACGTGCCATAAAACACAAAACGGAGCCACAAAAGAGCTCAAGAACGTGAGGGAGTCTGTGGGTTTGGTGAGAAACATCCCCCTTCGGCAGCCTCGGGGTCAGGCTGCTCCTCAGCAGAAAGGATTTCACCAAGATCCCTAACAAATCTTGGACAATTGTTCTGTAAAACCTTGTTCTGCAATTGACACATGAACCCTTCCAACCAGCCTGTTCTTGACAGAACCCTTTTCGATGCATTCCGTGCTAACGGACAGGGGTTTTTTTTCATTAACTTTTTCATTCTCACTACCCTCCCAACAGCACAGGCAAAAGCATGAAAGCAGTGAGGCTGCAGGACACCTTACAGAGAAACTTGGGCATCCAGAGCAATCTCTGACTGTACTCTCAAATCACAGAATCACAGAATGTCCTGAGCTGGAATGGACCTACAAGGATCATCAACTCCAACTCCTGGCCCTGCACAGGACCACCCAAGAATCACCCCATGTCCCTGAAAGCCATGTCCAAGGCACTTGGGAAGCATATGGAAGACAAGCAGCACTCCCACAGGGCAAGCAGTTTCAGCCTGAAAAACAGGACAGCTCATCCAACTTTGACTCAGAGACTTCACTGCATTTCTCAGAGAGTTTTCCATTTCCTCTGAGGGTAATTAAGGTCTCTTGAAAAACCAACCCCAGCTGGCTGCACCTCTCCAGAGAGTGAAAGTCACTCTTCACACATCCCCTCAAACCTCAAAACCTTTGAAGTCCTCCTAAAAAGTGTGTTGCCCCTTCCACCAAGGTAATTTCCTTCACAACTAGTGCAACCACAACCTAAATGCATTCCAGACACCCAAGCAACCCTCTCACAGATGGATTTTCAGAAGACAGACTCTCTCCTTCATGCGCATTTCTTCTGACAGGCTCTACGTTCATGTCCTTGCTCCCCTCGAGGACTTTGCTCTCACCCCAAATTATTTCCCACCACCTCACTTTGTCCCCCGGTGACTCCATGCACACTTCACATCTCTCCACGGGGAGGTTCTCCTGGATGCCCTTCTGCCCTTTCCCATCTCTCCAGGATCATCAGTCTGTGCTTCAGCGCTTCAACATCACAGTGCATGGGACGTGAACTCTTGCTGTTCCTCTGACACTTTTTTAGGCCAAAGCAAAACCAAGAGGCTCCAAAAGCTCCAGGGAGATGAAAGTCCAGTGCACGAAACAGGGAAAAGGCACTTCAAGAACTGCACAGTCACTTAGCAGAGGACACAGGTCACAGCCCATGGAGATTATAAGGATTCCTGGGCAGACTAAGTGTGTAACTGGAGGTAGGACCAAATGAGCTCCAGAAGCCACCTCCAACCTTAACAATTCTACAACAGCTTCCAAATCCTAAGATTTCAAAGTTGTTTAAAAAAACCCCCAAACATAAATATCTCCCTCCCGGAGAGGGATTTTTCACGAAGGCATGAAGTGACAGAACAAGGGGGAATGGCTCCACATTGCCAGAGGGCAGGGTCAGATGGGATACTGGGAAGCAAGTCTTCCCTGTGAGGCCCTGGCACAGGTTGCCCAGAGAAGTTGTGGCTGCCCCAGCCCTGGAAGCGTCCAATGCCAGGCTGGATGGGGCTTGGAGCAACCTGGGCTAGTGGAAGATGTCCCTGCCCATGGCAGGGGGGTAGAACTGGATGAGCTCTAAGGTCCCTTCCAACTCAAACCATTCTATGATTCTATATCTTAAAATCTTTTTTAAGAACTAAGGGTTTTCTCATTTGCTTTCATGAAACAGGTTTAGTCCTTAACACTCCAATCTCAGTTCAAGAGTCCTCTCTTTCACTGCTGATTCCTGTTTCAATTTTTCTCTAAACAGGGACAAGACTCTCATATGACCTTCACTAGCTGAACTGCTTCAGCACGTTCCCAGCCACCTCCTCCCCATCCACACACTAAAGATTAAAAAAAAAAAAAACCATACTGTGAAACAAGAACATTAGTGACAAACCCTCTGCATTTGTGCTGGTGAGTCATTATGTAGCCAGGATCCCCTCGATGCCCTTTCAAGTCCCAGAGTACATTTATCCACCACCGTGTGTCCTAACGAGGTGATGTGCAATTACCCTATTGTGGTCCCACCCTGAGAGGTGAAACACTTCCGTGGGGGTAAAGGTTTTCATCCATAAAGTGGTGCTTTCAGTTGACAGGTTTTGCTGAAATTTTCATAAAACTGAAGAACACTTACATGTTATTATAAAAGAGGTGATTACAGGGCCTATAATAAGGGCCTCTGACTAATGACAGCATCCCCCACTGACAGGTAAATAACCAGAGAATTGACATTTTATGTGGGGGGGAATAGATCTCGTGATTCTTTTTTTTTTTTTTGGTAAAAAAATAAGCACATACCAAAAAAGTAGTACCAGGCAGATCTGCAGCAAAGTTGCCCACATTAGTAGTGGTGCATGGGAGCTGCTCTGTCTAATGCAATGTCACCAGCAGCAACCAGTGCCACGTGCCCCAGAGAGGAGCCCAGGGTGTTACTCCCAACAAGACACAAGGGTAATTTCATTTAAGGTCCTCAAAGTTATCCAGGAGACAGATTGAGACTGAAAAATTTAAGAGGCCTAATAGCACAGACACCAGAAGAAATGGTACTGAATATCAAGCAAACACTCTGACCTCCTTCTGAGCCAGCACTGGCTGAGATGCTATTTTTAAGGACATCAAATTAAGTTTAATTTGTTCTCATTTTTAAGGAGTATTCCTGAGAGAAGATTTGAATAGTCAAAGTCCCAACTCTGGCTCATCACAAGGAGACAGATGGAGTGTGTGTACCCCAGCTGAGCTGGGGATGTGCAGGCTGGGACAGCCCCATCATGCTTGGGAAGGCAAACAGTTGACAGGTCACCCTCTTCCCAGACAAGGACAGGTCATACACCTCCTTAAATCCATCCCAGCAGGGGGATTAGTCTAAATAATGGATCCAAAACCTTTCTTTCTGATGCAACATGATATTCCTGTTCTCGGGCCACCAGATCTGTCCTCTACTCATGAATCCCACAGAGCCAACAGGAATTCCTTGTGTCCTTATCACCTTGGCTGTGCTGGCCAGGGCCCCTTCCCTACTTCAGCTCTCTCACCACCCTTTGTCTCATCCCTCCCTGCCTTTGTTCAAAAATGCTCAAAGATCTTCCACAACCAGTACAACATTTCCAGTCACAGAATATATCCAAGTCTCAATGGAAACTCCTCCCAAAGGACAACTTGCTGGATCACACCATAGCAAAACCTGTCTAAGGCTCCTCAGGGCAAGTACATCCAGCAGGATGGCTGTTCCCATCCCCTTCCAAAAAAAAAGACCTTCAAAACAGGCATCCCAGCTTCTCAAGAAAAACTCCCATCTGACCCTTCTTGTTCCTAGGTGTATTTGGTAACTCATGACTGAACAAGGAGTGAATAAGTCCAACCTTTCTTATGGATTCTCATGAAGGTTGGCCATTCTGGCCTTTCTTAACTTCTAAACAAGATTTAATTTTGGCCAGTATGAGAGACAGAGAGAGTGCAAAAGAGAGCAAACTGCTCTCCAACACTACAAGTCTCTGAAGTCTGTGCACTGAATGCAATCAGCTTCACCCCAAATAGCTACTGCAAGAGGACTCAGATTTCCCTTGAGACAAAATAAGGCTTGAGACAGGAAGGAACTCCAGCTCCTGGATAACACCAAAGCAATCAAGTCTGGAGCAATGGCTAGTCCTAAGTACAGCCAGGCCAGAAACATCAGCACTGGCAGCACATGGTGAGATCAGGTACCAGGCTGGTAGCAAACACCTGCCAAGGAGGCTCTGGAGTGTTCTAAAGCAAAGCAAATGCCAACAGCCTACTCTTGCCGCAGGCACCCCAGCAACACACATGAAGGAGGTTTTTACCCTCTTGCAAGATGTCTCAGGTTAAAGCCTATTATTCAACCTTTTAGAAAAACACTTTTTACCTTGCACTCTTCATCCAGCAGGTCCAGGATCCCAAGTTTGGCCTCTATAAGGTCTATGCAGGGCTGGTTATCATAGAAATCTATGAGAGTCCAAGGGATTCCCTCCTTCATGTACTCTTCTTGTTCCAGTTTAAACACGTGCTGAGAGTGAAGAACAGCAGAGTTACTGGCTGTGACCCCAGCCAGCCCCTTCCACATCCACCCCCCTGTCCCCACTGGAGTGCAGTATTCCACGAGAACATCCAGAAGCCATAGAGGCTTTAGGTGCCCTCACATTCAGCCTATGCAGGCTCTGCCATCTACACAATTTAGCTTCTGGCAAGGAAAATGAAAGCATTACACTCGGAAACCACTCCCTGCCACGGGGCAGGGGAAAATAAGGCTTTAAATGACTTTCACTAGAAAATGACTGAAGCTGTCACTACATTGAGGTGGAAGCCATATATTGAAGTGGCAATGACACATATATCTCTTGGGCTGACAAAAATCCCCCGCTCCTTTATTGCTGATTAAAGTAGTGACCTGCAGCAGGAGCTCAGCCAGGGCTAAGAGTACGTCCCCCTATCTGCTTCACAAAAGAGCACCCATCATCCTAGAAGGGATATCAGCAGCAGCATCTGACCAAATCAGGGACACTTCTATTGCAGCCTCTTATTCAAAAAAATGCATAATAAAAAAAAAAAAAAAAAAAAGCCTCTGTGTGGCTTACGTATCTCAGAACTCTGCCCAAGCAGATAAATTGTCTCTGGCTATTTCTGAGATACTCTAAAGCATATTAAAAATGATTTTTCAAATGCACTTTTTTCCCTCAAAGATAGCTCTTTAAAATCTCTTCAAATATGTCATCTCGGAGTTTGGATTTATAAGCTTCAGAAGTGATAGTTAGACATACCAAGTAAGATATGAATAGTGCAAACACAATCCATAATTTACTTTTCATTTTTAGCAGCAGTGATCTATCTGATGCCTTAGATAGACTGCAAATGTTCATGGCCATGCATATGATATGGTTTCAAAGGGCCAAACTAATCTGCAGTACTTAGCTGCTCAAATTTAACAAGTTTTCCCTTGCCTCTTGAAACTGATAGTAATTTCTCCCCTGCTCACAACCAAAGCAGAAGACAACCCCCTTACTGGTTTCATTTCCAGTGCAGGCAAACACTTGTTTCTAATAAAATAGGAAAATCTCTGGGTTTTGTGAGGCATGTCCAAGTGAAAAGCGGGGAGTGTGTCCAGTCCCGCTATTTAATACAGAGTTTTCATTTCACAGGTTTAAGCCACACTTAATGGGCAGGTTTCCACACCCATACTTTAACTTACACTGGAAATCAGGACCTGGCACAAGACGATCCATATTTTGCTTTAGGACTGAAACTACACCAAGAAAAAGGTAAATTATATGCTTACTCAAAACCCTAGTGAACCTTTGCATAAAACATAAAACCTATTTCCAGTGTCAAGCTTATACATCAACAAAGCAACATTTTCAACCTGATGGGAATATTAAGTGCCATTTCAGTGCAATGCTTGGGAGAGAGGTATCCCAGGGACTGCATTCATACTGGCCACACGATCTGTCCACACTGCAGGTGAATGCCATTAAACAGAAGCCAGACATACAACAATCTTGCCTTGCTACATTTTCTGCTAAGTTCTGTGGAACATTTCCAAGCTGACCTTACCAAGTTGAACTGCTGCTGGAGCTTTTCGTTGGCGTAGTTGATACAGAACTGTTCAAAGCTATTCACTTCAAAAGTTTCAAACCTGCAAAGCAATGAATAAATCAGCATTAAATGTTGCTTTGTCTCAAAATCTACTTCCCCTCCCCCCCGCAACGGTGTCATCTGTGTGATGGGGAACGCCAGGTATTCATCTGTCTCCTTGCATTCCTTCTATCCCAGATCTGCACTTTATTCCTCAAAACATCTCTCTCTCCTTGGCACAACTCAAGGGATTCAAGAGGTCTCTCCTGCTATGCACGAATGAGATACTTGGCACGACTGCAGCTTCCTGCCCATCAGGCAGAAGCGCTGTCTGAGACAAGAAATGTAACAGCCTCTCTTGGGGAAAAATATTATGAAATATTAAGTCCAAATATATTCACAGCAAAGGCGATGAGGAAACAGGAGTCGCTGTCCTAAAAGACCCAAGGAGCTATTTTTAATGGAATTCAAGAGAGCAGAAAAAGAAGGAATTGAATTTGTAATTATAGCTTCTGTACTGCATTCCTGTTAGCACAAAACGTGGGCACACGTGAGCAAGCAACTTCTGGAAGGCAGAGGGGAAAAATGATGATTTCAGCTCCAATTCCATGTTCCTTAGAGGAAGTTTGGAGCTGGACTCACTGGTCCCTGTCTTCACCAGCTTCCAAAACTCCCCTCACCAAATCATTATCCCACCTTTCCACAGACTGACTCCAAACCAAGCTCAAAACTGTCTTCCTAGTCACAATTAGAAGGGAAAAAAATATGCAGTTTTAGTAACGTGAACTACAGGTAAGCAGCAGAGAGCCAGCAGAGCCCCTGGGGCTGAAGCCCATGACATCCAGGGACAGGCACAGGGAGCCAGGCCTGCTCTTAAAAAAACCAAAGAAGACCTTTTCAACTACACAGGGAATTATTTTTTATTTATTTCTATTTTTAAGGCACAGTTGGAAGGGGGAGGAGGGAAGGAAATCTTTGACACGTGACTGTAAGGATTAAAATAAGGGGAGAAGTGGGAAGGCTCCCTGTGTTTAATGAGTAAGCTGCTGCAAGGATAAATACACAGCTAAATAATTGTTCGGGTAATAGGCACTGTAGGAGCTGGCAGAACAATCTTAAAGCACTAAATAAATGAAGCCCTTTTTTTTCCCATCACCCCTCCCCAAAATAATCAGTATTTCTGCTGCTTTCTGAGCAGTAGAAATATGTTATGTTACCCAGGTCATGCAGTTATTCTCCAGATATTACCAGGTACCCTCACCACATAAAATGCTTGAGACTTTGGGGAAATACAATGCAAAAAGGCAAAAGAGAAATGAGAATGAGAGGAACAAGCTGCTTTTGTGCTTTTATCAGTTCCACAGCCCTTGAGGAAACCTGGGACCACTTCCTCTCTGCTGGCATTCCAGGGCTGGCATTGCCAGAGAATGCTCAATCCTTTCCCTTACAGTCTTTAACACAATGAAATCTGGTCTCTGGGACAACAAATATTTATATTAAACACGTGGCCTGAGCCTCAGTGATGAGCATGTCCTTGAAGAGCTCCCACTGTGTCTGATCTTGGTTGCACAGCAATCGTGCCGAGCGGGTCGGTACCTCCAGCTCTTGCAGCTAAAGGGATGTGACTTGCCCAAGGTTCCTTGGAAACACAACTCCTGCAGGTTCATGATCACAGCAACAGGGCAAGAAAGATTTAATTAAAACACAGATGAAGAGGGATGGTGAGCTGGGTAGAAAAACACAGCAAAAGCGGGACTGCAAGAGGAAAAGAAATCGGAGTAGAAACTTTATATACACTTAAGAGACACCAGATGAAGTTTATGAACCTTCTCAGTGAGTGCCAGCCAGGGGCAGAGCAGCTGTACAACATCAGCTCCAAGAGAGATCTCACTAAATTGCTTATTAAGGGACTCTACCAGCTCAATTTGCTGATTGACAGAGAAGATCAGTCACCAGCTCTACACGTGTGCTGGCCAGGAGGTTCCACCTGCTCAGAGTGACTGCACCAAGGCAATATCCTAACAGGAAAAGCAAACCAGAGCCTTTTTGGTTTCTATTCATTTTAGTGCACTAGATCTTGGTGCAAAAAATAAGCATATTCACCGCTCCAGCCCATCCCTGTGACTCCCCAGGAGGCACATCCAGCTTGGAGGCAGTAGACCTCAGGGGGCAAACACTGTATTTTGGTTATTCTACTGCTCGCTATTCTGCTGTATGACTTGTATCTCCTAAATCCGCTGTAGCACCAGGGTGTGTACTAAAATATTTAAAGTTCATAAATAAGTCCAGCATACAGCTGGCCACCTGGGTGTTCACACTTCCCTTCACATGGCAAAAACAAGCCATCCCCGCCAAGTCCAGGAATGCCACGTGAACCCACTCCTCAGACAGACTGCAGTACTGCTGCTATGGCAAATAACGTGCTTTCAATAAATACAGGAAGGCTTTCAACGCTGCACCCTGTCACCTCAACGTTAACAGAGAATTAGGGGTGCAAAGTCGAGCATTAGAAAATTAGGAGACAAATCCTACAGCCTCTGCATCTTCTCTCAGGGCTCAATCCCTCTCCCAGAGGAAAAGAAAAAACAAGAGACATTTGGAAAAAAACTTCTAATATTTGGCAAAATGCATTAAAACTCCCTAAAACTCCAAGTTTGGGGAACCAAACTGCTTTTAAGGACTGCAGAGTCAGGTTATCACTACCCAAATTCCCTGCATTGTTAATCGCTCAGCATTTAGACAGCAACACCCATTTCCAAAAGGGATTTTTAGGACACCAGATTCTCACAAGCACTACAGGTAGAACACAGACATCCTTCCCCTGCAAATCTGCCTCTTCCAACAGGACCTGCAGATCCTTGTGGGAAAAAACCCTGCTGCACCCCATGGTGACAGCAGTGCTGTAAAAGCATCGGTTTGCCCACGCACTGGATGTGATGCACAGACCTGCAGCTAAAGGAGGCTTTTCTTCCACACTAACAGGTTTTCAAGCCCAGCTTAATCTTTCATGAGCATTATCCTCAAGTCTCTTTTCATTCAGATTTCTGAAAGCCTGATTTCCTAACTCAGGCATCCAATTTTCTGTATTGACCCACTACCGCCCACATGGCTCCATGTCAGAGCTTTATTTATCACATCCCAGCCTGCAGAAATTTTCATCTGTGGAGACACTTACGGGAAACAGCTTCTCTACCTCGTACAGTCTTCGAATAAGACTGTGCCATTCCCATTTAGTTATTTAAGATCTTCCAGGTCCTGTGCTACCTACTGAGGAGAGCCCGGAAACTTGCAAACCTGTAAGAGCCACCTCACCATCTCAAGCTATCCCACTGAAATCCCCAAACAAACAGAACAGTATTCTTATCATTCTTGATAGAAGTGTTCCTGTAAGCCTTGCCATATGGCAGCAGTTGCTGATGGAGATGAGCAGAGTGGGTTGAACTGATGCTCCAGCACTTTCTAGCTTTCTTTCTGCTTCTGTGTTTGTCCAGCAGATGTGAAAATCAACATCCCAAACACCAGTAGCTGTAGAAACCTCATGGGAGGGTTTATACACAAGATCCAACTCTGGCAATTGTCTAGGTATTACAGCCATAAAAGCTTTCTGTGTTTTTGTTCTGACCCAGCACTGCTTTGGCAGGGTTTCATTCTGAGCTCCAGGTTCATTTAGATCTGACAGACCTTGTGAGGAGCCTGGTATGAGAGGAGATTTGGGACTGAGCAAGCACAGTGACTGCACTGGCTTAGGGACTGGTTCCTGGAGCAGCTAAAACTTATGCATTCCACCTCCCCCTCCAAAACAGGAACAGCTCAGCATTTTAATATATTAAGGCAACACAGCAGGCCACTGCCGTCCCATTTAGAACCACAGAACCATCAAATCATTTGGGTTGAAAGGGTTCTTTGAAGGTCATCTAGTCCAGCCCCCCTGCCATAGGCAGGGACACCTTCCCCTCTCCCAGGTTGCTCCAAGCCCCCTCCAACCTGGCCTTGGACACTTCCAGGGATGGGGCAGCCGCTACCTCTCTGGGAAACCTTGGACTTCTCCCTTTGTCCTTGCTCCCCAGAGAGACAAAAAAAGGACAGTGTTGAAAGAGTGGAGGGTAAAATCCAAACCCACAAGATCTCTTTCCTTTTCCACCTCATAACTTTCCACCCCATTCTTTCTCCTCCATATTCTCCTACTTTGCAGCACTTCAGCTAAAATGAACTCTTCGCAAACAACTCTCACATCCCTCATCTACCAGCACTCAAGTGCCAGGAGGACAGACCAGGCAGTGACTGGTACCCAGCCCAAATTTGAAGAAGCTCATTGCCCCTGAGGCTGCAAGCCTTGTAAGAGCTTTTTGCACCTTATGGCCCTTATGCCACAGGTTCACAAACTCCTCCAAAAGCTCTCACCGGCACAAGGGCCCTGCAACAGCAGTTTCACAACTGAAGAAGCAAAGTACTTTCCTCAAATCTCAGAGCAACCTCAGGCAGAGCCAAGTGCAGTCTTTGGTCTCCACATTGGCACCTTTACCACGAGCTCATCCTGAGCTCGATGCACATGAGACAGAAATCCCAAATGGGAACAGCACGGGAGGTAAATCCCAGAACTGTTTTGGGGTCAGATTGGACAATCTAAGGGAGGATCCAAACTGCAAACCACACATGACGGTGCTTTTTTGTGCTTCTTTCCCCTCATTCCCATCACCCGCCATAAGCCGAGGCCAAGAGTGCCTTGGAAGAAGGGCAAGGCAAATTACGATGGGCAAGGCAAATTACAAAGGGCAAACTACAAATTATAAAGGCCAAAACAAGGGCAAATTAAACTGCCCTAAAAAGCAGAAACCATGCCTACCCGTAGATATCGAGCACGCCGATGAAGGAGTGCTGCTTGACAGTGGTGTGCAGGGCCTTGTTGATGTGCTGCACGATCCAGTTGAAGAGCTGGGCGTAGATGTGCTTGGCCAGGGCGTTCCTGGCATTCACCACCTGGTGCAGGGACATGTTCTTGACGTAGGTCTCAGCCGTGGTGACGAGCTTGCGGTTGCAAAGCCAGTGCTGCATCTGGCTGAGCTCCACGCCCAGCAAGCCACAGAAGTTCTTCAAGTGCTCGTCCTCGCTCTGGGAGAGGGGGATGAGAAGCAAAGTCAGCAGAGGCTGGTGACACCCCAAACTGGAGCTTTAACCCCCAAGACCTTTGTAAGGAATTAGCGGCGTTCCATAACTATCTAGGGAGAGACTGTGTCCCTCTGTGGTTGGCAGGAATGGAGAAGCAGTGACACTCATCCAGTTGTGCCAGTCTCCATGGACATGCGTGGAACAGCTCACACAGAGCTCCAAACAGTGGCACCACAGCTCGGCTCTGCTCTGGTTGTCCTTGAGGTCTCAGTTTTCACCAAGAGCAGATTTCCAGAGGACAGAGCATCCTCCACTTTACTACTCCTTGAGCTGCAACTACATGTTCCTTCAGAGCAACCTGGATTAAGCTCTTAAACTAAAGCTTAGGCTTTGCCATGACACCTTTTGCAAACTAACTCCATTTTGAATAATAAAGTTATAAATTGGGCATTACAAGAAGGGCCTGGGCTTTGAACAATCAGTAAAATTACATGTGAACTTCATTTTCCCTAGTGCAATGTATTTCCCCCCCCACACAAACTAAGGCAAGGCAGTTCTGAGTCCCCGTTGTGCTAAGATAGTGGGTACTGCCTTTTGGACAAGGAGAAAACTATTTCCTTTTTTTCCATGTAATAATATATATGTAAAGGCAGTAAATTGTTTCCAGTTATATATGTGCACGTACAAATGCTGAATGGGTTTGGGGATGGAGAATAAAAGTGCACTTTACGAGAATTCTAGAATGCTTTATTGCTATCACACCTTTTTGACTACAGATTCAAAGGCATAACAGAATTGATTTAACGCCTTGCAGTAACATCTGAAGGTAATTAAACAATATGAACTTCATTAGCAGAACTCAACATTGTCAAAGCAGACCTCTTTCAACATATCCATGTTGCCAAATATGAAGTAAATTACCCCAGCACCTAATGCATCGAGCACCAAGGTATCTCAAGGGTAACGCTAAAACTGTGTGCAGAACCCATCTTAATACTTTAACTAGGAACAAACTACCCAGCCTGAGATGCAATGATAATTTACAGGATAGTACTTTCCAAATAACTGCTTTTTTCCCCCCCTACCTCTGAACAAACAGAAATAGAAAAATTGCCGCTAAGGCATGTTTTGTATTATTTATCCTTGCTAATTAACTGTGCAGTGCTCCTTTGGATGCTGGATTGGCTGCATCACAAGCAGCAGCTCCATGGCTTTGCCTGCAGGAAAGTGGTTTTAGAGCATCACACCTTCTGCTGGTGGAGTCACCGTTCCCCAACACTGTGCACCAGGTGTTCTAAGGAAGCAGAAAGAGTTAAAGATGTGTTGAGATGTAAGGTGATAATCTGATTTATCTTGCCTACAGGCTGGCCAGAAAGGAGGAGCAATGCACTATCTCCAAGGAAAAAACAAAGCAACTAGGAAATTATAATGTGTTTCCAAAAAAAAAAGGCAAAGAAAATCAGGAGGAAAAGGGCTTTCCACTAAAGTATACTGCTGTGAAGCTCAACACATCCAACATGTCCTGATTTATGAGCATAGCAAACTCCCCACATGCCCCACTCCAGCTGGTGACCTACCGACAGACTACAGGCTTCACTTCCTCGTTCCACTTGGATTTCCAAGTTCCCAAGGTGCAGAATGGCCGCAATTATCCTAAAAATGGTCATCTGATGAGACTCCTTCACTCCTGCGTGAACAATTGATAGCTGATTGTCACACCAGAAAACAAACAGCAATTTTCAGTTTATTTGAAGACGCTCAAGGTGTTTGATTTCCTTCCCAGGCTGCTGGTTTTCAGAATTATGAGACTTCTTCCAATCAACACACCGCAAACACTCAATTTTAACACAGATGGGTTTAACACACACAAAAACAAGGATGCTGCTCCGTTATGATCAAACAGGGTCAGAGCTGTAAGAGTTCTTGTGGCTTTTACAGAACAAGGGGTTGTTTTGTGTGATCGTAGTCGGCTGACAACTGAAGCATAGAAATCACAACATATTGCCAGTGTCCCACAAACAGAAGAGAAAATTAAAGGCCTGCACATGATGCACAAACACCTCCACACTGGTGCTACAGCTGGATACAGCAAGGGACCAGGGAGGTGATGCAGAACTCTGTCTCACTGTCCCCAGTGCCTCAAAAAGAGCTACGTGTTGGTGAGTCTTTACTGGGGGTGTAAGATGTTATTGCTTTATATAATTTTTTCTGGCAGGATTTACAGCCATTCCCAGCAGGAGCTTTGCTCAGCAGCAGCCTGCACACGGCCTGCTTGCCGTATCCTGCATTCTTTTTCCATTCCAGCTGGGTTTCTGCGTCCCTTTTGTGTTCAGGGCTGGTGTCCTAATTATCCACCCAAGGTCCAAGACATCACCTGCTGGTTTCTGAATTACCCAGAGCTTCCCTTTCTCTCTCTTGGGACTTTTCTGTTATCAGCACAGTGAGAAAGGTTTCAAGGTTACTAAAAGGAGCAATGTTCTGCTGTGACTTGGAACTCTCAATTGGAGTTAAGCCTGGCAAGGGTGGGGATTTGCAGATAAATCTGACTTCTTCTAGTTACACACAGAAAGGAAAGGCTGAAAAGTGTAGTAGCAGTATCAGCAGGCCCTGAACAGAAACAGAGCTGAGAGACACTGAAGGAAAAATGAGGAAAGGCAGAGCCAGAGGAAGCATGTGAAGAGAAGGAAAACATCATCAAACTGGCAGCAGAGGAAGATGCTCTCACAGTTCTTCCCAGGGATCAGCAAGGAGACAGGGGGGCTGCTTGGGGAGGTGGAAAAGGGGAACAAAGAGACATGCCAAGGGGATGGGAAGAGAGTTTCCTGGGGATTACAGTCCTGTGGGCAAATCTGGAGCAAACAGAAGCCTTATTTTTTGAGTAGTTAACAGTTAGAAGTCACACATGCTGCACAAGAAGAGGGTAATGACAAGACCCCACTATCACCCCAAAGAAAAAGAGATTGAGCCTATCTGAACACACACAGGACAAATTTTTGGGAAACACTTGCAGTTCCAACACTTGAAATGAGTGCCCACGCTCATTGTTGGCACAGCTGGTGAGGGGATTTCACAGCCAACCATGAACATCATGAACTCCTCTCACAACATATGAAATGCAACTGAGAGGCACCGAGACTGAACAGGATTTAAGAACATGGTTTCAGATAAATATTAATAAACCAGGGAAGTTTTCCCCAGCAAAAATTGTTTTTCCTTTCCAACAGCCACTGCTGCAGGCAGGCTGCAGCACTGCTCCACTGCAGCATGCCACGGATTTTGCAGCTGCCACGCAGACATGGACTCTGCACAGCAGGGATGTACTCAGCTCATTATTTCCAGGAAATCAGCTACTTGGTACAATACTGTGATGGTCCGAGAAGTGACATCACCCTCAGCCCCAGCACAGATTGAACTGCAGAGTAATTGCTCTTTTCCTGCTTGTAAACAAGTGTAAAAAATAGCTGCAGCACAGCTTTGCCTTCAGAATGGTTTATTTAAGTTGCTCTTAAATTCCGTGCCCTTCTCCGTTTCACTGCTGCTTTGCAGGCTGCTGTAAGAAACACTTCTGCAGCTCATACTGAAGAACAAAGTAAAGCCAACTAGGTCAACAGGAACATTATAATTCAGGCAAAACACTGAAAACAATTGCAAGAGACTTCTGCTGGGCAGGCTCCAAGCAGAGCAAACCCTTACCAAGCAGGGTGAAGGCATGCCTCGTTTTCTCAAAGTCATCAGCATCATCCACACCACTGATGGACGTGTCACCTCCCTGAGAAATGTAGAAAAAGTCTTCTGCACAGGCTAGGAAAGAAAGAAGAGGAGCAATATATCACCAAGCAGTACTCATCCCCCGCAGCCACCCCCTGGAACATGGACTGGGATGCTCCCCAAAGGGCAGCTGTCCCCTTCAAACCCCAGTTACTCAGAAACAGATGAAGTAGAACCTTGATAAGTGACTGTAACTACTTCTTGCAGTGATGAAACCTCTTCAAAACAAGCTCAGTCAGGCCAGTGCTATGGTATATTTGGTATTCTAATAACTGCTCCATCACAGGGGTGAAGATTATTTCAGATACTGAGGTTACTGCTTTCGATAATTTTTCATCCTGTTTAACACACCCATGACTGATTGAGATACTTTAACACCTTCCCCACATAAAGCCTTAAACCTTGGGAGCAAAGGGAGTGGAGAATGGCTTGCAGTGCCAGCATTACACCATGTAAACATCTGTGCTTTACCAAAGTTATTTCAGGACACCACCAATAAATCGTGTGGAGACAGATAGGCATTTTAAATGCAAAAACAACAAAAAGAGATCACAGGGTTTATATCCACATTAAAAAGCTGCACATGCAATCACTCCACCTTAAAACATATTTCCCAAGCATCATGAATGTAAAGAGAAAAAGCCTACTGTGTGTTCCACATCAGCCTACTGGTAACCTTTAAAACCACTGCAATCTGCAATTTTTGACTCAAATTGCCACCAGAAGCTCCCCATCCCTTCCCTGACCTCCCGTAGGCTTTTGCATTAGCTGTACTTTCAAGCTGTAAAGAAAACATTTAAGTCTTTTTGACACACAAAGCCCAGGGACACAGAGGTTTTGGTAATTCTGCTCTTTGATGGAGCATCAGGAATAAGGGGCAGAAAACGTTGATTGGGGTCAGGCAGACTATGTCCATCCTGGTCCCCCAGCACAAAAGGAGCTCACCCAGCCCCTGATGGAGCACATCACGTTAACAACTTGCTGCTTCTGCACATCTTGCACCTTGCAAGATGCACCCAGGGCTGGTGGTGGTTGATGGGACCGTGACACCAACTTCCAATTTTAAACATCCACACTGAGATCTGTTTCTGCCTCAAGTCATCTCTGGTATAACTGACTCCAATCTTTACATTTCAATATATATACA
The DNA here is from genome assembly GCF_009829145.1 of Chiroxiphia lanceolata. Lineage (NCBI taxonomy): Eukaryota > Metazoa > Chordata > Aves > Passeriformes > Pipridae > Chiroxiphia > Chiroxiphia lanceolata. The sequence goes on along the minus strand of NC_045671.1, from coordinate 949,630 downwards.
ATTATTTTAACAACCAAATAAACCCTTTGATTCACTGCAAACAACTAAAACACATTCCTGCTTTGCACCACTGCCGAGGCATCATAAAATTAGACACCACACCTCAAAAAACACTTGCACTGCACACTGACATTTTAAATCAAATATTTACCTTCTAGTTTCAGATTAAGCCTTTAGGATCACTCTGACTGAGCAACACTGGTTTGCTCTGCTGGGCTCACATGTGTTTAGAGACTCTCTCTGTTTTCGAGCATTTTGCAACATACAAGAGAGTAATGACAACTCTTTGTACGTGCAAAGGCCAAAGGAGAAGCAAAAGCTCTTATTTTTTATATGGAAAAATATACATCCTCCTCCATGTCTAATAAATGGTGGATTTTCACAGCAAGATACCCCTTGTTTTGTATAAGTCCTGGGGAGAAAAGGCTGACACGTAAGGTAAGTACACCTCACACGAGGAAACAAATTTGAGTTTTGACTAGTCATCTTGAAATACAGGCTAGTAAACCTGAGGCAAAGTCGGAAATGAAAAAAAAAAAAATCACTCAAGAGAAAGAAAAATAAGTGAATTGTGCACATCTGCACTCACAGAACACTGCCCAGCACTAGCTATTCCACAGGTCAAGGCAGAGCCTCCATTGGGCCAACAAGGGCAGCTCATGGCACCCACACCTCTGTCCCCATGGACTGTGTGAGCAGCCCCACATTTGCCAGCTACCAAAACATTTTGAAGAGTCATTTTTAAGCTATTGCAAGGTGATAGTGGAGGAAATACCAAGGACACACACCTTCAGCTTTGGAAAGAATCACCTCCTTTTCCAGTTTTGCATTTGACCTGGTGCATACCTGTGCACAAGCACCACTGAAAAGTGCAGATGGAGACTGATGTGCATTGACAACACCAAATTTTGATTAAAAATTACCCAAGAAGGCTCCCTTGGGGGCTAGCTGTCCTGGTACCCACTGCCTCCTACACCACCAGCTGTTGCTATTGAATTGAGAAGTTGAAAGCCACAGTCACAACAGCACAAAGATGTTTTTGCATCTTGGATGATACACCAGCAGAGCAGAGACCTCTCAGCCTACACTGTTACCAGTCGCCACCAATATAGACAATGCTTTTAGAGAGCTGTGATGAGTAAGACTGGTGTTTCCTCTGATCCACATGTTCCCAGGATGAGAGGGGTGGTTGCACAGCTGGAGCTCTCACACATCGGTTCATATCCCAGTCTGAGCTGAAAGCATTTGTGTCTGAATTTTAAGATGCCAGCAGACACAGCCATTAGTCAGGGTATCTCTGCAAAAATGAAGCACATAACCACATGGCAGCAACTCTTGAAAGTGCTCAAAGTGATGTGCTCCATGTGGGCAACATGCCTACAGTGACACAAAAAGTCGGAAAGACAAGCCCAGAATTACCCAGAAACTGAAAACTCTCTCTTGGATCTGCCATTTCTCTGCAGCCAGAATGAAAACCTCTGCAAGCCTTTGTGTTGGGATCACAGCCTGCCTTGCTCACTATTTTAAATACTGAAAAAGCCTATTTTAAGCCTTGCTACTTTTTCTAAGCAATAGCAAATATCCAAGATAAAAGAATAACTAAAGTACATCTCTGCACCCCCTGCTGCAAGTGCAAACCCTCTGAACCAGGTGTTCTACAGAGGTTTTACCACAAATTCTGGGAAAAGAACTCTAACCCAGGAGTTAACCATTGGAAAAAATAACAATGAATTCAAAGCACACAACCACTCCTGCCAAGGCTTTGGCCAGATCAACCCCTACTCACATCTTTATGCAAGCTTGGTACAATATTAACACATGATCTCCCTGCATCAGCTGGCATCTACCAGGGCACATAGTTTCACTGCAGCTCTGCTGTAAATTTTTATAAAATCCTAGAATGGTTTGGGATGGAAGGGACCTTAAAGATTATCCTGTTCCAACCGCTGCCACAGTCAGGACACCTTCCACTAGCCCAGGTTGCTCCAAGCCCCGTCCAGCCTGGCCTTGGACACATCCAGGGATCCAGGGGTGGCCACAGCTTCTCTGGGAAGCCTGTGCCAGGGCCTCCCCACCCTCATCCCGGGTGCCACATCCCTGGTGATGGCACAAGCAAACCTGTGCACCACCAGGGAGAAGAAGCCCTTTAAGCTCACCTCCCTTCACCTCTTCCCACTGAACAGGCACATGTGACCTCACCAACCACCCGAATTTCTAACCTCACCACGTTGTCCTGTTGCCATCAGATCTAGGCAACAGCCACCAGTGTACAGGGAGGTTCCAGTACTTACTGAGTCCGAGATCTTTGAATTCTGGAAGGCTTGAGGAGGCACAGAGCTGATAGAAGATGTGGTAGTTGCGCTCATGCTCTGCCTATGGGGAAAGTTCTGAGTTACCAGAGCCACAAAGAGGTTACAGTGGTGCTCCCACCCTCAGCCTGGTGCCCACTGAGCCCAGGGCCACACTGATCTCACTCCCTGCTTCCCACTCTTGACACCCCCTCAGTGCCACCAGGACAGGGACTTTTTCTTGCCACCAGAGAGAAAGCTCTGTATTACCTTCCACATCTTATCCCTCTCTGGGATAACCTAGCTAAGTTAGCCAGTGAGCACTGTGGTGCAAACCAACAGTAACATAAAAAAAAAGGTGGCCTATTCCCATGGCTCCCCAAAGTTGTAAATTTTTTAGGATTTTTGTATTTGGTGCTTTTTTTTTTTTCTTTTTTTTGTGTTTAAGGACAAAAGTTTTGCAGGTATTTCTGAGCATGAACCAAGAAAGCTTCTCCTGAGCCCTGCACAAGAAACCCAAGGGATGTGTCACAGCAGAGACATCAGCCTCCTCAGTCCTTCTCCTGCCTCCCCTCCATCTTCAAAACTGAAGACAGTTGCCTGCAATTTGTGCTCCCTAAAGGAGCTCTTTAAAAGGCTCAGCAAAAACAAAGCAGCTGCCCAGAGAAAGGTTTTCCATCCCTGCCCAGCAGCCACACCAGCAGCAGTGATCCCTCCTCAAGGCTCCAGCCTCAGGCTCAGAGGGAACAACCCAAGGCCAACTAATGAGTCTCCCAGGTACAAATTATCCCAGAATGAGGGTCATCACGTTGGGATCATGAAGAACAATTGCAAAAGATTGAGTCTGAAAGACACATCTGGGAGCTGTGTCTACCAGGAAAGCAATGGACGAAAGGAAACAACCTCAGGTTGTGCCAAGGAAGATTTAGATGGGATACTAGGAATGATATTTTCACCAAAGGGGTTGTACATCCCTGGCACAGCTGCCCAGGGCAGTGCTGGAGTCCCCATCCCTGGAGGGATTTAAAAGCCATGTGGATGTGGCACCTGGGGACATGGGTTAGTGGTGGCCTTGGCAGTGCTGGGGAACAGTTGGACTCGATGATCTTAGGGGTCTTCTCCAACCTAAATGATTCTGTGATTCTACTTTTTGAAGAGATTCTTTTTAATTCATAGAAAAGTCCCAGAGTATTGAATTCCCAGAGTACAGCGCCCAAAAGGAACAAAAGAAGGAAAAAACCCTGCAGCTGCTCACCTGAAATACAACCCGAGATTTTTCCAACAGATATGTCCTCATGTTGGCACCAATGATGTGATATCTTTTATCAAAGCCAATCTCAATGTATTTCCCAAATCGACTGCTGTTGTCATTCCTTGTTGTTCTAGCATTTCCAATGGCCTGCATAAAAGTAAATCAAACATTAATTTTTAATTTAATTTTTGAAATGTTTTAAGCATTTAAATTTGTAATCAGTGTTATATAAACAGTCACAGGGGGATTTAAGGAAAACCCCTTCCCAGATGCAGAAGGCAGAGCAACAATGCGACTTTGGGGAGGACTCTTCACTGAAAATGTGGTGTCTCCAGGATTATTATAGAAGAAAAATGCACATGAACAGAAATGAGTGCCTGTACAGTAACTAAATCACCTACATCCCAACAGCCTCAACACTCCTGTTTTGTTTTACAGGATGCCCCCACCTTTGTCCATGGTCAACACTGGCAGCTTTCCTGGAGGAGTCATAAGCAATGAAGCCCTGCAAGAGGGAGGGAACAAGATGCAGTCCATTTCCAGATGTTCAGGCTCTGGCACGTGGATTTGATGACACGACAGAGTCTCTCTGTGCCTCTCCAGAGCTTCAGGTAATGCTGCCACACACTGTGGCAGAAGGGAGAGGAGAGAATCCAGCCCAAAGTACAAACACCAGGGGTGCAGCACTGCAAACAGGGAAATCCATGAAGGAGCGACTCATGGTGATGCAAGAGGGCCAGAGAAAGGCAACATTCCCCTTCATGGATACAGTAGCTTACTTTTTACCAGCATTCCCCTGTCCTGAGGGGATGAGCTTCAAGCAAGCACAGAAAAAGTGATGGAAGGGAAGGGACACGTACAGGGAAGATCCCTCAGGCCCCTCTAGAAGGCTGTCTGCCTTTCCCAGGCAATCCTCGCCGATCACCTTTACCTGCATGCAGCTCCTGGGGAACACAGCAAGCATATACACTCACCAAGAATCACAGCACTACCTACAGCACCACCCAAAACTTTTGATCACAGGACCTGACGCCTCCAGTTGCACGTGATGGAAATCCCCAGGGACTGTACTCTGTGTGGTACAACCAACAAAGAGACTGTTGCACATGCAAAGCTGCCTGACCCCTCAGCTGCTGCTCCCTTCCATCCAGGGCTGAGGGCTCCGTGGCCTGATGGCCTCACAGCATCACACCCAGAGCAAGCCCTGCCTGCTACCTGCCCTATCCATCCACCCACACAACTCCTCTTCTAGCTAAGGCACCTTCTTTCCCCCAAGCCCATTTAACTTCAGGTTTTTCTGCAAACCCAGCAGGTTATTTTTATGATTTTCCCTGCATAGGCAATGTTCTCATCAATTTCCAATAAAGACAGGCACGTTGCCTGGCCCCAGCACTTAGAAATTACAGCCAGAACAGAACACAGGCAAGAAAATTAGAGCAATAAAATTCTGGGGTCATATAGAAGAATAGCATGCACTACGAATTTTTTTCCCTGCATTGTTTTAGGTGTCTCCTGGTATTGCAGCTACTTTTCACAGAGGCAGAGGAGATGGGTGAGGAAAGGAGTAAACCAGCATGAAGAAAACTAGCTGCAGAAAAGCATCGTGTCCCCTGCCAGCTGTACACCTGTGTGGCTTTTCTTACTGATCACCTGCACCATCACTTCTTTTAACATTCCAGTTCACACTCCACTTCAGGCAGCACAGTGTTAGATCACATGTGCTGCCTCTCAGGCTTGGTTTTTGTCCTGGATCAGCCACAACCTCCATGTCTGTGAGAGAGTTTGGCCATCAGGCACCACCTTCAGTGGGAAGCCCTCCTGAAGGTTAAGCCAAGCCTAAGGTTAAGTGCAGGACAGTGCTGTACTCCCTAGTTTCTGCCTTCAAAAAAAAAAAAAAATCACGAGTCTGAAGTCCTCAGCTGACTTTGGAAAAGCCCAAATCTTGTCTTCGTACTGACCTGGGTATTTTACAAATGACTCCAAAATTTTGCACTCTGACTCCAAAATCTGTTTGGAAAATGGGATTTAGGCACTCATCTATTTTCAGCAGCTGGCCACAGTGCAAGGAAAACAAAGCTGCTTTTTCCCTTTCATTTATGTTTATAAAAGGAATTATTTTCCTTCAAAGCAGGGATTTCCCTATAATAGGACTTCTCATTCCCCCATATGATTGATAGCAACAGAAAATTAACAAAAAATAAAACTGTATTAAAGTATCTCAAATAGATTAATCCCTTTCATTTCTATACCACGCCTACACAATTAAAGAAGATTAGGAGGTACCACGCAGTGACAAAAGGAGGAGGAAGATGGCAAAATACTAATGATGCCAGCAGCACTGCTCAGGCTCCCCTCTCTGGAGCCCCATCAAAGCCCAGCTCCTGGAGCTGTGCTGGGGTTACACGGGCTCAGCTTTAAGACCATCAAATACAGGAGCAATCAGGGTGGGTTAAATTAGGACTGTCACTCTATATGTGCGTTTTCAATCCAGCTCAAGGATGCTGTGATGCCGTAAATCAGGTCTGGCTCACAACCCCCTAGGGTTCTCACCGGTTTTGTGACTTCTGGAGTCACACAGTGACCACTGCAAGCAGGGCAAAGGAAATGATGTAGATTTTACCTCCATGATTGGGTTCGATGCGAGGACTTTGGCCTCGATGTTCGTCTTGCTGGCAGAGCCCCCGACGGTGGTGAAGAAGCGCATGGCGTATTTGGCAGAGACCGTCTTCCCAGCGCCCGACTCCCCGCTCACAATGATGGACTGGTTCTTCTCATCCCTGTTGAGGCAGAGGAGTCAAACCTTTGTAAGACAATCCATTTTCTTGTTCACTGCTTGCACCATGCAACAATCTTCCATCTTTACATGTCTTGGTCCCTCACCTTGTTGCCACCTACGTTACGGACGCCGGATTTTCTCTGGATTTACAGAAGCAACAGTGAATAACACACAACTGTGACACATCTCACCAAAAACACAAAGGACACTGAACATCTCCAGAACACCTCCAGAGGCCTGCAGAGATGATGGGAGATGAACCCCTGCATGAAGCACTGCTGCCTTCTTCACCCCTAAACTGAGTACCCCAGTGCTGGGAAGCCCATTCCTTACATGCCACAATTCCAAACCCCTGCTGCTTGAAATCTGTCTGGAAAACTGTTAACAGGCATTGGTTGAATATCAGCTTCTAATACCATGCATTTAAGTTTTCCCTCCAACGCCTTCACTCAAGAATTTGAGATTTTTGCCCAATAAAACATGAGCAATTCATTGTGAATCTTGTTCAAGTAGCCTTTAAAACACAGATACCCAAAAAGCTTCCTCTATGCTCAAAACATGTTAAAAATATTGAAGTTGTAAAATCTAGTACCCTGCAATTAGGACACAGAAGAAATAATTTGATTCCCTAAGCAATTACATGAATATCAATATTTTCACACAGCTCCCAACATCTGGCTAAATCCTTGACAACAGTAATACAAAGCACGTCTCTGACATCAGGCCCACAGCAGCTACTCATCTCTAAATCCTGTCAAGTTGTTAAGTCATTGATCTGAAGTGCAGGGGTACTTCTAGGACCAAGGGGTAACAAAAAGAGGATAAATAGTCTAAAAACAATCCATGGCAGACATCACTAAGTCAAGTTTGTTCAGCCCCTGAAGCTCTGGAGAACAGAAAAGTTTTTTAGAAGGACTAGCCCATTAACAGAAGGATCAAGCAGCCTGACACTCTCCAAGCACAGAACAAGTTTCCTTACAAAAGGATACAGGTGTCCCAGCTCCAGGATAAAAATACTCAAGCAAATACACACCAGAACTTTTGATCTGCACATATGAAAATGCTCTGCAGGGGTGGGAAGTGTTATCCTGGCACTGAGGGGCTGATGCAAACCCTTCTCCAGCCATGATGGGAGCAGATGCCACTGTTCCATCCCTGGGCTGGTGCTGGGTAGTGGAAGCAGCTCTGCACCTCCGGGCTTCTGATGTCCTCAGAGCCAGGGCAAACCACCAGGTACCTCCAGGGCACAGGACATTGCATGGGGAGGCAGCAGGTGCATCATCTTATGTAGCTTTTGAGCCTTGCACAGAGCACAGACACCCAAATGCCTTCCTCTACTTTCAAAATCAATCCTTTACATCAAAAAACCTTGCACAAGTCATCATAAAACACCTAGCCCTTCCTAGCATGGGTGCACAGCATGGTAGCCACTACATATATCCCAACAATTAATCAGTTTACTGTGCTTGAGCTGCAAGGCATAGAAAGGGCCAAGACAGTAATAGGAGCTCATTTTCAGAACTACATCCCTCTAGGCAAAGATTTGCTGGTTCCAGGACCAAGTAGCTCTGCTGCAGTGGGATTCACTCCCCAGGGTATTGTCAGGACACTGCAAACCCAGCACCTCTGCAACTTGGCCGTGGATTTTGGGAAGGAGAGAGTTTTCACTGCAGGATTTGCTGTAAGATCCCCAAATACCCAAGCCATTGGGTAATCTGTAAGAATGTAATTGGGTATGTTTTTAAATAAGATCAAATTAATCTTCCCAGACTCTGCCTGGCTTTCATGAATCACAGTTGAAAGCAGGCACAGAAAATCCTATATAAAACTACAACAACCTTGCAGTTCTCTTGACATCAGGAAACACCATAAAAACACATTTCAATTTAAGATACTCAGTTCAAGTTTATACCAGCAGGAGATGAGAACAGAGGCTAAATGATTGCCATATACCACTTCTACACTTCCAACTGAAACACACCATACCATTACTGTCCTTCACTGTCAGGCACATACATCTTAATTCCTTCCAGGCTCAAGGTAATTGGTTTGAGAAAAAACCTCAGCCAAGTCCCACATAACATTTTAGTGCAAACCACAACTTTGTGACACTTTCAGCAGGAGAAGAACAACAAGATGATTTCCAGCTCTATATTTTTCAGAGCACCGATTCGCGAAGTGTATCTTAGTCCATCTCCTGGCCAGTTACACTGTTGTCCTGGGCATGGATCAGCAGGAGGGCAAGAGGAACCGCCAGCTACTCCAGCTATCAGGGAGTTAATGCAGAAACAGAGGCTGGGAGTTGAGCAAAACCTCACCCAGGCACTCAACATCCTGGAGCCGGTGTTCCCGGTGACTCATCCTGGGTGGGAACAGCCTGGTCTTGCTAAGTCATGGTGTCGTGCCCTCCCTGGGTCTTGGCAAAGCCACCATGACTCTCCCACAGCCAGCTGGAAGGATACAGGCACGAGGCTGCCAATGCACCAGTCTCACACCTTTGGCCTTCCACAGGCGTGCAATAAAACTCTTTTTGTGGCATGAGCCATCGGACGCATGAACCCAACAGAGCAAAACCAGGGCCAACTCCATGGTGAGAAAGGAAAACTAAGCACCAAACCCAAAAGTACACTGGAAAACGTCCATAGCAGTGGCTCCTGGGACAGCTGATGGCAGTGACTTGGCATGGTTTATCTCTGGTTAAAGTAGATGACAAGTTTCACCTCTGCTTTTGCTATGGCCCGGTGGGGAAATAAGAGACGCTTACTCAGGGTTCATTACAGGTTTGTAGGTCAGTGAATAGGTAAGCAAGTAAGCCCTTCATTAACAAGGCTTCCCCTTTATGTAGGGGAGGAAAGGAACATTCTGGAACTGGAGGTGTGAACATGACATATAGGGAAAGGAGGGAACTCGCCTTAACAGGAAAAACAAGGAGGAGTTACATCTCTATAAGGGATAAAGGGGAGAGGCATAACCTTGTCTGGAACATCTGCACTGTGGCAGCTACACAACCAATCAGAACATGGGGGTAGAAGGAACAAACAACCGGGGGGGATTTCTATAGTAATACAGGGGTACAAAATAGAAAAGTGTAACAAACACTATAACCCGCGCATTCATACAACAGTCCATTGTCTTTGATGAAAGTCCACTATGTTTAAAGGTCATCTTCTTCCTCCATGGATTCTTGTAATGCTTTCTTCCATCTCTGATACTGTTCTTTTTCGTGGTCATCAACTCCCACATGCTTTGATCATCTTCAACGAGGTGCCCTGTCAGTCGCTCCTCCCAGGTAACAAGTGAAAGGACAAGAGGAAACAACTTCAAGTTGTGCCAGGGAAGGTTTACAATAGGTATGAGGGAAAATTTCTTCAGGGAAAGGGCTGTCCAGCCCTGGCACAGGTTGCCCAGGGAAGTGGTGGAGTCCCCAACCCTGGAAGCATTAAACAAATATCTGGATATGGCAACTGAGGACATGGTTTAATGGTAGACATGGTGGAGGTACTGGGTTGATGGCTGTACTCGATCTTAGAGGCCTTTTCCAGCCTTAAGGATTCCATGATTCTATGATTCATGGACAGCCACTCACTTAGCTCCCATGTTGGCCATCAGTAAGATGCAATGGAAAAAAATTCACGTCAGCTACAAAGGAAGTGGCAGACAGAGGTTTTGTCATGGGCTGCAAGGGCAGATGAACAGATTATCCTTCATCAGAGGTGAGGGAGAAGCAGGAGAAAGAGGTGTCAACCAAAATCCCCGGAACTCTGCAAATGCACAGCTGGTGCGGCCTAGAGCCATACTTGCCTAAAACTTACTTGAGAATTATTGTTTCTTATCCTTCTCTCCGTGACAGGTACAGCCCTGGCAGCACATTTCAAAAAGCATTTCCCTACCACTCTGCTCCTTAATCCTGAAGACGAAAAACTCCACCATTCTTCAGGGAGTGGGTCTCCAGATGAACGAAGCCAAAATCTCAAAAATCTCAAAATCTCATTACTTGGCATGCAGACAGCACCGCTACAACATAATATTTGGTAACCTACTTTTTTCTGTTTACCATTAAGATTCACATCAAGACTTCTTGATACCAAATCTGACCTCTCCCATAACTTCCCCCTATCAGCTAATGGATTTCACCTGGATGCAGAAGGCAGAGACCAACCTAGGTGGGAACCCAGCCAAGGAGCAACCCAGATCCCACCAAAAAATGACTTTAGCTGGCATTCTGAGTGGTTATTCCTCCCTCTGCCTTGTCTCTTTTTAAAAGAACCATCATTCTCCAAAAGACACTGAACACAGTGATAAAACCATGGCCAACACCATTTGCTGCTATTGCAGCCACTCTGACAGGTCACATTTTCCCAGAGTTTCTCATTAGTTTGCCCTAATGGCTGATGTGCTGCAACGTCAAATGGCCCAGGTGGGCTCTCCATGGCACAAAAAACTTCTGGATTATATTAATAACATAAAATAAAAAGAAAGATTCTTTTTAGTAGGCCACTCCATCTCCTTCATTTGCAGTAATGTGTCTCTTCTGTTGTTTTGTTTTGGTTTTTTTTGTTGGATATAATGCATGTTCAGACATTTCCAACTTCAGGAATAAAAGCCTTCAGGAACAAAGGCTACAGAGACTTTCCCTTCTTCAGTGTAAAAGTTAACCAACTGCTGGTGCCAGCAGGGAAAAATCGATGAACCTCACGGAGCAGTTGGTAGCAAACAGGATGCTCAGAGAGAAGAAATGGTTAAAACCAGGCGGGGGGTGTTTGTATCCAGCATGGAGTAAAACATACTGAAATGTTTGGCCACCTTGCAGGCACAGTGTGCAACACAGCTGCTTGAAATACAGTCAATTTTAGCAGCACCAGCACAGAAGAAAATTGTTATGTGGAAAAAAGCCTGAATAAAGTGAAATGTTAAGGGTGAATGCCATCTCTGCTGCAGCATGGCAACACTGTCACATCTCCTGCGGGGGGCTTCTCAGGGACTGCCTTTGGGATTAGGCTTCAACGATGGTCAAAGATTCCCACCACACACCAGAGCTGCAGCTCAAAACTATGTATGAGGCACTTAAAGATGCAACTCCACAACGACTTTCACCCCCACAGGTCTCCAGTACTTTCATTTCTTCACTTACACCAGCTTTACAAGTTGATTCAAAGCCTGGAAAACTAACACCAGGATCTGTGCAACAGCCTCCATCCATCAGAGATGCAAACAAAACCACCAGGGAGCAGAATTCCAAGCAGAACAAAATCCAGAATTGTTTCTTCAAAGCAAGAGGCAACAGCACCTCCAAAGGTGCTATGGAGGTGAATTTAACACAGTCAATTTTGTAGACATCTTAGGAGCAAAACACATCAAGACTCTAACCCACACACAGAGAAAGAGCCGGGTGAGGTGCCCAGCCCAGCAAAACTAAGTAGAGAGTCACTGGTGTTTTTACAATATACGAAAAATCTCGTGGAATCACAGAATTGCCAGGGCTGGGAGTAACCTTTAAAGGTCACAGGCCTTCCACTATCCCAGGTTGCTCCAAGGCCTGTCCAGCCTGGCCTTGGACAGTTCCAGGGATGATTTCTGTAGTGGGAGCAAAACCGGTTGCACTAAAACCACAGTTTTTCCAGGAGGGAAAAATATCTGATGCAAACGACGGCAGAGCCAGACCCTGTGAACAATTGTCAGGGGTCACTCCAGCTTTAATCCCAGATCTGACACTAATTCTCCACGTCGTGGAACGAGTCAGTAAGTCTCTCCACCATGGAAATCATATTTAACCTACTTCTTTCAGGATGCTGGGAGGATTAGTGTTCATAAAGCAATCTGAAGATTAAAAATCCTTTAAGTACTGCAGTTTGAATTGAGCCTGACCATAACAAGAACACCCATAAAGCCCAGACACACAACAGGCTCTAATACACTTCTCTACTGACAGTGCTGCACAGGCTAAAGATGAGCATAAATACTGCATTGTGTTGTTAGTGATATAAAAAAAGGCAATAATTTAATTTCCACTAGACTGCATCCCTCAAGTGCAATTCCTCACTGCATCCCAACAGTGATGAAAAACCGAGATGGTCTAACTTTGCCTTCAAATTAATAAAGAAAAGTTGCACACTGTGAAGGTAAAACTCGGAGTGTTGCAGCGTTGTAACACAGACAAAAGCCACCTCTGAAATTTCCAAGCCAAGAATTGTTCCCATTTCAGAAGGATAACTGGAATTTGGAGCAATTGTTCCCATTTCAGTAGGATAACTGGAATTTGGAGCAGCATCACTGTCAAGAGTGGCAGCAACTTGTTTTACTTGTTTGCTTTAATTTGGGTTTTTAGAGTACCACGCCTGGTACTGTCAGTCAAAGCAAATAAAAACCCACAACTTTGGGGTAGTTAGACTTTTCCCTCAGAGAAACCCAAGAAGATGTTATTTAGCATCCAGTCGAACAAGAGTGTCTAAGGACATGTTTTCTGTTTGCATTATCAAACATCAGCTGCAAATGCACATTTTATGCTGCAGCTGCTGGAGTCAGCAGCCCCATAAGGACAGATTTTTGAGTGTTATATATTCATTTGAGTCTTTTTTTACACTGTATCTTTCATAAACAGCATGGATTACCCTATACAACCTTTTTTTGTCCTTTCTTTATGTAGATAATTTTTTAAATATAGATAACTTCTTTTTTATAGAGATAACTTTTCATACAGTGGCTTATACTGATGGGGGAAAATAATACTGTTTTCACCAACAACCTACACCCACATGGGCCACATCAGAGCTCCAAAATTCATTTTGGCCACAGAACTGCTGTAGCCTTTCCCCATCCTGGTACCATTACAACTGTAAGGATAACATTACACTGGAACGCAGAGAAATTAGAGAAAGAAAACAGCAATATCCCACCTCAGCAAGGCCTAAGCCTGGTGTAACATCACTCATCTGCTGCAGGTGTCCCCGGGGGATGTTAGATCATGCAAGGTCTTACTCAAGAAGGTGCATCAGGGATAATGTATCCCCCAGGGTCCGTCCTGAGCAGATTTGGAGCAGATTTGCTCACACACAGCCCCTTGGGTTTTAGCAAAAAGCCAGAGAGAAAATATGGACTTGAATTTCTCAGTTGCTGGGAAAAAGCCTACAAGTACCAGTCTGGCCCTGTATGGGAAAGGATGAGCACAAAGCACGATGCTCAAGGAGCAGGTAAGGTGCAAATTAACCTCATCCTCTGCAGTGGATGCACCGTCAGCTCTGCTGTGCAGTGCTACTCCCTCTGTGCAACACTGTTTAACACACATCAATGCGACGTTTCCAGCGCAGAGATCAAACGCCCCGGTGCAAATTAAGATGTCTTTGCAGAGGTCAGAGCTCATTCATGCGACGCCCCAGCAGACCAGTCCCCCCCCTCCTGTGGGAGCCGCGGGAGTCCCGCCGGTCCCGGCTCATTAAGGTACTTTCTCCCCCCCCCAGTTCTTTGTGCAGCCGGCTGGAAATGCTCCTGCGACGGCAAAGAAAATCCCAAGAGCTCCAAGTTTCCGCAAGATGCTGAGCTGTCTCCAGTCTTCCCACCGATTCCTGGGGGCAGGCGGGATGACCTTCTCCCAGGCTTTATGCTTTGCATACCGCGCCGGGGAAGAACACAAGCTCCTCGGCCACACGGAAACGGGGTCAGCAGCTCTTTTGTGCGCTGTCTCTAGGGAGAGCAAAACACACACCTGGCCGGTTTTCTCAGCTCTCTGGCACCCTGACGCTCTTTTCTGAGCTGGGATCGCACCACAGAGCACCCCTGGCTCCGACCCAACAGTCTGTAAGCCACTGGCCCCTGTGGAGCACTACAAAGGGAGGAGGTTTGGTACAGCACCGTCCCAAAAATAACCACGCAGGGGGCAAGAATCATGTGGGATGCTACCCCAGCAGATCAGCTTTGGGGGCACCAGGAGGACAAGTCAGTTTTCTTCCACCCCATGGCAGTCCCAGAAGGACGGTCCTTCTGATGGACTTCATCGCCTCCACCATCATCAGCTACCCACTCATGCTTGGAGAAATCCTACACTGCCATCTTATTAATTAAATCGGGAAAGAGTGGGAAAACTCCAGAAAGAGATTTTTTCAGAAACCAGTTGGCTTTTGGGTGTGTGCTCTGGGTTCTCCATCCTGAAGCCTCCAGAACTGAGGATGTGGGATGGCAAGCAGTGACTGGGAGGTGGGCGAGGCCAATCACAAGTCTTTGAGCTCTGACGTAATTATGATGCTCATAAACACTGTTTTGAATGTTTAATTGTATTTGGTGTTATAGCCTTCTCACCTCGGAGCTCCAACAGTTCTCTTGCATCACAGCAGCGATTACACATTTGATGTAGGTTATTATCATTCCTTCCCAGATGGTGATATTTCACACATGCACAATCATTACTCTCGCTCAGGCACTGACCTTTCTCTACCTTAAGCTCTCTCATGCCTGTTCTGTCCCATTTATGAGTATTTATGATCTCTCTGTAAGGGATGTTTCATTCATTATTAAGTCTGCTAGCAAGTAGCACAGTTCTCATTCTACATCGTCAAAAAGAAAAAAAAAAGAAAAATAGAATAAAAATTAAAATTAAATAAAATATAAAATAAAATAAGATAAAATAAAATAATAAAATAAAATAAAATAAAATAAAATAAAATAAAATAAAATAAAATAAATAAAATAAAAGGATGGACTAAATAGTGGGTTACTTATCCTCAGAGCATCTCTCTGTCCTCTCCCGTAACTAGGCAAGAAAGACAGAGGGTCACTCCTCCAATCCTTTGGAAACACCTGGAGTCCCTCCCAGCTTAATTTTTTTTTTCTGTATATCACCTCTGGAGAAGAAAAGCAAACCCTGAGGTGTAACACCAGCACCAGCATGTTTATGATAACACTCTTCCAAAACCTTCTCCCCTCATCCCTATCCCACTTTTAAACCTAAACAGAAGAGAAACTCCTCAGTTTTATTCATTCCTAAATTCCAGGCTACAGATTGTTTTTTGCTCTGATCCCTTTCTTAGACCAAAGCTTTAGTTTTGAGATGGTACCTGCTACAAGGCCCTGCTAAGCTGCAGCACAGCTCAGCCCCACAGCTCCCTGAAAACCCCCAATATAGTCTCATTCATCAGGAGACCTAAACCCTTCCCTGCGTTTAATATAACACAGGATTCAGCCTTATTTACTGTGCCAGTCTGATTCCTCTTGCATCTCCGTGGGGGGTTAATCTCTCTTTTAACTCCTATCTGCTCTCTCATTGTACAGCTTTAAATCCTCCTGTAAAGCTTGAAATCTGAAGTGCTATCAAAGGACATCCCCCACCGTGCCCACATCCCTCCCCGAGTCTGTTTGCTTGTGTGCAGGGTGGATGCTGCAATTCCTGCTCTTTTCCAGCTCCAGCACTGCACCCCACAGCAGGAAAGAGAGCAGTTGTCACCACACACACAGCCGCACTGGCACCTGTATCTCTGCAAGGCACAGATACTTTGTCTGTTGCTGCAGGCAAGCAGTGATTCTTACACTTTGACATATGCTTTTGACAGTGCAATGCAAAGCCTGAGTACACTAACTTGCAATAAAAATGGAAAGCCACTACTAAACAGAGTAACCTGTCTGCAGTCCAAGTGTTTGGGCAGTTAGTGCCAGAAACAGCATGTGGGCAGTGGGGCTGAACAGGGGAGACATTCTATTTCCATATAACTTCTAATTTAGGAATCACACAGTAGATGCTGACCCTGATTTGAACTGCAGAGACAGGGGATTAATTATCTGGTACTCAGAGAGCTGCAGTTTAGACCAGATATGCAGAAGTTGAACTCACTCATCAAATCACTCCTGAATTATTTTTTTATTTGTTCTGTAAGAACTATCAACAACACTACACTGTGAGGGGATCCTCACACTGAGAGGGACAAAGATCCAGTCTAACCAACAGGTTACAAGAACACTTGCTTTCCCACTGATGTTGCAAGGGTCAGGTAAGCTCTGCAGAGCCCTTTCACACTCCTGGGAAAACATTAAAATATTCTACATTTCCAGTTTAGCAGAATTATAGGTGAATCAGATCAAGATATTTGTGCCTGGCTACATGAAACAGCTCTGCAGACATCATGCATCTGTGAAAGCATCAGCCTGACGGGTGCACAAGTGAATAAAGGCCATGGCACTTCAGCCAGTCCATGCTCTTAGGAGGCTTTCACAACTCCTTTAGTACCCCAGGTCTTTCCCAGGGTAAGACCTGAACACTGAAATTATTTTGTGTTATTATCTGTCACCGGCTGCTGCCACGTCACACCTGTTAGGAGGCCCGCAAAAGTGAGGTAATGTTCCTATTACCACAAGATCCAGATGTGCTAACGGGAAAACACACAGAATATACAGCAAGGGGGTTACAATACCTTCAATATTTGATTTATGATTTGAGCAAAGATCACCTTTAATACCAGCTTCCTGCTTTTGAAAGACGTTTGACAACCTTTGGAGAGGGCCCATTCTTCTGCTCCATTGCCCACAGCAGTGCAATTCATACCACATACCTCTCTCACCTGGTGCTGTTCAATTCTGTATTTTATTAAGTAAAATGCATGATTTTTATTTAAAAACAAACAAACAAAAACCACACACTCAAAAAACAAAACAAAACAAAACAAACAAACAAAAACAAACAAACAAAAAAAAAGCATTATGAAACCTTACTTGGACTAGCAACTTCCAACCAGTGCCCAGAGTGAAGCCAGGTGGGACAAAATGAAGGGACAGGGGCCAAAGAGAGCAAAGTCACACAAATATATTCACTGCTGAAGCAGACTGCAGTGATTTTCCTAATAGACTCAGCTCAGCATCAGGAGACAACACAGTGACCACACCAACAACTCAAGCTGGCTGAGAAAAGCCGAGAAGAAGAAAAACGGAGCTGCAGACACAAAGGGGAATATCTAACTAAACACCTAACTAAAGCTCCAAAAGGCTGGGAAGGGGAAGCTGGCGTTGCACTGTCACCATCCAAACTTTGGTCACCTCCATGGAGCTGGAAATAACTGATGGTACATTTTCATGGAGAGGGACACAGGTCAGGGTGAGAATAATGGAATCTTTAAGGTTGGAATAGAGCTCCAAGGTCATCAAGTCCAACTTGTGACTGATCCCCACCTTGTCACCCAGCCCACAGCACTGAGTGCCACATCCAGTCACTCCTCCACTAACTCCCTGAGCAGCCCATTTCAACATTTAACAACCCTTTTCACTAAGAAATTCCTCCTGATGTCCAACCTGACCCTCCCCTGGCACAGCTGGAGGCCGTTCCCTCTCCTTCTGTCCCTTGTTCCCTGGCAGCAGAGTCTGACCCTGCCCTGGCTCCCCCCTCCTGTCAGGGAGTTGCAGAGCCAGAAGGTCCCCCCTGAGCCTCCTTTTCTCCAGGTTGAGCCCCCCCAGCTCCCTCAGCCGCTCCTGCTGCTCCAGATCCTTCCTCAGCTCCGTTCCCTTCCCTGCACACGCTCCAGCCCCTCAAGGTCTTTCCTGAATTGAGGGGCCCAGAACTGGACAAAGGACTTGAGGTGTGGCCTCACCAGTGCCCAGCACAGAGAAGTGTGGAACAACCCTTGCCCATGCGTGGAAAGCTGCTGGTCAGGCTGACTTCAGATGAAATGCAAGTTTCAAAGGGAATTTTTGCTTCTGCCCAGAGCAGTGACACACAAGGAAACCAGAGCAGCCACCGGGATTTGGGCACACAAGGGATCTTTTGTTCCTCTGCGAGAAAAGCAAGAACCAATCAGCCAAGGCACCAGCGGCTGTGCTGGCTCTCCCTGTGACCATGGCAGAGCTTTCAGTCTGCTTTCAGGATTGCAAACACCCCTGGCAGCCCCCGAAGGTGCAAAAGGCAGCAACACCCACTTGCACCTCACCAGGACAGAGATCCTGACCAGGGGAGGAGGTGGCTGTGCTGCCCTGCAGGTAATGTGTGACCCAAAGCGCTCACTGCTCTGAACCCACAGCCTCAGCTGTTAAAAATCACCAAATGATCCCTCCCTCCACCCTCCCAACGCTTGACTCCACCACCTCCAGTAGCAGACTTGGTGCAAATTAACTCAGTGCTGTGTATTTTGCTTAAAACAACATTCTTTCAGTGAATTGAGTGCATTTAGTCTCACGCTGGGTATGCGGGGAGTTTCTAAAGAGCTGGTCAGTGCAAAAATTAGAGGCTGTCACATATGAATTTTAATCACTTGCCTTTCTTTTTGTTTAAGCTGTTTTACATGCCGGTGCTACAAAGCAACTCTCTACAAAACATCCTCTTCGGGGAAAAGCTCATATTTAAAGGGGAGTTTTAACACGTGCTGAAATAACTGTAAGTGTTCAGATGCTTTGTGAACTACTTAGACTCAAAAAAGGGATCAGATGTTGCTGTACGCTCTCTGCAGCCCCTTTATCCAGCTTACCCACGTCTTTTTTTCCCCTCTTTTTTTTTTTTCCTTTTAAATTGACATTTTCTGATGACAGGACAAAACCAAACACGGGATCCAGCAGCGTCCCCAGTCCCATCTCATGGACACTATTGGCTTGAGGCAGGGGAGAAGGCACAGGACCACTTCACTAACACTTGTGCACCACCAGTATCTTAAGCTCTGCCCTGGCACCCTGTCTCTAAATGGCCATGGTATACTAGAAGCTCAGAGAATTAAAAATCTAATTACCTCAATTTTTCTCATTTTACAGAGAGTCTTAGATTTTGTGCCCTTTTCCCTTGCCACCTACTCAATCCCATTCAATCACCTCCACTGTGCCTTTCCAGTGTGTTCTGGGCCACTAATGAAGCTAAAATATTCAGAAGAATCCAGAAGACTGTTCTTCTGCTCTCAATCACATTGCAAGTTTGACCTTCTGGGATGGAGAGTTTGAATTTTATTCCTGGTCTATAGGATGCACTGGATATAATCCAATTGTTTAAAAGCTCAGACAGTGCAAAGGAAGTGAGGTTTTTGCACCAGTTCAGGTTTAACATGCTCACAAACCTCCACCCTGATGGCTGAGCTGCCCAAGCACCCACAGCCCACCTCACGTGTACCCCAGTTGCCTAAAGCTGAGCTGCAGGCAGAAGACATCCCACAGAGTCAGTATTTCAGTTTAAAAAAAGGCAAAAAGAAGTCCTGTTCAATGCACTTCATCCATCACTCATGAGCCATGCCATCCACACACCCTTGTTCAAGCAGCTCCACCCCTCTCCCTGGAGCACTGCAGAGGGAAAAGCTCGGATCAAACTGTGGAAAACACAACTTCCACCCAGAAGCTTTCAGATTTAAAACACAGCATGCTACATGTTAAGGCACATTTCAAATAAACAGGTAGATTCCTGTAATCCACATCCCAATCTCCTCTCAGCCCCATTTGAAACACTCTTTTGTACCCAAACCCGCAATTACCATAATAACAGCCCAAAACAGAAAGCACTAGAGGAGCATTGAACAGTGAGCATCTTATTTAAGAGCTTTGAAGGTGGTTATTTTCCTGTCCCCTTGAAAACAGAGCAGTCTTAACCACCCAGAGACAGCAGTTATCAATTATGAGTCGCTTGTCAAAAGTAGCTTTATTCTGACAAGAAGGAAAGCAGAGTCAAACATCTTTGGCTAGAGCTTACTGTTAGCCCACTGCCTGCAAAAATACACAGGGATGTGGGAAAACATTGTCTTCCCCAGCACAAACTTCAGTTTCAGAAAAGCCTTATATTTTAGACACCTGCCCAGGAAAATCCATGGGTCCTGTCCACATTGGTCAGCAAAGCTCTGATATCTTCTAAAAAAAACCCGTGCAGCTTGCTGCTCAGCCTGAACTCACACAAGGACAAAATTCTAAGCCTTCCTCTTCCTACAGACAGCTTCCCAAATTCCTGAACTCTTCTTAAAGCAGATCTGCCCAAAGCACAAGCACTCGCGGGAGTGAACTGCACTCAGTTCGGACACAATCCCTCTGATCTCCACTCATGGCAGTGCTCCTCCAGATGCATTTCTGGATTGAACTCTGGCACACCATTGATTAGAAATGCATCCTAACTCGCCACTAAAGCCCAGAAAACAGGTTGCAACCCTTGGAAAGTGGTTCAGTGCTTACTCTTGCTATTAAAAACCAGGGCTGTACAAAAATCTCAGCTAATCCACAAGCAAACATAAAAACACTGTGAGAGTCCTGACAACTATGATAAAATGATCCCTGGTGCAACAACTTTCAGCTGCCTCCCAAATTCTCTTTTAGATTGTGACTTATCTGCTAAGAACAAAATCCTACATCTGTCTTCAGTAACACAACAAACACAGAAACAAATGAAGTAGAACTCCCACCACATCCATCTGTTGAAGGCGCTGCTTTGAAAGATCCATAAATACCTCCAAATATCTGCCAGTCACCTCCTAATTCAAAATCACAACGTCTCCATAAAAACAACTAATGTTAGCTCCTGGGTTTAGCTGGATGATCTCACCAAGTTATCTGAAATGTGGTTTCCTCCAAGCTATTAAACATGACATTTGCAGAGTGGTTTGAACTGGATCCAGGAAGCTCACCCAAGCAGCAGCAGGAGAAGGATCCCTATCAGGATCACGGCTGCGCCAAATCCCTGAGTTCCTGAGGACCACAGGGATCCCCCTTGAGCCCAGCAGCCTTGGAAAGCAACAACGGGGGTCCAGCCAGCAAGGAGAATTCCACAACTTCCCTTTCACTGCATAATTCCCGCGTTTAATTGCATCTTTTCCCACTTTGAGCACCCACTCACCTGGCCATCTGCTTGTAGGCTTCCTCGGCCACCGCGAAGATGTGGGGATCCATGTCCCCCATGTTTTGGCCACTGTATGCATAGATGGCATCTTCTTCATAGATTGGCAGCTCCTCGTATGGGTTGATGGCCACAAGCACGATACCTTAGAACAGATAAATAGGCGGGCATATCACAAACCAAGCAGGGAGTTAATATTTCAGGCTTTTCAGGGTGTGCATTAGTTGTTTTGATCTTTTTTTTTTTTTTTTTGAAATATGATGCTTGAAGGGGAAAAAAGGATGAGAATTGAATGGGGGAGGACTCCTGATTCTTATCTCAGCATCTCCTTTTAAGGGCTGTGCTTTCATAGCAAGGCAATAAGCTCCCATACAGCTGCACAGGAGGCCTACAAAACTAGTGATAAGAGCAAAAATTTATAATAACTTACATTGTGTTTAGCCAGACTTTGCAGAAGGAGTGAGGAAAGCTAAATAGAGCCTGAGCAATCACTTCAGAAAATCAACCAAAGCTCTGCTAGACCCAAACAAACATGCTGGGGGTTCCCCTGGCTTAAATCTCAAGTGAAAGCTCATAACAAAGAATGTACCTGAAATCAAACTCATATGCATAAATCATAGGAAAGGAATGCCAGAGCCTGCATTAAAGCTTGAATGTCTGCCTCCTCTCCAGCTCTAGGAACGCCGTGCCTGCCCAGAGGAGGCAGTGAGCTTGGAATTAATGAGAGGCAGAGCCACCTGTGGTGTTCCCTGTGTGCTCGAGGGAGCTGCCCTGCATGTAAGTGCTGACAAAGTTCCACCTCTGAAGCACCTTCAGGTTCTGCAGGTTTAAACTGCTACTGTGAGGGGCTCTGGGGAGCAGGTGGCTGGTGGGAGTGGGCCCCAGCCAATTCAGGGCTTGGGCACCCTGAAATTACAGCGGAGCACGGGAACCCTCAGCTGGCAGAGAACACCAGGAGACATGACTTCAGGAGACGTGACTTCACCCGCCGTGGGAGGCAAAGGTCAGCGACATCACCTCCCTCTGCAGGACATTAACCCAGCTGCTTCACCTCCCTGTGCCCTCCTCCTGCCTGTTTGCTTCCTGGTTCTGTTGGGGGCGTGCCCCAATTTCCCTTAGTCACCAAAAAACACCACGCAAGCCAAGCTGAAGGGCTGTTGTTACCCCAGATAAGCGCTTTTCTGCCCTTCTCAACCACTTTATAACCAGAGCACGGGGTACTTTGTACCCACGCAGAGCTCTGTAGCTAAACCTACACCCGCTAAGCCCAAACCCCTTTGTCTTCATTAATGTGATGCTGTGCTCAAGGTTATCATAAACCTCCACGAGAAGCTGCACAAATGAAACCTCACTGATTTTGGATGAGAGCAGGTCTGCAGCTGATTGAAGGCACAAGTGCAGCTGCAAAAGGCTGCAAGTTATGCCAGCAGTCCCACATTACACATCATTAAACACTGGGAGGAAAGTCACCACTACTAACAGCCACAGAGGCTACATATTTCAAGAGAACTGTTTTAAAAAGTCACCTCCTCCTGCCAAGCATTTCCTCAACAACCCTAAACTGAAACACTTCATCACAGCTGTACACACCAGGCTTCACCCTGCCATGCAAGTGGTCCCATGGATTTCGCTGAAATCCTGCAACTCATGACAGGACAAGGGGGAACAGCTTCAAACTGACACAGAGCAAGATTAAATGGGATATTGGGAAGGAATTGCTGTCTGTGAGGGCGGTGAGGCCCAGGCACAGGCTTCCCAGAGAAGCTGTGGCTGCCCCTGGATCCCTGGAAGTGTCCAAGGTCAGGATGGACGGGGCTTGGAGCAACCTGGTCTAGTGGAAGGTGTCCCTGCCCCATGGCAGGGAGGTGGAACAAGACGAGCTTTGAGGTCCCTTCCAACCCAAAGCATCCTGGGATTTTTATGAACTGCCTTCTTTCTTTTTTTGGATTTTTTTAAGTTGCAATTTGTTGCTATTTATTCACAGGTAACTGCAGTCCCGAATAGCTTTGGCAAGCCACCTGCTCCAAAAAGGACAAACCCAAGTTCACACCTGCCCTCCTTCCACTTTGAATTCAAGGCTTATATGACTCCCAAAGTCATTAAGAAAAGGAAGGAAATAAGAGCACAAGAAGGTTCTTTGCTGTCTTTCGGGAGGAAAACCCACTATGAATATTTCTCAGTTGCATCACTCTTTCTGGCATGCTGCTGTTCTTTGGTGATTTGCTATACCCTACTTTTTCCCAGGGGGGGTTGCCAAGCACACAAAAAGTTGGCCTCAAACTCATCTGACAAGATGTTCCCACCATGAGTTAGAGGAAACACCAGCTGCTGTGGAACTGGATCAACTGGACCACGAGCTCAGGAAGTTCACAGTGCACCAACCCTCAAAAACCACCTGTGGTTTTACAAACTAAAGCCTGCTGGCACATATTTGTGTCTCCCACCCGCCCCAAAATCACAGTCCCCAGACCTTCCTTGTGCTGCAGCCTCTGGCTTGTGGTCTCAAGGGGTTTCTCTGTGGACCCACAGCTTTCCTGGAGCTGAACGTGTGCCCTGGACACTCACCACAGTACGTGTAGACAAAGTTGCTCTCCAGGAACCTGACTCTGAGGTTGTGCAGGACTGCAGGCTCATGCAGGTAGCTGAGGGCTGTCAGGTCATTCTCTCTGACCAGGATATCTGGATTGCATAGGAGAGGCAGCTCATTCCCTTGGAGGTCAAGACGATATTCATAGAGCTGAAAAGAAACACACGAGGAATGTGAGAACACAACAAACAACAGCTCCTTTAATATCTAATAACTTATCCAAGCATAACTCCATCCTGATAGTATAAAATACTTACACATCCTGCTCTAAATGGAATTAAAAACCCCTTTATGCTAAATGCTATAGGGACCTGGATGCTGCACCACCAGGTGACAGGTCATCTTTCTGGTAAATGGCTTTGAGGTGGCCAGCTAAGGTCCTGGAGTACCATGATGGTCCACAAGCACCAACCTGAGCATATCTGAGTTGTTTTCAGGCCAACCTTGGGGCAAACAGCCTTTAGCCAGCTCTGAGCAGTAACAGGCACCACACAGAGAAGCACAGCTTCATCTGATCTAAGCACCTTCATGCTCTTTGAAAAGCAGCCTCATTTCAAACTAGACCACGTTCTTACCATCAGAACGACTTCTCAACTCATTTTTAATTCAAGTTACTTTCATATCCAAAACCTGACACCTCTTCAGGCAGAGAGGACATGGAGAATCATGGAGTCCCTGCTGCTTTGGTGTCTGAGGAGCCAGTTTACGCTGCTGAAGTTACCATATGGGCAGCCTTATGCTATTTTTGACTCATCCCCAAGTGAGCAGCAGAGCCACCAACTAAAGAAAAACTGTAAATTTTTTTTTTTTTTTTTTTTTTTTTTTTTTATGGTGGAGGAAAAATTTTTTCCTGTGATGTTGTTTCCCACAGGGTGCCTCACGAAGGGGTCCTGATGCTCAGATCCCAGCAGAAGGGAAGAACTCCAGTTTGCAAGCAAAAGAGCACTGGAACACTGCCCATGGCAACAGCACAAGGAAAGCTGGCCCAAGTGCACGAGGATGGGGTCTCTCAGTGCATCTGACAACCTCAGGCTGGTTTTATTCTCCAATTTCATGTTGTCAATGCCAATTTTCAAGAGTTTGCACTCAGTCTCACATCTTAATGGCAAACACACCAGGGATGCCTTGTGATATCTAAAAGTCAGCTCTTCATTCAGAGGGAGTACTCTTGCATACAGAGCAGAGCCAGAAAACACAAAACCCATGAAAATTCACTTAAAGCACAGGGACAAAAGAGAAGCATTAAACTGTTGGGTAATGCATGTTGGCTGTCAGGAACAAAAGGCTTTCAACAGCTTTGAATCCCCTGAAGATATGTATGCTGGGTATCTCCAATCTGATGGACAGGAGTGCTCTCTCCCTTTCCTAAAGCTTTTCAGTCCAACATGACTCAGATCCAGGCAGGACTTCATACAGAAGAGAATCAAACAAGGTGCTCCCAGAGACTTTGGGTCTCTTACACAACCCCTAAATGAGATGTTTCATGTCTCACCATGACAGTGACATGCTTATTAAGCTACTACCTACAACACCTAGTAGTCCTTTTGTCTCTTTGTACTTTAATGTTGCTGATATTCAGCTCTTGAGCGGACCTTGCAGGATTTCTTAGCCCCTTTGGTTTCCAGGGAAATATCTAGATTAAAGATAGGGAAAAAAACCCCTCCCAAGCACTGAAACTGCTGGAGATCTCAACCAGAAAAGAAGGATGGAGGTTGTAGCACTCAGAAATATGAGCAGACACACTTTGGCAGCCTGAGCACAAGAAGTGGTAGGAAGGAGCTGCTGTGAATGAGATGGGCACCCACCTGCACCCAGGCACCCATCTGTGCCCAGCTCTGGGGTTCCCAACATCAGAAGGTCCTGGAGCTGCTGGAATGATAACAGAGGAGGCCACAGAGATGCTCCGAGGGCTGGAGCCCTTGTGCTGTGGAGCCAGGCCGGGAGAGCTGGGGGTGTTCAGCTGGAGAAGAGAAGGATCCAGGGAGACCTGAGAGCCCCTTCCAGTGCCTAAAGGGGCTCCAGGAGAGCTGGAGAGGGACTTGGGACAGGGGATGGAGGGACAGGACAAAGGGGAATGGCCTTAAGATGAAGGATGGTAGGTTTAGATTAGATATTAGGAAGAAATTCTTCCCTGTGAGGGTGGGGAGGCTCTGGCACAGGTTGCCCAGAGAAGCTGTGGCTGCCCCTGGATCCCTGCAAGTGTCCAAGGCCAGGTTGGATGGGGTTTGGAGCAACCTGGGATAGTGGAAAGTGTCCCTGCCCGTGGCAGTGGAACTGGCTGAACTTTAAGGTCTCTTGCAACTTGGTGCCTGGTGCTTCCAAGGAATAGTGGGGTGGCATCTGTGCGTCTCCTCATCCAGATTTATCACCATGGAGGGTAAAAAAAGCACCTCCAAGAGTGGGATCATCCATCCTTTACCCTTCTCAGAAAGCTGCCCTATGCTGGAAGAGCAAACTGTGGAGGACAACAAAAGCAGACACAGCTGAGCCAGGAAAAAGCCACAGCACCAAGTCCTGGGCGCAGATTCCAGCATCACTGACTTTCTTTGCAAACCTGGCACATTCACACGCTGGCAACAGCCTGTGCTTGCCCTGCTGTGAAAGAAAAGCTGTTTTGATGAACAGCCTCATCAACCACATCTCATTCCTGTTCTCCATCTGCCCATTAAGCAACATGGTCAAGATATTCCCCAAAGTGTCGAAATGGTTGGCTGGCAGTGGATGTGGATTACTTGCCCTCCTTGGAGCGTGTTCAATTTGAAGTGCTCTTTTACCCAACAGAGCAGATCATCTTCTAGACTACTGAGTAAACCCTACCTGCTCTGTGAAGAAAGTTTAGGTGAAATTCTTCATGAAAAATGTATTTATTCTTCCTGCTACACCAGGCACCTCGTGGTGGGTACACAGCACGGCTGCCCCCTTTCCATAAACCACCCAAATCTGCAGCTGATGCAAATGCCATGGTTAACTTCATCTGCAATTCCTTGCTGTCACCCAAAGTCCCACTCCACGAGCTTTTTGTGTGGAACAGAAAGCAGCTGCTTTTCCCCAGCCTCCATCCTGCTTTGGGAATGATTTATTGCTGGCTGCGTGCGCGTCTGGAAGCAGCGCTTGCTAGAAAACATCTACATTTAAATGAGTTTTGTGGGTTTTGCCTTTTAAAACCCATTTGTTTAAAAGTAAAATGGAGGAAAAAGAGAGTTTTACATAAGATTATACTTAAAGAGAAAAACAAAGGCGTGGAGAGAGCTGTTGCACAGCAGTCAGTTCTGTGCTCTGTGTGATTTTTCCATCGGCACCCAAGGTTGAGTAAATGCCACCAGCCACTGTGCTCTTCACAGTTTGTTCAGCAGCAAAGAGCCTAAACTGGTATTTCTAACATACTGCTACTACTAAAAAAAAAGAATACATTCTGATATCACAGACTATTACAAGTTTGCCAGGGGATGAAAAGAGATGATGGAGGTCAAGGGCTTTTCTCACAACCTACTTTAACACAAGTGTCTAGGGAGGGAGCAGACAGGGAAGAGCTGGAAGTGTTAAGGCAATAAAACACATTTTAAACTGCTTCACAGAAACTATGAGATGGATCGGGCTTCTTTACACATTAATTTGAAGCTTTAAATTACTAAAAAGAATAACGATGTTCAAAAGCTTACAGTTTCATCTTCAAGTTTCAGCTGGAGGCTTTTATCTCCCTCTTTGTAATCCTTGACAATTTCTGCCGATCTCCAAACTTCATCAGGGTCAGGAATCCAAACCCTAGTGTACTGTAGAGGGGGGGGTAAGAAAGGAAAAGTTTAAATATGAGGAAACCTCAGGAAATTAAATGAGAAATAAATTAATTCTCTATTAATACTATCCCACACTCATTGTAAAGTCAGTGCAGCTAAACCAATGATTTCAGTAAAAAAAAAAAAGCATAAATTCCAGTTTTAGTTCTTAGAAGTCTGGTTTTCAGTCAAGCTTCTCCTGGATGAGGTGTATGCTGGCTTGTTACTAATCTAACAAAGCAAGGTAGAGCCTCGAGGCAAACCTGGAATTTAATTTCCCTGGGGAAAAAAACCAGCCTTCCAGAAGCTTTTATGAAATAACACAATTCAGCCCCAGCAGACCACACGCCAGGGTGTATTTGTTTTGCACAGAGCAGGACAGTTTGGTTCCCACAGAGCAAGCCCCAACCCAAACCCACTGCCATGGAGCAGGCAAAAGACGACACCAACGCCAGCTCCTTCGGTTGGAGGCAAACCTGCAAACAGGCTTCAGGGCTCCAGGAAAATGCAACATTTAACCTCTTTTGCCACCAAAATCCCCAAGGCAGACCTGCACAGCCCAGCCAAAGTGTGCGTGAAGGGATAAAACCCAAGTGTGAGCAGCACACTCTGGGCCACCACACCTTCTGCTAACGAGATTTAATCGCTTCTGTGATGCAGAGATTCTGCCCAGGCTGCATAAAAACATCCCCTCATGCTCAGCAAGTAGCCACTGCGGTGCTGAGACCTCCAGGACTACTTCTGGGAGCTGGGACGAAAGTCCTGCAGGCCAACCATAAAACACATTCACCCCCACCCATGGGTTTCCCCTTGCCCTCTACATCCGCCTTTCTTTTGCCAGAGCAGTTTTCCTGCATGCAGTGCTGCCAGGGCAAGGTCCTGAGAACGAGGAACCCCAATTTGCTTCATCTTTGCATCACAAATCAGGCTTTGGTTGCTGTCCATGGACCCACAAAGCCAGCCCGACGCTGGACTCAGACAGCCCAACACAGGAGTCGATGGGAACACCTCAATTGTCACTAATTTATTGGTATTTGGGGGGCATGTCTCCTGCCTGTTGATTGAAATAAGAACCATATAACCTTATTCTTACTCCAAACACAAGGGGTTGGGGGAGATTCCAGAAAATCCAAAGCACCAGAGCATCAAAGGTAAGTTTTGACCTTTGTCTTAAAACCAAACCCAAGCACATGACGGCCAAGTAACATTTTGTAGCAGCCCACGAGCTAAAACAGCAGTGGCCACCATCTGACAGTCTGCTCTGCAGCTGAAAAGCAATGGATTTTTTTATATGTATCACTTGTAATTATTTTTAGAGCTGCTCAATAGCTACAGCAGCAGGAACCTTTAGATGTTATTGGAGCTACACAATTGTATTGCCAGAACAGCATTTTTACTATGAAGCGAATTAATAAATAAATAAATAATTTTTTCCCCCCCCTCCTCATCACACCAGCTCTAGACCCCATGAGCCTTCAGTGCTCTCCCCACCACGAGGAAGGGAGGCTGCAATGAGGAAGGAGCTGGTTCAGGACCCCCAGCCCAATCTCCATTGTCCCCTCCAGCAAACAAAAAGAGCTGACACATCCCTGCAGCATGGCCAGGAACCCCATCTTTGGCTGGCCCTTGAAAGAAGAAGTAGGTGCAGCTGGCAAGATGACAATGCATCACTCATCCTTCCTCACCTGCTTCTCCAGACTCCGAGACTACAGAAAGTGCTTTATAGACCATTCCTGCAGCTCTCATCCCTCTGCAAAGCACTTTGCCTGCTCTTTCATCCCCACCACTGTGGATTCATCCAGTGCCAGCTCTCTCCTGGCAGAAGAGAGATTCAGACATGCTCTAGAAATGCCCAGAATAGCCAAGGATCAGGATGTACCCAGCTCAAGGCAGCTTCAAAGACAAGATGTTGCTGGTCTTGGCAAACCTTGCAAATTCTCCACCTGCACACAGGGCTGGGCTGAGCCATGGACCTGCCTGGACAGGTGGGTGCAGACAGAGACACGCTGACCCCAAAGCAACCCAAAAACCACAGTGGTGCTTGTGAACGTTTTGGTAAATGAAATTTGGGTGCACCTCCAGCAGCAGTAAGAGGTCACAGTGGTCATCCTCAGCAGTTCATCACCAGCCATGGCCAGGAGCCACCCAAGACCCAGGTGTGACAGGAGGCTCTGAACTGCTGGTAGAGGGTGGCAGCTCTCAGCATCCACTGCCCAAAACCCGGTGGTGGGAGACTTCATACCCCATCAGCCACCCTGACCAGAAAACCACAGAATTTTAAAACTGATTTTCCAGGACTTTGTGTATACACACACGTGCAAGGGCTAACACAGTACAGGGGGCAACAGGACAGAGATGTTTGCAAGGCCTCAGGAGCCCTGGGGGCCACTCGGTCCTCGGCTGTGAGATTCCAAATGTGATCAAGGTCTCCATGCTCTGAGCGCTTCCCATCCTGCTGAACAGCCAGGGGCTGCTGGAACAGGCTGCTATGAATGCATTTCCCCAAGCATCTATAATGCTGTCCTCTCGTGCGTGCACACACACGCGTCCGAGAAGGGGAAGACTCTTATTACATTTGTTCTGTTGTGCTTTTCCACCGTCCTCCCCTCCTTGCTGTGCTCCAGCAGAGACACAAGTGCTCAGCCCTCCAGGCAGGGCAGGTTGCTGTGTAAACCCCCACCCAAACCTCCCTTTTGACCCATAAATCCCAAATATGTCCAGCACAGCGCTGGAATAAAAGCACTTTGTCATTGTTACATCTTTACAAGGAGAGCTTTAATTAAAACCTGACGAGGCTTGGAGGCAGCCCGTGGTGGGGGCACCTGGAGCACTACACTCATCCCTCCTGCATTCCCTGCCTGCAACCTGCTCCCTCCAAAGTGGCTTCACACACCCTATATTTGCCAGTTAAATCCATAGAGATAGAGCCACCAGGTCACCAAAAACAGCAACCCTGGCAGCTATCCACCCAGGCAGGAGGAGAGCATCCCTGTGAACCCCTACTTCCATAGTCACTCTTGGTCTTCTGGAGGAGCTTGTTATAAAGGAAAAAGGCAGGTGGATCCATCTCAAAGCCCTGGGAACAAAGGATTAATTGACTTTAGGCTCGGCAGACACAACCCTGGGCAAACCACTTAACGTCCCAACACTCCAGTATCTCCATCCATTTTCTCTTTTTTTTTCTTTAAAGAAAAACATTTTCTTCAATCCTCGAGGATGCCTTTAAATGATGTGTTAAAATTAACTGGAAATAGCTCTGCACGCTCAGCCTCTCAAGAAAAAAAAACAAAACAAAACAAAAATTCTGGTTCACTTTGGGTCTTTTTAAACCAGATCCCCAATAAAACTAAAGCCATGCTCTTGAAGCCTCATGCCTTATTCTACTCATCTTAAGCAGAATTTAATAAATTCAATCCCCACCTCTTGATTTGATTTAGATTTTAGCAGGCTGCCGCTGTGGATGCAGATTAAAACCAACATCAAATTAGAAGAGGTAGGTCTTGTTTTACTGTTTTGAAGCCCTTGGTGCTGGCCAGAGGCACTCCCAGCAAGCTCCAGGCAATGTGCTTGGAGGATGCTCCATGAAGGGATGTTGGTCTGCATAGAAGGAGTTACAACTGTGGGGAGAGAGTATAATTTTCATTACATTAAGAAAATTGTATAATCTTTCATTATGCAATAAGTATTAAAAATTAGCTATCTCGGTTTAGTCTGGGCTGTTTGGTGGTTGCAAGTCTTTATGGCAAGCTTGAAGTCAGCAAAATCCATGTTTATTATGATTGGGTTTTAATCCCCTGAGTTATTTCAGGAATGGCAATGCTCACAGCTGACCCTGGGAAGTTTTCATTGCTCCTGAGTCAAAGGCATTTTGCCAGGGACAACCTTCCAACAAGCTGCAGATAGAGGGAGGGCACAGCAGAAAACCCACAATGCTGGCAATACAACAGCACCAACCACCTCACAATTAGGAATTCAGTAATAGAGATTAAGATTCAGCATCTCCTTACAAAGACTTCCACACTGGTTAAGCAAATCTTATGAAAGGACTCTAGTAGAAACCACAGACAGTGACTTGTCAGAAACCCAAAGGTGAACACAAAAATGTCAACTAGAACGAGGTGGAAATTGGGACAAACCTCTGTATATTTTTCTCTGTAAAGCAAGCACTCTTCCACCTTTACCCCTTTGTAGCAGTCTTATTTCCAGCCTCATTCTGTATTGTTCAGTGGCGCAAGCATTGCTGGATGATTTGAAGAGGGGAAAAAAAAATGCATACAAAAGAAAAACCAGCACGAGCTTCAGCCCTGACCTCCCAAGAATACACATGCAGCACGTGAATGGTTAAGCAGCTTACACTGAAACAGTCCAGTAACTACCCCCCCAGCTCTCACAGGCTATCTGTTACTAAAATCAAAGTTTCCCCAAACTGTGCTCTTCTCAAGTAAGAGGAAAGCACAAGCTGTACTTTAAATTAAAACGTTGTCATACCACACGCTCTGGATGTAATTTTTCTTTCCCTTACTTTTTCTTTAAACTAGTACTAAAGATCCCTCCACAGAGATCATTTAAAGAGGATCTTGCAGTTAAAAAAAAAACAACCCAGAGGACTTTACTTCCTTACGGCATCCCCTTCCAGCTCTGCACCAGATCAAACAAACTTCTCTGCATCAATTTGCGCTGGGGGTGCAGTCCTGGGCTGAATTGGAGTCACCAGCACACGTGTTTTTGCCCATCCACTGGCACTATGCCCAAGGCAGCAGGATCCCACGTCCCCCACAAGTTACAGGTGGCTGCTTACGGAGTTATGTAGCTGTGGTAAATGTGTTTGTGCAAACCGCTGCGCCTGTCAGCGCTGGCAAGAGCTGCTTAAAGGGTGCTGGCAGGAGGGAGCCATGGAAAGGCACCAGCTCCAAGGCTCTCCCGGGTGCCCTGCAGCCTTAAAATTCCCTTCTGCCCCACTTGGCAGTGACTCAAGAGAAAAATCTGCTTTGCCTGTGGCGCAGCGAGGCACAGGTGAGGTGCTTTGACAGCAGGGCGAAAACCTCTCCATTAAGGGACTTGTGGATCATTACCTTTTTTATTATTATTTACAATATTGAATATAGAGGCAGATGGCAAGCCATAATCCTCCCTTTCCCATCTTCTGATTGAGATTTTTCACCTCAGGAATGATTTCTCCCCTGCCTGGCAGACAAGCAAAGCCCATATTTAGGTCAGAGCTCCCTAAGCTGTGACATGACTCCAGGACCTCCTGACCTCTGTATCTCACCCTGGTTTGGCTTCTCCACTTGCTGCTGGGTACCACCAGCTGGCAAACCCTCACAAGGGGCAGGAGGGGATGGCAGAGGCTTTCACTGCTTGGTACAGAGAGGGTAAGAATGTCCCTGTGTTGCACATCTCTCCACTGCCCAGTGCCAGTACTTGATGCTGGGAAGACACACACCAGCCCAGCAGCCCTGACGACCCCAGAGGGCATCTACTCACAACACGGACCTCTGCTAGGAAAAGATCAACTTCTTCCTCACTCTAAAAACCCGAAAACACTGAAAGGAGAGGTTACGACTGGCAAATCAGTGTTTCGACTCACAGCAGGGGATGTACACTACAATAACACCATGCTCAAGGGGTAGGGAAAAAAAATAATAGGGTTTTACTTCTTAAAAAGCACAAAAAACATCATTTTGAGCTACAGAATGCAAGTGCTAACCTGCTGAAAGTGTTCAGTGCAAAGGGAAAGAGAGTGGCACACTGCAGTAGAGTCTCTAATTCTCCAACTTGAGAACGAGCAATCTTTGTGTTTCCCAGGCTGATAAAAACACACAATCTCAAGCAGCTGAGCCAAGGGAGGTGAGCATAACCTACACCATCCCTCACATTCTCTACCATCCTCATGCTATCAGCCTGGATAGACGGTCCCAGGAGAAGCACACAAAGGCACACTCAGACCTCGCCCTGTTTAGGGCAGGGCTCCCAAATCCTGGGGAGCATCTCCCCGTCCCAGACGGCTACAGGGGTGCCTGGCTTTGAGCTAACAAAGCATGTGCTTTGCTGATGCCTCCTGGGTACAGGGATATTACCCTCTCCCCCTGAAGAGATGTCACGCTGATGGATGGCTCCAAGTCTCCCACCAGCACTCAGTTCACTCTGTTTCTCCTTGCAGAATTTTACTCCCCTGCCCAAATTAACTCAGATGATGATTTGCATAAAGTGTCACAGCAGCTGAGCAGTACTTGGACAAGCAGCATCTGCAGCATTTATCCACTGGCTCATTAGCAGCATCTCTAATGAAGGGGCACTAAAGGTCTTCAGTTCATCACTGCACAAACTTCATGTCACCAAAGGCAGACAGAAAACTGGCACCAAGCAGAGTGGGGCTGCAGGCAAGCCCTGACACCAGGATAGGAATACTGGGGGGTACACTTGAAGCCTTTACTTAATTAAGCATGATTTTCAGGAAGATTTCCAAGACTAATCAATAGTCTTACATGTAACTAACAGCCAGCTCATGTATTCCCATCCTCTCCCCTGCCACTTCTTCCGTGGCATCTCAGCATTGCTCGTTACTGCAGGTTTAATTAAGAGTGACAAGTTCAGCATCAAGGTCTTGAGTGCACACACAGTCCTGGTCTCTCACTGCAAAATTCCTCTTGCAGTAAGTCACTAGATGTTGCAAAACTAGGTAAAGACCCAGGTGCTTTGGGACAGTGCAAATAAACAGTTTGGTCTTAATTTGGAGTATAAAAAGCAGTCCCTCCTGGGCTGCGGAGCGACTCACTCGTGGGCTGCAAGACCAGGATTTACTCTGGGCAGTGCAACAACTCTTGTATTTTCACTTTGCCCCTCTACCCTTTCAAAAACAACAAGACCAAACCCCTCTGCCAGGGTCAGCAAGCCTTCACCCGCAGGGGCTGTGCACTGTCACCTGCACTGCCACCATCCCACAGCAGCCCATCATGTTCCAGAAGGAGAGCTGTGCCCAGTTAATTGGAGCTGGCAGCACCTGAGGTCTCTCTGTGGTCCTTTCCAGCCTTGGATGAGGTTGAGCACAGGAGCCCTTGGCCTTTGGTTGCTCTGAAGCAGCACTGGAGAAGGCTGAGGGCTGGCAGCGAGGACACACCCAGGAGCCTGATGAAATCCCAGGGTACAAGGCAGGGCTGCTCCTCTGGGTATTTAAGCCTGGATTTAAAGCATGTACTCCATGGGAGAATTTAGCAAACCCTGAAAGGGCCCTGCAAAACTTAATATTCACCAGTATTAGAGCAGCACTACGAGATGCCAGCCACCAGTCTGCTGGTGGGAATCCTCTCCCCAGTCCCTGGGGTTCCTCAAGCAGGAGATCACCACCCCACAGACAGCACTGAGTAGCTCTATCAGGCCTGGCTCAGCCCTGCAAAGCACCATTTGCTCTACAAGATGCTTACCATCACCATCCATCCACTGTCACACTGACAAGAAAGAGGGATGCTCTGCAACCCCCCCTAAATCACTGCAGAGCCCCTGGAGGAGCACGAATGGCCTGGTGACAAAGCTGACCCAGGTAACGATGCACTTGACTTGCAGATCCTCTTGCAAGAACTGTGGGCATCAGGGCAGCAGCAATTTGGAGCAGGGGGGGGCTCAAAGCCTCTTTCCCAAGCATCTCCCCTGGTTCCAGAACCCATAGGATGCTCATGGCCACATTCTAGCACCACCCAGCTGACCCAGCTCCTCCAGCACCCCTTACCTCCTCTTACAAGCCATTGATTAAAAAAATCAGCACATTGGACAGGATCATGAAAAAATCCTCGACCCAGGATGAGTCCCATGGTCCTAACTCAGCCATGCAGCCAATTTTTTTCATTCCAGTAATGGTTACTGGAGTTTTACAGACTTTTTTTCTTTTTTAATTAAAAACCCCACGCAGGGGCCAAGTGTCTCCGTAGCATGACTTGCACCAAACAGCCTGTCATATTGCAAAAGTGAAATCCTTTCAGGTTACTTTCTGCAAATCCCTGTTGATTGGCATTAATTACACTTCTCTCACGTAATTCTCAATTAATCAAAACTTTAACCTTGTCTTTGTCTTCCTGTTTTCCATCCAAACTCCAAGTGAGCTCCTTGATGAACATAAGATGGATCCAAAACATGCTCTATATACACCATGTACACCTGACTGTTGATAAATAGTTAAAAACGGCCTTTGGGTTTAATTAAGTAGTCAAAAATGGCCTTTCACCCTGGGTTTTCACAGTCCTCTATCTATAACGCAACCTTGTGATGCTTTAGGGAAATTAATCAACATGTTCACTTCCCAGTGCAGTGACCACCCTCTGTTACATGATTTTATACGAAAATGGTCCTGGGAGGAGCCCGGCTTGATGGTGCAGGGATGCAGCCAGGGGACACCAGAGCTTTCAGCTAAAAATACTAAAAACAGCATCTGGTTTTTGGCTGTAATTGTGGCGACACCAGTGACATTCACAGGGTGACAAGCACCTCCCAAAATTCAGGGTGCACAGCACATCAAACTCTCAGCCATCCTCCCCACTGGGCACCACTGTGCCCAGACAGCACCACCAAAATTCACCTTTAATTGCAGTGCAAGCTCTCCACCAGACTGGATTTTTAACCTTATTAGAAAGTAGTAATTGGATTAATCAACCTGTGTAGTTACCCCTCACATCTCCAGAACTCATGCGTTAAAAACCCTCTTGGGACATCACTCATGCATACATAATTCAAAGGGGGGTTGAATTGAAGTTCTAGGACATTTTTCCAGCGTTTTCCAACCAGAGGGGTGTGCTGGAAACACCCCCGGGCCACCTCTGCATCATTTTCATTGCTGAGCAACTGAAGGAAAACAAATTGATTACCGAGGATTTAAACAGGCAACATTTTACCAGTTATAATTAAAAAATTCCAGCAATAAGGTCTGTTAGCAAGGAGACATTAAGACACCTGGAGAACGGCACCAGTGAGCTAGACACAAAGCTGGAATAAATATGTTTAATTAAAATAACTGAAGCAGTGAACAAACACTCATACACCCCCAGTTGCTTAAGAATGGCAGGGCAGAGAAAAGGTCTCCTGGAGGGAAAAGCTGCTCCTGCACTTTCATACAATGATAGAATGGTTTGGTTTGGAACCACCCTCACTGCCAAGAATTTCTTCCTCAATCTCTTTTATCTCATTGCAGTAATTTCTGGGTATTTGGGAATGTGATTTGTACCTGGCTCTGCTTCTCCCAGGACATCCACGTGCCAGACCTCAGATGCACACTTGGATGGTGAGTTACTTCATAATAATTTACAGATTTTGTCTCTTCTCCCCAGTGAGACATTGAAAATAAGTATGATCTTGCAAAATCACTAAACTGAAATTGGCTTAAAACATATCACTGAGGAAACTCAAATGAAAGGAGGTTTTAATATATAAATATTTTTAATTTGTAAAATGGAAAGTACAGGATGGCTGGACAGTCACCTACATTTTTTTTATTTCCTTATAATTTTAGATGTCCAGCTAAAATACTGAGATTTTGGCTCTCCAGATCTACCAGCACTGATATCCTGCAGCCTCTTGTTTACACCACACAGCAACCCCCTGGAAAACCATCCCCTAAATCCCATATCCAATCTCCTCGAACAGATGTAGGAGAGAGAAAAGTTTAAATAAGGAGGGATGCAGGACAAACCAGCTCCATCACCTCGTGAATCCTGAGTTTCAGGAGGTGATGCTGTTAGCAAAACAGCATTTGTGTTCTGCAGGAAGGGCTCAGGGAAGGAGATCAACGTGCAGAAGACTGTCCAAGTGGCAAAAGGGTTGCAAGAAGGGCACAGGCACCCACAAAGTAAAATTAAAATAAAATTTAAAAAATAAAAATAAAAATAAAAATAAAAATTAAAATAAAAATAAAAATTAAAATAAAAATTAAAATAAAAATTAAAATAAAAATTAAAATAAAAATAAAAATAAAAATTAAAATTAAAATTAACACACACACACACAAAAAAACCCAAACAAAAAACACACAAAAAAACCCACAAAACAAAACAAAACAAAAAAACCAAAATCACAACGAAAAAACACTACCACACCACTAAATGCATCTTTTCTAGCCTTCACCTTCAGGATTGAATTTCTCCCCTGACTTGGCAACATCCCCTGTGCATTAGGCAAATCTAAGGTTATCTCTTCCCCTCGGAAGGGCGGGTGCCCCAGCTGCACATGAACACACAGATCAAACAACAAGCTCTCATGAAATACTGAAGTGCCCGTAGAACAAAACAGCCCAATCAGTAGGGGAAAATAAAAATAGATTTAAAAAAAAAAAAAAAGGGGAAAAAAAAAAGGGAAAAAAAAAGCTCTCTCAGCCATTGGGTGCTGCTTCTGCCTTCCCCATCCCCACAACAAAGCCCCTCTCTTGCGTGTCTCTTGCACAAGGCAACGTTCATATCCCAACAGGAGAGGTATTTACCCATGTAAACATCCCTCCAGGAAATGCAGTTCCCATCCAAGGGATGCATTTCCCTTTGGGAAGGACAGGCATCTATGGTCACACTGCAGCTGATGCCACTTGCCTTGAAGCCCCACCAGCACGGGCCGAGGACTAAACCTGTTTCAAGGTTTAGTTACACCTACTCTTACCACACAAAGTGTGTGTGTGTGAATTATTATTAATTATAAAATAAAAGGCAGCAAAACACATGAAAATACACCCTGAAGTTAAAGCAGTTTAAGAGTGCATGAAGACAACTCAGGAGAGATGTAGAGCATCTCACTCAAGTTAGAGCCCAACACTAACTCAAATCCATCTCCACCAAACATTGCAGTGTGACTTTTCTCTCTCCTCTAGGGAATGCTTTGTTAGGCAGATGAATAAAACAAGGGGAAGGAAAATAAATTGAAGAAACACTACATTATCCCACTTTAGTCTGTTATAAAAGCAAAGCTTTTGCAAACTGTGCTGCTGCCAGTTCCCAGCTCAGAATGTCCAAAACAAAAAGTTTCTTTCTGCCCTTTCTAACAAAATGGTCAGTCCCAACAGCTGAGTTCCTTCAAAATCCATGGGCCAGTGGTTGGATGGGGCCACCTGAACCTGTGTGGCTGCTTTCAGCCACTGCCATGGGCAAACCAGCACACATGACAACCCACAGCATTACTCACATTATAGGTTTGCCCCACAGAACCTCCAAATCATAGAATCCCAGAATCCTTTAGGTTGGAAGAGCCCTCTAAGATCATTGAGTCCAAGTGTTCCCACAGCATCTCCAAGCCCACCAGCAACTCACGTCCTCAAGTGCCACATTCACACGGCCTTTCAATCCCTCAAGGGATGGGGACTCCACCACTGCCAGGGCTTAAGTACCCTTTTCCATGAAGGAATTTCCCCTAAAATCCAAATGCATCAGAAGAGGCATTAGAGGTCATGCATATCCACAGATGTAGCAGGGATTTAGGACTGTCTCTGAAGGGGACGGATCTACAAAAAGCAGAGAGCTGCTGAAGCAACATGCCCCCTTCACAGCTGCTCTTTATTTCAGATGCCTCTGGGCAGCAGCAGGTCTTTTCCCCTGTCCCACACTGTGGTGAAACTAGATGCTGCTGCAAACTTTCAAACGGGTATTTTTAGATGCCTTAAGGAAAAAAAAAAAAAAATCCCTGTTTGGATCAGTGCATCTGGCCATCATTTATGGCCCTCCAACCTGGGAACAACATACCAATGTGTCAGTCCTGGGAAATGCCAAATTGAAGGTTGTGTTGGGGCTGCCCACACACTGTGGTATTTTATCCTTCAACTTGCACATTTGAAGGCTCTTTCAAACTTACTGCCCCAAATAAAGACAGTTTTTCAGACCTAAAACCACGAGCACCCCTTGCTTCTAGAGGCATCCCATTCCATGATCACAGAATCACTAAACTCCCAAATGGTTTGGTTTGCAAGGGACTTTTAAAGATCATCTCCTTAAAGATCATTCCAGCCCCTGCCATGGGCAGGGACACCTTCCACTAGCCCAGCTTGCTCCAAGCCCTGTCCAACCTGGCCTTGGACACTTCCAGGGATCCAGGGACAGTTACAGTTTCTCTAGGAAACCTGTGCCAGGGCCTCCCCACCCTCACAGACAGCAATTCCTTCCCAATATCCCATCTAACCCTGCCCTCTGCCAGTGGGAAGCCATTCCCCTTGTCCTGTCCCTTCATCCCTTGTCCCAAGTCCCTCTCCAGCTCTCCTGGAGCCCCTTTAGGCCCTGGAAGGGGCTCTCAGCTCTCCCTGGACCCTTCTCTTCTCCAGGTGAACACCCCCCAGCTCTCCCAGCCTGGCTCCAGAGAAAGGGGCTCCAGCCCTTGGATCATCTCCTCTTCCTCCATGTCCTTCTGATATTGGGGAGATCATTTTTGACCAGAGAAGTCATGCCCTAACCTCTGTCCCTCCCAGAGTGTGGGGATGAGCAGTGCACAGGTGCCTTCCAACCTAATACCATGCCCACTCTCTTCACTCACCAGCCAGGCAGGCTACCAAACTCCAACAGTCTTTGCCATCATTCCAGTTTCCCTCCTCCCCCCCGTGGCACCTATCACCTTGCTCACTGCTCCCTGATAAGCCTCTTTCTCCCTGCAAGGACGGTAGGGAGCCCTTATCAGAGCATTATTAGAGGTAGTGTCAGAGCACAGCCTCTCAATTCCCAGCCACACTGGAATAAGACCCACTTTCTGTAAACAAATGGTACATTTGGAACTGCTTTAGCAAGGGCAGAGACTCCAATGTGAGAGGAGCAGGGTCTATCAGAGCATCAGAGGGGTGGATTCAACCTCCGAAAGGCAAATATTTGCTTTCCGCTCCTCTCCCTTGTCCTCCCCGTGCTGTGTTTGCAAAACAGCCTCACTTCCACCTGCAAAGCTAAAGGACGGCTCCAGCACCGACTGCATCACGCTGGAAAGCCACATGCCAAGCAACTCTGCAGAGCAAATCCAGCCTGGGCCAGTGCTCTCCTCCTGTTGGATTTTCCTTGATGCTTTCAGTCATTCACTTCAGTCACCGGAGAGGGACTTTGGACAAGGGCCTCGAGTGACAGGACAAGGGGGAGTGGCTTCCCACTGACACAGGGAGGAAATTCTTGCCTGTGAGGGTGGTGAGGCCCTGGCACAGGTTGCCCAGAAAAGCACTGATGGGCACAGCACGTCCACAAAGTGAGCTCGTTCAGACTGCCAGCTCTGATGAGAAACCCCAGGGGACTGGTTTTCACAACAGCCCTTCTCACGGGAAAGCAGTTTAACCTGTTTAAAGGGCATTTTATCCTGTTCTCAAAGGACGTTTCCCCTCTGTCCAGCTACCAGCAAAGCACTGTCAAAAGTCTGGGCTCTGTTTGAAAGGAAGCCAGCAAACCTCAGCATCCCCACAGCCTGATTCCAGCCAGAAACACCAGCTGGGAAAGCTCACGAGCTGGGATTTCCCTGTCCCTCCAACACTTCTGAACTCCCTCCAGGATTTGCATGCACGGGAGAAAGCCCACATCTCGTTTTGCACTGACACTGGGGGAAATAAGCCACAAATCTCTCCTCATCGCAAGACATAAAAATATAGAGGATGCTCTGGCAGCAAGACAGACTGCCACAGTTAATATCATTATCCCTCCTAATGTGTGCTTTATCACCACAGTAAATTTATCCCCAAAGTCACACGCTCAGTCTGCAGAAATAAAGTGCGAGAGACATCCCCAGAA
Organism: Chiroxiphia lanceolata; assembly: GCF_009829145.1. Taxonomy (NCBI): domain Eukaryota; kingdom Metazoa; phylum Chordata; class Aves; order Passeriformes; family Pipridae; genus Chiroxiphia; species Chiroxiphia lanceolata. The sequence goes on along the minus strand of NC_045671.1, from coordinate 908,502 downwards.
AAGGCTTAAACCCCCCAAAATGGGGAGTTTTGTGAGTACGTGGAAGGGATGTTCAACACAAGCAGAGAGTTCAGCAGCTGCTCACCCTGTACAGGGGAGCTCAGGCCTCCCCAGTCTGGGGGGGCTCAGGGCATCCTCACAGGCTCGTGCCTCGTGGGAAGGACAACACAGGACGCAGCTCCAGGGCATCACCACCAGCACCAGCAGTTTGGTTACTGAAGCAACACATGAATCCTGAAGAGACCCATCTAGATTTCAGGTGTCACTTCAGCCCCACAAACAGCTGATTTGTTTAGTGGCTAAAGGCCACTACTGTATTTTCACGCCCACATTTAGTGCAGTCAAGAGTTTGTGGGATGAAGGAGGCCCCATCCACCCCTTAACGCTGGTTTATTACCAGGGCACAAGATCCACACATGCTCCTCTGGTGGCTTCAGGTTTCCTTAAGCTCTGCCTTGAAACAAAAGGTGAAAAAAGCCATGTCTCCATTTTTAACTGGTCTGCTTCCATAAAACAACTTAAACATCTTTAATGCATCTCAGCGATCCAACATGAACCCTGTGGATGGGCGCTGCAGCTCCCAGGAGACTCCTCCAAGCCTCACTCATGGACAACTGTGTTAACACAGCAGCCAGCTTTCAAATCAGACATAAATTATGCACAAAGCCTGTGAGAGACAAGGGTCAGTGCTGATTGTGGGGTTAAAGCAGGTGAGGCAGATGCAGTTGGGGCCTCTTCCATCACCTGGGGTACTTCAAAAGCTCTTCATCTTTCCAATTATGAGCCCTGGTTCAAATCTGCACACATCTGCAGCACATTGAGCTGCTGGGCTGGCTGTCTCAGGCCTCGGCCTCTGTATTTTGCTCTGCCCTGACTTGAAAAATTACATGTGTTTTGGGTGAGGAATGGAGCCAAGTCCTTCCAAAACACCTCCTTCCCTTTCCAGGTAAATTAACTACACTGAAGTTTAGCCTGACTCCAGGACAGGTTTGTCCAGACCCCAGATATATTTTAGCTCTTCCCAAGCACATGAGAGAGAGAGAGAAGAGAGGCATGAGCGAGACCACCTTCCTGCCCAGCCAGGTACCATCACTCCTGAGTCACCCAAAGATCACATATGCTGTCAGCATCACACATGACTTCAATCCATCAGGGCTTCAACATCCACTGCTACTGCTTCAGAAGCTCCTCTCGAGTCACTCTGGGGACACAAGGATCATTTGGAGTTCAGAGCCCCCAGTGACCAATTCACCAAACACCCAGAGGTGTGCAAAGGAAATTAATCTATCTAGACAAGCGTCAGGGCTACGTATCTTCCAGCTGTGTCTGTAACTGCATGTAAAAGCAGAATTTATCAACAGAGATGCAGCCAAAAATGTCAGCCTACTGACATCGAAGCTCGAAGGCAGAAGAAACGAGACTTTAACCCAAGGAAGGTGTTAATTTCCTTGGTAAAGATACTAAAAGCTTACTGTAACGTGGCTTTTCAAAGGACAGAATTTGGGGAACTACTTAGAAAACAAGAGCTGATTTTACACTGTGGAAAAAGAGCAACTGAGCCCATGGCCACAGGCAAAACCAGAGCATTAAAAACCACCTAAACCTGAATGATCGCTCAAAAGCTCGGTTTCAAAAATCACAACAAATGGTTGAAAACTTGGACCCCCTTCCAGAAGCCAGGAGCAGTTCCAGCACAGGAGTTTTTCCCCCAAAAGGCTGCCCATGCAGCACAGCTCCTCTTCCCATTTTCAGGTGGGCTCTGACATTGCCCCATCACATTGGACATTCTCACCAGCACCAGCAAACTGCAAGATACTGCCAGAGTTTAGCTGCAATATGAAATTAAGGCAGAAGTGTTGCTGCTGTACTCCGGAAGGATTACAGAACTATTTTTAATAAGGGGTTTAATAAGCTTTAGGCAGAGTAAGTTGCTTTTGCTCAGCTCACATGGCTGCAAAGATAAAACCTTGCGCAAAGCAACAGCCACGAGTTGCCTGACAGAACTTGCACCGCTGAAAATTATGGAGTTACCTCTTAAGGAACATTCTCTTTTGTTGTCTTTGAAGGAGAGGTTTATATACTACAAACCTAAGCATCAAGGTTTGGCTTTCTCACACTTTTACAACATCACAGTGCTACACCTCTGCAATTTCTGTTGCTGTTTTGGCCAGAAGCTCACAGGAACAGGAATGTGCTACATAGGTGGTTTGTGGTATGAAGAAAGCACTGAAAGCTGGTTTTATGGATTAATATTCTTTAATCTTTATGTACTTAAGATGCACATCATCAGGTGGACACCTTCTGAGCTGGCAAACCCCCACACCAGGTTCCCCATCCCCAGCCAACATTGGTCACCAACAGCTGCGCCACAGCTCTCAACACCCTCCATCCCAAACAGCCACCCACAAAGGCCACATCCCAGCATCCATCAGCCACATCCAAAGAGGAAAGGTACAGGTACAGGTACAGCCCCGGGACGGACATCTCCAGGTAACACACATCTGCTGAAAACCAGTTAGCACCAGTTTTTTCTTATTCTAAAAAAAAGGGAAACGGAAAAAGAAAGCAAGCCCATCCGGAACCTGGGAAAGGGTCAGCACAGTAAACGTAAAATTACGAAGAATTATTAATTATTCCTACCCTGTGAACGCTACTCCCTCCCCCACCACTTAGCACAATCTCTATTGTCTGAAAAGCGTTTAACTGGAAGTGGGTCATGTCTCCTGGCATTACTAAATCTTCCCAAATTTCCCCCGATTAGTCAAACGCGATATCCTCTCTGACATCTGAGTGATTGAGGTAGTGTGTAATGCCATTTTTCCCCTGAATGAGCCACATCAAAGAGGGTTATAAGCCGAGAGATGGCACGCTGGATAAAATAGCCGCCAACAGATTGTCCCCAAAGTATTACTGAGGTAAATTATATTGTTTTGTTGGAAGGTTTTTCCTTTAGAGATGTTCAGCCTTTGGTACTGAATGCAGAGAAACAAGAAACTGCCTTCAGAGATGCCAGAAGAGTGAAACCCCACTAGTTATGAGCTGTGTAGTCCAATGGTTAAAACACTTCTGCACACTAATATCACAGGGATTTTCTATCAGCCACAACATCCAGTCTTCTCTTCACACAGGGAAATCAAAAAACCACGCTGCTGCAGATAAATGACAGCCTAAATTTGGGTAATATGTTGTAAATTATTAAATATTAAAGCAGAATAATCTGAAACTAAAAAAGGGAAAAAACCAGCAAACCTGCTACTGAAAAAAAAAAAAAAAGAAAATACCATTTAAAGTTGGGATATAACAGCAAGGAATCACTCAGGCAAACATATCACCCTTTGGAGCAAAAGGATGCCAGGGCTCTGTAAGGATGCTCAGCTGGGACAAGTGCTGCTCCAGGGACTAGAGCTGGGACTGAACTCCCTTCTCACAGGAAAAGAGCTGGAGCTCTTAAATACTTGTCAGGTTGGTGATTAGATGAGATCCGGGCAAAGTTTAGTCAGTAACAGCAGGGTTTGCATTCTGCTGATTTACCTCACGCGACCTTCCAGGGCTGAAACTTTGTACCAGAGCAAAGACTGGCAGGAGACAGCATCCTTTTACACACACACAAAAAAAAAATCATTTAAAAAAAAAATTTTTTTTGAGAGTCTACAGACTTTCTGGCATTGCCAAACAGAATAGTCTGTTCTGTATGAATAGCCTGTTGGTTTTTTTTAAATATGGATTTCTGCACCGCACTCTTTCTACCTTTGGATAAAGGGAGGTTCCATTTGGGTGAGAACACTGTTTTTTCTGCCCGATGCTGGATTTCTCTGGGATGCAAACCTCTGTTTTGGGCAGAGCAGTGCCTGGGGAGGAAAAGTCTGCTGGCAGCTCATTTTTTGGGGACTCAAGAGTTGCACAGCCTGAGCTGCCTCAGCCATCCCATCTTCTCCTGCACAGAGTGTTGCCTGCTGAAAGGGAAATTCAAGCAGGTTTCGTGACTAAAGATGATTCAGACCCACCCTGACAGTCAAGCAAATGGGCAGCTCAGGCTTCTCAAAGCACTACCCCTGCCCAGCTGGCATCACAGGGGATGGTCCCCACGCCTGGGAGGGACCTCCTGAAACAAGGGGTGCGAGCACAGACACCACTCCCCGGAACAGCAGCGGGGAGGGCAGAGCAAAAGACGAAGATCAGCTCTGACAGCCTGACTCCCGAGTTTATTTTGGCATGGCAAGAGCACACGAGGCTTCAAAGCAGCTCCCGATGAGCAGGAGCAGGGCTGGCTTGCCCCGAGGCTGAAATCCACAGCCCCATTCCTGCCACTGGTTGCACCCAAAGCATCAGCCCTTTAACCCTGAGCATCAGTATTTTCTAGAATTGAGATTTTGCACGCTTAAGACGCCTAGATTTTTCTCCTTCCTTCCTTCCTTCTTCCTTTTTGTCTATTTTTAAATGAAGCGTTTTATTTAAGAGCTCTGCCTCCATCCTCCACGACAGGGCAGACGAAGCAGAAGCATTCCTCTCGCCACCCTGCACAGGGAGGAACAAGTTATCTCCATGCTGAGGCAGGGTGAAAACAAAAACAAAGGCTTTAGGAAGAAAAAGCAAAAAAAGAGAATAAGCAGAAAGGAAAGGAGAGCAACAGATTTGAAAGCTGGTATACCAAGGGTTTACAGGAGCAAAACACGAGCTTCTTATCTCTCTGGATAGTGTATTTATAATGCCCAGGGCCATAAAACACATGCTATAGGAGAGCCAAGGGCAGGTCCAGCACCCTGGGACCTCTGTCCCCTGAAAGCTATTGTGAGAAAACCCCAGTATTCAGAGTAGGGGAGTCCCTGCAGACACCCCTGAGGGCAGCTCTCCACCTGCCCCCAGGTGAGATGTTCACACCTCATGCAAACCTGGCTTCCAGAAGAGCTTTTTAGTGCTGTTGAAAGTCTTGCTTCAGCCAAAACATGCCTTAATGGTACCATTAACCACAAGATGGGAGTACAGGTGTCCACAATCTATCCAAGCAAAGAAGTGATTTATTCCCAGGCCGGGTGAGGTAGGAAGGCAAGGGGACAGCACGGTGACACAAGGCGCCGACCAAGCACTGGATGATGGCACTTGGTCTTCCATTGCCTTCATTATTTTATTTCTTACCACCAAACGTGGTGGTGAAAGCAGGCACCAGCTACAGAAAGGCTGGTGAGAGCCACACGAGTATTCCCACACCAGTATTCCCACATCTACCTCCCACCTAGGTCTGTGTAGCTCTGGAGCAGAGCTCCCTTCTCCTACAACTTGTTCCCCAAACAGGACACCAGGAGGTGGGGGACCAATCCAAGATCACAGTAGTCCAGCACTGCCACGTGAAAGCCACTTCCAGCTCTCCAGCCCCACCCCACCAGGAGATTGGGTGTCCGTGGCTGAGCCCCACACCACCCCCTAAGCACTCAGTGGGTACCACTCCTCCACCCCAGGGGGACATCACCCTCACTGCCCGAAAGACAGCAATGCCCACAGCAGCCACGTTATCAGAGCTCACAGTAATTAAGAAGCACAAATCCACAAGGAGTTACTCAGCTTAATTAGATTGAAAATTACAGCTTCTATCACCTCAGCATCTCGGCAGCCACTCACTGCCAGGGATGTGCTTACACCGACTTTCTGCTCGCTTGGGGTGTTGCACCAAGGACTGGCTCCACAGCAGGCACGAGGATCGGATTTTTTTTAATTTTTATTTCTTTAGAAAAATTAATTTACAACCCTCATTTGGTAACACACATGTCAGCAGCCCCCACTTCCTGCTCCCATCCAGCCCGCTTGGGTATTTGGCAGCTGAAGCTTTGCCTGAACCACCCAAAATCATCATCCCTGTGGGACTTTCGGAAGAAGCCGGACATTCTCATGATTTTTAAAAAGCCCATCTTTAAATATATTAAGGGTCTCTTTCCTTTGAAGAGAGGTGACTCTCTGAGCCACATCCCTGACATGTAATGTGTCATTTTGATAAGTGGTGGCCGTGATTCACCCACAACACATTGTGCTGCCTGTAAGTGGTGGTTAGCACATCCTACCAGCACCTCACACCTCGGTGACACTTTCATCAAGGAGGCTGGGCAGTGACTCACAGGAAGGGTGAAGGTTTGGATTGGCTGGGCCTGAGGTGTGGAGTCACCAAGGGAAACAAATCCGCTCACCACGGGGCAGCCCATAGTCCAGCAGGATGGGAAGTGGTCGTGAGCTGAAAGGGTTGGTCAGTCCCAAGCTTGGAAAAGGCATGTTCTCAAGGAATAGTTAAGCTGAAAGCACGTGGCAAATGGAAATTCGTGGATGAGAGCCAAGAAGAACATCAAAAAAGTCAGGATGGACAGGTGGGCAAAGGTTGTCTGGAGAAGCAGGTTGCCCAGAGAAGCTGTGGCTGCCCCATCCCTAGAAGTGTCCAAGGCCAGGATGGACAGGGCTTGGAGCAACCTGGTCTAGTGGAAGGTGTCCCTGCCCATGGCAGGGCATGGGACTGGATGACCTTTAAGGTCCCTTCCAACCCAAACCATCCTGGGATTCTGTGACACAGCACATGTCTCCTGTTGAGGTGCCACGTAAGCACCAAACACCTGGAGCACCCAGAGTACACAAAGTCACCCCATTGGTATCACCCCCAATGCCAGTATAGGGAACATGAAGTGAAAGAGGCAATGCCTGTACATTAAGGAGGACATGGACAGGGCATCCTACAACCTGCTCTGCACCATGAACAGTTGGGGCAGCAACAAGAGCTTTTACAAGTGCTGTTGTTGATCTGCTGAAAGTGCCAGAGCAGGGTGTGAAGGTCCCAGCAGCACCACTGGCTTCACATGGACAAACACAGGAGACTAAAAGTCAGTACTACAAAAAACTGCTCGTGGAGGAGAAAATAAGTTATAAAATTTTTAAAAATCAGATGGGATTTGGTCAAAAGTCGTGGCAGACAATGGCAATGTGGGTCATCCTGCATCATGCCACAAGTCTGGAGTCCTAACCTGCAATTAAGGGCTTATATTGCCCACAGTAAGGGTTTATAGACTACATTGCTTGTATCTCGTCCTACAGTCCAGACTTTAACATGTTTAACCCATTCCCATGACTCACAGGTTTCAGTCAACTGGAGAGATTTTGGACATGGACAAACCAAGGAGAAAGGAGAGCACAGCTGGAGATAAAGTCACATTTCCAGGCTGCAGGCTCTTCCCTGTAGGGATACTCTTTTCCAAACCCTCTGGATACCACAGGAGGGGCAAAGAGCAGAAATACCAAACCCTTAACAAGTCTCATTAGTAAAACTGATGAGTTTACTGTGACCCAGGCAACACATTAAGGAGTGTTCCGACGAGGAAGGCCAAATGAAGCCCATCACCCACCAAATCCAGTCCTTCCCAGCCCTGCCACCATCTCTGGACAGGTCCCTGCTCATTTTTAAAGGACTGGACTAAGCCAAAACCCAACCCAACCCCACAAGACGTGTCTTACAGCAGGCCAGAGGCATATGAGGGCAACTGCTTTACAGCCAGCTCCAGACGCAGAAAGCTCACAGGGAATTTTTCTCAGCTTTGCTGAAGAGCAAATTCTTCACTAAAGTGTTTTGCAAACACTTCAGGTGTCTGCCACAGCTTGAGGTTTTGCTGCAGTAACAGCGGTCATCTTCCTGACCCGAATTGTAGTTGACGCTGATATTCCTTTAACCACCACAAAGTGCCTGTGTTTGCAGAGGGTCAAAGATCAGGCAACAGCACCGCACAAAAACACCCAGCTCAGGGTTTCATCTATGCTACCATTGCACTGCTGGCTAACTTGGAAGCTCCAAAGTCCACCTTCATGCTCAAGTTAGGCTACTCCTATAGATTCCTTGCTGGACAACTATCTCAGTAAGAGTATGTGACTCCTTTTCTGAACAGAGCTACAAATTAAGTGGTGTGTAAATTGGAAGTCCAACATGCCCAGAACTGCACCACGTTACAGCAAACTAATATCAGCTTCAAGAAAAAAAATGTATATAATGTATAAAAGTACGGACACAAACATACATAGACTTCTTTCCTGGCCACCAGAAGACATGTATAAATTCACGTTCAGGGCCATTATTTTCTATGCCTAGGTAACTGGCATCAGAAAAGGATAACGAAGCAAAAATCCTCCCTTGTAAAAACATTCCTCAACAGCAGCCAGGCTGCCTGTGACAAATAACCTCAGTTAAACTCCCTCCTCGGTGCAGAAAAGGGTAGGAATGATTCATCCCATCCCATCCCATAAGAACCAGCATAAGCCTGAGGCTCCAGACCCCACGGATGCTCCCAGGTTTCCACACTTCACCTTGGAGTTAACCCAGCAAATCGCTGCCATTTGGGCTTGCACCCACTGGGATTTCCACGCCCCAATTTCACACCCTTAAAACAGTATCAGGGCAGTAATTCTTAAAAATAATTTTTTTAATAGGCAGGCTGATTAATACCAACCAGCAAGAGGGCATACAGCTGGAATCAAGCTAATTAATCCCTTCTGGAGTCACTCCTGGGGCTGTGCCCCAGCACCTGCACTGAGCTCCATGTTCCTTGGCTCAGTGGCTCTCATCTAACCCAAGCATAGGGGCTATTAACTGCACAACTGAAACGAAAAGCTGCACAAACAGAAAAGAAAATGGGATTGTTTTTGCAGCACAAAGCCCCTGGAGCAGCGTGTCCTGTGGTGCCAGGAGGGCACCCACGCAGTGCCAGACACAGGGTGAACTCGGGCCATCCCATGCCCACCGAGGGGGAAATGCCCCCGAGGCCACAATCTCCCACCTTCCTTGCCTATACTCAAGGCCTCAGACACAGTGGACTGGAGGGTCTTTAAACCCCAGGTTTGGCTCTCCCTTCATCACCCCCGTGCCATCCCGGGGAAGCCGAGGAGGCCCCTGAGCTGCTGCGGCGCTGGCCGTGCCCTTGGCACGGTCCCCAGCTGCAGAGAGCTGGCTGGAGCAATCATATTTTACATTTCAATGATTTTCTCTCTGCGACTGCAGCTCATAATGAGGCAGGATCAGGAGGAGCCCGGGGATGCCGACAGACCCGGCTCCTTCAGCGAGGCGGCCTCATCCTTAAATAAAAATCCCAGTGTGGCCTCCAAGCTGTCCCTGCCCTTTGTGGAGTGACCCAGACATGTTCTCATAATCCAAAATACAGGAGGAAAAAAAAAGCCAAAAACCTTCAAGTATAACCTGCTTTTCCCAACAGCAGCTGAAATGGCAGCAGCAGTTCAGGAGCTCTGCAGCAGAGGTCCTGTTGATGTCCAGGGGCTGAACCCCAAACTTGCCCTGTTCCCCACTCTTATTCCCAGAAGTTTGCTCTACACAATTTAGAATTTTTAAAACTCTGGGGGGGGGGGGGGTTGTAGATTTTCATGTAGCTGTAGTTAGTTTTCTTTCACTTTAGACCACCACTTTCTCACAGTTTGTGTGTCACATTCCTGAAGCTTCCATTTAACCATCTGTTTACCGTCTTTTCAACAGTTTTTTTCAAGGCAATAAATGTTTAGCAAGAGCATTCCATTGGATTCTGTTGGGATGCGCACCTAGACCAGAATAGCAGGAGATATGGTAGAAAAAACAAGATAGAAGGTCCAAGACCATTGGAGGGATTCCAGTGGGGCAGTTCTGAGAGTGGTACCAGGGCAAAAGGGGTCTTAGGATTGGATGTCCCGATTAATATGAGAATCAGCAAAAGATATAAAAGTGTAAGCACCTTTCATACTCCATGGCCAGAAGGCCTTCATTAAAAGAGCTGTTCTCTATTTTATCTAATACTGCCTGGAGAGTCTTTTCTCCCTAAGATTTTAGGCATCACAATCCACGGAAAATCTTCTCTCGCTTCCCAGCCGCTGCTCAGCCCCAATCCAGCACACAGGCACACACCAAGGATGAATCCTCCCCAAGCCTTGAAGGATAAATCATTTTCAGAAGTTTTTTTATGCCAGAAGGTTTATGCCAATTCATTGACTCAGTCAGTGTGTGATCACACTGGCAGCATTTATTCACTTTTGAAAAGTTTCTCCCCAGGGTCAGAAACCACCAATTCATTCCAGTTACTTTATTTAATACAACTTTAAGTGAAAACCAGAGCATTTTCTACACCCAACAGTAGCCATTAGAAGAGGACTTTTTAATGCATTGAGTTCTATCCTCCGTGAGAAAATACTTGGCAAGTAACAGTCACTTTGCACAATGGGAGGGAAAAAGATAGTATAAAAAATAAATACCCCGGTTTCTTATTTACCCAGAGCTTGCAAACCTTCCGAAGAGAGTATCCTGTGCTGCACAGCACCCTGGGAGCAGAAGGGCACAGCTCATTCCCTCTCCTGGCAGAAGCACTGTTTTGCATGAGGTTCAGAGGCTATACTTAAAAGAACAATTAACATATTTTAAGAAGCACCTTTAAGAGAGCAGAACACCCAGAAGCCAAAGCAATTATAGTTGTTTTAGTCACATGAAGAGCTTCGCCTTACAATGTAACAAAGGCTAGCCATGCAAACAACTCTAATTTCTGCTTTAATGCTGCAAATCAATCCTTTGCTGGGGATGGCACCTTCCGTGGGCGATGTCCTCCCTCCATCCTGCCCAGCACCCAGCCCAGGGAGCAGAGCATCCCCGTTACCTCATTACAGGGTAATGCTGGCACCTGCACAGGTTCACCTGGACTGACTGCAGCTACCTGGGCTGTAGCTTAGCTGCATAAGCAACAGGTCTCTTTGGAGGGCCCTGGCTGGAGAGGAAGGAAAGAACCCTGCATGTAGGGAGCTGCCTTTGCCTCCTGCTGCAGGTAAATAGGGTTTGAGAAGCTGTCCTGCCCAGAAGCAAACCCTCTGTCTGCAGTGCTGGAGCTGGGCACCTCGGGGACGTGGCAGAGCAGGACCAGCCCAGGCAGCCCTAGAAAGGTGTTTCTTGGGGGAAATGGGCAATACACCGGTTGGGCAAGGCTCCAGCACTTTCCATCTGGAACAGGTTTTTGCCAGCTGGAATCCTGGATGCCACTACCTGCCCTACTCCTCTTGCACATGCTGGTGCCAGCAGCTCCAGGACCAGGTACACACCCTTTGCCACACAGCTCCTCTTCTGCTGGGACATGCACTAAACTCCTGTTTGCTTCTGCCACAAAACAAAATCCACAGCCAGATAAACCCCAAAGTCCTCGGATAAAGCACTGGGAGCGAGAAGGGTACTCGAATGGTCTCTCCATAACTATTTACCCAAGTGGAGTCCTACATGCTTTAAGGTTGATGCAGTTTTGGAACTACTCTCATGCTCATAATTAGGCACAGCTATTAATTATCTTGTTTGATGGGGGCTATTAAACACCAGTCAGCCCTGATCTTAAAGGGGCAGGGGGAGATATCAGATGGAGAGGGCCTCCACCAGCAACTTGGAGCTGCTGGTGTTTCGAGGATGGGTTCCTCTCCAGTTTAAAATGCTCCTCAGGGCAGTGCCCAGTCTGACACACCAAATTCACCAACATGATGATGAATTTTTTCACCAAGAAACTGCTACATGTCCACACAACATCCCAGAAAGTCTTCTGCAAGCATCACGTGGAAGTTAAGGGCTCTCTACTCAATACACATCAGCTCCCATTGCAGTCCAGTAAGAAGGAGTGGTGGGAAAACCGGAGAAGTCCCACTTGGACACTCCAAAGTGGCTCTCCAGCAGTTTCTCTCATCCTGGTTCCAGCTTGAGGAGGAAGAACTCCAAGGGAGGTAGTGTTGTGGCTGTGCTAATGCAACACCATACGTCGGATCGATCGGCTCTTAGCAAGACACTATTGATTCCAGCCACAGCATCCGCCTTCCCCTCCTTCTGCATCCTCCCTCAAAACGCCACATCCCCACCCTGCCAACAAGGCAATCCAGGAGGCCCCACCTCTTGGAGCACTTGGAAAGTCACCTCCTGCACAGAGGTGATGTGCAAGCAAGAACCAGGACCCTCCTTAATGATCCCTCTCGTCTCAGGGACCTCTGGCAGCAACCACCACCAGGCTCAGCATCTCAAGGCTGTTGAGTTTGTTGTGACTTTTAAGCCTTCTTTGCTCTTTTTTTTTTTTCCCTGTGTTCTCAAAGTCACAGGAAACATTTTCCTGCTGCTTCAAAGCCCGGAGCTGGCACAGAGGCCCCATGCAGCAGACAACCCAGCGGGACAGTCCTAAATTTCACCGTGACTCAGCTGCACAGATGACCCTTTGTGGGTTCAAGGCATCACCCGTGGCCCACACCACCTACCAAAACATCCCTAAAATGTAGCTGCATCCCTAAAATATTGCTGCAAAACAGACAGGCACCTGCAGAACAGCCAGTGCTGAGACACCTGCTCTCACCGAGAATCTTTGTTTTTGTTAAAAATAAACCTAAAATTTACAACACACACAGGTGGTCACCAAATCCCCACCACTTCCCAAGGGGAAAAGTCCCTACACAGTAACAAGATCCCAAGTAATACCCCAGGAGGCATCTTACACCTTGTTCAACAGACCAACAGGAATATAAACCAAACCAAGCCAGCATAAAAAGACAACACTGGTTAATTAGCTGATCATCAAGTTAAGAATCAATTGACCAGGTAGTTTTAACCAGCTCACAGACCAGGGATACCACAGCACTTGGGAAGCATCCCTGGGGAGGAGGGAGGCTGGCTCTATCACATCCATGCACTCATCCAAAGAGATGCTGCGGTCAGAGCAGTTTAGCCACAGCTTTATTTCTGCTCCCTTTCGCATTTTCCAAGGGAAAAAGCTTTTCCAAACCTGAGACTCTGCTTTTAAAGTGCTCCCTAGAAGGATGGAGGGCAGCCCGCTCACGGACAGCCCTGCTCAGTCCAGCGGGGCTTCTGCAATTCTCACAGGTTCAAAGGAGGGGCCGCCAGAACCACAATTCATCCTCCATCCATTTGATAGCAACATCCAAAAAAAAAAAAAAAAAAAAGTGGCAACCCCCAACGTTACATAAAAGCTGTTCGCAAAATGAGTTACAAGAAGCAGAAATCTGCAACAAAGTTAAGCCCGGGAGACCAGTTAAGCACAGAGACAAAAAGTGCTTCCTTGAGAGGGTTGATTGGCAATCTGGCAGCATCTCCATGCTGACCACGGTCACAGGACGAGTTTAAAACACTAAAATTCTCATTATTACAATACATGATGCTGGCACTCTACAGTCTTTCAGCAAAACCCATTCTGAAGCCAAGCACTCTTCCTGATGAGCCCCTGACTAATGTTATTGATGGCTTTTACAGAGCACATTCCCTAGATCCCGGCTGCCCGCAGCACTCCCGGGGAGCCTCGAGAAAATGCAGAGCACAGGGAGAGGGCTCGCTCCGTATCCGCTCTCGCTCCGTACCGGGCAGATCTCCCGCTGCGTGCGAGGAGCTCTTTCATCGGGACAAGTCAATCAGCAAAGATCTCTCCAGACACAGACCTCTCGCTGGGAACAGGGGCGGAAAGCCCCGAACTGCGTGGGATGCATCCACGGCCCAGTTTGGCCACGGACAGGGAATACCCAAGTATCCCACAGGCATAAAATAAAAATAAAATTAAAAAAAAAAATACGGAAAACCCCAGCGATATCTTTTCTAGATCCCAGGCTTTGCTTAAAAAAGCAGCACCTGAGCCTCCCATTAACCACAACGATCGCTTTTTAGGAGCAATTCTGGGTGTCCCTCTGAAGCACAGCGCCCAGCCAGGCCACCAGCCATGTCACCTTCCCCGGCTGCCATGAGGAAGCGGGTGCGTCCCATTACACCCCTGCCAAGGGATCACATCCAGGAGTTGCGGAACAAAAAAGGACTCTGGAAACCCGGCGCCCCGGGAGCGCTTCGGTGAGTTAAGACACTTCTACGGACTGCGTCTTCCTCTCCTTCCACCCCCCGTGGTTAGGAATACGGGGGGTTGGAGGGGCGGGGGGAACAGGAATTGTTACAGGAGGATTTGGGGAGGCTGAGAGTGTTTTATCCGCGCAGGTGACGGACCGCACGGAGGGCGAAGCCGCCGCCACCACCTCGACCCACGGGCGAAGTTCACCCTTTGCTGCAGAGAACCCGGGTGGGTGAAACCGCGGGGCACCGGGAGGGGACCGGGAGGGGACGAGGACCCCCGTGGGGGTGCGGGGGGTGCCCCCTCCGCATCCCGCGCACGTGCGGGCGCCGTCCCGGCGGGTGCGGGGAAAGTTGCGGGGCCCCTCCAGGACCGGGTAAACAGCCCCCTGCCCGGGATCCCAGGAAAACACAGGCGTGCACAGAGACCCCTCCCCGCTCACCTTGGTGTAGAGCTGCACGGTGGACATGGCTGGGGCCGGCAGCGCTAAGCGCGGAGCATGGGGGCGGCGGGCGGGCGGGCGGACGGACCGACAGCCGGACAGACGGACACACGGACGCACCGACCTTTACACCCGCCGCGGCCGGCCGGGGTGCGGGGACGGGAAGGGAAGGGAGCGGCGGCAGGAGGAGGAGGAGGAGGGGGTGGGGGGGAGAGGAAGGAGGAGGCAGCACCGCTCCGCCTCCGCCGCGCCCCGCTCAGGTATGGGGCGGCTCGGCTCGGCTCCTTTCGGTTCGCTTCGCCTCGGATTTTATTATTAATTTATTTATCTTTTTAAAGCCCTTTTTAATAAATATTTTTTTCCTTCCCCGGCGGTCCTCAGCATCCCGCCCGGCTCCGGTCCCCAGACAGGGGTAGGGACCCCCCCGGCACCGTGGGTTGGTGCTGGGTTTGGGGTTTTTCCCCCCCTTTTATTCATCTTCCTTTCTCACAGAAGAAGAGTAACTGAGCCCCAGTGCGATGACCTTCGGTGGTTTGGAGGTCTCCCATCCTCACCATGGGGATCTCCCACATTTTGGGGTGCGAGGAGTGGCGTTACTGGGGTGTCCTTTGCCAGGACACACCTGTTCCCTGGGACGAGAGCGTTGCCCTCATGAACCCGCTGAAAATCCATTCAAGAAACGTGGCAGGTATAGGTTTTTCTCTGCCTTCTCCTGCCTGGAGGTGGGTTTGGGGTCCCACCACCAACGCGGCTCCTGGACACTGCTTGTGTGACACTCTTACACTGAAGGAATTGTTACTTCGGCAGCAACTGCCAAAAATTGATCCCAGCCTGTCAATCCGTGGCCATGCTGCCTCCCTCCATCCCACGGGAGCACCCTGTGCTTCGGTTCGTGCTTATAAGGCACTTTCAGAGCCCGGGAAGGATGATGCAAATGCAGAGTGCTCCTAATTAATCACTATTGCCATTCTTTATCATTCAAGGCATTTTGCATATTAACTAAGCAGGCAGAAAACACCCCCAGCGGATCCTGTTCTCTGTCACAGTTGTTTGCTCCGTCGCTGGGATCCCTCCTCCCGTGGTTTCGGGCTGTGCTGCTCACAGAGCACCCTCAGCCTTTCTTTAAAGCCACTGCTGGTGGCATCTTACCCTCTGCTCCTCACCCCTTGGGGGGTGAAATTCCCCCCTTTGGAGTCTTTTCCCTTTTCCACCTCAGAGCCTGGCAGAGATTGGGTGGGAGGATAGCCGGCATCGCAGATACCTTTCTTTTCCAGCTCTGATGTCTTTGATGAATCCAAATAAATTGCAGGTGGCTCTGGGGGAAGTTTGGGAAGGAGGAAAGAGGGGGAGAAAAAGCTGCACCACGGCTGGAAATTACCCTGGGAAAATTTGACAGTGTAATCTCTGTAAAGCCTCCAAGAGAGCTTTGTCAGGCAAACAAAACTTGTTCCTCTCCTTTCACTAAATCAGCTGTGGAAACAAAACGTGGAGCACCAGTGCAAGCAGAAGCAAAGCTCAGTGAAGCTGGGGTAGCAGTGATAGCCCAGAGGCAAAGCACAGCAGTTCCCATGAAATACCAGCTGGTGCCTTGTGTGATTCTCCATTAATCTAAAATTTTAATTAAAGCCAGAAACTAAACCCACCAAAATGCACACAAAATCCCTGAAGTACATCCTAAATGCTGAGTTGCTGGACGTTGTCTCATCCAGGAGATAGATTATTTTTGTCTGGGAATCAAAACTTGTGTTGATCATATTTAAGAAGCACTGGCTCTTAAATAGCATTTTATGGTATCCCCTCTGGCATTTACACTGAAGGCATTTAGAGGTGAAAATGAACCAAATACTAGGTTTTTTCCCCTCTAAGCAGAGCCAGTGGGTTCCTTGCAAGTACAAGATGCTGGACTTTATTTTAAGGTCCCAGCCTTGTCTCTGTGTTGCAATGACACATGGAGACCCCAGGGACAGATGGATGGACGGACAGATGACAGTACAGGGCAGTGGGGGGCATCAATTCTGACAGCTCCAAATGTCACCAGGACGGAGTTGACTGTTCCTAAAGACAATGCCAGGTCCTGAATTTTTGCAAAGCTGCCCTAAAGACCTCAAATCTGGACTTCCTTCCTCCTGGGCCACACATAAGTCACCATGTGAGAGAGCTGGGTCTGGCAGTGTCACCATACCCTAGGCATTGCTGCACTGGCTGTTTCTGCAACAACTGCTCCTACCTGAGTTAAAGTAATGAAAACTTATTCCAGGTGTTAAAGCAATGAATAATTAACAAGGAGGGATTTTCCTGCAAACAAAATTGATTCTGTCCAAAGCCCTGCAGCCCAGCCCCCGGAGCAGGGACCAAGCCAATACCATGCCATGGGGTACTAGGAACCACTCCACAGCTCAACGTCTCTGCATGACCAAAAACATCACCATGGAGAGCCCTGGGGTCAGGACAAAAGCCCTTGTGAGCAGATGGGTGAGTGTAGAAAAGTCTGACAGCCTTGGCAAGGGCTGTAGGTTCAGGCCTTGGAGTGGGTCTGGGATGATGGATCAGGGACAGGCAAATCACCCACGCTGCTCTTCCTCTGTCAGTGTCGAAACTTTAATTAGAAAATACAGGGAAGAATATTTTGCAAGGCTCTAGTACCTGCATAAATGAAGAGGCTGTAACTGCCAGGTTTTTAAATGCCAGTGGTTTTGTCTCTGTGTGGCTCAGAGCCCTGGTGGAGGGAGAGCTCACCCAGCCGTGGTCCAGGCTGCTTCCCTCACCAGCGCTGTCCCTGCGCTCTCGGTTTAATAGATGGTTTGGCTTTGGGATTGCTCACTCAGGCAGGAAATACCACACTCATGAGCAGTAGCTAACGCTCCTGAGGTTCCTGGGACCTGCAAGCCACAATTCCAGATCCGTTTTTACTCAGTTATTGCCTGGTGATCTGTAAGTCACAAATGTAACGTGAGCGCTGGCCCGAGGGAGGCAAAGGCACCACCATGCTTTGAAGCACGTGCTACTCAGTGCCCTATTTGCCCAGTTTACTGCAGGGATATCAAAAGAACTGAAAGAAGAGGGAAATCCATAGAATCGAGGAGACTCTTCAGGAGACTCTTCAGTCTTGGCAGAGAATACCATTCTTGCTGCATCTGACTGTTAGGGGCTGCGAGAAGGTGCCTCTCAAGGCATCTGCTGACCCACCCAGCCTCACCTGCTCTTCTGGACCAACCTGAATTCTACAAAGCACTTGGCAGCAAAGGATTCAGCCCCAGCAGCATGTTCATCCACCACCAGTTTTCTCTCAGAAGAGCTTAGTTGCCCGTTATCCCATGGGAATTCACTCCTGCTGAAGGCAAACTTCTTCCAGTCTGATCTTTTAATTTTGTGCAGACCTCATGTTCGCTGCAGAGGAATTTTGCCTCCAGGAGCAGGAGCTCAGACACTCTATAAATGTTTGATAGCTCTGACCACCTCTTCTGAGTTATTATTTTATTAAAAAAAGAAACTTATTACTGTTCTGGATGGTTCAAATTCACCAAGCTCAACAATGTGATATTTTTTTTCTCTCTCATATTGCATATGTACCCAACAAATGTCACAGCCTTTAATAACACGCTTTAATTAATCCTGGAATTCTGAATGTGCTATTATCTCCATTTTTCAAAGAGAGGTCACAGTAGTAAAGAAAAATCTACATTGCTTGCACAGGGCCACTCCTGGAGTCTGTGGCAGACCAGGAAATTAATCTCTTAATCATTCTGCCAATTTGACCCAGCAGAGAGAGGACAGACCTATGACTACCTCAGCTCTCTGGGCTGATGAAACTATTTCCATTATCTGGGATGACCTTTCCTACCAGCAAAACGGGAGGAGCAGCTCTGAAATCCCCTGTATGGTTTTGGAAATGGTTGTTGAAAAGCACCGTGAAGGGGCTCAACATCCCAACTAACAACTGACCTCTCCCAGTCTGCAACCTTTCCCTTCCTTGGAGGTTTCCCTTCTCAGTATCTGTAAGACACAAACCCTGTCTGGATTCAAGGAATAAGACATGAAGAGGCTTTGCTCTGTTCTGTCTGGTCACCTGCCTGGATGGTAACAGCCAGTGGACTTGTCCCTCTTCCATCTGCTGACTCAGGATGCTCCTCTCTGAGATGTTTTGTCTGTAAGCAAGGATAAAATCCCACCACACTCCTTTTCCCCTCAGCAGGGCCAGGTTCTTCCACCATTTACACCCAGAATTAGCTGGGTTGTTCAAGGATCACTGATACTGTTTCAGATTAATACATCTCTACCTGGCCTTTTTCTCTGCAGAAAAAAAAAAAAAAAAATTTGTGAACTCAGTTTCTGCCTTAAACCAAGATGAGACGACTTCACAGGCTGCTTATTCGTGATTTGTTCTGAGATGTCTGGGAGCTGGGGCTCCTGGGCTCTGATCCGAGCCATTTATCAGCTCCTCTGTGCATCCATTCATGCTCCCACAAAACAAAAACACAAAAGTCCTGGTATTTGCCAACTGGGAAACAAACATTGAAAAGGAAGGTAGGGAGGACAAAAAGGGTAGAGAAAGTGGTTAGAGATGGATGGAAGAAGAAAAGGGTGGAGAAGCAGGGGCTGGAGCAAAGAGAGGAGAAGACGAAAAGCTGAAGGAGAGAGAAACAGCTGCAGATAAGCAGCAGCAAAGACAAAAGGGGAAAAATGAAAGAAATAATATGAAACATTTCCAGATGCCACAAAGTCTACGAGCAAGAAAGGATATGAGGTTTTAAATGGATTCTTCACCTCCCTCCTCTGCAAAGGACTGAGGGAAATCTAATTGAATACACAGGAAGGAGCTGGTTGAGGGCAATGGCATGGGGAGAAGATGGATTGCTCCCACCCATCCTCCTCGTGTCACCCCCTGCTCCTCTGCACACAGGGCAATCTGGCCTTTGACATGGGCAGCTGAGAAGGCAGAGAGGAGGTGTCCCTGCTCTCCACTGCCAAAACCCTCCCAACCCTCCCCTGCTGACATCCAGTCATTTCTTTTGTTGCTCCATCCTAAAATGTTGTTGGTGCTCTGGCCCCCCATTCCATGTGTTCAGACTATGGTGTTGGTGACAATCCAAGGAACCCAAAGAGGCAGACTTGCCACGAAAGTGATAGAAAATAACAAGAAAATAATAACTTCAGCCCTGCACAATTAATTCTGCACAAGCAGAGGACTCACAGACTAGCTTTGGGCTCTGGTATTCCACAGATCATTCAACAGCCATCAGAGTTTATGGAAAAGAATATCAGCTCTTTACTGTCCATCCCACAGTAAAAGAGATTCATAGTTTTATATTTAACAACTAAAACTGAGTCACCAAGTACGTTCTATCTAGATATAAAAAAAAAAAAGATTCTGCAACTATTTTCAGTTTGAAAGGCATTTTAATAAAAGTTTGCTGAAAGTCTTCCACAAATTTTCTTTGTGCGGATTTTAAAGAATGCCTGTGTGTCTTAAGTGTCATAATAATACACTATTACACTGCAGAGAACATACAGTATTCTTGAATTAAAACGTCAAACGCTTCGAATTGGATCGGTCGTTTTCTCAAAAAAAATCCACAGGGGAGAAATAAACTTTAAAATAACTGCATTTCTTAAAAATTCCAATTAAATGCTTTGAGTATTACAGTGGAGAGACTTCTGCTAACTCTAGTCAGGTATAAACACTCTTGGAAAATGTTTTTAAAGGCAACTGAGTGAGCTAAAATATCACAGTGAGTGATGCCCCCTATGAGTCAGACATCAAGGCTTTTCTCATAGGGTGGGTTTTTAGAATGGAGTCCCGGGGTGCTGACAGAATGAACTGCACCCTTTTTTCATACTCCCTCTGTTCTTCCAGACCTGCCTCATATTCCCGTTTCCTCTCCTTTTCCTCCTCCTCACGGAGGTGCTGTCGGTAGGAAATCTGACTCGTGAGCTGATCCCGGTACTCGTTGGCTTTCTGTACTTTTCTGAAAATGCCAGATGGACAGGTCATTTAAGAAGTGTGGGTAAAAAGAATAAACGTTATTACTAGTATTATTATTATTGTTATTGTCGTTGTTACATCTGTTAGCGTTCGAGTTTAGCCTAAAGAGCCATTCAAAACTCGTTTTAGCTGTTAAGAATAACTACCACTATTAACCAAATGCCACGCGCTGACCTTACGTTCTTCGGATAATTAATCGCGTTCTGTTGTATCTCATAAAGCAGACTGAAAAACTGGTGCTTGACGAGTACAAGAGCAAGGACAACTCCTTGCAACCAGTGTTGGGTCTCAGCCCTCTCCTGGTTCAGGCTCAGTGCTGAGCAGCCTGACCCCCCTCCCCACTCCTCTGCTGAGGAGAACAAGTCCCTGCCTGCGGGGCCGGCGGGGCCCAGGCTCCTGCTGCACTGATGTTCCTGGAAATGGCTGTCACAAGGAATCACTCCTCCATCCCTCCTCAGGACTCATGTATTGCTTTCACTACCTCTGGAGAAGCAGCGGAAGTCTTACATGATCAGGCCTTCTGGAGCAGGAGTCACACAGACACTTACAATGCCAACAGTCTAGTCAGGACTTGTGCAGGAACTCAACAAGAGCTGAGGTACAAACCCTTCCTGACACTGCTGAATGCCATCTTGGCCAAGTGGAGCATATCCCAGCTGGAGCCCAGCGTGTTTTCCTTCAGAAGGGTGACACTTCTGCCACAGCCAGGAGATTGCTCCCAACAAAGCCATCAGAGAGCACAACAGAAGCTTGGGAAGGAGCTGCTCAGTTACAGTCCCACAGACAAAGGGGGAGAAGCAGGAGTACGAAAGGGGAATTAATTGAGATAAGGCCCTTTGCCCAAGGCTTTGCATGACACCCAGAGGAATATTTCAGCTACTGCGTGTAAGGATGCCCTCATCCAGAGGAACTGTAAGGCACGGAGAGCCCCGTGCAGCTGGGTTACATGCCCTAGTCTGGTATTTTAGTGGCTGATTATATATGATTGTTTTAGGGATGTGTGTGGGTGGAGTTTAGCAATAAGCCTGAACACACTAGTTCTCTTGGGTAAGGAACAAACAAACCTTGCATTAACCCTCCTCCCCAAACCTCTGGTACTTGTAACAACAGCTCAGAGTATGAGGGTATGTATTTGATAAGCATAATTGATGTAAGTCACATGATGATCCAAAAAGACCAAAACAAGGATATGTACCATTATTTGCATGTTGAGATCAGAATTAGTGGTTCAATACCAACTGCAATATTACAGGTCTGGTACGAAGCAGTTTGGAGCTGATAAGCTGCATGGTGGGAGAGACCCTCTGAACAGAAGAAAGCCCACCCAGTGCTCTTAGAGTTATCAAAAAATAAGAATTAGCTTACTCAGAAGTTCAAAAGAGTGATCTGCAACGAAAGGAACCCATGGCACAGAAGAAAAATACCTTGCACGTTTTAGTTCTTCCAAACGTTTGTATTCTCTGAACGTTTCAGCTAATAACTTTCTCTCTTCAGCAACTTCTAATTGCTTCTCTGCCTTTTTCTGCACTGAAAAACAAAACCCAAAATACTTTTAGAAGATAACAGCTCTGCTAAGCTTGAAGGGACAGTGAGACAGCATTCAGGCCAAGTAGCCTAAAGAGCAAGCCTGAGTTTTGTTGCTTCCAAAGAGGGCACAAACAACAGCAAGTGTATTCTCAGCTTATTTGTGTTTCATCTGAAAGTTTTCACATTCAGAACGTCACAATAATATAATTAATAATAATGACTGCTCGCTCATGCAATCCTTACTTCACCAGGCTTTGCTCTGGTGAGAACAGTGGGAAATCAGCGTAAGGAATGCCAGTGGGAGTGAAGTTTGGGAGGCAGGTTTGGGGACGGTCACACTGTTGTCCACTCAACCATACAGCCCATGCACGCTGGGCCAGGTGCTGGACAGACATGTTCAGGTTTGGGGCACAGGCAGCAACCTGTGTTACCACTTACACTTCTCCTTCATCTGCTCTTGTCTTGTATTCACGACATCTCTCAGCAGCTGAAATCGAGCTTCCCTCTCTAGTTTCATTTTCTCAGCCCTCTTGGCCCAAACCTGATCATTCTCTTCCTTGAAAAGCTTCTCATCTATTTCTTCTTGCTCTTTGTCCTTCTCCAGCTGTTCAGCCAGGTGTGCCAGGTAAGTAAGTTGGTCCTTAAGCAGCTCTTGCTGCAAACACACAGATATTTGCAGATCTGAGTAAATTAGTTCAAAAATGCCCTTCAAAGCCTGAAGAGAAGTGGAGGTTCTCCAACAGCCAGTGTTGGAGCTGGGAGCCTAGAGCTCCATTCCAAAGCCCACCATGGGAAAGAGCTGGTCAGAATCTTTTTCCTGGCCAGACAACAGCATATGAGCAGAACAAATACAGAGTGATCCCTTCCCCCATAGCAGCTCTGCTGCCTACAACAGAAGACATTGGACAGATTTTCCACAGCTGACCAGGCTACTTCACCATCACCTGCATTAGAAGCCGTGGGATCCAATAAAAATAATAAATATCACCTCCTCTAATTCTGCACCAAGGTCTAACACTGAGTTTATACAACATGGCTAACCATGGTTTCCAAGCACCTTGAGCAGAGCAATGGATGCAAGTCCCTGCTCTGTCTTAAAGTTATGTTGAGACCCATTTGCACCCTGAAGTTGGACAATCTAGTTGTTTAAAATTTAAGAAGTGACAGACATATCCATCATTTCGTGGCACCTCTGAAAAATCTAACATGAAGGTTTGCGTATATAGATATAGATATAAAATATTTAAAACAGTCTCTTAGTATTAATTAATTAGAATAAGTTAAATATTTGCTTTCTTCTGCAGTTAAAAACATTTACTAAATCAGGTCCATGAAACAAAAAATATTCTTCCAACCTCCATTACGTCCATGCAGCATAAGGATGCAAAGCCTCAGGTCATTTATACACAATGAAATCAGCATGGAGGGACAAAATTCCAGGATTTCCTGGGAGCCCTGCTTCTTTTGTCCAGCCTGGTAGCCTTGCTGATTGCAAAGCATGCTTTAAAGTGCTTGGTGTGGTTTTAACAGATAATACTTCTGCAGAGCTGCAGAGCACTGGCAGGAGGAGAGGCAACAGGCTGTGCAACAAAAGAATCAGCTTGTCCAGGGAAAAGGGCTTGTGTCTCTTCTCAGTTACTCTGTGCAGTTCACAGGGCCTCAAAACTAGTCCAGATGAGGTACTGCCCCACAGCTTCACAATGAAAACCCTTACTTTCTTTTTCGTTTTCTCCTCAGCGTCCCTCTGGGGGTCCTGAAAATCTTGCTCCAAGATCATCTTCTCCTCGGCAAGTTGGCTTTCTTTTTCTTCATTCAGACGATCCCTCCTGTCCTTTGCTGCTCTGAGCAACGTCTCCCTGCATTCCTTCTGTTTGTGTCGTTTCTGCCTCTCAAGCTCTTCTTTCTCTTGCCTGACCAGGTTCTTCTCTTCTTCCTACAAGGGCAGAAATAGCCAGCTTGTAAAATCACTGCAAAACTTCAGACTAAGTGATGGCTATAGAGTTAGTTTCACCAAAGCATTGAAGTGCAAAGCCCTTCTTGCTGACAATACAGAACTAGTGTCATCCACTAGGTGTTAGAGCATGAGCATTTTAGCATATCATTCATCAGAATTTAGGATTTTTCTCTGTAATTATCACATGTGCTTCAACACAAAAACACCTGTGTGCCTGATGTTTTCCAAACGTTTCAGGCAGACAGACAGAGTCACCTCTTTAGGGAAATCAGTATCATTGCAGCACGTGTGATCTACATCCAAGTCCTCACATACAGCCACAAGCACTAACAAATAACAGGGCCATGTGTCCCTCCTGTTTCTGTGCATGTTGTCTGTCCTGTGTCTGCACTGGCTGCATCTCTACTGGACATAAGGTTGCACCAAGTCAGTAATTGGATCCTTATGTTCTGATGGGCAGTTAGTGGATTTCCATGGCTTGAAATCATTCAAGTTTATATTGAAAAGAACAGAAAAACGTACAGTAAAACTGAGTTCATAAGAAAGAAACAATGAAAAATAGCAAATGACTAATCAAGATCAAACAGGTACGTGTATATTCAAGGTTATTTAGTCCCCAACGAAATTCCAGAGTAGCATCATTAAGTAATTTATAAGCATGTTTTCTGGACTTCTTGCATTTGAATAAGTCTACAAGCACAACTGCACTTAAACATAGTTATAAAATAGTATTGAAGCATCATTAGCTTATTTACAGCTCTCAGAAATCATGCTTCGGCTATCTTGAAGGCACATAGTTTTTTGTTAACCTGCCTTTAAATTAAATGTCTCTTTTGTAATGTGAATAAGTCTTCTAAAATGCATCAGCAGGCTTGTCACAAACAGCATGGCTAATTTTCCCCATAAGGAAGCAGAAGCTGCACTCCCTAAGGAACATCCCTTTTTATGCTGGACATAAAGCACCCACAGATTCTTGCAGCGTTTCAGAGCCTAAGCTGACTCTGTATCTGCCCAAACTGTCATATTCACTTTCAGAAGCTGGTAAAACAGCTTTGAAACTCAATACATATAATTTGAGCAACAGAATAAGTAATCCAAAAAGCTTTGAACAGTAAAGGTGGAAAGCAAGTGGAAACAGTCAGCAGTCTGCTGTGCAAGTCGGCACATGTCTTGGGCTGACTTCTGATGTCAGTGAAGTTGTATGAGAGCAGCCAAGGATGGGATCCATGAAAGTTTACACACTGGGGTAACATAACATCGCAAATATACACAGAAATGGTTGCCAAGCACCCACCTGCAAGCCAGGACCGAAGTGCTGTGGCAGAAACTCAGGAAACTACAGACAGGATAACATGAATTCCACCACTTTCTCAAGAAATCACAATTCTTTAAGGGAGAGGAAGGACAGAGGAGGAGGAGGAAGGTAGCTAATGTAGGTAATGTAGCCAAGGCAAAAATGGCTGTCTCTGTTTTCTCATCCTCTCTGAGATATCCTGATGTACACATATGGTCTATCATGGTGAAGCTGCGAGTTTTGCTTCACTAAATAATCTATTTTGATTGAAAAAACCCAGGAGAAACCTTTATACACAGAGACACTTAGCTGTTCACAGTGTGTCCTTCACCCAGATGAAACCCCTGATCACTAGGGGCTACCAGCTCTGCACTAAGGAACTTGTAATGAGGCCATCTGCCACATCCCTCTTCTGCTGAGAGAGGACTACATCTCATTTTCCATATAGAAACTCTCCTTTGAAGAAAGCTTTTTTTTTTCCCAGAAAATAAACCACTTCACCAGAAATGTATCTCCTTGACAGAGCCCAGGGCAGCTGTCTTCAGGGGAGGTTAGAGAGTCTTCTATTCTAATAGCATTTTTCTGAAAAGGCCAATTAAGTAGCAGCATTCTTTGCCTGGGAGGTTTGGCAGTGCCTTAGAAGTTGTTACAGGGAAATAACTCTGTTCTGCATGTTTTTAAATAAGCCAAACACAACAGTCTAGCTTGGAATAAGGCCTCTATCATTTCACAGATGGGATTGTCAGAGCTTTAGATTCATTATTGTCTTCATTTCTAAAAAACAGTGAAATATATATATATTGCCAACATCAGCTTCCAGTGTCTAACAAAAGTATCCTGAGTTAACATTCAATCTCTACACGTAAATAGCTGCAAAATGAAGACTGAGTCTGAGCTAAACAGTCTCCCATAACTCGAAGTCAACACAGAATACTGAACTATCAAGCCCCACTAAAGCCACTACAGCAAAACTTACAGGGAGGTATGAGCTAAAGAGACAGTAGTGGCCAAACAGCTGGGTCAAAGTAGCCAAATGACTCCCATGATTGTGAAACCCAACAGTGGCCAGGTCTAATAGGTGAGAGAGCTTAGGTGCTGCTTGCTAATTTTTAAAAACAATAAAATAAATAAAAAAAGGAAATGGATTCTGAAATTCAGCCAGCTGGAGCATAAGCAGGTGGGATTCTTCACATAAATGTTTCTCCTTGTGTGTGTATCTGGGTCCTGAGTGCACCAACAGGCTCTGCAGCCTCCCTGCAAGGCCCTGGGTGCCTGTGCCCTTGGCCAGCCCCAATCAGACCAGGATCAGCACTGGGAGGGGGCATGTGAGAAAGGGCTGAGGAGCTGCAGCTGGGCTCAGTCTCTTGCCTTTGGTGCCTACGTGAGCCGTGCTGCAGGTGCACCTCTGCCTGAGGTCAATCCTCATCCACACCCGCTGACTTGACTTGCTGGCTTCGTCTTGGACTCCATCACTACAGACCTGCCAAGCAGTTTGGACTGCTGGATTACTCCAGTTACTGTCAGCAGACCTGCTCTGTTCCGTTCCTTCAGGTGCTGTGGGATTCCTGCACAGGAGGACAGACTACTTGCCTGCCTGGCTGTCACCTTCAGCTCCTGGCTCACCTTCCCCTCTGTGCTGCTTCCTTCCACTGCACTTACTATGATGATTAAACATATGTATCGTAGTCTGAGATCTGCTGTTACACATACCAGCTGGGAAACAAGATTCTCCAGCCATCCTGCAGGAAACTGGAAATCAGAAAACTGCAAAGCTTAAAAATGTTTCCATTTCCCACAACGACTCTGAGAGGCTTTGAAGGCCAAAATCCTTTACAATGCCAGGTTTGAAAAGATGTATTTCCCTCTGTAAACAGGAATGCCTTTGACACAGCTCTGGAAAAGAGGCTTAGCATAATAGGACAGGCTCAGATACTAATGGAATCAGTGAAGATACAAATAAGGTATGGATTAGTCTAAATGTCTAGTAAGCCTATCATTAGGAGGGCCTTATACACAACCCTGAATACAGAATGATATGGAAATTACCAGCCATTCAGCCTCCTCTTTCTTCAGCTGCTCCTCCTCCTCTTTGCGGGCACTGAGCTGGGCCACCTGGGCATCGAGCACACTCAGCATCTCCTGAATCCGCCACGACGCTTTCTGCTTCTCCAGCTCCTCTTGGTGATCCTTAGCCAACAGTTCCTTTTCACAGATCTCCTCCAGCCTCCGCTCCTCCATCTTCTCTTCCTTTTTCAGCTCCTCCTTCAGAGCCTGCTGGGCCAGCTGGCTGTCACTGGATTCCTTCTTGTTCCTCCTCACGCACAGCGTGCGGAACTCGTCGCAGCGGTTTCTGAAAGGCAACACGAAAAGTTTTTCAAAAAAAAGTCTCAAAACAATAAGCAAGCCTGGAGGTGTGTGATGGACGGAGGCTCTCGGCTCATAACTGCTCAAAGGACTACAACTCAGAATGCCCAGTTCTGCACCTGGTCTGACACTGACTGCTTGTGAGGCCTAAGGAACCACAGGGACCCTGGCTTGATGGAGATTTTGACATTAAGGAGTTGAAGAATTTGCATTTGTAAAAAAAACCTCCCTCAACTTCCTCAAAAGTGGAAGTGGAGTGGCAGGCACCGATTTTTCCACTCCCATGACCAGTGACAGGACCTGAAGAAGTGGCTGGAGTTGTGTCAAGGCAGGTTTAGGTTGGATCTCAGGAAAGTTCTTCCCCCAGAGGGTGGTTGGGCACTGAACGACTCCCCAGGGCAGTGGGCACAGCACCAAGGCTGCCAGAGCTCCAGGAGGGTTTGGATTATACTCTCAGGGACAGGGCGGGATTGTTGGGATGTCCTGGGCAGGGCCAGGAGCTGGACTGATAATACTTGTGGGTCCTTTCCAGCTTGGGATATTCTATGATTCTAAACACACAATATATACATACACCATGTATACAGTGTGTATTATGTATGTAGCTGGAACATGTGTTGTGGGAGGTTTCTGTGTATATATCTTTTTTTTTTACATATAAAACACACACACATTACGCTTATTCAAACATGTGGGTAGCTCTTTTATTCAAATGAAGACTTAGAATAGGTTTATAAGTCACCTGAAAGCTCATTCATATTCAGAAAATACTGTGAGTATGGAAATGTAGGTTACATGGCTGAACAGGAACCACTAGAAATTTATTAATTTTTTAAGTGAAGTTCTGTGGGATAATTCAGACAAGTTGCAATAAAAGCCTGGAGAAGCTAGAAAGTCAACAAGTAATACAGTTTTCAATTTTCAATTACCCTCTGCAACTGAGTTGCATATAAAGAGGTAATTTATCTTCAGTTGAAGATTGAACTAATTGCAGATTCTGCTTTTATTTTCGCAAACAAAGCACTATTGAGATCAACACATGCTATCAAACATTATTTAATTTGAGCAATCTGCAAGCATTTTAATTCTGTTCTACAACCGAGATATAGATTTTGATAAAGTCAGAATGTGAAACTGGCAGACAATGGTGAAGACTCACAAGTGTGAAGGGTATATAAGCTCTTAGGATGTGTGATAGACACACATGAATGCTCTGAAGTAAAAAGATGTCTCACAACTTCATGCTGAATGAAACCATCTTCTACAGATTATTGCAAAGCTATTTAGGAATTCATGGCAGACATCTTAAAGATATCATTGTCTGAATCTTGAAGCCCTGCATGGCAGCAGTAGTTACCTGCACAGTGTGAAATACTATTATACTATACAACATTTAGTGACAATCCTGTGTAGTAAAAATATTAAATCTTCATCAGGCAATGACCTCATGCTATTGCCAATCTCCATATTAGCATATTTATTTAATTTTCGTGGAACAAAATCTGAATTAATCCATTGCCTAAGAAGCAGAGGTCTCACCACATTTTCTCCCTGTTGGCATTCACCATTTGCTGCCTCACATTTCAGCTGTAACTTTCTGGGGCCAAAGACATTTCTCTCTTCATCTGTAAAGCACCCAATGCCATGGAGCCTGTGCTGAAAGGTGAAAGGCACTATGCACAAACAATAAAAGGGAGAGCAATGCTGTGAAAGTAAAATTGCCATTTTGCTCAATATCCATAAGTTATTTCTAACCACTTCACTGCTCTTCACTGAGAAGAAACTACAGTAATCTGTCAAGTCCCCTTTTATCAACACCAGGTCTCTCTAAGAAAAAACCTGCCACATTTTGCACTTTTCTCCCCCAGTCCTAGGACACGCCACAACCTCTAACCAAATGTTGGGCTCTTCCCCTAGACCTGGGCTTTTATCCTCTAAAAACTGTTCCTTGAATGAGGAACTATCCTTAGCTCAGCTTCAGAAGAGGAGGATGAGTGAGTACCATAATGAAGGAGCAGAGGTTGGAATTGGATCCCACACTGTTCAACATCTGTGTCGGTGACATGGACGGTGGGATCGATGCACCCTCAGCAAGTTTGGCAATGACACCGAGCTGTGTGGTGCAGTCCCACACTGGAGGGAAGGGATGGGGCATCCAGAGGGACCTGGACATGATGGAACAGGGGGTGATCCCAGCTATCAACACAGGCTGGGTGGAGAGCAGCCCTGGGGAGAAGGACTTGGGGGTATTGGTGGGGGAGAGGCTGGACATGGCCCAGCCCAGAACCCCCCATGCCCTGGGCTGATCCCACAGCGTGGGCAGCAGGAGAGGGGGTTTCTGCCCCTCTGCCCCTTCAGGTGAGACCCCCCTGCAGAGCTGCCTCCAGCCCTGGGGAACAACAGCACAGGGACGTGGAGCTGCTGGAGAGAGTCCAGAGGAGGCCACGGAGATGCTCTGAGGGCTGGAGCCCCTCTGCTCTGGAGCCAGGCTGGGAGAGCTGGGGGGGTTCAGCTGGAGAAGAGAAGGATCCAGGGAGAGCTGAGAGTCCCTTCCAGGGCCTAAAGGGGCTCCAGGAGAGCTGGAGAGGGACTGGGGACAAGGGATGGAGGGACAGGACAAGGGGAATGGCCTTCCACTGCCAGAGGGCAAGATTAGATGGGATATTGGGAAGGAATTGCTGTCTGTGAGGGTGGTGAGGCCCTGGCACAGGTTTCCCAGAGCAGCTGTGGCTGCCCCTGGATCCCTGGAAAGTGTCCAAGGCCAGGTTGGAGAGGTCAACAAACGTACTACAGCATTGCTGGTTTTCATATGTTTTACCACTGGAAACTATCTTCCATCTCCTGGGCAGGAGTTAGTGGTCATTAAAGTCTACAGGACTAATTAGTATTCATGAGAAACACATTTCTCAAATGTTGTGAGGGACACATGCCATTATTAAGATTTGAAATCTTACACCATTAGTAAAAACTGTATTACCTTAACATAATGGGCTCAAAAGTTCTCTCAGCAGTGAAGGATGAAAGAATTAGTTATTATTTTCTGTGATTATAAAATAATCTGATATTAATTGAATCTCAGAGGGGAGGAGAAGTTAATTATTTACGTTCAGCATTGCTAGAATTTTAATATAAAATAACCCCATCATTGCTTGATTTCATCAAAATAATTCCTTCAAAGCAGCTTTTACAGCAACTTATAAACATCTGCTCCCCCAGATGGCTGGTTTTCCTCCTCACTTTGCTATCCTAAGCTTCTTAACATTAAAACTGTGTCTGTATGTGGCTACTTCCCAAAGACAGAACCCCCCCACCACCAGTTATTTATTCGTTTTATGGCTGCAGTATGAAGTTCCTGGGATAACAACATTCCCATATGGATGCTTCTGATGTTACCACAAGAAAGAGGATGTGATACGTGTTTTATGCAAATTTTAAGCTGTTGCAACTTTCTTTAAAGTTACCAATGATGAACAAGCCCTCAGGCTAGGACTGGCTGGATATCTTCTCATACAAGGCGTAGCCCTCCATGAAAATGAATTCCAGCAGGACTCTGGTGGTCCAAGGATTGTCCCCTCTGTCACCTCATGGCAAAGGACTCCTCCTGGCTAACATCACTACTGAGAAGCTGCTAAACCTGTACCCTCAGGCCACAGCTCCAAACCAGCCTACAGGGCTGCTAAAATTGCTACCTTTTAGGATTTTGGAATAACATTGGAGTCAAGGTGCCCCTACACCTCAGGTTTGAGGAAGCGCCTTGATTAGAGTTAAAGGAAATACAAACAAGTCTGCATCAGTTTTCAGAAAGACATTCAAACTAGTTGTAAATTCACAGGCAAAGAGGAACAGAAAATCATGTGTATATCCACCTGCTACTGGACTGACTTCCCAGAGCTCCTCTGGGTGTGCCCTAGAGTAATGATCTCCAAACTGGGGCGTGCAGGAAGAGACTGTGTTTTGTACCATTAATAAATAACATTAGAAAGTAAAAAATAGTGTTTATTTCCTCTTTACCCCACCCTGTTTTAATTTCTATTTTTGAATATGTTTTACAGTGTACACGGAATACCAGTACAGTAGTACAAGTATTTAATTTATAGATAAGTAAATAGTGTAGTAGTAGTGCTAGAATTTTTTACAGCTCGGGGTGTTCAGTTAAAGAGGTTTGGAGGCCACTGCCCCAGAACACAAGGTGTGACACAATTACAGATTCCTGTTTGTGGATTTTCAGTAACTGTTGGCCTCCTGAGCAGCAAAGCCTGCTCCCACATCTCTGGCTGGACCAGGATGATTTAGGAGGAAGAATAACAGCTAACAGCCAGGGAAAAACAGATTTGGGGCTACCTAAAGAAAAATACATGCAGATTGAGATATTAGAAGTTACTAATATAATCAGAATCAATCAGAGACTTCCTTTCAGAGAAGAAAAGACTTTAAAATATAAGTAAGAAAATACACATGAGAGATATCTGTCACAGACAAAGTGAACTGTTGTTAGCTGGTGTTTGAGTTCTGCTCTTTCATAGGAACCTTAATTAAAAGTAGAAAGGGACAAAGCTAGAGAAACTAACTGTGGTATATATTCCCATCACATCAGGACAGTTGAAGAGAAGGACTCTGTGACCTGCAGGGTGAAGATTCATTTGCAAAGATACTGCAAGATTGCCACTCAAAACAGCTGTGAAGAGAGATGATTTCACTGCCTCCAAATCCTCTGAAAACCTGCAGCCAGCAGAACACCACCAGTAAACCTCCAGCAATACCTTTTAATGGGATGCTGCTTGGTGTGAATATTGCTTAGACCCAAGAGTAGAATGGGAAAAGTAAAGGGATAATTGTAGGATAAAATAACCCCATGAGACTGAGTGAACCATAGATCAACAGGGTTGTATTGGGAAGACAAAGGACCTGAGATATTAAGACAGGCAGCTGCAGCATGAAAATCCAAGTATGTGACACCAAATGATGCAACCCAGTGGTGGTGGGATTCATTTTGCAATTAAAATACCTAAAATTAGACATCTAAACAGGAATCTACATATGTGCTAAATTCTCACTGATCAATGGGAACTTAATCCCAGTCAGTGCAGGCTAGGGTGCAGTTCAACTGACAGGGCAGGATAAACCTCCTTGAGGGTGACATTAGGTTCCTGTAACTGTTCTGATCTCTGTGAAGATTTAAGTAGAACAGGAATTCAGATTCCCAGGGAATATAAAGATATCAACACTCAGCCATCTACCTTTAGGTGTCTACGTCACATCTCCCTTGGTTGTAAGACAAGTGGCAAGGACAAAATAAATGACACTCCAGCAGCAACCCCTATAAACCATTTTAAAAAGTGAGTTTCAATCCCTTTGTCTGATGGTAGAGAACAAACCAGGAACTGTAAATGGCAAGGGCCAGGTTTTCAAGCCACCATGTGAACTTGGAAGTGCATACGCTGCCTAACACCTCCCCCCAGCCAACAAACCCCACATTTAAAGAGATATTTACCTGTGAAATTAGTTAATTAGAGTTTATGCACAAGTGAAAGCGAGTGTTGACTTTTATCCCCAGCCTCTCCACACTGAGAAGCAGGTGTTGTGGATTTCACAGCACTGTGGGAGACTGGGAAGAGACACTTCAAATGATTACAATTAAATAACATTATTATTTCTTTCATCCCTTCCTCAGAAAACCAGATTTCCAAGAATGGAACAAGACAGATTTCAGATTTCATGCCAAGGCCTCAGAGCCTAATAAGCACCTGCAAGTCTTGCTGCCTTCAGTCAGGAAGACTTGGCACAGAATTTCAGGCTACACTAAAACCTGAACTGCAGCTGCTACTCTTGAAAAGTATGCAATAAACAAAAACACTTGTTTTTTGGACAATCTTTTCAAGGATCTTTGACTCTACTATTAGCGTAGGAAGTGTGATTTAGGCCAAATTAACCTTCCATGCTCCCTGTTCACTCCAACACTATAAAGCTGGAATAGGAATTACAAAAACAGCTGACTTGGCAGGTGAAAGTGCAGGGATGCTCACACGGGACAAGGAGGACACACTAGACTTGCAAGAATTAACTGCTTTAATTTTTTTCTGCCTTGTTGTTTTAATCACATTCGTCTTTCCTTCCTCAATTTATTATTGCCACGTTCTTGTTAAATTGTCCCTTCACATTTACTTTGGGCAAATTCTCTTTCATAAGATATTCTTATGGCAGTACCTGAATTGCTGCTCTCGTTTTTCAGCCACCAGTTGTTGTCTTTCTTGTTCCCTCTTCTCTCTCAGTAATTTTGTTTGTTCCTTCATCTTTGCTTCTTTGTCCTGTGCCTCCATTGCTGCAAGTGTGTCCATCTCAGCCAAGTACCTGATCTCCTCTTCCTCCAGAAGCTCACGAAGCCTGTAATGAAAACATTTAAATAAAGGCTAAATAAATCCTTCTGTTGAGGGATAAAGTTTATTTGTTATTAGCGCAGAAATGGGTACTGGGCTCCTTTCAACAATCCTTGCAAATGCCAAAGAAGGGAACATCAAATTTTAAGTCAAGGATCATTCCAGTTGTGTCCATGGGGGGAATCTTACAGCACACCACGAGTGATTCTGTCCAGGCACAGTTTAAACTCCTTATCTTACAAACCCACTTTGTTGCTTTACAACTTCAGTCCCCCATTAAATAAATTCTTCTCATTTTCAGACAGTCACCAGTTAATAACAATTTGATTTTGTAGTACTGTTATCCTTCAGCACAGAATCATGGAATCTCCTGAGTTGGAAGGGACCCACAAGGATCACCAAGTCCAACCCCTGGCCCTGCACAGGACACCCCACCAATCCCACCCTGTCCCACAGAGTGTTGTCCAAACACACCTTGAGCTCTGTCAACCTTGGGGCTGTGACCACTGCCCTGGGGAGCCTGGTCAGTGCACCACCACGCTCTGAGGGAAGAGCCTTCTCCTGATATCCCTCCCTTTTCTATGCATCTATAATTGTATCTTCTCTCAAACTACCTCTTGTTATTTTAGCATCACTCCATAAACTGCTTCATCCTGAAATATCCTTCATGAGAAAATTATGTCAAACTGGTGATTTTTAAACGTGCCATCATTCACCTCTCTATTAAACCCAGCAGTGAGAAACCCGGGGTTACAGAATCGAGAGATTACCAATCCCAGCCCAAACGCCACAGTGTCTCTGCAGAAAAGGATTTAAGGGTCCCGGCAGACAAGCTGAGCACAAGCCGGCAATGCACCCTTGCGGCAAAGAAAGCCACTGGCACGTTGGGCTGCGAGAGGAGGAGCTCTGCAAGCAGGGAGGGGATCCTTCCTCTCCGTGCTGCTGAGACCAAATCCGGAGCGTGGGTCCAGTCCTGGGCTGCCCAGCACCAGAAACACGCAGCCCGAGGAGAGGGAGCCCAGTGGAGGTACACTGTGGGACAGGAGAATGTCTCCTAAGAAGAGAATCTCTTTCTCTCTCCTGAGAGGGCTGTGACTGTTCAGCCTGGAGAAGAGAAGGTTCAGGGCGATCTTACCCATGTACATAAATACCTGAAGGGAGGGAATGCAGAAAATACAGCTTCTCCTCAGCAGTGCCCAGTGACAGGACATGAGGCAGTGGGCATGAATTAAACATGTGGAATTCCACATGAACACATGAAAACACTTTTTTTTTTTCCTTTTTACTGTGAGGGTGGCCAGATACTTGTCAGGTTGCCCAGAGGTGGTGGAATCTCCACGTGTGAAGATAAGCAAAACCCAAAGGAACACACACTCTTGGACAACCTGCTCTAGGTGACTGTTTGAGCAGGAGGTGGACCAGATAATCTCAGGAGGTTCCATCCAAACTCAGTGTTCTGTGGAATCCGTGTACAATTCCTCTGGGGACACATCAGACCAGGACACCAAACTGATGACCTTCATGGCTCCAAAGTAACTTGACATGAAATAGTAACTGAGAAATTAAACCGTATGATTTTTTCCTACGACCAGTACAGCACGATTTTGTTGTTTACAGGGCAGTAATATGCCTCACCTTTAATACTTCTGAAAGACTTCTGAAGCATTTTAATATTTCAGCTGACTGTGCTGCAAAGTGTTACTTGTAGGACCTAAACATCAACTTGGTAAGATTGCAACAAAATCCTCAGTTAAACCCAAAAAATAGAATTTCTGACTCTCTGTTACCTGGAGAAGCTGTGGATGTCCAAGCAGGTGGGTTGGAACTAGATCATCTTTAAGGTCCCTTCCAACCCAAACCATCCTGGGATTCTATGATTCTGTTCCCCATCCCTGGAAGTGTTTAAGGCCATGTCAGATGGGCTTGGAGCAACCTGGGTTAGTGGAAGGTGTCCCTGCCCATGGCAGGGGGTGGAATGAGATGAGCTTTAAGATCCCTTCCAACTCAAACCATTCTGTGATTATACCAAGGTACTCCTAATTCTCTTTAAAAATCAAGCAGTAAAAGTGCTATACTACTACTTTCACCTTGCATTTGGCAGACAAAGGAGGCTCCAAATGCCACCTAAACAGCACTAGTTACTGCGTTTGAACACCTATCACTGGTGCCTGTCTCCCCGGGCACACCCACGCCCTCTGAGCACACGGTGAAGTTGAAAACAGCAAGGCAGCCGTTGGTATTAGCTACTTGTTTGCTACCTGTCTCTTCTCACATCGATCTCCTCCAGATAGTCCCGCATTTTTGCCCGGGCCTTCTCCTCCGCCGCCCGGTGCAACCATTTGTGCTCCCTGCTCTTCTGCCAGTCACAGACATTTCGGTAGTGCTGGAACACCCGCAACTCACGAGCGTATTCCCGCCGATCCCCCTCCCTCACCCTCTCAGCCAAGATCTCCTCTTCAAGGGCGTTTTTCTTATAAGGCTTGGATATCTGTAAGAGGAAGAAAATGGAGAAAGAGAAAGCGTGGAGACCTTACAGCAACCTTCCAGGATCCAAAGGGGCCTACAGGGGAGCTGGGGAGGGGGACTCTTCAACAGGAACTGTAACGGCAGGACAAGGGGTAACGGATGCAAACTGAAAGAGGGAAAATTTAGGCTAGATACAGTGAAGAAATTCCTGGCTGTGAGGGTGGTGAGGCCCTGGCACAGGTTGCCCAGAGAATCTGTGGCTGCCTCTAGGTGTGTGTCCAATGCCAGGTTGGCCAGGGCTTGGAGCAACCTGGGATAGTGGAATAGGGTGGAACGAGATCAGCTTAAAGGTTCTGTCCAATCCTTAACATTTTATGGCTCTGTGAAATGTCAGTGGTGAAAATGTAACCAGTTATTCTGGGTGGTTTTTCAGTTGAATTCACAGCACTGGGCTCCCCAGGGCCCCCATCCCACGTAGTACTGGGCTCCTCCATGACCCCTCCACAGCACTGGGGTCCCTGCGATTCCCATCCCGCACAACACCAGGCTCTTGGGGACACCCCCCTCCCTCCCAGCACTGGGCTCCCAGGGACCACCACGCACACAGCACTGGGAGCCCCCAGGAGCCCCCACAGCACCAGGCTCCCAGGGACCACCACACACAGCACTGGGATCCCCCAGGAGCCTCCCCCCAGCACCGGGCTCCCCAGGACCCACGCACACAGCACTGGGATCCCCCAGGAGCCCCCCCAGCACCGGGCTCCCCGGGACCCACACACACAGCACTGGGATCCCCCAGGAGCCCCCCCAGCACCGGGCTCCCCGGGACCCACACACACAGCACTGGGATCCCCCAGGAGCCCCCCCAGCACCGGGCTCCCCGGGACCCACACACACAGCACTGGGATCCCCCAGGAGCCCCCCCAGCACCGGGCTCCCAGGGACCCCCATCCTGCACATCAGGGGATCCCCCAGGAGCCCCCACAGCACCAGGCTCCCAGGGACCACCACACACATAGCACTGGGATCCCCCAGGAGCCCCGGGACCCCCATCCTGCACATCAGGGCTCCCTGGGACCCTACACTGCACTAGGATCCCGAGGACACCCCCACACAACACTGGGCTCCCGGGGACCACCACACACACAGCACTGGGCTCTCTGGGACCCCCATCCCACACAGTACTGGGCTCCCCCAGGACACCCCACAGGCAGCACCGGACTCCCCGGGACCCGCATCCCGCACAACATCGGGCTCCCTCGTTCCCCCATACACAGAACCGGGCTCCCG
The DNA here is from genome assembly GCF_009829145.1 of Chiroxiphia lanceolata. Lineage (NCBI taxonomy): Eukaryota > Metazoa > Chordata > Aves > Passeriformes > Pipridae > Chiroxiphia > Chiroxiphia lanceolata. The sequence continues at coordinate 870,973 of NC_045671.1, read as the reverse complement.
GGGACCCGCTACACCGCAATGGGCTCCTCCGGGACCCTCCCGGCTGCTCTCAAAGGGTCCCACCCCACCCGACACCGGTCTGGGGCTCTCGCTCCAAAGTTCCCGCAGGTCCGCGGAGCAGCCCCGGCGCGGCCCCTCACCACCGCCACGACGTGCGGCATGGGGCCGGTGACATCCCGGCGTCGCGGGAGATCCGACTGGGGCTGGGGCTGGGGAGCGGGCTGGGAATAGGGCTGGGAGCGGGGCTGGGAACAGGGCTGGGAGCGCGGCGGGGCCGGCGCCGCCATGGTGGACGGACGGACGGACGGACAGACGGACGGAGGCGCCGCCACAGCCGTTGCCGAGGGGACGGGCGGGCGGCGGAAGTGGCCTCATGGCGGCGGGGTCTGAGGGGAGGGAGGGGAGTGTCATGGAACCGCGGGGTCACGGAACCGCCGGGGGTGGAAGGGAGCTCAGAGGTCGTCCAGCCCAACCTTTTAACCCCTGCGCTACCGCTGTAACCCCTGAACCACCAAACCGCGTCACCCCTTGTGGGTGCAGGCGCCTCTGGAGCGTCTCCCCAGATGACTCCACCGCCTCCCTGCGCAGCCTGTTCCAATGCATGGCCACCCTAACAGTGAAAAATGTTTTTTTCTATTAGCTACTCAGAATTTCTCCCGTCTCAGGTTGAGGCTAGTCTGAATTTCTCCTGTCTCAGCTTGAGGCCATTTCCTCCTGCGCTCGTACTGCATGCTGGAGGAAGATTCACCCTTCATACCTTTTTAAAAAATCCCATTACTTCCTCACAGCGTTTGGGATGTTAATACACTTAAAAGATTTTTAGCCAAGTAGACCAATTTCAGTGTAATGAGCTGCATTTTGGTACAGACGCTGCCTTCCATCCTAAACAGGCCAAACACTGCTATTATTATTCATTCTATTTGCCTTACAGACAGCAAAGAAGTACTTGTGCAAGGTTAAAGTGTGTTTCATTCCCCTGGACGATCAGTGACGTTTCTGTAATCTAAAATGTGAAGTCCTACATATCCTAGATATGAAACCTGACAGAATAATCTTTTATTCCCATTCTAAGCAACAATTTGCATGAGTGAGCGTTCTCAGGATTAGTTGCATAGTTCAAAAATGTCCAGGGCTTGTTTAGCACAATAGAACGGACCAACCTCCACCTTGCTACAACCTCCTGTCAGGGAATTGCAGAGAACAGGAAGGTCCCCCCCTGAGCTTTCTTTTCTCCAGGCTAAACAAACCCGGCTCCCTCTGCCAGCCCTCATAAAACATGTTTTTTAGGGCCTTCAAGAGCCTTGTTGCCCTTCTCTGGGCACTGACACTCTCAATGTCTCCAGGGGCTCAGGGGACGGGCGGCTTCCCACAGGATTCCCTCAGGATTCCTGGAGGGCACCGCGGCCTTTGTTCTCGGCCAGGCTGAGAACAGATATAAATAACTCAGCTGACTTATTTATATCAATAAATAGTTTTGCTTCGATGACTTTGTCCTCTCTCAGTTTCATCGATAAGTATTTCACATATGGCTATGGAGAAAGTTGCCAACTCTGTACTATTCCCAAGTAAATACACCTCTTCTGGATGCGAGATAACTTTGCCACACACGAAGAAAGCAGACCACGAGGAGCTGTGTGAGTTTAGGACTTATTCCTGTCCGTGTCCCGGTGCTTCATGTAAATGGCAAGGCTCTCTGGATGCTGTAATGCCACACCTGGATGCATCAACATAAGTTGATTACAACACTGCAGGGATAAGATAGAGTGTTCCTGGCTACGGACGTCAGTCTTCCTGGTGCTGTGGACTGGGTTATGATGAAGTCTTGTTTTGGCTTCCATTTCTTGTTAGTGTTGGAGAAACAGGAGAAATATGATGCTGTGAGAAACGAAATAATGTTTTGCTTCAGCCATAAGACCTCGTGGACACAAGGGAGAAGGGGAGGGAAGTTAACTTACGTTCATTGCTTAAGTGCAAAGAGGTGTTAGGGCCAGCAGGAGAGGTGAAACTGAAGACCTGCCCTTGTTCTTGTAGGTTACTTTAACCTGCCGGACATCTGCTGGGAACTCCACACAGCGGAGAAGAGCCAGTCTAGAAGATTCCTAGAGTGTATAGAGCATAATTTCCTGCTCCAAGCTGGTAAATGAGCCTACCAGGGGTGGGGCCCCGCTAGACCTTCTGTTCACAGAGAGGGGCTGGTGGGAGATGTGGTGGTCAGAGGCTGTCTGGGAAGGATATCAACAAAACCTCTACCCTGGACTTTTGGAGGGCAGACTTCAGCCTATTCAGGAGGCTGGTTCAGAGAGTACCTTGGGAAACAGCCCTTAGAAAAAAAGGGGTCCAGGAAGGATGGACATATTTCAAGAAAGAGATCTTGAAGGCCCAGGAGCAGGCTGGCACCTATGTGCCAAAAGGTGAGCCAGCAGGGAAAACTATCAGCCTGGCTGAACAGGGAGATTTTGCAAGAACTTAGGGGGGAAAAAAAGAGAGTTTATTGCCTTTGGAAAAAAAGGTAGGCCACTCACCAAGCATTTAAGAATGTTGCTAGGTTATGTAGGAAGAAAATTAGAGAGACAAAAGCAAATTTGAACTTAATTTGACCACTTGTGTTAAGAACACCAAAAAGTGTTTTTATAAATAGGAAAAGGAAGGGCAAGGAAAACCTCCATTCTTTGTTGGACACAGGTGGTGGTGCGGGAAGCGTAGTTACCAAAGACAAGGAAAAGGCTGAGGTACTTAACACCTTCTTTGCCTCAGTTTTCAAAAATAGACAGGTTGTCCTCAGGACTACTGGCTTCCTGAGCTGGTAGACAGGGACAAGGAACTAAACAGCCCCTCTGTAATCCCAGAGAAAGCAGCTGGTGACCTGCTGAGCCACTTGGATCCTCACAAGTCTATGGGACCAGATAGGATCCATCCTGGGGTGATGAAAGAGCTGGCAGAGAAGAGCTGGCAGAGAAGAGCTCACCAAGCTGCTCTCCATCATTTATCACCAGTCCTGCCTCACCAGAGAGGTCCTGGATGACTGGAAGGTGGCCAATGTGATGCCCACCCACAAGAAAAACTGGAAGGAAGACCTAGTAAACTCCAGGCCTGCCAGCCTGACCTTGGTGCCCGGGCGGTGTTTGGGTTCCAGAGGGGGTTGTTACCCCAGGGGGCACAAAGGGGGTTGTTACCCCAGAGGGTGGACCGACAGACAGGGCTTTATACCTGGCTGTGAGGGTGGGGAGGCCCTGGCATGGGTTGCCCAGAGAAGCTGTGGCTGCCCCTGGATCCCTGGAAGTGTCCAAGGCCAGGTTGGACGGGGCTTGGAGCAACCTGGGCTAGTGGAAGGTGTCCCTGCCCATGGCAGGGGGTGGAACAAGATGGTCTTGAAGGTCCCTTCAAACCCAGATCATTCTGTGATTCGGTTAAATGAAAACTGATTTTAATGACAGGTGATGGAGGTGTGTGAACCCATAGCTTTAGCTCCTGGTCAGGACTGTCACAGAGACCTCCTGCAATACATGTCCTGCTGATGGACAGACTCCAGAGCTGCCCGGGCTGGAGGAGAATGGGAACTAAAACACTGGCTGTAGATCAGCGATTGCTTCAAGCCCATTGCACACGAAGAAGTCACAGGGAAAAGCTGTTGCCGAAGCTTTGAAGCCCTGGAACACACACACACTGCCAGGAACTTTGCCTTCTTGCACATAATCAGGACTTGGCTGATAAGAAGTTGAAAAAAATGATGCCAGGGAGGAAAGGTCAATGTTTAACATGGCTGTAAAGCTTGTTCTCTTCCAACTGAAAACTGTACTGCCTTTACATCAGGTGTCAGTTTGATCCTTGCATGATCAAACAAAGCAGTTTGAGAGATGGGATTTAGACACTACAATATATGTTACACCACCATGGTAGTGCTTGAACTGGAATCTCTTCAGTTTATTTCAGTAGAGAGTTGTGCTGTTATTGTATTGTGACTAAGTCTTTGAGATTCTGGGGAGAGGGAAACAACTTTGAGCAGAAACTGGTGCCTTTACCACTGAAAACTCGTATTTCAGTGGAGGAAGGGATGACTTTCTTGGTATATTATTGTTTTGTCTAGTATTTTATGGGGTATTTAATGAGAAATGATGCCTTAGTCTTAACATCTATACAAAAACAGAGATCAGTTTTATGTGCACCAATGTGCAGCACTGCCATCTGTTTGAAATCTAAAAATAAACAGGGCTGTGTGGATCCTCTAAACCCTCTAGTAATGCTTTTTGTGAAGTCCCTCTACCAGCTTTGAAAATATTTCCTCCTGAAAAAGCTGGTTTTAATCCAAAGACATTAAGGATGTCATGTCATGTCACTTTGAGTCATTTTACATTAATGTTATATGAAACAAGAGATTCTCCTTAACTTAGATGCCAGAAGGGATCCTGATCACTGGCTTTCCTCACTGGGGATATGTATAGGATGTAGGGTATATGAAGGGGGGGGAATATGTAGGATATGGTCTGTGGTGGCAAAACATTGCAAGGACAGAAGGGCCTTTCTGCTCTTCAAGGAAGTATGAGAAGTTGATTGATATCAACTGATGAACAATTTCCTCTTTGTACAAAAGAAACCTTTAACTTCTTCTAGAAGAAAAATTAACTTGATTTAAGGGAACCAAAGTCCTTCCCGCCCCTCATAAAAGAAATTTTTTTTCCTACAGTGGCTGCCTATTCCTTTGGTGTGGGATTGTGGTGGCTGCTTGGTCACACCAAGGCCCCTTCCTTCTGCAGGATCAAACGTCCTCCTGCCCCACATGCCCTGGGCTTCCCATGCCAGGGCTCTCAGAAGTTGCCAGTTCCTCTCCGGTTCTGAATTCCCCTGGGGTTTCCTCACTGGTCACACTCCCTCATCTCGGGTTCCTCCGGCCATGCTTTCTTCTGACTCTTCCTCCAGGCAGTCTTCAAGGTACTTGCTCAGGGAAACCACGACTCTTGTTCTTTAGGTCTTTTGGGTACTTTTAGTCTGAGGGTTTTTTTTGAAGGATTTGCTGTTTGCTCAGATCCACATGACTGGCTGAGTCAGAAACAGGAGCAGAGAGTCACAGGAATACGCCTCCAGTGACGTGCTTTGCATGAGTAGCAGAGCTCAGAACTTTTACTAACATGCTTTAAAAATACAAGTTAAATGTAAGTCCTTTCCTTCAGCTGTGAGTCACAGCCAGTACCTGCCAGCTGGCACCGTGTCCTGGTACAGAGGCCCAGCTGTGGCACGACTCATAGAACCCTGGAATGGTTTGGGTTGGAAGGGACCTTAAAGCTCAAGCAGTTCCACCCCCCTGCCATGGGCAGGGACACCTTCCACTAGCCCAGGTTGCTCCAAGCCCCATCCAACCTGGCCTTGGACATTTCCAGGGATCCAGGGGCAGCCACAGCTGCTCTGGGAAAGCTGTGCCAGGGTCTCTCCACCCTCAGAGACAGCAATTCCTTCCCAGTATCCCATCTAACCCTGCCCTCTGCCAGTGGGAAGCCATTCCCCCTTGTCCTGTCCCTCCATCCCTTGTCCCCAGTCCCTCTCCAGCTCTCCTGGAGCCCCTTTAGGCCCTGGAAGGGGCTCTCAGGTCTCCCTGGATCCTCCTCTTCTCCAGCTGAACCCCCCTCCCCCAGCTCTCCCAGCCTGGCTCCAGAGCAGAGGGGCTCCAGCCCTTGGAGCATTTCCAGGGCCTCCTCTGGACTCGCTCCAACAGCTCCATGTCCTTCTGATTCTGGGAGCCCCCAACATAAATGCAGTTTTTGTGCGTCTCGTGAAGTTTCCCCTGAGAAAGCAGCCTCACACCTTGTCTCTCTCACTGTTGTGGTTAATTTAAATTCATTCTGGTACTAAATTCTGCAGCCCAAGAGTCCAACAGATGTCTTATCATGCAGCTTCAAGCAGCGTTCACTCTCAGCACCCATCGAGGTGTCTGTGATACAGCGTGTGTTTCTGTTGCACCCATGTATCTCCCCCTGGAATTTAATGGCAGAAAAATGCAAACTTCTAGCATTGGCACGTAAAATTCAGGTAATTCCTAATATTTATTCAACTCTGAGCTTCATGGGAGGGCTGAGAATTTTGAGTTGGAGGCTGAAAAGAGCTCTGCAGACTTTCAGAGTGAATAAAGGCAGCAGCTGGTGGGACAGGTCTTCTTTGGCCCAGGCTGGCAGTGGTGTCAGCTGCATGCACGGGTCATGCTGGGTTTCTGTGGTCCAGATGTACAAGTGCAAAGGTCAGAGTTCTTCTCTGACCACGTCTGAGCCAGGCGCCACCAGGAAAATGCTCTTTTTATACCCCAAATCCACACAGTGGAAGGGGGTGAGAGGGAGGATCAGCTGCTCTCCTCTCTCCACACCCATGGGCAAATAGAGAAGATGCTTTTATCCTTCCTTCCTTCCCTCTGCCTTGAAAGAACAGAGAGTAACCACAAAAAGGGAACAGTGTGATGGAGGGGTGAATAATCCCAGCATGAGGAGATCATGGACAAGGAATCTTAGGGCTGCCCCACTGGTGGATTTACAAAGTTCAATGGGTCCAGCCACTAAAACTGCATTTATTTCTGTAAAGCTGCCTGTGGTCCTTCCCTACCTTCCTGCCCCAAGAGCTGATCTGCCTCAGCTCTCCTCAGCAAACTTCTCCTTGTCTTCCCTGCGTGCTCCAGGTTTCTCTGGGAAGACTCTCTCCACCTGACAGGGCTTGCTGGTACCCAGTGCTGTCAGCACTGCTGTCCTGTAGAGCTGCTGGTTTCAGTCCTGTGCTGGATTCAGCCCCAGAGCCTCATCTCATTTTAAGTGCTGACATCTCTCCTGCCACTGGGATCTGGAAAGCAAACCGTCTTTGAGTTGCTTTGTCTGTTTCTTGTAACTACAAGGGGATATCACAGAAAAGCTCACCAGGCGTCATTCGGGGGTTTCACCACCTACGTCCTGCGTGGCTGTTCTCAGTCACCAGCTCACCAAGTGGGTGGGACCAGTGGTGGGGTCTAAACTGCCCTCCCAGCAAATCAGGGTCCGTGTAGCAGAGCGGATCATCGGGCACCAAATCCCTGCCGGCACAGCTGGGGGGGCGGTGCAGGACGACCTGCAGCGCAGTGCTGAGGGGTGTCAGAAATCAAAACTCCGTGGGAGTGCCACAGCAAGGAGGTCCTTGCCCATGAGCGCTGCAGGGAACACTGCTGCTGTGGTGGGCTTTCTGCTGGTGTGGGACATAGAGCCATGCAGAGTCCTTCCCTTGCTAGTTCAGCTCCGGGCAGGAACGATTTCCCTACGGTAAAAATGAGAGCATGTGAGTATTAGTTGCTGGGAAACACATTTTTTCACGCCAGGGACAAGAACTGAATGTGTAACCCAGCTGGAATGTTTAAAGAGGAACTGAAAGTATTTGAGTTTTACAAACTTCGCTGTTTGCCAGTTTTGTGATGTCAATAGGAGATTATTTGATGTTTTTAGCTGGAAAGCTATCCCTGCCGACTATAAGTTTCCCTTCCTGTTATTTTTTACGTGAGTCTTTTCAACAGAAATGGTTCCAAGAAACAAGGTCATGTACTATAAAGATGCCTCTGCATCATCCTCACATGCCAATCACAGGAGGCTGACTTTCTGTCCCCATTGCAGCACCAGTCACCAAAACGTCCGGCACAATCAGCAGCTGGCACAGCAGAAAGCAGGGATAAAGGGTTAGAGTCAATGGGAGAGTGAGGAAAGGACAGATTACAACGAGGTTTTATAAACTGGTGCTTCTCAAATGAACTTGGTGTGATGGACTTTATCCCAGAGGACTTAAAAAGTGTTTCCAGCCATCTCAGAGCTGTTTGCAGCAGGGGTTTTGGGCAGGAGGTGAGGTGGCTGGCAGGCTGAGAAAGAGGGAACGTAGAGTCCACTTAAAGAACTAAAAAAGAAAAGAAAAAAGACAAAAAAAAAAAAAGAAGGGCTTAGAAATTACAAACCAATTAACTTCAGTTCCTGATAAACAACATCAAAGGGACCATGGAATATGTAACTGGGAAATCATTTGTAAGGAAGGGAGAAGAAAATGCGGAGACGAAAACCAGCCAACGTAAATTTGTCAAGGGCAAATGGTTTCACGTTAATCTCATTTCCTTCTGTGGGGGGTAACAGGCCTTGTGGGGAAAGAGGCAGTAAATATCATATGATAAGGCTTTTAAAACACCCCACAACAGCTTCGCTCCCAGAGCAATCCCCATCCTGGGATCCTCTACCCATGGTTTGATGTCACCTGCGCTGGAGCATCGACCCCTTGTGGGTTTAAATTTCAGCAATAATCTGGAGGAGACAATAGGGAATTTATATCCAGAGAGCATGTGGCAGTAGTGAGGGCTAGGACTGGGATAGGGATGGAGTTTACCAATGATCTTGAGGATTTGGAGGAAAGAGCTGAAAAACTGGATGTGGCACAGAAAGGACAAGGGCCTGGAAGTGACAGGACAAGGGGGAATGGCCTCCCACTGCCAGAGGGCAGGGTTAGATGGGATATTAGGAAGGAATTCTTAGCTGTGAGGGTGGTGAGGCCCTGGCACAGGTTGCCCAGAGCAGCTGTGGCTGCCCCTGGATCCCTGGAAGTGTCCAAGGCCAGGTTGGACGGGGCTTGGAGCAACCTGGGCTAGTGGAAGGTGTCCCTGCCCGTGACAGGGGTTTTGGAATGAGATGGTCTTTATGGCCCTTTCCAATCCAAAGCATTCCAGGGTTCTGTGATTCTGTGACACCAGCAAGGTCACCCGCTCAGGCAGGAGTAATCGGGAGAAGGGGAAGGGGAACAGCAGACTTGGAAGCGGTTCCTATGGCAGAAACAGATGATCACAAGCTGGGAGTGAGTCAGCAACACCACGGTGCCAGAGAAGCCAGAGAGCCGTGGTGGCCTCTTTAGCAATCCTCGGGGAACAGGCTCCATGTTTTCAGGCACTTCTAGAAAAGTTAAAGGTAGTGGGAGAGAATGAGTTCTGGAAAGTACCAGAGCTGACAAGTTGTTTAGTCCAGCAGGAAGAACACTAAAGAGAGAGATTTTCACATACGTGGTCATATGTGCAGAAGGCAATTTTATGTTTACGTCGTTGACGTCTGGTGGATAAATGGAAATGTTGCTAAATATGCAATAAAAAAATCAGTGGGAAACCTGTTGGTTTTCCACCGTGTTTCCTAAACCAATTTCAGACTGAAACCCAGCAAACCCAACCAATTTATCCAGGGCAAGACATCCTTTGGCAGACAGCACCTCTGGAAACAGAGCCTCCCTTGAGGCTATCACTTTGTTATTGGGTTAGATAGTTTTAATTTCCTTTTTTTCCCATTTCCCATCTTTGCAAAGCTGACTGTGAAACTTCCAGGTTACTGCTGTTTTAAAATCTCGCGTTCAACAGGAATCTCTTGATATTAATTTGGTGGAGAATGGTGCAGAATATCATAACTAGGGCTGTCTGCGGGCACATCCTTGTTCTGGCAAGTTTCTTTCTAGATCAGCTTTAATAAAATATCAGCCATCGTTGATTTTAATAACACTTTTTTCTGCAACAGGCAGCATACAGGTGGGAACATTTTGATAAAGAGCACCATTTCATTCTCACTGTGAAACTGCCACTCTTTTATTTTAAATTAAAACAGAGAACTAACAAGCGACAAAAGTGGAAACATTATTTGGATATTAAAGAAAGGTGGGGTTTGGCAAGGGATTTTTTTTGGTGGGGTTTTTTTTTGTTTGTTTGTTTTGTTTTGTTTTTTTAATTTCCCTTTCATTTTAAATCGAACCTCAGAATTTGCCCTTTCATTTTCATTCAAAGTATTTTCCCCAAAATACCAATCACTCCTACAAAACTAGGAAGATAAGTGGTTTCTAGAAGATTTTTTTTTCTTCATTAACACCTCACCAGGAAAAGTAAAAATGTTGACTTTGTTTAAATTAAGAAATACTCCACAACTATACACTCTGTTAATATTTAGTGCTGTAATGGAAATTATGATGGCGAAGACAGGCTTGCAGACAGGAGGAGATGTCAGCCAGTCTTTAAGGTCTGACTTTATGCTGATCTTTACTCTTAAAGGAATTTAGTTTTGGAGGTCAGCTTCACCCCATTTTCTGTGTGGGGATTTCTGTGTTTTCAGCAGCTACACGGGCTGTTCTGGTGCCTTTTGAATCAGCTGTGGCTTAAATTCATGGGCTGCTGGCAGAGGCTGTCCATAATCTCCATTTCCATGATTTCCTGCTGGAGAGCTGCTTCAGCACATCCCCTCCAAAATTCGTCTCCCCCCGAAAGAAACTGGCTCTCAGCTATTTTTGCCAGGAAGGGGCAATGACAGGAAATTTGTTATCACTGCATCCTGCAGGCCAGCAGAGAGGTGGGTTCAGCTCAGTTCACGCTGACAAAGGTCTCTGCAAAACAAACCCCTGGCTGCCAGTCCTACACCTTCAGCTCGTTTGTAAAAGCACAAGGCTTGGCTGATGGGAAAAAAAGTGACGTTTGCAGACCTCTGCAGTCGCTAAATTAAAATCCTTCTCCCTGTGGCTATTCAGCCTCACATTCCAGCGGCTGGGATGTGCTGTGGAGTGTCCAGACCAGTGCTGGACAGTGACTGAATACCAGAATGGTTTGGGTTGGAAGAGACCTTAAAGCTCATGCAGTTCCACCTCCCTGCCATGGGCAGGGACACCTTCCACTATCCCAGATTGCTCCAAGCCCTGTCCAACCTGGCCTTGGACACTTCCAGGGATCCAGAGACAGACACAGCTTCTCTGGGAAATCTGTGCCAGGGCTTCACCACCTTCACAGACAGCAATTCCTTACCAATATCCCATCTAACCCTGCCCTCTGCCAGTGGGAAGCCATTCCCCCTTGTCCTGTCCCTCCAGGCCCTTGTCCCCAGTCCCTCTCCAGCTCTCCTGGAGCCCCTTTAGGCACTGGAAGGGGCTCTCAGGTCTCCCTGCAGCTTTCTTTTCTCCAGCTGAACCCCCCCCCCCCAGCTCTCCCAGCCTGGCTCCAGAGCAGAGGGGCTCCAGCCCTTGGAGCATCTCCGTGGCCTCCTCTGGACTGGCTCCAGCAGCTCCTCGTCCCTGTGCTGTTGTTCCCCAGGGCTGGAGGCAGCTCTGCAGGGGGGTCTCACCTGAGGGGGCAGAGGGGCAGAATCCCCCCTCCCCTGCTGCCCATGCTGTGGGATCAGCCCAGGGCATGAGTCCAGTCGATAACCCAGCACTGCCAAGCCCACCACTTATCCACGTATTCCCTCTGTTCCTGGAGCATGTGATTGAAAGGATGGGCTTCAAACAGAGCCAAACCAGACAGGCTGGGAAGGGCTGGATGAAGGGAGACACTCCGCTGTGGGTTAGCTGTCTTGGAAGGCAGATCTGATGGAAGCCTTCACGTTGCTTCACGAAGCTCAGTTTAACCGCGCTGAAAAGTCGCAGAAGTTTAAACAAACAAACAAACAAACAAAACAAGACAACAACACTCCACAAAGTCAACAACAATTTGCTTTGACATTTGTTCCCGGCACTCCCCAACCCCCCCCCCCCCCTCGCTTGGAAATGTGCCCTGCTGGCCACGGGGAAACGCGTCCCGTGGGTGGGCAGGGCTGGGGCGGGCGGTGGGACGGGCTGGGGGCGGCCCCGCGGGGGACCCACGGCCGGTGCCGCTCACAGCCCCAGACCTGCCGCCGACATGGACTGCGGAGTCATCACCTCCAAGACCGTGCTGCTGCTGCTCAGCCTCGCCTTCTGGGTACGGCGGGGGTGATGCGGGGGGTGTCCCGGGCGGGGGGTGCGATGGGGGGGCTCTGGCAGAGGGAGACGGCGCTGCGGGACGTGTCCGTGATCCCGGCGTTTCCAGAGTTAGCCGGGCGTTTAGCTTACCTGTGTGCAGGTGACCCGTACTTTTCCGTAGGAAACCCCGCTTACATATTCTTAAATAACAGGAAAATTTAGAGGTTGAAGTTTCTAAAAAAAAAAAAAAAAAAAAAAGAAACAAACTAGTAGTGTCGGAGGTTTTTTTTCCTCTTTTTTCTTTTCTTTGCGAGATGTTTTTTATTGTAGTAGTTTTTCTTCTGGTGTTTTTAATTAAAGCAGTCTTCGAGCTCGTTTTGTGATCGGGAGCAAGTGGAGCCGTGTGGGTCAGTGGGATTTACGCAGGGGCTGCGCTCCACGTTTGGGGCGAGGAGCGTTTTGGGGCAGGAAAATGGCTGAGAACTTTGTCCCGACTGTGTTTCTGGCGCAGTTACAGCTTCCCGAATCACTTCCTCGATGATTACTTACAATCAGGGCTAAAAACCCGAGGGTGCAGTTGTGTACTTTTGTAGCCTAATCCCCGCTGGTAATTTGGGGGGGGGGGGGGGGCTCGGCACCGGGCGCGGCCACCTCGTGACAGCGACAGCGGGGCGTGGGGTGGGTGGCTGTGCAGGAAAACAGGGGGTTTTTTCTGGTTATCGGCCTAGGGCTTTGTACAAGTTTCCCCCTCTGTGGGGAAGTTTGGGAAAGCCCCCGCACCACCGCCGCCGTCAGCCGGGGAGTTGAGTGCTGCTGTTGAAGGGCCCCTGTTGAACCTCGTGTGCGTGTCAGTGCCGCGGTTTGGGGGTTCGCATCCGCAGTGTAGCACCGGAGTGTTTTCCAAACGGTGTTTTGTTCGCATCCGCAGTGTAGCACCGGAGTGTTTTCCAAACGGTGTTTTGCCGAGGATGCTTCCAGTGGTAGCCTGGGAGGGAGGGATCGGGAGTTGCTCAGCATGGCAGCACCCCCTGGCTCTGGGTGAAACGGGGAAGGCAGAGGGCTTTTTCTAAAGAAAAAAAAAAAAAAGAGAGAATTAAAGAGAAGAACCGGAGTATTCCCAGACAGAGAAGCTACATGGAAAAGAAGGGGGGGAAAAAAGGGCAAAAGAGGAAATACAACTTGAATGAAACCCTGAGTGAGGTCTCGTGGGGTGTGGTGCCCTGTTTTGTAAATATGGGACTTGGTGCTGGCTGTCATGAGGAGCTTGTCCCTTGGTCCTGTGCCTCCTTTATGGAGCTCTGCACCATTTATTGCTGTGTGCTCCAGGTAACTTTTGTACCACTGGCACGAACAAGCACATCAGGCTGTGTTTACTGCTGCAGGTCAGGGAACGTGATCTCACCAGGTATATTTGTTTTGTGGTGTGAGGTTTTGTTTTTTTAATAGCCACGGAGAAACATTGGAGCATCCCACTCGTTGTATGTGGATAGCCCCTGAGCTTCAACTCAGGTGAAACTCAGGTTAGCATTGTTGTTTGTCTTCTTAAACAACAGCCTTATGTCCTCCTAGGAAAGCCCCTGGTACTTTTTTTTCTGCTACAGGGGAACTCTCAAATCATGATTGAAGCTATTAGGTCATCTGGATCCCTGGACCATCACAATTATCCTTCTGCATGTCTGTAGCATCTGAGTTTGGGGTGACCCAGACCAGCCCTTTGGGTTGTTTTTTAATCCAAGGAAGAGCAAGGCAGCCCCAGAGCTTGTGGCATTTAGATGCTGCTGCCACCATTACATGTGGTAATCACATTCCAGCAGCAGAACAGCAGAACCTGGAATTCAGGTTTTAGGAGGGTGGAGAGGGAGGGACTGATTCTTTTATTCTCCTTCAGAACATTTCTAGCAGTTGGAGCTCTGTAAGTACAAGGCTCCAGATGATTATCAAAACACAAGATTTGCAAAGAACTTGGAGCCCTTCTCTAAGGAGTAATTCATGTCCAGGCATTGTATGCTGCAGATCTTGCCCGGCTTGGAAGTGATTATGGAAAATAATTCACCACCTGCGTATTCAGCAGCTGGTGCAGCTCTGGTTCTTTGGCAAAAGTTATTACTTAGGAATATCCTAAAAAGGCAAAAAATCCTCTTTTGGCTTTCTGATCTTTATCGTTGTGCAGGAGGGAGGAAAGTCAGATCTTCCAGAATGACAAATAGAAGCTCCCTAAATGAGGTGAAAAAATCAGCTTCTCTCCTTATACCAGGCTCAGCATCCTACTTGCAGGTCATTCCGTTTGTGGAGAGGCTGTAAATGTGCCTAACCCCCAAACAAGGCATTGACTGAAGAGTTTGTTAATTACACAGTTGCCATTGGTGATGCTTCAAGCTGTGGGAGTTCTGTCGACCTCCAGTTTTGCTTTTTTAGCACCTACTAATTAGGCCCGAGTGCATGGTTGTTTTGGTGTGTGTTTATCTCCTCTAGGTGAAGAGTGGCAACGCTGGTTTAGCTAAAAGAGGGAGAGGAAGGGTCAGAGGAGACTCAGATGTTCTTGGCAATGTCTTTTGAGGGGATTTGGCTGGGTGGGATGTGTTGATACTCTTTGAAGGAGGGAGGTGAAATGCTGACATTCACTTGCTGGTCCAAGAAAACAAGCTGGGAATCTGGAAACCATATGGAAAGTTTCATGGTCCAAAATTTCTGCGTCATGTGAACTGAACACCATCCCAGGGTGCTTTCGTTCAACCCCCCCTCCTTCAGCCCTAAAGCTGTGCTGCTGAACCCAGCACCTGCCCCTGCTCACCTTCAGCTTCATTGTCACTGAACAGACCTCTCTGCCTTCACAGAGGGTTTGGCATCCACTGGAGGTCCTGAGCACTGGGATATGGACTTCCACAATCCTTTTGGGTCCCTTCCAACTCAGGATATTCCATGATTCATCACCAGAAGGCTACATGAGCTGTTCCTGCAGTGAAAATCCTGTTTGCCCGGGTTTCCCATTCACTTTTAACCGAGGGTGGGCACATTCCCAGTCCTGCTTCACTTGCCCAGCAGCAGGGAGGAAAGTAAAGATAAGTTATTGCCTGGGTGGGTTTAGCAGGACCGGGGAGAGAGCAGAATTTGGTCTGTTGACAGCAACAGACTCCCCAAGGAGAAGCAGCCCAGGAGCTGGATCCTGACAGGGTGTGCTCTCTCCACCTGTGAGCAATGAAGCCAGACTCTTGTTTCCCCAGCTCATCCCGAGGTCCCTCCACACCCACACATCCTTAGGTTGCATTTGAGCTGATTACAGGCCATTCAGGAGCTTTATTGACTCTTCAGAAGATGCAGCTGGGTTTTGCCTCCTTGCCTCCAAGAGGTCTGAACTACAATTTCCGGGCTGGGACTTGGCTCCCTAACATCACAGAATCACAGAATGGTTTGGGTTGGAAAGGACTTTAAACTCATTGAGTTCCACCTCCCTGCCACGCGTAGGAACATCTTCCACTAGACCAGGTTGCTCAAGCAATCACAGTATTGCTGTGGTATCACTTTTAAGTAATTTTTAGTCATGGGGAGGGATAAGCTTACCCATAACAAAAAGTTCCTGCGTATATAAATGGTTTGAAATCACTCGTGCCGTTGGTGGGTGGTTTGGAAATGCTTGCTCTGAAGCCCCAGTCAGAGAGAGGAAAAAAAAAAATTAAAAAAAAAAAAAGGGGGGAAGGGAAAGTTTAATCCCTCAATGAGATGCAAAATGTAGTGAAAAGCAGAGGTTGGGTTGGAGATTATTGGTGCTTCACCTTCATTGTTAGAGGTGGGGGTATTCTCCAAGGAATCATTAGAGGTCTTGGGTGTCTGTGACCTGTTTCTCACCTTCCTTCCATCTGTTCTTAGGCAAATCCTTAATCCTGCCTGGAGCTGCCTTCTGTACATGACAGTGGGGGACAGGCAGCTCTGCTGGGTTTTAACACTCCCTGTGATACTGGGAGAGCTGTGGGAGCAGTGTCCATGGTGGAAAAAGCTGCTTAACCAAGAACTGCAATGAGGTTGTTTCCTTTTAGTACATCCAGCGAGTGAAACTGGTTTGTTCATTGGTTTCTGAAAGGGCTCAGGACCAAGTTTCCCCTCTAGATTCCTTATTTCTGCTCCTTTGATGGAGCTTCTCCCCAGGGCTGAGGGAGATGTTTTGACCCAGCACGAGGAGTTTTGGGTAGGAAGGGGAAAGCACTGACAGTTGGAACAGGGTGATCTTTAAGGTCCCTTCCAACCCAAACCATTCTGTGATTTCTATCTCGTTGCTGAACTGTGGTGGAAGAACAGCCACGTGATCCAGAGTGGTCACAGGACAGGGCTGATGTCAGGGCTTTCTTACAGGGTCTGGGCACTTTGGGGTGATCCTCTTGAGTGTGCCTTGAAAGGGTAAAGTTCCTCCTTGTTCTAAAATATTCTGCCCAAAATCAGGAAGCGGAACTGCACTGACTTCCAGGAAAATCTGCTTTGCTGTGCGCGTAGGGGCCTCACGGACAAAATGAAAACGAGGAGCTGGTGCTGTGTGGTCAGGACAGGGCAAATGTCGGGATGGGGATGTGGATTCTGAGGAGTTAACTCAGTGGGACTGTCCCCAGCGGTCCCTGAGGCTGTGGAATGACCTGCTGGAGGACACTTTGTTGAGGGGGAACAGAAAGCAGCTCTGGTGTAGATGATATGAACAGAGTACTTCCTTCCTTTTCCCCGAAAGCATTGTCAAGCTTTACCGTGGAGCTGGCAGGGTCTCTTTGCATCAGGAGAATCCCAGCCTGCACTTTTCCTTACAGGATGAAGCACACAGCAGCCACGTGGCCCTGCTATCCTCATCCTTCCCCTCCTAGCTGGATGATAAGCACTATTTTAGGGTGGATTAGAGGCATCTTCCCTGTCACCGGCTCCTAGACGTTTCCCTGGGCTTCAGGATTAGCTCCACTCTGACTTAGGTGCACTTTTGGTTTAGTCATCTGGTGTCTGAGCCTGGAACAGCTGGTTGAGAAACTAGGGTGGTTCTGAGGTTAAATATTGACCTAGAGGGTGTTCTGTGTCCAAACAGGCTGCTCAAATCCAAACCAGCCTGGCACTGGCTGATAAATCCATCCATGCTCCACTGGAGTTAGAGCAAGCTTGTGCCCACTGTATTTTGGAAGAATACAAGTAAAAAGGGTTGGTGCTGCTTTCTCCTTGTCGTGGTCCTGTTGTCCTCAGAGGTGTGTGATGCTCCATGATGGTGATCAGCAGCAGCATCCTGACTCCAAGGCAGGGATTTAAGCATTAGAAGTTGGAGGATTTTTTGGGCAGGATTCCCTGCTTTGTAGTGATGTGCAGTGTCTCCATGAGGACATCCTACCCTTTATGCTTTGTAGGGTACATGCTGGCTTTTAGGGATGGGAAAATAACCCTGAAATTAGGCTTGGGGAACAGAGGAAGATGTGCTAGGACAACTCTTAAGGAGAACATTTATTTAATATAACTTGCAAACAAGCTCACTAAACCCGAAGTCCGCTCCTGAGTGTGTGAGTTTGCAGCATGTAAAAACTGCAAGTAAATGTTGGGTTAGGTTTGGAGGTTTTTTCCTCCTGAAAAGGGAGATACAGGTTGTCAGGACATTTTGACTGCTGCTCATTGTTTTTATTTGAGGAAGAGAAGGGAAAAGCAAACACTTCCCACCATACCCACGGAGCAGGCCCGGGATGAGTTTTGAAGAAAGGCTGAAACATGCCCCATATGATGAGTATTTAGGTATAACATGCTTTGAAGAGTCTCCCGTGGCTTTGTGTCTCAGAACAGTTGCCTTGGTTATGTCCCAACTCTGCATGTCATGTGAGGAGACCGTGGTTTGAAGGTTTTAACTTGTGAGTAAGGACTGACGCAGGATCAGTGGGAGGTCTCTCCCCGGGCTCTTGGTGCTGCTGGAGATTGAGGGTGCCTTGGGAGGGGCTTGTAGCTTTGGTGCTCTTTGCTCCAATCCAAAGCCAGCTTGCCAAGTGCAGTATTTTTTATTGTTTTGTGAATCAGTGTTTTCACAACTCGAGGGTCTGAGGGAACACAGCAAGTGTGTGTACTACTGTGAGACCCCATCCTGCCTCCAGCCCCAGGGTCCAACATCTCAAGAAGGTGGAGCTGCTGGAGCAGGTCCAGAGAAGTCCCCAGAGATGGCTCTGAGGGCTGGAGCCCCCTCTGCTCTGGAGCCAGGCTGGGAGAGCTGGGGGGGTTCAGCTGGAGAAGAGAAGGATCCAGGGAGACCTGAGAGCCCCTTCCAGTGCCTAAAGGGGCTCCAGGAGAACTGGAGAGGGACTGGGGACAAGGGATGGAGTGGCAGGACAAGGGGGAATGGCTTCCCACTGCCAGAGGACAGAGTTAGATGGGCTATTGGTAAGGAATTGCTGTCTGTGAGGGTGGTGAGGCCCTTGCACAGGTTGCCCAGAGAAGCTTTCCTCCACGGCTGTCCTTGCCTAGATGATGCTGTTTCAGCTCTTCTCTCTGGTGCCCAGTGACAGGACCAGAGGCAGTGGGCACAAACTGGAGTGGGGGAGGGCCCCTCTGGACATCAGCAAACCCTTTTCCGTTGTGAGGGTGACCTGAGCAGGGGACACAGGCTGTCCAGAAAGGTGGTGGAGTCTCCATCCTTGGAGATAGCCAGAAGCCATCTGGACCTGGGCCTCAGCAACCAGCTCTGGATGGCCCTGCTGGAGCAGGGGCTTGGACCAGTTCATCACCGGTGGTCTCTGCCACTCCAGCCCTTCTGTGAGCTTGCCCTGCACTGGTGCATGTCCTGCCTGTCAAGCAGTGTCCGTGAGGGGTGTGTGACCAGGAGCTGCAGCAGGGGTGGGTCCATCCCCTCCTGGGCAGTGTCTGATGGACACACTCCAGAGCCTGCCTTGTGCAGGTGGAGGGAGGGTCACACGCTGTCCTGGGTGAGGCCAGAGAACACAGGTTTGGCAATAGCTGATTGATCATTCGTAGAAATGAATACCATAAGCAGGGTAGGAAATGGTAGCTGAGGCCAGGAGGTGCATTCCAGCTGGCAGAGCGTTAAATCCGGAATGGGAGAAGGGAGAGGAATCTGTGCCAGTGGAATGGGCAGTGCTGATCTGGGGTTGGCCTAATTGCTGGGGAGAAAACAGCTTTGTTTCGGGCCAAGGGAGACCTCCAGGCCTGGGGAGCTGCATGGTCTGTGTGGGCTAAGTGGAGTTTCAAACAGGAGCTGCGAAGTGGTTGAAGTGAGCATAAAGTGAGGAAGGTTTTCTCAGGAGTGCCCAGTACCTTTGTGTTCCCCTGAAGTCAGTCTGTAGAAAACCTGTTGCCTCCGTGGGAATGGAGTAGTGCAGCAGCCAGGGAGGACTTGAAAATCTGGTGGTGAATGGGGAGAATAAATCTTGTAAGCACAACAAAGCAGCAAGGGAGCCAGAAAGTAATCCCCCTTGTCGTGCAACCTGGCTGTTGGGTAATAAAATACATTATTTATGGAGGAAATGTACAAACCCTTTTGAGCAGAGGATTTACCTGTCAAGGTAAATAAAAAACACTTTTTGTACACAGAAAAAAAAAACCAAACCCAAAGATATGGAGTGTCTTCTGCAATAAGGAGGGGATGGGGAGCTGTAACTGAGACCACTGTTGCTGGTATTCAGTTCTTGATATGGTAGGCATGGGAGCAGCACAGTAGAAGGAAACACTTGGCAAAGTAATAATTGGAGATGATATCCCATTCTGTCCTGTGGCACATAAAATCTGCTGAAAAGGTGATCGTAGGTGTTGGATGGGAATGCAAAACATCAGCATCACATGTTGCGTTGGATGAGGTGCCTGTACTCAAATCACTGCTATGCAAAGACACTGCTGAAAAAAGCAGTTTTCAAGCCTTAAAATTAAAAAGACAGCTCCATGAGCTGACTGTGGAGTGAAGAATTAGAAGGGAGTGGTTTGGAAAGGGTTTTTGTGGATATTCATAGCTCTCCCAGTATGTATGTGTAGTAGTCTGCGGCAGAAGACAACTGGTATTACTGTTTCAGGATAAGTGGTAGTATTTATCTTGTCTGGGTTTGCCTGTAAAAAGTTAATGACATGTGACAAAGTCAAACCAGCCCGACTCTTGTGCTGGGGCTGACATTAGTGCTGGCCCTGGGAAAGTCCCGTTTGATGTCTGGGGGAAGGTCTCATGGCCTCAGTTTTTTACTGTGTAGAGGCTGCATCTTGCTGGACACGCAGGGTGAATTTGGAATTTACGCCGTTCTTAAGCTTCTCCTCTTACCCTTACAGCTTTGTTACTCTGCATTTTTAACTGACCAGTCTTTTAAAAAGGAAGTGTTATACTAGTCCACAGTAACAGACCAAGTCATAGAATCAAAACTCTGAAATAGGAAGGTGGTGGGAGAAACCTTTAAAAAAAACCCACAAAACCTCCAAGCAACAGACACTGCATTTTAGTTTCATGGTCAGTAGTTTGGCCCCTTTGCTGTATTTTATCTGGGTTTGGCAGGGGACAGAGAGACCTGTGCTGATAGCTGCAAACACAAATCTCTGTTCTCAACCATCACATACGTTTGTCTTATTAAAATAAGGGAAAGTGGAAAAATATCTGTTCTGCCTGACTGAGAGATGCAAATTTTATATATAAATATATATAAATATTTTTTCTATTTCAGAGGGAATTTTACGGGGCCCCTTCTATGGCTGTGACAGTAATAAGGTGTTGCGAAGTATTTGCATGGCCATAAGTCTGTAGAAAGGCAGGTGTTTATGGTCATCAGCATGCAAAAACAGTGGAACACAAAGTAAAAGTCTTGTTGTACTTTAAAAATATATAAAATCTGCTGTTTTCCAATGGCTGTCCTGTTCTGTGTCAGTGAGACAGCCCAGACTTCTCGTAACCATCCTGTCCCATTCTGTTTCGTGGAGGAGATTGAACGTTCTCGGTGCTGTTTGTGCATTAGGTGGTTGTTGTATATATACCTCTGTGTGCTGGCTGGGTTGAGTATGGAAAAGGTGTGTGAAGTCAGCGTGGCCAGCCCAAGTCCTGCCCAAACACCAGCCTGGGAAAACCTGGTTGTTACAGCTTTGCTTTCTTTTCACTCAGCCCCAAGGAGTCCGTTTTTCTCACCGAAATAGTTTCTCTGCTTTCTGTCAAGGGCATGGAGTATCAGAAATTCTGGCGTTAGGTTGCTGAAGGGTGGGAGCTGTGGTGGGTGAGGCAGCAGGGGTGGCCGCAGCTTTGCCGCTCAGCTGTGGAAAGGGGATTTTTTGCAAAATTTCCACTCGCCCCCTCTCTTCATCTTGTCTCAGGGGAGTCGCCAGCGTTGTAACCAAGCACCAGCAGCATTTCCGGGCTCCCTGACGAGTCAGCTGGGGCAGTCTGGGGAGGAAGGGGTCAGGTCTGGGTGTCCTGCTGGCCGTTGGTGGACCAGGGGAACTGGTTCTCCCGCACCCGCCCTGCGTCACTCCTTGGCTGCCCTGGGCTGAGCCTCACCCCTGCACTGCGTGATCCTACTCTGCACTGAACTCCTCTGAAACACAGCCTCCAAGCAGGACAGTGACAACAGTTGTGAAGAGCAATAACAATTTCTAGTGTGAATTCCTTGGAGTAATCATGGCAACCTTGGACATAATTTTGTTTGAAAATGTGTTTGACTAATCATGAAGAAGGAGGTATTTGATCTCTTCCTCCTCAAAAGTAGCTGCTCAAACTGGCCTTTGTGTTTGTGAGATTGTTTTGTTGTGTTTTTTTTTTTTTCCCTGAGATCCAACAGAAACCTGTTTATTCTGGTGTACTTTCCTGGGCAGATGCTTAACAATTTTCAGTCAAGGTCTAGCTTCAGCAGCACAAGGTCTAGCTTCAGCAGCACAATGGACATTTCTTGTTGTACTTCTCTTCTAGAGAAGCTTCTTAGATCTAGGATTGGGCTGAAGGTTTTGTGATGTTGAGGTGAAAAAAACCCTCCACCAGATTTTGAACCTGCCTTAAGTACTGGGAAGGCTTGAGGAGAGAGTTCTGACTTTTGTTCCAACGTATTTTTCATCTTTGCTTTCAAAATTTGTCTGTGGGACTCATCTGCAAAAATAAGTCAGGGAGCAGATCATTATCGGTGATACCTTCCACTCCTGAGTGACCCTGCTCTTCAGAGTTCTTCACTTTGAATTAAAAAACATAGGTGAAGTCGTGGCTGCACCTCAGTTTGTGGGGCAAAATGTCAGCTTGCTGTAAGTCAGATCTTTACCCAAAGTCTTCTGGTTTTACCTGAGCCCACTTCCTTTTTCTGCTTGGAAGCAGAAGTTTGGAAAGCAAAATAGACCTCTTGCTGGCTGTGTTTTGTTTCTGGACAGAAACCAGGCAGTCCTGAGTACTGCAATAAAACCTGCTGTGAAAGTGCTTTATATTTGATGTCCTCAAACTCAACGCTGGACCCCATGATGTTTGACTGCTGTTGTGGAGCTTTGCTAGTCCTGGCTTTAGGGGACTTCTGTGAATTGGCTTCACAATCTATTTTTTTTTTTTAAGTTATGGTATCCCTTTACTTGCAGCACGGTTTTTCTTAGTTCCCCACAGTTGGTCTGTCTTTAGCATTTCCTGTGCTGCTTCCTTTGCACTGCGTGTTGAGCACGCTGGAAATGGGTAGAAAATGGGGAGTATGAGTGAGAGATGAAGAATGTGTCTGTTGTCTAAATCGATTGCAGATGGATAATGGAAATACTGGGGGATTATTTTCTGTCAGACACCCTGTAGGAAGATTAAATTATGGAGGAAACTGTCTTTATAAGTACAAAACTACTTGTGGAGGCCGGGACCAGAGGTTTGCAGAAGAACAGGGCTGTCCATTCTCTGAAGATGAACACTCTAATGTTTATACATTCACTAAGTCACAAGGCAGTTTATTTGTGCACCTTTTGACATGACATTGCTCCCAAATGCAGATGACTGATTTACTTGCCAAAAACATTGTTTATGCCATTTTGTACCGCAGCTGTTCAGCCTGTGCTGCCTTTCCTGTGATTTTGGGGTACAAGCACAGTGGCTGGAAGCATCAGCATGTTGTGTCTGTGATCATGGTGGAAGAACTTTGGGGCCCAGGATGTGGAGCTGCTGGAAAGAGTCCAGAGGAGGCCACGGAGATGCTCCAAGTGCTGGAGCCCCTCTGCTCTGGAGCCAGGCTGGGAGAGCTGGGGGGGTTCACCTGGAGAAGGCTCCAGGGAGACCTGAGAGCCCCTTCCAGTGCCTAAAGGGGCTCCAGGAGAGCTGGAGAGGGACTGGGGACAAGGGATGGAGGGACAGGACACAGGGAATGGCTTCCCACTGGCAGAGGGCAGGGTTAGGTGGGGTATTGGGAAGGAATTGTTGTCTGTGAGGCTAGTGAAGCCCTGGCACAGGTTGCCTGGAGAAGCAACTTTGCTTCCTTCTCTGTGGCTGTCCTTGCCCAGATGGTGCTGATTCAGAACAGAGAATAGGTGGATGTGCATCCAGCCTTCCAGGCCAGAAATACAGGATATACTTTGCTCTTTTTGTGCAATTTAAGGCCAAGTAGGATGGAGGAGCTGTGTCCCCAGCCCCAGCTTTAGTGCTGCTGCCACTTTTGAGTTCAGGAACACAGTGTTGGAGGAGGAGAAGCTGAGGCTGCTCCTCCTGGACACCTCGCTCTTCTGGTGAAGTGAGAAGGCAGTGGTGCCTTTTGAGGTAAAGTGGTCTCACCGTGTCCCTGCATGCCTGAAAAGGGGTGGGAGGAAGAAGCCTGGGTTGCTCTACACCTGCAGACAGGGAAATGGGAAAGATTTTCCTCAATGAGAGGAAATTTTAGGAACTGCTTTAATCATTAGCACCACTTGAAAACCCAGTGCATGTGGAGAAGAAAAACAAAAACCCCCTGAGAACTGGTGATCCTATTCCTTTTCCTGATATTCTTTGTAGATGACCTGCTGCATGAGCCCCAGCACAGCAGGATCTTGCCTGGCATGTACTAAATGTCTCTAAGGGTTAGTTTGATCCTGTTTTCACCACTTGGTGCATATGATCCCAGTAATTCTGAGGTACAGGCATCACCCAGGAATGCGACAGTTTGGGATGGGAGCTGGGTGAAACAAAGGATGTTCCTGCACTTGGAGTTAATTGAAGGGCAGGCGAGAGACTAGGCTGGAGGGGAAAGAGCTAAACAAGGTAAGGGAATTAGTCCTAGCTCCAGCATGAGGAGTGTTTGATTTAATTAAAAGGTACAGTGCTGGGGAAGTAATGAACTGTTCCAGAGCTGGATGATGAAGTCATGCTGTGGCCTGTTGAAAACAGACTGGTTTCCCTCAAGTTTCCAGAATGTGAATATGGATAGTGCTTCATTTTACTTGTGCTGCAGGATTATAGAGGATAGATGAGCTTTCCTAACTCTTGAGAGGTTTGGCAGGGCATGGCTGAGTCTTTTGAGTGTTATTTCCAGGCCTCTGCTGTGGATAAAAGTCTTCAGTCTCCAGGGTGTCACTGGTGTGCATTGGCCTCAATCAGCAAAACATCCTTCTGAGGGAGAGATTAATTTAGAGGCTGCAAAAATCTGTTTCCTGCAGGAAAAGGAGGGACCGTGTTTTGCTGAGACCAGTGGTTTGCCTTAGTGGTTAATGCTGTTGACAGAGTGGGAAGGATGAATTTTTCTCAGGGGAAAAAAAAAACAAAAAAAAAGCCCCAAATCCACAACACATCCCCCTGAAGGTGTCCAAGGAACGCCTGGACATGGCACTCAGTGGGGCTGGGTGACAGGGTGGAGATGGGCACAGGTTGGACTCGATGGTCTTGGAAGGCTTTTCCAACCAAAATGATTCTGTGATCCTGTAAGTTGATTCCTGCAAATGCAGCATAGGGTGGGTGACCTTGAGTGTAGTAGCAGCTAAACAAGACAATACCAGCCACCTGGATGATAGAAGAAGAAGAAAACATTAAAGGAAAAATATTGTGGTCCTGAGCGAGCCAGAGCTAAGATTAGTGTATGTGTGAAAAGAATTGCAAGGTCAAGCTGGAAAGCTGCTTGAAGCATGATTGTTCTTTGTGGCTGAAGGCAGCCACGGGAGTGTCTGTGTGGAATGTGTGCAGATAAGTAACACCTG
Organism: Chiroxiphia lanceolata; assembly: GCF_009829145.1. Lineage (NCBI taxonomy): Eukaryota > Metazoa > Chordata > Aves > Passeriformes > Pipridae > Chiroxiphia > Chiroxiphia lanceolata. Next base: position 846,211 of record NC_045671.1, on the reverse strand, counting down.
GCCTGGCTTGATAGCTCGGACCTTTACTCTGTATAAAAATGGAGTAATAAAGTTACAAGAGAGCTCTGCCTGGACAAAGTCTGTCTCCCGTGGATTCATTTGCCCAAAAAGGTGCTGAGTGAGGGACCTTTGCCACACTTGGGTAGGCAGTTTGAGCTTGGCCTTCTGCAGAAACACTGTCTGATACGTGTTGATAGACTCCAGCATTTCAGCTCAGCTAAAGAGGTGCCTTATTAAGTAGAGGAGTGATCCAGTGAATTTTGTCTTCTCTGTGTTCAAGTTTGAATGGGTAGCTAGTTTGGTTAGTAGTTTCAGACGCAGCATTTTTTTTCCTTCTAGCTCTTTGCACACTGTAGTCACTACTTCTAGAGTTGCAATATTAATTGCACTGTTACAGAACGGCGCGTGTTTGCTTGCTTTCCTGGGCAGATGCCTAACAAAAAAACAGCTAATAACTTTCTTCCCTCGCGTTTCAGGCGGCAGCAGCGGGTCTGAGCTATGTTGGGGCATACGTCATTAACACCTACAAGAGCTATGACAACTTCCTGCAGGACAAGTACGCCGTGCTGCCCGCCGTGATCATCATCTGCGTGGCTGTGGTGATGTTCGTCATTGGGCTCATCGGCTGCTGCGCCACGTTCCGGGAGTCTCGAGTTGGTCTGGGGCTGGTGAGTGTTGCACGTTCTTGAGTGTCTTCTTCTTCACGCCGCTGCACGGTGTGGGAGGTGCTAGGCTAAACCTTGGGACGCACGAAACAGAAAGTGAAACGTTATTGGGACGTACACCACTGAAGCACTGCTCGTTTGCGTGAGTTGTGTACTGCTGTGACACACTGACTGATGGTGAGTGAGGCACAGCCTGAATTATTAGTGACACTAATACCCCCTGCCGTGGACAGCCTCATGGCTCTGCCTCTGATGAAGAGGAGTCTGGAAAGCACTGAGTTCTGAGAAGGTTTGGGTTGGAAGGGACCTTAAATATCCTGTTCCACCCCCCCGCCATGGTCAGGGACACCTTCCACTAGACCAGGTTGCTCCAAGCCCCGTCCAACCTGGCCCTGGACAGGGATGGGGCAGCAACAGCTTCTTCTGTTCTAAATTATTTTCTGTAACTACTTTGGTTGTAGAGGCCACAACAGATAACAATAACTTACTGCTATAAATTAATGTGAAGTGTAATGTGCAGTTGAATTCAAATGCTGTGGAATTCTTTCTTAAAGTCTCTCTCTTGTATTTGCAGTTCTTGGCCATTATCCTGGTTATCTTTATTGCAGAGGTATCCGCTTTTGTCCTGGGATTTGTTTACAGGGAAAAGGTAAGCAAAGAATTAGCATCTCTCTCTCAACTTAAAAGTAAAGAAAAGGTCTTGCATTGTTGGATCATTTTTAATATATCCAGTTTTCTGGTACTTCATCCCCTATCCTGCAACCGGCAGAGCAAGTGGAACCAGCAGGGGAGACAAAATATGATTCTGGTTCAGTGTTACCTGAATTTTATCCACATAGCTTGGTATTTGTTTTTGTTGGGACAAAGATGTTTTGCATTTTCTGCCAGATAAAACTCTTATGGCTCATGTTAAAACCATCTGCATATTTTTTCCTTCTTTAAATAGGTAAAAACTGACGTGCAAGGCACGATGCGCTCGGTCTTTGAGCAGTATGATGGGAAAAACCCAGAGTCTACAGTTGTGGATTACTTGCAGGAACAGGTAAGAAAGTATTTAAATTGTCCTGGGAGTTATTTGGAAAAGAACAGTTGGGTCCTAAAGAAGGAATTTAGGCTGGAAAAGGAGGGGAGGAGATGTCTGTGGTGATATCCTGGAACTCGGCTCTGTGTTTAGCATCTGGTTCTCCAAGGCAGCTGAGGGTGCTCCCCACTTTGCAGAGGTGGTGTTTTCAGGCTCCTGGTGTGAAGTTCACGCAGTGAATGATTGTGTTGACGGAGTGGCATTTGGATCAGACCAAATAAGCAGTACAAATGAGTAACTGCTGCTGAGAACACTGCCCCACGGAACAGAAAGGTGACGGAAGACTCTGTCCTGCAACTTGTTGCTTTCATACTGGAGCTTTCACAAAGAGTAAACCGTGAAGGATGTAATGATGTATGAAAGGAGGTTGATTTATTGTGTTTGTGGTTGTTTTCCTGAAGCACTGCTGCTTGTAAATCTGCTGCATACGAAGGGCACCTCTGGCCCACGATGCCTAAGAGAGGTTTAACTCAACGTGAACCTTCATATATATATATAATATATATGAATAAATGTAATACATATATTCATACATCCCTGTAACTGCCCTGTATTTGGCAGCTTCACTGCTGTGGGGTGAAGAACTACAGTGACTGGACGACCACACAGTGGTTTAATTCCACTGGGAACAACAGTGTCCCTCTGAGCTGCTGCCAGCAGGATGTGAAGAACTGCACAGGGCATCTGGATCAGCCACAGGAGCTCAACACCCGGGTGAGGATGAGGGGCTTGGGGTCACTGCTGGACCATGGTCACTCTCAGCCAGCAGGAACCATGGAGGAAAGCACGTCAGGCTTTAGGGATATGCCCACAGCTATCTGGGCCAGGGGAGGAGACTCGTGGAGGATTGACCGTGCTGAATCTGGAGGATGAAGATGCTCCAAGGGCTGGAGCACTTCCGTGGTGGAGGCAGGCTGGGAGAGCAGGGGGTGTTCAGCCTGGAGAAGAGAAGGCTCCAGGGAGACCTTGGAGCCTCTTCCCATGCCTAGAGAATGCCTGTAAAGAAGATGAGATCAAACATTTTAGCAGGGCCTGTTGTGATAGGGCAAGGGGTGATGGTTTTAAACTAAAAGAGGATCAATTTAGATTAGATATAAGGATGAAGTTCTTTACAATGAGGGTGGTGAAACATTGGCACGGGTTTGTCCAGAGAAGCTGTGGCTGCCCCATCCCTGGAAGTGTCCAAGGCCAGGTTGGACGGGGCTTGGAGCAACCTGGGTTAGTGGAAGGTGTCCCTGCCCATAGCAGGGGGTTGGAACAGGATGATCTTTTAAGGTCCCTTCCAACCCAAACCATTCTGTGATTCCATGAACTCCATAGCAGGTTTTTCAGTCTGGAGAAAAGCCCCTAGGTTGAGTTTTATAGATACCATTCCTGCTCTTCCTGTCTTTGCGTTTTGGGCACTTCCTTAAGTGACCTGAGCTAGAGGAGATTGGGAAGCAGCAAATGTCAGTGGATTGTGATTTGTCAGTGCTTCTCCTCAGGCTGTCAGGTCTGGAAGACAAGAACAGAGTCCCTCAGGTCTGCAGTGGTTGATTAGACAGGCCTTGCTTCCTTTAAGGGGTTGGGGAGGAAAAGAAAGAAAAAAGTCCAGCTGAATTAACATCATTTAATAGGTTTTCACCTGTCTCTTTCCTGGCAGGGCTGTGCGGAGGAGCTGGAGTCTGGGCTGCAGAGCGTTATCAGCTATGCCATGCTCGTGATCCTGGGGTTTGCCATTGTAAAGGTAAACGTTTCTGTCTCTTCCCTCATGGAAAACAGTACTGCCTGCCCTTTGATCTTGGGGCTTTTTGTTCTGCCACGTCTCATCAGCCTTTTTTCTGGCTCTGAAGTAAGACTCTGTTCCTCACTTGTGTTTCCAATTGTCTCCATTCCATCTGCCTAACAATTGAGGGGAGGGATCCAAAAAGATAGTAGGGGATATGGGATGGCAAGTCAATGGAGAATCCATTTCATCATAGTACCATAGAATGGTTTGGGTTGGAAGATCTTAAAGATCTTCCAGTTCCAGCCCCTGCCATGGTCAGGGACACCTTCCACTAGACTAGGTTGCTCCAAGCCCCATCCAACCTGGCCTTCAATACTTCCAGGGACAGGGCAGCACAACACAACTGTGCCAGGGCCTCACCACCTTCATAGCCAGAAATTCCTTCCCAATATCCCATCTAACCCTGCCCTCTGGCAGTGGGAAGCCATTCCTCTTTGTGCTGTCACTCCGTGCCCTTGTCCAGAATAACCCCAGGCTTTCACTGAAAGATAACTAGGAATTAATGTGGATGTATAAATTAACGGGGGAAACCAGGGAGGAAAATGTTGAGCTGGAACTGTTACTGGAAATTGATATGCAAAAATGCCGCTTTCTGTAGATTTCTAAGTGTTTTTTCAGTACAATGGAGTCCTCTAATATACAGGTGTTGAGTCTGGTGACTGAAACAACAAATACAGCACTAAATCTTTTGGGCACTCTCTCTTTCCAGTTCTTTGGCATGCTGAGTGTCTGTGTGCTGACTTGCAAGAAAGAAGAAAGTGGATACCAGCCTCTTTACTCAGGGGTGTTTGCTTAATAAACGGCCAAGATCAATTTTTCTTTTGCTTCCTGATGATAAAATAGACTCATGACCATACCACAGCTTGGATTTGTGACTTCAGATAGCACCAGATGGTGTTACAGACTCCAGAAAGAAACGTACTTCTGCCCTTCTTCCCTCTGCCCTGAAGACAGAAACGTGCAGCAGAAACTTTACATTTTAATCACTAGACTGGTGGAGACTGCAGGAGGGGTTTCAGTTATCTGCACAAGCCTCAGATCATTCCCCTGGCGAGGTTTAAACAGCAAAAGAAACTTTAGAACGCCAGGCTTAAATATGCTTCATAGACATGGGGATTTTGTGATATGTTTTCTCTATATCTGTACAGTTGTGCAGTTTGTTTTTGGGTTTTTTCCCCCCTCTTTCTTACGGTCATTTGTTGTAATGCTGTTTACTGCAGAGGCTGTTAGTGCAAGACAACCCTGTGTTTAAAGTCTAGAACAGACATTTGGGTTGTTTTTTGAAGCAGCTATCAAATGTGAACAACCCCAGGTTAGGAGGGGATGTGTGTTTTGAGCTTCTGGGCTCAGAACATCTCTGTTTGCCTTATTTTTTATCTATTTCTTAATTATTGACATTAAAAAAATTTACCTCCTTTTACTGATGCTGTTATGGTTTGCCTGTGCAGACTGTGTCAGTCCATTTAATGTGGGAGTTGCCAGAGTTAGGGGATGAATCCAGCATGGAAGATGGGAGTCACAGGACATGTTGTCTCCATGTGGTTGTGTAGATGGGACTGCTGCTTTCACTGTCCCATGGAAGCTTTGACCACCTTTCTCCACTAGAAAATGTTTAAAACATGCATTATTTTACAGAGCCGTTTTAATAACCTGCTGTAGCTCTGCATTCGCACATTTTCCTTTTTCCTTAATTCCACTGGATGCGGTCACTGCGTGGATTTAACATGGTCCTTGCTTTAACGTGTTCCTTCTTTAACTTGTTTCTATGTTAATCTGTTTATCAGCTTTTCAGGATTTGGGGAGGGCAGGAATTACCAGCTGTTCTGTATCAGGGAATTGTGGAAAAGCAACACAGTTTTTGCCTTTTCTTTTTTCCCCTTGGAGAGATAAGCAGCCTGTCCTTACCAATAAACCTTTACATTTGTAGCTAATTAGAAAAAATTAGTTCGGGGTAAGTCTAAGCTGTTATCTCCATCCCTACCCCGAGAAAGAAGAAAAGCAACGGGTGACGTTGTTCTACGGGAAACAGACCATGTATATGTTGAAAACTGACTTAATTGTTATTGAGGGCTCTCTCTTCTGTTGAATGCCGAAATAAACTGAATTTGTGTAATCAAGTAAAAAATGTGGCGGGTTTCTGTTGGTTCCTGGCGGGGGGAGAAGGTCTCTGGGGTGCAACCGGAGCGGGCGCCCCTCACGGCTGCCTCAGCCATCCCGCCTTCCCTTCCCTGCTCCCCTCAGCGATCCCGCCTTCCCTTCCCTGCTCCCCTCAGCGATCCCGCCTCCCCTTCCCTTATCCCCTCAGCGATCCCGCCTTCCCTTCCCGCTCCCCTCAGCGATCCCGCCTTCCCTTCCCGCTCCCCTCAGCGATCCCGCCTCCCCTTCCCTTATCCCCTCAGCGACCCCGCCTTCCCTTCCCGCTCCCCTCAGCGATCCCGCCTTCCCTTCCCGCTCCCCTCAGCGATCCCGCTTTCCCTTCCCGCTCCCCTCAGCGATCCCGCCTCCCCTTCCCTTATCCCCTCAGCGACCCCGCCTTCCCTTCCCGCTCCCCTCAGCGATCTCATTCCCTTCCCTGCTCCCCTCAGCGATCCCGCCTTCCCTTCCCGCTCCCCTCAGCGATCCCGCCTTCCCTTCCCTGCTTCCCTAAGCGATCCCGCCTTCCCTTCCCGCTCCCCTCAGCGATCCCGCCTTCCCTTCCCTGCTTCCCTCAGCGATCCTGCCTTCCCTTCCCGCTCCCCTCAGCGATCCCACTCCGTTCCCTGTTCCCCTCAGCGATCCCGCCTTCCCTTCCCTGCTCCCCTCAGCGATCCCGCCTTCCCTCCCGGCTGCCCTCAGACCTCCCGCCTCCCTTCCCGCTTCTCTTCTCTGCTTCCCTCCGCGATCCCGCCTCCCTTCCCTGCTCCTCTCAGAGCTCCCACCTCCCTTTCCGTTTCCCTCAGCGATCCCGCTCTTCTCTTCCTGCTCCCTCAGCGATCCCGCCTCCTTTCTCGCTTCCCTCAGAGTTCCTGCCTTCCCTCCCCTCTCCCTTCAGGGATCTCGCCTCCCCTCTCGGAGCTCCCGCCTGCCTTTCCCGATCCCCTCAGCGCTCCCGCCTTCCGCCCTTCTCTCCCTGCTCCCTCAGCGCTCCAGCCTTCCGCCCATCCCTTCCCGCCCTCCCGCCCTTTCCTGCTCAGAGCTCCCGCCTTCCCCCCGTTCCCTCTCCTCCCGCTCCAGTCGAGTTGCCTTGTCCCCTGGCTTAATTTCCTCGCCTTTTGCAAACGTAACTAAATGGTGTCAGATAAATTCTGCAACAGCAGTTGCTTAATGAAGGAAAGAACTTCTGTGTTTCAAGCAGCGCGTAGGATTACATCATCCAAATAAATATGCATCAGGCAGGCGGGGACTATGTGTTAGGAGGGCGTGTTCATGTATTTTTTACTATATAGAAGTAACTTTTTACGCTTTGGCGGGTTTTGTGGAAACCTCCGCCTTGCACCCCGGGCAAGAATAAACAGTTATGTCCTTTCCAAACTACACTGCGTGTCTTTAAAGAGCTCCTAACAAGCGCTCCCGATCCCCTCGAGAGCTCCCGCCTCCCGCCCTTCCCTTCGCGCTCCTCCCTCCTCGGGGAGGACGCTCCGCCCTCCTCCTGCCGCGCACGCGCCCTTCCCGCCCCGCCCCACGCCCGCCCGAGCGCGGGCGGATTCGAACGGGACCGCCCGCGGGATCCGCTCCCCGCGTCCCGCCGCTCTCCCCTCGTCCCGCCGCTCTCCCCGCGTCCCACCGTTCTCCCCTCGTCCCGCCGCTCTCCCCGCGTCCCACCGTTCTCCCCTCGTCCCGCCGCTCTCCCCTCGTCCCGCCGTTTTCCCCGCGTCCCACCGTTCTCCCCGCGTCCCGCCGCTCTCCCCGCGTCCCGCCGCTCCCCTGCTCCCTCTCCGGCCCCCGCGGCGCCCGGAGCGGGGGTGGCACCGGGAGAAGACTCGCGCTGGGTCCCGCGCGTCGTGAGGAGAAACGGGCGCTGCCGCCGCTGCCGCCTGTGGGGGTGATCTCGGTCCCCCCTCAGGGTGTCCTTGATCCTTCCCAGTATATCGGCTTCCCTCAGGTACGGAGTGTGGTAAAAGCGGCGGGTGTGTCTAATAGCTGATTTAGTAAAGCGCGGTGGTTCGATAGGGTTGTAAGCGAAAAGAGAAGTAAAAGCTTCGTTTCCCTGTGCGAGCCGCCGGAGGGAGCTGTGTGAGCGCTCAGTGCAGGGCCGCGGCGTTAAATGCGAGGGGTTTGTCACGTTTTATAACCTTTTTTTGTCGATTATTGCCTGTAATAGGGCTAACAATTCTATTACTATGCTCTTTTTTGTGCCTCCATACTCTGCTAACACATTTTATTTTTTTTTTAAACACACCTTTAAATATTAATCACTGATGTAATCTCCCAGAGAGAGACTTACAGAAGTCATTTGGATAAAGCCGGTATTTCTTGTTTATTTCAGTAAATTTCCAACTCCTTCATTAGTGGGCACTTCGATATAATTCCCGGTTTTATGAGGAGTTGCAGCACTGATATCGCACACTGCACTGATCTCCAGAGTTCAGGGAAATTTATTGTCTAATGTCACTCACTTTGTGCTTCCCCTCCTGCCTTCAAAATTCAGTAAGATAAAAGAGAATTACAGCATTTACTGCTTCATTTAAGTTCCCTTTCCTTCTTTGGCAGATCGGAGTCCTTCTGAAAACTCTGCTTTTGTGCGTAGTCTTAAATTACTGCCTTTGTTTTTGTTCCCCTTCAGCGTGATGGCAGAGGATATGGCATCCACAATGATGGAAGATCTCTGCTTGCACATCAACACGAAGATTTCAAATATTAAAAAGTCCTTTCAATTAAAAAAATTAGGTAAATGAGATTAACAGTGGGGGTCGGTTTGCACCCCACTTCAAGAAAAACGTTGAGGGGCTGTAGAACCGAATGGAGCTGGGAAGGGGCTGGAGCAGCAGGAGGGGCTGAGGGAGCTGGGGGGGCTCATCCTGGAGCAAAGGAGGCTCAGGGGGGACCTTCTGGCTCTGCAACTCCCTGACAGGAGGGGGGGAGCTGGGGGGGGGGGGTCGGGCTCTGCTCTCAGGGAACAAGGGACAGGAAAAGGGGAAATGGCCTCAGATTGTGCCAGGGGGGCTTAGGTTGCATACTGGGAAAAATTGCTTCATGGAAAGGGTTGTCCAGCCCTGGCACAGGCTGCTCGGGGCAGTGTTAGAGTCCCCATCCCAGGAGGGAGTTAAAAGCTGTGTGGATAATGCACTTTGGGACAGGGATTAGTGGTGGCCTTGGCAGTGCTGGGGAATGTTTGGACTCCGTGATCTTAGAGGGCTTTTCCAAATTAAATGATTCCATGAGCTCTGTTGGCTGTGTGGAGCACTGACAGTTTGACTTGCTGCTTCTCCTGGGTGGGAGGATATGGTGATTGGGGAGTGTAGATTTAGTAGGTAAGCACTGCTTGTGGAGGGGAGGGAAATGGGATTTTGTTGTGGAGTTTTTTTGTGTTGGGTTGTTTTTTTTTTTTGGAGATTTTGTGGCTTAACATTCTCTCTTTGTCAGGTGAAGGAAAATGCCTCAAACTTCATGTCCGTAAGATAGGAAAAGACATGATCTTCTTGAATGATCTCCTGGATAAAATGGAAACTGAAGTTAATCAGCAAGAAAAACTGAAGAATTTGCTACAAGTAATATTTTTTGTTGTTTTTTTATAAAATACTAAAAGATTCAAAGAAATCTTTGATAAGTGCGTAGTTGGTTTTTTTCCAGATCCTCAGTGGTGTGTTTGGATGCACGTTCTTAGAAGAGAAACTGGGGTTTGAAACAGCCTTACTGATGACATATTAAGCAGTTCTCCAGATAATGAACATTAAAAATTTTATTTTTCAAGGTTTATACACGGAATCACAGAATCACAGAATGGTTTGGGTTGGAAGAGACCTTAAAGCTTATCTTTTTCCAACCCCCTTGCCGTGGGGCAGGGACACGGTCTGCTGTCCGAGGCTCCTCCAAACCCCATCCAAAACCTGGCCTTGGACACTTCCAGGGATCCAGGGGCAGCCACAGCTGCTCTGGGCAACCTGTGCCAGGGAGGAATTTCTTTCTAATATTTAATCTAAACCTTCCCTCCTTCAGTTGGAGACCATTAGAAGCATGTCTTTACCACTGACCTTGAGAACATGTTATACATCTTTCCAAGAGCTACAAAAAACTGTTTAATTGGAATATTTATCTATTCTAGTGTGTGTCTGCAGTGCCTTCCTGTGTTAAGTCTTTGGGGAATGGGTTGTTTGGGGAATGTAGGTGAGTGTGCTGTGGTATCTCTTCGTCACTACCACCATTCCCCAGCCCAGACCTTGCTAGTTGTGTATTGTTAACGATTTGCATTTGCCTGCTCAAATTTCTCAGGCACTTTGAAGGCAAGGGCAGACACCCCTCACTCTGTTTCTCTGAGCTTTACTACTTTCTTTTGGGAAATGATGGGGTAAAGAGGCAAGATGACAGGGAGAGAGCAAAGGACACCTCTTAATAAAGCTGAAAAGTAACTTAAATTGCCCTAATTTTACTTGCTTGACGTCGGTAGGTTCAGATTTCTGATGAAGTCTCACATCAATTTCAGGAGCTCCAGCAGGCTGGTGAGAGAGATCTAAATGAAGCACAGCACCTCCTTGAACACGTTCCTCCCCACCTGCCTAAGCCAACTCAGAGCTGGTATGTGGTACATGAGCATGGGGGGTGTCAGGCTGCTCCTGGCAGTGTCTGGGTGCAGCATTGTGCAGCTCTGCTCCTTTCACTCTACACTGACTCTGAAATTTTGGGAGCCAAGGTTGTATCTGTCGATTCTTTATTTTGCTCTTGTCCAGGCTCTTGCTACCACCCTAAAAAATCCATCAGGTGAAGTCCATAAAATGGCAAGTTGTTCCAATGGAAGCTTCCAGTGGCAGGTGTGATGCAGTAGAAAGCAAGGGCTTCTATGGATGTAAACACTCCTTGCTTTAAAATCACAAACACGCTGATTTTATAACTGTAGTGCCTGTGGATTGAAGGGTGGGTAAGTGATCCCAATGCTAGGTCATTAGAACTGAAGTTCACCCCTGGCCTTCCAAACACAATTAAAAAAAAATCCTCTAACTTGATCATCTTTCTGAGGGGCTTTGAATTATCGTCGGGGGGTTTTTATTCTCCTTTCCCTGCAGCAACCTGACATTTATTTCATGACATCCCCTGCCTTGGAGAGGGCTGTGGTAAGAAGCTGTTCAGAATCAAGTAGCTCAAGTGTGAGAATGGCACACAAGTACGTGAGACAGCAGCTGGTATTCAGAAGGCTGCTAAGACATTGTAACTCTGACTGAGTTTCTCAGCTCTTTCTCTGGCCTCTTGGAATTGCTTTTTATTTATGAGTGATGTTAGTGTATGCCAGGTGGGGGTTTCTTCCAGAGTCTTAATATCTGGGGATCCCAGGACTTGTTTCTAGCCTTGTACCTTGTAAACTGCCTGATAATGGCAGTTTATCAGTCTGTTTGAACTCAGTGCTTCCAATATGTGCCCTCAATATCTCAGCATTATACCTTGGTCTGGTTCCTGATACCAGACAAGCCTCAGGCTGAAAACACTTCAGGTGTATTTCAGCAAAGCAAAAGGTTAAGTGTGTGGAAATAGGGTTCCAGAAGAGAAAAGTTAGATGTAATTTTAGTTGGCATGTAGCAATATTCTCATTGGTGTAGGTACTGCTTTTATAGAAACTTAGATTAGTCTTAGCTGGTGGAGAGATGACTTTTGCAGGAGCTTTTTCTGATTGCAGTTCTTTAGACATGAGCCCTCAGTTTAGGAAACAGTCTCTCAAAATGTGTCTAGGGGTGTCTTGTTCCTTTTCAATTTAAATGTTACTTTTTATGTGTGTGTGAGAGAATCAAAGTCCTTCAGAAATTACCGCTGGGGTTCTGCCTTTCTTGTCATAACCTACTTTCTTAATTTAGGAAACCCTTTGCCCTAAGTTTGTGTCAGCTCCTGGAAATTGTTTAGATGCAAATGAGGCTTGTTTAGTGATTGTGCCACCTCTGATATCAAAAAAATTCTTTGGGATGTTGGTTTCCCTTCCAGTCTTGTCCTGCTTGTGATCAAGAAGTTAATTGTGTTATGACTTTAGCTGGTCCTTCCTGTTCTGGACAGAACCACATATGTAAAACCAGCCAAGCTTTTCTGATAATTTTCTACAGACTGTGCTCTGCCAGCTCACAGCTGCTGTTCCGTCAGTGTCAGTTTGTTGTTGGTTTCTCCTGGGAAATAACACATTTTATGTTAATGCCATTTGGCAAAGTATGCTTTCTCCTTTTGTCCTCATCTTGTCAGTTCTTGATGTTCACCGTGTTGTGCGGTGGAGGGTCAAGGAAGTGCAAGACAGGACATAATTGATCAGAATCCACCATATCACTGCTGATAATGTTTTCAGTCCTCTTCTCCAAACCTTCCTCCACTGACCTCCTCCATCTCTGTTCCCTTATGTCCCCACATGTGTGGAGATGGGGGTACTAATGGACTGCTGAGTGACTGTCATGAGATAATGCAGAAAGCAGAGCCAGCACTTGAAGGCTGGTGAGGCAGGCCTTGAAATCCCCAGGAGAGTGAAAACACCCACGCAGATGAATTGAACGATTCATGGCTTTAGCTGTTGTTTCTCTCCTGCGTTCTTGGGGTTTTCTTTTCTTGTTTACCAGAGGAATCTCACTGAAATAAAAAGCAACTTCAACGTCTCTCAAAGCCCTTGTATCCCAGGTGTTTACTGAGAGCAGTTTATCACTATGCCAAGGCTAGATTTTGTAAACAAGCGTCAGTTCTTTCTTCTCGTCCTCCAGGTCACGGTGAACTGTGTCTATACCACGTCACTGCAGCAGTACAGGGTCAAGGGATTGGGTGGAAACACAAAGCAAAAGCACCTGGGGATGAGGAACCGTGTAGAACCATTGTTGCAGTAGGATGGATGCCAGGAGACTGGAGCGTGGGAGGAGTGAAGTTTCAAGATGTGAACTCTCTTCCCTTTGTCCTTGTTTTTATCCTTCCATTCCAAACCTACCCCCAATACCACCCAGAATCCCCCCTGCTTCGCTTTCCCTCCTCTTTGTTGACATTCCCTGCTACCTCCAAGGATGCCAGGATTCGTTTTGTTGTTGATGTTCTGATGTAAACAGATGTTTTTCAGATGTTCACATCGGAGTAGGTTTGGCTGTTGGTGCCTGGGGTTTCAGAAGGGCTCTGGGTTGTGTCAGGCTGCTCCTGTCACTGGCCAGGCCGTTTGAGAGTCCAGCAGGTGGCACTCCCTGTCCTCTCCGTGGCACTTGCCTTTCCTGGGATTGGGACACCGAGCCTGGGTGTGTCACATCAAGTGACACCTCGAATCCCAGCCCCGGGTCAGCAGACGGGGCACTGCTCTGCCGTTCGCTGGCTGTGGGGCCCCACGTCAAAAAAGAATCTCTTATGGGAAGGTCAGATCAAAGTGGAGGATCAGTTTCTTGTGCCAGGTCAGCTCTGTACTGCTTTAGTTAATTTTGTTGTACACCCCAATAATGTCTGTATGTTCCAACAGCCCAAATGCACCCTCTTTGCTGTCCTCATGCCAAGGAGCCTCTAGGTGGGTGGCTGGGAAATCACTCTGGGTTTGAGGCTCTGAGCTGAGCCTTTAGAGGAAAAATAATGCTCTAATAACCACTCAGAGCAGGAAATTCTTTGACTTTGGGAATCTTGCAAAAAAAAAAAAAAAGAAAATATGAAAAAAATCACAGTCTGCTGGGTGTTGTTGAATTTCTTTACTTCAAAAGACTAATGGATGAGTCAGGCTTTCCAAGATTTGAACTTGTTTCAAAGAGCTCTGAAGTATTTCAAATCTGCAGCTCTGTGCTGTGGTTCATCTGATAAAAAGCCAGGCCTGGTGTTCTGTGAAATGTAATGGTACATTGAATTCTGAGCTGCACCGTGCTGTGCTTGGACTGCTTCCAACTCACCTGCCAGCAGTCTTTGTAGCAGAGAAACCAAGAGCTGTAATGCAGTCACCTGAAGGGTGCAGTCTGAAATGGGGAGTAGGCTTGCTTTATTTATTTCTGTTTTGCAGAATATCATTAATTCTGTTCATCCAGCTTAACAGATGGATTAGGATTTACATCTCTGAGTGAGCAGACTCCATAATGTAATGGAATTCTCCTTACTACTTGTCTGCTGTTTATACACTTAATATTCATTCATTTCACAGCGTCACCGTGCCAACTGTGAAACACGAAGGACAAACAAAAGTGGCAGAACCTGAACCTGCTAAGAAACCTGCAAAAGAGAAAAGAGTCATTAAAGAAATACCGTTAATAATGGCAGAAGAATTTGAGGCTGTTCCTGCGTAAGTAAGCGTGGCTTTCCTTACACCCTGCCACGTCAGTTTGGGTGGCAAACACAGGTTTGGGAACGTGACCTCTTGCAGAACTGGGACTGACACAGATGGCTTGAAACTTTAAATATTCCGCAGGGTGAGACACCACGATAATAGCTCCAAATAGTTGAAATGCAGCACTGGCAAGCCTGAAAATGAAATTAATAGAGTCTTCCCTTTTATTGGGAAGATCAGAACTAATCAGTTAAAACCCAAACTTCTTATTGCAAAAGTCACTGTAATTGTGTGAACAGAAATTTATTAGCTAACAGGTGAATTCTCTTCTTGTTTTGAGGACTTACAGGAAAAAAAAAAAAAAGAGCCATGATCTCATAAGATGAAAGGTTTGTTTACAGCTAGAAGGAAAAATAATCATAAATGCTGGTTTTATTTGAACCAGTTATTGGTTTCTGGAACTTCAGTTCTTGATTTATCAATCTGTTTTCAAATAGCAAAGGAAATCAAACTTGTTTCAAGGAGAAAACGCTTTGCACTGAAATTCCCAAATTTCTTCAACAGAAAGCTGTGGGTATTTTTCCCTAACATCGGGACCTGATTCATGGATATCCTTGTCTGAAGTCTGTCTTGTAGGAATAACTTTTTCTAAATGGCTTTTTGGGGGCAAGGATAAATATTTCTGCAAAAAAGGAGAAATTTCTCTAAGGCTAAACTGTTATTGAGGCTCTAGATTCGGTGTGTTCCCTCACAACACCCGTTTCAATATGAAATATGTTTTTGAGTCTGTATTTTGCTTGAGGCTTTCCAGTAGTTTTTCCTGCAGCTTTCAAAATTTTCGGGTGAGTCGTGTCCGTTTTCTTTCTTATCCTGAATGTTGAGCTAATGATAAAGGACTTCTGGTTACCTCTTAAAAGAGCATGCACCTGGTACTTTTTATTCTGCAGATCACCTCTAGTATTTTTTATATTTACTCCCTGAGGTAGTTCTCTCCTGATAAAATTATGGAAGGGTAAAGCCGGGGCATGGGAGTCTTTGGTGTTTATCTCTGCTCTGGCAAGAGAAGTAGACACAGACCATTCCAAGTAGACATTATTTTAACTTCCACTTAAAGCTATGGTCTTCCACATCACAGGGCAGGCAGTTGTGGCACTTGGGGGACATGGGTTAGTGGTGGCCTTGGCAGTGCTGGGGAAAGGGTTGGACTTGATGATGTCAGAGGGCTTTTCCAGCCTACAGGATTCTGTGATCATCCTTGAAAACAGAAGGTTTTCCTCTGCTGTTCACGGACACAGAGGATGGGGACAGAGGCCAGATGGATCCTTTTCCTGCTCATTGCAGGCTTATAGAGAGGTTATATCTTAGACTGTGCTGGTGGAGCTCTAGAAATAATTTTATTCAGCTGGGAAAAGCATGTTTGTTCTGTGGAGGAAGATTTACATGAATTTACATAGATCTATTAATCTACCAGTATTACTGTTGCCTGGCAATGTTGTAGTACAAGATTGAGGGAGTACTTGTGATTTCACACACTGTTTGATCAAATCTAAGCAGCAAACATTTGTGACCCAAATTTTCTTGCACCAAACATATTCCCTTGGATGAACAAGGATTGGGTTCAGATCCCAGTTCTCCAGGTCAGCACTGGTTCTGACCTAGGATCACAGTTGGACTCGATGATCTTAAAGGTTCTTTCCATCCCAAACAATTATGTGATTCTATTCTGTGGTCAGAGACTTGCAAATTGTCTTACCCTTCAAATCTGTTCCAGAAAGGCATTTTTTTGAGGAAGAGAAAGGAAATTTCTTGGTATCCGTCTCAGTTAACGCTGAGTTCAAGGCAAAGGAAGAAGCTTTCTTTATTCTGTGTCTAAAATTCTTGCTGCTTTCTAAAATGTTTACCGCTTAAAATATTTTAGAATCTGCACATTCATTATAACTCTCGAGTTTCAGGAGATGGTAACTTGAGGGAATATGTTTCTCTTAGCCTAAGCATTTTTTAGGGAGCAGGTGGTGGCCATTAAGAGGTTTATCTCTTTTAGTGTGGTATATATGTGGTACACTGATGCTCTTCTTTTCTCTGAGGAGCACATCACTGTGCTTTGGTTTTCATACCTATGGAAAAAAATGCTTCGAAAAAGGGCTTCTGTGGATTAAAAAAAGAAATTGGGTCACTTGTTTTGTTTTTGTTTTTTTTTTTTTAAAGGAAGATTTCTGAGTTTTGCTGTTTTTGGAATAGTGATGCAGATTTTAAAGTTATTTTAAATCTAAATTAAATGGCCGGATTTTGAAATTCTCAGCTTCGTATTTTTATGTTAGTGTATGTATGGACTGAAATAAATGTCAGCATTTACAGGTTTTCCAGCCGTGGTTGGGTAGAAACATGAGAGGGCTATGAAACAGCTGGGGTTTTTATGATCCTTAGTTACGCACAGAATAAAAATTCCGCTTGGTTTTGACAGAGTTTAATTTCAGACTAAAGCATCTTGGATGCCCGAGGGCCTTCTCACAGCCCTTGTTTCTTGGGTTTAGGCAACCCAATCCTGCTTGTCTGTTTCAGCCTCAGGGTGGGTTGAGGTGCTCCCTTGGCTTTGTTAAGTGTGTTCACTGAGTGTCTATTGATAGTGGGAGCACAGGAATTTAGATTCAGGTATTTTATACCTCTGGGCTTAGCCTTCATAGCTCTCCACGTTCCCCCGTGCCTAAGGGAGGCAGACAGAGCAATAAATAGCAGTTAATGCATACAGGCAAAGCCTTCCTGTGGTTGTAGGATGTGTTGTTTATGCTGTGGCTGCATCTCAGGGGTGGTAGTGCTGGTTTTATTTCTGTGCAAAGTAGATCGTTTTTATAATTATGAAGCGGCTGCACATCCAACTTCGGTTTAGTCGAAGAAGTATCCATAAAGCTGAAAGCTGGCTTCGAGTAACTTCGTGGCAACTGAGTTTCAAACTCAGTCTGAACTAAGAGCAGTTACTTTGAATTCGGGAGGTTTTACACACCTCGTTTGGACCTGGCAGCAGGGGCTGGCTGTTAATTGAAACCTACAGCAAACACTTACTTTTAGTTGGTAAAAAAAATCCTGCCCACATTCTCGTTTGGAATATTGAACTTGTACTTGATTAGCCACTTCCTCTTTAAATTCTCTGTATGTTTTCCAAAGACCTTTGGTTTGCTGTAGCAACTGAATGATGGTCACAGGATAATTCAGGTTGGCCTGGCTCTTACTGCCATGTTTTCTGGGGGGTCGTGTTGTTATTTCAGCTTCAGATTTCATTTTTATATAATGGCTTTTCAGTTTGCAGCACTGTTCCTTTTCCTTAAAGGCATGCCTTTACATCTATAAATACTGAATAGCCTCACTTGCAAATTATCCCAGTGTTCTAGCTTTTCCACATCACTTTGGTTTTATCTTCTGTGCTTCCTGTACCTCTAGGCTGTTATCAACAGATCTTATTCTTCTAGCAGTGGTTTTATGAAATGCTCTGAAAGTTCAAAAGTGGACCTTACTGGTGCAGAACGGTGCCTGCACAGCTCAGTAGGCTGCACAATGAAATGTAGAAGACAACACAAAACTGGTAGTTCTTCAAAAAAAGCCCACCAAATAAAAGGATGTGAGATCAAACACAGGTTATTTGTGGTGATGATATGAACCAAGCTGTGCTCTTAGGCAAACACATTTCATTTCATGCGATGTTTTCTGCGAAGTCACTTGATTTTTCTGTGTTTGTAGTTTAAGTGGCACGGTATAAAAGCAACTTTTATTCCATTTTGAAAGACTTTTTACAGCTTCAACACTGGATGTATTTTACTTCATTTAGATTTCTAGTATTTCGTTTTTCTCGTTTAGAATTTGTCGTGGCTTTTTTTACCTTCAAGACTGTTAAACAATCAAGGAAATGAACAGAATTAACTGCTACATTTATTCATTAACACAGAGCGGAGGAAACTGCCTCTGACTAGGAATGGCTCGTTCAGTTAAGGCTGACGAAAGAGGAAAAATAAACAAGGAACTTTGCGGCTTTCTGGTTACTGATTTTTATTTCTATTTGTAGGTATCTGAAAGGTCGTTTAGCGTATGATCAGATTAATGCAGTTGTTCAAGAGATTAACAAGGCTGTCGTGGAGAAGTACAAGATCATGCATCGGCCTTTGAAATCTATGTGTTTTGCAGTCAGAAATCTCTACAACAGGTTCATACAAGAAGAAACTAAAGATACTAAAGGTATTTCTTTTTTTTTTTTTCCCCCCTTTTTTAGTGTCTAATTCGTAACACTTGGATGTTGCAGCACAAGTATAACAATACTGGACTTTTTTTTCCAATATTTGTGACTGAAGAGTTATCCCACAACTGATTTGGTCACTTTTTGTGTGTTTTCACTGAAAACATGTCATTTCCATGGCGTGTCGTGGCAGAAACTTTGAGTGCACGAAGATTTAGTTTGGAAATCATTACAAGTTCTGGAAACTCACAGTTTGATAAACAAAACATATGAACTGTGTTTTCAGTTTTTAAGCTAGAATGGACATAAACTATTGAAAATTTGTTCTGAAGCTGGGATGTCTGACTAATCAATTGTCCTGCAGTGGCTTTGTGGGAGAGACAGGTCCATCTGACAATCTTAAGAAGTATTCTTCTCTTAAAAGCATAGAGGGAGTGAAAATCAACCAAAATACCTTTCCCTCAATTGAAAAGAAAGTTTTGCTTGCAGGTTAGTTTTTCGAAAAATATGTAGCATGGTAAATCTCTGATATTAAAATTCCCTTTTTGACATTCCTTTCCTTCTGAGAACAAGTATGTAGTTATTCCTGGAGGGGTGTACTGCACATGCCAAACTTGGCCATGTCCTTAGAATGCCCTCATGCTTCCAAGTTCAGACATAAAGAGTGGAGCAAACTCTCTTCTGTCACACAGAAAAAGAACTTTCTCTGACAACGCCTTGGCACCCACCTCCCTGTTTTTGGCCTGGACAGAATGTGAGAACATTCTGCCCTGAGCACTCACTGTGTACTCAGGAGGCACTTCATGACAAACTGCAACTTGTTCTTGCTTTGGTTTTGTTACTGTTCAAGACTCTCAGTGTTACAGTATGGTGATTACATCACTCACTTCTGGATTCTAAATGCAGCTTTTCTGCAGGGAAGGATTGTGATCTGATGGACCTGCCTGTCACTTTATTTTGAGACCTATAGGATAAGCATAGGATCATGGATTAGTTTGGGTTGGAAGGGACCTGCAAGATCGTCTCATTCCACCCCCTGCCATGGGCAGGGACACTTTCCACTATCCCAAGTTGCTCCAAACCACGTCCAGCCTGGTCTTGGACACTTCCAAGGATCCAGGGGCAGCCACAGCTTCTCTGGACAACCTGTGCCAGGGCCTCCCCCCCCTCACAGCCAGGAATTCCTTCCCAATATCCCATCTAACCCTGCCCTCTGGCAGTGGGAAGCCATTCCCCCTTGTCCTGTCCCTCCATCCCTTGTCCAAAGTTGTTAGCTTGTCCTCCAGCTCTCCTGGAGCCCCTTTAGGCACTGGAAGGGGCTCTCAGGTCTCCCTGAAGCCTTCTCTTCTCCAGGTGAACCCCTCCAGCCCTCAGAGCATCTCCGTGGCCTCCTCTGGACTGGCTCCAGCAGCTCTGTATCTTTCTTACATTGGGGTCCCAGGGCAGGACACAGGACTCCAGGTGGGGTCTCACGTGTCATACAGAGGTCAGTGTTTAAAGGACTTTATTGAAATCATACTAAACACATGCAGCTGGATAACTTCATGTGACTGGCTTCTGATTTGGGCTCCAATGGTTTGGTTTCTCTAGACATGTTCTGCCTCAGTCTAACAACATCTTATATTAATCTGGGATTTCTTAAAATACTTGCTTCATCACCCTTAATTTACAGCATATTTTTGGTTTAACTGTTTCTGTCCTTAGAACTATAGTAAGGAGTTTGATCCCGTGGTTACTGGGACAGGCTAAACACTAGGAAGGCCCTCCTAGGCCTGGGATGCTGCTCCACGATCCACAGGAGCGTTGACAGCAGTGAAGAAACCTTTCTAGCAACTTGACAAAGCTACAGGTAGTCAGAGAGAAATTTCTGCCAGAAATTTGGGGGTTTTAAATCTGAAAGACTGAGGTGTTTCGTTTCTTCAAGCACCCGAGAGACAGCCTTATTTTCTTGTTTGTGTTGGAAAGTTGGACATTCAGCATCTGATAGAACGTGTGTGTTTGTGTGGTGGGTTGTTTTGTTTAGGGGTTTTTTTTGTGACTAATCATCCAGAAAGTCTAGAGAAAAGGTCTGGCAGGCTGTCAGACAGTTCTTATCTGGCCAGCACAAAATGATTAAATGTCTTTATCCATTGCATTTTTCAGGATGAGTTGTGCATTCATTGATTTGTTTGCTTAAATCTCTACTGTGAGTGACCCTCTACTTAGAATTCCCAGAGTTTCCCATCCTGGGCTGATTGCCAGCTGACCTGTTCTCTGATTTCAAGATGAGAAAAGATGCTGCCTGATTCATCAGGGTAAATTCCAGCCACTAAGGTGATTCAGGGAGTTTAGCTGGTTGTTTAGTGCATGGACCAAACCACCACCCTTCATCCAGCTCTGGCTTCTTCCTAAAAAAGATCCTACTATGCTGAATGTTGCTGCCCTGAATTCTGGTCAAATATAAGAAGAAATCTTGCCAAAATTCAGTACATTCTGGTGTTCCCCTGATATAACAGACTAACCAGTATGCAGGCTATCCCTGGGCTCCTAACACTTTGGGTTTAATGCCCTGTTACCAGAACTTGTAAATGGTCTCTATCCGATGGTACTCGTATTTTAAGCAGTTATGCAGGTTTTCTTCTTTTCCTGGTAAACAAACTTCACACTTCTTATCTGTATGGGAATTCAGTGGTGTTACAAGCTCAGAGATTACAGCATAGTTTCCTGTTTGGGAGAGATCTAGATTTGGACAGTTATTGTCTCTGAAAGATTCTGCTTTCTATTAGACATGTGTCACCAACTCTCAAAGTGTACCAGTCTGTGAGAAAACACTACCTGTTATTCTTCTGCTCTGGCTAAAGAATATTTTGGGGAACATTATGCTTATAAATACTCTGGGACCTTAATCCTTTACTGGCAGCTTCAGCTTTCCAGCTTGGATTAGCTGTATTCTCTCCAGTTAAACTGGAAGGACCTTCTAATATCTTTAATGGAGCATCTCTTTTTTCTGTTGTCTTAGATGTCACTGCCTCTGCCTTAAAGGATAAATTGAGGAGGGAGAATGCTATCTTATTTTTCCAAGCTGAAACACCCCCACTCCTGTGTCTTCCTTCTCATTAAACTTGGAGTCGCTTCCTTCTACCTTCCCTCCTTAAAGATAATTGGACATTTCCTTCTTATGCCTCAATTAGCACATCCCTGGTTTCAGATTGCTTTTCTTTCTTACAGTTTTGTGGAGATACATGGTTAGAGCCTTGTGCCATGTTACAGGAAGCATTAAATATACAGCCTTTTTACTAGGTCTGTAATTATCTCCTATCTGAGCAGTGGAAAAAGACTTTCTGAGTATGAAATCACAGCCATGGAATATAGCTACAGAGTGCTTAAAATTGTGGAGTCATTTAGGCTGGAACAGGCCTCTAAAAGATAACAAATTCCAACCACCATCCCAGCACCGTGTTCACCACTAAAACATGTCCTCAGTTGCCACATCCTCGCATTTTTTGAACACTTCCAGGGATGGTGCCTCCACCACTGCCCTGGGCAGCCTGAATTGTAATGAGAATTTCCTTATGGAATTAGTTAATCAGCTACAAGAAGGCATGAGCTGCCAGCTCTGTCTGATGCAGGACCCTCCTGTGCCATTTTCTTAGAGGCTGCAGGGAGGATGCTGTTTCTGTGGTTAGTCTTTTTCTTGCATTTCCTTAAGTAATGAAGAACTACTCTTTTCCAAATCGGATGGAGGTCAAAGGAATGGTGGGCTGCATGGCTCTGATGTATGCAGGGCCCTGTCCTCCTTTTTGCAAAGAGCCAATTCCAGAACTTGTGTTCCTGCCGGGAGACAGAGCTCACTGAGCGGGGCCTGAGGATGATGCAGGGTGTCTGAACTTCATGGGAAGGCTGGTAATTCTCTTTCTGATGACAAATTTATAAAGTAGAACGAAGTTCCTGAGATGGCGTGAGGCCTTCCTACTGCTGATGGCAGCTTTTCCGTCAGAATTGTTAGGAAAAGGTGGCGTTCTCACTTGTGAAACGTTAAAAGTGCATCCTGTCCTTTCTCTGGCAAAATCACTATTTGTTTTCCAGGTGAATTTTTTATTGTGGAGGCTGATATCAAGGCGTTCACCCAGCTGAAGCTGGACAAGCGCTTCCACAGCATCCTGAGCATCCTGAGGCACTGCCACAGAGTGAGAGAAGTTCGTGGCTCAAACCTGGTCCGCTACATCATCTGCTAACGAGCTTCCCATGGTCTGCCTGCCTGCCTGTGTGCACTCCTTTCCAGCTCTCTTGTTTTCTGAAAGGCAGGAGTGAGGAAAGAGGGGCAGTATCAAACGGCCTTGAGGTTATTTGAGTTTTGTTTTGAAAAGTTGAGGGGAACTACTCTCTTTTGGTAAGTTACAAATTCAAACCAGAAAGGCAACTGGTTACAGGCAGCTTTAATCACATTTTCATGTCAGCACATGAAAGTTAAATGCTCTGCATGTTAATAATTTTCTTTTTGTGTTTATGAGTTGGAGATTGTATTAAAGACTCTGGGGCTACTCAAAGGAAGCATTTGTGGTTTTTTTTTCTTAATGCCTCTAACCAAGTTCCAGATTTCCTTTTTTTAATATTTCTTCTTATTATTCTAATTGTATGTTTTGGAGTTTTCTGCGTCAGCAGGTTGACTTTTCTTCCTGTGCCATTTACTTTGTGATTTATGTAGGTTTAACTTTGAAAGTTGTAGGGAAGAAGCAAGAAGAGCCTCGGCCAGGCCCAGAGGAACCACGTCCACGTGAAAAGTGAGCACTTTGTAAGGAGAGGTCCCACATGTGGAACAGTTATGGCAGCCCTGAAAAGGAGCTTGATGGGCAAACAAGACTGAGAGACAGGAGTCTAATGTTTTAATTAATGGTATAATTGGGGGAGATGATCAGGGCCATGTGGGACAGGGCTCGGAGCAACCTAGTCTAATGAAAGGTGTTCCTGTCCATGGCAGGGGGTGAAATGAGATGGGCTTTAAGGTCTCTTCCAACCCAAGCCATTCTGGGATTCTGTGAGACCTGTTCTTAATGATTAAAACTTGCTGTTCTCAAAACATTTGATTCCTTGCAGAAAAAAGATGAAATTATATGATGGTGTTCACCCAGTGGGTGGTTGCCACTGACAGTGGTTTTTTTATACTTAGGTGGAGGCTGGGATCCTTGGGATTGCCTTTTCCTTTTGTTGGATATTAAAAACCAAAACCTTATACTATAGAACATAACCTTGGTTTTGTCTATTCACTGTGAAGTCCTGAGAGTTTCATCTAAAGTTTTTTTTCTGTTCCGGTATCACTGAACAGTTTTTTCTTTCTTTAATTTTTACTTTCCTAGTACTTGTTTTGGTCTGGGTAAGCTTGATTGCTGCATGACTTTTTTTTTTTATTTTTTTTTAACTCCTTCTTATGTTTTGTTGCGGGGATTGCAATCTGTGCTTAACTAGGTGTTGGTTAACAGCTTTCAGTCTGCTACTATGGAGTTTTTAATTTTCTAAACTATTTTCCCTCGGGCATATTCTCGCAAATGTGCTCGTTATTTTTAATTGCCTACCCTAACAGTACGTTTTCTTTTGTTTTACTTCTGAGGAAGTCTGGATTGTGGTCACTTAATGTGCCTTCCCACCTTTCTTCCTCCAAAAGTTCGTGCTGACTTGCGAGCTGGGAAAGAGCCCTTCCCAGCCATCCCAGGGGCTCAGTGAGCTCCTGTCTCCTCTCTTGAAAGGAGTTTTTTGGTGTTCCCAAAGCGTTTGGGGGGGAAACGTTCTCCTCCAGGAGTTGCCTCAAAATAGGGCTGTTTTCTGCTGTATGTTTACTTACTTCTCTCTGGCCAGTGCTCCCGGTGTCGTTCACCAGCAGACAGTGGGCAATGGCACTGGGTGCCTGTGGGTGTTTGGAGCAGCCCTGCCAGATGGTTTAACGTAATATTCCTCCCAAATACAGCCAACGTGCAGCTTCCCAGTGCTGGCTCATGCTCTGCCAGCCGTCAGCTTTGCTGCTATTTCGGCTTCTGGAGACGAGATAGAACGGAGGCAACACAAGAAAGGGATTGTCTTCCCACAGCCTTAATCTACTCTCCTTGGGACACAGCTCAGTTCATGATTTCACCCCTGTTGCTCTCTACCCCCTGGACAGCAGGAGCTGTGAAGAACAGGAGGAGTGGCTGATTAATATGTATCTAGTGAGCAAGGTTACCTACCCGCCTGGTCTAGATGAAACAGGGAACACAATGTCGGCAATAATTTGATGTGGTAAATGCCTTGGGCAGAGATGAAAGAAGTGTCTGTTGAGTTTGGCCTTGGTCAGAAATCAAAGTGAGTTCTGTTGCCTCGTGTGCACGGTGTGGGGGTCGGAGAGTGGGGGAGATGCTGTTTGACAGTGGGAAAGCAACGTTGCACAGGCCTGGCAGCAGCAGGACTGATGAGCCACCCGACTGTGCTGCTCAGGAGAGGAAAGGCCTCACACATCCCAGGGGAGCTGGGTTTTGTGCCTGTCAGAGACCCACGCCTCTGCAAAACTGAGCCAAAACCAAGCTGCTTTTTCAAAATGCTCTTTGTTCCTGTTGCTTTGCTGGTTTGTTGGTTAAAAATTAAAACAAAAAGAAAAAGGCATTTTTTTTGTTCTCCTTAATTCTTCTTTTGAAGAGGCACTAATGGAAATAATTATCTGTTGAAATCAATGCTCAGAGCGCTGGCACCCCTGAGTATTTAGCGCTGCTGTTGTTTCAGGAGGCAGTGATTTCCATCTGTGAGAGCACATGTTCCCTTTCATAGTAGCCGTGAGGAGGAAGAGAAAAGGAGCATTTCCTGTCATTCACGGGTCTTTTCTTACAGGGAGCTGATACTGAGCAAGGCTGTTGAGTAACTGTGTAAGGGAACTGGGTGGTAAAGAAAGTGATTGATGTCGAGGTCTTCGACGGAGGAGTCTCCCAGCTGAGAAAGGTTTCTCTCCCATACATGATTTTATCAAATGACCATCTGAATTGTTCTCTTAATTTAAAAATCTTAGAACCTTTTTTCTAGGATGGTGCTTGCTGTGCCTCATGGGACTGAACAATCCAGACAAACCACAGGGATTGCAGTCACAGGTCTGCTTGCCTTCCCTAGCCTGTGAAATTTGGAGTCTTTGTGTGTCACAAACAAGATGATATATATTTAAGCAGCTTAATATCCTCATAATTAGCTTTAAATGCTAACCCTTTTCCATGGCAAAGTACAGAAACAATGATGCTTGCTAATTAAAAGGTTGATTTTTTAATTATTTTTTTTTCTGTCACACAGAATTTTCTGGGAATTGGGATGCAATTAAAATGCAGGAAAACTTGTTTAAACAGAACAGCTTTAAAAATGGTTGGGTTTGTTTATAGGCAGAGGCAATTAAGCATTTTATATGTACAGACAGAGACGTGGAACAAGTTTATCCCTACATGTGTTGCTTTCAAAGCTGAATGAAACTCAGCATTTTGGAAAGATTTGGTTGAAAACAGATAATTGTGTTTGATGTATCAGGTGGTAGCCTCAGCTTCCTCAGATGGAGAACTGCACTAGAAAACTGGTTTTCCCATTTCCTCAATTCTTCGTGGATTTACTCGACGCAGATAAACCAGTGGAATATCATAGGGTGGAATAGCAACACAGTGGCTTTAATTATTTTTCTATCCCAGTTCAGTAGTGCATCTTATTTAACTGATGTGAGATTAATAAGTGATGATGAGTCCAGGCCTTTACATCACTTTGTGAACTGAAGCTACCTGGGCTCTCCTGGCATTAATTTAAGGCTGTTTCACGATCAGTAGAAGTTTTGTGGATTGATCCGTTCCGAGGTTTGCCTTTTTCACTTTCCTTTTTCCCAGATTTCAGGGGGAATTTGTTCCCACCTACCTCTTTGTGCTGGCCAGCCTCAACTCACTCCCCCCTGCTGATGCAGCTTCTCTTGCCCTGTTCAATTATGAACTAATGTTTTACGTTTGATATTTATGCAGCAGCTGAGAAACCTAAATAATTAAATTTCCCTGTGGCCTGAGCAGGCCAGGAGTTGGATGAGCTTCTTCATGGATGTGAGCTGTGCTGGCTTGAAGGATTTTTCTGGTGTAGTGGTCCCTACCTGTGGGCTCATTCCTTGATAGAACCTGTCCCACTACTCATCAATAATTCAGCTGTGGTACAGCACATCAGATTAACCTTTGGGAACGCTCTGAGGTTGCTGCTCCCTGCAACCTTTGATTTTAAAGCAGCAAAATTATTAGTTCAGAGAATAACCTTGCTTCTGGAGAGTTAATTTTGGGGCGACGGCAGTGACTTAGCATGGCTTGGTTGTTGTGCAAGTCTGAGATTTATTCAAACTATTCAAATGTTTGATTTAGTAATCCCTATTTTCCTATTTGTTTTAACAGTCTGGTTCTTTTGTGATGCCTTCAGCCATGGCACAGCTGTGTGGGGATGTCAGGAATACTGACAGAGTTGCTACAATACCCACCATGGCAGCATAAGGGCATTAAATCCCTGTCTAGTTACTCATGGATGATATCTGGGTGTCCCTTTCTTCCCAGTTACAGCTGGATGTGATCAGTTATCCAGAATTTCAAGATGCTGTGTTGATGAATTTTGTTAAAATCCAATTTCCAGATGTCGCTGATTCCCCACCTCATGCATCTAAACGCTGCCTCCCCTTCTCTTCGTGCCAGTCCTGGGATGATGACAGGCAGAGATATCCATGGAAGCAGACACTGGGGAAGGCTGGGAATGAGCTGGCCAGCAGTGGTAGGTCATAGGAGACCTGCTGGTCACAGCAGAGCGCAGATTAAAGTAGGAATCCATTCTTGAAGCTATTGCAGAGTAAGCCAATAAACATATATAAACACTGAGTTTACCAAGCTCTTACGCTAGAAATGGAAAGCAGTCAGTCAACCTCCAAACAGCACGTGTGGACTCAGCTTGGAGCCCTTCTCTGTGAGGTCCTGGTTGCCTGTTAGGGCTGATTAAAGAGAAGCCAGAAGCTGGAAGTGAGGATGGCTTCAAAGGTGTGACGAAAGGGAAAAGTAAGGAATTGGGGTTACTTAATGTAGAAGGAGATGTGGAACCGTTAATGGTGGGTTCAGGTTTATCCTCGTGGGAGCTTGAGGGTGATAAAACATGGGAATGATGCACAACCACTGGAGTCGGCTGTGCTCGAGCCTGGAGCGAGACCTCAAAGAAGTCATCATCCATCCTCTCAGACATGTGATCTCAGAGTCTGCCAGTTCAGGCTGACTGTTCTTTGAATGGGCTTGTTCCTCCTTTGTAGTGGCAGCAGCATTCTGGACGTCCTGCCCTTCCCTCTGCGAGATCTCGGGAATAATTGCGAAGGGAGAGAAGGACCCATTAACCTTTACCGTCTGCCTCTTCTCGGTGTGATCCAGTTGGTGTTTGCCTTGATGGCGATAATTACACAGAAGTATGTAATTGCAAGACAAATGTTTAATTAAGAGCAGGTTTGTTGCTTGTCTCTTGTCTGCTTCCATCTGGGAAGACTGTGGCTGTGCCGGTCGTCTTGGCAGCCTGGATCGGACGGGGCCTGACGGGCCCATCCTGCACCCTTGCAAAAAGAGTCAGGGAATAAATGCAATTAAAAGGCTAATGGGAGCCTTCATTCCCTGCTGCTGCCATGAGAGCTTCTAATTTCTAAGTAATACTTTGCCCAAGACCCCACACCTTTTGATGACACCCACTGTGGACAAACCAGGTTTATTTTATTAAAATACATAATTTGTGATGGTGTGTCCTCACGGGTCAGGTGCCTTGTAAGAAAAACTGCTCTTCCAGATGATGTAGTTATCTGCCTCCAGATGAGCTTAAATCAAAATTACATTTTTTAGCTCTTCAGCAGTGCCCAGTAATGTATTCCTGCAATATCCTAGGAGTCAGGAAGCTTTTAAACCCAAAAAACCTTAGGTTGCAAAGGCTCGATGTTTAAGCATGTCTGAATAAATTGGTTGTAAATTCTCAGCCTGTGCTGCCTCTTGGGAAGACTCATCAAGGTGAAGGTGGCCCTGTAACCTGACTGCACAGGGAATTGGCATTAAAATATTCCTCTTCTCATTGCTGTCAAGTGCAGGGGGTGTTGGGGGCAGAGCTGCCTCCCTGCCTTTCAGTAACAGCAGCGAGCATCAGCTGCTGAAATAATTTAAATATCTTTTCCCTGCGGGAAATCACATTGATCTTAATAGGGTTTTTTAATTAAATAATATGCTGACTCTTACAAGCTGGGAATGTGTTGATTTTTTTTGTGTTTATTATTTGCAGCAGCGTTTCCTTCTGGTTGTCGCTCAGTTTGCTTAAGGAGACAAAGGCTCAGGATTGCTTCCGACTGGGAGGCAGCCCCGGGACCTGCCCATAGGCTGCACCCGGGAGGATGGGGTGTGGGAATATGTATATGAGCAGCTGCAGAAGTGTTAACCCCGCAGTGAATTGCTGGAAGGTCTTGTTGCAGGATACATCCCAAACCCAGCGCCAGCGCTCTCCTGGTGAACCAGCTCCACTTGAGCTCCTCACTTCTTCCCTCCAGGCAACTGGGAAATTTGGGGATGGCTGGAGTTGCACCGTTCCTTTCCCCCGCTGATAATGAAGTGGGTAATTAGGCAGAACTGCAGCGATTTCACTGATTCTTTAGAAGCTGATGAACATAAAAATGGCCTGTTTCACCCCGTGCTGGTGAATCCCAGCTGTGAACACCCCCCCACGCTCCACGGGCAGGGCTGAACGCTGGTGCTTTGGGGCAGAGGCTGGGAGGTGCCATGGCAACGTCTCAGGCAGGAGCTGGTTGGGTATGAACCTACATGCACGTGCCAATTAAAATTTAAACAGCCTCCTATGCGAGGAGTGAGCCCGTGCGGTGGGACCCGGGTGTATGAATAAAATATAAGAGTATTGAAGGGTTGTCTGTGCTGGTGGGCACCCGGCTCCGAGGCTCCTCCATCCCTGCCTGGCTCCGTGGCTGCTTGTCCTTCCCTCCTTGGGATGGGTTTGGAGGTTTTGAGATGCTTTGGCTGCTGCATCACCTGTGATGTCGTGCTCATGGGGCTTCTACCTGCTTTGGGATGAGCTGAGCTCCCTGCCAAGCACCTGCATGAGACCCTCAGCGTTTCCCACCCCCAAATTGCCACAGTTGACTTTAGTTATCAATATTTTGTGCTGCAACGTGAATGAGGAGGGGTTCTCTTGTGGTTATGCCTTAATGATAATGTTTGGAGCGGTTCCTAAGCATGGCTTAGTAGTGTTATCCCTATTGTACAGAAGAAAGATGAGTTGTCAGGGCATTGAAGTACCTCCCACAGCCCCACTGCAAGCTGATGGTTAGGACTGCAGCACAAAGTGCTTCATCCCTGTCTGCCACCTTCCCGTGCTCCCCCGAGCTTTCACCTGGCAAATCCCTTTCCAAGGAGTGATGCTTTTTGCTCATTGACTTGTCAAGCTCCACATTAAAACCACTCAGCTTCACCTTTGCCCCTTCAACTTAGGAATTCCCGATGTTTGCGCCTTAACAGAAGGAAAACCTCCCCCAATATCCAGCTAAATCCAGCCATGGATGAGAAAAACCTCTTGTCCTCGTGCCTGGCCTTGGAGGCTGCTTAGTGCGAGCTCAGGCCCCACATTTCTCCTTCTTCTCTAAGCCAGTCCCGCTCTCCTTCCTTGCCTTGTCTCCTCAGCCAGGGATGCTGCTGGCAGAAATTGTCAGGAATCTACCTTCTCACTTTGCTCCGTGGGATTTGGTGGCCCCATTTGTAGGACCAAGCATTACAAACCTAACTCGTGGTCAAGGACACCACGCTGAGAGTGAATCTTCCACCTGCGTTGTTCGGTTTCCAGCGGTTTGCATTGTTTGATTTGGGTCCTTATCTGAGCACACAGGACATGCATTTTCTGCGATTCTGGGTTTTTCTGAGTGTTTGGACACTTTTCCTGGCAATGGTTCACTAGGGCTTTGAGGTGCTTGTGGCCAGAAGTGGGGAAGAAATGGGACACAGGGAGAAGGTGAGAAATTTCACTATCTCTGTGACTCCCTTCCTCCACACCCTGTGTAGATGCTGCTGCGGGGTCTCTTCCACATGTGTGGCCACATCTGTGTTTCTCCCATCTGCGCTTCAGATTTGCTCCCTTGCATGTTGCTTTTTAGCCTGATAATAACTTATTTTTTTATCGACCTTGGGAAGCTCACCTGGAAACAGAACACAGGAGAGGTGGTCTGCAGAATGTTATCAGAAGTGTAAGAAAACAGCAGAACAGCCTTTTGCTCAAAGCTGGAAGCACGCAGTGCAGAGGCGGGGGGGGATGCAATTCTGCAGGCCTTTGTAAAGCCAACTTTTGGAGCAGATCAAGCTTAAAACGCAGGCTTTGGAAAGGCTTTGCTCAGCTCACCATTGCCATGAGCTGTTTTGATGCTGGTTTCAATATCTCCCTTCATCTGCCTTCAGCTGGGATGTTTTCATCCAGTCAAAGGTTGAGGTCAAGGCTTCCCAGCAGTGCAGGGAGAAGCCAGGCTGCCTTGCATGAAGGATGGGGAGCCCACGCAGGGAATTCTTCTCTTGGTGACTGGGGGAGGTAGGTAATTCCTATTTTTTCCACCTCTACAGAACACCACTTCGAGACACAAAGAGCGCAGAGGGAGGTCACAAAGATGGCTCAAGCAGCACTTCTTATGCTTTGCTTTCCCCCGGCTTCATCTCCAACCATCTAACCCTGGTGGGGGGGTGATACAAAAGATCTACCAAGTGTTTTTTCACCCCAAAAGCAGCGAGGAAAGGGTCTGAAACTGTGGCTCCTCTCTGCACCCACATCTGGTGGATGATGCTTGGGAGGGGCCCTGGGTGGCGGTGGCAGTGCTGGCTGCAGGGGAGGTTCTTACAAAGATGGTGAATCCTGATTGTTCCTGTTGTCTGACCTCAGATGCAGGCACTGAATTTTCAGTGATCACAAAAAGGGTGCTTAGAAGTCTCCTGCTGAACCACTTCATTTCAATGCACCATTGCATCAAACTTTTTTTTCCCAGGTCCAGACACTTAAGGGTCTTTCTTGCTTGTTATGGTCACCAAATCCTCCGTGCTCTGACCCACAAGTGTGTCCTGGGCTTCCAGGCCCTCAGTTCCTCCAGGTTTTTGGCTCCTCATGTGCCCACAGCAGCCATCAGAAATCTGGCCTGTATTTCAAGGAATCTAAAGCCTTAATTAATTTTCTTTAGTCTTGCTGGGCCTAATATCTCTTGAATGGCTTGCTTACATGAACTAGCTTGACTAACAGCAGCACCCAGACACAAAGCTCCTCAGCTTGTTCATCTTTTCCATGGGAGCATTTCCTGTCTTTTATAGTCCTTTGCTGAGGCCAGGCTTTAATCTGAGATGGTGGAAGCAACAATGCACACATAGACAATACACCAATAACTCATGGGGTTCCTCAGATGACGGGATAAAATTTCCCTGGCTGAAAACATCAGATTACAGGTTAATCTGCTTCACACAGAGGTCTCTCAAATCCTGCAGTGCCTTCCTCCCCCTCCTCATGCCTTGTCGTTGATACTGTGGCCTTTAGTGACAGCGATGCTGAGGTTTGGGAATTGCTCTACTGGGGAGCCTCATGAATCCTCCTTGGAGCCACCAAGACTCTTGCCCAGAGCAAGTTTTGCCTCTGGCCTGGCAGAGGTCGAGCATCATCTGCTGCTACTGCGCTGCCCAGGCTCCACTTGCTGTGAAAGGACTGGCTCCAGCAGAAACTCTGGAGGCTGGAGCCTCCTCGAGACCAAAGGCTCTGGTTGGCACCTGTGGCCCAGCTGGTTATTGTGGTTTTGTTCTTCAGCTGGATATGTCTTGCAAGCCTGGGAGCACCGGAGAGGTTAAACCAGCAGCTGAAAAGCCTTCAAGGCTCTGAGGCACGTCCACGTGAGCTGGGGCTGCTGCTTCCTTCGACTCACACAGAAACAGCCCTGGCTGATCCAGACCTTTTTCCAGGGATGAACCATGTCCCAGTGAGGTCAAACACTTCCTTGCCTTTTCCTGGGGATCACCAAGAGGAAAAGCATGGACATGGGACCTGCAGGCTGAGGGGTGGAGCCCTAAGATCAACTTTCCCCCTAGGACAGTGAAACCTTTGCCTGCAGCCACCTAAGAAAGGAGAGGATGGGAGAAACAGTCCACACGTCCCATTCAGCAGTGGCATTCCTACTATGACCCCCTGATCAGTGAGGACACAGGGCTCGTTGGCTTATTCCAGGCACAAAAGCACTGTCTAGAGCCCGCCTGGAGTTGTGGGCAGGGGCAGTGAGCAGTTGTCTCTGTGTCCCTTTTGGGCAACTCCTCCAGCAAAATCCACCTCCAGGGACCTGTGAGGCAGGAGGTGATGGGGACAGTGGAGTGGAGACCCTCAGCTACCCTGCCCTGCCCTCTGCACCGTGCCTGATTTTGGGGCTCAAGCCCTGTCTGCACACCTCCAGTGGTGACCAGGGCTTGCCAGACTTGCCCAGCTCGATATGGCTGAGGGAGACCTGGCTGGTGGGGAAGGGCAGGCTCACAGCTCTGCCGTCGTTAGCACCTCATCAGCAGCCAAATTTTCCCGTGCTGGTGGTGCCCTGGAGCCTGTGATTCCGGTGGTGCCGCTGGCTGCCACATGCCAGCAAGCCACAGCACTGCTTCCCACATCCCATCCCGGGGCTGTGTGGTGTCCCACTCCTAAGGGGAAGGGAGCTCCCAAGATTTGTAGATGCTCGAAAGGTAGAAAGGAACGACAAATGTCAGAGGGTGTGAAAAACTCACAAAGG
The DNA here is from genome assembly GCF_009829145.1 of Chiroxiphia lanceolata. Classification (NCBI taxonomy): domain Eukaryota; kingdom Metazoa; phylum Chordata; class Aves; order Passeriformes; family Pipridae; genus Chiroxiphia; species Chiroxiphia lanceolata. Next base: position 813,339 of record NC_045671.1, on the reverse strand, counting down.
TTTATTAGTAAATTACACACCTGGCCTGGAAATTAGTGTGTTAGTCCCTGGGCTCCCGGTATAAGCACATGGCAGTGGGTTTGGATAAAGGGGTGGGGTGAAAGGGAAAGGAAAAGAAAGAAAGAAGGAAGGAAAGAAATCACCAGTCCTGGTTCTAGAGCTGGTCCAGCTGACAGCGTATCCAGGGTCCTGGTAGTGCCTCCCGGGCTCCACAGGGACACCTTTTATAGGTAAGTTTTCCCCTCCCTGGAGAGAAGTTTCTCACTTTCTATGCCAATTAGTTCTCATACACAGTCTGTTCCTTCAGACCTTTCTGGAAATGGTTCAGAGGCTTTGAGTGTCTTGGGTTGTCTGGATCCCCCTACAGTCCATGCCCATTTCTCAGCCCCATTTCTGCCCCTGCATTGTGCTGAGCTGTGCTGATCTCCAGGAGCCAGAACAAGCATGTTTGTCCCGTAAAAGTGCTGCCCTTCCTCCATATGGCCCCTTCTCCAGCCACATCCTGGTCTTCCTCACAGCATGTTATTCCCAAGAGTCCTTGGTTGGCTCCACAGGCATCTGGCTGTTGGTGTTTGGGACAAACACATCGTCCCCTTCTGGGACTCTACAGTTTGCCCATGGGCTGTTGCTGAGGGCACAGTGGAGCGTGGCAGCCACTGTGTGATAAGGCAAGTGCTGTTAGAGGGAAGGTTTGAGCAATTTTGGGCTAAACAAGTGTCTTATGAGCTGTTCTCCCCCAAACAGCCACGCTGCTGTCATAAGCACATTAGGTGTAGGGTATTTTCCATCTTCCCAGCTCGGGGTGGAAGAGAGCAGCTCTGCGTCGCTGCCAGCCTTGCCCTCATGAACTCCCAGCTTAAGAGCCTCTAGAAAAGGCACACAAGTGTTAATTAAAAGCTTATTTCCCAAAATACCTTGGGCATTATCTCAAATGTGCTCACTGTGTGACATCCACGTGCTGCTCCCAGATAAACTATGTTGGGCCAGGAGACTTCTCTGCTAGGAGTTTGTCATCAGCACTGGCTCCTTTGCATTCCCAGCTTTGGGGTGTTTGGGATTGAGTTGTAAATTCAAGTTGGCCCCCTGTTAAAAGGTTAATGCTGATAAATACTGCCCAGCTTCAATATGTCATGGGATCCAAAAGGCTGGGATGTTGGACAACTTCCATCGCTTCCAAAACATGTTTTTAAGCTTAAAAACACTTCAATTAGAGCAGGCAGTGCAGAGAAATGGCCAGCCTTGGGGAGGAGAGGGGGGGAAATTATTTTGCTGTGCACTCAGCCTTGGTGTTTTCTCATGTTGGAATATTCCCAAGGTGTTTGATCTAGAGCACAAAAGGCTGGAGGATGCCTCAGCTGGGCTGGTCTCGCAGGAGATAACATCTCCTGGCACAGACAGCACAGCCTTCCCAAACCAGGCTGCTGAAGGTCACTGGAGAGCTTCACTTGCACATGTTCAAACAGCTCCTTCATCATTACCATCCATCAATCCCTCCATCCTAGCCCAGTCCCTTGGACACCCACTGAGCCATCCCACTTAATTGGGACCTCGGGGAAGCGGTTCCCATTCTGAAGCCTGTTCCCTTTTAATTAATGGGTAAAATAATCTATGAATAAATAGGAAGACCATGACTAACTCCCATTTTTATTTCTCTTCTGCTTCCCATGCTTATCCCGGGTAATTTGCAGCAAAGCTTTAAGGAAGTCCATGCAAGGGATAACCTGACTGCTTGTTTTCTGCAGGCTCGGTCCTGCAAAGGAACAGGAATGCAAATGCTGGGAGCTGGGAAAGCACATGAATACCCAGGTGAGCAGGTGAGTTTTTCCTGGGATAGTTCCTTTGTTAAAGCTGAGCTGGGATCCAGGTATTGCAAAGAATTTGCTCCAAAGGCTGGGGAAACAGCAGTGGTGGTGTTTAATCTGGGCATCACCTGGATTTGGCATGCTGGGGACAGCCATTGCAAAAGAAAGGCATCTGCTTTTGGGAAAAAAAAACCCACCAGTTTTGAATAAATTCTACTTGTTTTCTTTCTTGTGGCTGGATTTCTGCTGTGGGTACAACGAGGAATGCAGCTGATCCGGGCACCTGTATCCAAAATTGTGGTGCTGTAGACCCTGTGTGGTGCCCTCCTGGGGTGCTTGGGCTCCCCTTGCCCAGTACAGCTTTGGTGTCTGTGGCTAAAACATCAACACCGGGGGGGTTATGAGCAGACAGGGGCTGTGCTTTTAATTAGGACCTTTATGAATGATAAATGGCTTGTGTGGCCAGTGGGGAATGAGGCTGGGCAGGGAAAGGGATGGCACACTGCTGCCAGCACCAGGAAACTGTCTCTGGGGTGGGACAGGAACGGGGAAGCACCACGGAACGGGGCTCTCTGAGGCCTTCCCTGGAGCCTCCAGCACATGGAGCTGGAAGTCACGTCATTGCAGGGGTCTCCTGCCTCTGCTCCTGGATGTTCCTGGTGTTATAGTGCACGTAAAAAATAACAGCATGAGGTGAAAAACAGTGGGAAATGTGAGTGGGCAGAGAATGGCTGCTCCAGCGGCATCCCCCTCCCGTGCCAGGGTGCTTCGACAAGCTCATTCCCAAGGAGATTTACAGAGGTGGCTGCCTGAGACACGAGAGAGACTTCATCTTTTTTCTTTGCCTTGGCAGTTTTAGGTCAGTTCAATAAAACAGAAGGAAAAAGGAAACCTTCAAGGAAGTCGGTGCCAAGTTGGTGACAGTTTGGGAAATCAAAAGCTTTGCTCTTGACTGGTTTTGCTGCCAGTGAGGTGGAAGGAGCAGGCTGGGATCCCTCACAGCTGGTGAATGGCAGCGGTCACCGCTCTTGCCCCATTTTGGTGGTGAGTGGGTGCTCTGACGCCAGCATTAAATCGAATGTGATGCAGGAAGATGGAGGAAGGAGTGAATAGGCTTATTTCAGGACACAAGGAGGGTGCTGAGGCCTGGGTGCAGCTGTGGGGACAGGGAGGAGAGCAGCAGGGACGGGCTGTGTGGGCTCAAGATGGGGAACAAGTGCTTGCAAAAAATAGGAAGTAGGTGGGATGTGCTGCTGGCATCGCTTTCATCACACAGACCCAATCCCAGGAGCTCTGGACATCACATCTGCTCACCACTCCACTGTTCTTTGCACCAGCTGCTCCACGCCATCCTCTGCCACATTATCCAGCCCTGGATTTAGCACAGCTCCAAAACGCCTCCAATCCTTCCTCTTCCATGTAACCCTCCATTCCTTGCAGAGCACTGGATTTGCTGGCAGGGCTGAGGGTAATACTTCACCTGTGCCTGACAGATTTGTGCTCTGACATCTCCTCCTTTGAAGCACACCCATTTCCAAGAGACAGGCCCTATTATGGGCTGTTTCCCTGGTAGACAACTCACTGGTGTGCCTTGGCTGATGTCCTGGTGCTCAGCAATGGCCTGTGCCCAGAGCCAGGGTCTCACCCCTGCTGTGAGCAGGGCAAACAAGCTGCTTCATGCACAGCCAGCTTTGCTGCACCAGAATAAAGCAGAGCCAGGGCTGCAGGAGCAGCTCATTCTTTCTGAGACATGAACTCACACCCTTGACCTCTCTTTGGGGTTCTAAAGGCAAGGGAGAAAGAGGAAGGTGTGATGCCTGCACCAAAGAGCCTGTGTTTGGTTGTGATGTCCTCAGGTGCAGCGGGAAGGGGAAGGGCAATGTGCACCAGCAGTGGTGGTGCAGCATCACAGCGTGATGGGTGCAGGTGTGGGGGGCTGCTCCATTCCATGCACGTGTCCCCATCAGCCAGGACTTACCTTCCCAGCTGCTTTGTAGACACCAGTATTTAAGCATTGATTTGATTTATAACACTTTGGGGAGAAATCAGAGCGTGCATGAAGGATTGAATGGCGCACATGGCGAGACAGAGTGGTTTCATTTCCCCAGACTGACACTCACAGCACTTTCCTGTCCTGCTGTTTTTAATTTCCACTTTATTTTTGTACATTAATACTACTCTGGGGCAGTTGATCACACATTACTGTCACACACTCCCCTGGAGAATTCATCTTTTCCTGATGGCATCAGTGCAAACGCAGAGTAATTTCAGAGGAGTGACTAATCCAGAGCTAATGCAGAAGGACCACTCCAGTGGTGCCTTACACCACTGTGTAAACCACCACTGAGGCTGCACTGGAGCTCTGCTAAGCAATGCAATCTCAGTAACAGGAAGGAAAAGAAAAGTATATGCATTATTAAATGGTATTTTTATTCTGTGTGCTAGAAATATAAACTGACCTTTACAAAGGTTTGAATGGGAAACATGGGCATGGGAGGCTAGTTCTGGTCCAACCATCGATCAGCCTCTCCTCTGTTGGTATTTCTCTAGGTCCTTGTTTCTGCAAGAAATGTTAGGATGTCAAAGGAGCTTTTTAAATATTTTATACTGTCCTTTCAGGTTTTTTTCAGCCTGTTTAGAGAGCTGTTCACTTAGTACAGTTTGGGGTGAGGCGATGACTAAGGCACATGCTGTACCCGGCTGCGGCTGCTCGGCTGGGCTGAAATCACAGGAACACAGAATCATTCAGGGTGGAAAAGCCCTCTAAGACCATCAAGTCCAACCATTCCCCCAGCACTGCCAAGGCCATCTCTAACCTGTGTCCCCAAGTGCCGCATCCACAGGGCTTTTAAATCCCTGCAGGGACAGGGACTCCACCACTGCCCTGGGCAGCCCGTGCCAATGCCTGACCACTCTTTCCATGGAGAAATTTTCCCCATATACAACCTGAACCTCCCCTGGAACAAATTGAGGCCATTTCCTCTTCTCCTGTGCCTTGTTCCCCAGGAGCAGAGTCCGACTCCCCCAGCTCCCCCCTGCTCTCGGGGAGTTGCAGAGCCAGAAGGTCCCCCCTGAGCCTCCTTTTCTCCAGGATGAGCCCCCCCAGCTCCCTCAGACGCTCCTGCTGCTCCAGACCCTTCCCCAGCTCCGTTCCCTTCCCTGCACACGCTCCAGCCCCTCAATGTCTTTCTTGAAGTGTCAGGGGGTTGGGCTGTTTGGGTTTTTCCATCCCAGTTGAACAGAACAAGTGGGACCTTGGGTGAGAAGCAGGAGAGAGACGATCTCAGTGGTGTGTTTGCTACTCTGGGATCCTTAGAGAGCCTGTCTGGACAATCACTCCACTGATTACCTCAATCTGCTGACAAGGGGGTCCAGCCTGGATGAGGTCATCCTCCGTGGGCTCCCATCTGTCCTGGCCCCAGATCCCCCACGGCTCCCCTTGCTCAGCTGCACCAGTTGTGCGCTGCTCCCGGAACGCTGGGATTTTGTTTACTACGCACCAATTTATTCTGTTTTCAGTTTAAAACATAAAAAGCACGTGGGCTATGGCAAGATAATTCGCAGCCCGCTGATTAATAATACAGCTGACGGAACAAAACTGGGCTGCAAGCTCAAAGTGCTGAGGGAAGCTGGAATTTGGTGAGCAGCGTGCGCGTGAGGGGTAGGCAGCCTGCAGCCAGGAGAGGAGACTGCTGAGGCCAGAAACGCTGCTTTCTGTTTTGCTGCCTCACACACAAAACCTGACTGTCACATCACCTTTGCCCTGCCCCACCACACAGCCTTCCATCCTTAGGGATGGTCAGGACTCAGCTGGAAAACTCTGCGAGGAAGCTGATCAGAGGAGAGCAATTCCTAAGTGTTCCCCATCCATGCAGAAGGAAGGGTGGCCCACAAAGTGTCAACTTACGAAAGCACAGTTTTTTCCCCCGTGGGTCCTGTGATGCCCCCAAAGCCCAGCAGCCTGTCTTAGCACCTCTGGAAACGCGGCCAGTTTTACACCAGTTCTTCATTTTAAGGAATTAGTTACAAAAACGAGAGTATTCTCTGCCTGTTGTGTCTGGGCCTGTGAAAGCATTAACGATTCATCCCAGGGTGTGCTGCCGCAGGTCACTTGTAGGACAACCACCGGCACTTCGCACCGTGCTCCAAGGGCTGATGAAATAACAGGGATGTGCCCGGAAAAGCTGGTGTGCTGGGTGTCGAGGAGGATGTGCCGAATGTACCCGCTGGAAAATGACAGCGCTGGGCTGACTCGTGTCACTTCACTGGCGCTGACAAGTTCGGATCTGGCAGGGGATTTCTGAAACTCACTCGCGCCGAGCCACTCGGGTCCTGTTTATTTCAGCAGCCAATGATTAAACTCCCTAAATATGCTGGATAAGTTCTGTAACGGGAGACAGGGTAACGTTATGCAAGACAAACATTTTGCAGTGGGTGTAACAGCATCTTTATGCAAGTGTGGTGAAATCCATCCCCAGGCAGGGTATAAGCCCCCCCCCAGTACAGTCGGAATGTCACCCCCATGCGTTTTGGCTTCTCTGCCTGTCAGGGGGGTGAATTTCAGGCTCCAAATAAAACGCCGCACGTGCTGTGATTAGACAATAAAAATGCTACCTCTGCCAATGATAATTAGTGTGGGAAATGGAGACAGCAGAGAGAAGTACCCTCTTCCTGAAGGCATCCAATAGTCCACGCCTGCAGCGGGAAGGCTGAATGACCAGGGTTCAGGCAGGACTAGTGCTACACATCCCCACACTTGTCTTACCCGTGCTTGTGGCTGTCTTGCACAGGGAAAGGAGAGAGCCTGGGTTAAAAACCACAGCGTGCCAGGGTGAAAAGAGATTCTCACAGCTCCCATTACTGGCACACACTGCAGGCACCAGCGCCACCTGCTTTGATCAAGTGCGCCGGGTCCCTCCTCACCAATCACCAGGAAATTGATGTAAACACTCGGGTAGGTTTTTGAGAGCTTTGCTTCCCCCCACTTAAAAAGAGACACAATTCCTCATGCTTGAGGGTGCAGCAAGGCCCATGATTATCAGTTCAGGCTCCATAGTGCTTAATTGAGTTGCTTATCGTGTTATCATCCTGTCTCTCTCCATCCTGCTCAGAATCACGCGGGTGGCACCCACCTCATGCCAGAGGGCAGCAGCTCCCCCCTCCACGTGAGTGATGGCACAACTTCCTCATGAGGGAAAGAGCAGGGGCAGGCACTGATCTCTTCTCTGCATGACCAGTGACAGGATCCCAGGGAATGGCCTGAAGTTGTGTCAGGGGAGGTGTAGGTTGGGTATTAGAAAAAGGTTCTTCCCCCAGAGGGTGGCTGGGCACTGAACAGACTCCCCAGGGCAGTGGGCACAGCACCAAGGCTGACAGAATCCAAGAATTGTTTGGACAATACCCTCAGGTACTTGGTGTGACTCTTGGGGCTGGTCCTGTGCAGGGCCTGGAGTCGGACTCCACAATCCTTGCGGGTCCCTTCCAACTCAGCACATTCCGTGATTCTGGGATTCCAAACACTCCCACAGGTGCCAAAACCTGCAGCTTATGGCACAGGTTGAGTCGCACTGACATGATGCTTCACAATGATGAGGAGCAAACCACAGCACCCTGCAGTTACTGCCTTTAATCATCCTGCTTGCACGGAGCCCCTTTGCCCAGTCGACATTTGGAACTGATCCTGCCACACTTGTCCTGAGCTGGTTGCTAGGCTGGTGTGGGAGACACTCCACAGTGCTGCTCATGGCACTGCCAGAGTTTGTTGTTCATGCTGTGCCAGGGACAACTGCCAAGGTCCTGTGAGGTGCTGAGCAGCACCCTGGTTTTATCAAGTGCCAGAAATATCCAGCCTCTTCACCCAAACCAAACTCATATCAGCCAAACTGGTGTGCAGCCTTGAAAAGAAAATATAAAAAATGTGTTTATGTGCTATTATTACTAATTGAAAGAGGGAATCATAGAATCACAGACTGGTTTGGGTTGGAAGGGGACCTCATTCCAAACCCCCTGCCCTGGGCAGGGACACCTTCCACTATCCCAGGTTGCTCCAAGCCCCGTCCAATCTGGCCTTGGACACTTCCAGGGATGGAGCAGCCACAGCTTCTCTGGGCAACCTGTGCCAAGGCCTCATCACCCTCACAGGGAGGAATTTTTTCCTAGTATTCAATCTAAACCTACTCTCCTTCAATTTGAACCATTCCCCCTTGTCCTGTCACTCTTGCATGTGCTCTTGTAAACAGTCTTGCCCCATCTTTCCTGTAAGTTCCCTGCAGGTTACTGGAAAGCCACAATTAGGTCACCCTGAATCCTCTTCTCCAGGCTGAACAATCCCAGTTCTCTCAGCCTTTCCTCCATCCCTCTGATCAACTTGGTGGCCTCCTCTGGACTCGCTCCAGAAATCCCTGGCCTGCTTGTTGAAACATAACAGCGCCTGGCAGTGCCAAAAAACCTCCTTGAGAGACCAAAGGTTTCAAGCTGTGGAAGCAAAGCTCTCCGATGCCCGGCTCACTCACAGCCAGTGTGGATGCACAGAGTGCTCCCAAAGCACGGGGTCTGTGTGCTCCAGCCTCACCCCACAGCCCGGGGGGTGAGTTGTTTTCCGTTCCCATACAGCACTTTGCACTTTGTTGAGCCGTGCCAGTGGTGGAAACCTCTCTGCTGAACACCAGACCAGGGCCCTCGAATCGGAGCTGGGGGTGGCACTGTGTGGTTCTCTGCAATGAAACCTTGAACCACGATGCCAGACAACAGTCCTGTTGGAGAACATCTTTGCCCAAACACCCCCACTGTCTCCCACTGAGCTCTTGCCCAGAGGACCCCAGGATGCCCTTTGATCTCCCTCGCTGTGTGTTCATCACAACCAGGGGCGTAAGCTCCCCACTTGGCAAACAGGGCACATGGAAACAGTTTTCCAGGGAGGTTTAGCAGTAACTGTTAATCCTCCTATTCCTCTTTCTCCTCTGTTTCCCTCCTTGCATTCACAGGCATAAGCACCAATTCAATACCTTCCTGCTTGTGGCGTAAATGGATGGGAACATTCATTTTTATCTTAGACAGTGAAACAGCAGAGTGGTCACAGATTCCTATACTACCAACAATTGTTTATACACCTCCATTTCCTCCTGTGTAATTCCCCGGGAGTTCTAATTTACCAGGGCACTTTCTCTTTTATTTTTCCTCACCATTTCCCCTGCAGCAGGCGAGGGAAGCTCGGTTCCTCCAACCCTAACAAAGCAGCACACTTGTCTGGAGGGGATCAATAACTATCGAGCTATCGTGCTTCCTCCACTTAGACTGTTGAGGCAGCTTCCTTTAATTGTTCTTTCACACTGTAAATATAGCATACAGCGAATTTTCTTCCTTTAAGGCTGCTCAGTGGGTCAAGCCACTCGTAGGTGGGAGGAGCTCAGCTGCCTCACCTGTGATCCATTACACCTTCTCCATTGGGAAGACCTCGGGAACAGAGGGACACGAGGACACTGCTGTGCTCCAGGGGCCAAAGCAGGTAACCTGGAATGGTCCCACAGGGACACTGGCTTGGTGCAGACCTGGAAACCCAAACATTAAGGCTGAGAAGCAAATACACGTTGGGTCCAGGGAGGGGAAAGGGCATAAAGCCCATCCTGCAGGGTCTGAGCGAGGGGGTTTGCCCCAGCCCACCTCCCTCCGCTGTGAGAGATGCCCTGAGGGAGGGTCCCCCTCCCTCGGCTCCTCGCAGGGGTTATAGCAGAAAAGGGGAACCAGATCCCCTCCGGCTGCTCCTCCCGGGGGTGTCGGGGGGCACCGCACCTTGGGGCAGCTCCTCCGGGGGATGGCGACTGGGGACGGGGGGCCGGACCCCTCTGGGCGGCTCCTCCGAGGGGTGGCGGGGGGACACCGGATCCCTCGCGCGGCTTTTCCCGGGGATGTCGAGGCGGGGGAGGGGAGAGGGGACCGGACCTTCCCGGCTCTTCCCGGGCATGTCGGGGAGCACCGGACCGCTTTGGCGGCTCCTCCCGGAGATGTCGGGGGTGTATCCCGGGCTTTGGGGCGGCTTCTCTCCGGGATATCGGGGGAGACTGGACCTTTCCGGCTCTTCACACAGATGGTGGGGGGACACCGGACCTTGGAGCGGCTCCTCCGGGGGATGGCCGAGGGGGGAGGGAGCAGACCCCTGGGGCCGTTCCTCCTGGGAATGGCGGGGCAGGGGAAGGGGGGGGGAGGATCCCTCCAGCAGATCGTCACGGGGATGGCGAGGGGCGACCGGACCTTGGAGCGGCTCCTCCGGGGGATGGCGAGGAGCGACAGGACCCCTCGGGCTGCTCCTCCTGGGGATGGCGAGGGGCGACAGGACCCCTCCGGCTGCTCCTCCTGGGGATGGCGAGGGGCGACCGGACCTTGGGGTGGCTCCTCCCGGGGATGGCGAGGGGCGACAGGACCCCTCCGGCTGCTCCTCCCGGGGATGTCGGGGGTGAGGGTGTGGTGACAGGACGCCTGGGGCTGCTTCTCCCGGGGATGGCGAGGGGGGTACCGGCCCTCGGCGCGGCTGCCGCCGGGGCTGCCGGGGGTCCCCCTGCGCGGCCCCCCCGGTCTGTCGGGCAGCGCCCGCCCGGTCCCGCCCCCCGCAGGTGCCCCCGCGCGGCGGGGGCCGGTGCGTGACGTCAGGCGGGGCGGGCGCGGTGCCGGTGCCGGCCGGGCCATGGCGGAGCGGCCCCGGTGGGTGAGTGCGGCGGAGCGGCCCCGGTGGGTGAGTGCGGCGGAGCGGCCCCGGCACTGCCCGCGCTGTCCCCGAGCCCCGCGGGGCGCGGTGCCGGGGGGAGGCGGGTGCGGGGGGGAGCGGGTCCGTGCCCCCCGTGCGGGATCGCCCGCCGGGAGCGGTGCCGGTGTCGCCTCGTCCTTCGCCGCGGCTCAGCCGGGCGTGCCCGAGACCCCCGTCGCCGGGATGGGAACCCGCGGGAGCGCCGGCTCGCTGCCGGAGAGGGCGGGTGGATGCACAGGCATTGCTGCTGCCCGGCTCTGTGCGGGCTCGGTGGGTCTTTGTGTGCCCGGTGGGGCTGTGCGGGGTCTGTGTGTGTGTATGTGCCCTGTGTGTCTGTACGTGCCCCGTGGGGTCTGTGCGCGCTATATGGGTCTGTGTGTGCTCCAGGGATCTATACAGGCTCTGTGTGTCTGTGTGTGCTCCAGGGATCTATACGGGCTCTGTGTGTCTGTATGTGCTCCAGCGGTCTATACAGGCTCTGTGTGCTCTAGGGATCTATACAGGCTCTGTGTGTCTGTATGTGCTCCAGGGATCTATACAGGCTCTATGTATCCATATGTGCTCTAGGGACCTATACGGGCTCTATGTGTCTGTATGTGCTCTAGAGATCTATACAGGCTCTGTGTCTGTGTGTGCTCCAGGGATCTATACAGGCTCTATGTGTCTGTGCGTGCTCTAGGGGTCTATACAGGCTCTGTGTGTCTGTGTGTGCTCTAGGGGTCTATACAGGCTCTGTGTCTGTGTGTGCTCCAGGGATCTATACGGGCTCTATGTATCCATATGTGCTCTAGGGGTCTGTACAGGCTCTATGTGTCTGTATGTGCTCCAGGGATCTCTAGGGGCTCTGTGTGTCTGTGTGTGCTCTAAGGGTCTATACAGGCTCTATGTGTCAGTATGTGCTCTGTGTATGTGCCTTGTGTGTCTATATGGGCTCTATGTGTCTCGGTGGACTGTGTGTCTGTATGTGTTCTATGGTCTGTATGTGCCATGTGTGTCTATATGTGCCCCATGGCTCTACACATCTGTATGTGCCCTATTTGTCTATGTGTCTGTACATGCCCTGTCAGTCTGTACAGGCTCTGTGTGTCTGTACATGCCCTGTGTGTCTATATGTGCCCTGTGAGTCTGTACAGGCTCTGTGTGTCTGTACATGCCCTGTGTGTCTATATGTGCCCTGTGAGTCTGTACAGGCTCTGTGTGTCTGTATGTGCTCTGTGAGTCTGTACAGGCTCTGTGTGTCTGTATGTGCTCTGTGAGTCTGTACAGGCTCTGTGTGTCTGTATGTGCTCTGTGAGTCTGTACAGGCTCTGTGTGTGTCTGTATGTGCCCTGTGAGTCTGTACAGGCTCTGTGTGTCTGTACATGCCCTGTGTGTCTATATGTGCCCTGTGGGTCTGTCTGTGTCTGTATGTGCCCAAAGTGTCTATATATACAGACTGGTGGGCTTGCACAGGTAAACCTGCAGCTGAGCTCGTGTCAGCGTGCCCAGCAGGTCCCCGGAGCCCTTCCCTGTGTCTGGAGAAATAAACCTGCTTCCCTCGCTCTCCCCCCATCCAAGGCAGGCTGCGTTTGCTCCTGGTCACATTATTTACTCTCACCTGAGCCAGACCCTCGGGTGGAGGTGGCAGGTGCTGACAGCCCAGGCTTCAATGGCATCAGACAGGCTCGGTGTGCAGGGAAAGGTGTGTGTGGCTGCCGTGGCAGGAGGCACAGCACCTCGGGAAGATCCATCCCGGGCTGATGTGGTGTGAGTACCAGAAAGTGGAGGGGGGAGGAAACCCAACCCTGGGGGCTGTCCCTGCATGGCTGCCCGGATGCAGCCTCCAGCCCGGAGGTGTGGGGCTGGTCAGGGCAGAGGGTCCCCCAGGTGTGCACCCCAAGCTCAGCCTTTTCTGAGTGTTGGAGGTGTTCAGGTACCTCTGTTGCCTGTGTCTTATCTGTGTGCTCGGGGAATGTCGCGGCTGGAGAAGGTGATGTGCAATGTCAGGGGTTTCTCTTGTTGAAGCAGCCGGCTTGGAGTGGACATGCAAAGCCTGGCTGCTGCTGAGGGGGTCTCCCTCTCTGCTTTCAGCTCTGTGTTGCTTGCTCCTCACAGTTAATTAGACACGACTAATCCTATCTGGCGCTGGGAACTTCCCAGCAAACACGGAGCGCCTTTCCCTCTCCTGGTCTGCAGCAGGAGTCCAGCCTCCCCTCCTGCAGAACCACGCCTGGGGACCATGGGATCGAGGTCAGATTTGCAGTGCCCTTCCTCCTTTTGGCTGGACAGATGTCTGTCAGGTTGAAGGTGACAAGCTGGAGGTGTGCGGGTGAAGGGCTGCAGGGAACGGGAGACCACGACTGTAGTGAGGGTATTGCAGGAGTAAGGGCTAGATTTATGCTGAATATTTTGAGGAAAAATCTCACACACAGCAGGTGAACATCAGCATTCCCCCTCCCTGCAGAGGAGGAGAGGGTAAAGGGGCACGATCATCCGTGTTCTGTTGATGCCCCTGTGCTTGGGAGGACCATCTCTGTGAGCTTCTGCCCTCGCCTTGGAGCCAAAGCAAAGGATCAGGCTCCCTTGGGGACACGGGTTAGTGGTGGGCTGGGGCAGTGCTGGGTTAATGTTTGGACTCCGTGGTCTTAGAGAGCTTTTCCAAGCAAAACGATTCTGTGACTGTGATTCACAGCAGTCCTTCCCTCCTCCAGCTGCAGCCCACCCTGTTAGTGAGGACTGATAAAATCTGCAATCCCAATCAAATAACTCAGAAAGAAGGACTGCAAGCATCTTGGCCAACCTCAAGCTCTCCAGGTTGAGTCCTCCATGCAGATGGTCTCTGTTTATCTTTTCTTTACACATATAACAGAGACGTGAAGACCTGCCTCCAGGAGCTGGATTAGCTTCTCATTCTGCTCCTGGGTGCTGAGCAGCAGGGCAGAATCGCCAGAACTGGTGTTATGAGCTGAACTAAACTCTCAGTTTTGCAGGTGGCATGAGGCAGCTCGCAGTTGAAGCTGTTTCAGTAGATGCCATTTGTCTGCCCTTGCTTGGGCATCTGAAAGCGTCTGTTCTGAGCTTCCCCTCACCAAGTGGGGGATACAGGCACCTCCCAAATGGGAAACGTTTCACCCTTTGGAAAGCTTCATACACAGCACAGGCAAACGGTTTTCAGGGTTCTGGTTCTGACTTGGATATCTGAGATCGAGAGGTCTAAATTTAAGCGAGATAAATCTCACCCAGTGCCTGCAAACTTTGGGGTTTCGTCTTTTTGCCTTGGATCTTTCTTTTTTTTTTAGCATGACCCTGCTCTTCCCCAACCACTCTGGACTCTCTCTTGAAGCATAAAAAAAACCCCTCTGAAACTTTCCACGTCCCCAGGTGGGGGAGAGGTGTTGCAGAAATGCAACTGCAGGGAAACGTTTGCAGCTCATCCTCCTGCAGGCGCAGAAGTCTGGGTTAAAAAACCAGGCTGTTAATTTTGTGTTAATGGCTCTGAGCAGTGGTGAGTCGTCCCACCCCCTCCCTCCCCCCCTTCCCCCCCCTCCCCCCGTACCTTGTGCCAACATTTAATTGCTCTCACTCTGGAGAGATGCTATCTCATTTCAAGGTTGAACTTTGCTAGCTTTGACTTGCGGAGGAAGGGGGTGTTGTTGTGTCCTTGTCACAAACGTGACTCCTCACTCCCAGCCCGCAGTGACGGGTCACCTCTTCACCTGCTCCTCGGGAGTCTGAAGGTGCCGAGGCGCTCCTGCCGTGTACCTTTTTTTGTGGCCACCCTTGGGGTGCCCCTGGTGTGACCACATTGCCCAGGTGCCTGCCTGGAGGCAGCCGCGACCTTGGCTGTGCCACTGCGTAGCCGTGAGCTCGTTTTTTGACTCTTTGTGGATGTATTTCCCATTGGAAATTGGCACCTTCGAGGACCTACTTTTGCTCTGGCTTTGCTCTGATGCATTATGCAAAAGAGATGCCCCACGCTCATCCCAAATCCTTTCCTGGCTCTGGCAGAGTTCCCTTCCCTGGCCTTCGTGTGTTACATTCCAACTCGAAAACATGGTCTGTTGGACCACTGTGACATCCACTGAGCTGATTTAGGTCTTCATGCAACTGTGTCATCAGCAAGCCATCCTTTGGTTACTGTGGGGTTTTTTGTGTTACAGATTTGTGTTCAGTATAATCCCCCGGAAGGAATCGCAGATCAGACTGAGCAGCGACAAAAAAATCCCAAAAGACGGTGCTTTGGTGCTGTTCTCCCTCTCTGATCTCACTTACCAGCGGCCACACTGGGGGCTGTACCAGCACACACCTAACGTGCGTGGAGTTGGTTACACCTGCTGCGAGATTCATCCTCAAAATATTACGTGCTCTGGAGAATCACAGAATATTCTGAGCTGGAACGCGGGCAAACGCTGTGTCGAGGCAGTAATAATGTCTTTTAGATAGATAATAACTCTTCTAAATAGAGCTAATTCCAGGAAATTCAGCTGGCTGATAGGAATTGTATTTTTAGCCTCCGGTTCGTGTATTTACCTGAAATTCCTGTCCTGCCTTTGTAGCTGGAGCTGACCCCGGGTTGCCTGCTGCTCCCGCCTTTCACCTAAATACTGTGGCTAAACGAAGTTTCTGAGTTTCGGTGGTTGGTTTTAAAATGCTTTGTTTTGGCAGACGTTCGTCAGTACTGAAATTCCTGTTGTTAAGGGGGTTTTAAGGGGCTTTAGGGCAGGTTGCACGGGAGGTTGTTGGGAAAGACCCTGTTTTGCATGACGGGGTGCACACGGTCAATCTGTAGGCTGGGTTTCTCTCATCCTCTTCGGTAACTGTTTTATCCCATCGCAGCACAACGCTCGCTTCCAGTTTTACTGATGGTGCCTAACAGTGAATCTGGCAGCTATCTAATTCTCTATTCCTAGCATGCTTAAAAAGTGCCTTATTTTACAATTAATTCTGTTGGCTGTACAGATTTAATGGATTCTTTTAGAGGTTCTCATCACTCACCGACCTTGGACATTTCTTTTCCAGAGCCGTTTCTTTCTCCTTTTCTGTGCCTAGAAAGATCACGTTTCCACGCATTTTCCACATCTCATTTTTTACCAGAATGGCATTTTCATTGTTTAAATCCTGCTGCTTCTCCGTGTTTGTAACTTCTGGAGTTTTTTGGTGGAAGCTTTAAGCGGCTCCCTTGCTCTCAGTGATGCCAACAGCTGCTTTGGGCTTTGTGAAATTTGCCCTTTCAAATTTAGACACTGCTGCCATTATTTTGGGCATGTTTCTGTGACTAGCAGGGAAACAGAAAGAAACTATAATAGAAGAAGACTTGCATTAGACATGGCAGTTCATTTTGGCTTCATCCTTGTCACATAAACCTGCTGCTACTCCATGGGCGATTAACACTGAAATGTGACCTGCTCCCGTGTGCCAGCAGTGACTTATCATCCAAAAGACCTACTGGTGTGCTCCTTGGCTTTGGTGTCGATTATCTATTAGTTGTTTGCACTGTGGCATTTTTATTTGCCCCTCTGGGCACATGGAGGTGATGAACAGTGGCGAGATGTTGTCCTCCTTGGGGAGAGCAGGAGATTCGGTACTTATGGCTGGCAGAAGGAAATCACACACTCCCCGTGGGTGAATTATTTTGACACACTCAACACCGAGTCTTGTGCCTCAGTGTCCTCATGCTCCTGTCCCAAATGACCACTTACACCCTTCAGACCTCACCAGTCGTGCTCTCCCAGGCAGGCACGGTGCCGACGGGTGCAGCCCAAGCTTGGCACCGGGAAGCCCGGTCAGTGCTAGAGCGAGATTAAACAGTGATCTGCTTTGAGGGCTTTCCAGGCAGAATTGCATGTGAGGATTTACAGGAGCCGATTTTAGCCCCGCTGGAAGGTGCCAGGGTGACCTTGCCGTCACTCCCTGTCACCGCAGCCGGGTCAGGAGCGGAACAAGCTCCCAAATCTCGGCTCCTGAAAACTTCCCCCGGCTTGGAGTCTGCGGGAGGAAATAACGCTGCGTGTTCCTGCAGCACTTTCCACCCAAGCTGAGCCTGTCTTTAAAAAGCAGCCGGCGTGGTTGTGCTTGGAACAAGCAGCTCAGTTTCTATATTATACACAACAGTCATCTCCGTAGGAAGCCGCCCAGCCCACGCCGCTGCCGCAGCCCAGAGCTACACGGCTCCTGCTTATCCTCGGGGCGTTCCTGGGAGGAAGGGAAGGAGCGGGGGAACCTGGGGAAGGAGCTTCTCAGAGTGCCCGTGTCCGTGTGAGCAGCAGTGCCCGGTGTGTGCCTGCCTGCCGGGTCACCGCGGGGATGCTCCCGCATCGTTCCGGCTGCGCAGCCGCTCCCTGCGGGCAGAGCGGTCCCCTCCCGGGATCCGGGATGGATCTGCCTGGAAGCCTGCGTCCTGCCCTTGTGTCCTTAGTCGTGCGTCTCCTCTTGCACCCAGGTGCTGTCCTCACCTGCTGTGAGCTGCTGGTAAATAAAAACCAACTGCCCTGACCCGTGGTTTTACTCCCAGGCTGAGCGACGGGAGACCCCGAGTCCTTGTGATTTCCCGAGGAAGTGACCTGGCTGTGCCTCAGCTTCGTGTTAGGACCCCTCTGGATTCTAGGGGAAGAGCAAACAGTCCCCTAGGCTGATACCTTGGGTGTCCATCTGTCCCAGCTGCTCGGATTGTTTGCACGATTTAATTCTTGGCTACACCTGGTTTTACAGCAGTGTTAATTCCATGGTAACTGATGCACCTGCAACAGTCAGCTATGTAAACTAGGATAAAAGGGCCAATCAAATTTCATGTTTCGGAGTAAAGGCTGGAGCACTGACTGCAGGCTTCCTAAGCCCTTCTCCCACAATCCCTTCCTAAAGGAAACTGTGCAGATCATCTCCGGACTCTGAGAGAGGCTTGTTCCTGCCTAAAAGTGAGGTGGGGCTGGGAAAATGCAGAATACCAGCTATGGAGGCATGAGCCTTTCAGGAAGGAGTTGTTCCACCTTCCCCATCTCTCACTTGGGTGTCTGTGATCCCTCCAAGAGGAGCTGGGGGCATTCCCAGCCCCAAACCGTGTGGGTTTATGGAGGAGGGGAGGCAGGACCATGTTTGGTTGGGGTCAGGGTGGAATATCATCCTGTACCTGCTGTCACAGCACCAGTTGTACCCAGCTCCTTGCTGGGGCTCTGTGCTCCATTAACTCCCCTTACCCTGTCCTGTGAAATATGGAAAGTTGTGAACTATGAGAAAGTGCCTTTGGGTAAAGGTAAATTAAACCCTTTGCATGCTGTGAGGGGGCAGGGCTGGAAATGCCAGCGTGGAAGTAGGTCCTGGCTTAAAATGATTTCAAGGACAGAGAGTAGGTGCTGGGCTTCTCAGGATCTGATTGAGCTGGGACCGGTTCCAATTAAAATGAGATCAAGGAGAATGGGACGAGGAAAAAAAAAAAGTGTCTTTGCCTTTCTGTCAGTACTACAGCTTGAAATACTGGGACTGGGTTGAGTGCTGGGCTCTTCTCCCCGCTCCCCAGGGGTGTCCTGAGAGGCTGGTGTGCTCCTGGTTTGGTTTCAGGGCTGCAGAGGCCAAATGCCCACGTCGCAGCCAAAGAGTGGTGGTGGGATGGCTGGGTGGGGAAGGGTCTACACCTGAGCCCAGGAGGGTGATCCCAGGACCTGAGCTGCGTCCCTGGGGGCGTGGAACTTCATCACATCCCATCACAGCTGTGCTGGAGCTCCTGATGTGTGAACAGGAGCTAATCCTCTGTCAGAGGAGGGACACAAAAATGATCAGAGGACAGGCCAAGACCTGGGGGTGTTCACCTGGAGAAGAGAAGGATCCAGGGAGACCTGAGAGCCCCTTCCAGGGCCTAAAGGGGCTCCAGGAGAGCTGGAGAGGGACTTGGGGATGGAGGGACAGGACAAGGGGGAATGGCTTCCCACTGTCAGAGGGCAGGGTTAGATGGAACATTGGGAAGGAATTCCTGTCTGTGAGGGTGGTGAGGCCCTGACACAGGTTGTCCAGAGAAGCTGTGTCTGCCCCTGGATCCCTGGAAGTGTTGAAGGCCAGGTTGGATGGGGCTTGGAGCAACCTGGTCTAGTGGAAGGTGTCCCTGCCCATGGCAGGGGTGGGAATGAGACAATCTCTGATGGTCCCTTCCAACCCAAACCATTCTATGATTCCATGACTACCTTTCATCTCTCTTACAAGAAGTGAATCTGACCCAGAGAGCATTTCAGGTAATTTTTTTTTTTAAGAATTGCAGTTATTTAATTTCTGGGAATTCTGATTTCTCCGTGGGTTTTGTTTGTTTGTTTTCAATTTTTTATTTATTTATTTTTTAAATTTGAGGTCATATCGACTTCAGAAAGCCAGAGCCTGAAATGAGCAGGACAGCCTTCGTTTCCTCCCACATCTCCCCATCTGAGCATGGTCATAAATGCAGAAATGCCATAAATTAGAAATAATGACGTGCTTTTGGCAAGGCACTAAGGATGGAGCGGGCTGCTGCTGTATCCATGAATGTTGGCAAGGCTTGTCCTCTTGCTGAGGAAAGCTGGGAGCAGGGAATGGGTGGCCAGGAGCTCTTCCTGGGGGAGCCAAAATAGGAAGCCCTGTGAAGCAGAAGTGCCTGTGGGATGGAGAGAGTCAGGTCTTGTAGCTCGTGGAGTTGCTGTAGGCTGAAAGGGATGCTGCAGGACTGGGGCAGATGTGCGTCCAGCTGCATCCAACAGGAGCTGGAATGTGTTCTTCCCTCCTTCACGCCTGTGCCACCATTTGCTTGACTTCAGTGGGACCCAATTTAATGCAGAATTGAACGTTTCACTTCTGTCTCCTGTATTTGCTCACAGCCGAGGTTGGTTTTGGACTCTGTGGTAGCGGAATCAAGGAAATGGGAAATTTGATGAGACTCTTTCAGAAAAACAAATCTGGATCCGTAAGTGGTGGCAGCGAGAGGATCGCGACGAGCACGGTGCCATCTCCTCTGAGTCATCTCCTTTCTGCTCGGACAAGGGGCAGGGAAGTCTCAAAGGGCACCTTGACGGGCTTTACGTTTGCCAGAAAATATCAGTGTTGGATGTACGATCGACTTTTTGACTCGTCTCACGTTTCAGCTTCACTCGAGTCTGACCTGCCCTTGTTATTAGACAGAGGGGCACGTTCTGCTTGTTTGAAAAGGAAGCAAAAATGCTGAGGGTAACGAGGTGGCTGGACCTGCTCCCAAAATACCTGTTTGATGTGGGGCATGTGACAGGTGCCCGTGCCATCTGTGTGTCCCTCCGGCTCCAGTGGCATCACTGCTCACCTCCAGGCAGGTGACACACAAGCGGGTTTTTGGTAAATACCAACTAATTAACAGAATGTAAGTGCTGCAGGGAAAGGATGAGGGTGGTGCAGACACAAACAAGACCCGTTAGTGGCACTGATCGTGCTGGAGTTTGATCAGAGCACTCAAAGGGCCTCCTTATCTTGTGTTGTTTGGAGAGCACAGAGGCAAACCTGCTTTTGGGAAAGGCTTTTACAGTCCTGGTCTCTTTGAGTCATTAGAAATGCTGAGGTCTCCTGTGTTAAAGACAGGACTGAGGATGAAAAAAAAAAAAAATCACATATCTCTGAGCTGAAAAGCTAATTGCTGCCTGCTCTTCAAAGGCAGCAAAATGGGCCGAGAGAGCGTGTTGTGAAGAAAAGAGGAGTAGCTTGGAGGAAATTCTGGTTATAATACTTGCAACATCTTTTCAGTGCGTGGAAACGTGTGTTTCAGCAGGTCCCAGGAGCAGTCGCAGGATTAACGCAGCAGCAGCTGTCAGGGCAAAGTCTGGAAAGTCTCTTTTTCCCCATGGAAAAGTGTGGGTTGGTACCTGTGCTGCTCTCACCCGTTTTGTTTCACCGGTGCCGTGAGGCTGAGGAGGCCAGACAGCCCTGCAGACCCTGGGAAGGGCGTGAGGAGTGATGCCAAACACAGAACATCCCTTGCTGGGGGCGCAGGGTGCCCGTCCCCCCGTGGAGTCACCAAATCTCCCAGTGGTTTGGACTCACAGCCTGGAATCTAAGCTCATTTCCTGCTCTGACCTCTTTTATCTGAATAAATCTCGTATGCCTGCTACGACTCAGACAGCAAAAGTAATCTTTGTTGCCACAACATGTGTGTCAGCTCTTCTTTATCCCCGCTGTAAGAGCTGCAAAATGCTTCAGGAACATAAGCATTTTTGCGAGCAGTAGAGATTGAAGGGGGAGTCTCCGAGGCTCCTCGAGTCTTTGCAAACCAAACCACTCAGCCAGGTTTTCTTGGCATGATTGCTTTTGTAAAATGGTTATCTTGCCACCCACTGGAGCCAAAAGTGAAGGAAAGGATTAAGGCTGTGAAATTGCTCCATCCTGATCGCTCTTTCACAGCCCTGGGCAGAGCAGAAGGGGTGTTTCAGAGCAATATTCAGGCAGATGCTGGGCACTGGGGGCCTAGAGCCCGGGCTGGTGCAGAGGACCTTAATTGCATTGCTCTAGCCCTGCATCAGACCTGAAAACAGAGCAAACCAACCCAAACCTTCACAACCTCCCAGTTTTGCTGTGGAGCTGCTGTCTCCCTCCCCTCCCTCCCTTCTGGGCACCCCAGAGGCAGGATCATGCCTGGTTCACACAATCCTTGTGCAGCAGGCAGTGCTCTCTCACCTGTGCTCCTGCCAGGTGCTGTTTGGGCTTTGATACCTGTGTTCACCTCCAGCTCCTGTCTGTTTTTTTCCACCAGAGGTGTGTTGGTGGGACATTTCTCCTCCCGGGCTGTGATCAGCTTGGACACAAAGTGCTGTGTGTGACACCCCACCCCTCAGGGGAAGGGGGCATCCAGGGTTTGTAGGTGCTCGTGGCTGAAAGGAACAGCAAAAATCAGAGGGTCTGAAAAAAAGCTCACGAAAGTTTTACTGGGAAATTACTCGCTTGGTCTGGGAATTGGTGTGTTGGTCCTGGCCTCCTGGCATGAGCACATGGCAGTGGGTTTAGATAAAGGGGTGGGGTGAAAGGGGATGAATTGAAGAGGAGGAGAGAGAGAAAGGAAGAAAGAGAGAGGAAAAATCACCAGCCCTGTCTGGGCTGATGGTTGATCCAGCTGACAGGATATCCAGGGTCCTGTGGGCGCTGCCTGGGTTTGGTGGGGGCACCACTTTAGAGAAGTGTTCCCGTTCCTGGGGAGAAGTTCCTGGCTTTTTATGCAAATTATTTCTTGTGCACAGTCTCTCATACCTTTCTGGGAATGGTTCAGAGGCCTTGGGAGCCTTGGGTTGTCTTGATTCCCCTACAGTCCATACCAACTTCTTGGCCTCATTCCTGTGCCGTGCTGATCTCCAGGAGCTAGAACAAGGGTGTTTGTCCCATAAAAGTGCTGCCCTTCCTCTGCATGGCCCGTTCTCCAGCCACATCCTGGTCTTTCTCAATTATTACCAGCAATCCTTGGTTATTCCCAACAATCTTTGGCTGTTATTCCCAACAATCCTTGGTTAGTTCAGCAGCCACCCGGCTGTTGGTGTTTGGGACATACTCATCAGCCCCTTATCTTCTGGGATTCTGCGCTGTCTCAGGAGCACAGTCCCCACGTGGGACAGAGCAGAACCTCACAGGGCTCTGGAGGACTATGGTGCATGGCTGCACCCTCTAAATTTTCTGATCTCGGTTAAGGCTCCTCTTGGCACGAAGGATATCAACTTCACAACTGTCTTAACTGTGCCTGGGCAGCAGCTTGGCTGGTGTGCCCCAAAACACACCGGGTGCCTGCCGTGGTGGAGCAACCCCAGCAGAACTGAGCCTGGTCCTCGTCCCAGAGGAACTGGAGGACTGGCTGGATCTGTTTCCCCCACCCTCGCCACGACCCCATTAAAATTTAAGGGTAAAAGTGGGAGGAATGAAAGAGAATTTGCTGTTTAAGGCTTTTAATTCGTTTTTACCTCAAGCGTTAGCTGGGGTTTGCGCAAACCGCTGGCAAGGCAATTAAAGTGGCTTTTTAATGGGTTATTTTTGTAGCTTCACCATGGTGGGAGCTAAAGATCCCAGGCTGTGAGCTGCCTGGGGTGGGGGCCATCCTTTTGCTGTGCTGCTCTGATGTTAAATCCCTAATTGGGTTTTATTCACGAGCCCTGGCTGAGTCACGACGAGAGAGAAGGCACAGGGGTGCGTGCGGCTGGGTGGAACACGGGGAGCAAAACACCCAGGCTGCAGTCCCCAAGGCTCCAGGTTGGATCCACCCTGGAAGACTAAAGGACTTCGGGCAGTGCGGTGTCCGGTTTATTTTGGATGGTTGACGGGTATTTTGCAGAAGTAAGTCCAAGCAATGAAAAAAAAAAAAAACAAACGGATTCTCTGAGAGTTCCTCTTAAATCTTGAGTGCTGTTGGGAGAAAATGAGAGAGAGTACATGAGAGCTCTGGGCTTTCTGCGCAAGAGCATGATGGCTGTAAAGCAAACCTATTCATCCAAGTGCTGGGCAAGCCCAGTGAACTGCATCCCCTGCTGGGTCCCACGTGGTGATGGATGCCATGATGATAATGGAGTCTAATTTCAGGCTTATTCTGGGGATGTTTTCCTGGAAAATAACCCCGTCTGCAGCCCCCTTGGGGCTTGTCCCATCTGGGAGTGCAGGTGCCCCGAGGGCACTGGGCACAAACCCCAGCACATTCATCCTGGGTCATTCATCCCGGCCTCACACTTCCCTCCCTTAGCACAGTGTGTCCTGTGCTGCTCATTCCAACACTTGAGTCCATTTCACAGCACAGCATGGGAGGAATGCAAGCTTCGGGTCTGGCTCAATTAATTTCTTGTGCAGCTCGGCCAAGGGAGACCGGGGAGATGAATCTGTTTCTCCCTGCACCGCTCATTCATTCAGCTCCTGCCTGCATTAGCACACCTCTGCTGCCTCGCTGTCTCTCTCCACCTGGGTCGTTTAGAGGAGTGCTTCCTAAAAATAGCCTCCTGGATTGATGTCTTTCCGGCATTATTCTGTGCAGCTCTAAAAACCAGCCTAGGAAGGCTGTCCAGTTCATTGACGTTTCCTTAAAATACAGCTAATCCATGTAATCTCATTATAGTAGTAGGTGATTATACTGACAGCAAGCTTTAGCAGTGGTCCAGCAAAGCCTTTTATTCCCCATCTATTATCTGGGTGGCTAAAAGTCACTGGGAGTGTGTTTTTGGGTTTGTTTGGTCTGTGTTTTAGGAGCAGGATTTACAGTATTTTTGGTTTAATTCTCTGGGAAATGCCCTGCATTGTTTCTGAAGATGCTGGCACGTTTCTGCCGCTGGCTTTCAGCCTTGCTGGCATCCCATGGCTGCACACCAGGGTCTCCCAAAATCATTGGGAAGCAGTAAAACAGCAGAGATCTTTTTCCCAGAGTAGATGAGGAGAAGCTTTGCTGTGGGAAGCTTATAGTGTGGGATTCCTGGTCTCCAGCCTCTCTTGGGGGGCGTGGGACCTTGTGCCCTGCTCTTTATGGAGTCAGACTAAGAAAAGGCGGAATTTTGGGATGCTGTGAGTGATCCTTCCCAGCTTTGGGAAGGACCTGCCCTGCTCCCCCAGGTAGGTGGGATGTGTGGGGCTGGCTGGGGGACAGAGATGTGCACCCTGCACAGAGACCTTACCGTGAGGGAGGGCTCTGTAGAAGCAGTGAAGCAGTTTGGGCTTGAAAGATGGCTCAGACCTGCCCTCAGAGATGTGCATCTTCCAGGAGACATTGCTTCCTAAGCCTCTGTGGACTTGGATCAAGGGCTGGTCCAACAGTGGTTGAATATCACAAAGCTTATGGTGCCGTGCTGCACCTGGGCAGTCTCCTTGATGTATGATTAGTTCTCCTCGAGGTCTGAACAGCCAGGGCTGTTTAGGGTGGGTCTCAGGTCTCTGTGTGCTCGGTCTGGCCGTGCTCAGTGGCCTTGCCCCTTGGCCTGGCAGCCCTGGCGCCCTGGGGGATCATTATTTTGGCGGTGTCTGCCATCGCCCTCCTCCTCCCGAGGTGGTGGAGGTGCAGCTCTCCCAGGCCCCCAGTGTTGCTGATGGGGAAGAGGGGTGTGGGGGATGTTTCTTCCTTGGGGGACAGGTTAAGCCTCCTCCCCGTGCAGCTTTGCCGCCCCTCAGTCGCTGTGGGAGCGTCTCTCCTGCCGGTGCTGGGGCTGCAGCAGCGTGGGGCTGTGGGACTGCACTGGGAGGAGTGAGGGTGGAAACCCTTTGCCAAGGGGTTTGTGCAGACAAACGCAGGTTTTTCTCCTCTCCATGGAGCCCGTCTTCATGGTTTGCCCAAGCTGAGCGTGCAGATCCGCAGGCGGTCCGGCCCCGTCCCCCAGAATAAACTGGATGAGATTTGTCACCAGAGGGATTAAGGGGGAGGTTACAGGCCAGCTCTGGGAGACACAAGTGCAAGCACTTCTGGGATATCCCAGTGCGGTGTTTTGAGAGGACATCAGGCTCTCTCTTGCAGAGATACCTATCTCTTGGGGGCTGTGGAGGGTTGGAGCAGTCAGCTCTGCCATTTCTCTCCTGGCACATGCTGCACATACCTCCTCTGGGGCAAATTCCTGGTGCAATCTCCTCAGCAACAATAAAAAAAAAACCTCTAGGGCTGTTTCTGTATTTTTTTTAATTTTTATTTTTTTTTTTTTTTTTAAATAACCATCCTGCTTTTGCTTGTCTTGGTCCAGCCCCTCCAGTGATAACACAGGCAGAGTCCTGACCCGTGGCATCCTGGGGTGGAAAGGCTCAGCTTTCCAACAAAGTGCTGGCACAGGTTGGATTTCTCATCTCTTCTTTTTCTAGGGAAAAAAAAGACCACAGGTGCCAAACTGAAAGGGCAAAGTGCTTTGCCCCAGCGAGGTGCTGCGTTTCTACTCTGATTTATGGCTTGGGGAGAGGCCTTTTGAGTCATCTGTTCCAGGATCTGCTTTATTTTGGTAACGGAGATAATTCCGCTGGTTTTAAATCAACTGAGCTGTCGGCCAGCAAAAACCCCTTGTGTGGCTCGAAAGCGGCAGCTGGCAGGGCTGGGGCCGAGGAGGGAGCAGGGTGGAGGCTCCTGGTGTGGGATGGAGGCTCCCGATGTGGGATGGAGGCTCTCAGTGTGGGATGGAAGCTCCTAATGTGGGATGGAGGCTCCCAGTGCAGGATGGAGGCTCCCAGTGTGGGATGGAGGCTCCCAGTGCAGGATGGAGGCTCCCAGTGTGGGATGGAGGCTCCCAGTGTGGGATGGAGGCTCCCAGTGCAGGATGGAGGCTCCCAGTGTGGGATGGAGGCTCCCAGTGCAGGATGGAGGCTCCCAGTGTGGGATGGAGGCTCCCAGTGTGGGATGGAGGCTCTCAGTGTGGGATGGAAGCTCCTAATGTGGGATGGAGACTCCCAGTGCAGGATGGAGGCTCCCAGTGTGGGATGGAGGCTCCCAGTGCAGGATGGAGGCTCCCAGTGCAGGATGGAGGCTCCCAGTGTGGGATGGAGGCTCCCAGTGCAGGATGGAGGCTCCCAGTGTGGGATGGAGGCTCCCAGTGTGGGATGGAGGCTCCCGGTATGGGATGGAGGCTCCCGGTGAGGGATGGAGGCTCCCGGTGTGGGATGGAAGCTCCTGGTGAGGGATGGAGGCTCACGGTGCGGGATGGAGACTCCCAGTGCTGGTTGGAGGCTCCCATTGCGAGATGGTGGCTCCCAGTGCAGGATGGAAGCTCCCGGTGAGGGATGGAAGCTCCTGGTGCAGGATGGAAGCTTCTGGTGCGGGATGGAGGCTCCGAGTGCGGGATGGAGGCTCCCAGTGCAGGATGGAGGCTCCTAATGTGAGATGGAGGCTCCTGGTGCAGGATGGAGGCTCCTGGTGCAGGATGGAGGTTCCCGGTGCAGGATGGAGGCTCCCAGTGTGGGATGGAGAATCCCAGTGCAGGATGGAGGCTCCCGGTGCGGGACGGAGGCTCCTGGTGTGAGATGGAAGCTCCTAATGTGGGATGGAGGCTCCTGGTGTGGGATGGAGGCTCCCAGTGTGGGATGGAGGCTCCCAGTGTGGGATGGAAGCTCCCGGTGCAGGATGGAGGCTCCCAGTGTGGGATGGAGGCTCCTCGTGTGGGATGGAAGCTCCTGGTATGGGATGGAAGCTCCTAATGTGGGATGGAGGCTCCTGGTATGGGATGGAGGCTCCTGGTGCAGGATGGAGGCTCCCAGTGCGGGATGGAGGCTCCCGGTGAGGGATGGAAGCTCCCGGTGTGGGATGGAAGCTCCTAATGTGGGATGGAGGCTCCTGGTGCAGGATGGAGGGTCCTGGTGTGGGATGGAGGCTCCCAGTGCGGGATGGAAGCTCCCGGTGCAGGATGGAGGCTCCTGGTGAGGGATGGAGGCTCTCGGTGTGGGATGGAAGCTCCTAATGTGGGATGGAGGGTCCTGGTGCAGGATGGAAGCTCCTGGTGCAGAATGGAATCTCCCAGTGAGGGATGGAGGCTCTCAGTGCAGGATGGAGGCTCCCGGTGCAGGATGGACTCTCCTAATGTGGGATGGAGGCTCCTGGTGCGGGATGGAGGCTCCTGGTGTGGGATGGAGGCTCCCAGTGCGGGATGGAATCTCCTGGTGTGAGATGGAAGCTCCCGGGTGGATGGGAGCACTGTGCTGGGGCTGTGTTTGCTCAGGCACTGTCTGGGTGCTGTCTGGCTGCGGGCGGCCGAGCCCAGAGCGGTTCCATGCGCTGGGTCCCGCTGGGAAGCGAGGCCCTTCCCCACATCCCGGCTCTGTCCCCTCCACGGCTGACTGGCCACGACCAGCAGGTCAGGGACAGATGGGTGGCTTTCCCACACTATTTAAAATCCCTGCGAGTGTCAGCAAGTTCTCCTTTGTTTTCTGTTCTTTTCTGTGAACTAAATGAGCGTTGTCTGATTTTTCTTTCTCTCTCTTTTTTTTTTTTTCCTTTTCCCCTCAGCGTAGTTTGGCCTGTCCACAAGTGCCCTAGCTGCTAAGAAGGAAAATTCCTGTTTTCCTGAGAGAGGTTTGGGCAGCAGAGGTGCTGAAAACTGCTTTTTCAGTGATGGGTGATGCTGCTCCACTCATTTATGGTACAGGGCTATGCATGGGAAGCTCATGTGTTTTACTGCTCTTCAGGCCGGGACTCTGGAGTGTTCTTGTGCTGTTTCCTTTTGGGTTTTGCCTTTTCCCTCTGGCTTTTCCCACAGGCTCATGGAGATTTTACCGTCCTTCTGTGACAGTGCTGCTTGGTGGCTTCTGGCTTTTAGCTGGTGGCATCTCTGCTCGTCTTCTCAATGAGTTTCTGCTTGGATCCTGGTATCAAAAACATCTGATAAGCACTATTTTTATGGTCCACTCCTGAACCTGTCCCATGGCTGTTATTTGGTACAGCTGGGTTGTGAGGGGAGGATACATCCCAAACTTCCCAGTGTGTGCACAGGCCTGTGGTGATTTCTGGGGTGCCAGAGCAGGGTGTCTCTGGCTGAGGACACACAGCACAAGAGCCTCTCTTGCTCTTTAGCATCCTCCAAAGTTTGTTGGCTGTGTTCACCACGAGGTTTGGGGAACCTGGGAGTGTTCTAAAGGCACGTGGACGTGGCATTTGGGGACGTGGCTTAGTGGTGAGCACAGTGGTACTGGGTTAATGTTTGGAGCTGATGATCTCAGAGGCCTTTTCCAGCCTTAAGGATTGTATGAACAGCTCCTTCCTCTGAGCTCCAGCTGGTTTTGTTGGGGTGGGTGGTTTTCCTGTTTCCCTGGGATCCCCTCTGCCGGATCTGATCTCCTGATGTGCTGCTCCTCCTGAGCACCAGTGCAGAGTGTCGGGGTGTGTGAGGGTCTCGGGGAGGGGCAGGACATGGAGCCCCCGCAGTGCTGTGACAGACACCTTGTATTCCTGGGTGATGCAGGAGGTTGTAAAGCAGGGAACCAGATCCTGTAGTTGAGCTGCAGGAGGGAAGGGGAGAGGCTGTTTGCCAAGAGGAGAGCAGAAGCTTTGCCTTCACCTGTGTTCAGCCCCGAGGAGAGACCCTCCCTGGGGCTCTCTGTGGGATGTTCCTGCAGAACTGAGCACCAGGAGCTGTGTTTATTGATGGGAAGGACTAATTAGGTTTCAACCTTGAAGCGGTCGCTGGTGTGGGAGTGAAGAGCAACAGGAGCCTTGTCCATATTTCCCGCTGCTTCAGTGACTCCAGAGCTGTGACTAAAGCTTGGAGAGGTTTCCTAGAGGCAGGCGAGTCTTTAGCAAGTCTGAAGACATCACGGCAGCAAAGGGCACTGGATTCCCTGGTCTCAGTCCACGGTGGGGTCTGTGCTGCTCAGCTCCTCCGGGCTGGAATCCACTGTGCACAGCGGGAATGCTGTGGCACGGGGAGCAGTGAGGCAGGGATAAACAGCTTTTGAAAGGCTTTTGCTGGAGGGGAGGGGTACTGGGGTGAAGAGAAGGAAGGATGGGAGAATGAATAAGCTCAGCCCCTGCGAGACCTTCCCAGTTTTGCAGCACAGTGTTTAACCTTGGGCCCGGCTGAAAGGGCTGATGAGATGTAATGGCTGGTGGGATCCAGCCCTTTACAAGGTGCTCAAGCAAGAGATCACTGTTATCCTCCTTTAATTAGCACCTGTGGTGCCCTGTTAATAACAGGCATCTTGCTCAGACACTTGAGCTCTAATGAATTCATCCAGCTAAAGAGATCCCCATCCCTTTGGAGCGGGGTCGATGACAAGGAAAAGCTCATTGAAGTGTCCTCGTTGGATTTTGTGCTGGGAAGTGCTGGGAGCTTGCTGAGATAGGACTGTAGAGAGCCCCCTCTGAGCTCTTGTGAGGGCACCCAGAGCCCCCCTGAGCCTTTGGAGGAGTGAAGGGAGCAGAAAGGTCAGTGCAAATCTTGGCAGCAACATGAAGCCAAACGCTTTCCTTGTGCCGAGGAGAGTGGGAGAGAGAGAGAGAGGAAGAATGGAAGAGTAAAAGAAAACTTCTGCATCCCCTCGTCCTTGTATTTTATTGCAGTAGGGGTTCCAATTATAAAACCTCTGTGCAGAGGAAGCTGATGCAGCTGCTCTCGGTGAAGAAACGAGTGACAGGTGAATTGAAACTGTGAAATGTATTCAGTGTTCAACAAGAGGGAACATGACTCTACATCTCCTGCATTATTCTTGAATGCACACTGCCTTTTGGGGATTTGGTTGTTTAATTCTCTGTATGAGCAACCCCGTCCTTCCCTCGCTCACCTCTCCGTGTTCACCCATTCCCGGGTGGCTGGTGGGAACATGGGCATCGTGGGGGCTCCTGGCCCTTCCCTCTGGCTGTGCTGCAGATCTGAACAGTGGCTTTGGCTCCCCACGTGTTTATTCACTCGATGGGGTTTATGGTCTGCAGAACAGGAGAACTGTCGGTGTATGCCCCTGAAACGTCCCTGGATTCAAACTAGGGTGGTGGGAAAGGGGATGGGAATGAAGTTAGCACTCAGCTCCCTTTAAACTAGTGTCCCTTTGTGTTCTGCTGCCTTCCAGCACCCCAGCAAAACCCTCTGTCGAGCACATGAGCAGAGGGTTGGGGTGCTCGTGACCCTCCATCGTGCTGCAGGACCCGTTGCCTGTGTGGTGCTTTGGTGCTCCTGATGAAATAACTGCTGAGAAGTGATGTCTGGTTTGGGTAATGGAGGAGACTGGAAAAGTAACTCCTGTAGTCTTTCATGGTCAACCCGATCCTTTGG
Source organism: Chiroxiphia lanceolata (assembly GCF_009829145.1). NCBI lineage: Eukaryota > Metazoa > Chordata > Aves > Passeriformes > Pipridae > Chiroxiphia > Chiroxiphia lanceolata. The sequence continues at coordinate 783,181 of NC_045671.1, read as the reverse complement.
GTTTGCTGTTGTCTCTGCTGGAGGAAGTGGAGGTAAGAAGGACACACAGAGCCTGTGGTCAGTCATCAAATCCCAGAATGGTCTGGTTGGAAGAGACCTTAAAGCTCACCCAGTTCCAACCCTTGCCATGGGCAGGGACACCTTCCACTAGACATGGTTGCACCAAGACTTGTCCAAACTGGTCTTGGACACTTCCAGGGATCCAGAGGCAGCCACAGCTTCTCTGGGAAATCTGTGCCAGGGCCTCCCCACACTCACAGACAGGAATTCCTTCCCAATATCCCATCTAACCCTGCCCTCTGGCAGTGGGAAGCCATTCCCCCTTGTCTTGTCCCTCCATCCCTTGTCCCAAATCCCTCTCCAGCTCTCCTGGAGCCCCTTTAGGCCCTGGAAGGGGCTCTCAGGTCTCCCTGGATCCTTCTCTTCTCCAGGTGAACCCCCCCAGCTCTCCCAGCCTGGCTCCAGAGCAGAGTGGCTCCAGCCCTCGGAGCATCTCTGTGGCCTCCTCTGGACTCTCTCCAGCAGCTCCACATCCTTCTGATGTTGTTCCTCAGAGCTGGAGGCAGCTCTGCAGGTGGGGTCTCACCTGAGGGGGCCAGAGGGGCAGAATCCCCCCCTTTGACCTGCCTCTCTTGCAGTCCTGTGGGAACCTGTTGCCTGCTGGTCCCTTGGCCGTGGTGGATCTCCCTGCATGAGCCAGCAGCTTTTCCTTGGATGTTCAGTGAGAGAGACCCAGCCCCCAGAGCAGTGGCAGGGGCATCCCACCAGCATCCTCTGGGGCCATCCTTCCAGGGGTGATTCTGCCTTGGCCCCTGTAATTACGGAAGGTGCTGCAGGGTCATTGCTCAGCTGGGTAGTGAGACACAGCCTGGAGCACCTCAGAGGCCATTGCTTTGCTTGTGAGATTAAATAGGGCTCTTTCTTCCCTTTTAGTCTCATGTGTTGTATTTTCCCTTTCAGTGCTTCTAGGACTCTACTAATTATTAATAATTAAGCTGACGAGGCAAAGCTTGGTTCCTTTCCATTGCATCTAGAGTGGGCCAAGGAGCTCGGCGTGGGAGCTTCCACCACATCCCACCCAGCGCCTCCTGGGCTCAGCAGCCCCTCTGGAGTTTGGCTCATAGGATCACAGAAGGGTTTGGGTTGGAAGGGACCATAAGGATCATCCGGTTCCAAGCCCCCTGTCATGGGCAGGGACACTTCCACTGCACCACAGTACCAAAAAGCTGGGCAGCGTGTGGTGGTGGTTCTGGGTGATGGGGCTGAGAGATGAGACACAGAGGTGCATCTCAAACCCGCTGTGGCACCTTGCTGGCCCATGTTTATCCAAACCTTGTTTCACAGGGTTCGCTTTGCCAGCAGGAAATTTTTGTTACTTTTCTTGGTTTTTCTTTTTCCTCCTCAGGCGTCCAGGAGGCTCCTGCAGAGACTGAGGTCCCCCCAAGCGCAGGCGTAGGAAACTCAGGTGGAAAAACTTCCGCTCTCGCTGCAGCTCCTCTTGTAGCCCTCTGGCTGCTCATCAGGTCTCAGCCTGCCCTTAAATCTCCTCGTGGTCCTCAGAACCTCCACCACCTTCTTTGAGTTTGGTCGACATCTCGTCCCTTTCCATGGCCTTGCAGCTGGGTTACAGCTCAGGGGGAACCTTCCTGCACAGGGTGTCCTTTCCTTGTAGAGCCTCAGGATTTATTTACCTTCCTTTTCCCCTTCACTCCTGGTTTCCCATCCATTTTTTCCCCCCCTTCCCCTGACTGTGGACCGAGGCTCTCCGGCTGTGCACTGCCCCACTTCCTGACGGCGGGAGCAGCAGCTTTCCCTGTTCAGTCCTTGCGTGCAAAAGCCAGCATTAGATAATTGCTGGATTGAAAAGAGGCTGTAATTATTTTTTTACTTCCAACTACAGGAGCGAGCAAGCTTGCCAGACTGCTCGGTAGCTGCTGGCAGATGCTCTTCAGAGGGTATCCCTGCCCTGCCTGCATCCCTCCCCACCGTCAGATGGGCCGTATGTCTTTATTTCAACTATTAACTGGTTCCCTCTTCAGATTGCTGCTCTGCGCTGCCCTGGAGTGTTATGTTTCTCTTCCACCTTTAACGACTGATGGTTGCTCAGCATCTAATGTTTTCCCTGTCATTATTCCTGGTAACTTCTACCAGAAAGCAGGAGGGACCCCCCCCCCCCAGCAACGCCCAGTGCTTGGGGAATGCAGAGCAAAGGGCCAGGCTGTGAATGCACTGCCGGGTTAATGGGGCAGCTCTGGTGATTAAGGGCTCTAACAGAGCCATTATTCTGGCATGAAGAACCCGACAGGAGCAGATCCATGATTATTTTTTTTTTTTTTTCTATTTTCCTCCTCTGAGCAGCACGGGGACCAGCTGGTAATCTGGGGTGTCCCAGTGCAAGGTCACTGCCCTTGTTTTGCAGCTACCCGGTCCTTGCAGGTCTCCCCTGGCTCAGAAGGACCTGGTGGTCCCCTCAGTGGGTGGCACAGGGCATCTGCACATGGGTCTGCAGCAAAATGTGTTAGGGGGTGTCTGGGACCAGGATGGGGCCACAGTCAGGCAGGAGGGATGTCCTTGCTCCTCTGAGATTCATAAACATCTGCAGGGAGACGTGGTAGGTTGAAAGCTTTGAGCTGTTCATCTGGAAGAAAAAGCCCAGCTGTTTAAAAGAGCTTCTGGCCTTTTCTTCCATTCTGTTTCTAGAGGAAGTATTTGCAGGTTAAAAATCACAGTGCCTTGTCCGGAAAACCTGAAGTGCTTTGAGGGCTTGGAACTCTCTTTTCCCAACTCAGACAGCTGTGAGAAGTGATCCCTGGCCCATGGCCACCCTTACACGGTCACCTGCCACTGGAAAATGACATTTCGTTAAGAAAATCCCACAAATGCTGAGATTCTCTGGCTAAATCTGCATCCTCATCCCCGGCAGATGTTGATACTTGCCGGTTATGCCTTTGCCAGCAGTGGGGTGAGGGTCTGCCATGGTGCCTGCAAGTTCCTTTTTCTTTAAAAACCAGTGAGTGTATCTTGATGAGATATTTCTCCATTACTCAGGGGAGCTTGGGTCGGCAGAGAGGCTTTGAAGTATGGGATTACACTCCAGAGACACCACAACTTGCTGCCATTGCTCACCCGGCTTGTGTTGGGTCCACATTCAGCTACATAGTGCCAAAGGTGTCATTAAGTCTTTTCACAGCAGTAGAGGGTGAAAAAACAACTTAAATGCCGTGTCATTCATGTATGTGTATTTACCTGTCCAGTTATACTTTCAAAGAGGACCATAGATGGCATCCCCAGGCTGCTCCCGAGGTTCGCTGTGGGACCCTGAGTTTGGGGGGTGTCCCACCCCCACTGCCAGTTTTAAAGGCTTCTTCATGAAGCTAACCACCTATTTTGCCCGAGCAGTTTTGGTTGCCATGAGCTGAAATACTCCGTGGCCCTCTCAGCTGCTGGGCAGGGGGGGGTTTGCACCCTCGTTTCTGTGCTTTCCTTGCAGTGTGGTTTGCACGGGCAGTCGGGAGGCACGGCACGCTGAACAGCCTTTGCAAACTGCTCCGTAACGTTTTCAGGCAAATTAGGAAAAAAAACCAAAAAGGCAGCAAAAGGGGGGAGAGGAAGAGTTACAGTTCTCCGTGTCTTGCAGAGGGAAAAGGGAGAATTAAGCAGCTGAAAAATGCTGGTGATGCTGCGTGCGTTCGGAGGGGATAACTAATGAGCCTCCGAAAGGTCACGGTTTTGCTCATGGTTAACCTTCAGCAAGCTGTTACGTAGGCAGGGCATGGGCTGTGCTGGTATAAAATGAATCCATCTCCTCTTCTCTATTCCAGGAGAGAGGCTGAGACCCGCTGAAGGATAACGGGGCTGTGCAGCGCAGGAGCTCCTTGTCAGGCTGCAACGGTCAGGCGGCGCTTGGCTCCGCTGGGGAAGGACGCGCAAGGGGAAGGTGTTGGAACTGCAGACGCGGAAACTCGCCGCGCTGAAGGCCGCCAAAAAGCTGAGTTTTGGCCTGCGAAACATTTGCTGCCCTCGGGATTTCTGTGTGCCGAAGATGGGATCTGCCTGTTCCGGAGAGGGAGCGACGAGGAGGGCGAAGCTTTGCTGACCGCCGGGGAGCCCGGACGGTGCCTGGATGCGCTTCACTGGTGGGGAAAACACTGCCAGGACTTGGGGGCAGGGAGGGTTTGGGGCAGTGGAGGGGCCATGGGGCTACTCTGGGCTCTGCCCCACAGCTGGGCCAGCTGGCTGCCCCAGCACTGAGACATCAGGGGTGTGGGACCGGGCGCCCGTCTGTGCCACCAGCCCTGCGCTTCGGCACTGTCTCCAGGATACCGGGGAAGGGAGACGAGGCAGGGGCTGAGAAATGTAGCAGTGCTCCTAGCCTCAAGAAAAAGAACCTTCCTGTTTTTCTAGAGATCACCGGGTTGCGTTTCTCCACTCTGCTTGGGAAGTCTCTTCTAAGCCCTCACTTTCTCCCCCAGTTCAGAACGTTTTATTTCTCTGTGTGTGTGTGTGTGTGTGTGTGTGTGTGTGTGTGTGTGTGTGTGTGTGTGCTCAGATTTACTCTCACTCTGTGTCGCCTTGGAAGTGATGGACTCCGAGCGAGACCAACGCCCCCCGCAAGCACCTGTAAGTGACGATGAGGGGCTTGACTTCCAACCGCGTTTCTGACCTGGAAGCTCCGCGACCCTCCCGGCTTTTCGAGTGACGACGGAGAGGGAGCCGAGATGGCAGAGAAGTGCGACTGCATCGCCAGCATGTACGGGTACGACCTGGGCTGTCGCTTCGTGAACTTCCGCCCGCTGGGCTTCGGGGCCAACGGGCTGGTGCTGTCGGCCCTGGACAGCAAGAGCTGCCGCAAAGTGGCGGTGAAGAAGATCACGATCGGCGACGCGCGGAGCATGAAGCACGCCTTCCGCGAGATCAAGATCATCCGCCGCCTGGACCACGAGAACATCGTCAAGGTCTACGAGGTGCTGGGGCCCAAGGGCGCCAACCTGCGCGGGGACTTCTTCAAGTTCAACATGGTGTACATCGTGCAGGAGTACATGGAGACCGACCTGGCGCGGCTGCTGGAGCAGGGCAAGCTGGCCGAGGAGCACGCCAAGCTCTTCATGTACCAGCTGCTGCGCGGGCTCAAGTACATCCACTCGGCCAACGTCCTGCACCGCGACCTCAAGCCGGCCAACATCTTCATCAGCACGGAGGACCTGGTGCTGAAGATCGGCGACTTCGGGCTGGCCAGGATCGTGGACCAGCACTACTCACACAAGGTAGGCGGTGCCCGGTTGCCGGGGCCGGTGCCGGCTCGGTGAGGAAGGCACGGAATGCTGGTGGGGCGGTGTGGCTGGACCACGGTGGACCTACCTTCTTGGGAGAACTGGTCCTGGGCAGCTCTGAGCCCTGCTGGGGTGATCACTCTCCTTCGCCCCAAGCCGAGACGTGTTTTCGTAGGATCGTGTCGCGGAATATTCTGAGTTGGAAGGGACCCATCCAGTCCAGCTCTTAAGTGGGTGGCCCATTGGGGGATCAAACCCACAGCCTTGGTGTTATTAGGACCATGTTCTAACCACCCGAGCATAGAATAATTTGGGTGGGAATGGACCTTTAAAGCCCATCTAGCCCACCCCCCCCTGCAATGAGCAGGGACACTTTGCGCTAGGTCAGGTTGCTCAGAGCCCCTGAGCCAAGCCTGGCCTTGAATGTGTTCCAGGCATAGCCCAAGGACTGAGCTTTGCCAAGTGTGCCCCAGGGCTCTCCAGTGCTGCAAAGCTGCAAAGAGGGCACTGGAAGGGTTTGAGTGCCATTCAAGTGTCTTTCATTGCCTTCTATCTTATATATCAGATGTATTCTCAGGTGTTTTATTCCATCCCAGCAGTGGACTGTGAGGAGGTGTGTGTTTGCTTGCTGTACTTAAGTGACTAAGCTCTGTGTTTCTTGCTTTGCTGCTGTTATAAAACACGAGCTGCTGGAAGCACATGGAAAAGGCACCTGGAATGTCTGCACACACCCTGCTTGGCTTTATCCTCACTTTGGAGCCAACCCACTTCTTAAAAAACCCAGTTTTGTTTGAGTTACATTCATTTAACATAGGGAGAGAGGGATGGGTCTTTGAGATTCAGTCAAATCCTTTCATCCAAGGTCAAGATCCAAGCGACATATAAAATTCTTTGGTGTTTGGTGCTTAGACACTGTATGACAATGCAGCACTGGTGAGTGACCAGGGCAACCTGGTTTGCTGACAGCAGGCAGCCAGTGTGGGAGGGAGGGAAGGCAGGAGAACTGGTGAGAAGGCTCTGTAACACACAGTCCTCATGCTAATGGACTTTGAAGGGGGATGCAGATGTTTGACGCAGGTTGCCTTCCAGGCTGGAGCTTTTGAGCTTTTGAGCAGTGGAGGAACATGGCAGAGGCTTCGTCAGCTCGTGGATCCACACGTTCCTGGGAGAAAGCAAAGTTATCGTGTGGTCTGTGCAGTCTGCAGCTGGCTTCTGACTACAGCTGCTGCTTGGTGTTGTAAGATGAGATAGAGTGTATTTCCTTGAGCTGGATGTTTCTGTGGGTGAGCTCAGACTCCCCCATGGACCCGCTGTTGTGCCTGGGACGAGATTTAAATGCGCTTCGCATTTTCCAGTGTGGCTCTGATTTGGGCACTATTGTTTTGTGCGAGGGGGGAAGGGAAGGGGAGAGGGAACAGGATGGTGAAAAGACAATCTCGTGATCCTGAAGCTGAGCCCTGTTTTCAAGTCCTGAATCTGGGGAGAAACAAAATCTGGGGAAAAGAAAGAAGGTTGCAGATGACATCGGGGAGTGAGCGCAGGGTCCCTGACGCTGCTACCTGCCCTTTCTGTGCTCCCTTGCTCACTGGTTATTTATGACCCAGCTTAGGAAGAGGCTCCTGTCTCTTCAAATGTGTGGTTTGCTTTTTTAAGGAAGGTAAGTCCCACAGAAGACCCCTGCAAACAAGCCAGGGCTGCATGAACACGGAAAGTCACTGATTCAAGGAGCATCCTGTTGTCAGGGACTGCAGGATCGGGGTAGGATTCATCTGCCCATGTCTGCTGCACAGTTATTGTTATTTCTAAGCAATTCTCTGTTGCCTTAATAACAGCCAGTGCAGTGGAAAGAACTGTCAAGGGCTGCAGCTCCGTGGTGGGATGTCACTCTGCAAGATGCCATTGCACGAGCACCCTCCGACTCCTCGTGGGCTGGGGAGGCTGGAGCATCACTGCGGAAACACCCGTCAGAGCCTCAGTGTGTGCAGAGAAAACTGCTCCAGAGCAGAGCTGGAAGCAGCAGCACCGCAGATAGCATCAGCTGTTGGTGATCCCTGACCATGGGGAGGGCTGTGTTTGCCAAAGCTGGGCGATGGGCACCGCACAGGAGCAACAGGAGGGCTTGGAGGGGGCTTGGGGTCAGTCCCGCCTTTGATGTCCGGGCACTTCTCAGATGACTCAGAGAAATCAATTCCTTTCTGTGTTTCTCTTTCAACCTCCTCTCTCCTCAAGGGCTCATACAGATTTATAAGCTCCTTGGCCCGTGCTCTTGCAGGAAGAGCAGCAGGAGGGGAGGGGGGGAGCCAGTATGGAGCAGAACAGGGATCCTCACACCCCAAGTTTTGGTGCTGTATTTCTCTTTCAACCTCCTCACTCCTCAAGGGCTCATACAGGTTTGTAAGTTCCTTGACTCTTGCAGAGCTGCCCAAAAGCAGATGGAATCCTACTCCCTGGTTTGTTTAACTGTCCAGAGACCCTACAAAGCCTTGCAGGAAACCACTGCCATAGAGGTGTAGCTCTGCTCTGCCTTCAGAGGTTTGGATCTACTGGGTCTTTAGACAGTTAAACCACAAAACGTGCTCAGGGAAATATATCCAAGTGCTTAGGACTTGCCCTGAGCATGTTTTGTGTGTGGAATATGCGAATGCTGGTGGCTGCATTCTGCTAACACAAAAAAATTACAGGTTTAGTGGTGTTATTTGTCGAAAAGGTCACAGCTCTTCTGACCTGATGTTTCTCAGACTCCAGACCGTCCTGCTGAGTGATAAAATGGCAAATGAGAACCGCAGTAGATTGTGAGCAGAGTTCTAAACGCAGTTTGGAAATACATACACCACCTAAATAACAGCCCTTGTCTGGTGAGATGTTTTGTTTACATGACTTCCAGCAGGCAGATGTTGAATTAGGATAACTTGTTGGGAAGGGGAGGGCTCTCCAGCTCTGGGAGATGCCATGGACCACAGTCAGGTGTTGGCCTTCACCAGCTTCAAAGCAGAGCAGCTTTGGCTGCATTTCTCCCCCCCTTTGGCTGGTGTTGACTGCTCCAATCCCTTTTTCTGTGTGTTAAAGGCAGCGCGGGGGCTTCCCTTTGTCTGAAGCTTCCCTGGAACAAACAAGATGAATTTCCAGCTGCCAAAACCACATCCAGGTCAGGGTCTGCACCTTCACAGGGTGCTCAGACCTGACAGCCTGAATTTTAGCCCTGTCTCAGATATATGCACTTACAAACATCTCCAAGGCACAGAGTATCAGGTGTGGGAGGAGAGGACCCTCGGGAGATGATCCTTTGCATCCCCTCTCTCTGCCATTCTGTCTCTTCCCCGAAGCTCTCTCCATCCAGCCGTGCAGGCTCCTTTCTCTTCCATCTTACTACTCTTTATCCCTGGGATTTTATCCCTCTAGAACAACTCCACATCAGTCCCTGTTCCTTTGGTCGCTGCTGTTTGTGGTTTGAACGCTTTGCCATGCACCTTGGGGCCCAAATGGTGAGAGAAGGGTTGGAGGTGAGCATAACGGATACTTCCAGCCTCCATGAGGTTTTTATTCTTATACAGGATTGGCAAAGCTGAGCATTTCTTGTTTCATAGCCCATCTCCTTAGTGAACTCAAGCATCTCACCTTCCCCCCCAGCCCCTCTTTCTGCAACCTCAGGGTCCTGCCTGCCCCCCACGTGCCAGCCCCTGCCTTTCAGAAGTTCCGTGGATCGTGTTTAGCTGCCCATCTATCCCTCCAACCCCACTCTTTGTGTCCTAACAAATATCTTTGGCACCAAAAGAGAGTCCAGATCCATCCGCACCAAGTTTGGGAGGGAGGGGTAAAGATGAGGCGCTGTCCTCCCTCAGCTCGTGGTGGGCAGGAGGCGTGGGAGAGCAGGGAGATAGCAAAGCCAGGCATTAAAAACTGGCATAAGTGCCAGTGGATGTCTAGACTTTAAAATAATAAATGTTTTGGAGAGCAGACTCGTCCCTGGCTGTGCATCCCCTGGGGTGTTGCTGCCCAACCCTGGTCAGAGCAGGGACACGGGGTTGGGTGTTCCTGTCTGGAGAAGACAAGTGGGGATGTCTGTTCTGTGGGGATGCAGAGACTTCCTGGGTGTCTTCACTCGGGTGACAGGACCACGAACTAGAACGTTCCTTGTCCTCCCTGTGTTGTGCAGGATATAATCAGATTATCTCTCCTGGGGGCCCTGCCTGGTGCTCCAAAGCTCCTGGGGGGGAACCTGCAAGGAGACCCCCTCTCCCTTTGCCTGTTGGCAACGTCCGTGACAGAGTTAATTGGCAGGAATTCCACGCTGAGGGAGCGCAGCAGCCCTTTTGTGGGGGGAGATCCTGCCGTAAATAGTTTGCAGACCCAACTTCAAACCTTTGAAGTCCTCAGTTTCGTACTTGCCAATCAGCGCAAACATAATCGCTTCCAGTTCGTGCGGTAAAATAACAGAATTCCCAGGCGGGTCGTCGTGAGGAGGCCTTCAAAGGAGGTGAGGATGTGGGGTTTTGCTCTGTGCTCCTCCAGAGAGGACCACCCTCCGCGCTCAGCCCTCGGACAGCTGCCTGTGGGCCCATGCAGCCGGCGCTGAACCTCCCTGCTGAGACCCCAACTGGGTCGTTCTCCTCCTCTGTCCTCTGGTGAGGCACATGAGTATTCTTTGCTCCTGAAATAAATGCACTCTGCCATCCCAAAGCCGCGAGGACACGTGTCACGTTGCCAGAGCCAGAGCAGCCGTTCTGCCGTTCTGTTACGGAGCGACGTTCCTGCGCACCTGGCACCTTCCGCAGCCCCTCCTGCAAGTGTCTCACCTGCCTTTTAAGAAATAAGGTTAAAAACGCTGCTGTGGGGAGGCAGTAGCTTGCTACTGCTCCAGGATTATTCCAAGAGCTTGGGCTTGTTGCTATTTTGGGTCCCCCCCGTCTGCACCGGGAGCTGACCCAGCTCCTGTGGGTGCAGCAGCAGAAATCCCGATCTGGTTGTGGATGGAGGCTTGGATACGCAGGCTGTGGTTGGATCCTGGTAGATTTCCAGTTTATGAGTGCCTGATCCGCATCTTTTTGACTGCAGGAAGGTGGATTTTAGTGTGAAACACTCCTGGGAGAAGCTCTGGGCTGCGGCGTTAGGGGCTGCCTGGTTTGCGGTAGGGGGGATCCTGAATTCCCGTGTCTCCTCAAGGAAACCTGCCCTTGGTCCCTCCAGCTCCGAGGAGGAGCTCCAGGCTTGGATGGTGGTTGCTTTGGCAGCCGTGTGCTGCCATGCTGTGCCAGCTTCCCTCAACACCCCTGGGAGGCAGGTTGAGCGTGGTGTGACCAGTGTGATACCAGGATGCAGCCAAACCTGCCCTAAATTGTTTCTCCTTCTGGTGTCACAGAGAATACACACAAAATCCGTGTTGTGTAAAGATGAGAAAAACCACTCATTTTTCTTTGCTTTTCAGCTCCCTTGCTGTGCTGTTTGATATGATGTGATGCTTATCCTACCTGTGGTGAATTCATCACCTTTGCAGATTGCCTGAGCCATTCCCACATGCGCTGGAGGAGCAGAGGAGAAGCAGGAAAATGCCACTTGAAAATTGAGAACAAACAAACAAACAAAAAAGTAGCATGGGAGGGCTTGGACTTGAAACCACTTCTGTTTTTCAATTAACTCCATTATATTGATTTTTAAAGAGATTCCAGTGGTTCTTCAGTGCAGAAAGGGCTGCGCTGAATCCACAGAATAGTGTCGCGAGGATGAATGTTCCATCTTAATTAGAACTAATTAATACGCTTCTGCTCGCCATCTTTCTGTCTGGTCGAATCTACATAAATGGTAAAATTCTTGTGATAAGCCTTGCCTTGCACAGGGGATGGCTGGAAGTGCTCGGGCTCCCTGCCTTGGCACCACAGGTAGGAGCTGAGCCACGGATGTGGATGGAACCTCATCCCAACACCCTGCAGCTGCCTGATCCCGGCTCCCCAGGGCTGTGGTGGTGTTTCTCCGTGGAAACTGATAATCCACAGGAGCGTAGCTACTTCCTTGAAGCGTTAGGACAGGAACTTCTGTATGTATTTTACAAAAGCGAGGGTCTAGCCCGTGTTTTTAAGCCGTGTTGGAGGCAGAGCAGAGGCGGTGTTGGGGCGGTATAAGCTGCTCAGGACTGGGGCGCTGTGCTGTCCAGTGGCTCTCACCGGAGGACCTCGTGCCAGATTGGAAAAGTCTTGGGTTTCAACCCTCCCATCACTCCTTCCCAGTATCTTACCCCTGAGAAAAAGGAGGGATAAGGCAGAGCCCAGCAGTGGAATGCTCTGGGAAGCAGTGGGGGGGTCCGGCTGAACGGCCCACGAGCAGGTGGGATGGGGAGAAGCTGTAGGTTGCTCCTCTCTGTGGGTCCCTCCCGTGCTTGGAGGAGGGTGGTCCAAGGACTGGGTTGTTCAGCAGGTGGAAGAAGGGAGGTGACATTCAGATACAAGGGTGACACGAGGGGAGCACCACGAGGAGTGCAACTGGCTGATCACCACCAGGAACCCCACGCAGCAGCAGAGGGACTGAGGACGTGTCCGAAGTCTGAAGCACTCACTGAGTTTTTCGCAGGGAATTTTCTCCAACGCGTTAGAAATGCCCCGGGGAGGAAAATGTTTGGCTTGTTGCGACTTACAGATATTTGCAGTGTATCGCTCATGCATTTTGCATGGTGCACACACCCCCGAGGACTCAAATCCATCTTGCTGTCAGAGAGGAGAAACGTATGAGCGGTGTTAAATCTGCGAGGAGAGTGGCATTCCTCTGCTGGGAAGGGGGAGAAGTTGCTCCAGCTGCGAATCGCCCTGGATTACAGTCCTCAGAGTTTATTTTCTCAGGATTCTCCAATAAATACCAGCGTCTCCGTTGCTGGGGATAATTGCAGTAGCTGAGAAGTGGTGGTTTGATCAGATAATGCCTGGGGGCTTTTGTGCTGGTTCTGATTGAGCAGCGTTAGCAAAAATATAACGGCATTAAGTGAAACTTCTCGGCTAATCAGCCTCCGTTACAACTTATCGTAAGAAGGCCGAAATTAAAATGTTCTTTTAGAAGCCAGCCCTTCATGATTAAAAGCCTGACAACCCGCACATTTGGGAGTTGGCACAAAAACCTGCCCTGGGGGAAGAGGAGCATGGTAAACCTCATGGTGTTTGTGGTGGTGCACTGCTCCCGTGTTTGGGTGGAGAGATGTATCCTGTAACATCCCAGGAGATGCTGTACAGCACAACTGCAGCTTTATTGCAGTTGAAAACAGCCTGTGAAACCGAATGGGTAGGGATGGAGTTTTTAACTAAGCTCTTATACGTGAACTGTGTTCGTGCTGCCGTTGCATTTTGGCATTCTCCAAATGCCTCGTGGCATTTAAAGGCAGTTCAGCTTTATAACTTAATTTTATTTTGCCGCTTCTGCTGCGTTTCAATCCACCTCCTTCTGTTAATGTGCTGTACTTGACACAGAAAATGCCACTTACAGCGTTACCCTGGTGAAAGGGCCATATCCACGTCCAGCCCCGGCGTGGCGGCCGCGCTCCCGGAGCTCGGGAGCGGTGGGAGCTGGGCCATCCCCTGGGATGCCACTGTCGTTTACAGGCTTGAACACGTCCCCTTGGTTTCAGTGGGAGCTGCTTGGCACTCGTGGTGCATCTCCTGGGCGAGTTCAGGGACGGGAGGGACGTGGCCCAGAGGGATGACGGCGCTCGGTCTTGGCCCCGTGGATGCTGCTGAGAGATCCTTTAAATCCAGGCTGGGCATCCCAACTGACCACCCTGCTGTGAGCAGAGCAGGATGGAGGATGGGGATCTGCCCCACCAGCAGGGTGACAAGGGAGGGAGGGGATTTATTAGGCCAGGCTCAGTGCAAGCTTTCCTATCTCTGCACCAGCTAGATGTTCCCCAGAAGGGCTTTCCCACTTATCCCATGCCGTCTTATTTTCAAGAGTCTTGGCTAGGAGCCCTTGGCAGCTATGTTACCCACTCAGCAATGCTGTAAGACATCTGCTGGTCCAGGAGGCTTTCCTTCCACGTGGCACTGACGTTCCTCCCTAAATCTGTTTCTTTGACAATTCCCTTGTTTTCCTGCGTGGGTTTGTCCGCAGTTCCCAGGGCACGCAGGGTTCGCTGCAGCAGCATCCCAAGGGCTCAGGTGGGGTAAACTCACCAGGCTTGTGTGAGAAGGTGGATCCTGCTGAGTGCATCCTGTGGGCTCTGCCCTCCTGGGGCCCCACGTGCTCCGTGTGCCACCTCTGCTCGGGTCTTGTGTCCCTCCTGGCACCCGCTGGGCTGACCCGGTGGTGGCTGCTCCTGCCTGGGCTCCCCTGGGAGCTCCTGACCTTTAAAAATTCGTTTTCAGTGTCAGTGCTGGAAGTTGGATCCATGGGAATTCAGCAGTACGTAGGTTGCTGTTACCAGCAGTTTGGGTAACCGTGGAAGGACTACAGATACAGGGCTGGCTAGAAATGGAATGAGATAAAGGTTGCAGACTGGTAACCCTGGGAAACTAAGCACTGTGCCTGGGGTCCTGAGCTGGGAAAGGCTTCCTTGGCACACTGCTGGGTTCTATCAGGGACCCAGGAAAGTACTTAAATAATATGCTTAAATTCCAAAATGTCTCAGATGGGGGGATTGGGATTTATAGAATACATCTAAGTACTCTGAGGGTGACCTGGAATAACTTGTGCAGGTGTGATCTGCAAATCCGCGCTGCTGAAGCCATCTGTCCTTTGCAGAACATGCTTCAATACCATGGTGACAAAACAGCTTTGCCTCCTGGAGCACTGAAGTATCTCTGTCTCCAGGGGTGTATCTCATGTCTTTGCTTCCTGCACAACAGATAACCAGCCCCCAGCCTGGCTCAGGTGCAGCACGGGCGTGCTGGGCAGGTTCTCCCGTGGGATCCGGTGCTGGGGCCGCGGTGGGCAGTGGGGGGCTGGCCGGGGAGGAGCTCTGCAACCTCTCCTTGCTGACCTCCTCCCTCTCTGCTCTTTCAGGGTTACCTCTCAGAAGGCTTGGTGACGAAGTGGTATCGCTCCCCCCGCCTCCTGCTCTCACCCAACAACTACACCAAAGCCATCGACATGTGGGCGGCCGGCTGCATCCTGGCTGAGATGCTGACGGGAAGGATGCTCTTTGCTGGTAGGTTTCTGGCTCCTGTTGGTTCATTTTTTTGCTGCCTCCTTCCTTGCTGCCCAATTCTGAGGCTTTCTAGCAGGGAAGAGGGAATCCCCCCCTCTCTCCTTGCCAGCCAAGGCATCGCCACAGGGATCCTGCGCTTGGTTATTAGACGTGAGGGGTGTCTCCAGAACAAGCCTCACTTGTGCAGCCCCTGCTATTAGAGGGTCCCTTGGTTGGTGAGAACTTCCCTTAGGGATAGAGAATAGTCTGGTTTTCACTCAGACTTCCTGTGTTTCCCTGGGGAGGCCACGTGGTGGGCTGGGTGTGATTGCACCCTGTGGGTGCCCGAGGCTGGCCGGGGTCGGCGGTGCCTCCGTGCCAAGCCTTGCCGGGCAGGGACTGCCTGCTGCCAAAAGGAAAACCTTAAACAAAGAGCAGTTCTGATGAAACAACAAAACCTTTTTCTGTTTCTGTGTTTCCAACGGAAAATAAGAGCTTTTTGTTGGGAGGAAGGATGCTAAAAAAAAAAAAACATAGGGTGGCATAAAAGGACAGGACATAATGGTGCCCTGTCCCAAGAGTTTTGTACTCTGAGCCATGGATTCAAATCGTGATGGATTTCTTCAAGGTATTTCTTTTCTTTCAGTGTAGACATTTGAATGCCACTGCCCATTTTCAGCCATTTTCAGGATTTTCCTGTAAGCAGGTACCGGAGCTGTAAAGGTGCGGTGCAAGGAGAAGAAAGCAACAGAAGCGCAGCAAGAAGCTCGTAGTTACCACTGCAGCATTTGAAAACTCAGCTCTGGTGCTCCTGAGCAGCAAAAAGTTATTTAATACAGTCCCAGAACTGCTACTGTCAGGAGCAGAGCTGTGCTTCCCAAGCTGGGACGTGGTTCAGGGATGAAGCAGCTGCTCTCTGCCTGTTGAAGGAGCTGCTTCCCTGCCCGAGGTCTGCAGCAGTGCTCCCCCTCAGTTGTCTCTCTCCATCGCCCGTTAGTGTTCTGAATGACAAGGTTTAACACGTTTTGTGAGCAGCTGTTTTTCTCAGGGTTGTGTAAATAAATGATTAGACCCATTAATAATGGAGAAGGGCTTTTTCTTCACGAATGTTTCAGCGCACCGCAGAGAGCTCCGCAGCCAGCGCTTGGTTGCAGCTGCTCTGCTGCTCCCTCCCCGCTCCTGCTTGCAGCTTCCATATTTCTTTTGTGAGAGCTGAAAAATAAGCAGCCGGTATAATTTTGAGAACCGTTAAAATTGCCTCCCATTCTTACCTTCCTCTCGTCCCCGGTCTCTCCAAAGTTTTCAAGTCCAGGGGCTTCGGCTTTGACAATTACACATCCAGCCTGGCTGCTCCTGCTGTTTCCTCAGGGTATATTCCAGGAGCAGGGACATCTCCACGTGCCACTTGTCCTTGCAGATGCAGGGCCTTTTCTGGTGTCGCTGGGAGATGCTGAACCCTAGGGTAGAAGTTACATTGGCTGCCACCACTGAGGTGTCCAAGCTGGTCTTTAAAGCTCGTTTCGTGGTCAAGGCAAGAGGCAAAAATAGCCCCAGGTTGGGGTTCATCCGGCCTCTGTTTGCTGTCTGCCTCAGACAGAGATGGAGTGTGCCTTAGAAATATTTATGTGTCCAATAATGCTCATTAAGAGCATCTGGAGAACAAGCAGACGTGCCCATGCTGGTGTTACACGTGGCTGGAGGTGAGATCAGTCCTGTCCTGCTGCCTGGGCCAGATGCCCCAGAGCAGCCAAGAACCTACTTTACAGGCTGGTTCCTGAGAATCCTCAGCAGGCTGGAGATGAGGAGATGGGATTTGGCAGATCACAGGCTCAGCCAGGCCCATGCTGTGAGCATCCCTTCTTCTCTGCTTTCCAGCCCGGTACAATCGCTTAATAAGCCCCCAGATGCTGGCAGGATACTCCGTTAATGGGTGGGGAATCAAAACCTGAGCTCAAAATACATATTCCTTTTCTTTTCGTTGCTTTAAAAATAGCCTGTAGAGTTGTTATGGGAAGGCCCTGGCCTTATGCCCTGTTTTCCCAGCCTCCTCCCATGCCAGTAAGTAAAGAAAGGCCAGGGTGGGAGCCTGGCAGCAGGCAGGATGACCGTGGCGTCCACCTTTCATCTGCTGCTGTCCAAAGAGCAGGAGAATAGAGGCCAGCCCCTGGGAACAGCTAAAATCCAATGACAGGGGTTCGTCTTTGGGTTTGCTTTCCTCCTCTCTGCCTGGGAGAAGGAGTTTACCCCCAGCCAGCTGCAGCCCCCATCCCTGCAGGATGAGACTTTAGGACTAGAGTCCTGTGTCGCCAGCAAACACCCCGTGGGAAGTAACGGTGGTGTAGTTCTCAGAAAGCTGCAGACCTGCAGTAATTACCTGCCACTGGATAAATGGTTTTCTGAGTGTGCGTCAGTGGCACAATTTAAATGGAGTGCTTAGCATAAATCAATATAATTAACTCAGTAGTCTATCTGGGGTGCTTAAGCAACGCAGGTAAATTAAGGTGATCGGTTATTAGGAATTAGACGTCACTCGCTGCTCCCATTCTCCCGCACAAATTAATAAACATCCAGCAAAGAGGGACCCCCAGCCCCCTCCCCACGGCCTGTTCCCTGTGGTGGGAGGAGCAGCTTCGGGCTTGGCAGAGCCCTGGGAGGTCACACAGCAAACTTGGTCATCCCAAAGCTTGCAGGAGTGAAGCGCGCCTCCGGCAGCTAAAATCCGGATTGCAGATCCTTGGAGAGCTCCCCACGGCGAGCAGCATGGAAAACAGGGAAGAGCATCCGTAACTAAGCAGCTACAGCTCCCTCCAGTGACTTTTCCACCTTCTGCTGCTGGAGCTTCTGTCAGTGGAAGCAGGAGTAAATAGGAGAGAAGGAGCAAAAAGGAGAACAGATCTGTCCTTGCAGATCTCCACGGGGTTTGCCAGTGGGGCTGTGCCAGAGCTAGAAGATGGCACAGGGACTTTCCCCATGGGATCAGGGCTTACTCACAGGGCTTGGGTGCTTCCCCAGGAGCTGGCTGCAAGCCTGGAGAAGGGTTCCCTTTCCCAAGACGTGATGCAGAGCTGCTTGTTCTCTCCTCAGGTAACGGCAACACATTGCGTTTGTTCTGCCTGTAGTTCATGTTTTTCTTTTCAGGAATTAATGCCTTCAGAAAAAGGTCCCTGGGAATTACATAAATAGACGATAATGGAGGAGAATTGTGTTTCCAAGAGGGCCATAATTCAAGGCTTCCAGTGTTGCATTAGCAGCTTCTTTGTGTGACTGAACACAGTGCCTTTTGGCTGCCAGGTGCCCTTGGTGAGCAGTGGCTGGGTCTGCACTCAGGGAGCAGCCACCAAGCCTTTGTGACTTTCAATGCCCAGTAATTTTGGTCACAGTGTGGGAATTAGCCTGACTAACAAGGTGTTGCTTCCCCGGTAGTTATCTTTAGTTTCCCCTGGAGCCGTGCTGTGAATCTCTTAAGTGACCTAAAATGAGGTTTTCTGTGGGAAAGTGAATTTATTTTGCTAGGATTGATATTGGAAGGGCGTCCCTCTGCCTCTCGTGCTTTTCCTGTTGCTTTATCTTGTTCTGAGTGGTTGATGTGAGTGCACGTGTGGTGTGATGGTGACCAGCTGGGCTAATGTCAGCGTTGCTTTGGGGCTCTCTAAGTTCACTGCCACGTCCTGGCTCTGAGCTCTGCCTTCTGGGGGAAAAGTGGGTAAAAGTGATCGTCAGTGCATTGAACCAAACCTGGTTGGAGTGATGAGGCCGTGGCGGATGGAGAGACCCTTTCCCAAGGGTCTCATTCCATTGTCAGTCGTTTTCTTGGATGATCGGACCTACCCTTGGCCAGGGTGGTTGTGTTTGGGGTCAGCTCCATGGGTGTGAGTCTGGAAACCTCCTACAGACTCACAGGGAGCTCTGGGCTGGGGAGGGGAGCCCCTGTGAGGTGCCAGGGACCTCCAGAGGACAGGGTTGCCTCAGGGCAAGTGGTCTCCACCATCCCCTGTGAGTTGGCCTCTCCACCCGAATGACTGGAAGTGCTGTGCCATAAACAAGCCTGACTCCTCTTGCTGTGGATCAGCTGGGCATTACCTGCCAGTGAAGCCACCTCAAATCCATGACTTGGGACAGCAGGGACTCGGTAGCCCAAAAATCCCCGTGGGTTTGCCTGCCCTAGCTAGCTCGCTGCCTAAATGGCTAGTCCTGCTTCTAATGACAGAATATTCATAACTGGCTTTCCTGGCAGGCAGAAAATCAATAGTGCGACTCCGTGTTTCTACCAGGCTGCTTCTCTGCACACGTAGGAGGCTGGAAATCAGCCACGGAGCCCTTGGTCCCAGCCAGCAGTGTGCTGAGGGATGGGATTAGCACTCAGCACAGCTGCTCCTCCCCTCTCACTGGCTGGTAACCAGTCCTGAGCGGGGGCTTGGGGGAGTGGGCATGGACACATCCCGAAAGAAAGGGGTTGAAAATACGTAATTGCACACAGACACAGCAGTTGTGGGGACCATCACCATCAGAGCCACGACTTGGTGCCCAGCAGCCAGCAGGAGTGGGTCAGGAAACACCTTTCCCATCAGGACAGCGCAGAGGCAACAGGCAGTTGTGTTCCTTTAAAGGTGAACCAACTCTTTGGGACCCCTGGAGCTGATCACACTTTTTTCCTCCTATGTCTCATCTTCCGTGCCTGTTTTCTGCCCGTTCAGGGGGCCACGAGCTGGAGCAGATGCAACTCATTCTGGAGACAATCCCCGTCATCCACCAGGAGGACAAAGAGGAGCTGCTCAAGGTGATGCCCATGTTCATCAACAGCACGTGGGAAGTGAGGAAGCCGCTGAGGAAGCTGCTACCCGAGGTGGACAGTGAAGGTACAGTGGTGCCCACTGCCTTTGGCAGTGTCCTTCCCCTGGGGCTTCCCCTGGCTGTCGTGTTCTCAGACCTGTTTCCTCAGGCTCCCACAGGAATTGCCCTCAAAGGGCAAGTGCGTGAACGCTGCTGGAGAGGATTCAGATATTGGCAGTTGCTCCTGTAGGTCACACATCCCTCACAGAGCCTCCAGGTCCTGCTGACCATCCCACCAGGGGAGGTGAGGGCTGCAGGACAGCACTCAGGACACTGTAGCTTGCTCACAGGTCTCTCCTAAGGGTGAAATAGTCCTCCAAGACTATTCCAAGGTGCCTGCCTGCCTTCCTGTGTCTCTCCTTGGGCTGTAAGCAGGGGCTCAGCCCAGAGGTTCTCTTCAAGCCCTGTTTGCTTCCTTCCTGTGGTTTTTGCACGAGCACAGTTGCACAGTACAGCAAGACACGTGGTTTTACTTCACCTGTGTCCCAACACCGTGAGATGGTTGCTACAGGAACACCGTCCACGTGCTCTCCTGAGCTCCTTCCAAGGTTAAACCAGCAACCTGCTAGTTTTGGGAAGACGTCAAGACCAAGCACAGCTTATGTTTGCTGGCGTTAACTCTTCAGTATAAGACATCCAGTGTCTGGTCTTGGCAACACGATATCCGTCGGCCCAGGGTGCCCAGGGACCACGTCAGCCTCCGGCACGCAGGGGACAGATTTATTCCCTGCCATTACTGCGGGAAGAAAGGTCACCTGTGCCCCTCACATAATTCACGGTCGTTTTCCTGCCTCCCTGACCCGCAATATATCGTAATATACAAATTATAATGTGTCCTTCCACCACGCTTCGTGCCCACAGCCAGTGACCTTATGGAGCTATTGATTCCCTCCCACTTAATTAGCCCGAGTGATGAAATAATCTCGCGGGAGACAATCGGATATTGGTTAATGTTTAAGCACTGAGGTGGTAGGTAGGGCTGCCCTTTCTGCTGAGTGACTTTGCCCCTAAAGGAAACTGTCCCGCTCACACGGTTACACCTTTAATGGGGGATGTTCCTGAAGGTGCAGGATGAAGTTGTAACTGGAGAAAGGCATATTGCTGTTTATGTTGTCTGAACTCAGAGGGACTTTGCCATGAAAGAATCAGCCGGATAAGCAGCAACTTAAGTGGCAGGATTTTTTTGTCTTTTCACGTAGCCTCGGTAAGAAGAGTCATCAAAGTAATCACAACAAGCCCCCTGCGTTTAGATTTAATTCTAGCCACTGTAATTGCGCTGAAATTCCCTCCTCCATCACTGTAGGAGGAGTTCACGCACTACAGTCTTTCTAAAATAATTTCCGTCATGCAGAATTCTTTAAATATTAATGTGTAAAATATACTTACAGCGTTGGTCATGCTGAAGGCTTTCGAAAACTGCAGTAAATCCAATCCACTTCAGCCGCGTGTAAAGATGTGAAACCGGTTGCCCGAAGTGCGGCGTGCCTGCCTGTTGGGTGGATCCGAGAGCGTGGAATCAAATCCCGACACCACCCAAAGGCCTTTTTTTTGGGGTGTGATTTGCCGTTCTGCCCGGGATCACAGCGCTGGGGTGTAACCCACGCACGCCGTCCCCGTGGAGGCGTGACCGTGCTCTCGCAGTCACTTCTCCTGCCTCGCTGGAGGAGGTGACACCCAGAGGCTGCAGGATTGCTCCCTGCGGCTCCCGTGGCGGGTGAGATGGATGCAGCAAGGACAGGAGTGCCCGGTGTGGGTGCACTTGGGGTGTGGCCTTTAATTCCTCCCTGACTTCGAGGCGATTTGTTACGGGGGGGTTCCACGAGACACTCGTCCTGGGAAGGGCGCTGTTGCTGCTTCAGGGGAATTAGTGAGCTGGTTTCTCTGTGCTCCACAGCCATTGATTTTCTGGAGAAGATACTGACATTTAACCCCATGGATCGATTAACGGCCGAGATGGGCCTGCAGCACCCCTACATGAGTCAGTATTCCTGCCCTGAGGACGAGCCCGTGTCCCAGCACCCGTTCCGGATTGAGGACGAGATTGATGACATTCTGCTGATGGAAGCCAACCAGAGCCAGATGTCCAACTGGGACAGGTAAAGTACCCCAGGGTGGGCCAGAGACCAGATGCTGGCTTAAATTCTTGAGGCAGAACTTGACTGGTGAGTCCCTGACCTGCCCTTGCCTGGGTTCCATCACACGTGTTCCAGACCCATGAAAGGCACCTGTGTTTCCTTCTTTATGCCGTATTGTGATTCTGACCTGAGCTGGCCAAACCTCACCAAACCCAACAAGAGGTTCATCATTGGTTTCCTCAGGGAGCAGGTGTTGAGTCTGCACATCCCAGTTACCACGCAGCTTTCTGCTTTTGGGTTTTATTCACAGCCTGTATTGTCACTTGAGTTTAAGTGGCTCTGCGGCCCTTCCCTCTGTCCTCTTTTCCTATAGAGCAGGTTATACAATACTGTAATTCTTTTACCTTTTCGGGGACAGGGTCTGGTTTGGAGCACTGTATTTATCACTTTTTAAGGTGCCTGAGCACCAGAGACCAGAGATCTGGGGGTCTTGTAAAAAGTCCTTAGTTGTGTTGACGTTTAAATGGTTTGCTGAAAGCCACACTGGAAGTTTAGAGCAGATCAAAGCTCTGAGCTGAGGTCTCTAATGTCCTAGATGATTACCCCAGTGTCATGGTTTGAGATAGCCCAAATTCCAATTCCCTAGCTCCATCCCCCCTCCCACATCTCAACCCAATGTGAGATGGGTTTTTTTCCAGACAAAACACAACCAGACTCAGAATGGGGAAAGGGAATATATTACAATGACTATACAAATAAATACTACAATACATTATACACACGACTACAACTATCTCTACCATGACATAAGTATTTACAATGGATCAGATCTCTTCTCCCCTCCAAATAAAAGTCCAGGAGGGAAAGAAGGACAGATCCCTTCCAGTCTCTTAGGGCAGCAGCTTCTTCAGAGTAGCAGTCACTAAGCAGCAGCATCTTCTAAGGCAGCAGGCTCTCTCTGTCTCTTCTGTTTCTTGTAGCAACTGATAGCTGGATCTCTGCCAGCACACACAAGGGGGTATCCCCCTTGGCCACTCGTCTCTCCAAACGAGTGGTCTTCCGTGGGCTTCGTCACCCCAGACAAGGTCGTATCACCACGGTCATATCACGAAGCACAGGGGGTCTTCGTGACGGTCTGGTATCTTCAGGAGATTCAAGCTCCTTGCAGGGCCTCTGTGCCCTGTCTCAGGCTGCGAGCTTCTTTGTAGCTTGCAGCAAGGGAGGGCCCTCAAGGCCAACCTCCCCCACTCCGTCCTGGCTGAGCTCTCAGGATGACCGAGCTTCTCAGCTCCTCTCTGCAGTGCATGTTGCACTTCAAGGCTCTTTCAAGTAAGAGTCTATCAACTTCCTCCTTCCAGGAGGTCTCAAAGGAGTTTTGGGGGGTCTGGTATCAGTTCTTACCCCCAAGAACTCTGTAGAACTCAGCTGCTGACTCTCCTTCCCTCAGGTCTCCTTCCAGGAGTCCCTTCTCTGGTGCTGCATGTCTTTGTTGCTTCTTCGGTTCAGTTCTGGCTGCTGCTTTCTCCGGCCACTGCCACGGCCACTGCCCACGATGGAGAAAACATCTCCCAGCATAACTACAGGCACCTAGCCCAGCATTATGCTGTTCCAGGTCCCCACAGGCTCCAGCTGGGGCTGGGGGGCCAAAGCCCCCCCCCTGTGGGGCTCAGAGCCCCTTCCTCGTGGCTCACAACATGGCCACCTTCTTCTAACCTCAAACTACAACTCTTCTCTTCCGGTCTGGTTGTGATATGTTTACATTTTTTGCAGGAGCGCTCATTGGACAGAAATTCAAAACTTCCAGGGGTTTCCACCCCTTGGGGTCTACCACTTTTCTTATCCTCTGGGGGAAAACAAAGTCCAAACCACTACACCCAGTTACTGGTCCAGTCCCAGTACTGGAGCAGGTAGGACAAAATAAGCAGCTAGGAATTAACTAGGTTCATTTTTCTGTAGAGCTCCTTCCAGCTGAGCGGGAATGAGCTGGCTGAGGCTTGGTTCCTCTCTGCATAGCAATTTAATCTCCTTGCCTTCTTAATACACTGTATTTCACCAGCACTGAAAAAAATTACCTAAAGAAATCCCTTCCCTTCACTATTATTAATCTCTTTGCCTGAGTGAGCAAGTGCCAGAGTGGAGGCTGTGGGGGACAACCAGGTCAATTAGGTGAAGAGGAAAGCTGGAAGCTTTCCTCAGGATACCTGTCTTCAGTATATCCCCATAGCTCCAGCACTCCTGTCAGTTACAGTCCCCAAAGCAGCAAATCAGTTGGTGGAGGTCACCTTGTCACCTTTTTATCTCTTGGCTTTCTCAGTTTGACAGAGAAGCTGGGACTTAGAGTGTCCTGCCACCCAGCTGGACACATCTGCTGCGGGGCTGTAAAGTTTGCAAAACAAGCCAAGCGTTTTGGAGACGAGAAACGATTTTGCCTGCGTGTTGTGGGGCACCTGAAGAGAACTTTGTTGCCGTGACAGAGCCCCAAAGCCTGTGGTAACAAGTCTTTTAAAGGCAGCTCAGTTAGGAAACAGTAAATTAGATGTCACTTTGAAAACCACGGCTAAGAATGGGTGTTGTCAGGTAATTGCAATCGAGGGAGTTAAACTGATTTGAGAAGTTATCACTTAGCAAGGTGACCCTTCAGGGATGCTCTTGGTTCCTGATGTCAGAATAAACTGGTTATATCCAGTGTCAGTGGGGACCAACAAGGAGCCCTCACACCATGGTACTTGTGGGCCTGAGGGACAGTTTGATCACTGGTGTTGTTAATTGTGTTTTAATCCCAAGTGGAGGGAAGGTGATGAAGGGCTAAAGGAAGGGGCTGGTTGGTTTGGTTGTTGGCCTTTTATTCCAGCTCCTGGCCCCATCTCAGACGAGTAAATTACTCACCCCACTGGCTTTTTAACACACCAGAGAAAGGTCTCTAATATCAGTAAGACGTTAGAGATCTGTAGGTAATGGTAAATCAGCAAGCAAAAGGCAGAAGTTGATACTGGTTTGAGCACTGCTGTTTCCAATGGAGTCGCTGTCTGTGTGTCTTTCACAGGTATCACATAAGCCTCTCCTCTGATTTGGACTGGAGACACGACAAACACCACGAGATGGATGAGGTTCAGCGGGACCCCCGGGCAGGGTCTGAATCCACCGCTGAGGAAGCACAGGTCGATCCACGGAAATACTCACAGAGCAGCTCGGAGAGGTTCTTGGAGCTGTCCCACTCATCCATGGACCGAGTGTTTGATGCAGATTGTGGAAAATCGTGTGATTACAAAGTGGGGTCACCCTCCTACTTGGACAAATTGCTGTGGAGGGACAGTAAACCCCATCACTACTCAGAGCCCAAGCTAATCCTAGATTTATCCCACTGGAAAAGAGCAACCATAGCACCTGCAGCTGAGCTGTCGCTGGAGGAAGAACCATCCAACCTCTTCCTGGAGATTGCTCAGTGGGTGAAGAGCACGCAGGTGGGGCTGGAGTGTCCCAGCTCCCTTCCCGAGATCCAGGAGCGGAGCCTGCCCTCTTCCCCTCACCGCCTCCGCAAGGAGCCCGCCGAGGTGAGCAGGGAGGCAGACCCTGAGTTTGACCTGGACGTCTTCATCTCCAGGGCGCTGAAGCTTTGCACAAAACCCGAGGATCTTCCAGACAACAAGCTCAACGAGATCAACGGGGCCTGCATCTCCGAGCACCCCGGGGAGATGGTGCAGGCAGAGGTGTACCAGAAGGAGCGGTGGTGAGGGGGAACCCCGCTGCACCTCCCTCTCCCTCGCGGGCGGTGTGGCCACTGCCCGGGGCTGAGTGGCTCCCCCCGTCATTGACCATCCGCTTTTCACACTGTACCAAATGCCTTTTTTTCGGGAAAAAGGCGAGCACAAACCACACGCCCCTCTCGATGCCTTCCGAGGGAGTCAAGAGGTGTGAATGAAGTACTGAGTTTCTTATACTGCCTTAACACTCTTGCCTTGCAATCTCTGGGACCTGTCTGAAACTTAAGTGTACAGGGGGGGAAAAAAACGACAGTACGTGGTAGGTTTACACAGAGAGAAGTCAAGTCAACTTCTTTACCCATCTTTTTCTATAGCAACTTAAAATGACGAGGACAAAGATTTTCAGTGTGGTCAGATAACGTCGTGGTTTGACAGGTTCCCAAAACAACAAACTCTGAGCTCCTCTGAGGCACCTGTGTGAGTACAGGTACGGAGAGAAGTGGTGCCAGGCAGTGTCTGTGGCCGGCTGTCAGTCAGCAGAGAATGGAACTAGAGGTAGAGTTTGGCCATCAGACAGAAAATAACTCTTCAAGGATGTTAACGGGGAAAAAATTTGACCTACGAAATGTGGGCCACTTGGGGATTTATTTTATTTTTTTTTTCTGACAGGAAGACAAAATTTTCGCTAGGCGCGTTGTCCTGGTTTGGTTTCTCGCACCTAAAATTGCGGGTGGAGCATTTCAGTGTAACAACCTGGTGCTGCGAGTCCTGCCTCGGGCATCTGCCCAGCAGACCAGCAAATCCCAGTGGAAAGGGCTGGGCAGGAGCTGAGAGCCGGAAACAGGGTGTCCCACGGTGTGATGCTGCCTGGCACCACCAGCTACACGCGCTCAGCGAGGGCACCCACCCTTCCTATTGAAAGAGGAATTAAAGTACCACTGTTTTACCTTCTGACAAAGAACCTGTGAAGGAAAGAACAGTTCCTGTGGCGTTAGAGTCATCGCTGGCCACTTTGCTTACAGCTTCTTTGGGAGATGCTGGTGTCAGCAGGCAACCAAGCGTGGTGTGTAAATAGACAAGAGACAACAACTGATCTACTGTAACTTCTGTTTTCATCCACACTTCCGAGCACCTTAATTATTAATCGGCTAACAAGAGTTTGTATATGGAAGAAATGTTCTATACTTATATTTAACCAAACTCGGCAGTTTTTTTAGGTGGAAAAATCTGTAAATAGCGCGATAAAAGCCGACCTCTGCTTTCCTTGCCGTTGTGCTGCCGTGCTGCCCAGCCCAGTGGCACTGCTTCCATTCCTAAAAGAGGAACTACTGTGCTTAGGAACCTCGAGGTCCGTATTTAACTACTCCTATACGAATTATTTCCACCCTCTTAGCAAGTAATCTACTAAATACTCTGAGATGTGAAGAAAACTCATGTGAGGTCAGATAACTAACAGCAGCATTTACTGTATTAACCCTGGTTTCTTGTCCTGGTGGGATCAGGTGCAGGCTTAGCTGCAGGAGAGAGCTTGTGTTGGGCCTCGACAAGCCCGAAAACATCTTCCTACTGTGAAGAGCTCACCTTGGGGTGATGGAAATGCCATTCCTCCAGCTGAATAGCAGCATAGGTGCGAAGGCTCCCAGCTGCACGGATGGGATGGGGTGGAAGTCCTGGGAAACGGGTGGAGAAGGCATTTGGAAGGCAAAGCAGTTTGTCTCTGGTCTTTGCTTTGAGCATTTGCGTGTCCCCCAGAGTGGTTTAGAAAGGGGAGACGAAGGAGAAACAGAGGGTTTTCAGTGTGTCTCAGATAATTGATATACCTCAGCTAAAGCTCAGCACTTTTACTGGTGGTGGGAGAAGTTCAGACACCAAGAAGCATCGGCCTGTGCGTTGGAGCGGATCCCAGTCCCGGCCCCAGCAGCCCACGGCTCGCTGCCCGTGGTCCCTCTCAGCTCTGCTGTGCACCCAGCAGCAGCCAGCAAAGGCTGGGAACGGGGCTGCTGGGCTCCAGCGAGTGTGTGCCGAGGGAGGAGGAGGTGGCAGCAGCCACAGTTGTGCCCCACCACTCCCTGGTGCCACCCAGGAGAGGAGCTGACGGTGCCCCATCCTCTGGTGGGAGACGCACCCGCGCTGCGGCGGCGTCAGCGGAGAACCGGACGTCCGGGAGCCAGCGGAGTTTGAACCCGGAGGTTCAAAGATCAGCAGTGTGAGAGCCGGCTTTTAAAACTCTCTTCTGACAGATTCAACAACTGTTTTCGCTGCCGTTGGGTTGAGCAGGTCATCAGCGGTCAAACCGCGCCAGCGTTTTCCTCGGCATCGGCCGCCACATCCTCCGAAACCAGAAGCCATTTTCCGCGGGTTGCTACATCCTTCGCCATGGGCCTACGGGAACTATTTACTGTGGCCATGAAAGAAACAGTTTTGCTCTTGAACACTGTCTTGAGGGCCCACAGTTAAAGTGTAACATTAACTTCACGAGGAAGCAAACGGAGCGTGTTGCCGCCACTCCAGATTTTCCATGTCGCTTCATGAACTGTTATTTAATGTTGTTCTAAAACCTCAGCGTCACATGCTGGGAAAAGGGGATAAGAGAGATGGCTTTAATTTGTTACCTGAGTGTGCTCAGCTATCACAAGCCAGATCTGTTTTTCATCTATAACAATAAAATGTAAGGCCTGAGCCTTCCTTGCGTGGCAGCGTGTAAATTATTTCGCTTACCGCGAGGCTTGGAATGTTTGTTCCAGTTACCGGTGTCTGGGTTTCTTTTTACAGATCACAGAGTTCATTTAGGTTGGAAAAGACCTCACAGAACGGTCACAAACACCTGCACTGCGTGAATATTTGCATGCTGGGGCTATTTGGTGTTGGGTTGCTTTTCACCCCTTTTCACCCGGTTTTGCCTTGCCTGAGGGCTCGGGGTCACGGGGAGGGAACTGAGACCTTGTCACCAATGTGGTGACTTCTGCAAAGTGCTGCTTCTTGCAGTTCGAGGAGTCATTTCAATGCAAGATTGCCCAGCAGGTATTTCAATAAACGTGCAGGTGGTGCTTCCTAAAAGGTAAAAAAAAAAAAGGAGCACTGCTGTCGTTAATGGTACGGTCTGTTGGGTCACGGAGGCCACATGGCACTGGGATGGGTGGGCACCCTGGATTTAGAGATGTGGGTCCCAGCCCTTGTGGCCAGCCTTTTGCAGGGTTGTTTTGGAAAGAGAACAGAGGGAGCAGAAAACACCCTCCTTGAACCTGTGGGAGATGCTCGTGGTGGCCTCCGTGTAAGGATCTGTCCTTCCACCCCAGAAGCTGCAAGTTGAGGCTTGGGAATCCATCGGGGAGATGATTTAGGAGCTCCTTCGAATGTCAGAATGATGCCTCCGATGGTTCTGCTGCTGATTGTTCTTCCCCAGTCACAAATATGTGACTATTTTTACTGCAGTTTATTTTTAATCATGTTGGGATTCAGCAGCTGCTACACCGTCACAGAGCTGCACTAACCAGATCTTCAGAGGTTTACCATTAGAGTAATGAGAAAATCAACTTCAGCTTGCCTTTAAAGGGGCTTTAGGGACGTCCTGGGAAGTCTTTCCTATGCAGATCTCCCCTGGATCCCAGCGTAAAACCACAACATGGTGAATCTTACAAGCGGACTTGCTGGGGGCTGGACTGGGAGTGATCAATTCTGTCCCTCTGAGCAGTTTCATTCCACCATCCACAGCTTTTTGGGAGAGCTTGCAGCGAGAGCTCTGCATAATGCGGCACGCAGTCGTTTAAGGTCTGAAATGTTCTCTCTTTTTTTTTTTTTCCCGCTGATTGTGAGAGGAGCTGAAGAGAACAAATGCACCATATGGTGTTCGCTCGTGAATAAGTTGCCTTTGACATTTTCAAAGGCAGGGTTGGGTTTTGAAAAGCAGCACAATACCCGGGTGAACGGAGCCCCCCTCAAAGCGCATCCTCACTTTCCGAAGCCGTGCTCGCCATCTGGGCGCTGCCGGAGCTTGGTTTGTAAATTCAAAGAGCAGGATTTTGAGGGAGGAAAAAAAAAAAAGAAGATTTTGTCTTAAAAAAAACACAGCCTTTTCTCGGAGGGTCTTGCTCCATCTCAGCTCTTGGGTTGTGGCAGAATGGATTGCAACAAAAGGACCTCGGAAGGGTTGGTTTGGCAAACACCGCAGTGAAAATGAGGCGTTTTGGGAGGTTTATATAGATTTTTGTGAAGCACTGGAGAGATTATACCCAAGTACATGTTTGACAGCAGAGACTACACTGAAAAGTAGAATTAGTTGCTGTGTGTGTCGCTGTTGTTTGAAGTGTTTGTGTGTTCCACAGTGTACTGTTTTAAGTTTAAGCAATATATGGCATTCCTCACAGAAAATGGCAATAGATGTAGGTGAAGGTGCTTCAGGGTGTGAATTGAACTCTGCTTACACTGCATGCTCTGGTGTCCATGGGTCAAAACCCCTTGGAGCCCATCTGGTGACTGCTTAGTTCTTGGGCACTGGCTCTGTCCTCGTGTTCCTGGGAATTCCTACCTAGGTGTTATAAATATCTTGAACAAAACCTGGGGTAATTAAACAAAACCTTGATAGTCCACTCTGCAGAATAGAGCAGGTGAGAATCACCAGTGTGTGGGATTGGCTCTGGGATCAGGGATAATGGCTTCCCACTGATGGAGAACAGGGTTAGACGAGATATTGGGAAGGAATTCTTGGCTGTGGAAGTGGTGAGGTCCTGGCACAGGTTGCCCAGAGAAGCTGTGGCTGCCCCATCCCTGGAAGTGTCCAAGGCCAGGCTGGACAGAGCTTGGAGCAACCTGGGGTATAGTGGAAGGTGTCCCTGCCCGTGGCAGGGGGTGGGATGGGGTGATCTTTAAGGTCCCTTCCAACCCAAACCATTCTGTGGTTCTGTGCTGATGTTTTTATTTCTGCCATTTCTCCCCTGGTGCACACTGACATTTCAGTGCAGAAAGAGCAGTGCAGGGTTAGCCAGCTCCCTGGGAATGCCATGCCTCCATCTGTGAGCTGTGTGTCTTCAAGATGGAGAAGGCAGTGGTTCCATGGTTGTTGCCGCAATGATTTCAAAATCCTGGGACATTTCTGTTGATCCCACTGGTATTTCAGGGGGGAAGTGGAGATTGATGGAGCAGCTTGAACTCTTCTGGGTCCAATCTATAAGGGGAGTTTGAGCTCCAGGATGAGTTACCGTCTGGCTGTGAACAGAGCTGGGTGATGGAACAGGCAGTGCCGTCGTGTTTCCGTGCGGTCACCCCGCTGCTCTCAGAGCAAGAATAGTGTGGGTTGATGTCATATGCATGGGGGGGGAAATAGGTTTCAGGGTGATAATTTGTTGAAGAAAAGTTCCCTAAGTATATGTGCTGTGCAGTCCTAAATCCTGCTGGCCCCTGTTGGCAGTTCCAGTGCCAGCAGGAGTGCCCAGTGCCATCTCCCTGTACACAAGTTCAGTGCTGCATCTCCCTCTGTGAGGACAGTAAAAATACACTTTCTGAAGGGAGATGGGATGGGGAAGAGTGCACATAAGCGTCCAGACGTGATGGGATCCCCCTGATAAACAGTAAGGGAAGAAAATTGATTCAGCCCAAAGCGTTTTTCCTCTGTTCTGCAAAGAACCTGTGCTCACGAGCAGCTGGACGCTGGGGAGCCACCGGTCACCCGGGTAAGTCCTTCTCTAAAACACTCAGCAGTGATGAGGTGGAAGGTGAAAGAACACGCCATGTGCATGAGCTGGGCTCATCCAGGCACAGCAGAACTACTGTGTGTGTGTGTGTGCACACAGGAACACGCAGGTTTCATGCGCTGAAGGCCTGAGGGAGCCTCCGGATCAGGCCTCTGGACTGGGAAGGTTTGTTTCCATCCTTGTAGTTCCGCCTTTCCCTCTCATCACGAGGCTCAGCCACGTCTCTTGCCACCCCCCTTCACCTCTGGAGGTGTGAATTCCTTCTCCATGATGAGAGCTTCTCTGCACTGCTGTAGGAATAAAACCAGGAGCTCGGCACAAAGCAGGTGCACTGAGGGTCTGAGCTGTCCGCATTCAAACCGTCTGCTTTTCCAGCTCAGAGGAGGTGGTTAATGCTCAAGTTACTCCATCCCTGAGAGACTAGCTCATATTTCCAGGAGTTTGATGAACTTGATGTTTGTGGATGGGCAGCGTTCACATCCTACCAAGGGGGACTCATCAGTCCCCAAAGCAGTCACTGTTGGGGGCAGGAGACCCTCACCCGAGAAGGTCTCCCGAGGCTCCAGAGTCAATCATTTGGTACAGCTGCGTGTGAGGAAGGCAGGGCAAGGCAAGAGGGATACCTGTACTGCTGCTGTCTGTCCAGTATAGGTAAAACAGTCACCAGGGAGGTCCAGAAACAAGAGAGAACCCTCCCAGAAACAGTTAAAAATGAATTGGAGGAGCCTCCAGCTTTTTCTTGTGTAATCCCATACAACTTTCAGCTGTGAAAGGAAGGAAGAAGAAAAGCCTCTCTCTCCAGAGAAGGTGGTTGGTATATGATGGTTATTCATCACAGGCTGAAAAGGCTGTCACTGCAACAAAACAAGGCCTTACATTTGAGTGCTTCTGCCACTAATTCAGCCTGCTGAGCAGCTCTGTGGTGCCGCAGCCCAGATAGCTCATCAGTCTCTTCCTACAGAAGGATGCAGAGAAATCAGATTTTCTGGCCAAAATTGGCAGCAAATCAGGGGCTCATGTTGCCCGTGCATGTCCCATGGCACCTCTGAGCCATGGCTGCTGTACATCTCGTCCCACTGTCTGCTCCCAGAGCTGCACCCCGACACCTCCTGAGTGCTGCTGGAGCCGGGCAGACTCCCCCTGCCCTGGGTGAGCTCCTGCACCCTCCCGGGGCAGAGGGACAGGCCTGGCTGGGGACAGAGGTGTTGCTGGCATGTAGTGGTGTGTCTGCAGAGAACTGGCAGTGGCAGTTTGTGTGTCAGCCCTTAATCCTCAGGCGGGCTGTGCTGCCGCTCGGCCTTTGGTGGAGAAACAAACAGGGAACCGAAGGCAGCGGTGGCAGAAATGTCAGCCCCGCGAGCTGCTGAGCAACAAACTGAAATATTTAATCACTGAGCCATTTACAGAGGGGCTGAACAGCAGGAGCCCCAGTGTCTAACTTGGCTGCGACTCCTCTGTCTCCAGAGGCACCGACTGACATTTCACACTGACTGAACTGGCTCATTAAAAACCAGACATGGGCAAGACCCGTTCGTCATCTCTCCACCGAGGGTCTGTTCCCGCAGCAGGTACTTTGTCACTCTAAATTATGTTCCTCGAGCACAGTAGCTGCCAGTGAATGCTAAGCTGATCCGTGCCCTCATCTGCCACTTTCTGAGTTGTTCCCCCGGGAGTGCTGCTGGATCTCCAGATGAGCATCATTGTGCTCACACTCGGTTTCCGTTAGCGAGCCATAGTGTTCTGTTTCTGTGTTTAGGAGCAAGGCAGAGCGCTGCTCTGGGACTCACTCTGCTCCTGCCTGGTCTGGTGAGCTCCCTGTGTGCGTCCTTAACCTCATCTGAAAAACGGGGGGGATGCAAAAAACCAAAAAGCTTTGAGGCTGACCGATGAAAAGAGTGGGGTGTGCTCTGGTTTTCTTCTCTTGATTGTGAAGCTTTTATAGAATTGCAGGTGGTTCGGGTTGGAAGGGACCTTTAGATGTCACCTGGTTTAGGGCAGTGAAGTTACAGCGAGTGACAGCCTGCAGGGAACCCCCGTCCTGCACCAGCTCACCCAGAGGAAGGGCAAATACCAAGCCCACATGCCCCAGCTGCTCTGACTCCACTGCTGGCTGAGGCTCCTGTGGACCCACCGAGCTGTTTGCTCAGCAGTAGCTGTAAAAGAGCTCAGATCTGCCCTGTGAGGAGATGGACAGAGAAAGGAGGGTGCGAAGGGAGAAATCCTGGGAGATGGGAAGCCACGGGAGAAGGGGGGCCGAGTGGTGGGTTCAGGGACTCCCAGGAGGCACAAGAAGCCTGTTTCCATCTGAGATGTGTGGGGTGCAGCGCTGCGGTCAGGCAAGGGTCTCCTTCGGGGGCATGTCCCCAGAGCTGCTGCTTTACAGGGCAGCGCTTTCCCGGCCGTGGGGCAGATGGGAAGAATTGTGTCTCCTGCCTAAAACACGGAGTCCAGAGTCGCGCGGCTCTCGTAGCCCTGAACTGTCTTAGGCGAGGACGGGCCGCCCTCTGCAGGGAAACTCACGAAAGTCGTGTCCAAGCCTTCCTCGTCCGCTGCCTGGATTAACCCGCGCAGATAACCCCTCCGGGGACCCAAACCGATGCCACCCCCAGTGCCAGAGCCCTGCTGTCACCCCACCTCCTCCATCAGACTGCCGTTTCCAGTGCCTGTGATGCGCAGGAAAGCTGCGGGAGGGTGCGCCAGCGGCCGGCGATTTGACATCCAGCGTTTCCCCCTGCAGGGAGAAATAATGGTTTCACACCTCTCTGGATAAGTGTGAGCAGCGAGGGGCAGCTGTAGGTCTGGGTTTGCGGGGTGCTGAGTGCTCCCTGCTGCGGTGAGTGAAGCCAGGACGTGCTTTGTCTCGCTGAATCACATCTGGCAGGTTTGGTTGGTTGGTTTTTTTTTCCAGGAAAGTATTTCAGCACATCTCACAAGTTTTCACCCCGCAGACTTAAACCAGGACACGATTCATCTCCTCAGGGAGAAAAGCCAGATTCTCAGGCAGCACCTTGGGAAGCTTTTGGGTTTTCCAGGAACTGTAGATTTGGGTTCACTGTCAGCAAAACTGTTCAGCACCCCTTGGAGCACCAGGTTAAACGAGTAGATAAATAATATTTCTGACTTTGGATGCTAAACCCCTTCTGGAAACCTGGCCACAAGTGCAAGAGTGGGAGCTGGGGCTCAAGGTTTGTGTTTCTTTCCTTAAAAAACCTGGGAGCAACTGGATATTCATCTGGTAGCCCCGTTACAACCCCAGTGAGGACAATATGATTATCCACCTGAGTGCCTAATTGCAAGAGTCAGACTGTTGAGCACAAATGTGTATATTTATTATACATAATATATGGTTCTGTATCCTAAATTCATGCCAGGCAGCTGTTTATTTTAGAGGAGACGTCACCAGGGCGGTGGGCAGAGTCATTTAAGTCACCTTTGTTGCCTGCCTGTGTGTGTGGTTGCACACTTGCCTGGATTGGTATGTTGGCAGCAGAAAAGGACGGAAAGGGAGATTTTACTGTTTGTCGTGAGCTGAGTCCACACTGAGCAGGTCACCTGGGCTGTACCAGTGTGGCTAAAAAATATTAATTCCCATCTTCAGCTCTGACAGCACGTTCACTGCCCTCTCTGACAAAGAAGGCAGAAGGCAGAAATCACGTTCCTCTCCCCCCCATCTGGGACTGAGCTGGCAGGTGACCCGCTAGATTTAAATTTGGGCTTTTAAAACTCAAGAGGCTCGCGCTTTGTAGCGTTATTTAAAAAAAAATTATGTGGGAAACTCCTCTTGATCTCTTGTAGAGAAGCCTATGATCTGTCAGAGGAGCTCAAAATAAGGAGCTGAAACCTTTCAGAACAGTAACCTAGCGCTGCCACCAGTTTTCTTGTTAGTTGTGCATCCCCCCTGGATATCTGGGACAGGGGCAATGTACAGCTCTCCTTCACACCAGTTTATCAGCGGCTGAAAAAGTGCAATACCTTGTTGTTCAGGCCTTTGTAAGCCCTGCTGGAAAGTAAGATAGGCAGAAAGCCGCACAAACAGCAGTTGCTGTTCCTGGGAGCACATTAAATAACGAAGGGACCCCAAAACCCTCCTCAGGACAGCAGGGGTT
This sequence comes from Chiroxiphia lanceolata, assembly GCF_009829145.1. Taxonomy (NCBI): domain Eukaryota; kingdom Metazoa; phylum Chordata; class Aves; order Passeriformes; family Pipridae; genus Chiroxiphia; species Chiroxiphia lanceolata. The sequence continues at coordinate 748,418 of NC_045671.1, read as the reverse complement.
GATCGAGCCGGCGGGTCACACAGCCTGAGCTGAGGTCCTGCGGAGAAAAGGGAGCAGCAAATCCTCCTGGAAGCCATTTTAGGGAACACGAAGAGGATAGAGGCGGTCAGGAACAACCCGACACAGATTTAGGGAGGATAAATTGTTCTAACACCTTTCTGTAGCGGCTGCCTGTTGGTTTTCTTCCTTCAACGCCCTGCCTTTATGTTCCAGAGCAGAGGTGAGAGCTGTGGCTGCTGCAGCTCCGTCCTGCCATCTTTAACCCCCACATGCTTTTTGGCATTGGCTTCATTCGGCCTCAGCCCACCTGATCCTTGAATTGAGGAAAACAGAACTCAGCTGGGGAAAAAAACAACCAAATAAATAATAAAAAAAACCCAACAAAACCCAACCAAACAAACAAAAAACTAAAAAAAACCCCACCCCCAAATCTTGCCAGCTGCACAGATCGGATTTTTTAACGGACTCAAGTTCCCTTGCTTTCAGAAAAAAAGAAAAATCGTTTTTGTGGAAGTTTGTCAGGGATTGGAGACTTCCATTCACAGCAGAGCCGATGAAATCTCGATGGAGTTAGTAGGTTCTCTGCAATTTAAACTGCAGAAGAGCTTCTGCACAAGCTCCAAAGCTCTCCTTATAGTGGTGGTTTTGTAGCTGGCTTGTATCCCTACCTGGATATCTCACAACCGAGACGTCTGTCGCTGTCCCCAGTGCAGGTGTCTGTGCTTTCTGTAAAGGGATACAAAGCACAAGTGACATAAAGGATTTATGGCTTTTGTTCTTTGTTTGAGAGGTGAAAACTCATCACGTAATTGTCTTTCCTTGGTCAGACCTTTCCCGACCTGAATGATCCTATATTTTAACGTCAACCCTCTCCTGCTGGAGGAGTTAGATTTTAAGATTCGCCTAAAAAAAATACGTGGCCAGCGAGAATGCACGTAGGATGACTTGAAATGCAAAGGAGTCCAAGCAGGATGTAGATGGGATGTTGTGGGTCAGCAGCTGTAAAGCTGTTTTAGCTTTAGAGTTTGGAGTCCCACAGGTTGCTTTGCCTTCAGCAACACTGAGCAGGTGAATGATAACTCAAGACGTAGAAGCCATTTCTCCTTGGTGCCAAGATGGTGCTCTGCTCATGAGATCTTTTCTCACTTCTTTTTTTTTCAGGAACTAAATTGTTTTGCACTGCTCAGGATGCTGTCCTTTGCTAGACACAGAGAAGCCAGGGCTGAGGTGCTGACACTGTGCTTGACAAGCACAGAAAATTCACTTTACAGCGTTTCAAGGCGGTACAATTTGAGACCTGTGAAGGCTAGTGGAACTTTTTTTGGCAGTTTTCTCTATTATTTTTGTCAGTCGCATCCATTTGGAGACAAAAGCAGAGTGTTCTCAGTAGGGAGGGCTTTCAGCCTGAAAGACCAGTGTAGTTGCCTGGGAGCCCAGTCTGAGAGGGAGGTGTCTATCATGTTAAAAGCAGAAACAAGAGTCACCGAGTGTACATGTGCTGATGGGACTCTGACTGTCAAGGTTCTGATCAGTCCCTGTGAGGTCCGTTCTCACCCTGCAGCACACAAACACAGTGTTAGGTGAGAAAGAGACCAGAAAGCACTGTATGTTGATTTCAAGACCTTAAACCCAAATGCAGGGTCACCAAACCCCCACCTCTGGGGTTAGACTCTCCCCTAAGGTGAGAGAGACATCTCTTTCCATCTTAACTGAGGTCAGCGGGACTTTATGACTTCTAAACTCGAGGTGGATTAGTGGGTTTTGTGCTTTTTATCCCGGCTGTGATCGAACAAAGGCGCGACAATTCCAGCTTGGTATCTGCTGAGTGATCAGAAGAGGGCAGTCCTTCCCCTCTGTACTTGCTCTACTTCATGCTTGAATTGAGTCTCAAGGCCACAAATTAACGCTGCAGACCTGTGCTGATATGGCTGCACTGATGCGGGGTGTGCATCCAACCCCTGAACGGCCTTCTGTCCTTCCTTCAAGACCAGGGAGTTCTGCCACTTGAGAAGAAATATGACAAACGTGGTGTCCATGAAGATCACTCAGAGGACAGAGGCAGGTTGCTGTAGATAATTTCTGGAAGAAAGCTCCCATTTATGAAGATGGTGTAGGAAAAGGTCACTCAGTGTCTGCACCACTCCCTGTGAGAGCAGTGACCACAGCACATATAAATCGACCTGGTTTTAGTAGCTGATAAAGCCAGCAGCAGTGAGGAGGGAGGGGTTTACTCTGACTCCCAGCAGAAAAGCAGATTTATCAGGGCACGAAAGCACCCCAAAGGCTGTGGCCTCCCCCTGTGAAGGTTGCTCCGTGGTCTTCCACTAAACCAGGATGCCCAGAGATCCATCCACCCTGACCTTGAATGTTTCCAGGGATGGGGCATCTACCACTTCCCTGGGCAACCCGTGCCACCCTCACCGCAAAATTTGCGACCCCCATAATAAAATCTACCACAGTCAGTATAATTTACCTCGATAAATTTACCACCCTCAGCATAAAAAGCTCCTCCCTTCTGTCTGGTTTGAACGCCACCTGACCAGCCCACCTCAGGTTTTCTCACCGTGTCCCCTGGCTGTCCAGAGGCTCAGCAGGGTAGAGGTGACCCACGATCCGAGGCCAAACAGGCCTGAAAAGATCAAAAGCAGAGAAGGCAAAATGTAATTTAAACAATGAGAGTTACGTGAGTCACTGACAGAAGAATTAATCCAAACTGTGGGGGGGACTGGTGTCCATGCAGGCCAAAGCTCCCTGGCTGGAAAGACTCACAGACAGATATGGATCCATGTTTAAGCCCTGTCATCCCTAATCGGGGCAGATCTAGCAGCGCCACAAAATGCTCCCAGGAGCTGCAATTTTTGTTACCCACAGCGTTTAAATCGTGAGCACGATCCCAGGCACAGTTCCGGACGAGGCCGGCTAGCGCTTTCCCAAACAACCGCTGGGGACAGTGTGGGAATCAGCTGTTCCCAAAACGCAGCGCTCACGTGGACTTTGGTTTGGACGGTAAAAGCTCCTGAGCAGCACGGATGTGGGCTGTTCCCACGTGAGCTGGTCTCAGGGCCAGAGGCTGCTCTGGACACGTTTGAGTGCAAAAACGCTCAGTGGGGAATACAAAAGCAGAGTGACATTTAAACACAGAAGAATGAAATCGCTCGACAGAAGTAGAATAAAAATCGTGGCAATGGCGTAAAGGTATTTGTCAGTGTTGGTGCCTTGAAGAGGTAAAATAGGCAAGCTTTGTGGAGGGAAGTATTATATTTTGGTGGAATTGGTCTAGTGAAAGATGCTGTTTTTCTTCACAAACCTTGCCTCAGGGTAACAATCACCTTTGCTGCCTCATTCCTGCTGCAGTCTCATAATGTAAAAGGGAAGAGTCAGTCAGGTCATCTCTCTGTATGAGGATTAGTCCAACCTTGTCATAGTTAACTGTGAACACTTCTTTTTAGCAAAAATAAAGAGCATGAAGTGAAGAGGCCAGTGTCTATCAAACCACAGAAACCTGTCTTCTGAGAGACAGCTTGTCTGCTAATCTGTACTGCAAAAACTTCTGAGGTTGGGGTTAGATAAAAACTAATATCACTGCCTAAAAGATTATTATCAGTGTATTTAGGGGACTGGCAGCCCAGCACTATGAATAGACAGATCTAGGCAACTAGAACAGAGATTTGATTATTTTTTTTAATTTACATCAAGAACCAGTTACGTAAAAAACAAGCACACCGAGTCCAGCTCTGGTTGGATGTTGCTTCAAACAAGATGTTTGAGAAACTGGAAATGTTACAGAAAGGAGAGACAGAACTGTCTCAAGAATGAGAAACAGAAGTCTCCTGTTTATCTGACAGAACCGGCTACAATCAGTATGGTTTATCACTGGGAGGTCTCTTTGGTAAAGAGAGAGAAAGAACAAGCAGAAAGTTATCAAAATTCCAGGAAAAACTCAAAAGGGAAACAGAACCCGGTTTTAGGAGGGTGGAGGTGATTTGAGAAGCCGCCTCGAACGTGATTTAAGAACGCCACCTTCAAACAGTGATCGAGTGGCTCTTGGGAACATGTGTTTTACTCCAGCACAAACCACTGGCTCCCTCTGAAGAGGAATCCCGGCAAAATGCGGCGGCCTGCGCTCATGGGAAACACGGAATTATCATGGAGTAGTTGCCTGTTGCACTAAAAATTTGTGAATGAATTCTCACCCTGCAGTGAGAGAGCTGTGACTCCGCTCGCTGGAGGCTGCCCTGGCACAGCCAAGAGAGGGAGCAGGGCTGGGACGGCTGGTTTTGTGGAGCTGAGGAACTCCAGGGGCTGATCTCTCGGCAACAGCAAAGCAACAACATCGCGGGTGCCAAAAGAAACTCTTCCGTGCTGAGCACCAAATATGGTGATAAGGACCAAGAAATGACTGCTCCTCCTGCTGTTCTACAGCACAGGCAGCGGCACGAATCAGTTATAAATGTAACAGGCACTCGGTGGCTTTGGAGCAGTGTGAGATGAAGAGCAGGATTGCTGTCCCTGTAGGTTGGGGTAAAGCGCCCGTGTTGTCTTGAGACGAGCCAAGTTTGCATCAGCAGGGTGTGGGCTGAGCTGTACTATGGCACACGACTCTGTGATGGGAGGCCAGTGGCCCCTGGGCTGTCCCTGTGTCAGCAGGGCCAGGGCAGTGCCCTCCCTGTACTGGCACTGCTGAGGTCCCTCCAGTGCTGGGGCAGTTCTGGGCCCTCAGACAAGAGAGACACTGAGGGGCTGGAGCATGTGCAGGGAAGGGAATGGAGCTGGGGAAGGGTCTGGAGCAGCAGGAGCGTCTGAGGGAGCTGGGGGGGCTCATCCTGGAGAAAAGGAGGCTCAGGGGGGACCTTCTGGCTCTGCAACTCCCTGACAGGAGGGGGGATCCAGAGGGGGATTGGGCTCTGCTGCCAGGGAACAAGGGACAGGAGGAGAGGAAACAACCTCAAGCTGTGCCAGGAGAGGTTTGGATTGGATATTGGGAAAATTCCTTCACCCAAAGGGTTGTCCATCCCTGGCACAGCTGCCCAGGGCAGGGGTGGAGTCCCCATCCCTGGAGGGATCTAAAAGCCATGTGGATGTGGCACTTGGGGACAGGGGTTAGAGGTGGCCTTGGTAGTGCTGGGGAATGGCTGGACTCAATGGTCTGGGAGGGCTTTTCAACCCAAATAATTCAATGATTCCAGGATTCTGCTGCCCCCCTTGTGCAAGGCTGGGGCTGTGTGTCTGCGCTAAGGCACGAAGCACGGACCAGGCCTGGTCCATACTCCAGATGGAGCATCTCCACGAGACCCGTACCTTGAAAAAGTTCCGGAGCCTGGATTTGAGAATGAAGACAGCTGAGCTTCTGGGAGAACGCGTGGGTGCCAAAGCGGTGGGTGCCGACTGGAAACGACGGCCTTCCCCGCGGTTAAAAACCGCTGCTGGGAGCCCAAGACCGCGCAGCCCTGACAAACCCCTTCCCTTGGGGCGCAGGTTTTTCCTCTGCCGTGACTCACGACAGCGCAGCCTCCAAGACAGCCATTCTTTCACAACAAAGCCTTGCGGGGCGTATTTCACCAAGGCCTTAACCGCTCGCTCCGTGCCTTGGGCAAGACCCTCCACCGGCCTGAAAGCCTGCAGGGTATGCGGAGGGTGATTTATGCCACTCGGGTACGAGGCCAGGCGTTTTTAAACGCCTCCAATCCGGGTACGAGGCCAGGCGTTTTTAAACGCCTCCAATCCGGGCTGGTTTTAGCCGGGCACGAAGCCGTGACCTCGCAGGTTATTTTTCGCAGTCCCCTTTTTGTTTATAGGCGCGGGCGCCGCGTTGTTCGGGCGCGTTTCGAAGCCACCACGGGGGGCCGTGCTGAGGGCTGGGGGAAAGCAGCTGGGTGTGCTCTCCCCACCACAGAGGCCTCAGAGAGACGAGGAGGAGGTTTTGATTAGGCGGGTTAATACATCTGATGCCGTTGCTATGGCAACCCTGCTTCTCTTAACTGCTCGTTCCTGCGCCGAGCACGTTCGGTGCCAGCCGGAGAATTGGGATTCTTATTGTACAAATATCCTTGTTATAATGAGAACGCCGGTTTTAAACTGCCAGAGGGCAGGGCTGGATGGGATACATGGGAAGGAATCTGTGGCTCTGAGGGTGGTGAGCCTCTGGCACGGGTTGCCCAGAGAAGCCGTGGCTGCCCCTGGATCCCTGGAAGTGTTGGCTGGACGGGGCTTGGAGCAACCTGGGATAGTGGAAGGTGTCCCTGCCCACGGCAGGGGGCTGGAAATGGATGGGCTTTAGGGTCCCTTCCAACCCAAAACGTTCTGGGATTCTCTAATGGACCGCCTCATAATTGGCAACACTGGAAAATGTCTCAGAGTTTTTGGGATGGAGAGGGATGGCGAGGTCTGAGGTGGGGTGAGAGGCCACATTTCATCCTGTTGTACCTTCCCTCTCCAAGCACTTGAACACTGAACCCTTCTGCTGAGGTGAGAGCAGTGTTAGGACAGACAGCCCCGTGTCACGAACAGTGATGGGTTTGCTCTCTTCTTTTGCAGTTTCAGTACTGACCTGCAGCACCAGCTGCCCCGATGTCTTCTGCCAAGCCTTCTGTTTGGGTCCAAGGGTATTCCAGCCCTCCAGGCTCCATACAGCAGCACACCGAGGCAGAGTTAACTCCTCAGCGCTGTGGTTCTGCACGTTTTGAGGAGCCCTGTTCCAGTACGGCACCCAGCACGGTGGCCTGGCAATTGGGACCAGCGTCTACGTTGCTTGGAGTAATTATATATACATATATACACACACATATATATATAAAATACATATATACACACATATATGTGCACACATATGTGATTATATGTTTCCCCACCGCTGCTCTCTGCTGCCTGCATCCCCTCATGGATCCCAACCCTACACAGCCCCCATTCCCTCACAGCCCCCATTCCCTCACAGACCCCCTTCCCTCACAGACCCAGACCCATCATGGACCCCATCCCCTCATGGATCCCAACCCTACACAGACCCCTTTCCCTCACAGCCCCCATTCCCTCACAGCCCCCATTCCCTCACAGACCCCATTCCCTCACAGCCCCCATTCCCTCACAGACCCCATTCCCTCACAGACCCCCTTCCCTCACAGACCCAGACCCATCATGGACCCCATCCCCTCATGGACCCTGTCCCTTCACGGACCCCATCCCCTCACATTCCCATCCCTACACCCTCCATCCTCTCACATTCCCGATCCCCTCACACCTCATCCCCATCACCTCATGCCCCCATATCTTCAATCCCCCTGCTCACATTCCCTATCCCAACATTCCCATCCTCCCACATTCCCATATCCTCACATCCCATCCCCTCATTCCCATCGCCACATCCCCATTCCCTCAATCCCCATTCCCTCACAATTCCCATCCCCTCACACCCTATCCCTACATTCCTATCCCCTCACACCCATGCCCACACCCCCATCCCCTCACAATTCCCATCCCCTCACAATTCCCATCCCACATTTCCATCCCACACCCCCATCCCACATCCCCATCCCCTCAAAATTCCCATCTCCTCACAATTCCCAGCCCCTCATAATTCCCGTCCCCTCACAAGTCCCATCCCACATTCCCATCCCCTCACAATTCCCAGCCTCTCACAATTCTCATCCCACATTTCCATCCCACACCCCCATCCCCTCACAATTCCCATCCCCACACAATTCTCATCCCACATTCCCATCCTCTCACAATTCCCATCCCCACACAATTCTCAGCCCACATTCCCATCCACTCACAATTCCCATCCCCACACAATTCTCATCCCACATTCCCAGCCCCTCACAATTCCCAGCCCCTCACAATTCCCATCCCACATTCCCATCCAACATTCCTATCCCACATTCCGATCCCCTCACAATTCCCATCCCACATTCCCAGCCCCTCACAATTCCCATCCCCTCACAATTCCCATCCCACATTCCCATCCCACATTCCCATCCCACATTCCCATCCCACATTCCCATCCCCTCACAATTCCCATCCCACATTCCCATCCCACATTCCCATCCCCTCACAATTCCCATCCCACATTCCCATCCCACATTCCCATCCCCTCACAATTCCCATCCCACATTCCCATCCCCTCACAATTCCCATCCCCTCACAATTCCCATCCCACATTCCCATCCCACATTCCTATCCCACATTCCCATCCAACATTCCCATCCCACATTCCCATCCCCTCACAATTCCCATCCCCTCACAATTCCCATCCCACATTCCCATCTCACATTCCCATCCCACATTCCCATCCCCTCACAATTCCCATCCCCTCACAATTCCCATCCCACATTCCCATCCCACATTCCCAGCCCCTCACAATTCCCATCCTAGGTTCCCATCCCACATTCCCATCCCCTCACAATTCCCATCCCACATTCCCATCCCACATTCCCATCCCACATTCCCATCCCCTCACAATTCCCATCCCCTCACAATTCCCATCCCACATTCCCATCCCACATTCCCATCCCACATTCCCATCCCCTCACAATTCCCAGCCCCTCCCCCATTCCCTCCCAGCCCTTTCCCCTCCCCCAAAGCCCCGCCCCTCGCCCCCTGCTCGCCCCGCCCCTCTGCGCTGATTCGCTGTCGCCCCTTACCTCATTAACATACGTCAGGCCGCGCCCCCGCGCCTGGCCTCGGTTCCCCTCCGTGGGGGCGGGAGAGAGCGTTCATTGGTTGAGCGCCGCCCCTGCCTGCGAGCCTCCTTCCTTTCGATTGGCTATTCTCGTTGTCAGTCACAAGTAAGACCCGCCCCCCGGGGTGTCCCTCCCCGGCGCCTCCGTGTGAGCTCCATTCAGTGGCGGGTTCCGCGGCGGGCGTAGCTCCGGCTGTTCTCGATAGGAACAGGTCGCCGGCCGGCATCGCTCAGCGGGCAGCAGCCGCAGGAGGACGAGGTAGATCCCGTTCTGGTAACAATTTCACAGCTGCGGCGGCGCACCGCAGGCCTCTGTGTCCTTAACAAACCCGTGTCTTAAGGGCGTCCTGAGGCGCTGGAGGCCGCCCGGGCTCGGGGAGGGGATGGACCCGCCCGCGATGCTCCGTGTCCCCCCCCAGGGCCCGCGAGGGTCGTGCCGAGGCAGCAGCACGGCGGGTGCGAGGCGCCGAGGCTCGGCCTGCGGCGGGGGCAGCCCTGGGCCCGGCGTTAGGTGCGGGGCTGCCCGGGAGAACAGCCCCGGCCGTGTTTACCCCTGTCAGAGCGGTGACAAACCGAGCCGAGCCGCCGGGGGCTGCCCCGGGCCGGGGGGGGGGCACGGCGTGTCCCCGGCCCGCCCTGACCTCCCCGTGGCCCCGGACAGCGAAAGTTGGGCAGGGGCAGAGCAGCCGGTGCGGCCTGGGAGGAGGAGGAGGAAACGTCGCCTGGTATTTTTAGAGCCGGTGTTTGGGTTTGGCCTCTCTCTCCCCGGCTGCTCCTTTCAGAGAGGCGGCCGTGGCTGGACGCGCCGCCCGCGCTGGCACCTCGTGGCCTCGCTGCGCCGAAACGTTAAAAAAAAAAGCTGCTAATGAAGTGCTGTACGAGGCACCCGGGGTGCGGGGTCGTGGCAAGGATCCCTTAACTAACAGGAAAAAAGAACCCCAAACGACGAAAAAAAGAGCGCGCTTGATAAAGGGCCGGTGAAAAAGGACCCTCCCGCAACCAACCAACCAACCAGCCAAACCCACTAAATATCGATCGTTTGGTGTCCCCCGTGTCCTTAATTCCACAAGCAGCAAAAGGGAAGTTTTCGGCGTTACACGCATTTCCATGTGGGCAAAGGGAAGGGCTGGGGGCAGCACATGGAGCTCTGCAAGTGCCCCCTGTGTGTGTGTGTGTGTGTGTGTGTGCGCAGCCAGCCGTGTCCAACGTGCTGCTAAGACGTGATAACCATCCGCAAAAATTTAGCCCGGGCTTTTGTTTTAAGAGAATTTGCGCGTCGCAGTCTCGGGACAAAACTTCTGATGAGCCTGTGCGGTGGCTTGTGAGTCAGCAACGTGAGCGCAGGCGAGATTTGGAGCTCTTTTCTCCTGCAAACTAAGAAAGAAGCTGTCAAAGCGCGTGGTGGTGTGCTGGGCTCGAGTGAGTACTAATTGAATTTTCATCTTTGCTGGTGGTGCCAGCACCTCCATTGCAGCAGAAGGAGCAGTTTTGCTGTTACTGGATAGTTATTCAGGTTTCTCTGTGATTTAAGCAGGGGTTTTCTTTTTTAAGTCCCAGCTAGTGCACACTGACAGTTTCTAGGTGCTTGGCAGGCTCATAGTTCGCCAGATTGTCCCTGAATTAGCAAGCAGCTCAGTTTCTTTGTGCTTGTTGCTCAGTTGTTCTTGCAGGGAGAATTCCCTTTTGTAAGTACAGCTGTTGTTGAGAACATCCTCGTCCATCTCTCTCAACTTGTATCCAAAAAAAAAAAAACCACCCTGCGTTTCTGAGCTGAACAGCTCTAACACAGAGATGTACCAGTTCTCCAGAATAAAGCATTAGTAGCTTTCTGTTTATTCCTGCAGTATTTTTGAGGGTTTTCCGGGAGAAGGCCTTTGTCCTGCATATGCTGATGTCCTTACCTTTACTACCAGTAGCCCTCCCAGCTGCACAAATGGAATACAAGTCAAGAATGCAAATACATCTTCTTGTCAGACTGGCCCAAAACCACTGCTGCTGCAGTTCCCACGGTGAAAGACAATGGACTTCATGATTCTTAAGGATCAGAATATTTAGGTCAGGTCCATTAATGTACAAAAATACAGCTCTTTGATGTGGTTTGGTTCTGTTATGAACCAAGGCTTCAGTAACAAATAATTCAACCCTACTTTCTGTTTGTGTTAAGAGGTTTTCTGACATTGTGAGTTAAAGTAATTCAGCTTTACCCTTTCTAGAAAGGTGTTCCGAAATTATTTTCATTTGAATTCACCTAAGTGTGCTTTATTTGCTGAATTGTTTCAAGCCTCAGGTTGTGAACTTGGCTATTCTACTTAAGTGCTCTGCATCTAACTCTTTCTCCTAGTTGAACTGGTTGCCTTCAGGACAAAGGGGAAGAAAAGTAATTTGAGTTTGTTAAAGATCTGCTTCCAAAATAACCCACTTACTGCTGCTGAACAGTTTATTAGTATCTCCTCCCCATATGACTGCTCCTTTTAATCTGCAGATCTCAAGGTGCCTTAGGAACGTCCTTTAAGGTGATTGCTCAGGACTTGGCTGAAGAGAACCTGAAAACTTCCCTCAGCAGTAGCATCTGGTCAGCTCAGGGAGCCAGAGGTGCTGAGTTGCTGCACAGAACCCCGTCCCCATCCTTGTCCCCCTGCTCCTTCCTCCTGGGATGCTCCCGTTGCGAAACAGAAGCGTCCCCTTGACCTGCTGCGGGGTGGTGGGTGCAGGAAAAGCTGCTTAGAGTAAAAGTCCCGTGGGGAGACACGTTTATAGTCGGTGCTTGCCTAATGTAATAATTTTAGACTGCCTTATCATTGCTGAGGTGATGAAGCCAGCTAATGTGTGCCTGGTTTGTGTCACGCTTGGGTAGGCAAGGCTTGTCTGTTTATTACTGGGGGGGGAAAAACAAGAGAATCGAGTGCGGTGGTGCATCCACACCAGACCTGCAGGCTCACTGGATGGGCTCCTGTGGGTACCTAAGAGAAAATATCTACATCAAAAAACCTGCACCAATGGAGGCCTGAAGGACTGGAAACTCTGTGGGGCCTCTGTGGCCTTGAGTTGGTAATTTCAGCCTGTGTTACCAAGAAAAAAAAAAAAAGCTCCTGGTGGCACACAGGCCTTGTTAATTTCTGTACATGAAAGGAGGACTGGAACTCTTTATTGACAGGGGATTTCAGGAGTGCTTGAACTGCATTTGTGCTTGCCCGCCCTTCAAACTTGAAGGAAGGCTGCACAGTCATCCAGCACAGGTTGCTGTCCACTGGGAGACACCCTGAGCAGTCAGGTAGGATCCACAGGTCAGGCAGCCCGTGCAGTAATTGAAGCAGACCTTGCTTTAATTGACACTGGGCTTCCTGACTCTCGGAGCAAAGTAATTGGACCTCTGAAGAGCACCGTGAACCTTTCCCTTAAAAGTAGCTTTTGCAATTTAACGAATCTATAATTGCACCAGAGAAACATTTGCTCCCAGATAAGGGCACTTGTGCATATTGGTAATTAGTTTGACCTGGGGCAGATGCCTCCTGATAAGTCACAGCAGAGAGCTGTGATCTGATATGCTGAGGGATTTATTTCCCTTAAACTGTGACATGGGGTGTACTTAGCCCTAAGTCAGAAATAACCAGTTGTAGTGGATTCAGTGTAGAGGTGCACCAGGGTCTTGTTTTGGTCCTCAGCCTTGCCAAGTACTGAAGGGAGGAGAGATGTCCTTGTTCTGGTTGTGCTGACACATCTTTGTGGAGGAATTTCATTCCCCTTTCAGTTCCGCTGCCTTCTTCCTAATTCCTCCTCACAGGACATTGCACAACCTCATTCCTCTGTCTGCCTTTTCACATCGTTCCAACCCCCCTATTTCCCTCAGTTGACGTCCTTCCCCCAGGGAGATGCTCCGAGGGCTGGAGCCCCTCTGCTCTGGAGCCAGGCTGGGAGAGCTGGGGGGGTTCACCTGGAGAAGAGAAGGATCCAGGGAGACCTGAGAGCCCCTTGCAGGGCCTAAAGAGGCTCCAGGAGAGCTGGAGAGGGACTGGGGACAAGGGATGGAGGGACAGGACAAGGGGGAATGGCTTCCCACTGCCAGAGGGCAGGGTTAGATGGGATATTGGGAAGGAATTTTTGGCTGGGAGGGTGGTGAGGCCCTGGCACAGGTTGCCCAGAGCAGCTGTGGCTGCCCCTGGATCCCTGGAAGTGTCAAAGAGGGTCATGGTCATGCATGAAAAGCTCCTGGCACTCCTACACAGGAGCCTGGACAGAGGATGGGGAAGGATTGCTTGCTTCTGGTTTCAGGGTAAGTCATGTTAGGGTGAGTTTTGGAGGCAGGTTCTTGCAAAAACAGTCTTAAAAGTCTTTGACAAAATGAGTTGGAGGAGATGTGCAAGGTGGGAGATGAAACAGAAATACGGAATGATTAGAAGAGGCAGGGAAGGAGAATAACCAGTCAGGTTTAATGCTGGATATGAATCAACTGAGATCATATCTCTTGGATCTAAACGGAGGGGCTAAGTGGAAAATGAAACTTGATTCTCCCACTTGCTCTGTGTATCTGAGATACCTCCACCAAGAGAATCATTTTAGGTGATGTGACACCTCAGGAGGGATCAAGTCTCCTCTCTCAGACAGCAAAGAAGAAAGTAAGATTTGTGTCACAGCCCCGAAGTCTTTTCCTCTCTGTCTCGTTGATTGGAGAGTTAATTGGTCAAGGTAGGAGAAATCTGGGCCACAATCTTGTTTGGTTCTTAAATACTCGTTAATTGCAATGAAGTAATTTAGATCTAATTGGAGTAAGATAAGGTGTGGTGTTCGTCCTGCTTTTTAATTCCTTGTTTGAGGTATTTGCTCATTGACTGAAGCCACCCTGGCACCAGGCTGATGGGATTGTGGGATGGGGGTTTGCTGTGACTCTGGAATCACAGACCACACGCAGGAGGAGGTGGACCCACAGCTGTGTAACGATGGCAAATGTGCAACCAGGACCAAAACCGGCTAAAACCGAACTTGTTGTTCCTAAAGGCCGGTTGTTTTGCAGCACAGAATTAATTTCCCTTATCTGATCCTGATTTTCAGCTGCCCTGAGTGCTGGCAGGACCAGCTGTGCTTGGTCCACTGCTTGCTGTGTTTGGGGAGGAAGGACCACACGAAAGGCAGCAGTTGTTTGTAGTGCTGGCAAGGCGCAGTAAATTTATGGTCTTTACCACAAAACAACTGAACACACAGGGGTTTGAGCGCAGCCTAAACAAAACAGGCACAGGATGAGAGAGAGGGTTGCTTCTGAATGTCAGAGCTGCTTCTCTGTGATGGGTGGAAGAGAAACCCGGGCATAACCTATGATGAAAAGTATTAAATGTTTGCATATTTTTGTAATGCTTGGAAAGATTTCTAAGAAAATCCTCAGGCTGTGACTTGTAAGACCAGTCTGCCCTCTTAAAAGCTGATTATGTGTAAATTTGATTATAGAAAGGTCTTCTAAAGTATTCAGGCTGTATTTAAGATAATGAAGTTTTGTTCCTTAATCCAATTTTGTCTCCCATCTGGAAGAAATTAAAAATCCAAACCATGCATCATTTCATTCCTTAAAAATGTCTCATAACCTGCTTTACTGTCCTTTGCCTGAGTCTTGGAGGGGGCACCAGCTGCCGTGGAGAGGTTCCCTGATCCTGGTTCTTTGCTGTCCTTTCTGGGCTCTTGATGTGTCTTGATGGTCCTGTGGTTGCTGTTGTCTCTCTGTCTTGGTGAAATAATCTCTGAGAGATGAGTCCAGTTCACGTTACCTGGTGGTAGTGAGTTATAAAAGCATGTAATAAGTGATAATTTCTGCTCCAAAGAGTTTGCAGTCAATGGGTGAATAAAGTGGGTTCAGGAGTTGCTATAACCTGGCAAGACTAGAACCAAGCTTTTGAGTGGTTCTAAAGATTTTTTTTATTTTGTTAGGGAGACATTCCCTTTATTGAAAGGGATATATTCTCCCTGAAAATAACCTTTTTTTTTTTTTTTTCCCTCACATTTGGAATTGTAAAAGCCTAAGCCTGGAATCCGGAGTTCAGCGGTGTTCCTTTGGCCGTTTTAATTCTGCATTTTGTTCTAATCCAGCCTTAATACGCTAACAGACATGGTTTCTTTCCTTCCTGTTGCACAGGCCGTGACATTTCGTCCTTAGGAAGCTGTCAGGGAACCTCTCAGCCTGAGTTTTCAGGCTGCCCTCACCCGAGTCGTTGTGTCCTCCCTGGCATTTGCAGCGGTGCCAGTCCCATGGGTCACCACGGACGGTTAATATTTGCCCCCGGGTTTATGGTGTAAGGCAATACCCAGTGAGTGCTGAGTGGCTGACTGCTGCCCACAACATCGTGCTGGCTCCCATTAGTATCCCTGCGTGTTCTCTCCCCTCTCTCCTGTGCCCTCACCCTTCCAAAACCTCCCTCCTTTCTCCCCCGCGGGGGACGATTTTCGGTCGTTGTTTCCGCGGCGTCGAAGGGTCTTACTGAGCACGTGCCTGTTTCTTTCACGACAGACGGGGCCTCCGAGCGCCGGTTCCGCTGCCTGTGTGTGACTTTCTGAGTGTTTCTGTTTCCCTCCTCCCCCCCAGGTGCAGCACAGGAGCAGGAGATGTTCTCCCGACTGAGAGCAGCCGCCGCCCCGTGCGCGATGGCGCGCCGCGGCATCCACATGAAGGAGAAGGGGAAGCCACTGATGCTAAACCCGCGGACAAACAAGGTTGGTTTTGGCAGCCTGCCATTTTCGAGTGTCTTATCCTCATCTGCTCGGACCTTGTCCCGGGGTTAGAGCTCTGGGGCCACAGCCAAATAAAAAGAGGAAAGGTGCAGAGGATGGAGGAGTCAGTGATCATTTCGAGTTTACTGCCTGGGCACCTGCAGTACAAGGTGACACACTCTGCTTCTGCCAGCCTGTGCTTCCCCTGGTGTGCTGTGTCTTAACTCAGTCAGCACTCCTGCTTCCCTGTGCCAGGTGAAGGGTTGATGGTGATTGCCAATTACTGGCTTGTTTCCTTGGCCTGGTTGAACTGAAGTCAAGCTTTAGCTGACAGGAAGTCTTACTTCACAATTTGCAGAAGTTAGTGCTGAACTCGGTCTTGCTGGTGATACAAAGTGTTAGCCTTCTCTGCCCTAATCCTGGCTTTTTCCTGGAAGACGGGGGGTTAGGACTGAGCCATATTACTAAGGACCATCCCTGTGCAGAGTCTGGCTGAGCATCTAAAAATAAACCTTGAATGGAGCTAACTGGGAGGTAGAGATATCATGTTAGTTCCATGCCTTGGGATGAACTTCTAAGGGAGCAGCTTTTTCTTTTTCCCTTCACAGAAATGCTCCTATTCCCACAAGCCCATCTCCAACCTCCTTTTTTTTTTTTTTCTCTAGTAGTAGTGGCCTTCAAGAATCTTGAAACTATCGATGTGCAAATTAAAAGTGGTAAGAAATCAGGAGAGGTGGTTTTGGTAGCTGATCCAAGGTGTCTGAAGTGGTCGGGATAGGTGTCAAATCTACCTGCCTCTCAGAGGGTATTTCCTGAGCAATGGAGCTGTAGAAGCTGGACTCTTTCCTCTGCACAGCAAAACCTTC
The DNA here is from genome assembly GCF_009829145.1 of Chiroxiphia lanceolata. NCBI lineage: Eukaryota > Metazoa > Chordata > Aves > Passeriformes > Pipridae > Chiroxiphia > Chiroxiphia lanceolata. Next base: position 732,191 of record NC_045671.1, on the reverse strand, counting down.
CTCCCCTTCTCTCTTTTTCCCCCTTCTCTCTTTTTCCCCCTTCTCTCTTTTTCCCCCTTCTCTCTTTTTCCCCCTTCTCTCTTTTTCCCCCTTCTCTCTTTTTCCCCCTTCTCTCTTTTTCCCCCTTCTCTCGTTTTCCCCCTGGACAGTAGAGTGCAGCCTCAATACTGCATGAATCCAGGTTGCCTAAAGAGAGAGAGAGCCAGAAGTCTGGAAGCTAGAGGGTGGCTGACTGGAAAAGTGAAATTGGGATTGCTGTGTCAGGGAAGGAGAAAAGATTGTTGTGATTTGTCAAGATCAGATTATCTCAAGACCTTCCAACGTGCCAGTGGAAATTGCTTCAACCCCTGTAAGCTTTTCCAGATGATGATTATGCAACAGCATTCAGAAACAAGAACAATAGGTCATTTCTTACTGGTTTTCTAGTGATAATATCCTTCCATTTTTTTATGCTTTTTAACCCTGGAATTCTCTGGTGGACTGAACACAATGCAATATATTTTTTATATTTTTTTTTTTTCTGTGGGGGAGGAGGGAAGAACAGAGAGCTTCTTGTTAATATAACAATTGATTTTTGAAACTTTTTTGTTGTCTCTGAGAATTTATACTTGTGGGAGGAAAATCCATTCTGCATTAGTTTGGCTCTGTTGCATCAGTCTGCCATTACTGCTGGTGCCTGCTGGAATGGGTCTGTAAGCTCGATAAGGAGATGCTGGTTGATGCTGGATGCAGTATCTGTACAGAAATGCATTTTGGATATTCAGCAGAGGAATAAATGATTTATTAAACACAGCAGGTACTTTACCCCTTGTGCTGTTCTTGCCCACAAGTGCCTCACGTGCATATATATATATATATATATGTATATATATAAAATCCACATACAGGCACAGATAAAGGGTTTTATCTCTTGCTGGCAGGCTGTTGAGATCATAATTTTGTAGCTCGTGTTTTATTTGCCCGTGTTTCATTTTTACAGTCCTCTGTCAGCTCCACAGAACACTTGGTCTCCCCTGATACACGTGGGCCCTGAAACGAAGCACTGCAGGGTGGCAGCGCTGCTGGCAGGAGCCAGCCCTTCCCCTTGTGCAGATTAATCTGCTCTTGTCCTTTGCCACTGGGCTAGGCTTTTCTCTCCTCCTTCTTTTTTACTTTTTCTTGCCCACCCTTACCTGCCTTTTTCAGGTGGACACTCCTCCATCAGCCAGGCTGGGCTCCAGTTTTCAAGCGTTTGTTGTCGGGGTGGCTCAGAAGGGGTCGTGAGCTCTTACCAGTCACTGCTGCAGCCAGACAATTGCAGAATCTACTGTAACTTCTACTGGCATCCATGTCTGCTTACAGTCTTCCGTGATGTTTGATTCCTGCTCTCTGGCGGGGATTCAGATTACAGTTAATTGGCTCCAGGACCTTCTGTTCTGCTGGAGATCCCCGCGGTGCCAAGGCAGCACTTTAAGCTCGTTGGGCATTTAGAACGCTGCTAGGACAACCTCACTGGTTTAGTACTGGCAATTAAATTTTTATTATATCGTGGTGATGCTTCAGATGGGCCAGCATTTCTTCTTCCAGCACAGAACAGGCGATTTATGAGTACACGACCCCTGACTTTGATCGTGTCCGTTCCTCCCGTTATTGGATTCGTTAATCATTGTCCTCCCCGGAACAACAATGCCTCTCAAACTTTTAGCTTCAGCAGGTATCTTTAGGTCATTAAACACATTAAACACACACATCCACGTGTATCTGCATGTGTGCATATGCCTGAGCACACCCTCGTGGAAATGCACGATAAATTTTGCTCGCAGGCGGCAAGTTAATCCCAGACTGATCCTGAGGAACTTTCCTAGTGTCTACCTTCCATATGGGTGGTCATCTTCTCACGTGTTGTGTTTTGCTTAGCTTTTAAATTATTAACAGTTAAATTATTAACAGTTAGATTAATCACAGTTTTGTCTGCATTCATTCCCAGGTTTTTCAGCCCGTTTTATTTTCATCCATGCCTTACCAAACGCTTCCAGAGACTGTGATAGATTTACCTTAGCATAAAGAATCAGTTTCCTTAACAAACTTGTACATGGCCTCACTGGCTTCTGGGAAGCGCTCCGGCTGTGTGTTTCCAGTTTGAAATAAAAGACAAACGAACAACAAAATAAAAAAACCCTCAACCCCAAAGTCAAAGCTGTTTGGACAAAATAAATGGGATAGGGCAAGAGAATGTGAAGAAAAGATTGTGTGAACTTGAAGATCTGAAAGCATGATGTTCTCTTCCCCTTCCGCTGCCCTTTCTCAGCATGCTGGTTTTTGACACGTTTGATTTATTTTAATGCTTTGTTAGATTTCGGAGTGTAGAACACACAAATGCCCGTGTGCCTTCCTGGAGAAACGGGGATAAACAGGAGGTGGATGTGTAAATGCACGAGGTGGCTGTCTTTGTGGCTAAGAAATGCAGTGCCTGAAACACTCCTGGCAGCTTCTGATCAGCCGGGAAAGGAAGGTCCGGGAGGGCAGGAAGCCGACAGAAACACACTGAACGCACGGAGCCCGAAAGTCCCGCCACCCATTTTGTGTTTGGAGGTGGGGGGAATTGCTGGACGGAGGTTGGGTGGCCATGCACCTGCAGGTTTTTTTTAATCAGCTCCCCTGAGATCTGCGAGCTCTCAAAAGGAATTAAGTGTGGAGCTGTTTAATCTGTAACCAGGGCGCTGTGAGCGCCGAAAGGTGGTGGGGCGGCACTGAACCTCATTTCACTGGGAGCAGCTGTTCTGCTCAGGGCTGGTGGGCTGCTGGGGTGGTGGGTGGAGGAAGGAAGGGAGCTGCCCTGGTGTTTGTGTCGTAAGGATTAATGCCATTAAGGGAGAACAAGAGCCGCGACCTCTGCTGAGCTAGAAAAGCAGCAGCGGTTTAGTGGAACGTCTCTGAGGCACGTCGATAGGAAAACTGGGATTGGAATTTTTTTTTTCCAATCCCACTTTTCCCTTTTCCAATCCCATTTTTTTCCCTCCAATCCCACTTTTGCCACCTAAATTCCCACTTTTCCCTTTTCCAATCCCACTTTTTCCCCTCCAATCCCAATTTTTTCCTTTCCAATCCCGATTTTTTTTCTCCTCCAATCCAGCATTTTTCCCCTCCAATCCCAAATTTTTCCCCCTGAATTCCCACTTTTTCCTTTTCCAATCCCACTTTTTCCCCTCCAATCCCACTTTCCCCCTCCAATCCCAATTTGCCACATTGTGGAAAAGTGGATTGGAAAAGGGAAAAAATTGGAATTCGAAGGGGAAAAAAATTGGGATTGGAGGGAAAAAAGAGTGGGAATCTGGTGGGAAAAATTGGGAATTTAGGTGGAAAAAGTGGGATTGGAAGGGAAAAACGGGATTGGAGGGGAAAAAATGGGAAAAAAAAGTGGGATTGGAGGGGAAAAAATTGGGATTGGAGGGAGAAAATCCCAATTTTTTCCTTTCCAATCCCAATTTTTTTCTCCTCCAATCCAGCTTTTTTCCCCTCCAATCCCAATTTTTCCCCCTGAATTCCCACTTTTTCCTTTTCCAATCCCACTTTTTCCCCTCCAATCTCACTTTTCCCAATCCCAATCCCACTTTTTTTCCCCACTTTTTCCCCTCCAATCCCACTTTCCCCCTCCAATCCCAATTTGCCACATTGTGGAAAAGTGGATTGGAAAAGGGAAAAAATTGGAATTCGAGGGGGAAAAAATTGGGATTGGAGGGAAAAAAGAGTAGGAATTTGGTGGGAAAAATTGGGAATTTAGGTGGAAAAAGTGGGATTGGAAGGGAAAAACGGGATTGGAGGGGAAAAAATGGGAAAAAAAAGTGGGATTGGAGGGGAAAAAATTGGGATTGGAGGGAGAAAATCCCAATTTTTTCCTTTCCAATCCCAATTTTTTTCTCCTCCAATCCAGCTTTTTTCCCCTCCAATCCCAATTTTTTCCCCCTGAATTCCCACTTTTTCCTTTTCCAATCCCACTTTTTCCCCTCCAATCTCACTTTTCCCAATCCCAATCCCACTTTTTTCCCCCACTTTTTCCCCTCCAATCCCACTTTCCCCCTCCAATCCCAATTTGCCACATTGTGGAAAAGTGGATTGGAAAAGGGAAAAAATTGGAATTCGAGGGGAAAAAAATTGGGATTGGAGGGAAAAAAGAGTAGGAATTTGGTGGGAAATATTGGGAATTTAGGTGGAAAAGGTGGGATTGGAAGGGAAAAATGGGATTGGAGGGGAAAAAATGGGGAAAAAAAGGTGGAATTGGAGAGGAAAAAATGGGAAAAAAAAAGTGGGATTGGAGGGGAAAAAATTGGGATTGGAGGGAGAAAATCCCGATTTTTTCCTTTCCAATCCCAATTTTTTTTCACCTCCAATCCAGCTTTTTTCCCCTCCAATCCCAATTTTTTTGCCCCTGAATTCCCACTTTTTCCTTTTCCAATCCCACTTTTTCCCCTCCAATCTCAGTTTCCCCAATCCCAATCCCACTTTTTTTCCCCACTTTTTCCCCTCCAATCCCACTTTCCCCCTCCAATCCCAATTTGCCACATTGTGGAAAAGTGGATTGGAAAAGGGAAAAAATTGGAATTCGAGGGGGAAAAAAATTGGGATTGGAGGGAAAAAAGAGTGGGAATTTGGTGGGAAAAATTGGGAATTTAGGTGGAAAAGGTGGGATTGGAAGGGAAAAACGGGATTGGAGGGAAAAAATGGGGAAAAAAGTGGGATTGGAGGGGAAAAAATTGGGATTGGAGGGAGAAAATCCCAGTTTTCCATTTTCCAATCCCACATTTCCCTTTTCCAATCCCATTTTTTTCCCTGAGGCACATGGCTAGGAAATGAGGCAGCTGTGGGTTAGCCGGGAGTGGTTCAGCAGCCAGAGTGATTTACATCTGTTTTCACACGTGCAGAGGAGGTGCAGAAGAGATGGAGGTTGTTCAAAGGGTGAATACCCTGATGAGGGTCCGGGTTGTTTCACAGTTCAGCAGGGAGCAAACTGCTGTGCTGCTGCGTCAGCCACACCCTGCAGCACACACGCTGTGCTGTTCCTGGGAGAATAAAGACATAAAATGGGGTTTAAAAAAAGTGAGGGGGGAAGGAAATCAGATGAGATTTCCGTGTTCTGACCCTGCCCTCACGAACGCAGAGAAACTTTGAATCTGTGGTCGAGATAACAGGGACACCTTTGATTCTTATGAATGAGCTTTATTAATTATCAGTGGAGGCATCTTGTGCAATAATGAACTTTGTGATTTAGGAAAAGGGAGCAAAGTCAAGAGAAGCAGCCCACAGTCCGAAGTAAAATATGCTTTATTTTCAAAATGTTCATGATGCTGCTTCACAGGCTGTGACTCACTGCTGAGTAAGTTCTAAGAATGATCCGGAGTTACATGGAAACCGTTTGTTAAACCTTCCCTGTGAATTAGGCTGACTCAGTTTTCCGAGCAGTAGCGTTTCTGGTTACATTCTTTACTTAAAAACCCTTTTTCAGGGGCCTCTAATGGGATTTTTGTCACCTGTGAGAGTTATCCCCTCCCCCTATAGGTGCCTGCAAGATCCCGCAGGTGGGGAAAAAATTACCGCCCCTGGTGCTTCTCAACTTAGAAACCTCTCAGAATAACTTCCTCGGTGGTGCTATAAAAATCGCGCCTAAAGGTTTCGGGTCTCCTGTTTACCTTCACGCAAAGCAGGCAGCTAGAATTCGTGTGTGCTGGTATTTATAGCAGCGCTGGCTTTGTGTGATAGAGCCCAGTTGCTATGAGGTGCCCAGTGCCAGAGAGTAAAACCCTGCCAGGTTGTCACTTCACTCACTTTTTCCTCTCCCGCGGCAGAACAGTCGGTTTTGTTGGCGATGAAGTTTTGTCCGTGTGTGATAATTAGCCCATCCGTGGGCTTTGAAGTGTGCTGGGTTTCCTCCTGGATGCCCTCCTCACTTTGTCTGTGCTGTCTTAGAAAGGACTCCTGTTTGTTCTGAGCTGTAAAGAGGATTAAGGAGACTAAGTGAAAGTTGGCACACGGCACTCGGGGGAAGGACACCCAGCACTGTGGGGTCGGTGGAAGACAAAAAGTGACCCTGTGGCTTAAATCCAAACCATCACAGTATTCAGGTGTGTAATCCCAGGGAAAACTGGAGGAAATTTGGCCCTTAAGTAGGCGCTGGGGTCTTCAAGGCCTTTGAGGACATCAGTCCCACCGCTGCAAATTGCTGAGGGCCTCCTGATTCGCTGAGGGTGGTTCTGCCAGGCTTGCTGAGGCTTACAGAAGGAGGCAAAAGCATAGGAAATGTGTAATTCTGCAGCTCCCCGGGCACGCTGGTTCAAGGAAATTCTCCCTCCTTTGAGGAGCCGTGTGGGGAACAAGCCGCAATCCCAAATCCGAAGCAGGAGGCAGCTGATGGTCACGGATAAAGGTGATGAATGGAACACAGCAAGTGCTGGAAGGAATGGAATGGGACACCCCGAGTGCTGTTGCTCCAGACAGATGTTCTGTTCCACTTGGAACGAGGATTAAATCTTTCCGTGGAGGCTGATGTCATTCCGATTCCTGAGTTAGGTCTGGGCAGAAGTTAAAGCATCTTTTAAATGTGGTGAGGTGTAACTGCCGTGTAAATAAACAGCTGGAAGTACTTATTACCACCTGAAAATTCGCCCTGCTTAATGTTACTGTAACTCCAGATGCACTGACAACCCAGGAACCAAATGTCAGTGAACTGATTAAAGGTGGGTTGCTGTTCTGTGTGGGGAAAGGGTGGTTTTAAAAAGACATCAGCTGCTGCTGGCAACAAATTAGGGGGTATATAAAGAAAAGGGGAAGGTGCATTTATGTTCACAGAATCAATATTTCTCGCAATATATGCAGAAGTGAAACTAAAGAAGATCCTTTGCAATATATATTAAAAAAAAAAAAGTGGCATTCAGTTTGTGGGTTTTTTTCTCATGCCAGTGCTGTTTACTTGGTCGTGTTCTCAGCTGGTTTTTTTTCTCATGTCAGTGCTGTTTACTTGGTCGTGTTCTCAGCTGGAAATGCTGGATTATTCAAGCCAGTTTTCTGAAATAAATATCACTGAAGTGGTCGAAGTGACTGGTACACCCAGCCAAAAAAAAAAAAAAAAACAACAAACCACAAAAAACCAACAAACCGGCAGAAAGAGGAAAAAGTTCAGGAGTGAACCATCACCTGAAATTTATTTATACTTAGTAGTGGAAGAAAACAATGGTTTGCAAATTATTTGTAACTACTGGCAGAAAAAGGATACTGACCCAGTAGAAAAAAGGACAAATTGAGTTCAGTATTTAGTGTCAAATCTATTACCTGGAAGGTCGGCAGAAATACAGATAAGTGCAAAAAAAAACCCCAAATTTGTTTTAGGGTTAAAAACTTAAGATTGTTTCCTACAAGGAAGTGATTGCAAGTGCTTTTTGCAAAACATGGAAGTTTTGGGGGGTTGTTCTTTTTTTTTTTTTTCCCCCTTGCTTTCTAGCTCTTCAAGAATTTTGTTACTTCAGGTCATAGTATGGAATTAGTACAGAAAAGCAGGTGGACTGCTTAAATCAGTGCAGTCAAAACAACTGATATTTAATATGGCTTAAGTAAGCAGAGGGGATAATTATGTAAAAACAGTTATTATTTTAATGATGGGATTTTTTTCCCCAAAGAGTATTGTATTGGTTAGAAACCACTCAAGTGTGATTAATTACACTAAGAATATATTCTGAATTAGAGACTTTTCATTAATGGCCATGCTTTCTGCAAATGCCTGTGAAAGTGTGTTCACAAATAAGCAGAGGTGAAAATATTTATATTCTAACCTGAATTTATGTCTTTTATCATCAAGTGGGAAAATACTGGTTTTTTTCCTGTGCCTTCAGGAGTTGGACCTCGATGGTCTTTGGGGATCCCTTCCAACTCAGGTTATTCTCTGTGACTTCACTGATTGCAAGAGGCACTTGGAATGTAATTACAAGGCATAAAACAAACCTTAGAAAGCTTTTTTTAGGTGTTTTGGGGTTGCTTTGGTTTTTTTTTTGGCAGTAAGAGTCTGCTTCCAGCGTGGGGAAAATGCGCCCTGGAAAATGCGCCCCGTGTTTTTTAATCTGTCTGCTTTTCAGTAAACAAAGGAAATGTTGTCTGGGAGCAGATCTCCTTTCCGTCTCTCCCAGAGCACTGCAATCAGCAAGCCCTTCCCTTTCAGATTCCCCTTTTCCTCACAGGTTGATGCACAGCCTTGGCACAGCAGAGGCTTCCCTGGGTTTTCAGCTCCCCCACGGTCGCAGATATTGATTTGATCCTTCGCTGAGCTTGACCCACTTGGACAACCTGAAATAAGGAAGAGCTTGTCGTTTGCAAACTTAAAAGTGGGGCCAGCAGTTGTGGGAAGTGGGGTCAGCAGTCTGGGACAAGGCTGACTGTGAATCCTCGCTTGGACCAGTGAATATTTTCCAAAGTTACAGCCAGGAGTTCACTGCTCCGTGGAGGTGCCTGTCAGTCTCTACCAGCAAGTACCTCCCTGCAGCCTGCTGTGTGTGCTAACTAAAAAAAACCCTGTTTTATTGAATGCTATCATTAAATAATTCAAATTAAGTATTTAAATAACAATGAGTTAAAACTCTTCGTCCACCCCAAAACAGAGAACGGGAAATTTTTTGCAGTTTAGCTCTTCCGAAGCTTAATTTGCCACAAGCGAGGCTTTCTGGTAGTAGACAAGTAGATTAGTTCTACCCCTAAGCAAAAACGAAGGATTTGGGTTGAACTGTGTCCTTAATAGGAGCATTAGGGCAACTCAGTAACTTTGGGATCTTACCTGTGTTAGTGAAAGTACGTACAAGAAAGCAGCAAATGGAGCAATTAAGATAAAAATCTGTGTCTGCCAGGAGAGGAAAAAAGCCACCGTGGATAGTCAGGAATAAGAGTACTCCCAGAAATGCCAGAGGAAGAGCTGCTAATTATTTCTCACCTCTCCTTTTCAGGGAATGGCCTTTACGTTACACGAGCGGCAAATGCTTGGGCTGCAAGGACTTCTACCTCCTAAAATAGAGACCCAGGACATCCAAGCCTTACGGTTCCACAAGAATTTGGCAAAAATGACAGACCCCTTGGAGAAGTAAGCAGCTCCTCTGGCCTCGTTCTGTCTTGTCTCTGTTAATGGGAAATAAACATTAATGGGAATAAAACGGAAGCTGTAAATGGAAATAACTTGGAAACATGAAAACACTGTGTGGGGATAACCAAAGTTTTCCAGTGCCCCCACTGGGTTTTTTGGTTGGTGGGGTGTTTATTTTCGCTTTAGCACAGGAAGCTGCTTTTACCGTGTGGCTGGATGAGGCTGGAGAGCTTTTCTTTTTTCCCCCCAGTATTCTGCGGTCGTGAGATAACAGAAAGGAACGTGTGCAAATTATTATTGACAGAGCTGCAGAACCCTCCTGCAACCTGCAGTGTGTATTTCTGTAATGTGTAAGATTAGGTGGCAGGTTGTCAGAGCACAGAACTCTTGGGGGGGGGGAGAGGAAGGGGGAGCTGACACATGCTAGAGAAATATGGATAATGAAGGTAAATTGAGGGTTTGAGGCACGAAAACCTGCGTTTTACATGTTCAGTAGCTCCTGCCGGAGGGGAATTACGAGCTTAGAATTTTGAGTCTCACCCACTTGTATTTTTTCCGTATCGGCCTTTTGTTGTTTTACCCACTGGTTTGGTGAGCAAAATGCGAAGGATTTTGGTTTGTTTCGTTTTCAGAAGGGCACATTTTCAGCATCCTGTCTATCTGCATGTAAAAACGCACAGTCTGCTGAAGGGGAGAGGAGAGCTGGAGTGGTCTGAGGCTCACTGGACCACATCAAAGCTCTTTTGTGCTCATGAAAACTGAAAGATGACTCTTAAATCCGCATCATGTCACTTGCTGATCTGAAACATGTCATGTCCTCTGTGTTGGCCAGGTGCCCAGTGGCTGTGGCCTAGGACGAATTGCTAAGTCATTATCTTTGTGTTGTTGGGTCAGCAGGGCTGAACATAAATCGATACACGGTGAACTGGCGTGTAAATTTGCAAAAATTCGGGTTTAGTTTACGCGCCTAAGGTACGTCCTTCAAAATGAACTCGCTGTCAGGAGTTGAACTGTTTCAGGTGTGTGTTGGCCTTAGCAAGACCTTACTGTCAGGACCTTAAACGTTTTCTGGGTGAAAAATTCTTTCACTGGTAATTTTGGTTACAGCAGTAATCAGACTCCCAGCTGCATCCTGCAATAAATCCACGGGTTACCTTTTGCCACACTCTTGTGTGTTTGTGCTTTAACTTTTTAGCCCGTGTGGTACCTCACACCCAGTATTTTTATTTCAGCATTTTAGGACTGCTGCTCTCTTTTTTTTTCCAGCTTTCCTTCAGTGCTCTCAGTCTGACTTGAGTAGGAGCAGGAATTTTACGAAGAAAGTGTTGTTGTTTTTTTTTTTTTGCTTTCACTTTTCTTCACATAGTTTTAAACGAGCCCGAATACGGAACAGTGAGTGGTGTTTTTCGTTGTTTTGGTTAATTACAGGTACATCTATATAATGGGCATCCAGGAGAGAAATGAAAAACTGTTCTATAGGGTGTTACAGGACGATATTGAACGGCTGATGCCAATTGTGTACACACCAACAGTAGGCCTTGCCTGCTCCCAGTACGGACACATCTTCAGGAGGCCAAAGTAAGAACTATGTATATATGTGCATATGTGTTTATTGCTGCTGCTTTTATTACAATTTTACTATCATATGCCTGCTGTGCTGCCAGGAGTCAGCTTTCAGTTGTTCTGACACAGTAAGTACACTTGGCTGGGATCTGGTTTGGGTTCAGCAGTGGCTGCAAAACAAATATTCGTGTTACTAGCTCTGTGCTGGGGAAACCAGCTCAGGCTGGCTGGTCATTCCAGCTCATTTCCATGGTACTCTCTCTGCAGTTCTGAGTGTGCTTCTGGAGCCCTGTTGCTCCAGGGCTTTAGTGCTGTGTGGAGGAAGGGCTGATCCTTCACTGCTGCTGGGATAGAGGCAGTAAGAAACTCGTGGGTGAATGTCTGTAGCAGTGTAAAATCCAGGTAGCATCACGAAAAGTGTTCTTACCTTAAGAGTTTCAAAGCAGCCAAGCAGACTTTTGTGGTTTTGTCCTTTGGATGATTTGTGCCAGTGACCATAACGCTTTTGATTTTAAGGAAATTGCCCTGTTTGACGCCTGAGTTTTACAGAGCGAGGCGAAATTTCTCATTTTCACACGTAAAATATTTCTGCTTGCTTTTTTTTTTTCTTTTTTTTTTTTTTCTTCCAGGGGATTATTTATTTCTATCTCAGACAGAGGCCACATAAGGTCAATTGTGAACAACTGGCCAGAGAACGACGTTAAGGTAATTTTATTTCTAGCTGTTATTTCACCTCATTTTAGTTTTTTTTTCAAGATTTATTAGTATTTGATGGAAATGCAAACGTTAAATAATGCATCATTGGCTCTTTGGCGTTGATGGCAAAATGCAGCTCATGAAGACAACGCATGTCTTTGAAAAGCAGTGTTTTACTCTAAATGTGAGGTTTTTTGGTTTGAGGAGACAGGGATGATGAGAACTAGACTCGCCAGATTTTTTATTTTGCTTCGTAAAGTTGGGGAATGCACCTCTGGGTCTTACTTACTGTGTCACTCAGCGGTAGGAAGGGTGATCCTGTCCTCAAGATGAGGCCCAGATTTTGCCATTAAATTCTGTATCACCCAGCTGGGTCGGGAACCACAGGGCGAGGTGAGCTTCACCTTATACTCTACAAACTTAATTGGTGCCTGGATTTACAAGTGGAAATCCTAAACCCAGGCTGCAGCCTGCAGTTCCACAAGGCTGTAATCCTTGCCTGGGTCCTCCCACAGGGATTTGAGCAGTGGATGCCAGCAAAGAAAAAGGAGCACAGCAGATTCTAACATTGAGCCTTAAGTAAATCAAGTCATTGCTTTAAGTAAAATATTCCTTGTAGTCTGTTCTTTGTTTGACTGTGCACACACAGCTGAGTTTTTACCTGGAAAAAAACACAACTGGTGTTGATTTAATCCTTACAAATTTCAGTGATGATGTATAATTTCACCTGCTTTTTTTTGTGTGTGTGGTTTGTTTTTTTTTTTTCCTGTCCCCAGGCTGTTGTCGTCACTGACGGAGAAAGAATATTGGGTCTGGGAGACCTAGGAGTGTATGGGATGGGAATTCCAGTAGGAAAACTGTGTTTGTATACAGCCTGTGCAGGAATACATCCAGACAAATGCTTGCCTGTGTGCATCGACGTTGGAACTGATAACACAGTGAGTTGACTGAACTTTGCCTGCCCTGAGTTATCCCCGTGAGAGGTGTTCATTTAAGAGTGTTCAGTACTGCAAGAGGATATTTTTATTTGAGCCCTTCTGTTTAAGACAAAGCCAAATATTTCACATAAAGGGTAAGTGATCTGGAATTCACTCCACAGTTATGTATCAGTGACTGAAAAGTGCCGGTTAATTTGCCCCCGAAACGGTGCATTTGGAAGCGACTGGAGTGCTGGAAATAGGCCTGTGAAATAGGCAGTCAGCTTTGACCTGGGCTTTGAGAAGCTGGAAATGCGAGTCAGATTTATTAGAGCACTTCACTGTTCACTTGAAGTATTGATTTGTTCCATTTTAAGAGCATCCATCACCGAGCTGAAATCACGGGAGGTTGGCAGGGGCTGTATAAATGCGGCGCCTTCGGTGTGAAACGTGCCCCTGTGAACTCTGCAGAGCCCTGTGCCGAGGAAGTGACTCATCCTGCTGCTCTCTTTGATTTGTTCCTTTTTTTTTTATTTTTTCCAGACGCTCTTAAAAGACCCGTTTTACATGGGCCTGTACCAGAAGAGGGATCGCTCGCAGGTCTACGATGACCTGATTGATGAATTTATGGAGGCCATTACAGACAGGTAGGACAATCAGTTTTCTGCACAGGAAGTGTGGCCAGAACTGCTGGCACAGAAAGACACACTGTCCTTGAAGCAGTCACTTAAGGAATAAGGAGAGGAACAAGAGAGAACACAAGGCTGTCTTTCTGGCCTTGCAGTGATTTTTCTCTGTGACCTAGAACACGCTGCTTGTAGTTATTTGTTAAACAGGCACAGAACTGAAACAGGACTGTTTGTAGAAGTGGAAGGCCTGAGGGCATCCTGTTTCCAGAGATAATTGATTAGGTGAAGGATTTGTTTTAAATGGGTTGTCCTTCTTTCTGTGTCCAGTGCTAAGAATAAGATAAGATAAGAATATTTGCCGTGTTCTGTAGGTATGGCCAGAACACGCTTATCCAGTTTGAAGACTTTGGAAACCACAACGCTTTCCGTTTCTTAAGAAAATACAGAGAGAAATACTGTACCTTCAATGACGATATCCAAGGTATACCCTTTGTGTTCCTTAATTGCACGCGCACAAGTCTTTGCCTAAAACCACGTAGATCTGCTCAGCTCACCTTAGATTGGTACTGCTTCTACAGGGACAGCTTCAGTGGCCTTGGCAGGACTGCTGGCAGCACAGAAGGCCACTGGTAGACCACTTACAGAGCAGAAGGTGCTGTTCCTTGGGGCAGGAGAGGTGAGTTCTGCTGGGGGCTCTGGAGCAGCCACAGATTTAGCTGTGTTTTCTCATTCCGTAGGACTCGTGGAGGGTTTGCATCCTCCGAATTTCATCGCAGGGCTTTTTATATGAGGGCAGGTGAAATACATTAGCAGAAGGGACAACCTTAAAACAGGACTGTGTGAAAGGTGTTTTAGCTTTTGCAAGGACTCAAGTTTTTTGTTTTCCTGCGTGGACTTGAAAAAAGTGTCGGGGTCTTGTGTGTAGTCAGAGGGAAAATTACTATAAAGTTATGAGTTACTGAGAAGATCTTGTTAGTTTTAATAGCATAGGAGAGAAGTACACAGTGCTTTTCTCAGCAGGTGAAGTCAGTGCGTGTTTGCAGCAGGCACCAGTCACTGGTGCAGCACTGTCAGGAGAAGCACTGGCTGTCCTTCTTGGTACATCGGCACAATTGCTTCTGTGGTGCTGACAAAATAACTTAATTAGCTGAAGGCCCTGATTGCAGTAATTGGCCAGTGTTGCACTGAGCTCTACCTTATTTCTCCTGCCAGACCCAGCAGCATGTGCAGCAGGCCAAGAGAAGGGACGCAGGGGGAAGCAGTGCCAGCCAGCATTTTCTTCCCTCAGCCCTCAGCATCTCCTTTCTGCCCTCTGCAAGGCCTTTGTCTCGGGCAGCAGGAACAGAGGGAAGTCTGGAGTTTTTGGAGCTGGGCACAGAGCACTACTCTGTGGTTTCTTGACAGGAGGGCTGCAGCACTGACTCGTTCTTGCTGCCTGGCTGGGCTGCTTTATTGTGGCTCCTGAGCCACAGGAGCACAGCAGGAAAGCTGCCCCTCTGCTTTTTTGCTTGAAGATGTGTCACTGTTGTCCCAGGAGTCTGCCCCCCATTTTGGCAAGCATTCACTGTATCTCAGAGCTGAAGGATTCTTGTGGGGATCTTGAACAGGGTGGCGTGTTTGCAATGACAGACCTCTCTTGTGACTTGTTAAAAATCGAAGTCCTTTTATATCCACAAGGCTGCCCTGGGAATTGCAAACCTCATTGTTATGGCTATGGTGGAAAGTGGTGTTTCTGCCGAGGAAGCCTACGGGAGAATATGGATGTTTGACAAACACGGTTTGCTGGTCCAGGTAGGGGTGTGCTGTGCCTTGAAATACCACGGTACAGGTGGCCGGTGGTCTCCCTGTGTCCTTCTCACAAAAATAACCAATGTTTCACCTAAAGGGCCGAGAACAAAAGGTGGATTCCAACCAAGAACCGTTTACACACCGGGCCCCAGAGCAGATACCAAAGACGTTTGTAGAGGCGGTGAATGTCCTTCGGCCTTCAGCCATCATCGGTAAGTGAGGTTACTGTTGTTTCTGTAATTTTAGGTCGTTTGCTGCCCTTTAAATTGCTAATGCGGCTCCGGGGAGGCTGGAGGCAGCGATCTGCGTTTCTGCTGGTGCAAATGAGATGAAAATGTGAGGTCGATTTTCTGCTTGGAAATATACCGAGCTGCAGGTTCTCTCTCTCAGTGCGGTGGAGAGTGAGTGCTCCTCCTGCACCTTGGTAACAGAGAGCAGCCACAAACACCGTGCTTTCTGCTTTGCAGGAGTCCCCTAACTTGAGTCGTTTTGGGTTGGTTTTTTTTTTTCTGACCTTCCTTCCGCCAGTCAGCTTCTCTGGTCAGACTCTGCCAGCAGAAAGGCTTGAAGGAGCAGTTCCTTGCTGCAGATCACCAGTGCCTGTCAGGTCACTGGCACCTGTAGGTATTTATTTAGCCTGCCTGCAGGAAACAGATGAGATTACGGGTGTTTCCCGGTATGTCTGCAATTGCCTTTGCACAAGGTTTACTTGGAAAAGAAAAGGTGGGGTTTTTTTAGCTGAGTTAGCTACCCTGAAGCTTGTAGCCACTGTACAAACATAACACCGTTTTAGCGTGTTTGTACCCCTGGGTTTGGGTGTGGCCAGAAACACCAGTGTCAGGTGTGCATTTTTAACACCCAGCCAGGATGAATCACCCGTGGAGAACCTGTAATTCCCACTTGATTATCCAGGACAAAAGATCATGTAAAACAGGCTTTTGGAACACATTAATTAGGTGCTCCTGTGAAAACCCAGGCAGCCCCCCTGGCAGTGCCTGTGTCCCACCTCCAGCTGCTGGAGGAGCTTTGCCCTGCGTGGGAGACCCCAGGGGTGACATGAGCTTCACCTACAGCCGCTGTGTCGCCTGCCCTGAGCTACTTGATCCTGTTTTTGTGTGCTTCTGCAGGAGTGGCGGGGGCTGGGAGGCTCTTCTCCCACGAGGTGATCAAAGCCATGGCTGCCATCAACGAGCGACCCATCATATTCGCGCTGAGCAACCCCACGGTGAAGGCTGAGTGCACGGCAGAGGAGGCATACACGTTAACAGAGGTGTGTGGTGGCTGATAGCACTGTTTGCTCACAGCCAGGAGGCGGGTTGGTTCATTAGTGCTTGGACTTGGTGGTGTAGGAACACAGATCTTCCTTCGCCTCCTGGCGAAAGTAAACGGAGGTGGTTTGAAAAGAGGCCCTGATCCTTCAGATATTTTGCAAGGCTTGAAATAGCCTAAATCTTTTTACTGCCTTTTAAGAGAGTGACCAGCAGGTACTGTAATGGCTGAGTAGAGTCCTTAAAGCGGGTGGTGCCCTTGCATCAGCCCAGGAGTTCAGTCATACAGGTCAGAACTTGTGCCATTCACAGTGACCCCCGGGGCAGGTGGTGGCCTCTGTCCCCTCTCACAGCATCTGTGCCTTGTGCACTGGCACCACCACACGTCGAGGTGAGCCAGCCAAGCACAAACACACCTCGTTCTGCACCTCTACCTCAAAGCCACTGCACCTGGGGGGCTTGGAGGTTGAGGTTTTGGGCTGGTTTTTTTCTAAGTAACTGTGTTGTTATCTTAACAGCACATCCAGACCTTGGGTTTGCCTTTAAAGAGGAAGGTCTTCTATCCTTCTGCACAGCTTTTGTGTAAAACTACTCATCTCTGAAGGGAGCCCGAGGGGAAGGAGGTGGGGGCATGGGAGCATGGGGCAGACAGAGCACTGGCTGTAAGGCTTTGAACTGGCTGGTGGTGCCTTTCCTTTACACTGCAGGCTGCAGCTGGCTGTGATCCCTCCTCAGGCCACAGGGCCTGCCTGCAGACTTCAGGGCTGAGGCTCTTGAAAAGAACTTCTTTTTTTTCCCTTTTTTTTTTTTTTTTTTTTGTAAATGCAATCCCAAATCAAGCGACTCATGTGTGAAAATCGGTGGGTGGAGCTCTTTCCTTGTGTCTTGATGCAGGACTGTAGACTCCTTCCTTCTTGCCTTGTTAGTGTGGCTCAGTTTCCAGCATTACAGCCCCAGCAGTGTCAGTGTCACAGTGGGAAGGGCAGAATTCCCACGTCTCCATTTGACACCCAGATTCTCTTCCATGTCAGTTCAGAGGGAACTCCTGCTACAGAGATTTGCAAGTCAAGAGTGAGCTCTGGAATAACAGCCTCTGGACAAAATCTGGATCTTCCAACAGTAGAATCACAGAATTTTCAGGTTGGAAAAGAGCTCCAATACCACGGGGTCCAACCTTTCCCCAGCACTGCCAAGGCCACCACTAACCCATGTCCCCAGGTGCCACATTCACAGGGCTTTTAACTCCCTCCAGGGATGGGGACTCCACCACTGCCCTGGGCAGCTGTGCCAGGGCTGGACAGCCCTTTCCAGGAAGGAATTTTCCCCAATATCCAATCTGAACCTCCTCTGGCACAACTTGAGGCCGTTTCCTCTCCTCCTGTGCCTCGTTCCCTGGCAGCAGAGCCCAGTTCCTCCCTGGATCCATCAGATCCAGAAGGTCCCCCCTGAGCCTCCTTTTCTCCAGGCTGAGCTCCCCCAGTTCCCTCAGCCCCTCCTGCTGCTCCAGACCCTTCCCTAGCTCCGTTCCCCATTCCCTCCCCTGGACAAAATTTTAAATTAAGATGGTTTAATCTCTCTCAGATATGCTGCATTAGTCAGAATAGTGAGTTGGGCAGTGTTGCAGTACATGAAACTAAATTCCAGTATCTCGGACAGCAAGTAAACAAGAGTTAGTTATGCAGCCAAGACTTTGTCTGGCATGAATAAATGTAGAAACTACTGGCATCTCTGGCTGGAGGAGGCCAGCAGCACGGCTAGAGGGGGAATCACCCTAATTTTTGCTTGCAGATTTTACAGAAATGGGTTATTTGGACAATTAAATGTTACTGGTCAGCAAGTGAACGGGTGTGATTTGGTTCCAGTCCTTATTAATAAAATTGGTAATGTTTCTGTCTCTTTAACCTTTTCTCCGCTTCTGCTGTTTGTTTTCATAGTTCTTTCTAGTTCTCTGAAATGTACTGAGTTTGTACCCAGTTTGTCCTTCAAAATATACTTTTCCCTTCAGGAAAATGGACAACTACCTAGAGAATGGACAACATGGTCTCCAGAGGCCCCTTCCAACCCAAACTATTCTGTGATTCTCTGCAAATCTCCAACTTTATTTATTTTGTCACTTAACTAATCAAGTTTGTCAGGCCATTAAGGGATCAGGGCTGTCACCCCGTGTGTGTCCTGGCCTTGGGAACAGCCTGACCCTGGCTGGTGTAACGTCTTAGGCCAAACAAGGAAGTCAGCAAGGATATGAAGATTACACCATCACCAACCTTTTATTCTTTAATTATTTTTTTTTTCCACTAGGTGGCACCTGTGGACGCCTCTGTGTGTTCTGTTCTGTTCTCTAAAAATCCATATGTTCTCCTCCCTTCTCAAAAAGGGAGGAAGTGCCATGGGTATGCCCTGACATTTAAACACAGCTCCCATGTCTTTGGCTTCTTCGGGTAATTCGTCCTCAAACACCGTGGTCCTGGGGAGCCCTAAATGTTTCATGCTAATGTTATTAAACCTGTTACTCAGTGTCAGGATGCTTTGCCTTCAGGGGGTTTTAGTGCTCGAGGAAGAGGTCGTTTATTTGGAGGGCGTAGTTGGTGCTCAGAGATGTTTTGGCATTCTGTGCCCCAGAGGTTCCTCGAAGTTGCTGCTGCCTTGATGAGCGAGGCGTGGTGAGACAGATAAACGGCTTCCCCTGCCTCAGCTCAAAGTGTGTGCTTGTCTCCTGCCTCCAGATTGCTCTTTAGCAGCTGCCTGACTGCGTGGGTGTTCCTCTGTCCCACAGGGCCGTTGCTTGTTTGCCAGTGGCAGTCCCTTTGACCTGGTGACTCTGAAGGACGGGAGGACCTTCAAGCCCGGCCAAGGAAACAACGCTTACATTTTCCCAGGTGATAAATAAACCCCTCTTCTTTTAATCTCTTAAAGACGGGGCTGTTTGTGCTTCTTCTTGCCTTGCCACAGCTAGGGAAGCAGCGTGAGGAGATGTTGCCATCTGTTAAAGCTGAGGACTTGTAAAAATGAGAGAAAAGCAGTTCAGGACGGATGTTAGGCATGTGCAGCTCCACATGTGACACAGTGAGCTCACCCAGCTGAGTATTTCTAAGAAAGCAAAAGAGTGCTGTTAAAGGCTTTGGAAGCTGCTGCATTATGGGTTCTTCTGTTTGTTTTTTTTTTTGGGGGGGGGGGGAGGGAGGAGGAGAGAATAAGTGTTGATGTGCTCTTGAAGTTACGTTAATAATTCTTGGAGTCAATAATTCTCAGAGTTGCGTCCGTGCAAATATTTTCAGAAATAACGTTCTAGATGATTCCCAGCCTCCCATCAGCAGGCTGCACACTGTGAAGTGATGTGGCCCTCACGGCAGTGATTTCGTTTTAGGCGTGGCTCTGGCTGTGATCCTCAGCAGTGTCCGGCACATTAGCGACAAGGTTTTCCTAGAGGCTGCCAAGGTAAGTGTGGAAGCAGAGCAGGCTGTGTCTGACACGACAGCGGGTGACTTGCTGGGCAGCTTCTCAAGTCTTGATGAAACTCTGGTTTCCTGTCTGATTTCTCTTGGTTTTATCCCTCCACAATGGTAAAAAAACTGCCAAACACGTTCTGCAGGCGTGTCATGCTCCTGTAACTTCCACAGTTATGGGGAACTCGTCCTCCAAAGGACCAGGATCTTATTTTGCTAAGTGCTTAACCATCAGGGTTTGCTGATGTGGGCTCAGATGGAGAATTTGAGTGTTTTGACTGCCTTACTCCAGTGCTTTGGGGGCACTGGAGTAATAAGTGCACTGTTAATACTGGTAATCTGGTAATAAGAGCACTGCAGCTTGCTTCTCCCACGTGTTTTAGGATGCTGTTGGTCACATAAGTTTGTTCTTCTAACTCAGGCACTGGCGGAACAGCTGAGTGATGAAGAACTTGCACAAGGAAGACTTTACCCTCCACTGTCCAATATCAGGGAAGTTTCTATTTCTATTGCTGTCAAGGTGAGTATGAAGCATAAGAGTGGACTGCACTAGAAGTGGTTTGTTTGTACATTAACCTCCTGAACTGCACGGGGACACGAGGTGCTTGGGCACGAGACGCCCAGCTCTTTCTTTGTGCCTTTGGGAGGAGGTGCTCGTAAAAAAAACCAGTCAGTTTGTTTGATGGTGGGCCAGAGCAATCCTCCTCTGAGTTTCGGAACCCGCGCTTTCAGGTCCCCCCGCCGAGGCGCTCGGGAATTGTGGGGGAGATTTTGTCGTTTCTCCGTCCGGGCCGCGTGAGGCCCTGGGCACAGCCTGGGTGCTGCGCGGGGGGCTGCAGCGGCGGTTTGGCTTTGCAGGTGATGGAGTTCTTGTACGCCAACAACATGGCTTTCCATTACCCCGAGCCCGAGGACAAGAACCGCTACGTCCGCTCCAAGGTCTGGACCTACGAGTACGAGTCCTTCATGCCGGACGTGTACGACTGGCCCGAGTCCAAGGTCCACTGAGGCACCGCCGCGTCGCACTCCTCAGGCAGTATCTAACACTCTGCAGGGATCCCTTTTTCAGACCAACTTAAATCATAATCTGTAATTTATTTTCGCTCGTTTCGTTGTCTTTTCCCCCTCCCCTCCCCCTCCCCCCTTTACTCTGTTTTTTTTTTCACTCCACGTTGATTTCTCCCCGCTCCCCCTCCCCCTTTTTCCCCCCCCTAGTTCACCTGTTAAACTGTATGGATGATGGCATCCCGCCACAGGGATGAGGGAGCCCTCCAAAATGAATTTGAACGATGACATTGCATTTCTAGCTCAGAGCCAGCGCCACACCGAAGAATTCCACTAATGATGTTTTAGCTAAACGCGTTTGACAATGAGCTTATAGCTCTCCCTCATCGCTGCCTGATCTCCCAAACGATTTATTTCTGCCTTTAATAATCAGTCTTCTTATTGCCCTGGCGTTGTCACGCTGTGACATCAACAGAGAGCGCTTGTCAAAAAAAAAAAAAACAACAAAAAACACCCGGATGCTTCAAGGTAAATTTAACAGTCCAGTGGGGTTTGTTTGATGTTTAAAGATGCCCGTGTCCAGGCCTCTTGGTGGCATTGTCTGCTCCCTTTCCTTGAGCAGCAGCGTGGTGTACACCTCTGGAATCTGCAGCAAAGTTTTTTTGCCTTTTTTTTTTTTTTTTTGTTTTCATCACCGCGTGCAATCTGTTGTCAGGAGAAAATGTGAGCTGGTTGAAATTATCCTTGGAAAGCCTGAAAACAATATTAATGACTTCACAGCTTTTGAAAACAGAGCCTCGCTGTCACATGGCGAATTTTATCAGGTGAGCGCAGGATCTGAAGTAACAACCAGAAATCTTTTAGAGCTTTTGCAGTGAGATTTTTATGCACTGGACTGCAAGGTGAGGTGCCAAAGGATTTTTGTCTTTGTTTCTTAAAATTTTTTCCTTCTGAATTTTTCTCCCTTGCGTCCCCTTGTTCTCACAGAAAGGCTCGTGTATGATGTCTTTATGAAATTGCTGACTCGAAAACTCCTAAGTGGGCTCGCTCACCACTTTGAACAAACACTCCACAGGCAGCTGACGAAGCTGAAACAGCAAGTGTTGACAGGCAGCTATTAACACACCCGTTTACGCAGGTTTGGCTGAATGTTTCCTGTGGTCTCAGTCCGGCGTTTTCAGGTCAGTCTGAGCGCTGGACTCTAAAAGATGCAAAGCCTGCGAGCTCTGCCTTGATCACTCCACCTTCCTCGCTCCATTTACAGGCTGGGTTCGTCAGAGCTCTTGTGTGAGAACAAAAACTGCAGGCTGAATTTTTTTTTTTTTTTTCCTTGAGATGGACGGCCCTGCACATTTGTCACAGATGCCGCAGTGTGCGCCGGTGTCAGGCTGTTCGTTTCATGGGTGTGGGGCTGAAGTGCCCTCTGTTACTTTGTACGGGCAGGCAAGGACACGCTGTGATAGCTGCAGTCTGTGGCTTCCCTGGGCCTGTTCTCTGCAACAGGAACAGCGATATGTCAGGAACAGAAATAAAGATAACGTGCTGTTCCGCGGTTTGCTGCATCAAGGCACAAAAAAAAAAAAGGACAAGAGTAAATAAATAGATATATGTAGCGAGGCTGTGCTTGGCAAACGTGAGGGCAGAATCCAAAGACATAAAGTAAAGCTTGCCCAGGATTTAACCGTGGCAAGCACCTCTCTCATATCTTCATTTATGTGGGAAAAGGCAGTCTCCACAGAATAGGCCCAAAATAGAGCAGGGGAAAACAGTCTCAGCACCCCCTTTGGACGTGATCTCTGGCACTTGCAGCCTAATATCCAGGTTTAAAATTATGTTCGTGTATTAAAATGCGAAGAACAGTAAACTTTGGGAAGGCTTTACCTAAGTGGGGGCAGAAGACTGATTATATAAACGCAGAAAACAGTGATGTTGGGGAAGAAACTGTGGTATCCAACCTGTGGTAAAGGGCTGTGTGGTGGGGCTTGAAGTGCTTCCTTGCCAAGTCAGGCAATGCACGGGGTTTGGAACTTGCACATGTAATATAAAGACCAACACACACATAATATGATGTTTTTACAGAGAATGCTTTTTTCATCTATTTTTGCTATGCCTGGTTTTTATTGTATTTAAATTTTTTGTGATCTTCCCGGAGATTATTTATTTAGCGTATGAATTGTTTTTTGCCTTCCGAAAAATCCAGCTCTATCTGAGGCCTGTTGTAGTGTGTCAGTGGAGTTCTGCATCACTGGGCTCCAGTATACTGGGAACACACACTCCCCTCCCTTCTGCCAGGAGTCTAATTAGGCAGATGAGTAACAAAAATACCCAATGCACTGATCTCATGTCCGGGCTGAGAATGATCACAGAGGCAGAGCAATCGGTCCCTAAAGACAACTCTGTCTCAGAAAATAAAGATCTGCGTCCACCTCTTCAGTCTGATTTTTTTTTTATTTTCAGGCAAGAAGTGCAGTCACTGTCCGTAACCAGTGGGTGCTGATAGTCCCTAGGAGAACCTGGAGCTGGGGAAAGCAGTGTTACCTGTGCACAGCAGGAGTTTTTGCCTGGGGCAGGAGTGACTGAGGTTCCCAGAGGCGGCTCTGGCCTCTGTCACGCTGAGGGAGGATGCCTGTTCTGTGCAGTGCAGTCTTTTCCCTTCCTGGCACGGGCTCCCTGCTGTCTCTAAGCAGATGCCAAGGGGGATTGTTGAGAACTGGCTGGCAGTGGGGGTTTTCCCAAGTACCTGCATCATTTTTCTGGAAATCCAGCAGCACAGGTGAGGGAGAAATCAGTCCTTGGCTGACCTGGAGGCTCCTGTTAGAAAAGTGCCCAGCCCTCGTGGGGCTGTGGACTTGTCAGAGCTCAGGGGCAGAGAAGGCCTGGCTGTGTCCCCCTGAGCTGTCCCTGTCAGGGCAGATGGGTGGTACCAGTCAGACCTTACCTGTTACTCCCGTGGGCTTTGTCTGACCAGGTTCTGTAGATTGCAGTAGAGAGGTGATGGAATTTTCCCTTTAATGTGCAGCCATTGCTTTCTGTTGGCAACAGGCAACGTGCCAGCTCACGTTTTAAATCCATTTTGCCCTCCCTTTTGCCTTTTCCAGAATTTTTTTTTTCTAAAGGTGCATAAGTTCATCTTCAGTTTTCTGTATTCTTCAGATACAATTAATCTCTGAATTAATTACAGCTGCTAATCTTGCTGCTTAGTAAGGAGCCCAGAGTGTCTTTTTCATATTCAACTTAGCCTGATTTTTTTTCTGTTTGCTGGCTTATTTAAAAGTATTTACTGATCTATATCACACAGTGTGCAAAGGGAAACAGTGGTCACCAGGATGCATTTTGTGATGCTGCAGAGTGTGAGTTAAAAGAATGCATCACCCAAAGGATAACTAGTGTTCTGGCTTGTCACACAGCCCTGGTGACTTTTGCCCTCCAAATGGTATAAAGGACTCTTTGGGGTGTGCAGAACCCTTCTGAGAGGATCAGGAACTCCCACCAAGGTCAGTCCTTTCCAGGATTTGTCCTTGAAAAATCAGCAGGAGCAGGACTGAGCCTCTTGGCAGCAACCTGTTTTGGGGATATTACAGACAGCTGGTGGACTGCAGCCTTTTTTCTTTTTTTTCTTTTTTTCTTTTTTTTTTATGAAAATGCACATGTTTTTTTTTTTTGTTCAAAGATGTTACAAAGGTTTGTGTGTTCCCAAAGCCTCTGCCCCCGGGCGCCAACATGACGGGCAGGAGACGACCATTTAAGAAACATTGTACCCGATAGAGTCTGAAACCCCAAACGTGGCTCGTGGCACGAGTCCTCGGTTATGTCTGTGAGCAGTGATGCATCCTGATGTGCTTGTGTTTTGTTTTCCAAGCTAAAAGCCAAGCGACACTTTACGTGCAGAGTGGTGTGTAACACCGCCGTGTCTTCTCTGTAACTGTTGTTTCCAGCACTCTGTTTTACAAAAGTGGGGATAAAGTAACTCTCTGTCGCGCTGCTCTTGGTAGTAACTGCAGAGATGAATGATACACCTTTTAGTTTCTCATTAGGAGCCCTGTGTGTGGGAGAGTGGGGATCACTGTTGCACAGCTCCAGCTGTGCATTTTAGTTCAGCTGACTCTGGGCCAAAGCCAATCCCAGCTTCTTGTTGTTCATTTGCTCCGTGTCCTCTTGACCTCAGAGGTGCAGATTTGAACTCCTCTGCCCGTTGGATAAAAGTTATCTGCAAGACTCTCAGATCAGACTGTAAGAACACTTTGGACTCCTGTCTCAGCTGCAAGTGCTATTCCTGAACTGGAGAAAACCACTGTTGTGTTTGGACTCTTTTTAGGATGGTGTGTACTGCTGTCCCGTTCCATAACAGCCATATGTGACAGGCAGGGACTGGTGTTAACTCTGAGTACTGGAGCAAGGAGGAAATACTGAGCAAACCTCTAATTGCACCCACTGGGCAGCTGAATTTGAGCAGAGTCACTCAGCTGCTGCTGGCCAGGGGACACCTAATTCTGTGTGGACCTGCCTTGACCGCCCTACCCGCCTGCCCATCCCGAAGGGCATCACCACGGCATCAGAAACCCGCGGATGAGCGGCGAGGAAGGTCCACCAGGACTCACCCCGGCATCCTCCCGTGGCTGCCCGGATCGCAGCTCCCCGTGGGGATGGAGATGGAGATGGGGATGCTCCCTCGTGGCTGCTCCGGAGGGAGATGTGCCGACACCTGCATCCCGGTGGCACGGGGGACCACGGCTACAGCTGGTGCAAAAGGTGTCCCCTGGCATCGGGGTGTTCTGCTCGTGCTGCAGGAACCCCACTCAGCTCTGCGAGTACCACTGACTTTGGCTCACCCATCCTCTGGGTGGTTCCACTCTTAACAGGGATAAAAACACTTCTAGGACTACGCAGACATAGTGAGGTGGCTGGTTTGGTCAGTAAAACAGCTAAATAACCTGCATTTGTTTCTGTCTTACACATATCTACCTTATACAACTCAATGTAAGTCTGCTGGGGCGCTTGTGAGGACAGTTCTAGCCTGATCTGTGCGGGGTTGGCTGTGCCTGGGAGGGTCATTGCTCAGCTGAAACTAAAACTATGTAAATGTGGATTGGTTGTGGGTTTTGGTTTGGGTTTTTTTTTTTCCCTCCTTTATAACGTTGTAACTCTATTGAAATGTGTGTTCCGGTCTTCTATTTTCTTAGTAAAATGCATTCCCTTTGCCTAAATCACACCTGGTTGTGTTTATTCTGACAAAAGGAAAAAAAAAAAAAAACCAACGCTTGACCTCTACAGAATTGGTACAGTCCCTTTGCAGAGGGGCTTTGCAAATGGTTCAGTGTGAGGGTCTTCTTAAAGGTCTTTCCACAGAATCCTGGAATCATAGGATGATTTGAGTCGGATAGGATCTCAGTGATCATCCAGTTCCACCCCCTGCCATGGGCAGGGACACCTTCCACTAGCCCAGGTTGCTCCAAGCCCCATCCAACCTGGCCTTGGACACTTCCAGGGATCCAGGAGCAGCCACAGCTGCTCTGGGCAACCTGTGCCAGGGCCTCACCACCCTCACAGACAGCAATTCCTTCCCAATATCCCACCTAACCCTGCCCTCTGACAGTGGGAAGCCATTCCCTGTGTCCAGTTCCTCCATCCCTTGTCCCAGGTCCCTCTCCAGCTCTCCTGGAGCCCCTTTAGGCACTGGAAGGGGCTCTCAGCTCTCCCTGGATCCTTCTCTTCTCCAGCTGAACTCCCCCAGCTCTCCCAGCCTGGTTCCAGAGCAGAGGGGCTTCAGCCCTTGGAGCATCTCCGTGGCCTCCTCTGGACTCTCTCCAGCAGCTCCACGTCCCTGTGCTGTTGTTCCCCAGGGCTGGAGGCAGCTCTGCAGGGGGGTCTCACCTGAGGGGGCAGAGGGGCAGAATCCCCCCTCCCCTGCTGCCCACGCTGTGGGATCAGCCCAGGGCATGGGGGGTTCTGGGCTGGGCCATGTCCAGCCTCTCCCCCACCAGCCCCCAGGACCTTCTCCCCAGGGCTGCTCCAGCTGTTCATCCCTGGCCTGGATTGATCCAGGGGCTGCCCCGGCCCAGGAGCAGCACCAGCACTCGGCCTTTTCCAACATAAACAATTCCATGATGCGATTTACACGCGCGTTCGCCCGAATCCGAAAAGCACGAAGCCGGGGGCGGGCTCTGCCCTGCCGGGCCCCTCCCGCAGCCCTTCCCTTCCTGCCCTTCCTCCTCCTCCTCCTCCTCCCGGTCCTTCCCTTTCCCGTCCCGGCGGGGCGGGCGCTCGGGGGAGGTAGGACGGGATGGGGATCGGGGCCGGAGCGGGGCGGGCGGGGTGTGACATCCTTCCCCCCCGGTGTCACATCCCCGTGTCCCCGAGCCGTGCGGGACCCGCTCCCGGAGCCCCGCGGGAGATACGGGGGAGGTGGGACCCGGCAGTGCCTCAGGGGGCCCCAAAAGGGCTGGGGAGGGACCTGGGGACAAGGGATGGAGGGACGGGACACAGGGAATGGCTTCAGGCTGGTCTAGATGGGATACTGGGAGGGAATTCCTGGCTGTGAGGGTGGGGAGGCCCTGGCACAGGTTGCCCAGAGAAGCTGTGGCTGCCCCTGGATCCCTGGAAGTGTCCAAGGTCAGGTTGGACGGGGCTTGGAGCAACCTGGGCTAGTGGAAGGTGTCCCTGCCCATGGCAGGGGAGCTGGAACAAGACGATCCTGAAAATCTCCTCCAGCCGAAGCCATTCAGTTGTTGCACATTTCTGCGATTTTGCACGGAGAAAAAGGAAGCAAAACGTTTATTTCTGCCTCTCGGGGGTGTGACGGACATTTGTCACACCCCTCCCCGGCCCCCCAAGGCCAGGCTGCACCTTGGTGTGCTTGGGAGGAGGCTGCTTGCTTTGAGAATCACGGAATCACAGACTGGATTAAAGAAGGGACCTTAAATCTCATCCGGTTCCACCCCCTGCCGTGGGCAGGGACACCCTCCACCGGGGAGCCCAGGTTGCTCCAAGCCCCCCATCCAGGGAATCCTCCCCCTCTGCGGTTCTGGGCTGCCCCCTCCTGACGTCCGGGAGCGGCGTGTGAATGTCAGCAGGGTCCGTTCGGTGTCAGTGACTCTGAAAAGGCTCGTGGAGCAAAAGCCCGGGCAGGAAAACTCAGTGTTCAAACGGAGCACAGAAGAAACAAATAACAGTGGGTTCAGAGACTGGAGCAATTCCGACTGTGGGTAGGGCTGTTTCTCCAGGTAACCCCCCAAAGGTCTTGTGTTTGGGCAGAGTGTTTGCAGCCTTCCACTGACATAAAGATCTACCTGTAAGTGACCTGTTGCCTGAAAGTCACATCCTGCTCCAGGGAGGTTTTGCTTTTATTTTTTTTTGGGGGGGGTGGAATTTGGTCCTCACACTGCGGCACGGAGGACGCGTTCATTCATTTAAAACAAAAATGCTGGTTTCTTTCCCAGCGTAAATTCATAGAAACACAGAGTGTTCTGAGCTGGGAGGGCACCCACAGGAGCCATCCAGTCCAGGAACCCACAGGGACCATCCAGTCCAGGAACCCACAGGGACCATCCAGTCCAGGAACCCACAGGGACCATCCAGTCCAGGAACCCACAGGGACCATCCAGTCCAGGAACCCACAGGGACCATCCAGTCCAGGAACCCACAGGGATCATCCAGTCCAGCTCCTGGCCCTGACCAGGTCACCCCAACAATCCCACCCTGTCCCTGAGAGGATCATCCAAACCCTCCTGGAGCTCTGTCAGCCTTGGTGCTGTGCCCACTGCCCTGGGGAGCCTGTTCAGTGCCCAACCACCCTCTGGGGGAAGAACCTTCTCCTGAGATCCAACCTAAACCTGCCCTGACACAACTCCAGGCCATTCCCGGGGTCCTGTCCCTGCTCAGCAGAGCACAGAAATCGGTTCCTGACGTTCAGCAGCTCAAAAATCTCTCTTCCAGGCGCAGCAGCAGCACACCCAGGATGTCCATGGAGATAACTTTCCTGGGCACGGGCTCGGCATACCCCTCTCCCACCAGAGGGGCGTCAGCGCTGGTGCTTCGCCGGGAAGGGGAGTGCTGGCTCTTCGACTGCGGGGAGGGGACCCAGACACAGCTCATGAGGAGCCACCTCAGGGCAGGTCTGTGCTGCCGAGAGGCGGTTTGGTTTTTTTTTTTTTTTGGTGAGGGGGAAAAGGAGCGACCCAAAGGAAACGCCTCGTCCTCGAGGTGTCTGAACACAGGCCAAGCGCGTCCGAAGGGTCTTGCCCCGCTGCTGAACCTGCCGGGCAGTGACCACAACCCGTGTTCCAGACCCTCCTGCATTGATTTCTGGGGCTCTGCGGTTCCAAGGGTGGGAATCACGGGCCGCCTTTGAGCCGGAGCAAAGTTTGTTGTTGGCGCGGAGGCAGCTCCGGGCGAACCCTGCCGTGCGCCTTCCCTGCGGGCAAACGCCGCGCTTTTTTTTCCCTTCCAAGCGAGGCTGTTGCGTGTTCGTGGTGACTTTTATGGCTTGGCAGATAAACTGGGGACGGGACTCGCCTGCAGTCCCCCTGCTTTCACAGCCTGCCGTGGCAGGAGCCGACTCCTGGCTGCTGGGTAATGAAGATGAATCGTCAGTCGCAGGCAGAAATCCGGGCTCCTGCTCCTCCAAAAACACGAAGGGAATTTAGTGGCAGGTGGAAGGGCTAATTTTTACTAAGTTTGCTGGGTTTTTTTACTAGATTTTGCTAAATTTAATTTTACTAAACCAAAAGGAGGAGGTCCTCCTGCCCTTCCATCTCGCTTTAGTTCCGACAGGTGCTGGGGGAGATGCCTTGCCCTGTGGAGGGGGGAACTCAGCAGGGCAGGCTGAGGCAGCCCTGCTTAAAGAACGTGTGCTTGCAACGAGAGAAAATTCTGGGCTTTTTTTAACCCAGCAAGGGGGGCAGGGCCCCAGCACCTGGGGGCTGGAGCGAGGCAGCTCGGACACGAAGCAAAGCCCGGGTGTTACCCCTCTGGTTCGGGGTTTTATTTCTCAAACACCAGTTCTGTTTTAAAATTTTAAAATCAAATTAATTTTAAAATTCAATCGAAACCCCCTTGCCCGAGCGGCGATTATTTCTGAGTGGTTGAACCTGGTTTGTTTATCTCCCCGTCTTTTTTTCCCCTTTTTTGTTTTATCTCTTCCTGCTGTTCCAACCCAACAGGCAGAATCACCAAGATTTTCATAACCCACCTCCACGGCGACCACTTTTTCGGGCTCCCCGGCCTGCTGTGCACGCTCAGCCTGCAGAGCAACCCCGACCCCAACAAGCCACCCGTGGATATTTACGGGCCTTTAGGGCTGAGGAGCTTCCTGTGGCGGAGCCTGGAGCTGTCCCACTCCCAGCTCCTCTTTCCCTACGCCGTCCACGAGCTGGTGCCCACGCGGGACCAGTGCCCCGCCGAGGAATTCAGGGACTTCTCGCACTTGGACAGGGGTGAGGTTCCTGCCCAGGGCCCTGGAGGGAGAATACTGCGCCTGGACCCGGGAGAGGGCTCCTACTTGCTGGAGGAGGACGAGCAGCTGGTGCTGAGGGCGTTCCGCCTCTTTCACCGCGTCCCTTCCTTCGGCTTCGTGCTGGAGGAGAAGCCCCGGCCTGGGAGGCTCAACGTGCAGAAACTGAAAGACCTTGGTAACTACTTGGACTTATCTTTCCTCTTTTTGGTTTTCTTTTAATGGTTTTTTGTTTCGGTTTGGTTTGGTTTTGGTTTTTTTTAATCCCCAATTGCTTGTGTTCAAGCGGTGACTCTTGGTTTTCGGCAAGCGTAACGCGGCCGGGTTTCCTGGCAGCTGAAATCTTTTTGTGACCACCCTTTCCTAGGGGGGGTTCTAGCAGCAGCCAGGAGCTGCTGTCCGTCTCCATAAATCTCTTTTAATTCAGTTTTCCATTACAGGCATTGTAATGCTCCCTAGCCATGCAGGGTTCTGAATGGGCGTGTGACACTAATGCCAATTAATGCTGCGTTTAATTTCCCGTTTTCATACTGGGAAGAGCAAGCAAGTTCAGGGGACGAGGTTTAAAAAGCTCGACGTGGCTTTCAGGAAAATGTATGGCCACTGTATTTGCATGGCTTTGTTGACTTTAGTGAGAAAAATACAGCTTTTTTTTTTTATATTTTTATAGTTGCCCAGAGAAGCTGTGGCTGCTCCTGGATCCCTGGAAGTGTCCAAGGCCGGGTTGGCCAGGGCTTGGAGCAACCTGGGCTAGTGGGAGGTGTCCCTGCCCATTACCCTTAAAATCCCTTCTGACTCAACCCATGCCATGTTTCTGTGGTTTTCTTCAAACACGCTTCCCGCTAACGTGACGGGCTCTTTATTTGTGTGAAAAACGCGAAATATCAGTTGATTTTTTTTATACTGACATCGTGTTTTTTTTCATCGAGCCAGCTCTACACGTAGCCCATTCCAAGTGATCTTTGTTTAAACCTGACACGCCATATACTTAGAGTGTAGCTAGTGTGATTACTTATTATTATTATTATTATTACTCACGGGCCCTTTCTCGCCTTTTCTCTGCCAGGAGTTCAGCCGGGCCCTCTGTACGGGAAGCTGAAGGGCGGGGCCGCAGTCGTGCTGGAAAACGGAGTGAGGATCTCTCCCTCCGAGGTGCTGGAAGAGCCCATTCCCGGCAGGAAGGTGTGCATCCTGGGGGACTGCTCGGGGACGCTGGGGGACGAGGCCCCGCGGCTCTGCCGCGACGCCGACCTGCTGGTGCACGAGGCCACACTGGACGACACCCAGCAGGAGAAGGCCAGGGAGCATGGGCACAGCACCCCCGGGATGGCCTCGGATTTTGCCAGGCTGTGCCGGGCCAGGAGGCTGGTTTTGACCCACTTCAGCCAGAGGTACAAGCCGTCTGGCCAGGCAGGGGAGGGGGACGCGGACGTGGCCGAGCTGAGGAGGCAGGCGGAGTCCGCGCTGGGGGGACAGGGGGTGACGCTGGCTGAGGACTTCATGACGATAGAGATTCCCATGAAGAAGGGAAAAACAGCAGCGTTGGCCAGCCCTGAGTGAAGGCACAGAGCCGGGGTGGTGTTGGACAGCGCTTAAAAAGAACTGTTGGGAGTTCTGGTGAACAAATTCTCTTCCCCTGGAGCGCAGAGAGATCGGTTCAGAGCGCCGGGTGCAGTTAGTGCTGCTGCTGTAAAGCAAAGGAAGAAGGACGCTCAGGCATCTGGAGCTGGAATAAATTCATGAGGGGTGGTTTTGGACACCTGGCCTCCCCAGATGGCTCGAGCCTTCACAGCCCGGGAGCTTTCCTTGGAGATTCCCTGGAGCGCAGCTCTGGATCGTCGTTTGGCTTTAACACACCCCTCCAGGAAGGTTTGTGCTCTGCAGAGCAGTTTCAGCCATCCTGCCTCCTGAGAGCTTTCAAACAACATCTATTTCAAACTTGCACACAGTGTTTTGTGACTGTTACCCGGTTTCCGTGTGAGAGGGCACCGAAATTAATGAAGTGTCGAGAGCTCTGCCAAGTGGGTGTTGCTGTGCTCAAGTGGAGGAGCCCTTCTGATTCTCCGTTTGCACGTGAAGTCTTCTCATAAAATAAACACAGTTTAGGCTCCCCGTCAGAAGCTAATTGCTCTTGAACAGTTTGGTTCATTTAAAGCCGGGAAGCGCCAGCCCTAAACCCGCACACCCATTCGTCCCCTGCACACCCATTCGTCCCCTGCACCAGTGAGGTTTTGGAAGCGTGCTCTGCAAGTCTTTAAGGCAGATGGCAAGCAGTCTTCCTTGAAGTGTTCCTCCAAGTGCGCTTTCAAGGATAAATCGCCCCGATAAAGGCCTGTTTGTGTTTGCAGAAATACACACACCCCCCCCCCGTGGGAGGAGTTTCACCTTGGCGCGGCTCAGCCTGTTTTCTGCAGCGACTTTGTTCTTTCCGCGGAGGGACAACACAGGCCCGGCTTTTATCTCCTTTTCCTTCCACGCCTCGAAAGTGGCAGTTCGGGAGTTTTCCCGGGTTTTATCTCGATTCGGTGGTCGAAATTAAAAATTAGGTGGTTTCGAAAAAAAAAAAAACACCCCAGCCTAAATATCCCCCCGGGATGTTTATCCCCTTGTGGCTTTCTGATCGACACCGAAAACTCCGGCGGGTTTTTGAAGTCCAGCTGCTACAACCTGTGCCTGTGCTTCTGTTGCTTCAATTGAGCGACAGCCTCCAAAGGAAAAGAAAAAGGAGTGTGATCTCCTAGTGTTTGGCCGAATTCTGTGTGTTACCCCCCCCCGGTCCTTCAAACGGGTTCCGTCTCACGTGTGGTTGCGGTAAATCCGAACCCGGTCACACCGACATTAATATTTTTTGCTTCAAATGCAGAGGGGAGGGGGTCTTTGATTCCTTGGAAAAAAAAAAAATAAATAACACCGGGAAGGGGTGCGAGCTTGGGGAACACAACTTCTGGGGCGGAAACTTGCTGATTTCTGCGACTTTTCCCTCCGAAAAACAGCATAAAGCAGGCAGTCGTATTGACGCGTTCTTTCTCCTGGTGAATTGTGTTTTCCTCTTTTCTGTGGTGAAAGGATAACTTTGTTACCCTCACCCGCCCTGAGAAGGAAAGCTGCAAAGCTGCCTGGTTCTGTACCTGAGGCACAGATTAGGCGTGTGCGCTGTCGTTTTCAAGGGGTACATTCGGTGCTGGAGTCACGCGAAAATCCTGTGTTTTCGGCTTAATATATTTTGGCGTCTGAAATCGAGTTATGTTTGTCTCTCTGCTGGCAGACCCATGTGTCTTTGCTTGCCGTGGTCCGCCCTCCTGTGTCTGGGTACTAAATTAACTCCATAAATCCGACCGCGTAATGAAACCCGAATTAAATTGATGGGAACATGTGCGTGCCGGTAAGGGCTGAAAAGTTTGGACGGTAAATTGCCCGTTTTCTCCATGAGTTTATCTTTCCATTAATCACCTGTTAACTACCAGAGAACGAAATTCCTCTGCATTAAAACGTATCTGCCTGAGGGTTTCACCTGGCAGCAGATAAGGACCCTGATCTGGTCCCGTAGGGACCATGGGGGTGTTTTAACAAGTGCTGGGTAGGTAAATAAAAATGTAATTTTTTTTAGATTTTTTTTTTCTCCCTTTAGCTTCGAATAACTTTATTTTAAACATTCTTTTGCTTTCCCGAAAGAGTTCCCCTAAGCTTAGTTCCTTTTATCAACTGGTGCCAGTGGGGAGGGTCTCGTTAAAACTGCAAAATAAGCCTTTTATGTTACGGGGAAGAGATGAAGAGGGAGGAAACAGGACGACGTGAGGAGTTTTGTAACAGCAGAGATGTTCCTCGCCCGAGTGGATCGGCGGGGGGGGAGGCTGATCAGAGGGGGAGCGAGGGTGAATCTCCCTCCTGCTGAGGTTCTGATGAGCCTGCAGAAAAAAAAAAAAAAAAAAAAAAAAAAGGTTGAGAAATAAGTTTCTCACGCCACAGAAGTGGTTGGCTGCCCGAGCGTGGTGTGGTCTGCGTCGAGGATGGAGAGCTGGGGCTGGAGCCCGGGCTCCAAATCCAGCTGGGAAAAGAATTGTTGATGGTGGTTCAGCCTTTGGCATCAGCCACTCCCCGTGGCCCACGCTGGGACTCTTGCTCTGTCAATGCAGAAGAAACGAGATCTTCGTTTGGAAGCATTTTAAATTTCTGTTCTTTTTTTTGTTTTGTTTTGTTTTTTTTTTTAAAAGAATTTGCTCTCAACGAATTATGTTCGTTTACGTGGAAAAGCACATATTAATTATTGACGTTGGGCGGTTTAATTCCAGAAGCCTTAATTTTCTGGCGGGGTGGTAGGACTGGTCCAGGCCTCAGTGGTTTGGCACAGAGTCACCGGAGCAACTTAATGCATTTTGGGTTTTTTTTTATTATTAATATAAAACACGCCGGTTGGGATCTCGAGGCAGAACGAGTTGCAGGAACTTGGCCGAAGCCACATTTCGGGGAGGGGAGCAGGGGTGGGTGGATGCTGAGTGACAACTGATCCTGCTAGTTACCAGCATTTGACACTTGAGGAATGCTGGGAGTCCCACGGTGGAGAAAGGCCCCGTTTTGCTGGACGTGGTGCCTCTGCAGCCTTTCAAAATCACATCGGCGGCCTACAGAGCTCCTTCCCAGCACTGGCTGTTGCTGGAGTTGTTTGGCTTTGGATAAATATTGAGGCAGCAATATTTATCCAAAACACCTCCAGGTCGGTCTTCTCCTCCTGTGGTGGGATTCTCCGTGTGTCCCCAGGAGCCACTGGGAACGCCACGCTGGGATTCTGGGACGCTGGAGACCAGCACTGGCACCCACCCAGTGGCTCGTGCCACATTTCACCCTCCAGCTGAGCAGGACATCACAACAATGGCTTTATGAACCTTAAACCGGGCACATTTATGAACACAGAGGGTTATGGCAACGTGAGCAGCGCTTTTGAGGTGCGTAACTCTCGGGTTTTGTGCCGCGTTTATGCCGCGGAGGCGCGTTAATCGCCGTCGCTCCGCCGCGGTGTCGCGGCCGGGGCGATCCCTCGTTGGGTTTGCAGCTTGCTCACACCTGGCTGTGTGAAATAAGCTGAAAGGTTGCGCCTGGTTTCACAGCAGCCTTTCTACTCTCAAAAAAAAAAAAAAAAAAAAAAAAAAAATTTTTGCCTATGCAAACAACAAAAGATGTTTAATACGGGGTGTCAGAAATGGCAGTCTGTGCGTCCCGGGGGGGTGGGGGGGGGTCCTGATCTGCCTCGAAGCCAAGCTGGGGCTGTTGCCAGAAAGTGCAACGTATTATATTTAGGCTTATTATTTCCCATTCTACACCAGTGGGAAAATCTGAGAATTTCCCTGCTTGGGAACCATCAGGGTTCGTATTTTCCTCCCTGTGTTTGGGGAAATCTCCTCCTTGGGCCAGGGGGTTGCAGCTGGTTCTGCAGGGACGAAGGGGGAAGAGACCGCACTTAGAAATTGTAAATTGTTTAGCAGTTCGGGCTTTTTTTTTTTTTTTTTTTTCAAATAATTTTTAACCTTGGAGAGGGGAGGGGAAGTGCTGGTGTGTGACCTGTCTGATGCGAGCACGTGGGTTTGCCGTGCTGTGATCCACGAGTCCCGCGTGGGGCACTCTCCCCGTCGAGCCGGAGCTCTCATCTGCCACCCATAGTTCTTCAAAAACTCCAAGAAACAGATCATTTGCTCGGCAAATCCTGGTGTGGAGAGGCTTCAGTTACATCTTCCCAAGAAAAGAGGACCAGTACAGCAGCGTCTGATATTGCTTCTCATCACTAAGATCTCCTTCAGGACGTGCAAGTGACTGTAAATGGCTGAATGGTGCAAGCAGGAGATTTTGGTAGGGCAGTACAGCAATTTTTTTAAATCTCTGCCATCCTTGGTCCTTGTCAGTGTGACAGCACACACCAGCACCATGCCAGAAATGCCGTGCATTTAGAAAAAACACGCTGAGTTTTGCAGTGGATAAGGTATTTCGGGCACTTTTCACCTTCTGTTTTGTATTCTAACGGTGGCTCAGCACAGCAAAAGCAGAAGGATGCAACCCTCTGGTTCTGGAAGTATCAATCTTTTCCTTTTCAGCCGAGTTCCTCTGGAGAGTTCGCCTTTTGCTGGGTGAGGTGACGTGGAAGGGGAAAGCAGCTGCATTTACAGCCCGGTGTGCTTGTTGGGGTTGGGTTTGTGGGGCTCTGACCCTTTGCTGGTGGCACTGGCAGGGCTGTGAGTTTGTTGGGATCGCCGGTCTCTCAATTCCTGGGAGTCCAACCGTGCCCTGGGCTGATCCCACAGCGTGGGGAGCAGGGCAGGGGGGGATTGTGAGGGGGGATTGTGAGGTGAGACCCCCCTGCAGAGCTGCCTCCAGCCCTGGGGAACAACAGCACAGGGATGTGGAGCTGCTGGAGCCAGTCCAGAGGAGGCCACAGAGATGCTCCAAGAGTTGGAGCCCCTCTGCTCTGGAGCCAGGCTGGGAGAGCTGGGGGGGTTCAGCTGGAGAAGAGAAGGATCCAGGGAGAGCTGTGAGCCCCTTCTAGTGCCTAAAGGGGCTCCAGGAGAGCTGGAGAGGGACTGGGGACAAGGCATGGAGGGACAGGACAAGGGGGAATGGCCTCCCACTGTCAGAGGGCAGGGTTAGATGGGATATTGGGAAGGAATTGCTGTCTGTGAGGGTGGTGAGGCCCTGGCACAGGTTGCCCAGAGAAGCTGTGGCTGCCCCTGGATCCCTGGCGGTGTCCAAGGCCAGGTTGGATGGGGCTTGGAGCAACCTGGTGGAAGGTGTCCCTGCCCATGGCAGGGGGTGGGGCTGGATGAGCCTTAACACCCCTTCCATCCCAGAGCAATCTATAGTTCTGCGATTTGTGAGATTTTGCACGTGTAGAGGGGTTTTCACTTGTGGGTCTTTGTGTGTTTCTTGGGACGGTGTTTGGGGGGCTCGGCACCCACGGGCCTTGTCCTCCCGCTGCCGTGTGGGTACAGGGGCTGCCCTCACGGCCCCAGGGACTGTCCCCTGTGCTGGCACTGCTGAGGCACCTCCAGTGCTGTGTCCAGTTCTGGGACCCTCGGACAAGAGAGACATTGAGGGGCTGGAGCATGTGCAGGGAAGGGAACGGAGCTGGGGAAGGGTCTGGAGCAGCAGGAGCGGCTGAGGGAGCTGGGGGGGCTCATCCTGGAGAAAAGGAGGCTCAGGGGGGACCTGATGGATCCAGGGGGGAATTGGGCTCTGCTGCCAGGGAACAAGGGACAGGATGAGAGGAAACGGCCTCAGGCTGTGCCAGGGGAGGGTCAGGTTGGACATCAGGAGGAATTTCTTCATGGAAGGGGTGGTCAGGCCTTGGAAGGGGCTGCCCAGGGAGGCGATGGATCCTCGTCCCTGGAGGTGTCCAAGGAACACCTGGACGCGGCACTCCGCGCTCTGGGCCGGGGGACAAGGCGGGGATGGGTCACAGGGTGGACTCGATGATCCGGGAGGGCTTTTCCCACTCAAACCACTCCGCCATCAGTTGGAGCCGCGCCGCTGCACACACACCCCCCCACCCCGTCCTCCCCCTCCCTCGCCGCGTCCCGGCCGCTCGCCCGCGCGCGCCCTCCCCGCGGCACCGCAGGACCCGCCAACCATAAAACCAACGCGCGCGCGTTCGCGCCCGCCCGCGCCGCTCCCCGCCGGCGCGCAGGCGCGGCGTGACCCGGATGTGGCGCGTGCGCGGCGGGGCCCGGACGTGTCGGGGCGGCCGCGACAGCGACACAACAACGACGCGGCGGCGGCGGCGAGCGGCGGGGACAGCGGGGGACATCAGGGGACAGCGGGGGACAGCGGGGGACAGCGGGGGACAGCGGGCACCGCGGCACAGCCAGTGCCGGGGGCCGGCCGGCGGCCCGCGCCCCGCTGCCCCTGCGAGCGCCGCCCCGCCCCGGCCGCGGCCCGCGGAGGGGAGGAGGGGGCGGAGGCCGCGGGCCTTCCCCCGCCCGCCCCTCACGGCGGGCCCGGGCCGCGCCCGCGCAGCGGCCCAGGTACCGTCCGCGCCCGGCCCCCGCCCGCCCCGCCGCGGCTGCCGGGCCCTTCCCACGGCCCCTCCCGGGAGCTTTCCAGGGACCCTTCCTGGCCTCCTCCCCCGGCCCCTTCCCCACCTTCTCGGCCCCTTCCCCGCCTTCTCGGCCCCTTTCCCCACCTTCTTCCTTGGCCCCTTCCCCGCCTTCTCGGCCCCTTCCCCGCCTTCTCGGCCCCTTCCCCACCTTCTTCCTCGTCCCCTTCCCCACCTTCTCGTCCCCTTCCCCACCTTCTTTCCCCCTTGTTTCCAGGCCCTTCCCCTTCCCCTTCCCCCCCCCCCCCGCCTTTCCCGGTCCCTTCCCCACCTTCCCAACGCCTTCCCCCTCTCCTTCCCCGCCCCCTTCTCCCCCCCCTCCTTTCTCCCACTCCTCACCCCGGGTCCCCTTCCCCACCTCCCCGCCTTCCCTCGCCAACAAAATACAGGAACACATTCCCCCCCCCCGCTCCCTCGCGGCCCCAAACTTTTGGCGTTATTTTAGGCACGCTGTGCAGCCGCCCTGACCCCGCTGGGGGAAAAAACTTACCCCGCTGTCCTCGCCTTCCCTCCCCCCTCCGCTCCCCTCCCCGGGGTGGTTCCGTGGGAATCTGCCGCGTTGTTTGGGACCGCGGGGAGCGGCGCTGCGATCGGGTCGGGGGGCGCACAGAGGGGTGTCAGTCAGGGGTTATTATTCCCCCCAGGTCCCGACGGGTTTGGGTTTGGCTCTGGGGGAGGCGGGTGGCTGGGGTGGGTTTCGTGGTTTGTGGGGTGACTTCCAGCCCAAACCGAGCTGTTGCAGGCCAGGTGTCCCCGGACACAGAGCAGGACTGTGGCCTTCCCCGATCAGGAGTGCCGCTGTCAGCAGGGCAGGGGGACTAGTCCAGGCCCGGTGTCACCTGTTAAACTGCGAGGCTGCTTTGCCACCGTCCCTCTGCTCAGCAGTGCGAGGTCCTTGACACGCACAGTCCTGCTCTGGTGCTCCAGCGGCACGATGAGGAGGCCGCCCGTCCTGCTGGCCCTCCTCTCTCGCCTTGGCCACTGGAAGGAAGGAAGGAAGGAGTGTCTTCTCCTTCGCTCTGCATTCGTGGGCCTCCCCGGATTTGCTTGTTGCATAAGCACGGG
Source organism: Chiroxiphia lanceolata (assembly GCF_009829145.1). Lineage (NCBI taxonomy): Eukaryota > Metazoa > Chordata > Aves > Passeriformes > Pipridae > Chiroxiphia > Chiroxiphia lanceolata. Next base: position 693,207 of record NC_045671.1, on the reverse strand, counting down.
AGTTTAATATCGGTGCGGCAAGTTTGTTTCAAAGAGGAGCAGAGTTGCTTTCGGGAGACTGATTAGGATTCCCTCATTAAGGAGGTGGCTCTTTACATAAAGCGTTCAGGCCCGGCAGTAGGGATGTGAGTTTTGGGAGGAATCGACAGATTTGGTGGAGAACAAAGGTGCCGAGAGCAGATCCTGTCAGGGGCCTTGCCGGAGTTTCAGGGCTCTGTTTTTCTGTGTCGTTAGCCTAGTGAAAGACTCCAGTTTTGGTTGGGGCTGGAATTTTCCATGCTTGCTTTGCCCAGAGGCGATTTTTTTTTTTTTTTTTTTTTTTTTTTTTGGGTAAGCTCAAACAAACGCAGGGAACATTATCCCCGGTGCAGATTACAGTAAAGAGCAGATGTTATCTAATACACCTATCGCTGGGGTATTGAAACCAGTGAGAAATCACACCACTTCTGCCCAGGCAGGGCTCCACTCTTCCTTTCAGTGCCTGGTGCAGCCGCAGTCGTTTCCTCTGCGTGTGAGGTTTTGGCAGATTACTGTTTGCCCTGCCAGAGGGGTTGGTCTTGCAGGATCCTCTTGAGTCCAGGTTTGCTCTGTCATTCCACGGGGCAAGGAATTCCAACCCCTTTCTGCTCCCTGAGCGTGGTGTCTCCCAGGTTTTCACCCCCTCCCCGTCCTCCCAGGTGGTGGGATGAGGAGGGGAGCTGAGGGGCTGGGAGGGGCTGTGTCTGAGTTGTGGGAATACTTGCAGAGGAGTTTTTGTGGTGTGACATGCAGATCTTCCTTCTCTGACCATACAGAAGCCTGTGTTGAAAAGAGGAGCTGTTTTGTTTGTTTTGTTTTGTTTTTTTTTTCCAGCTGTGTGCTTTCACATAAATAAAAATTAGAGAGAGGGGAAGGGGGAATTTCACAAATGTGTGAAATTAAACTTTCTGTGTGTGTGTGTAGTCACACCATCCCAGTAGTGCCACCTTTTCCATCCTGTCCTGCCCCCGTACACTCAAAGGCAGGGGTGTGTTTTTAGCTGCTGTTCTTAAAACCTCGAGCCAGGTTTTAGAACCCTGTTGCAGCAGGAGGGTTTGCTCCCTTGGCAGGATCAGTCTGGGAAGCGCCTCTGGAAGCAGCTGGAGCGCACAGGTGGAAGCTGGGAGGGAGTAAAGGGACCGGTTTCTCCCGCAGAGAAGTGGCTGCTCCCGCTTTCCAAAGGCGGATTTATGTTGGGGCGAAGCAGTTGCCGCTCGGAGTTGTCTTAAAGCTCCTCTCCAGTTCCTGTTTGTGCTGCCCTATGTGTCTCTTAAATTTTGGTAGCTACTGACAGTGAGGTGAGCAGAATTGATACTGATGATTCAGAGAGAGGCACAGAAATGGTGTTCTGGGGAATGTTAGGCTCTTACTGTACGGAACAGTGGGAGTGCAGTGCCTTCCCAGTGCTCTCTCTCTCTCGCTCCTTAGTGCTGATTGTTCTTATGTCTGCAAACATTTTGTTCCTGTTCACCCTTTGGGCAAGTAGATAATAGTCTAATGTGCTGGAAAGTATCTGCAGTTTAATCACTTATTCATATCTCCATCAAATCACGAGGCTGCCTTTTGTTTTATTGGTTTATGGATTTTTTTTCCCCCTTTATCGTGTTTTATCATAAAACTCCTGCCCCTTTGCATTATTAAACAGCAAAACCCCGTGGTGATGTTTCGGGTGGTTTAAAAGCCATCAAACCTGCACGCTGCTTCCCTGACATCCTTGTGTTTGTCTAATTTTGGAGGCAGCAGCTTATGCAAGAACCCTCCTTGTCCTTTATTGGTGCAAAATGTTTTAGCGAGGTGTCAATTTGCACACTATTCTAATTAGCCAGTTCGTTGGTACCAAAATGCTGTGAATCTGTGTCTGGGGTGGCTGTCACTGGTAAATCCCATCCCCAGAGCACCGGGGGCAGCTTCCAGCAAGCAGTTCTTGTTTTTCTTTAGGCATGCTCCTCCGGAAGCTGCCTCTGTGTTTGCAACCTGGAAACGCGTTTTTGGTCTTTCGAGTGCATTTTGCATTAATTAATCCCCCCCCTCGCCCCAGTAAATGCATCCTCTGCATTTCCTTAGGCACCACAGGGCTCGATCTGACTGTGATCTGTCTCTGTAACTGCAGCATGCATGCTTTTATGCTTTTATTTCCTTTTTTTTTTTTTTCCTGGAGGGCCGCGGTGGTAACGTTCACTTAAGTCGTGGCTCATCGCCCGGGGGGGATGTTCTGCCTGCAGGTTTGCTGACTTTGCCCAGACCCTTCTGCAGTGTGTGCGTGTTGTGATGGATCATGGCCAAGGTATCTCAGGATTTGTGGCGTGGGTGGAAGCCCAGGGAACGCCACGGGACACACGGATTCCCTGTTTGTGCCACCAGCCCTCACACGGGCGCGCTGGGACTGAGGATTCCCGGGCTCCTGTGCTGACATCGTGTCACGGAGCGTTTCTGCCTAACTGCTGCTAAAAATCTGTGCTCCTGTTGTTTGGAAGGGAGCAGTGCAGTTGGAAGGGGCCTGCAGTGATCGTGTACGGATGATCTTTGAGTTCCCTGGGGTGGCACAAGGCTGCTTTCTGAGCAGTCTGTGCGAAAGGATGGCAGTTCTCTCTCTGCTGCCGCGCTGTTTTAAAGGCTTCCTGGGCCCCAAAAGTGCCACGCTAGCACGTGTAAAATCTTTTTTTTTTCCCTCTTTGATTTTCACTTCACAGACTGACTGAATTTCCATCGCGAGGGTTTATTTATTTCGCTGCCTGTGGTCACAGGTCCATCCTGGATTCTTCGTTCTGGTGTGTCACTGTGTGTGCTGTGCATTCCCCTGTCCTGTTCATCAGCCTTCCCACCAGCACCATGTCTGTATCTTGGAACCCCTTTCTCCATAGAAAGCTTTCCCTTTGCAGCCCTGACACCTTCAGGATCTATTTTTCCAGTTGTGCCAAGGCCGCGTTATATTTTTTAACTGTTTGTTTGTTTGTTTTTTCCCCCCTCTTTAAACACGGCAATCAGCATCTTGTTTTTTAAAACGAGGTGTTACCTGACCCCTCCTGGCCACACTGCTTCTCACACAGTTTGCCCTGTGAAACACAGGGGAGTCTCCCAGGAGCCTCAGACGGTCTCACGTCTGGAAAACACTGATTTTGCTGTGGGAAGTTAAAGGAGCGAAAAACACACGTGCTAAAAAAGCGACGTGGAGGCGCGTGTGGGGGGTGTTGTGTTGACCTTCTGCCCCGCGTCTTAAAAGTAATTATCCAGTGGCATTTGGGCTGTCACATTTTTAGACTGAGTTTCTCAGTGAACCTGATCCCTCCCCAGCTGCCATTGGCTCAAACCCCCACTGTAAATGAACGGGGTCGTGTGTGTGCCCTGTCAGTGCCAGGCCCGGATTAGCTGCCCTGCCTGGGCTCTGGGGTTGCTGATTGCCCGGATCCTATTCCTTGGGGTTACATCCCTGGCTTCCAGCTCCATCCGTAGCTGCCCGGTTTGTCTCTCGTTTCCTTTCCTCCTTTGGGGGCTGATGGTTCTTCCTCCCCAAATTGCAAAAGCGCTGCTTCTGTGGGAGGAGAGGGGGAGGGCAAACCTCCTGCGAGGGTGAAAGCTGCTCGTTTGTTTTCGGTCCTCTTTAGCGTGTGAGTTCTTTTTAAGAGTCTCGGTTCGTAACTTCTCAGCCAGTCTCGGCCAGACGGGAATTGTGTGGAGGAAGGGATTTTTCAGATCAGTTTCAGGACTTGCTTGGCAAAAAAAACTTCCGCAGGGGGTTTGGGTGAGGTCTTCCTGTTATTTTAGCAGCCCCCTCCCCTTGTGTCTCGGAGGAGCTCCTGCACAGCTGTAGTAACACCTCTGTGAAAGCAGGGAAATCAATGCCATGTTGGGGGGGGGGGTTTCCCCATCCACCAAAACCAGAAGGACTCTCTTCTCTTCCTAAAACCCTTGTGCCTTCCCCAGGCCGTGTCTCCGTGTGTCTGCCCGCTTTTCTGGCCAAGAATTCCAAACTGAACCGTACCTCAGCAGCTCTCTGGCCTCGTGTGAGGCCATCCAAGCGATCCTATCCCTTAAATGCCTAATTTGCTGCCCCGAAGAGTTGCTGCAAATATTTGGAAGCCGTGCCCTCACACTGTTTTCCTTACCCGTGGTTTCTGGCACGTAGAAGCACTTGCTCTTAGGCTGTGCTGGCCCATAATGCTGCCTTGCTGGTGCAGCTGAGGAGACACTGTCAAACAAGGTGGAATATTAAGTCTCTGTTCCCCATGAACGTGTTGTTTGTCCCCTGGTGTGCTTTTTGTTTGTTGCTCGGTGTTTTCTGGCTGACCCGAGGGCACCTTGTTCCCCTCAGGAGGGAAATGCTGCCCTGGGGCTCTGAGCAAGGTTTTTTGCAGAAGGTTCTGGGCATTCACCCCGTCCCTGCTTTCTAATCATGCCACTAAAATAATCAGTGTTTTGAGGGACAAGGTCTCGGCTGGTCTGAAAACAGTGGAACAGTTTGGGTCAGCGTGGTGCCTGTTTTGCATTCCTGTCCCTAAGGGAGGTATAAATACAGGGAGGGCACTGGTGTGAGAGCTCAGCAGTGGTACTTCCAACCCTAGGTAAGTCCATACTATGTTCTTCTGTCTTTCAGATTTAGCTCCTCTGCAGAGGTTCTTATTCTGGTGCCAGTACTTGAGGCTGCTGTAGAACGCTGGTTGTTATTTGCTTGTTCTGTAAGACACTTGTTAATTCTTAGCTGTTGAAATAAATCGCTTTATATAACGCAGTGTCGTGGAGTTGTTGAGGTTGGGAAAGATCTTTAAAATCATGGAGTCCGAATGTAATCAGGTACTTTTCTGTAACCTTTTGACTTGTTAGCATTTTACATCAGCTTGTCCCTTTTTTTTTTTTTAATCTGTTCTGTTTGCATCTCACTAGAGCAAAAGGGTGAGAAATACCTTTTTGTTCCGTGGTGGGTGAAGCTGAGAGCTGTGACCTGCTGCTGCTTTTCTCGTGTTCACTGTCTCTTTTCTCCCCTCCTAAAGCACTCACTCACTCCTGTTTCCATCACATTCCTGATTAGGGGGAATTAAGGAGATCTTTGCTCAGCTTTGCATTTGGCCCCGTTGTATTCCCCCGCAGATCTGAGCTTGGGCTGTGGTGTGGGATCACCTCCTCAGGCAGGGGGTGTGCTGAGGGGTGAATCTGAGCATCCCTTCTCCCATCAGGGTGGATGTGAAATCCCAGGGGCACGGTGTTGTTTGGCAGAACGCCCCGTGTGCTCCGTGGCTGAAGCTGTGCTGGAGCCTCCTCTTCCGAGGCCACCTCCTAAAAATACAAGGTGCTGGGACTGCGTTTTGCTTTTATTTGCAGTACACATGGAAGTCGTGTAGTAAAGGAGGTGTTAGGGCACCTCTCCAATGTGTGACTCGGGCAGGGATGGGCTCATGGAGCCGTTTTGAGAGGAACTGAATTTGCAGGGTGCGAAAACCCGGCTCGCCCACGGAACAGCGCCGAGGAAACGCATCACGGCATTTCTCAGCGTCCCCCTCTCCCCCGGGCACCCGGGATTTCTGCCCAGGGCACTCCTGGGTTGCACCAGCAGCCTGTGGCAGCGCTAGAAATCCTGAGCAAGTGGCCTGGCTCTCAAAAAGTGCTGAGCTGTCGGGAGCTCCTGTTGAGCGCGGTGGCAGCCGGAGGACGGGGGGGGGGGGGGTGACTCAACGTTTCTGGAGATAAATTCCCCTTAAATCGGGTTTTATTTGCCTGATCCCAAGCCCTCCCAGAGTCGCCGGGCGAGGTTCTCATTCACAGTTTGGAGGGGGGGCGTGGGAGATGGAGCCGCGTGTCTTAATTTTGAGCGTGTCTTTATTTAAAGCTCTCCCGGCTAATCGCTTTATCGAGCCACTCGTTTGCGATTCGCTCGTTGCATACCTGTCTGGGGGTGCTGCTTTGTGTCTGAGCAGAGTGATGTTCCGCTCCGCTTTTAGCTTGGCAGGCTCCTGCAGGTTTGTAAATCTGCGAGGTTGTGAGCGATCTGTAAGGGAGCGTGGGTTGCCATGGAGAATGACTGGCAGGTAGAGCTCGAGTTTTGAAAAGGGGGCTTGTCTTGTCGAGTTGAAGCACATTTTAAAAAAAAAAAACCTCTTTAATAGCCGGGTAAAAATCTGTGATCTAACTCAGACTTCTAGGTAATTGTCACCCTTTGGGAGGAAATCAGGTGCGGAAGCGTCCTCGTGTAAGAAGAGGAGCGTTGAGAAAGGAGGGAGAGGGGGAAGGATCTGCACTGTTTTGGGTTTGTTTTTTTTTTTTCTCCTGGTGTACCGGAGTGTGATGCATTCAAGTTGGAATCGTAGAAAATATTAAATGAGGAAGGGTTTTTTGTGTCCTTTTGTAACGGTGCCGGATTTGTGTTGGGGTGTTCCTTTCACCAGGAGGGAAGCCAGGCCTTCCCACTGCAATTCGTGTGACGCCCTGAATTGCTACATTAACGTCCCACTCTTCACTTTTGTGCAACGCGTCTTTGTTTCCAATAAATAGCTGCTACTCCCGTGCCTCTAAATAACATGGAAAATTCCAGTGCAGTAACAGGTCTTTGACAGGTTGTGTTCCTTGGGTATGGTGTGAGTGGGCTTTTTTTCCCCCCCTGAACTTTTGAAATGGGATATACTTTATTTACATTGTCGAGAGCAGCGTGGTGGTCTCAGAAAGGCTTTATACTTTAAGCTTACCTGGTAAACACAGTAAAATAATCACTTCTGTGTGTTTGCTGCCAGTGTCTTAAGAAAGCTAGACCCTGTAGCTGGTGACTCCCTGAAGCCAGATCTGCTTGAAGAAGCAAAGCAGCTTTTTGACAACGTTAGGCTCCTTCTCTGTGGCTGCACAGAACCTGCTGTCCTGTGTTTCTGGATGAAGTGTAGTAATTAGCTCCTTCAGAACTGAGAAAATCAGGCCAGCTTCTAAAGGAAGCTTCCAAAGGATGAGGTCTGCTGGCTGTGAGAACAGTGACTTCATGACCAGAAACCACTGCAGGTCGTTAACAAACAGGGAAGGAGGGGACCCACACACACACACAGAGTCATCCCTCATCTTGTATTTACTGTAATTAGGGCAGTTCTGTCCCAGACAATTTGGAAGGGCTTTTTTAGTTGGGACTTCGGTTGGTTTGCCTTGATCCAGAAGAGGCTGGATACAAACAGTTAAAGACAAATGTTGGGATTTTTGTGTCTGAAGATACACACAATACTGATTTACTGAAATGTCCCTCGAGCTAATGGCCAGGTACCATTTTTTTTGCCTTTCTGATTAGCAAAGAGAAACAAGAGTTAGTCTGAGGTCAGAACACAGCTGAACTATGAACAGGGTTATTAAATAAAGATGACAGATGATTCTGGTGTGCATTCATGCTTCTTCACTGTTCAGATTCCCTTTAAATCAATGCCCCTTGACTCCCAGTCAGTGTTCTCACTTGGTTTCATCCCACCAGTATAAAACGTAGGAAATCATTGTCACCCTCCTCCTTTTCCTGACTCATTTAGTGATCCTTCCCTTCCTGTGTGTACATACCATGTGTACATGTATATAAACTATCATCTTTATTTAAATGTTGTTACTAGGGGGAAAATAAATCTTGTATCTGAAAACTGTGCAAGCAGAGTCTTAAGCATATTTTAGCTACCATGGGACAAGCAATGCAGTTTTTTTTTTGTGTGCTTTTAATATCCTGCACTTAAGCTTGAAAAATAAAAGAAGCAAAAAGCCACAGACTTCCTCAGAAAAACATGATCTGCAGTTTGTTAAAAGAACCAATTCTAATGTAGATATTTTTTCCTCCTAGGTTTTACCCAAGGGGACAGTACATCTAACCCTTAACTTGGATCATCTCTTGTTCATCAGCTTGAAAAGTCATAACAGCCCCCAAAACTGACATTTGATCCGAAAGAAAAAAAAGCTGTGACAAATGGACAATATGTCTATTACTAACACGCCAACAAGTAATGATGCTTGTCTGAGCATTGTCCACAGCTTGATGTGCCATCGACAAGGTGGAGAGAGTGAAACTTTTGCGAAGCGCGCAATTGAAAGTTTAGTTAAAAAGCTAAAGGAGAAAAAGGATGAATTGGATTCTTTGATTACAGCTATAACCACAAACGGAGCTCATCCTAGCAAGTGTGTTACAATACAGAGAACGCTGGATGGGAGGCTTCAGGTCAGTACAAGTGAAAACCCAGACGTTTTCCTCCCAGCGAAGCTGGGGCGCAAAGTGAGCGGCGCAGGTTTCCCTAGAGTGTCGAGGAAGAGTAGCTCTTCTCTTGCACCCCCCTCGCCCCTGTTTGTAGGCTTGATTTGTGGCTGGAGCTCTGGGCTGGCTGCAGTGGTTACTGTTTTTTTCCCAGAAGGAACAGAAGGCGTTGGATCAGCGTGTGTGTGGCAGTAAAAAAAAATAAAAATAAAAAAAAGCAGGGTCACGTAACAAATCCGGCTGGGTCATCCCGTGTTTTCACTACAAGCTTCTCTGAGCTCTGTGTTGGTCAGCAGCGTGAAGAGAGGCCCGTGATCCCTTGCTGGGGCACTCCAGGGAGTCTGCACTGGGGGTTTACAGTAGCCTTACACCGTCAGGGCTCAGTACCTGTGCAGCTGGGGTTGTGGTCTCCTCGTTCCAGGGCAGATGTCATGTTCGCTGGCTCTAGCTTTTCCCTCTACCCTAGACCCATTTTTTTTTTTTTCCTCCCAATTTATTTTATTTTTTTTTTTTCCTTCAGCATAACGATTGGCATCCTCCCGCTTGTAAATTCCTTAAAAGTGTAGCTTCAGTGCCTCATTCCTCTTCTTCCTGGGGCAAAGCTCCTTCACGTCCGTGGTGGGGAAGGTGACCATACGTACTGCGTTAAGCACAAGTTCTGCTTCTGCCATTTTGCATCCAGTGATTTTTTTTTTTTTAATTATTTTTTTTTTTTATTTAAGAACCACGGTGTCGACTTAACTGTAGCAAAACCCTCATGGAGATTTATTTCTGTTGATTACAGAGCTTGGGTAAAGCGTGCACCACCTTTTTTTATGCACCTGTATCTATCTATATATATATATTTTGATGGCGGGGTGAGGGCGTGTTGTTGTTTGTCCCCTCCCAGCTTTTCGTGCTTCTCACTCTGTGAAGTGAAAATGCCTTCGTGAGACGGAAATGCCTCCTGCTACCTTCCCAACCAACTTTTGTGTCTGACTTTTTAGGTGGCTGGTCGCAAGGGATTCCCTCATGTGATTTACGCCCGTCTTTGGAGGTGGCCTGATCTTCATAAAAATGAACTCAAGCATGTTAAATATTGTCAGTATGCTTTTGACTTAAAATGTGACAGTGTCTGTGTAAACCCTTACCATTATGAGCGTGTAGTGTCGCCTGGCATCGGTAAGTAGACTCTTGATTTAAAATGGAACAGTGGGAATGAGTTGTGAGACGTTTTTCAGTGTAGAAAACACCAGGCCCGAGTTAGAAACGTTAACTTTTAGTGATCTAATTACAAATTACTCCCGTGCTCCCGTCCGTGTTCTGCAGGGAATTGTTCTTCTGCCTTTTATTTGTCCTAAATTTGAAGGAACGGGGTCGTGGCTTTTGTTTAAGCCTTTCTGTTGGCTTTGCACACAGTTCCTGGAGTTGATGTGTATCCTAGGGATAACTTAGCCTGGAGACTTGTGCTGTGATGGAGGGGGTCTGATATGTGAGGTCTGCAGTACTAATCTTTAAAGGCTTGCAACTGATTAAAACACTTTAGAAGGTTTGTGTATATAATCCTCCACAACCCCTTTTTTTCTCTTATTTTTAAAGATCTATCAGGGCTGACACTACAGAGTTCTGGTAAGTAGTTCTGGCTGCTGCTGCATTTCTGTGGGCACAAACTTGTGTTGAAACCCTACAGTAGGTACAGGGTTTATTCCCCTGTCTCTCTGGGAGGGAGTATCAAGAGCAGATGGTGGTGCATTTGTCTCTCTGGCTTTGGAAAAACCAGCTGAGGAGAAGTGTTCATGAATCCTTTAAATTGCCTGGGCAGCACGTGAGAGGCAGGTATTGATAAATTCCTTAAATGGAGGCTTCAGCCAAGCTGGTGCCTGCATTCTGCTGTTCGTTGCCTCCAGCTTGTAAAGCCAAGCAAACAAACAAAAAGGAAAACAAAAAACCTCGAATGATGCTGATTAATGTAAAAAGGACACCCAAAACCGTGTGGATTGACACGCTGGTTAATGGAATTGGGAGTAAATAAACCCTTACAGTTTAATTAGTAGTCGAAGAAGAAAATAATAAAAATTCTGCAGTTGACATGCAGTTGAATGAAGGGGCCTAAATACTCTTGCTTTCCCTGAAACTTGAGAGAAATTGGACATTAAAAATGCCTGATGAACAGGCAACTGCTTTTATTTCAAAACTGGTAACTGCTTTTATTTCAAAACTGATTTTATTCTCCTTCCAGAACAAATTCACAGAGAAAGAAACCTGTGTAACCCGGTGTTTTTTAGCACGCTACTAGAAGCGTCCAAGCAAAACATGACTTAACACCCCCCCAAACCACCCATCAAACTCAACTTCACAAGTTTTAACTTGTGTGCTCCATCTCTGCTAAAAAACGACCCTTTTGTGCAGAACCAAAGCTCACCAACCAGCCAGCAGCTAAATGCATCACGAGTGCTTCCTTGTGTCCTGCCCGCTGGTTTTCCCCACCGGGGACACAGAAAATTGCCGTCAGATTTTAACACTGTTTTAGGCTGCTTTTGAAAACGAGCACAGGAGCTGATGTGCTGTGAGAGTTCCGTTTGAGCAGGCTCAACAGCAAATACAGAAATAAGTCGTTGCAGTGGCGATGGTGGTGATTTCCTTACACTGCATGTGGAATACTCTGGATTACTGGCTGCGTTGTTAAATATAGAGTAGCTTTATGGGGTCCTTGAATCTGAATTTAATGTTTCTATCCAATTTGTGTGGGAGTTGCTCGAAATTACTCCGGGGAGATGCATGAAGTTTTTAGTGCTGTGCTCATGAATTATGTTTTTCGTAGGGGCTTTATGTGTGTTCTTGCTTGTACACTTAAGAATTGGTTTGTTAGCTGCTGCCTTAACATTCGTTTAGTTGCTTGACAAAAAGCATGTTCTTCCCTTTTATTAACCGTGTCCAATCAAATAATGATGGACTGCAAGACAAAACGCTGCTGAAGTCTGCTGCCTGTGGGACTAAACTGCTTGCCTGAGAGCATTAAGCAAAATAAACAGCTTGCTTTCCCATCCAGCCATGCCTCAAAATTCCCCGCTGCCGGCTCGGAGCTGTTTGTTTGTAATTTAGGGGAGCGCTTTGGCAACGCTTATGCAGTTTAAATCCTCCAGTTTCTTAATGGCTTTGTTATTGCTCGAAAATAGCTGCAGTTTGTGCCGAGTCCTGGGGGTGGTTTGGTGTGTGCTGAGCCCCTCTGTGTGTGTCCACAGCTCCATCCAGCATGCTGGTGAAGGACGAGTACGTCCACGACTACGAGGGGCAGCCGTCGCTGAGCTCCGCCGAGGGACACTCCGTGCAGACCATCCAGCACCCACCAAGTAACAGGGCCTCGACAGAGCCTTATAGCACCCCAGCCATGTTAGCTCCCACTGAGGCTAGCACTACCAGCACCACTAATTTTCCCAACATTCCCGTGGCTTCAACAAGTAAGATCATCGAGATTGGCGCGGGAACGCTGTGAGAGCGCCGGAGCTCAGAGAGGCAACTCGCTGAGCTTTGCCAGGGCAGATCCTGCAACTGCAGCTGTGCTGCTGCTGCTGCACCACCACGCTGATAAAAGCGTGTGGTGATACGGTCTGAGAGTTAAAAGTCAGGTCTTAACCTGGAGCAGGGTGACCCAGCCTTGTTTTCGGTGCCGCTGGCGCCGCGTGAGTCTTACGAGACTGTTCTGGCCGTGCTGAGGCTCAATGACAAAACATTAAAACCTCTAACAAAGTGTTGTGGCCGTTACTGTTGATCGCTGCAGAAATGGGATTATTGTTTTGTGACAACAGCAAGCAGAACAGCAAACGGACAATGCTGTAAGGTGGCAGAATCAAGAGATTTTAAGGCAGTTTTCTTTAGTCTTCCAGTTTTAACTTGGTTATTTTTCCAACGGGCCCGCTGTGCCACCAGAGTGGCAGCCCTGGTTGATGTTTCCATGAGTCTGCCTTGAAGATTTTCCCTTTCTTTTCTCTGTGTAAGTTTGGCACAAGTGGAAGAGCCTGGTGGTGTCCCAGCACCACACCTCACAGCAGAGCAGTTCCCTGCACTGCAGCCCTCACGTGGGGGATACCACAGGGTTTGGAGGGGTTTCACGTGAAGGACGTGCGGTGTGAATGTGATTGATTTCGTTTTACCAGGCCTGAGTTACGTTTTCCTAACGTTCTTCAATTTTAGCTGGCAGCTTTTTTTTTTTTTTTTTTTCTTTTTCCCCCCTAAAGCCAACGATGGTGTGGCCAAGCTGAGATGTGACGCCTTGTGTTTGTTGTCTCCAGCAGAGGAAAAAAAGGATAGGCAATTAATTGCGTTGCCTTTGCACAACAGTTCATAGTCAGTAACTTTTTCTCATCAGTGCTATAATTGTTGGAGCCAAGTGGACAGGAAAGAAAAAAAAGCTAATTTTTGAGTTTTAGTTCAAGTTCTCACTGTGTTAAATTCTGCTAGCCACACCAGTTTGAGAGTGCAAGTGTACTTGTGAAACTGCTGATCAGTTTAGAGTTAATGGCTGAGCTGAAGCCTTTTGAAGTCAAATTCCTTTAACCTGCTGTGAAATATCTGTAATTTTACTTTAAATCTAAGGCAGTCCTTGAAATATTTATTTGGGAGAAAAAAGAAAGCACAGCAGCTTTCTGAGGAAGGAGTCCAGTGATGTATGCAAGCTCTGTTGGAGCACTCTTTATAAAAGTAAAGTGCTGGTCAGTATGTTTTGGAGGAACATAAGTTTTAAGTGAGTGTCCTCCTTAGGAACAGTAGTTAAAACATGCTGAAAACAAGCAGCTTATTGGACCTGCTGTTGGCCTGTTTGGATTCACACCAAACCTACTCCCAGTAAAAGCTGTGGCACCTCTTTTTCTTTCCTTTCAAACTGCAGGGTGAGATGTGACCGAGACAAAGGTGTCAGAGTCAGAATTATCTGATGGCAGGGCATTTTGGTTCAGGTTTCCTAAGACACTCTGGCGGGTGGAAATTAAAATACTTGAAACCAGACTTTGTAGGAACTGTGCATTTGCAGTTGCCCTTAGTGGGGTGTATTTTCCTACCCAGTAGTGCTGAGCTCTTCTTAATTAAAATTTTGGAACGTTCACGAATAGGTAGTGTGTTCTTTTACCAGGTCAACCTACCAGTATATTGACAGGTAGCCATAGTGATGGACTCTTACAGATTGCTTCAGGGCCTCAGCCAGGAACTCAGCAGAATGGGTTTACAGCTCAGCCAGCCACTTACCACCACAGTGAGTATTCACATACGTGCACTCCTCTTAGCTTTCCAAAACCAGTTCCCGAAATGCTCAGCAGGAATATAGAGGAATTAGAAGGGAGACGCGGATAAACCCCCCATAAAAACCAACCCGCTGCTCTCTGTGTGTCTGTTTTTCTCTCTAGACAGCACCACGACCTGGACTGGGAGTCGGACGGCAGCCTACACACCCACCATCCCTCACCACCAGAACGGCCACCTGCAGCACCACCCGCCCATGCACCCCAGCCACTACTGTAAGCAGGGCTCACCACACACCCCCCGCTGCACCCACGGCTCTCTGGGCTGGGGGGGGGCTCATGTGCTGGTTTGAAGGTAAAACCAGCGGGGGAAATGAACCCAGCTCGAAGGAGACATAAGTCGGAATAACAGCTTAATAAGACAGCGCGATAAGTGCGACTGTACAGGCAAACAGCTGGTTTTAACCCCCCGAATGTATAGCCCAGCACCCTGGGGCATGAACAGAGTGGTGTTTGTTGGGCCCCCTGAGTCCAAAGTAAAGGGAGAGGGGAAAACCTGGTGGTGAGAGTGCTGGTGCAGTCTGGTCAAGAGTGGTGGTTTCAGTCTGGTTGAGAGTGATGGTTGCAGTCTGGTCGAGAGTGGTGGTTTCAGTCTGGTTGAGAGTGGTGGTTGCAGTCTGGTCGAGAGTGGTGGTTGCACTGTGGTTGAGAGTGGTGGTTGCAGTCTGGTCGAGAGTGGTGGTTGCAGTCTGGTTGAGAGTGGTGGTTGCAGTCTGGTCAGAGTGGTGGTTGCAGTCTGGTTGAGAGTGATGGTTGCAGTCTGGTCAAGAGTGGTGGTCTCAGTCTGGTCAGAGTGGTGGTTGCAGTCTGGTCAGAGTGATGGTTGCAGTCTGGTTGAGAGTGGTGGTTGCAGTCTGGTCAGAGTGGTGGTTGCAGTCTGGTCAAGAGTAGTGGTTGCAGTCTGGTTGAGAGCAGTGATCTGCAGTCTTCCTCTGGATCCCATGAGTGGTTAAAAAAGTCCCAAGACCCCAAGATTATCTATCCTCCAGTTCAGGCAGGAATGCCCAGTGCCTCCCTCAGGGCGGGGAGTTCCACAAAGGGCATGAGGACAGGGGGGCACCCTCCTATCTCACAGGCCTCTGAACACCCAGTTTACAGCCTGAGGAGTCAGGAGTGCTCTGGGCAGAGGGTGTAAATGGTCTGTTGATAACAGATTCTGGGGAATGGCATGGAAGGCTATAGAATACACAGGTTTGGGTTACACCCATCCAGTGATGAACTGGTCCCAGCTGTCCTAACTAGGACAGCTCATTCCTGCTCCTCCCTTACCCCCCACTCCTCCATCTGTGGTTACAGAACCACCATTACCCCCTTACTGTGTTCTGACAGCCTAGAGCTTGAGGGTCTTCCCTCTGCTGAAGCAGCAGAGGTAGAAACTCAGTTGTAGTGACACCCTATACGTTACACATCTCTCACTACACCTAACAAAAGTAGCCTTTCCTTCCTAAACCCTCTGTTTTTAAAGCTCTGCAGTCCTGTGCTAAGCCCTTCCCTGGCAGAAAAAGGAAGCTGATTCAACGCGGGTATTTTTTATTTTTTTTTCCTTTCAAAACTTGGAAATTCCTGACTGTCTTCATTTTCTGGAGGTTTTTAGAAGACCTGTGTCCGTGCACACTTCGGACCTGTGTCCGAAGCACCTGTCAATAAAAGTGGTCTTTGCCACAGCCTGATCCACGAGTGCATCAGCACACAGAGCTGAAAATCTTTTTCACCTGTGAAACAGGACAACAGTCTGTCTTGTTTTCAGGTAGAGGAGATGGGAAGGGGAAAAAAAAAAAAGGTGATCAAACTTCTAGTGTTGGTGTGTGTAGCACAGTAAATGCATTACAAGGGTTTTATATAAGTTTTCTAAGTTTTGTGGCAAAAAGCTAGAACAGCTCTTTGTTTTCTAACACTGTTTATTAGAATGTTCCCCTTATTAGAACATGTAATACATACTCTGATATAGATCACTGGCATGCAGCAGTTAGTGGAGGAGAGAGAGATATGCTGTACATCAGTGTTAGAACCACTTTTCAGCTTGTCTCCATGAATAAAACTGCGACGCAGAGACAGTTGTTAAATTTTATTGCTTCGTTCTCTTAGGATCCCACCTCGCTGATCATATATTATCTGTGAGGAATATGTTGGGGTGGAAAAAGCTCTAGTGGTGCCGTGGATACTCCACAGATGTTTCCCAGTGCACGTGTCTTTCCGTGGTCGATGTTTGTGGCTGGCTGGTGGTGCCACACTGAGCTTTTCTTGGCTGCTGCCGTTTCTCACTTCACGAAGTTGGCGTGTTTCACACCTGCCAGAGTTGTGCCTGCTTTGACATCTTGTTGCAAAAGCTGCTGCTGCTTATAATACTGTGTTTGAGCCTTTCCTCCCCGCTGCCTGTAAGGGACCCAGTCAGTTCATAAAGTGGAGAGAAGAGTCTGGCTCGTACCAGGACTGTATTCAGTATTTTTTTTTGCCTTTAGAAAATGAGTTCTCTGGGGCTTTTTTTTTTCCCATCTCAAGGGACTGTCTCCTATGGTCAAGTCCACAGCATGCTGGGCAACTTATTCCACGATGGAGGAAACTAATGAAGTGTGGTTTATTTCATAGGAAAACAAGCTAAGAAAGAAAACCCCGTTTTTTCCTCGTGTAAAACAAATTGCATGTTTTGTTTTTAAAGGGCCGGTTCACAACGAGCTCGCATTCCAGCCTCCTATATCAAATCATCCTGGTGAGTGAACTCTAACATGTGATGCTAATATTGAGAGAGAGAGAGATATATATATGCTAATACTGTGAGAAGGAGGGGAACTGTGCTATGATAAATCTGGTTTTGAGTTTGGACATCTCTTTTGGAGCTGAGACCTGCGTAGTTGAAAAGCCTAAAAGTTTATTCCTTGTTTATTCCTCGGTCTGTTGCTAGGGCAGTGCCAGGAATTAAACTGCTGATAGTTGCTGGCTGAACTTTTAACTGGAGCTAAATCGTATTTCACGTTTTTTTTTAATGTTGATCTTTCACCCCGTTGATTTCATCCCGCTGAGTCCTCCCGGGAGAGGAGCAATTTATTTGAAGATAAACTAAAAGGGATTGAGGCACCTTGGTTTAATTCTTTTTCTAATAAGGCAAACAAGTGTGCTGTTGGGTGCTGCTGTTTGTGGTGTGGGAGGATCAGTGGCAGCACTGGGAGAGCTCTCCTTCCCCTCGGCTTCTCAGGGTGTTGTGTTTGGGGCGTTCCATCGTGTTCTGCTCCTCCTGTTCTGGGTGCAACTGCGGTGCTGATGCAGTGGCAGGACGGGGGGAGATGGCTTCCCGCTGGCAGAGGGGTTATATTAGATATTGGGAAGAGATTCTTGAGGGTTCTGAGGCCCTGGCACAGGTTTCCCAGAGAAGCTGTGACTGCCCCTGCATCCTTGGAAGTGTCCAAGGCCAGGTTGGAGGGGGCTTGGAGCCCGAGGATAGTGGAAGGTGTCCCTGCCCTTGACAGGGAGTGGGACTGGATGAGCTTTAAGGTCCCTTCCAGCCCAAACCAGCCTGTGATTCCAGCATTTTCTTTACCCTCCCTGACAAGCACGTCCCAGCTGTGTTACCCTTTGGTGAAAACGGATCCTTACAGTCACCAGAAGTGCCGAGTCCCCAGAATCCCCAGTGACTGCAGCTTGTGACAGCTTCAGGTTTTAACGCATCTGAGGAGAGAGAAACTCTTATCATACAGTGAAAAGCACACACAACACACCTCAGGAGGCTTGACAGGCCAGATGCTCCCAGGTGGCACAGAGACAGCAGACACTCGTGTGCGAAACCACCTTGTCTCCTCTGTCAGGTTCCATCTCTTCACTCGAGTGTTTGGGTTTCAGTGGAACCCTCCGGGGAGCCTGGGCCTTCCTTCCTTTGCAGGCAGCCATCTTTCCTCTGCAGGCAGTTTTTCAGGCAGCCAGGAGGAGTTAAAAGGCACCTCTTTGCTGTGAAAACACACCGTTTTGTTCTGCCCCCTCTCTTAATACTTCCTGGTTTTGTCCCATCCCCGACTGTGTGCAGACAAGATCGGTGTGTGTGATCTTTGATGTGGTGGTTTTTTTCCCCCCGTTGCCCTGCTTTCCAGATCCAGGTCCCTTTGCAGGGAGGGTAGAGAAATCCGACTTCACCTGGGAGGTGATTCCTCCTGTATCTCAAAGCCAGATCTGTTTCAGAGTTCATTTCTGCCAACCCAGCCAGGCGTGGGCATAAAACGTACGACTTCCTTGTACTTAAAGCTGTACTTATGAAGTGCAGGAGTGCAGGTGGCTTGCAAAATCCAGCTGGAATTATGATACAAGCACAAAAACTTGTAAGATCTTAGCTGCAGAAGCCTCCAGCACTGACGTGTGCCCAGATAAAAACAACAAGCCCGTGTTTGTCCCCCTGTGTAGTATTTTTCTGTGTTGCAGACGTGCCTTTGTCTATCAGAACCCGCTTATGTGAACGTGCGCTCCTCTCTGAACGACAACTGCAGTTTGCAGAAGGCTTAATTGATTGTCTGGAGGGGATTTGTGGGCTTTTTTTTTTGCGCCTTCCAGTGGGTTAACTGTGAGCATTCCTCAGCCCCAGAGTACTGGTGTTCGATCGCGTACTTCGAGATGGACGTGCAGGTCGGGGAGACGTTCAAGGTCCCCTCCAGCTGCCCCATCGTCACCGTGGACGGATACGTGGATCCTTCTGGGGGAGACCGCTTCTGCCTGGGCCAGCTTTCCAACGTGCACAGAACAGAAGCCATAGAGAGAGCGAGGTACCCCTGAGAGCTGCCGTGGGGTGGTGGTCGTGCTTTGTGTTGGCTGCGGTGTGGGGGATCTCCAGAGCTGGCGTGTGTTCGTCTGGGCTGAGTTACCTTGGAGTGTGTCTCTCTGTACCACTCCTGGGGTGGTGAGCTGTGTGACAAGAGCCCTGCAGAGGCCTTGCAAGCCTCTCTCTGCTTTGCTTCCAGAGGCTGTGCTTCGGGGATAAAATTAGCGACTCGTGCCGTTGCGTGTGCGGGCTGAGTGAGTGCTGGCTCTCCACACCACGGGGTGGTGTGAGAAGGGCTGCAGCGCAGAGATTTGTCAAAGGAGCAAAGGGAGGTTCACAGGGAGCTGCTGGGTTTGCATTCTCCCGCCGTGCTTGGGCTGGGCTTTGATGTGGAAGCACAGAGAGCCGAAAGCAATCTCGTGGCTTTTCTTCCCCCTCTTTGAAAGGAGAAGGAAGAAAACGACTCCTTGTCTCTGGAAATGTCACGTTGTGACAATCAAAATGTTAGACTGTGATCCAGACAAACAGTTCTGTGTTAAAATGTGCCTTTTTTTTTTAATGTTCTTGAGTGACTTTGCATAAAAAAAATACTTGTGGGACTTTACACTTCTGAGCCCGTTTGGTGTCCCAGCCCTGTGCTGTCTGCGAGTGTGGTAGTTGCTAATCTCTGCTTCTGCCTTCTGTGTTTCCCACAGACCTTTACATGACTTCACAGGTGGGTTTTTATTTCTCAGCTCCACGTAACTAGGCACTAACTCACCCCTAAAACAGCAGCTCCAGTTTCAGGTCCTCGCGCGAGCGGGGAGCGTGAAGCTGAGGCACCGCAGGCTGGAGGGAGAGAACGACACAGGCTCGTGTCTCGTTCGGTGTGAACACACGGGTGCATTGGCTCTGTTTTTTTTTTTTTCCCCCGCTCCCCAAGGTTGCACATAGGCAAAGGGGTGCAGCTGGAGTGCAAGGGGGAAGGCGACGTGTGGGTGCGGTGCCTGAGCGACCACGCGGTGTTCGTGCAGAGCTACTACCTGGACAGGGAGGCAGGACGTGCCCCGGGGGACGCCGTGCACAAGATCTACCCAAGTGCATACATAAAGGTGGGTCTGGGGCTCCAGGGTTGAAAACTGGGGGCCTGGGGGAGGCACATATTTGGCTCCTGGAGATGTTAGGGAGGCGCTGAAATAGGCGCTTCAAAAAAACGGCCTGAGAATTTCGCTTGGGGTGACCTGTGAAAATCGCCGCAAGCTGAACGTGTCGTTGGGGTACCTCAAAAGTAAGTTCGTTTTGTGTTTCATCACCGGCAGTTTTTTGTATTTTTTCGGTCTAAACCTAAAATTTTTAGCACAGGTTGTCAGCTTCTTCTCTCCGAAAAGCGGGGAAAACACGTGTAAATTCAGTAGGAGCGTAAAGCGCGTTTCGAACTGGTTACGAAGAGGGAAGTGATCCAGAGATCAGAGGGAGTTGCGTGGAAACAAAGTGTTTTGGGGAGGTTCTCGGTTGGACAGACCTCTGCCAGGCTTTAAGCTTTGTTTTGGACGAAGCCACGCTTGTGAAAAATCAGTCTTGTGTTAAACTGCCTGAAACCTGCAGCGGGTTATTTTTTTTTAATCCTCGGTTTTGCAGGCAAGTTACTCAGTGAAGGTGAAAGAAACTCCACCAGCCTCTGTGCATGAGCCTTCTAGTGTGAGAACAGAGTTCCTGCACGTTAATTGATGGCAAATAGTGATTAGTGATCACAGAGGTGCAGAATGCCATCAACCCGAAACCTGCAGCTTCAGACCTGTCAACTGCTGGTATTTCTTTTGAATAGACTAGCGCAGTTCAGTGAAGCAAAGTTGTTCGGTCCGTTTATTTATTATTTTATCATTTATATTTATATTTTCGTTTATTTACGTGTTTTATTTGTTGGCTTTTTTTTTTTTTTTTAATTTATATGCCTGTTTTCTGGAAGTCCAGGGGTTTGACTGGAAAGCAGGAATATAACCAGGCTGTGACATCCTTCGGCCTGTGTGACCCTGGGGTCGTTTCCACACCAGGCACTGCTTCAGGCAGGTTCTGGTACTGCCAGTGGTGGTGACATCACGGGAAGAATCTCTGAGGATCAGCTTAAGGGGGTTATTTCTGCTGGAAACGAAAGCAGTCAGGGAAAGGTTCACTTTTTCACCCAGGCGTGTGGCGGGACCGCAGAAGTCGCTCAGAAAGGTTACTGGGGGGGTGGGGTTTGGGGAGTTGTGTCCTCTGTTGATCCTGACGAGTCTGACCGGTCCGGTGTTTCAATGTTTTTGTTCTCAGGTGTTTGATTTGCGCCAGTGCCACCGGCAGATGCAGCAGCAGGCTGCCACTGCCCAGGCTGCCGCTGCTGCTCAGGCTGCAGCCGTGGCAGGGAACATCCCCGGGCCGGGATCCGTGGGTGGAATCGCCCCAGCCATCAGTAAGTGCCTCCAGCAGCAGCTCGGTTTGCTTTTGTTCTCCGCGCCCGAAAACAATGGGAGTGTTTTCACTTCAGACAGAGGTGGTTTTGGCTGCTCAGACCCCAGCTTGAGAAGCGATCTTTGGTGCCTGAGCTCATAAAAATGTTGCTGAAAGCAACGGGGATGACTGGGCAACAAAAGCCCTTGAGCAGGTGTGTAGGAAAACTTAAGATCCTCGAGGAAGAGAGCGAGAGTGTTTTTCTCTTCTTTTATTTTTTTTTTTTTTATTATTATTAGTCTAGGCTGGCGTTTTCTTAGCTGCTAAATTCTAGATCCTTGAAATCGTTCCCAAAACACCTTTAAAAGTGAAAGTACTTACATGTCTCAGTCTGCTTTGCGTGCCACAGTGTTTTCTTGGTTCCTTGTCTTGCCATGTGGCTCTTCCCAACCGTCCTACGAATTGTTTAAGGCATTTTGAGGAATGTATTAAACTCCATTTTTTTTTTTTTTTGCCTTGTGAGTTGAAGTTTGCCAGCTGTATTTATTTTTGTCTTTTTATTTTGCTGGCTGTGAGCAGTGTCATTTTGCTAACCCAGCTTCCTGCAGGTGACCAGTCTGAGTTCCTACACGGAAAATGCAGCGTTTGGCAAACCTCAGGGATAACAGTTTTGTGACTGTGCTTCCTAAAGAGGGTTTACACGCGTTGTAAGGCATTTATTTGGGTTTCATCCCATCTGCTTTATGTAGGTTTAGTTGGGGTGTTAGGAAGGAATTCTCTGCTGGTGGTGAGGCCCTGGCACAGGTTTCCCAGAGAAGCTGTGGCTGCCCCTGGATCCCTGGAAGTGTTGGAAATCCAGGTTGGATAGGGTTTGGAGCAACCATGTCTAGTGGAAGGTGTCCCTGCCCATGGCAGGGGGTGGAACTGATGGTCTATAAGGTCCTTTCCAACCCACCCTTCTGTGATTCCCTGATCCAGGGAGAGCTTTGTGTTTCAGCACCCTTTCAGGAGTGCAGAACACTGGGAGAAGAATGTGTGTTTCAGCACCCTTTCAGGAGTGTAGCACACTGACAAAAAGGTGTGTTTCAGCACCCTTTCAGGAGTGCAGAACACTGACAAAAAGGTGTGTTTCAGCACCCTTTCAGGAGTGCAGCACACTGACAAAAAAGGTGTGTTTCAGCACCCTTTCAGGAGTGCAGCACACTGACAAAAAGGTGTGTTCAGCACCCTTTCAGGAGTGCAGCACACTGACAAAAAAGGTGTGTTCAGCACCCTTTCAGGAGTGCAGCACACTGACAAAAAGGTGTGTTTCAACACCCTTTCAGGAGTGCAGAACACTGACAAAAAGGTGTGTTTCAGCACCCTTTCAGGAGTGCAGCACACTGACAAAAAGGTGTGTTCAGCACCCTTTCAGGAGTGCAGCACACTGACAAAAAAGGTGTGTTTCAGCACCCTTTCAGGAGTGTAGCACACTGACAAAAAGGTGTGTTTCAGCACCCTTTCAGGAGTGCAGAACACTGACAAAAAAGGTGTGTTTCAGCACCCTTTCAGGAGTGCAGAACACTGACAAAAAGGTGTGTTCAGCACCCTTTCAGGAGTGCAGAACACTGACAAAAAAGGTGTGTTTCAGCACCCTTTCAGGAGTGTAGCACACTGACAAAAAGGTGTGTTTCAGCACCCTTTCAGGAGTGCAGCACACTGACAAAAAAGTGTGTTCAGCACCCTTTCAGGAGTGCAGAACACTGACAAAAAGGTGTGTTTCAGCACCCTTTCAGGAGTGTAGCACACTGACAAAAAGGTGTGTTCAGCACCCTTTCAGGAGTGCAGAACACTGACAAAAAGGTGTGTTTCAGCACCCTTTCAGGAGTGTAGCACACTGACAAAAAGGTGTGTTTCAGCACCCTTTCAGGAGTGTAGCACACTGACAAAAAAGGTGTGTTTCAGCACCCTTTCAGGAGTGCAGAACACTGACAAAAAAGGTGTGTTTCAGCACCCTTTCAGGAGTGCAGAACACTGACAAGAAGGTGTGTTTCAGCACCCTTTCAGGAGTGCAGAACACTGACAAAAAAGGTGTGTTCAGCACCCTTTCAGGAGTGCAGCACACTGACAAAAAAGGTGTGTTCAGCACCCTTTCAGGAGTGCAGAACACTGACAAAAAAGGTGTGTTTCAACACCCTTTCAGGAGTGCAGCACACTGACAAAAAGGTGTGTTTCAGCACCCTTTCAGGAGTGCAGAACACTGACAAAAAAGGTGTGTTCAGCACCCTTTCAGGAGTGCAGAACACTGACAAAAAAGGTGTGTTTCAGCACCCTTTCAGGAGTGCAGCACACTGACAAAAAAGTGTGTTCAGCACCCTTTCAGGAGTGCAGAACACTGACAAAAAAGGTGTGTTCAGCACCCTTTCAGGAGTGCAGAACACTGACAAAAAGGTGTGTTCAGCACCCTTTCAGGAGTGCAGAACACTGACAAAAAAGGTGTGTTTCAGCACCCTTTCAGGAGTGCAGCACACTGACAAAAAGGTGTGTTTCAGCACCCTTTCAGGAGTGCAGCACACTGACAAAAAGGTGTGTTCAGCACCCTTTCAGGAGTGCAGCACACTGACAAAAAGGTGTGTTCAGCACCCTTTCAGGAGTGCAGCACACTGACAAAAAGGTGTGTTCAGCACCCTTTCAGGAGTGCAGCACACTGACAAAAAGGTGTGTTTCAGCACCCTTTCAGGAGTGCAGAACACTGACAAAAAGGTGTGTTTCAGCACCCTTTCAGGAGTGCAGCACACTGGCAGAAGAACGTGAGGAACGCCAGTGAACAGCAGAGATGTGGAGGCGTGGGTTGTCCTTGTCCCCGTGCTGAGGGGGGAGCTGTACCTGAGCAGGCAGGGGTGTCTGAGCAGGGAGGGGCCGAAGGGACAGTGTGACCACCCCCACCCGTCCCCTGCAGGTCTGTCGGCCGCCGCCGGGATCGGCGTGGACGACCTGCGCCGCCTGTGCATCCTCAGGATGAGCTTCGTGAAGGGCTGGGGGCCCGACTACCCGCGGCAGAGCATCAAGGAGACGCCCTGCTGGATCGAGATCCACCTGCACCGCGCCCTGCAGCTGCTGGACGAGGTGCTGCACACCATGCCCATCGCGGACCCCCAGCCCCTGGACTGAGACCCCGCCGGCGCCGCGAGGGGTGGTGGATTTGTAACATAACCGTTCTGTTTATAACCCGGAGATACACTTTACTTCTGTCTCTGCTTAACCTTCCGAAAAAAAAAAAAAAAAAACCAGCCAGGTTTTAAAAATGTGTTTGCCGCCTTGCTCTCAGCAGAAAAAGGAAACCGAACGCGCAGAGTTTCGGGGTTTCAGTTGTTTTTTCAGAACTCAAAATTTGTCGCGATAACGGGGCTTTGAAAAGCGAAAGGTGAGCGGCCTTTGGAGGCTTCACAGTGTTGGGTTTGGTCCCTTTGTTCCCTTTGAAACTTTTTCCTTCTCTATCGTGGCATCTTGGTGATAAACTTCACAGGAGCCTTTTGTACGCAGAATATATATTATATATATATATTTATATCTGAAATTTTTCCTTCTAATAGTTACAAACATTTACCTTATAGGGCCTTTAAAATTCCAGCTGATTTGTGACGTTCTGTTTAGGGAAGAGTAGTGAGCAGGAGACTTCTTTACTTTTGTCGATGACCTTGTTATGGGGTTTTTTTCCAGGTTAAAGCCTAGAAGCTGCCAAAAAAAAAAAAAGTGAGGGGATGAGACAACAATGACATTGTCGGTTAAAAACTTCATCATTAGTTTTTTTGGGAGAAAAAAAAAAAAAGATACCTTAGTTGTTTTTTTTTTTTTAATTTATGCAGCCATGTGAGTTTTTTTAAAAAAAAAAAACAAAAAAACACTAAAGGAGGTGTGGATACTTTCAAGTGCTGGCACTCGGTTGGGGTGCAGCAGCGTGGGGTCTGCAGAGCTGACACTGAAGTTGCAGGAGCGTGTTTTCGTAATTAACTGCTGACCTCTCTGACGTTTTGCTCGAGCAGAACTGGTCAGAATTAATCAGCACGACTCTCTCTTTACTCGCCACGTGCCACGACAGCGCCGTGTGCGACACCCAGGACCCGGGTTTGTTCTGGTTTTTTTTGGGTTTTTGGTTTTTTTTTTTTGTACCTGTTCGCCGTTTCCACTCAGGGCGAGATGGCAAACCCGTTTTTTCCTGCCCCTTGGTTTACTTTTGAAGCCCTTAAATGCCATCGGTGACCGTATCAACTGGCAATGACCTCGCGTAGAGAATTTACAGTAGGGGGGAAAAAAAAAGAGAAAAAAAAAAAACAAACGTGCAAAGAAGTGTCGACTGTACGACAGATACAATGTGTATGCTTTCTCTCTAGCTAATAGTATAAATAAAAGGATGGAAAACCCCGATTTTTTTTTTTTTTTTAAAAATATGAATTTAGTTTGCTTTTGTTACGCAGTTCCGCACCTTTGAAGCCGTGGATCCCCTTCCCTCTGCAGGTCCAGCAGCAGCCAGCAGTGGCAGGAGCTCGTGTGGGTTCAAACTTGTCAGGGAACAGGTCCAGCTTTTCTCTGCTTTCACCGCTTCTCAATAAGAGCAACGTCCCCGAGGATCTCCCTCCTCTATAAGAGCAGCGTCCTGAGGATCTCCCTCCTCGGCTGTTTGAGGAGGCAGCAGGAATTCCCTTCCCTTGCCGCCTCTGTGCGGGGAGCTGGAGCTCAGTTCAGCAGGCACGGAAGGGCAGGGGCTCCTCCCGGAGTCCTCGGAGCGCGGTAACAGAGGGACAGACCCCGGGAGAGGTTGCTCGGAAGCTTTTTGCCAAGTTTCTGGCGTAGTTACAGGGATCTGTGGAGGGCTGTGGCGCACAGTGTTCAGGTACTGCTTTTCTCACATCCTGGAAGCCAGGAGTCACTGTTCTCCCTTAGGATGGATGGCTTTGGGATGATGGCCACAAACGGGTCGGTTTCTCTGTATTTTAGTGGGCTGTTGCCTTCTTCGGGCTGGCTTCTGATGAGACCACTTTGTCATTCATTCCTCTTACGTGGCAGCTTCTCGATCTCTGGAGGAAGCAGTGTTTGCTTTTCTCAAGGCCTTCAGCTCAGAACCTTTTCCAGTCTCCTCTCCTTCCCAGCGGTCTCGGTTCACCAAACCCCAGCTCGCCCCACGTCCTCGAGGGACACCTTTGATCACATCCTGGGAGAGGCTCCTTAACCAGCAGCTCACAACACAGACCTTGATCTGGGGGGGGAAGACACGAAATGCCTGGCTGGGCGTTCCTGTCGCCAGATTCCCCCTGGGAATCTGTGCCTGGAGGTGCCTGGGCGTTTGGGAAGTACCTGACCTTCTGGCTGATGAGCTGCTTGTGGCAGGCTCCAGGGGGAGTCCCAGGGTTTGTTCCCTGTGTAGCTCTCTGCAGGGTGTTCATCGGGCTGGGTGGTCACACCCTGGAAAAAATCCGGCTGTTTGGGCCGGTCTTTTCACGGGTGTTTCGCAGGTCTCCACCTACAAGGGCGGCCACAGATGGCCCAGAATGTTCAGAGTGCAACAACACCTGAACCCAGAAACCACAGGCTGTCCATCAGGAGAAATCTTGAGTATTGTGTGAGGCAGTGAAGCACTGGAGAGGCATTGTTCCCAGTCACAGCTGTTTTAAGGACACAATGAGATAAATCTCATCCTCGGCTTTTAATACGCCTTTAGCTTAACTTTTGTGCTCTTATGACAAGGCATGAAAGGCAGCACACAATGGGTTGGAAACCCTTCAGCAGCAGCAGCAGCAGCAGCAGCACGCTGAGCCTTTGACAGCCTGTCATTTGTGCCTGAGGGTGGAAGAAGAGCTGCAGCTCCTTGACAGCCGTGATGATCCCCGTGTGCGCTGCAGGCAGGGACCTCAGGGGTGCCAGGGCTGTGCCTCCCCAGCTCAGAGTCTCTCAAATCCTCTGAGCCCAGCGAGGGTTTTTTCCATCTTCTGACCTCCTGTTCCCGCTTAGTTCCTTGGATGAAGCAGTTAGGGCCTGTGTTTCCCACCCTCAGAAGAACACTTTGTAATTTTGCTTGGTTTGCCAGCGAGCTGGGATTAGCACTGGGAGGTTTAGGTGGCTTTGTCCCAGTTACTGTTGGTTTGGAGGGTGAGGGCATTCCGAGGTAACACCTTAAGAGGTGCAGGAGAGGAAACCCTCCCGCTGGAGTGGTTTGAAAGCCCTGAATTCTAACGGGGTGATTTTGGAGGGGCACCTGCCGGTCACAGGAGCGTTCCTTCGAGCTGGGGGCAGGTTTTTTTTTGTTCTTGGGGCCGAGCTGTGTGTTCATCAGCACTTCAGCTGGTTACTTCTGTCCTCGTGGGTCATTCATCAGCACTTCAGCTGGTTACTTCTTGCAGCTCGTTGGCACTTGGGTCCCGGGCAGGGAAATCAAACCAATGGGAAGCACTTCTCCGGCGTCACATGGGAGCTGAGCATCTCCTCCCGTTGTGCCATCACGCTCCCTGTAAATGTTCCTGTGAATCCTCCCGGGCTGTGGCTGTGCTGACTCAGAGCGCTGACTCCCGAGGCTCCCCTGGAGCTGACTCTGCCTCTCAGCGCCGCCAAAGTGTCGCTGGGTGGGACCCTGTGGAAGCAGAGCCGCCCCTGGCAACCCCTCCCGGAGCTCCTGGCGCTGTTGGCTGCTGCTGTGCCTCGTGAGTGACTCGCCCCTGGCGGGTTTGCAGGGTTGGCACGAGCTTAGTGAGCCCAGCCAGCTCTTGCCTGCTCCAGCACCACCTTCTGCGTCCTTCTGGTGCGGTTTGGGGTTGTGGCTCAGCTGGCTCGGGAGCTGCAGAGTGTACCCGTGGCCCAAAACTCACCGTGAGAGGGGGTTTGGTTTGGGGGTTTTTTTGAGCATGAGAGCCTGGTTAAGAGTTCCTTCCTTCATTGCCTTTTGATAAGCGGTCAACAGAATTCCCAGTAGTTCCTTTGTAGCTTCACTGTATGTTTTTCATTAGGCCTAGTTTGTGGATAATATACTGTAGTTAAACTTTCCTGAAATTCTGTAACAGAGTATGTTTTTTGATTAAAAAAGGTAAAGATTCAAGCGTTTGGCTTCTTCTGTTTCGTTTCGGTGGAGAGCTCTTTGCCCTGTTTTCTGGCTGGCTGTTGGGGCTGCTGTCACGGTGCCCTGGGGTCTTTGCTGATCCCACTGAGCGACTGCATCCCATGATTAGAGGAAATTCCTTCTCCGTGGCAGACCTGGGGATGCTGGACAGGATTGGGGGATGCTGGACAGGATTGGGGGATGCTGGACAGGATTGGGGGTACTGGACAGGTTTGGGGGATGTTGGACAGGTTTGGGGGATACTGGACAGGTTTGGGGGATGTTGGACAGGTTTGGGGGATACTGGATAGGATTGGGGGATGCTGGACAGGTTTGGGGGATACTGGATAGGATTGGGGGATGCTGGACAGGTTTGAGGGATGTTGGACAGGTTTGGGGGATACTGGATAGGATTGGGGGATGCTGGACAGGTTTGAGGGATGTTGGACAGGTTTGGGGGATACTGGACAGGAATGAGGGATGTTGGACAGGATTGGGGGATGTTGGACAGGAATGAGGGATGTTGGACAGGATTGGGGGATGTTGGACAGGAATGAGGGATGTTGGACAGGAATGAGGGATGTTGGACAGGAATGAGGGATGTTGGACAGGATTGGGGGATGCTGGAGAGGTTTTGGGGGATGCTGGACAGGTTTGAGGGATACTGGATAGGATTGGAGAATGCTGGACAGGTTTTGGGGATGCTGGACAGGATTTGGGGATGCTGGACAGATTTGGGGGATGTTGGACAGGTTTGGGGGATACTGGGCAGGATTGGGGGATACTGGGCAGGATTGGGGGATGCTGGACAGGTTTTGGGGATACTGGACAGGTTTGGGGGATGCTGGACAGGTTTGGGGGATGCTGGACAGGATTGTGGGATGCTGGACAGGATTGGTGGATACTGGACAGGATTGTGGGATGTTGGACAGGATTGGGGGATGTTGGACAGGAATGGTGGATGCTGGACAGGATTGGGGGATGCTGGACAGGTTTTGGGGATGCTGGACAGGATTGGGGGATGATGGACAGGATTGGGGGATGCTGGACAGGTTTTGGTGATGCTGGACAGGATTGGGGGATACTGGACAGGTTTGGGGGAAACTGGACAGGTTTGGGGATGCTGGACAGGACTGTGGGATGCTGGACAGGACTTGGGGCTGCTGGACAGGTTTTGGGGATACTGGACAGGATTAGAGGATGCTGGAGAGGATTAGGAGGATGCTGGATGGGTTTTGGGGGATGCTGGACAGGACTGGGAGGATGCTGGACAGAGCTGGAATGGTGCAGTGCTGGTAACAAACTGCACGTTGCTCCTCGGGGAGCCCCGGCCCTGATTCCAGCCGCGGGGACAGCCCATGCCCATGGAAACCCCCCCCTTCTCCCTCCCCCGCAGTGTCGCTGCGGGTCCATGCGGTCCCCACCCCCCTGGTGCCCCCCCGGTGCCCCCCGGTCCCGCTCCGCAGCTGCAGCCGGGTCCGGGGGTCGGGGGGGGCCGGGCTGTCACTTGTCACGGGCGCTCGGAGCGTGACCCTTCCCGGGAGCGCCGGGTCTGGGAACGGGGCCGGCAGATGGCCGGGATGGCCGCGGGGCCCCGCGGGGCAGCTCAGCCCCACCAGCTGCCGTGGGGGGACCCCAGCCCGCCCCCGGACGGGGGGTGACACAGGATGGTGCCGACAGCCGGTGACACCAGATGGTGCCCACGATGAGGGGGGCTGGGGGGCTGCTCTGGGGTGATTTTTCGGGTGGGTTTTTTAGAATGTTTCTGGTTTCTTTTCACTCACCTGCAGCCGCGCCGCGGCGGATCCGGGAGTTCTGTGTGCGGGGACGGTGCCACACGCCCGGGTGCCCTCGGAAGCCCCCGTGGGACGCGGGGCTGGTGGCCCCTCTGGCCGGGGACGGGGACACCGGAGCCGCGCCGGGCTGGTGACGCGGCAGCCCCGCGGGGATGTCCCGGCACCTTCCAGCCTCGCCCTTGTGCCGGGGTGTCCCCTGCCCCGCCCGGGCGGCTGGGGACAGCCCTGTCACCGCGCCAGCCCCCCTGCCCGCGGGGGCACGGGGGGGACACCCCAGGGGCACAAGGGCCCCGTCGCGGGGAGCCCTCGGTGCGGGCGCGGGGTGGGGTGTCCGGGGAGGTTTTGGGGTCTCTCTGGGCCTCCGGGGTGCCACAGACACGTGGCCGAGGGCACCCGGCACGGAGGTGGGAACAGCGTGGGGACCCTGGGGACGCCCGGGCGGGTCCGGGGGACACATCGCCGAAAACGCCACTGCCGGGACAGTCCGGGCTGGGGGAACGGGTGGGAACACGGCAGGCACGGAGCATCCCGGGGAACAAGGGACGGACGAGAGGAAACGGCCTCAGGTTGCACCGGGAGAGGTTTGGGTTGGACATCAGGGGAAAACTTCTCCACGGGAAAAGGATTGTCCAGCCCTTGTTGCCCGCGTTGCCCAGGGCAGGGATTCAGTCGCCCGTGACTGGAGGGGTTTAAAAGCCGCGTGGATGTGACACTTGGGGACATGTGCCACACGGGGACATGCGCCACACGTCCCCTTGGCGGCGCTGGGGGAACAGTTGGACTCGGTGGCCTTGGGGGGGGCTTTTCCAACCAAAGCGGTTTTGTGGTTCTCTGATCCTCCCTGGGGGGCCGCTGCTTCTGCCGTGAGCACCTCGATCCGTTTTATTTTCTTTTTTCCTTCCTGATTTATGGACGCCCGGCTGCCCGATGGCCCCGCGTTACCCCCTCTCTGCCCTGCCCTGCCCCGCTCCACGCTGCTCCTCCTCGTAGCACCGGGGCCAGAGAGCAAAACCCCCTCCACGGGATTGTCCTCCTCCTCATCCCTAACACCCCCGTGCTGGATTTTCATGGACTCGTTCGGCTTGGAAAAGCCCCCTAAGGTCATCATTCAGTCCAGCCACCAACCCCCCCGTTCCACGGAACCATTTCCTGCTCGGTGGGTGGAATTTCCCACAGACCCCGGTGCAGCTCCTTTGCCAAACACCCGTTTATTTCCTCCACGACCCCCAGCTCCTTTTGGATGCGTTTGCTTCGCACTTCGCCCAGGCAACCTCTGGAAACGCGCTGCAACTCCATAAAAAATTGGGCCGGGGTGTTTTGGGGCGAGAAAAATCAAACCCCAGACAGCACACACACACACACACACACACACACACACACACACACACACACGGAGTTTTTTTTTTTTTTTGCTTGTTTGTAGCAGCGATGCTCCTTTCAGGAGCTGTGGGCACAGGGGTGGGATCCCAACTGCTCACGGGCAGCTCGGCGGCTCCAGCAACCAAAAGGAAAAAAAAAACAAACCAACAAGTTTAATGCCTCCCTTAATAATAATTAAAAAAAATTAAAATAATTCAGCTCTCCCAGCCGACCCGGCTGGCAGCAGCTCAGGCTGATGCTGCACTTGGTGGCCAGCGCTTCCCTTTCCATGAGCACGAGCCGGAATTCCAGGCGGGTTAGTCACCCCGTCACAAGCGCTCCTGAGCACGGAAAAATAAATTCGGGGCAGCGGATTGAGGAGAAGTGGAGCTTTCTAAGCCCGTGCCTGGCTTATGGAACTCCAGGGCGGCCGCAGCGCCCCTGCTCTGCTGGACAGAAGGCGGTGGAGGGGCCGGGACGCGCCGGGTGCTGATGCGCACCCAGAAAACAACCGGGTTTCATCTCCACCTCTCCCTCCGCTGCCTCAGGTTTTGCGTCTGAGGCCCCTTTGCTGCAGCACCGAAACAGCCCCGGGACCCGAGCGAGGCGGATTCAAACCCTCTTTGATCTCCTCCCGAGACTCGTGATTAAAAAGGCACTTGAAAAGCAGCGTTTCTCCTCCCTGTTCCTCCGAAGGGAGCGAGCGGGGAGTTCAGGTTTTGAGGACACAAAGCTCCGGGACGGCGCTTTTGAGGACCGCGGGCCCCAGCACCTCCCTGCACCCCCGGGGGCGGCTGATTAGGGAGGGGGGAGACGCCCCCCCCCCAGAGCCCCACACCTCGGGCGCCCAAAATCCAGGAGGAATCCACAGGAGGGGGTGTGTGTTGACGCAGGAGGGAGCAGCTGGGCTTTTGTATCCCCCCCCAAGGAGTGTTTAAACACAGGTTTAGTGGGAGGTGTCCCGCCCCTGGCAAGGGGTGGGACGGGGTGGGCTTTGAGGTCCCTCCCCAACCCAAACCCGCCCTGGGATGCTCCGTGAGGGTCAGCACAGCACCCAGACCGAGGGACCCTCACGGGGCTCCTGCCTGGAAACCGGGATCGGGGGGGGGGACGAAAAGAAGGGGGCAAAGAGGGGATCCGGAGACTCCGTGGAAGGAAACGAAGCGCCTTGTGCCAGGCACAGGGTGCCGAGCTCCCCCTGCACCGGGAAGGAACCCAGCGGGAGAACCACAGAGCTCGAACTGCAGAGGGTGTGTGTCCGTCTGCAGCGGGACCCTGGAGAGAGCCCAGGGGAGCCCACGGAGATGATCCCAGGGCTGGAGCCCCTCTGCTCTGGAGCCAGGCTGGGAGAGCTGGGGGGGTTCAGCTGGAGCAGAGAAGGATCCAGGGAGACCTGAGAGCCCCTTCCAGGGCCTAAAGGGGCTCCAGGAGAGCTGGAGAGGGACCGGGGACAAGGGATGGAGGGACAGGACAAGGGGAATGGCTTCCCACTGTTTTAGATGGGATGTTGGGAAGGAATTGCTGTCTGTGAGGGTGGTGAGGCCCTGGTACAGATTGCCCAGAGAAGCTGTGGCTGCCCCTGGATCCCTGGAAGTGTCCAAGACGAGGCTGGAAAAACCTGGTTTATGGAAGGAGGAAGGGGGCTGGGATGAGATGACCCTTAAAACCCCTTCCATCCCATCCCATCCCATCCCATCCCATCCCATCCCATCCCATCCCATCCCATCCCATCCCATCCCATCCCATCCCATCCCATCCCATCCCATCCCATCCCATCCCATCCCATCCCATCCCATCCCATCCCATCCCATCCCATCCCATCCCATCCCATCCCATCCCATCCCATCCCATCCCATCCCATCCCATCCATCCCATCCCATCCCATCCCATCCCATCCCTCCCATCCCATCCCATCCCATCCCATCCCATCCCATCCCATCCCATCCCATCCCATCCCATCCCATCCCATCCCATCCCATCCCATCCCATCCCATCCCATCCCATCCCATCCCATCCCATCCCATCCCATCCCATCCCATCCCATCCCATCCCATCCCATCCCATCCATCCCATCCCATCCCATCCCATCCCATCCCATCCCATCCCATCCCATCCCATCCCATCCCATCCCATCCCATCCCATCCCATCCCATCCCATCCCATCCCATCCCATCCCATCCCATCCCATCCCATCCCATCCCATCCCATCCCATCCCATCCCATCCCATCCCATCCATCCCATCCCATCCCATCCCATCCCATCCCATCCCATCCCATCCCATCCCTCCATCCCATCCCATCCCATCCCATCCCATCCCATCCCATCCCATCCCATCCCATCCCATCCCATCCCATCCCATCCCATCCCATCCCATCCCATCCCATCCCATCCCATCCCATCCCATCCCATCCCATCCCATCCCAGGGTTCTGGGATCCCAGGGAGAACAGGGGGGGTGTCACCCAGCCCCGGACACAGCAGACAGAACCTTCCAGTTAATGGAAACGAGTTCTTTATTAAGTAATTTTTTTATTTTTTTTTTAATATCAGAAAAATAAAACTCTTATAATTTCTCTTTACAGCAAATATATAATAATAATAATAATAATAATAATAATAATATCAGTGCTTTGGCCATCATTAAGTTTAAAGGCCCATTTATCATAAAATATATGCTATTTTTGTGGTATTTTTTTTTTCTTTTTCTCTTCTTCTTCTCCTCTCTTAAACTTTACCCAAATCAAAAATATTTTTTTTTTAATAATAACAATAATAATAATAACAATGATAATTATCCCTACGACCTCCCTACCTACAGGTAACAAAAAAAAAAAAAAAAAAAAGTGTAGCAAAATTAGCAAAATGCTAAACTTAGACTGGACAGTCTCCTTGGCTTTGTCATTTTGCAGCAAAACACAAAACACGTGCTCGTGAAGGTCCGTTTGTGGAGGCAACCCGCTCTCTCTTTTTTTTTTTCTTTGCGCCGAAAACCGTTAAAATAAAAAACTTTTTTTTTTTTAATAATTTTTTTTTTTTTTGCCTGTAAACTCTTCTACGAAAAGCAGCGGAAATAAAAAATAAAATTTATTTTATTTACGGCGCTAATTTCGTTTTTTTGCTCTTTTTTTTTTCGTGTGTGGGGGTTGTGGTTTTTTTGTTTTGTTTTGGTTTGGTTTGGTTTTTTGTTTTGTTTTGTTTTGTTTTATTGTTTTTTTTTTCTTTTGGCCGTACCGAAGAAACAAAATAAAATAAACCTTTTTTTTGAAAAAAACCCACAAAAAACCAAAACCCATTGGGGAAAAAAAAATAACGCTTCCCTTAAAAAAAAGAAAAAAAAAATTTCTAAAATAATAGTTCCAAAAAATAACAATTCTAAAAATAATAATTCTAAAAATAATAATTCTAAAAAAAAAAAAAAAAATTCTAAAAAAAAAAAAAATTAATTCTAAAAAAAATCGCAGGAAGGGGGGGGGATTCAAGAGACTCCTCTTTTTTTTTTTTAACTGGTGATTGGAAAAAGATGCTTTTGAAACGGGGCCGCCACCACACA
This sequence comes from Chiroxiphia lanceolata, assembly GCF_009829145.1. NCBI lineage: Eukaryota > Metazoa > Chordata > Aves > Passeriformes > Pipridae > Chiroxiphia > Chiroxiphia lanceolata. The sequence goes on along the minus strand of NC_045671.1, from coordinate 658,831 downwards.
CACAGCTCCCCCCCCTTGGTTTTTTTTTTTTTTCCTTTTTCCTTACCAAAAATAAAATATGTATTTATTTATACATGTGCAAGACAGGTGTGGATTGGACAGGAAGAAGAGGCTTCACGTTTTGATCTGCGTGCTCCTAAAAAAACCCCAAAAATCCCAAACAAAACAAAAACCCAAAAAAACCACAAAAAAACAAAAAAAAAAACCAAAACCAAAAACAAAAACAAAAACAAAACAAAAAAAAACAAACCCAAAACAAAACCAAAAAAAGGTGATTTGAAAAGACAAACAAAGCTCGATGGGGACCTACCAGGGAAACGGAATGTCAGCACCCTCACCCCTCTTTCTCCACCGTCAGCAGGCAGGAATTCCCAGCCCGGGATCCTCCTCCCAGGCAGGAGCACACACCAGGCAGCTCTCTCCTCCCCCGAGAGCTCACCACGATTTATCTCCCCTTCCCTCCCCAAGAACGGCATCGCCCTGCTTCAGCAAATCGAACTGTTAAAAAAAAAAAAAAAGAAAAAAAAAAAACAAACCAAAAACACCCCCCCCAAACGAAACCAAACCCGGAGCCCCTGGAAGCACTTTTGGGACGCCGAAGAATCAGGCGTTTGAGTCCCCGTACAAAGCAGGGGGGTTGGGGTGTGTGTGTGTGGGGGGGGGGAAGAAATAAAAAGACAAAACCGAACCCGAAACGTTCGCCCCAAACCTGCTTTTTTTGTTGTTGTTGTTGTTGTTTTGTTGTTGTGTTTTTTTTCCGTAACTGGCAGTGTAGAGAAGGCAGCGTTGGAAGTGTGGTTTGATACACCGGTAATGCCACAAGCCCTCCACCGGCTCCCTGTTGCCCCGGAGGGGGGGGGAGCCAGACACGCCCAGCAGAGAGACCTTTTGGGACGCCCTGGGATAATTCTGAGTTGCTGTTCTTCTGTCTGTCTGTCTGTCTGTCTGTTTGTCTGAGCCGTTCCCTGCCCTGTGCCGCCGTAACAGACGCAGCTCAGCTGGATGTGTGTCCCCGCCAGACACGCCGCCCGGGTTCAGCCTGAGGAAGAGCAGGAGCTCGGCCCAACCAACACCCCCAGGAGGGGACCCAGAGGGGCACCACGACGTCCCCGCGCCCGCCTAGGAGTGGATCTGTATGGCCTGAGTGACGGCGGCCTGGCACACGGGGCAGGCGGGCGCCTGGCGCTCGCACACCCTGTTGGCACAGTCCAGGCAGAACAGGTTGTGCCCGCAGGGCACGAGGGCAGCCACCACC